>NC_132867.1:32253750-33475833 GCF_048164855.1 Canis lupus baileyi | reverse complement strand
TAATTATGTTTTATTCTTTCTTCTATAAAAGCTAAATTTAGCCAAGTTTTATACTAATTTAAAACATTTTCTGGAAATGACAGAGTGCTATATTGTTAAAAAAAAAAAAAAAAAGAAAAAGAAAAAAAAACCCAAGCTGAATTCTAAAACGGTTATCACAAAAGAATTTAGGGGGAAAATGCACACAGCAGCTTGTGTCTTCAAGTCTCAGGTTTTATGTGATGTGTGTGGACAAATAGGGTTTGGGTTGTAAATCAGTTCACAGGCAGTACTCACATATGAATTCTGACCCAGAAGGGAGCTTCTGGGAGGGGAATCTCCTAGCTTCTCGTCCCCTCATATACATCACTTCTTAGTGTGGGCAGAAAGTAAACCCTGAATTATGGGCCGCTGTGGCTGTGGGGAAGTACTGCTATGTATTCAGTATAAATTAAACATTGGCAAACGCGCTGTTGTATACACGAGCTGCATCAGCACACATGTTGCTGTTTCTGGGGGTACGTATCATGTTTGCTTTCTAACTCTTAATCAAAATGTTAATATAAGGGAGGCTAAACTGTTGCTGTCCTGAGCATGCTTGTATTTTCGTGGTTCTCAACTGGGAGTGATTTTGCCTGGCAAGAGAACATTTGAGAACGTCTGGTGACATTTTTGTTTGTTATACCATGGGTGGAGGGTGCTACTGGAATCTAATAGAGAGAAGCCAGGGATGCTGCTATTTGTCCTGCAATTCACGGTACAGCTCTCCGCAAAGAACCATCCAGCCCAAAATGTCAATAGTTTTGAGGTTGAGAAACCTTACTTTATCCAGTTTACAAAAAAACTCAAGCTTATTTACTGAGGGTCTAAGTCATTGATTATCAGGAGTATCAATCACATTATTACCACCAATACTAAAGTCCCTGAACCCAGTGAGTATTGATAAGCTTCCCTACCCTTTCATGGCATGTACGGTCCTGAATGTATTATCTCCATTTCTCCAACCCATTCTAGTTAAAAATCACCAATGACATGGGTCCATGAAGGAGAATCATGGCAGCAGAAGGAGGGCCTGCAGTCCCAAGGATCCCTTGTTTGGTTCTCTTTATGTTCCTCAAGACACATCAACTAGAAGCAGCTAAAACATGAGTAACACATTATTTTAATTATGGAAGCACACTTTGGTTTCCTCTCTAATTCTTTTTATTAATTTTACTCTTTAAAAAATATTGGTTGAGGGGATCCCTGGGTGGCGCAGTGGTTTAGCGCCTGCCTTTGGCCCAGGGCGCGATCCTGGAGACCCGGGATCGAATCCCACGTCAGGCTCCCGGTGCATGGAGCCTGCTTCTCCCTCTGCCTGTGTCTCTGCCTCTCTCTCTCTCTCTCTCTGTGACTATCATAAATAAATAAAAATTTAAAAAAAAAATATATTGGTTGAAAAATTCATTAAGTGTTAAGAGATCATACTTTGAGTCATCACTTGTCAAATGAAAACACAATCAAAAGTGTAAAAAAAGAAAGGCAAAAAAAAAAAAAAAAGAAAGGCAATAATGGAGAGAGAAAAAGTAAATGAAGGAAAGTCCAAAGAAAAAAGGAAGAGTAGAAAAATGAAAGGAATGCCTGCTATTTCCATTTGGATGGCTTAAAGTCTGACTTATGAGACCTCCACGGAATCCCTAGGTCAGCTGCCCGTTCTTCATGCCAGCTCCCACCCTGCCTTCATCCTCCTTCCCTGATTCCCACACAGCCTCTTTGCAGGAGAGTCAAGGTCCACACAGCTTTGACCTCATGAGTCCATCATGCCCCACTGTGTCACTGCTAGACCTGCAGGGTCAGTGGTCACATAGATGGTCCTACACCTTCCACTTCTGCTGGTATGGCTTTCATGGCCTCTAAATCATCAACACATGGGCCATCCTGTGAGTTCCTATCTTGGAGTCCTTTTAGTTCTTTAGTACCTCCAAGGCCAAGCTTTCCAACAACTGGTAAGATGCAACAAGCAAGACCAATAATAATGGTGGAGAGTTGAGCATGACATGAAGGTCAAAGCCAAGCTGAACTGAGAATTTCTGGTGTCCTTGGTTAAGCTCCTTTCAGCTAGCCTGCCAGACATTTTCATTCAGCAAACATGGGTGAAATATCTAGACACCGTCAATAGAAAGATGAACTTGACTTATGCCTTCCAGGAACTCAAGTCTAGTAGAAAGGACAAACAGTGTCTTAGCCTAACATTCCTAGAAAATAGAAAGTGAGTCAGAAGCTTACATGATAAAACTTCACTGGGATGGTGCAACAGGCTGTACATTCCCAAGGAAATGAAAATGAAAGAAAAAGAGTCATGGAGAAAGAAGCAAAGTTAAGAGGGTGCATTACTGACCTGGCCCAGAGCTTACAAGAAACCTAGCTAGGTGGTTGATCTGTCACAACCAACATCCAGAAAGGCTGAATGAAGCTGCTGTGTCTGGGAACAAAGATGGACAATTTACTGCTGGATTCTTCCCATTTACTGTCCCCCACTGATCAAAAATTCACCCAATAGGGCATTAATCCTCCTGCACTTGCAGGCTATTACCTGGCACCTCCTACAGATGCCGGGGAAGCAGAACATCTATAAGTCTGGTCCCAGGAGTGCACGGATATGGCCAACTTCCCTTGTCAGTTGGCATCACATGTGGAAATTCTTTGGTCTCTGGTGGCAATAGCAGCAGCCATGGCTTTATGATAGTGGCCATCGCCAAAGCCATCTAGACCCAGAGGCAAGACAAGCTCTCTGGCCAAGAGCTAAGAAGGTCTGGTGTGGCTCATGAGCTGGGTGCATCACACACACACACACACACACACACACACACACACACGCACCAGTAAGCACAGTGCGGTGTATCACAAGTCCAGCCAAACCAAAGACAAAGGCAATTCATAGATACTTTTTATTTAAACAGAACATAGATCTTGGCCGTTTTCTACTTTCACCTCCAGTACACAGAACATAATGAAATAACGGTATTTGTCCCATTGTCTGGTACTAAATTTTAATGACTCTAACTTGCCAAAAATCATAAGAAAAAAATGCATTAAAACTTGGTGAAGGACTGATAATCCACCACTCATAAAATGTCAGATGTCAAGGTCATTTTTAGTAAAATGTCAGATTCAATGAAAAGCAGATACAAAGACCATCAGAGCATCACAGCCTAGCTCTGGATATAATTTGACCTAGCTACATAGATATTTGAAAACACTGATTCCTACCTACAGGGTTATTTGTAGCAAGTAACAAACACACACCTCCCAAGACCCATGCACTGAGCTCTGTAGATGGCTGATGAGTATTCAGGCTGAAGAAGAGGTGCTTAGTTCCAAACAATTTCACCGTTATGGTGGTCCCCATCACTCATTTCCCAAGACAAATAGTTATGCCCTGTGCATTTGTCCTTACAATCTCTAGTTAAATCCAGCAGCTTTGCTTGAACATATACCACAATATAGCCATAGTTGTCCCACAGTTTCTTGCACAAGTTTTCCTAAACCACCCCAAATGCACATGATCTTTATGCACATGTACAAACATGTACCCATGAGAGAAATAGGCATATAAAGTGAGAACAGATGCTTTGGGAACACAGGTGGGTATAGTGAATGGGAAAGAGGGGCTAATTTGTCAGAGAAGCAGGGATGAGGGAAATTGATAAATAAGCGAGAAAAAATAGAAAATGTAATGGGGATGTGGGGTCCACTAAGCATGATTATTTAACATGAAATCAACAGGCTGGGATGGGCATTTTCTAGAATGTATCACCTAATAGTGAGAGATAGTGTGCAGAAATGGAACAGTCATAGAATTTGGAAGGAGTGAGACTGGGTCTACATCCCAGCTATACTTAGTTGAGTTAGTAACCATCTGTGTGGACTTTGGCAAGTTTTTTTAACCTCTCCATGGCTCATTTTCTGCTTCTGTAGAATGGGGAAATGATACTGTCTTCAATATTAAAAAAGTTGTAAAGGTCAACTGACTCATTGTATCGCCAGTAATATCATACAATGGAGTCCTCAGTTAATGGTTATTGTTTTATATAGAAATCCCTGGTATGATTTCCTGAAGGAGCATCTTGGAATAGCCATAGGGAAAGTGCTGTATAGGAAGTAGTTGTTGAGGAGGAAAGAATCTACAGTCTATCAATAGTAGAATGGTTGGTTTAGAGAGGCCCAGGGACTTCTCTTCTAAAGAGATTCTACCAACATCCCAAACTCAATGTCTAAAATAAAAATTGTCCTCTTTTCCTCAAAACTACCTCCTTCCCCCTAACTTTTATTCACTCACTCATTCCTTCTTTCACATATATATTACTCATTGGCCAATTTAATATTGTCCATGGTATACTAAACATTCTATAGATTTAAAAAAATGAAGAATAGATTTTAAAAATTACCTTCTTTATTTAAAAAATAAAGGAAGCTCTCTATAAACCAATCAGCCTCATGGTCATCATTGGCTCCTTGGCAGTTCCAATGTTTCTCTCATCCACCCTGTCTTTGTCCCTTATTTAGATTGGACTCCTAGCTCATTGGTTACCCTGCCCCACTTCACTTCATTCTACACATATGGCCAGGCTGGTTTCCGAAAAGTTCAGATCTGACCATAACTTCTATCATGCTCAAGAATTCCGTGACTCTCCACTGCCTAAGGAATGAAGTACAAATTTCAACATGAACCCAATCTTCCTTTGCTGCCTTATCTCTCACTGCCCCCTCCAAATGCTTAATCCTCTAGTCCAGAGATTAGAAATGTCTGGTATGTATATAGCCACAGCTTTCCCCTTTGCCTGTTACAAACATCCATAACTGATCACAATATTCCTTCCTGCTTTGTCCTGTCATGGCCTCAGAACCCTCCCTTCACCCACTACCAACCAATCAGAGGTGGGACTCCAGATGAACCTTATTTGGCTATCCTTCCTCTTGTCCCCTTGCCAGAAAAACAAAACAAAACAACAACACCAGAATCTAACTCAAGTTCAAACTATTCAATTGCTGTTGTTAGTTGTAAAAAAAAAAAAAAAAAAAAAAAAAAAGTTGATTAACTAGTTTTCAAATGTAAACAATCCCTAGCAAACAAAGATGCTACTTTCCAGACACTTAGAAAAATAATAATATTATTGGAGGAATTTTAAAACAGTGAGTCACCTGTCACCTGTAGGCACAGGTGTGTAAGGACAACTACCACAAACTACTTCAAATTCCTTTTATACATTCATCGGGATGCTCGTCTCCAAGAATCACATTAGAAACCCAGAGATAAATTAGATAATCCTTTTGCTAGACAACAAAACCCATCTGATTCCAACCTAAACAACAACTGGATGACAAAGATGGGACTTCTCTCACTAATTCCCTGCCAGCTTTGTTCACTGCCACTGAGAATGCATGGCAAACTCTTAGGATAGTAAACATGAATTGCCTGGGACATTCAGTTACCATAGTTCCCAAAAGAAAAACTATCATCTTATTTCTAAAAATCAAGAAAGAAATGGATATGACTTTTGAACCAAATTAACTACGTCAATATACAAGGCATCACTTATTCTTAAAGACCAAAGAATTGTATCTGATGCCTTTTTGTATCTATTACAGTGATGAGTACTTAAAGGGGGACCTATGAATACTTAAATATTAGAAGAGTTTCAGACTTTTCCAGGATGACAACAGTTTAAAGAATTCCTGGGAAGCACCATCAAGAGCTCTAAAGAACCCACTGTAAGGAGTCTTCCACATACATTTGTGTGTGTGTGTGTGTGTGTGTGTGTGTGTGTGTGTGTTTATTTAGTGAAAGGCATAGAAAAACACAAAAGGAGGATGACTTGGGTAAAGATTATTAAGATCAATCCTTGAGTTAGTTCTTAGCTTCATCTCTTAAAGAACCAGTTTGTGTTCATGTCACTTGTTTTTCTCTGATGAATAATACAAACACTGTTTCCTTATTGGTTTTTTGTCAAACCCAGCAGCAGTCCCTCCATTGGTGGTCATACAATTCAGCCAAATGTCTTTCCATGAAAAGACTGATTTGGGTGGTCTGGGAAACGTGAAGCTTGGGGTAGCTCCATAAATATATATATAGAGAGAGAGAGTTCAGCATCCCATGCAAATGGCCTCTTTCTCTGTTGGCCCCCAAGCCCCCTCCACCAAAAAACAATTTTTTCCTGAATTAAATCTATTTCTATGAGTTCAAATTGAGTCAAATTATCAAAACTGTGCTATTTCCAAGTAAACCACTGAACTCCACTTTGTGTTTTCTCCTGAGATGGTCATCATATAGTTGCTATAGGAGCGTTTTATGATCAAACCCCTAAATAAATAATTATGATGAAATCAGGCAGCTTATTGAGACCCCTAAATTATATATCTGACTTTTCTAAATAAAGGCTACACTTAATAATTTCCATTCCTAAGTTTGAGAGGAAATCTGCTTCTCAACTATTTTTTTCGGTGGCAAGTTGCTTCAAGCTGATGCACAGAGTGGGGATTAAGAAATATACCTAGATGCTTCCTCACAAATTCAAGGACTCAAGGCAGAGAACCCTCTTTACTTTCTAAAGAGGATTTGTTCTCAAAATGAAATCCTAAAATGATCTAGAGAAGTAAACTTGCAAGGCTGTTGGAGCCCTAGAACCCGTCGGTGCATTCTGAGGGGACTGTCTGTTCTAATGAGCTTAGAGCTCCCATGGGTGCCAATCATAGCCATGGGCTCCAGAAAGCACAGTACTGTTTGGGCCAGTACATCAAATTTTTTTTCTCCCTAGAAAGATGTAGCTTTGGCCAGAAAAGTTTAAATGATTTTAATTAGCCTTCTGGTTATAACATGACCCCTTCAGAGATGGGTGGCAAGATAGAAAAACAATGGCGATACCCAAGAACAATTTCCTTAAAATCTTACTGGCAGTGTGGACATTCAATATTCATTCAGATGAAAGAACTAGACATAAATCTAAGGCTTCAGATTGTACAGTAATACTGACCAATGGGAACTTCTGCAATGCCAGGAATGTTCTATAATTCTATACTGTTCAATATAGTAGCAATTAGCTACATGTGCCTGTTGAGTGCTTGAAATTTGACTACTGCAAGTGAAGGACTTTATTTAAATTACATTAAATTTCATTTAAATTACCACATCAGACTAGTGGCTACTTATGGAGATTATAGCTCCAAGGTAGTAAATGGTTCTTAAACTTGGCTACTTATTGTAATTACCTGGGGAGTTTTTATGAAATACCAGGAACTGGGTCCTACTTCCAAAGGTTCTGACTTAATTCGGTAGGAGAAGTAGTCTGGGCATCATGATTCTTAAAAACTCTCCAAGTAATCATAATTTACAGTAAAATTTGAGAATCACTGTTCTAGAAGAGACATTACTAGAGCTAGCTGGCAAGTCTATCCATTAACTATGGATGGAGTCAATCCCTGAATATCTTCAATGCCATATACAGTTTGATTGTGTCTCCAAAGCAAGCTCTTTTCAGAAAACATGTTTCAGGTACCCACTACATGGCAGGTACTATGTGGTTTTTTTTTTTTTTTTTTTTTTTTTTTTTTAGGTACTATGTTTAACCTATTCTAGTAACACCCTTAATATCCATGGTACAGTACTGCACTCTTACAAACTACCATTGGTGTCAAAAAATAAATGCTCAAGTCAAGATAAGAGAACCTTACTGAATTCAGAGTCCAAATAGACAAGCAAGTCATCTATAGTCAAAGGAAAAGCCTCAGGAGAAATGAAATGCCCCATCTTCCCAAGGCACAAAAAACAAGGAATGTCATCTTTGGCACAGGGCATTTCCACGCCACCTGCCATCTTTTATCCCAAACAAAGAATCATCTCTGGAAAATTAACTGCCTCATGGGAAAGAGTCACCAAACGAGAGACTAATTAATGAATGAGTGTCCAGTTACCCTACACTTGCATGCCCAGAACAAGAAACCACACATATGGCTTGGTGTTTATGCCTTCTACGTAGCATGGACTGTGGCAAGAGAAAACAAAGCTGAAGCCCTGCCTCTTGTCATGAATTCTTGAGTGGTGTATCCCAAGACAGTTCTTTTCCTGTGTTGGCATCTTGTAAATTCTGGGTTTTAATGGGCTCACTTTCTTCATGGACTTTCTCCCTGCTCTGATAAAGTAGGAGTCAAGCTTTCTGAAATGCTTGGATGACACTTTTTCACCCATTCCCAGCTGAGCAACTCAATGTTCATTCCAGCAGCTGACTGGGTGACAGTACTTTTGCCAAAGGGAAAGCCCAGGACCTCTGGGGGGAAAGAGATGCAATGGGAGAAACATTTCCAGCGCTGCTGAATCACCCTTCCCGGACAGTGTTTGCATCTCTCACTATCCTTGTGTTTTTCTTTTGAGTAGCTTTGATTTTTATGTAAGGTGCTGATGTCTTCAGGGAAAATCTGTTTTATCTGTCTGGCTGATAGTAAAAGCTAAATGCTCTAATACAAAGTATGATAAACAACCACCTGATTCTTCCCTCGCTTAGGAAAGAAATCCTCTATTAAACCTTCACTTCTTATTGCATTACATTAAATCCCACTTGGAGAGACTGTTTCACATACTTTAACCTGATATGTTCAAAACATTGGTTAAAAAAGCCTGCTTTATAAGAAACCCCAAAGAGCTTTAGAAAAACCTGAGTTTGTTTTTGCTGTAGATCAAAATGCTGACAGATTTAATCAATCAAGGATAAATATGGGCTGTCTCTTAATATTGGGCACACAAAACATGCACCTTTTCAAAAAAATATATCTTTTTTTAAAAACTAAAAATATATGTATCTCTTATTATTAAAATAATACATGTGCAATTTATTAAAATTAGAAAATGCAACAAAGCAAAATGTTGATCAAAATTAGTCAGTGTCACCCTATAGAGATAACTTCTGTTAACAATTATGTACATGTTCTGCTCTAATTTTTGCTTTTAATAACCATAAAAGAGGATAGCTAAGTGGGAGAGAAGTGCAGCTTTTCCACAGCATATGAGATACACAAGTAAAGCCCATTATAGCACTGACATTTGGGGAAGACAGATGACTCTGTGCCCTTCTGACTATTCAAAATTCCCATCGCCACTCCACGTACCTATTTTGCAACCAGTAAATATTTCTTGAACATTTTTCTGAGCTATTCTGTAATAATACTAAAATATTTCATCTATTTTTGGTCTCTAAAGAACTTACAATTGAGTAGGATTTATTAGTTTCCTAGAGATGTCATAACAAATACCACAAACTGTGTGATTTTAAGCAACAGAAATTTTCTGTCTCACATTCTCTAGGGGCTGGAAGTCCAAAATCAAGGTGTCAGCAGGGCTATGCTCCCTGTCTTCCTTGCCTCTATCCTTCCTTGCCTCTTCCTACTTTCTGATGATTGCTGGAAATCCTTAGCATCCCTTGGCTTGCAGCTGAATTACTCTGATCCCTGCCTTTGACATCATGTAGTTTCTTACCATGCCTGTGTCTTCCTATAGCATTCCCTGCTTCTCATAAGGACTCCATTCATATTGGATTAAGACCCACACTAATGACCTCATCTTAATTTCATTGGAACTGAATTTACGCCATATCCAAATAAGGTCACAATCACAGAGATGAGGGGTTAAGACTTCAACATATCTTTTTAGAAGGCAGAATTAAACCCATAAAATTGGGGAAGCAAAACTCATATTATCCAGTTAGATAACAATAAAAGATCTGTATAATTAAGTTTTCAGATATATAACCCAAGTATCAGTGCTATAAAAATTTAAAGAATCATTCTAGTAGCATGAGGTAATTTGGGAAGAGTTTCTCGATTTCGTTGTACTTGGGATTAATCTTGGTAGGAAAGGTAGATGGGGGAAGAAGTGGACATTCTAGGAAAAGGAACAAAATGTAAACTCTTGAGCGTAATAAACAAGGTACTTCTCCATCTGGCTCCTACCTACCTCTTTGAGTTCACGTCACAGGAGACTCTGATGCTAAACCACACAAAAGTCCCCAGACACCTTCTTCTTTCACACCACACCTGTGGACATATTGATTGTTCTAACTGAACTGTCTCCTCTTCAGTTCATACACTACCACTGTCACCAATCAATTTCCTATTTATCCTTCCTGAAGCCCAATCTTGACATCATAACTTGCAGGATAGCAGGATTCTGGGTTCCCCTAGGGAATTAGCCCCCACCCACCCAGTGCCCCCACTATATCTGGTAGATATTGACTATTAGCCTGGTTTGTCTTGAGGACAAGAACTGCACCGCACTCCTTTACATATTCCCAATGCATAGAGAGACCCTAGCACTGAAAATGGTCACCAAACATATACTGAAAAGTAATTTAGCTGATTTGAAAGGAAATGAAGAGATAAGCCAAATTGGAGTGATGCAAAGGGCCAGGATCTGAAGATGAGCTGATGACTAAAGATGATGTTGTGAAGAAAAGTGAGAAATCACAGGGGAAGGGACAAGACACATCATGGAGAGTCACCTTGAGTGAAGGCCCTTCTTGTGAAAGGGCCTGACATGTTGAGGAAACACAAAAGAGTCAATACAACAAGAGCATCAGATTCAAGAAAAGGAAGGCAAGAGGCATGGATGGAGGCCCCAGTGAGCAGGGCCTCCAGGCAGTGAAGACTACAAAGATTTAAAGCAGGGAAATAAGTTAAGATTTGAATTTTAGAGACATGGTATAGTGGCAGCATGGAAAAAGGAAAGATGGTGTCAAGTCCAGATGCAGGGAATATCCTAAGTCAAGTCTAAAGATGATATGAGCAGGCAAAAGAAATACTAGTGATAGGAAGAGGGTAATGGACATAAACTAACCATGAAGTAAAGATTTTTTTTCCTCTTTGACAAGGTTACAATGTTGGGAAAGGACGAGTTGAGATTTCTCCCTTGAGTGATGGGTGGCAGCTTGGCTATTCATAGAAATAAGGAAATGCTGTAGGGATGAGGCTGGCCACAAGTTCAGCCTTGCACATGAGTACTTTGAATTCTCATGGGACATCTAGGTTTACAAACTTAACAACTAGGTTGTAGGGGTTGGGTTTGGTTTTGTTTTGTTTTTAGTAGCAACTATAATTAGAATTTCATTTTGTGATCAAATTCTTTAAAATTTGTCACAGGTTTTCATGACATCACAATTTAAAAATGTATGTAACTGACACTCAGGGTGAGCAGAACTCAGCTTCTTGCCAGTCAGCTTCTTCAGAAGTCCAGTTGTGAACTGGAAAGAAATGGAAACCACAAAGCTAACGGACAGTGACAACCCACCTCTTAAAGAACACAATTTAAATATAGATATTTCATCTTTACTGTTGCACAAGATGAAAGGAAATTAGCAGCTCCTGGGTGCTTGATAGTCTTTACTTTTCTTTGTGAGGACACTGAACTATACAGCTACCTGTCATAACAGCTAAGGGTAAGAGGTGTCACAGAGGGTGAAACAAGAACCTCACCACATCACACTGCGACAAAGGTGACATTTAGGGTCTGACTCATAGTAAAACACTGATAATAACTATCTACAATTTTTCAGACCTCCATATACTTCAACTCATGGCCCTGACAATTCCCAGCTATGATACCATAAACAAACTCTTATCTTCCCTGGGATTCATTTTCCTCCTGTATAAAATAGAATGATCCTGGAGCACCTGGTTGGCTCAGCTGGGAGAGCATGTGATTCTTGATCTCAGGGTTGTGAGTTCAAGCCCCATGTTGGGTATAGAGCTTACTTAAAAATTAATTAATTATTTGATTAATTAACTAGAATGATCGTGAAACCCACATCTAAGAGTTGTTGTGAAAAGATAGAATGTTAATCCATGTGAAGTACTTAGACTAGGGCCTAGCTTACAGTAAGCATTAAATCAATGGTAAATAACATATGTATTCAGCAAAACAGACTGTGATGTTTTCCATCTGTTTATGCCAAAATCTTCTGAGCAACAAGGGAGCCAAACTGGGCAGAAAATATCCTGTGGTTTCAGAGTGCCCAGTGTCTCTGGATGTCCCCCTGGTGCCATCTTACTCAGAAGGACAATGAGGAACAGATGGGAAACAGGGGATTCATCTCCAGGCCTAATCATTGGGGATGTCTAGCAGACAACTGCAGTAACCCTCTTTTTAAGCCACATGCAGAGGATGACTTGCATGAAATTCCTTCATGCTTCTTCATCAGTCTTTGTATCCAGCTCACCCTGTTACCCTACCTTGTCGGTTCCTTATTCCAAACACCAGTATAATGGAGGAGTTAAGAGCTACAAAGTGGTGTGTTGCTTACTAGGTGTGTGACTTTAGACAAATTACTTAATGTCCCCAAGCCTTGATTCCCTATCTATAATTTAGGGACAGTAAAGTATCTACCTCATAAAACTATGGAGAGGATTACACAAAACAGCATATATTAAGTACCTACCCCAGGGATGGCACATCTCATGGGTTCCATCCTCAGCTCCAGTATCACGACTATTCAAAACCTCCCCTGACCACTGAGGGATGATAAAAAAAAAACAGCTGCACTCCCTCCCTTTCTAACCAGTACACACATTGCAGAAGGCACACACAGCACAAGCCTAGAACCCCTCACTTACAGATCTGTCTTCTTGAAAAGCAAGAACCAATGCTGGTGCATACTGGAATCCCCAAGACCTAGTATAGTGTTTAGCACACAAGCAGGCACTCACTAAATCTCCATTGAACAAATGAATGCATCTACTGAAAGGGTAAAAAGTATTCAAGGAAAATTAATTGAGAACATCTTATCCTGCTACAGATTTTGAAAAGAGCTTGGTCATAGCTGAGTCTGTCACACTTTTAAAAATCAGCTTAAAAAAAAACAGCTTATATCAAGATAGTGAATAAAAATGTTTTCATTTGTGCACTCAGGTTCACCGCAGCATTATTCACAATAGCCAGAAGGTAGAAGCAACCCAAGTGTCCATGGGCAGATGACTGGTAAACAAAGTGTGATACATAAATGCAACTGGATATTATTCAGCCTTAAAAAAGAATGGAATCCTAACACACACCACAACATGTGTGAACCTTGATGCCATGCTCAGAGAAATAAGCCCACTACAAAAGGACAAATATCATATGATTTCACGTTTGCAAGTTTCCTCGAGTAGTCGGATCCATACACAGAACATAAAATAGTGGCTGGGAAAGGGAATGAGGAGTTTCTGTTTAACGGGACAGAGTTTTGATTTGGGAAGGTGAAAATTTTCTGGAAATGCATGGTGGTGATGGTTGCACAATGATATAAAGGTACTAAGTTCCACAGAGATCTGTATACTTAAAAATGGTTAAAGTGGTAAATTTTAGGTTATGCATATTTTGTCACGTTAAGAAATAGGTGCAAAAGGAACGTTTAACAGCTCCTGGCATTTATTTATACAAAAGGGCTTTTTTAACAAATGTGTGACTTGCCCATGTGAACATTACAAAGCGACCCCCCACCAGCAGCAGCATCAGGGGAATTAGGGAGAGCACCAGATCCCAGGATTTTTATTCTAGGTTTTAGGTGACAAACTGAATAGTGCCTTCACTCTGCAAAGAGTTAAGGCTTCTCCAGAGAGTCATACCAAAAGATGTTTTCACGTGTGCCCAGGAGTGTAATTATGTACAGCTTAAATAATAGGAAAGTAAGAAATGCTCAGGTAGGCTTTTTACTGGCTATTCAATTTGGTCTAAAATTAGCAAATTTCTTCATGTGTTTCTGGTTGAAAGTTTTCCCTTAGCAGGTGGTACAGGAGCCTCAAGTGCTTTCATTCTTTTTTTTTTTTTTTTTTTTTTTTTAAGATCTTTCGACTTTGTTTATCTTGTGGTTGAAAGTTTGTACCATTTCGCAAACTCTCCCTATTTCCTCCCACCCCTCAACCCCTGGAAACCATGTTTCCACTCTCTGTTGCTATGACTTTGGCCTTTAAAAAAAATTTTTTTTTAAGATTTTATTTACTTTTTCATGAGAGACACAGAGAGAGGCAGAGACATAGACAGAGGGAGAAGCAGGCTCCCTGTGGGGATCCTGGTGAAGGACGTGATCCCCTGACTGGGATCACATCTGAGCTGAAGGCAGACACTCAACCACTGAGCCACCCAGGCATCCCTTAAAGTTTACATATGAATTATACATACAGGATTTGCCTTTTTGTCTTCTTTCATTTAGTATAATGTCCTCAAGATCCATACATGTTGTTGCAAATGGCAAAATTTCCTTCTTCATGGCTGAATGATATTCCATTATATATATCATATACCTGATATATATACCACATCTTCTTTATCATTCATCCATTGATAGTCACTTAGATTGTTTCCTTATCTTAGCTATTATAAATGATGCTGCAATGAACATAGAAGTGCAAATATCTATTTAATATCTTGTTTTTATTTCCTTTGGGTCACGGCCCATTTTTAATATTTATTTATTTATTTTAGAGAGAGAGTGGGAGGAGGGGCAGAGGGAAAGAATCTTCGAGCAGATCCCCGACCTGAGCACAGAGCCCAATGTGGGGCTCAGTCTCACAGCCCTGAGATCATGACCTGAGCTGAAATCAAGAGTCAGACACTTGACCCACTGAGCCACACAGGCGCCCCAAGACCATGGCTCTTTCTTAATCATATGATTAAAACAGACAAATTTTGGACTAGTAACATAATTTAGGTACAAGTGCTTTCATTCTTGCTTCATCTCTTTAGCCAGAACCTGGGGAAACTGACCATCCATGATGACTTGGTCATAATTTACATTAGAAGAAGGAAAGCCTGGAGCCTTGGGGAAAGCTTTTGCTGAGGACTAAGAAAACACCAAAAGTAGACATTTATTTAAAAAAAAAAAAAAAGGCTGAGGATGAGGTCATAGAATGTGCGAAGATACTAAAATATATCCATGGAAGAAAAGAGTTGAGAGTCCTCAAAATTGGTACAATGGTGTGAAGACAAGTTTCCAAAGGCAAAGAACGTGTTTGTCTTCGACAGTGGTCATTTCACTTTGTCCACACATGAAACACAGAACTTGAATTCACTTAGATTTTTCCATCTGAACCCAAACCCGAGTCAGCTTCCCCCAAGAAGAAGTTTTTGCTGTTTTGGTCACTATTCTCTGTCACTGTTCCTAAAGCAGTGCCTGGCCAGATGCACCAGCTTGAAATGATGTGTTGAATGAAGGAATGCTTAAATCTATTTATCAAGTATGCTCCAAAAATATAACAGTAATACAGAATGCACACATTCTCTTTACAACTCCATTCACATCTAAAAAGGTTCATCTGAAATAGTCTTTCCTAAAGGTCAACAGAGCTTGTTTAGGGCCAAAGCACTGAGTCTAATAATACTCAACTATCAAGCATCAGTTTCCAAAATACCTGCCACTTCCTGGATCTAATTTCGTTTCAGCTCTATAGGGAGACCACCCAATGGAAGAAGGAAGTATTTTTATCTCCATGCTAATTTGGTAAATCATCCCCCTCCCCAAGAGTCAGGCTGCTCTGGCTGCAAGCCAGGTATGTGGTAAGGAACAAGCCCCTAAGGAGTGAAGGCAGCCCACCAGACCCACTGAAGAAAAGGTCAGGCCAGTGGTGCAATGGGGGCTTTCATGCAAAACTGGTAAAATAGTAGAGTAGCTCAGAGGCTCAAGGAGTCAAAAACACTGGGTAGATCCCTTATCTGGTTTCCAGCAAAAGGGCATAGATGACAAATGCAATCTTTAATGAGTTTACTTCTCTGGGTCCTCATTGATCACTAGAGCAGAGGTCCCTTTGCTCCATGGTCATCACTTTTCAAAGACTGAACTTGCAAATTTGCATAAAGAGTGGGCACTTCAGGAGATTGATTAAGAGTATGTGCTCTGTTGCCTCAGTCGGTTAAGTGTCTGACTTCAGCTCAGATCATGATCTCAGGGTCCTGGGATCAAGCCCCGCATTGGGCTCCATGCTCAGCAGGGAGTCTGTTTGTCCATCTCCCTCCGCCTACCCGCCCCCCCACCTCTCTCATGCTGTCTCCGTCTTTCTGTCTTTCTCCCAAATAAATAAATATTTTAAAAATCCTTTTTAAAAAAAGAAAAGAGTATGTGCTCTGGAGTCAAACTGTCTAGGTTCAAATCCCAACTCTACTAGCTGCGTGACTATAAGCAAGTTAATCAATAGCTCTGTGCCTCAGTTTCCTCGTCTATAAAACTTGAATGGTAATAATGACACCAAACTCATTGTCTGGATGGGAAAGGAACCGATATATTAATTTATAATGAATTGACATATTGCAACAGTCTCTGGCATATCCTAAGCATTATAGCATGACTCTAAGTACTCAAAAATCAATATTGTAATTCTATGTATATATCTAATGTATCTTATCTCATGTAATTTATTAAACGAGTGAAAGATTTACAGTCTAGCCCTCGTGATTATAAAGCCATGACACTTATTCAACAAAGAATAAAAGGACATCCGTAAGAGAGCACATACTTAAAATAAGCACATTTTAAAAAATAATCCAAAAACATAGATGCTTCCCCGGGCGCCCTCCAGCTGGATAAGCGCTTCACTGAGCGCTCATGCTAATCTGGCAATGCTGGTGACAGCCAGATTGTTTTCAACTCCTAGGCCAGAGAGGATGGTTGTCATAAACCTGTGTTGAGAAATCTCCCCAAGAGTTTTCCAAGGTGAAAGTTGTCGTCATCCCCTATATTTCCCATCTCATGAGCACCCTCAAGGGAAAAACTCAGATTATTTGCACATCAACCTGACCTTGACATAGCATCATAACTTGGGTAAAAGCCAAGGCCTTTAAAATCAGCCCTTATTCTTCTGGTTATACGTCAGGAGTCCAGTTGAGCCATCTTACAAGTTGATCCCAAGTTCCAGTGATGATCATTGGCTTCCCTTCCATGCCCACCGGGCTCCACATTCACTCCAGCACTTACATGAGGGCTTAACACTCCAGGCTTTCCCTCTCATTGCCCCTCTGTGTCTGCCCACCGTTACATTGCTCTGTCTTCTTTGAGATATTTCTGCCAAGAAAGAGAGCTATATCAAGGGATGCTACCATTTCACTACACGTCTCACCGGTAGAGGTGTCCTTGGTTTGACTTAGTGCTACAACTCTGTCCAATGTGTTTTACTGCCGAAGAACCAGAGGCTCATGCCCTCAGAATTAGAATGCAGGATGCTAACATGGAATTCTAATTCTTTTAATTAAACTGAAGGCCCCTCGGGAACCCTGGGTGGCGCAGCGGTTTAGCACCTGCGTTTGGCCCAGGGCGCGATCCTGGAGACCCGGGATCGAATCCCACATCGGGCTCCCAGTGCATGGAGCCTGCTTCTCCCTCTGCCTGTGTCTCTGCCTCTCTCTCTCTCTCTGTGACTATCATAAATAAATAAAATTTAAAAAATAAATAAATAAATAAACTGAAGGCCACTTAAGGATTCATAACATGGGTTTTGTCCATCTGCCAGTCATGCAGACTAAAATCCCAGGCATTCATCCCGGTGCCTCACACCAAGGGTCCAGTTCCAAAGTTCTGAGTCTTCTCTCCCACCTCGTCTTCTCCATCTGCCTCCTCTTTCCTGGAGGCCACAGCCTCCTCACCAAGGTAATTGCTGGATCTCCTAATGGGTTTATAGGCTTCCATCCTCAACCCACTCAAGCTCGTCCTTCTCCTTGATCCCTGACACAGTCCCTGAAGAATGGCTTTGCTTAGGACTGTGATGCCTCCAGTGATGCCCACCTGCCTTTAAGAAAGAGGCCTCCAAACCCCTTAGTGATAGGACAGTATTGTACAGGAAACAGCCTGCTTTCAGAGAGCGGCTTGGCTGTCCACAGCCTTGAATCTGGGTCCCAGCTCTGCCACTGACTATCTGGGCAGCATCGGGTATGTTACTGACCTTATATAAGCCTGTTATTTCATTTCTAAAATTAGAAAAATCATGATGTGTTTTTCAAAGAACTGTTGTTGCTGTTTTAAGACTTTATTTATTTATTCATGAAAGACACACAGAGAGAGGCAGAGACACAGGCAGAGGGAGAAGCAGGCTCCTCTCTCGGGGAGCCCGACGTGGGGCTCTATCTCAGGACCCCAGGATCACAACCTGAGCCAAAGGCAGATGTTCAACCATCGAGCCACCCAAGCGTCCCTAAGAACTCTTGTATTAAATTAGATAACACATGTCCAGGTCTGACTCAGGGCCTGGCACACTGCAATAAGGGCTCTGTAAATACTGCCCCTTACTGAGGCTGGCCTCCCTGCAGCCCTGTGTCCCTCCCAGCCTTCCCCTCCCCCTGCCAGTGTGTGCTGTGCTACATCCTGCATGCATCATTCCATGACATCCTCTGTCCTCCGTGCTTCCCTTCTTCCCTTGCTCAGGTCAGAGAACTACCCCAAATTCTCTTCCCAAACCCTCCACTCCCTCCAGTTTCATCTCCTCCTCGGAGCTCCCCAACCTTTCCAGATAAAACTCATCCCTCCCCTTTCTTGTGCTCCCCTAGATGTGCTTTGTATCTCCAGGATTACATTCACTGCATTCTACGTCAAATTGTCAATATTGGTGATCAACCTCCCACCCCTATGAAACCATGCATTCGTTAAGCATTTGGGGCCACGCCTTCATCCGTTCTTACTCTCCAGGAATGTCTGAGATGGGTCTTTGCACAAGGGAAGTGCTTGCATTTCATTAATTGAATCTGGAATTCATATGTTGTTGATTACTTAGAGAACTTTATAGGATGTATCAACTACAAAGAAGCAAAAATCACCACTTCCACCCCACCCCACCCCACCCCCCCGCAACCCCAGAGACACAAACTTCTAGGCCCTGTGATGCATCTCTGCATTTCACAGGGGGCCAGGTGTCTGATGTGCAATGCCAACGGGCCGCTTGAGTTTCCTTTCACTTGTGTCAGAAAATCAATCAGTGACTTCTGCAAAATCCTGAGATTTTCCTCCATCTCTAGAGCCAAGGTAAATAATTCATGTCGCTTTCCCCACTCCCTTTGCAAAAACTCGTCT
This sequence comes from Canis lupus baileyi, assembly GCF_048164855.1. Taxonomy (NCBI): domain Eukaryota; kingdom Metazoa; phylum Chordata; class Mammalia; order Carnivora; family Canidae; genus Canis; species Canis lupus. The sequence continues at coordinate 33,456,811 of NC_132867.1, read as the reverse complement.
GTGTTTTACCTAAACAACTTTCAGAATATGCATTATTGAATCTGCCTTGGATCTCTTGTTACCGTACTTTTAAAAAGTAAAGAAGACAACCTGCATCTCTGGGTAAAAGCTTTCTACTTCTCAAGATTAAGAATGTGAAGAGGCTTTTGGTATTCAACACCTCAGGCCCCTGAGGACACTTTCCTTCCTATTTTTATAATGTTAACGTGTGTTCTCCATGTCAGCAAAGTAACACTGACCTAGAAAAATGGAATTTGCAAGTGTTAAAATTTGAAGACGATTCTTAAGTGAGTTACCCAAACAATACTGATCACTTGTATTTATTTCTCTAGTCTGACACCTTCCACTTTGCCAAGAAACAACAAACAGGTAATAGGCACAATAAAAAGTCATGTGCATATTAATTAGAACATGTTTTATTTGCATATAATGCTCCTAGATGATTTTTTATTTCTTTATTTATTCATGAGAGACACACAGAGAGAGGCAGAGACATGGGCAGAGGGAGAAGCAGGCTCCCTGCAGGGAGCCCAGTGGGAGACTCAATCCCAGGACCCCGGGATCATGCCCTGAGCCAAAGGCAGACGTTCAACCATTGAGCCACCCAGGTGCCCCTCCTAGATGATCTTAAAATGCTGATCCCCTTTACTGCCCACGCTGACAACCATTCTGTGCCTTCAAATCAGGTGCTATGAACAGGAGCCTTTATGCCCACTTGGGTTGAGCTAGGCAAGGAAGAAGGAATGGTAACTGAAATAATTACCAAAAGAATGTCAGGTAGGGCTCCCAGTAGGACTAGATCAGCGATGAACTGGGACTTTACCTATTTCTTTGTCTCTTCCTCTTGAAGGGTCCACTCCCTCCTCTCCAGGGGGTCTTTCACTTCTTCACTACATTTTCCTCCTCAGAAGTGTTAGAACGGAAGATGTTCTCAAATTAGTAAAAAGTATCATAGCAAAAATACAGAAATGTGTTAAGGTATTTAAATACTTTTCGATGTCTTTCTCCTGGTGCTTTGCAATAGAAAATGGTTCGAGTCCTATTAATTGGCAACAAATAGGCTAAACATAGTCTAAGAATTGCCTCAGAGGATATCTCATCTAATCCTCATACCATAGCTGGAAAGGAGGAATTATCCCCACCCTTTCTATTACTCAGCCTAACTGAGCCGCCGAAGGGACCTAACACAGCCAGAAGCCAGGCTGAGCTCCCTGTGTATCAAGTTCAAGTGGTCTTGCTCTCCTGTCGCTGCCTGTCCCAGATCTCTTTGTGGATGCTGAAGACTGAAGCAGGTTCAATAAATGGCAGCCTTTCTGGATTCCGAATCAATTAAGGGATAGACAAAAGGAGCGGGACATCTGCAGGTCAAGAGGCCAGCTCTACGGCCTTTAAAGCCAGACTGTGGGATGGGGCTCAGACACACAGCAACAGCAAGCTTCCCAAAAGTAGCCAGGCACCACGGAACCAGTGCTGGACCTCACACCTATCACACGAAGACACAGGCCAGAATGTGTGCCTCCCGTAGCCACTCACCCTTGGGAGCGGGGAGAGGGGGCCAGGTTCCCAGACTCACCGATGCACCAAGCGAGGGGGAGAGAGGCAGGGAGCCACATCTCCCTGAGGTCCCCTCCGTGTGGCAGGTGGCATTGGGATCAGGGAAGAAACCCTGCTCCCCTGAACGTTTACTCTAAGGAAGCCCACACAGTGGGCACTCTAGGTGTTCAGGTGAACATGACGATTCCCTGGCAGATAAATGCATTTAATATCAGACCATAGTCGCTGCAGAAGCTTGTCAACATGAATCCGTCCAGAGGCCAAGATGTCAGGAAGTCCTTGTTTCCAGCACTTCACTGACTCACTGCGTGACCCAGGGCAAGCCACTTAACTAGTCTGTGTCTTAATGTCCCCATTAATAAAGTCTGCCTCGTTGATGGGAACCCTCCCTGTGGAGAAGTCTCCCATCATAGGCAGCAGTGAATGGATCTTGCAAACTCAGCTACAGAAGAGCCAGCCTGCCAGCAGAGGACCACTCTACGCACAGTCGGCTGCTTCACCCGAGAGCCCCGAGCAAACCGTGTTCCGATGGAGTTCCTCCTGGAGTTCCAGCAACTGAGAGAAGTCTCTCCCCAAAGCCACGGTGACTTTTCATCCAGAGTGTCGAGCCGATTGAGTAACAGTTAGGTTATTTCATGCCTCTCGAATCTTCAATGTCTGAGCAGCTCCGCACACCCGAGCCTATATTTTACCCCATTGACAGGCCCGGAAAGGACATATGGTTTAGATTTTTAGACAACACTCCATGTAAAAAGCTCTTCCTTTTCAGAGGCATATTTTTAGAGTCTCTGAAGCTAAACTCTGGGGCGAATTTAATCCATCCAGTCCTTGGGTCCAATCTAAAGCCTAAACACAACTTTGTGTCAGGATAATACATTGTTAACTGATATGTCAGAAAATCAATTAATTACTTTTAAGAAGCAGTTAAGAGGATCCCTACAATGCCGCCATGTGAATTATTAAAGAATACAACATAAGGGCTCCCACCCCCAGCCCAAACCGAAGCCCTGTGTCATAGGATGGTGCAAAATAAGCATTCTGAGCCGAAGCTTCGGTAGAAATAGTGCAAAGTTTTGAGAGAGAGAAAGAGAGAGAGAGAGAACATGATGAGGCTTAAGAGATGTGCTGCTTCTGAATGCTGCCCCAGCAGGGATGTTCTCTGTCCCGGGTCTCCACCATGCACACCTATCTCTTCGGATTTTGGCTGCAGGCCATCTGCCCGCATCTGCACAGCACTGTTTGTTTGCAGAAGGGCAGCCCCAAGTCAGAGCCCTATAGCTTTCTTCCTTTCCTGGAGCCTTGCTCATCCCAGGAAAAGCGCATGCAAAGCCCACTGCTCCCTCCTGCACCTGCCAATTCTATGCCTGTCTGCAGCCTAGACTGGGACAGCCAGGTGTGGCCTCATGGGTGGGAGGCCAGGGGCTTCTCACATCTCCTACTGCGGCGGAGTAGGAAGATTTAGCTCAGACCCAGCCACACTCATCCATTTATGTCCTACATTTCTGGCAACGATTTAAGACTGACTTGAAGTTTCAGATACGCAGCAGACGTGGGTTCCCCAAATGCAGAGAGAATCCCTTCCCCTTCTGCTTAGCCTGCACCCCCAAAGACTAGGCAAGACGCTGGAAACGGTAGTCTGTAGTTGCCAAATGAGGGAGCAGGCCGGGGGCCCTGGGACCGGGGACTCTACACATGAGTCTTCCTTGCTGTGTTTCTTTGGTTTTGATTTGTCCCGGAATGTTTACCATCTGAGCGAGAAAAACCATACGTTTGCATAACCGAAGCATCAGAAACTCCGCGTTAGGAAGCAGACTCCTGCTACCGCTGCCCAGCTGCGGTCATCACTGTGCCCCAAACTCGGAGGTGCCTTCGGAGGCTGCTGACCCTGGTCAACTTCCAAAGCCCTCAAGGCACCAAGAGTCGCAAAACAGATGGGAGGTTCCCCAGGCTTCTAGACTTATTGGAACCCAGTGATTTTAAAAAGCAAGTTGCAAAAGGGAAGTTTATTTTCGGTGGATTTTTTTTTTCATTATTCAACACCTGGAAGCAGTTATCTCCTCACTCTGAGATATCTGGGCGGACTCGGGGTACAACAGACTGGAGATGAGGTGGTGGCTACGGTTCATGCATGCATTCATTCATTCATTCATTTGTAGAAAGTGTTTATTGAGAATCTACACAGTTGCAAGCACTTTTCTTGATACCGGGCGCTCTCCAGCAATGAACAGGAAGATGTTCTCCCTTCCTGGACCCACTCCCCTAAAGGATGGAAGCAGACAAGAAACAAGTAAACACAGAAACCAAATAGGACAAATGCAATGACGAGAATAAACCTGATTTATTCTCCTTCCTGATTTAACCTTCCTGATTTAACTCATGAAGCTTCTCCCGGGATGGTACAGGACCCAGGGAGATAAACAGTAGGTGCTCCATAGATGCTTGCTGAACAAAAGTTGGTAGAAATCAGGATCAAGGGGATCCCTGGGTGGCTCAGCGGTTTGGTGCCTGCCTTTGGCCCAGGGTGTGATCCTGAAGACCCGGGATCAAGTCCCACATTAGGCTCCCGGCATGGAGCCTGCTTCTCTATCTGCCTCTCTCTCTCTCTCTGTGTCTTTCATGAATAAATAAAGGTTTTTCTCTGTGTCTTTCATGAATGAAAAAAAAAAAAGAAATCAGGATCAAAAAACAAAAAGATTTATGGGGAAACAGAGTGTGTGTGGGTTGATATGAGGGGGTGCGGGGGCAGGGAGTGGGGTCGCCTTAGCTGTTGCTCTAACAGATGACATTTGGGCAGCCGTGGGGAAAACTGGGGGCCCCATGTGATCCAGGCAGAGGGAAGGCATGTGAAAAGGTCCTGAGGCAGGAAGAGCGTGTCTGAAGGGCAGGAGGGAGCCTGTGGCAGAGCAGGCTGAGGAAGCCTGGAGTTCTGAGGACCCTGGAAAGCCCTCAGGGTTTGGTTAGAGGAGAGACAGGATCTGATTCACGCTGGTCTCTGCCTACCGGACTGCAGTGGGGCTGGCCAGAGGGGCTCCTCCCCTTTCTCCCCGCTGAAAAGTCCCGACACCAACCAGACTGCAGCCCCTCCTCTATCAGGGCACGGGTCCCAACGTGACTGTCAGGTGCATGACCTTGGCGGACCTCCCTGCCTCCCTGTACCTTACTGACAGGACCAAGAATAAGGTCCCCCTCCAAGGTTGCTGTATGTGAACTGTCTTCATAGACACTGGTTGCTGTCATTATCAACGTCATCTTCATTCCCTATATTATCACCAAAATCTTTTTTTTGTTTGTTTGTTTGTTTGATCCTGATTTCTACCAACTTTTGTTTAGCAAGCATCTATGAAGCACCTACTGTTTATCGCCCTGGGTCCCGTACTATCACAGGAGAAGCTTCATGAGTTAAATCAGGAAGCTTCTCCTTCCCCCCTCCCCGTCCCAGTCTGAGGACTCCCCCAGCCCCCAGAAAGTCCAAGAAGGTTTCCTGTGCCCTCCTCATAGGCCCTGTATTGATGTTTTATGCAATATGAAATAAGGTGCTAACGTGAGCAGTAAAGAGTCCTGACCCATGTGTGATTCGTGAGCAACCTGACCCCACCCCCACCCCCGTAGTGCCCAGAGCTGGCCAGGGTGCAGATGGCACCCAGTCTGGCCAGTGTGCAGAGGGCTCTGTCCGGTGCAATCAGAACAACTGCCAGGGTCCAGTGGGGAAGAGAGGGACTTCACTCTCGCGTCCAGGGTTAGAGAGAGAGAGACAGGGAGAGAGGACAAAGAGTAAGAGAGACTTTTGCCTTTGCATTTTGCTTTCATTATGCAGTTGTTGACTTCAGAAAGACAGTTCATTTGTCCTCAGTTCCCAGAAGCCTAAATGAATTCCCCACAAAAAAAAAAAAAAAAAAAAAAAAAGTTTTGAAAGTGATCTCCATCATTGATGATTCGATCAGGAAATTACAAAAAGAAGAAAAATAAGACCTGGGAGAGCCTTGAGTACTCTGGCCAGTGGGGAGGGTGGGGGTGGCGGGGAAGCAAGAGAAGCACAGCCCTTTGCTTGTTTGCCAGACACCGGGGAGCCACAAGCCATGACTCAAGCTCTGGTTCCCAGGATGGTAGGAGGAGAGCGAGTGGGAAGTCCAAGCGCCCATGGGGAAGAGAGAGCTAGGCCATGAGTAAGGCAGGCATTGGTGCCGGTTAGTGGGAGCTGAGCGCAGCCAATTTATGTAAATCTTGATTTGTTTAAAATTCGTTGTCCTGTTTCAATGTCCATGCTGGCCTGTGGGTGTCCCTCACACCACAAAACACCACGTGGTGGCCCATTCATGGTGGCCCATACCTTGGCGCGGGATATGGTTTCAGGAAAGGGGAAGAGTAGGATGAGGACAAAGAGAACCATGTGGTGTGAGCCAACGGAGTTTGGTGAGGGGACCCACCATCCTGAAGATCGAGTTTTAATCTTGCAAAGATTCATCTGCTCCTTTATACTTTCCACCTATGAAATAAGCTCATCTCCTCTCATGGAGAATGGCCGGGCTGGAGCCAGAGAGTCCTGGGACCCCACCCAGGGCGAGCCCTCCCGACCTCCACCTGGAGATGTGCAAACAGAACATCACCTGGTTTTCTTCTTTTCGTTTTTTAAAAACATGTGACGTGGTCCTTATATGAGCTTGCTTGCTACAGCACATGAGCGGCATTAGGAGGCTGCCTCTCTGCCCGGAGGGAGGAGTGCCACCCTCTTCATCTGTCCCGCTCTGTCCTCCTCCCTAGCTGGATTTTCACAGTTGCAGGCAGGGGTTTGACATGAGACGTGCAAAAAATGAAAGGGGAGGGGCAAAGTTATAAACCTATCTGATGTGATCCAAAACGATTCCATCTGTTTTCCACATAAAGGAGGTATAAATAACACGAGCGAGCATTAATTCGTCCTGCGAGGGTTGCTGCTCGGTTCCAGAGAGCACCCTACCAAATGAAGGCAAAGCAGCAGTCTTGTGGAGACCCTGGCTGCCCTGGGTCTACCCACAAGCTACGCAAGGAAGGGAACACAGAGTTGGCTGGGGGTGATGTCAGTCTTGCCCTCAGGGGGCCTTTCTACAATCCGAGACAAGCTGGCCCTTAGCATTTGGGGGTTTTATTAGTGCAAAAACAAAAGGCATAAAGTTTTGGCTTGGGATAATCTGTTGCATAATCCCTTAAAAATACATAAGATGATACCTCGGGTCCCCCATTGCACACACATGCAAGTGCACACACAGACACACACACACACACAAGCCCTAAGAAGATCTATTACAGCAGAAAGATCAATGACCCTATTCCTCTTTCTTAGGAATTATAGATAAGCTTTTTACAAACCCTGAATCATTGGTCACATTCAATGTATATGCAAAAGAAGTTCAAAGGCCGACCTTGACAAAGGACGTTTGGAGAAAGATGATAAAGTGTCTCTGATAAAACACACACAAAAGACTTTAGCAATAAAGACCTACCAATTAGGAAAGCAGGGCTTGGGCAGCGGGTGTGAAACCGTGTTATCTACAGCTTCAGCACTCAAAGATAGTGGCCCTGGGCAGAAGGCTTTATCTGGCCTCCACAAGAAGAGAGATTGCACCTCCCCCGAACCATCCTGTCTGCAAAGCCCAGGAAACACCTTGCAGAGGAGTTGGTGCAACATTTGCCATCCCAGCCCTCAGTGACAGTTAAAATAGTGTCACAACATAGCATTGAGCAACGGCCTTGCCAGATCAGCGAAGCCTGTGTTCCAGCCTGCTTTTCCCCCCTGGAGAGACAAATAGGACATTCTGGTGACATTTTTTGGTTCCTCCCTTTACTTTCAGTTTAGACTATTAAAGAGAGGAAAGAGACATTCTTCCTTCCACCTTTCTTTTCCAATAGAGTTTGAAAATCCTTTCCCGATTGACAGTTCAGGCAGGAGATTGGTAATATTTACCGTTGGCATTTTACTGCGTTATTCTCGAGATGTTCAAAGGATTCCCAGTATCTCTTCTTGGAGATTTATTACTCGGTCCCCACAACTTCTTCGGGGCTCCGGTTTAATTTATGTGATTGCAATCAGGAAACCGCTTTGAAAGGGAAGAAATCAATTTCGCTTTTCTTGAGTTGTAAATTTTCTGTAAATAAAATTTCACAAGATCCTGCTTTTTTTTTTTTCCAACAAGTAATAATATGGCTGTTGGCACAGCAGCAAGTTTTGGGGAAGGGTTCTAATGACCAGGTCGGGGGGTGAGGGGAGTCCCAGGTCCATCACTGTTGTGGAATCTTGGAGAAACCACTCATTTTCCAGAGCTTCCTTTCTCTCTTTTATCACGAATGGAGCGTACGTAGTGTTTGTGAAGGCTGCCTTCACCTCTCAAAGAGATTTGATTGCTATTCCATGAAAGGGTGGCTGTCAAAACCTCTTCCCCCTGGTTTGTTTTGTAATGACACTTTGCCTTTGATGACTGTGTTTGGCTCTTCAGAGCACTTCAGCACTTATGATTTCATTTGGGCTTTTTGAGACTTGGACAACGGCTAGACTCTAGAGCCAATGAGGATACTGAGGCACGAGGAAGCTAGGGGCCCTCCCTGCAGACAGTCACACACTGAGTCACAAAGCAAAATGAGGATGGCGGTGGGGGGTGGGGGAGGGAGATCTTTTAGGGCAGAAACTTTCAAACTTTTTTGAATAGCAGGCGACACTGAGAAGACAACTCTGTGCATGACTCAGGAGTTGGAACAACCAGTCAAAAGATGGCCTTCAGGTTGCAATACTTTCTCTCACTACTTGCAAAATTCCCTGTTTCCCAGTTATTCACTTCTATTTCTTTCCCTTCCCTTTCTTTAATTTGTGTCGTGACAGTAATAATTAGTATTATGTGTAGCTTACAACGAATCCGTGGGTCACAATCTATGGTTTGGAAGTCACTGTTCAGAAGCTTTTTACATGGCAGCGTCCTGCTTTTTTTCTAAATCAGAAATCAAGATGCATATCTCTGAATTCCCAACCCACAGGCGAGGGCCGAGCGGGGTTCTCCTGCCATGGGTTTCTTGCTCTTTAGCGAGCCCCCGAATCTGTACACTAAGGAAGCATGGTCTTGAGAGTCAAGCCGTCCACTTGTGGGAAGCTCATGACCCTCCTGGCTTTGAATATACCATCAAGTCCTAATAAATAATGAATACTAATGACAATATCGAGACACCTATTTGCATTGTAGTCCCAATAAAGTCAGAAGGAGAAGTGGGGCTGCTCCCTAAAAATGGCATATGGCTCTCTAAATAAAGGGCTTTAATGCATTTTATATTTAAACTATAAGGTCATGGGCTCAAACCCAAATTGAGATGGACTCTGCTCCTTAAGTACATTCTGGAAAAGTCGTTGAAATATTTATCCATCTATCTGGGTTTCAGTGTCTCTAAAGCAGCTCATTTCCTTGTACCACACATCTAGAGTGGACCTGTTTGCAAACCCCCTGGAACTGGGCAGGGGCTGCCTGTCAGAAGCAAAGGCAGCCCTTTTGGAAAGTCATTGTCTAGGAAACTTCTAGAATGAGAACTAGAACAACATTGTTTCTAATACACACACACACACACACACACACACACACACAATCCAGAGACTGATTTCTGTATGCACCTGGTCAAATTCTTCCTTTCTGTGCTTCGTCTCAATGAGGCCACATTGTTTAACCCATTAAGCCTAAGAGGATAAGAGTTCCAAACTTAATAGGATTATTTAAGAGGATTATATGTGATAATGCATGAGAAGCCCTTGCCACAAGGCCTCTAACTCAGGAGTAGCTCACTCATTGTCAGAGCCCATTATTATTTGCCCACTAACATTTGCTAAGTCATCAGAACCCTATTAGCATTAATAAGGCTTTCCCCTCGGATGAGTCAATTCCACAGCTTTCTCTGTTCTCAGAGACTAGGATCACTCAATGGGTCCCCCAGAGGTCAAACCACCTAGTGTCTTGATGGCAGGTAGAAGAAACCCCACACCCGTTAAAACCTAGCACACCCAGAATCTAGCGCATCCTCCTGTGACGCTGTCCAGGCTGTTCCTGATGTGACCGGTTATTTCCTCGGCCTATTAAGTCAACCGTATCTATACTTTATATTCGTGATCTTTTAAAAACTAGAAAAGGCTCACATTTTCTTTTAAAGATCCAAAATTTTGTGCCCAATGGGGAACTTAGCTTTTCTCGGGAACGCTGACTTACAACACAAGTCAAAAGTGCCTTTCCTCCTTCTGTTTCAAGCAAAATAAACAGACTTCCAGCAGGGAGATGGTTCTTGTTCACAGGTTGCTGCTGAAGCATTATTATTTGGGGCATCGTACTTTGGAATTCAGCATGCCAAAATCTTAAAGACCATTAAGAAGATATATCTTATAGAAGGTTGTTTTTTTTGTTTTGTTTTGTTTTGTTTTGTTTTTAACCCAGGATTAGCGGGGAGGGCAGAGCTACTTGATAAACTTCAGGTGATCTAGCAGTTTCTAGATATGTAGCCACTTTTCTTTTTTAGTTCCAGTTATTTGAGGCTTAGTAAAAACCAAGAAAATATTCCGCCACGTGTGCCATAGCCTCTCTCTCCTGCACAGTTGCTGCTTCAGTACAACTTCCTAGGTTGTATCTGAATTTGTATCTAACTTGACTCAGAAGAATTCTAGAACACTCTTAAATATAAAGATGACTAGTAACAGGATAACATTCTCATGAAGGAAATTTTTCTTCTGCTGCTTTGCCTTTAAGGTACTATCATGTTTTCCCTGAAGAACCGTCCTTTGGGGGAGAGTATGATTAATCAAATCTTCGTTTTTTCATGATCGAGAAAAAAGAAAGAAAGAAAGAGAGACAAAAGTGAAATTAAGTTTTTGTGTAACTTAAAAAGTTTTCGTGTAACTTTATTTCCTTCTCATTCCTAGTATCCAAGGGGTTAATCAGAGATCTTCATCCATTTCTACTCTAATTGGGAAGTAGGGGGTGGTGGTGGAAATCATTTCAGGAATGAAATGAAAATTGCTAGCCTCTACATGCCTAAGGCAAAAAGAGAAGAAATGAAATCTCCTGTGGGCTTGCTCAGTGAGGGGGAAGAAATCTACATCTTGCACTTCGCTTCATGTCATTGTTCCATTTGCCACTCTTAAATCATGATCTCCGGGACAGTGTGGGACTCAGGAGAACGGGTGTGCCCAGGTCGCTTAGACGGGGCCCACCAGGCAGCTTCTGGCCAGTGCTTGTCCTTCATTCAGCTCACTCTGGAGTTTGACAACTCAACCTGGTGTGTGCAGACAAAACTGGAGCCCCTACTGGCATGTTTGGTCAAGTTGTCATCTTTCCTCCTTAGAAGCCCATTTCATCATGTAGTGTCTCCAGCAAAAGAGTTCTTGGCTAAACAAATAGTGTCTACTTTAGAAGTGGTAAGGGATGTTAGATCTGGAATATTTTTCTCTAACAAGTAAGATGCACCCTAAATCAAGAACTTGACAATCACAGAGTGTCTTCTAATTCAATGCTCTTCAAAGATTCTTAAAGTCAGCATTTATTTAAATACTTTCTGCTTGCCCTTTTCCAAAACTTACCCTAGAATGCTGTGTTAACCCCTAATGCTTTGAAGTTCTCCTCAAGAGGTGTATCCTTATAGGAGTTTGACTTGTTTAAGATAGCTAGAGAAGCAAGAAAAATGGAAGCACTTTATAGTCATTAAACACCAGCACACTCATTGGTCAGTAGTTCAACTAGAACTTCATCTGGGGGCTCACTTGTCATCACGATAGAACAGCCATCTGTTCCTTTGCTCTTAGTATTTAGGAAAAAAGAGCTACCTTCTCTGCAAAAATGTGTAATAAAAAGTCTTCAAGTGTTGGGGCACCTGGGTGGCTCAGTTGGTTAAGCATCTGACTTGATTTCAGCTCAGGTCATAATCTCAAGGTTATGAGATCGAGCCCCTTGTTGGGGCTTGGTGCTGGGTGAAGAGCCTGCATAGGATTTTCTCTCCCTTTACCTCTGCCTCTGCTCCCCCCTCCTTAAAAATTAAGTTGTTTATACGCTTAATCATTTTTAATGATTTTTTGGATGGTGATTTAATGATTTCTGCATATTGCTTTCATTGTACATACAAGTGTAAGTTGGAAACTAGCTAATAGATGTTCAGTTTTTAGATTTTTTAAAATTTAATTTTGTTAAAAATTTTTGCCCTTCCTATCTTTCAAGAATAGGTGACCCCTATAGCATTAGTATCATTTATTCATTCCAAAAAAAAGGTAGCAAATTTGCTTTGATTTTTTTGAAAAATACATTTTTTAAAAGATTTTATCTATTTACTCATGAGAATCACAGAAAGAGAGGCAGAGACATAGGCAGAGGAGGAAGCAGGCTCTGTGCGGGTAGCCCAATGCAGGACTCGATCCCAAGACTCCAGGATCACAACCTGAGCCAAAAGGCAGATGCTCATCCACTGAGCCACTCAAGTGCCCTTTGAAAAATAGATTTAAATCATAGCACTTTTCCAAGCAAGCACAAAACAAGCATATCAAAAAGCTTAAATCTTAACCACTTTTTGATCGAGAAATAAGCAACGATATATCATAAGAAGTTTCCACAAAAGTTTTTAATATCCCCTTTCATCATGTGTATGGTACACTATTCATAAAAATATGATTATTACCAGAACATAGTATTATTATATTAATGTAATCTGAGAATATGTAATCATTACAATGCAGATCTTAGGATTTTTAAAAGGCAGAAAATATAATTATGTAATTAGAGAATGGAATGAGCACTTCTATTGTTGCTTTTTTAAAAACTGTTTTTTATTTCATACTACAAGGTGAAATTTTAGGGCTTTTGTGGAGTGTGATAATTCCATGGCCCCACAACAAAGCAGAGCAGTTAGCCCACTGTTGCATATGAAATTCCGTTTTCCACATCTACAGATAGCGGGATTAACATGAGAGGATCTGCCTTCTTACTGGAGTGCCTAGAGGACACTCTAAGACCAACATTTGGCAATTTATTATTTAATTGATCATTATAGATTTCCCAGCAATTCCTCACAGATACCTCCATTGCTTATTCCCTCTTGATTCTTGAACAGAATCCCAGGTCTAGGGCAGATGGTTGATTCAGCACCCAAGATTTATCTCAAACTTCTATGGTCCCTCTCTAATCATTTCTGCTACAATTGTGGCAAATTTCTCTACAGTCTGTGGGGGACCAGTGGTAGGACAATTGTGACTCTGTGTTTCTCTTTTTCCTTCTTTCTCTCCCCACTCAAAATCCAAGTTCACACCAGCCGTATGCTCACCTAGGTCAACACCAGACCAGGTCAATTTCTCACAGTTCCAAGTGGCATTTATGTGTAAATGTTCATGGTGCTGAAAAGACTCTCATTTTTGTAGGCAAGGAAACTGAGGCTAGGTCGAGGCATGTATCTACGTGGCCCTGAGCCATCTGGCTAGTAGCACACTGAGGCTTCCTTCTAGATATGCGTCTACCACTGAGAGATAAGTTGGGTGCCCCTATATCAGATATACCAGGGATTATGTTGGTTGCATGAACCATGCTGTCTTTCATCCAATCATGTCGCCAACAAATTCAAAATTTAACTTCAAAAGTTCACTCTTGCTGTTGGGCAGGGGCCAACATCACAGGGGGCCACTCACTGCTCTATCAGCTCACAAGGGGTCATTGGGCATATTTTATCAAACTGACCTACACTTCATCCCCAGCCCTCCTTCCTATGTCTAGCAGTTCAGGGACTGAGTAAGAGGACTCACCTAGTTATTTTTAAACACAAATATTGCCTTGCAGAGAAAAATCATATCTTCCTATTTCATAATTCCCCCAGTGAGAGAGAACAGGTAAATCATACATACAAAGAATACAATAAACTGCTTCCCTGGGGGGAGGAGAGTTCACTGCAGAATAATGTGCGGAATGACTTGGGGAATGAGGCACGAGACTCCTGTGAATTCATTCTGACATTTGTTCATTGATTTTTTTTATTCAACTTAGTAATATGGTGTGCTGTTTCTCATTCATTGCAGTGGGAATGGTTTTAAATATATTAACAGAATTTTAGCCTAAAGGAAAACAGACTTAGAAGTTACAGCTGCTTTACAGACTCTACTTCTATCACCCACCGGAAAAGTTTGCTGCTGTAATATTCTCCAGCTAGGAGGCTCAGAATCATGGGAAAGCACATAAACTCACCTCCCTGTTCAGCAGATTTAGAGACACTTCTTGATACTTGGATGCTTACCCCTAGCACTGGAATAGGGATATCACTCAAAGAAGAGACCAGTTTCATGCACAGAGTGGTTTCTCAGCCTTTCATTGGAAACCACCTTCTGTTCATGGCTAATGGAGCCAAAGAAAATGTGGAGAAGATCTACAACCCTTCTAAATCTCCACACATCAGCCTCTTGATTCTGTACTCAACCCACAAGGCCAAGGGGTGGAAAGCAGGTACATTTGCCCTATAGAGATGTTTGAACGTTCAGAGATTCCCAGCAACCTCTGAGGATCAACGCAGTGAGATAGAGCCAGTGGCTTCTGTCACAGATCTGGCCTCATGTATTCTCCTTTGTTATTTTTTTCTGAGCACTGGAAGAAAGAGACATGGATCCACTCCATAACTTAGACCAGGAGGCCAAACTGCCTCACCAGTTTGAACTACTCATGTATTTTAACTAGATGATTGTCAGCAAATTGATGCATTGAGTGATTTTTTGGGAGGAAAAAAATGCTGTATTTCAAAATAAACCTGTTTATGGGAACTGTTATTAGAGAATGAGTATCATTTAGCCACTTTGCCATCCTATTTTAGAATCACGGTCTATTAAAAATAGAACTTCTTGTTCTAATCCATGTTGCTTACATGAAATTCATAGGAAACTAATCTAGTTGTAAAAGAAAGAGATAAGAGGTGCTTCAGTCATATCCTTTCAGAGCTCATAGAAACCCAAGCTCTGTTGTATAGGCTGAGCCCTCCATGGCTGGTGGACGTTACTTAGGAGTGAACAATTCATGGGGTTAACTTGTGGCTCTCCTGTGGCTATGAAGCTGCAGTAGTGGTGTTGACAGTGGTCAGTAGGCTTTTGCAGTTCAGTTGCTGTCACTGTGTGTGTGTCCTTCTGCCTTTTAATCAATCAAGTGTATATCGTGATACAAATGCTGAACTTTGCTTCAGGACAGCCCAGAGGGAAAATATGAGTCAAGAGAGATGCATTACCTAATGGGCTTCACCTTCGATGGTTCAAAACAGGGCTCACTTGAGCACTGGCAGGATAGTAGCAAAATTGCTTTGGGAAGGGAACTGCGTCTTGAGTGGTCACTCTAGAACTGCCCTGTCCAAAATAGGAGCCACTTGCCGCAGGTGACTCTGGAGGGCTTGAGACATGGCCGGACTGAATGGAGATGTGCTATAAATGTAGAATGCACACAGGACTTTGAAGACTTAGGGCAAAACAAACAAAGGAAAGAAAGAATGTAAACTACATCAATGATTTTCATATTGATTATATGTTGAAATGAAAATGCTCGAGATACACTGAGAGAAAGAAAATGTTATTAAAATTAATTTCACTCATTTATCTTTACTATTTTAATGTGGCTCCTAGAAAATTTTAAGTTTGCTTTTGGCAATGTTAACAAAATCTTTTAGACACTGCAGGCTCGATTGTTGCCAGACACTGAGCAGGCGCTCTTGCCATCTCTGAGTGTGGTTGCAGTTCCAACACTTGTTGGAAATATGGGATCTCAGGTGCCACCCAAACCTGTTGCATCAGAATCTGCACTTAACCAGATCCCCAGGGGCTTCCAAAAACACGTTAGGTTTGTGCAGTGCCATCTAGAGATTCACAAAGGAGTAAGCAGCCTCACCAGCAAGGTCTTCAAAATCTAGTAGTTATGTGTTTGCATGAAGGTGAGGGTGAATCAGAAGACAGTAAGACAATGATAGAGTTGACATTAAGCCCAATAAAAGATATCCCTGCTCCCCAGTGATCCAGCACCAACTGTGAGGCAGACAAAGTAGTCAAGCAGACAGGAATTAAAATATCAGCTTTATCATCAAGGATTTGGGAAGAACTCAGAATGAGGCTCTTTGCCACTGAACCCCAGAAATAGAGACTTACTCATTAACACACAGGCAGTGCTTCCCCAAAACAAAAAGGGGAGGGGAAAGGTATGCTCAGAGTACTAATTTTCTATTGCTGCCACACTACCAAAGTGCCACAAATTTAGCAACTTACACCACACCCGCATATTAGCTCATAGTTCTGTAGGTCAGAAGTCCAGTTGGACTCAAACGAGTTCCCAGCTCAGACACTCACAAGGCCAAAAACCAAGGTGTTGGCCAAACTGAGCTCTTATCTGGAGGCTCTTGGGGGGAAATGCACTTCTGGGCTTCAGTAGGTTTTTGGCAAAAAGCAGTTCCTTAGGACTGCAGGATGGGGTCCTATTTCCATGCTGGTTGTCCGCCAGGGGTCACCTATAGTGACTGCTCTCCATTCTTGCACATGGCTCCCTCCATCATCCAGCCAACAGGGCACGCACATCAGATCTTCTCTACCTCATTTCTGCCCTAGCCTAGGAAGATTCTGCTTTTAAAGGTCTCCTGCAATTAGATCAGCTCAACAGGATAATTGTCCTTTTGGTTGACTCGAAGCCACCTGATTAGTAACATTAATGATGTTAGAAAAATTCCTTTTGCCGTGTAACATGGCCAGGTGTGACAACCCAACCTATTCAAGGCCCTACAGGTGAGGGTGAGAAGTCTTGGGGGTCCATTTTAGGATTCTGACCACTATGCCTGGTTTCTATCCCCAAAGCAACTCACCAAGCAATTTAATCTTTTATGGTGGAGGATGAATGAGCCCTTTTGGCAAGAGGCCAAGAGTTTTACACCAAAGAATGTCACTCCACATAGAAGCCAGGAATGTCACATATAGAAACCTGAAGTCAGAGAAGAGTTGGTTCCATTGCTTCCCTCCTACCCACTCTACTCCTCAATATATTCAAATAGTTCTAAAACAACCTAAGATATAGTTCAAGGGTTACTCAGAGGACATGGAGAACACAAGGAAGCATATATTTGGTCCTTGAGAGAAAATTTCACTCTAAGAACAGGGATCTGAGCCCCCTCCAACATGGGGATGGAAGGTAGCCCTTAATCCTGCAGGACCATAAGAAGAGCTTACTCTGAAGTTGGGGTGCATAGGGGATGCATTCTGCTACAGAATCAGCAGACCAGTGGTATGGGAGAGTAATCTGGAAGTACTATAAGAAATTAATAGAAACTCCTTTATAGGAGACCTTTTCAGGAGATCTGGCAAAAGTCCCTAAGAACTCGAAACAGAATGATGGCAATAGGGCTGGAAAGTGTGTGTGTTGGGGGGGGGCGGGGGGCACAGATTAACACAAAGAAACCAAAAAGAGGACCTGGCAGCAGGTTGGATGAGATCAAAGTAAATCCATGGATCCAACCCTGGAAACCAGGAGATGAATGTGCAATGGGCAAAGCAAGAAGAACTAGGTTGGGGTGGGAGCTGATGAGTGTGACCTTCAGAAAAATGCACACGGCAAGTGTTAATTTTCTCACAGGTCTTCTTCCATCTTCAGCACACACACATGCACACATACAGCTCAACTTTGGGTTTTCCGTCTCCTTGCCACCCCATCTTTTCCCACCCTCCTCCACTAAGCACCTACCCCCCCCCCCCCGCCACACACACACACACTACAACCATTTGCTGCCCCTCCCATCATCTGCTCCACTGAAACGTCTTCTAGCAAAGGATACCATGGCTCCCCCAGAAAAATCCAAAGTAACTGTTTCAGTCCTCACCCCCATGGCCCTTCCTTGGCCTTGGCCTTTGAGACACCCTTTCCTCTTGAAACTCCCATCTTCTTTTGTTTTGAAGACTCTACTCTCTCCTCTTTCTCTTTGTAGCTCAATCTCTTTGGTGGTTCCACCTTTTTCTAACCAACCCCTTAGATGCCAATGATCTCTGACTGTCAATGCTCCCTTCTTCCTGGACACAGTCTCTGTACAATGTGAAACCAGTGCAGATCTATGAGGACGTCTGCCCTCAATTCCTGGCTATTTTCCCCACAGCTCTGTTCTGTTCATCGAAAGCCAGATCCTCATGTCTACCTCCAAACCCTTCCTCTTCTGGTCTTCTCTACTGCTGGTAATGGTGCCTGGGCCAGAAGCAGGGGAGACTCTTCTCTCCTCCCCCATAGCTGCCTCTTCCATCTCCATTGTTCCCACTTTAATGCAGATGTTCATAATTCCTCATGTGACAATTGCAGTAGCTCCCCACTCATTTCTACCCCCTCCTACTCATCTATCCACCTCTGACAAATTTACTTCCCTCAAACATGTATTAATCAGATTGTTCCCCAGATCTCAAGGCTTTGATAGAACCCATTGCCCTCATGCGCAAATTGCTTCAGGTCTATAAGCTGCCTACGACCCATGTTCATGTCTGCCAGCACTGCATTATTTGTGAGCACCCCGATCCCAAACTTACACTCCAATTATACTAGAACTGACATGTTTCTGTGATCCATTTCACAAATTCACGTTTTTTCACACTGATCCTTCTGCCAGGAGTGCCTTCTCCCCTGTCCCGTTCTACCTCCCTAAACCCTTCCTCCAGCCCTGCCAACCACCTGGTAAAAAACCTACCTAGCCTCTAAGAGTCACATCAAGTATCACCTCTACTACAAAGGAAGGTCTTCCCAAACCCACCAGGTGGTATGCTCTTTTCTTTTTCCAGGTGGGATGATGTCTCCTCCCACCATCTTCCTGGAACCATGACACTCTGTGGTCACTCAGCAGCAGCCATGACACTCCATTGCTCTTTTGTATTTGTCCTTTGTCACCAACTAGCCTAGCACTCTGCCTGGCACACAGAAAGCTTTAGAGAAATGCTAAAGGAAGAAGATCAAATACTTCATATCTGGAAAAGTCCCAAAGATGTCACTTTGGTTTATTTTTAAGATTGTATTTATTTATTTATTTGAGAGAGATTGAGAGCCCAAGTAGCAGATGGGACAAAAGAAGAGGGAGAAGCAGACTCCCCCCTGAGCAGGGAGCCCAACTGGGGGCTCCATCCCAGGACCCTGGTATCTGAGCCGAAGGCAGACAGTTAACCAACTGAGCCATCTAGGCACCCCCCAAAGATGTCATTTTGAACATGTGGAGGCAGAAAAGGACTAGAAAGCCATTTAATATTTAGTAAGACTTTAAAAGCTAAACAGACCTTGACCTACTCCTCAAAATCTGTGGATGGCCAGAAATAACTTCATACTGTGACTCCTAAATATTTGAGATTTGCAATGTGCAGAATTTCAAGGATAGTGTCTAATGGAGATGATGAGACAGGGAAGCATCAAATTGACAGATGAGTTCAGAGCTTAATTTTTCAGAGCTCTACCGAGGATACCTATAAAAATACACAGCTGTAGCCAAAAAGAAACATAGCTCATCATTCATTCAGACCCATATGTGGACGTGTGTGTGTGTGTGTGTGTGTGCACTCACACAGAGTGGAGTGATTTTGTCAAGTTTCCTAAACCCTCTGAGGGTGAGGTTCCCCATCTGTAAAATGGGGGTGGTAATGGCATTGTGGCAAGGATCCACGGTACTGTTGCCGCATGGTAGAGAAAAGCATTTTGCGCATTACCTGAATGCACTTAGCAGCATTCAGTGAGAGGAAAGGAGCGAGAAAGATCGGGATGGAGGGAGACAGCTGGGGGATGAGTTAGCCAAATTGAGCTCTTGCTGTCATGAACACCCTAGACATGTCGTCTCTTACACTTTAGGTTCAAGCACCTTTAACAACTCTTTGGGCACTTGATGGGATGAGCACTGGGTGTTATACTATATGTTGGCAAATTGAATTTAAATTTTAAAAAGACTGAAATTAAAGGGAAAAAAAAAAAAAAGAACAACTCTTTGGGCAAACAACTGCAAACCTCCACAGGTGCTACCTCACCTGGAGACTACCCCTTCCCCCAGCTTAATGTGTGGGCTATGTCCTTAAGGCTACTGACACAGGGGGCACCTGGGTGGCTCAGTGGTTGGGCAGCTGCCTTTGGCTCAGGTAGTGATCCCGGAGAATACCCGGACTGAGTCCCAAATAGGGCTCCCCGCAGGGAGCCTGCTTCTCCCTCTGCCTATGTCTCTGCCTTTCTCTCTCTCTCTGTGTGTCTCTCACGAGCGAATAGATAAAATCTTGAAAGAAAAAAAAGGCTACTGACACAGGACAAACCAAGGACACTTCCAACAGGCACACCTTTCAAAATTCACTCATTTTTGCCCTTACTTTTAGGTTAAAAAAAAAAACAAAACAACAACTTGGGTTTTCTCTGAGAACCACTGAAATGTTAGGTGTATAAACAAACCATTTGCTTTTCTACTTTGCTCCTTCTGTTTCTCAGCCTCTGACATGGAAAGGCTTCTCGGGGTCTCAGGAGAGAATTTCCAGGGAGGTCGGTTCTGCTGGGTCTCTTTAGCATGAATTTGGCTGTCAATATTACTGTTGTGGATTCCTCCCATGCCTATGAAAAGTGAACTTCCTAACTTCAGGGTACATTTGATATTTCTTACCTTATCGTTCACAAGTAGTGCAAATGATCTTTTTCCCTGCTCTATTTTTTAAAAATCTTCATGGAGTCATTTTTTTTTTTGTATGTACATGCACACCACAATCTTGGCGGGGTTTTTCTGTTTGTTTTTTCTGTGTGTGTGTGTGTGTGTGTGTGTGTGTGTGTGTGTTTAAGGATGCTCCTTGGACACCGTACCTATTTAATTGCTTTACTCTTTCATTATAGAGCAGTCCTTCAGAACCCCTTATTATTTTAGTTGCTCTTTTTGCTTTGGCAAAAAAAACATAAGACTAAAGAGCTGTAAATCTTGTTCTCCTGCCTATTTAAACAGCGTCTGGAAATCTGAAATAATTACCTCCTTTTTTTTGTTTAAAAAATTTTTAAGATATATTAATATTGTGGAGTAAAGTTGAAAGCTTTAGGTCCGCAGTATTTGAAATGCTCAGATCCTAAGGCTTTGAAAAATGGTTTATTTTTCATGTTAATCATTCAGTGTCGAACGTTATCAATATACAAGGCTGATGCAGTAGTTTCAAAATCAGAACATTGCATGTACGTATTCAAAGGAAAGAAAAGTAGCTTCAGATGACTTTGCTTAATGGGTTAACTGCTAACTGTACCTGCAGCAGTATATAGGAAGTGATTCATATATGGATATGTGGATATATTATCACACGATGGTCATTTTCAATAAAAATTGATATCATCTGTTATTTCAAGAATGAGAAGTTTCAGTACAAATAATCTGCACCCCTAGCAGAGGGAAGGAGAGTAAAGCGTGCAAGGAGGAAATATTTCTAAACTGTCCTCTTGGAAGTAAATCATGGTAATGTTTACCTATCAGTCTGCTTCTTTCAAAAGATGTCTTCAAAATTGCTTATCTTCATTGCTTTAAAAAACTTCTGTTTTTACATCTTGCATTTCACCGCTGCTGTAATGCCAATTTTCAAGTGTTTTGGCAGTAAGTTAGGGTTTGGTTTTAATTTCACCTTGAATTCTGATTCACTTTCACATTCTCCAAATGAATTTCTAATGTTCATAAATAAATCACACTGGCATCACATACAGAGCTTTAAAAAGGTGATCCTATGAAAGATATTCAGTACTAGCTAGCAATGGAAAACAGTGGTCAAAGTCCCATAAAACCATGTGCAAATGTAACAGTTCATTTGTTATTTGCTGGTTTACTGTTTTAAGCTATTTTTGTGCCAAAGCAGGACAACATGCTGTAAAAATCCCCAGTGCTAAAAAGTCTGAGGGGCAATCAGCCAACAAAAAATTAAATCAAATTAAACAAGTGGGGGAAATTTAATTTTTATACTTGCATGGATTACAATTAGAATGGAATTCATCAACTATCAGTAAATTTGGTGCTTGCCATCAGTATATTTATACAACTTTTATTTTCCTACTTTCTGTTCTTTCAGAATGCATACATGGAATGAATCCATCTAGAGATGTTCACGGTATGTTGGATTCCAAATCACATTTTTAATAAAATATGTACGTTCATATGTGCATATACATGATTTTTTAATCTATGTAAATCTATAAGTAACTTATGACATAAAATAGCCAAATAATTAAGGCTTTTTTTTTTTGCTGATTCAAAAATACTTAAAAGCTGTTCTTCATATTGCAAATATCAAACCATATAAAACATTCCAAAGAAACTTTAAATGATACCTTCGGTTCTACAGAGTAGTTTACCACAGATGTATTCTGCTCTTATTAAATGACTCTATACAACTCTCTGGAAAAATGGAGCTTGGCTTCTATCTGTTATAACCTAGTTTATTACCTTTGTTACAACAGTGGCAATGCAAAATTTTTATGACGGTAAAATGTTTAGTAAGCATCCTAAATTTGAATTGTACACTTGGGAGCTGCACAATTATGATGTCAGAGTGAACAACTCACACATCGACGACCACATCCTATGGAAACACTCACATGGAGGAAGGATGTAGCGACGGAACGAAAGAATCCTGTCCCCAAAGTAATTAGGTTTCAAAATTAAAATAATCTCAAAGAGGGGAGAGGGAAATGTTTAATTAAATTCCAGTGTCGAAAACTGGATGGGGTGTAGAGCAGGTTATTTGCACAGACACTCACATGTTACTCTTCACAAAAATGTTCTCCATCCTTGTGACATTACATCAACTGCACCAATTTGGTCCAGAACCACCAGCAAAACACATCCTCTGGTTTTTATTTCATTGAAATGGTCCACCGAAATAGAAATAATTTTTTTCTAGAAATATTACATTTTTAGAAATGTAATTTTAGAAAGATGTTACTTAGAGGAGAATTTTAAGAGAATGGTTGAGATTTCAATCCTATCTTTAGGCACATTTTATTTTTTGAGAGGGTTTTAAAACAGCACAAAAAAAGTAAAAATATTTAGATATTTCCTGAGACCACTTGCGGATTTACCTGAAGTTGAAGAAAAGCATCAACGAGCTGTTATTTTCCCCCATGAAATTATCTTGCTTCCAAATTTTGCTAACCAAATACTACTTTAAAAAATGCCCTGTGAAAACTTCCATTTCATTCCTGTTATGAGCATTATTGGAGTTTCCCCCCACGCAGCAAATTTGGAAAGATCCGTCATATAGCATCCGCCCAACACCTCGCTTCGTTGTATTTTTTTTTTTTTTTTGTATTATGACAAGAGGGAGTTTTAGTATTATTCCAGGAGTGAATGTGGTCATGTTTCCTTTCTTAGAGAGGCAGAGGAAGGGAAATTCTATATTGCCGCTACAAGGAGCGCCTTTGGTGGAAAAAGAGTTCTTCGTTTCGTATGCGATGTTCAGGAACTTTGTGAGCTCTGTAAAAAGCCCTCCAGACTAAGGGCTTCCAGGTACATCTCAGCTGAGCCTCCTGCAGCCCGATTTGCAATGCATTTTAGCTCCTCTGCAAGGAGGGCTGCAGTGCTTTTTGTTAGTTTGTTTCTGGTTTTCCAGGGTGCACCGCTCTAAGTAAGCAGTTACAGCCAGCGCAGGTCCCGGGAACCTCAAATGCGCGGCGGCCGGATTTAGAATAAATCAGCAAAAGCTTTCCTTGCTCTTATCATCCTTGTCAACGTTCAAACTCGAGATTTATTGGTTGAAACTCGTAGCTGAGCAGCGCCCAGGGGGCCGCCGCTGAAGGGCTTGCTGCACTCGGTGCATCTAACCCTGTACCTCTCCCCTAAGTTAGGGAACTTGACCCCGCCCGGGGGACGGCCGCAGAGTCCGGCCCGCAGCCCCTCGCAGGGTTTAGGGTTTCAAACCGCCCCGGCCCCCGGAGGAGCCTCCTTCTCGGACCTTTCCGCCGGGCGAATCACCCCGGTCCGCTCTATCCCGGAGTCAGAGCCCATTTTC
Organism: Canis lupus baileyi; assembly: GCF_048164855.1. Taxonomy (NCBI): domain Eukaryota; kingdom Metazoa; phylum Chordata; class Mammalia; order Carnivora; family Canidae; genus Canis; species Canis lupus. The sequence goes on along the minus strand of NC_132867.1, from coordinate 33,433,281 downwards.
GCCGCCGCCGCCGCCGCAGCCCCGAGCCCTGCCCTGCGTCCGCGGGGGGCCCTGGGGATGCACTTGCGGGCTGTCCCCGGGAGCGCTCGGCCGGCTCGGAGCCGCGGCCCAGGGGTTCGGAGCCCGGGCAGGGGGCGGCGCACAGGGAGGTCTGGCAACTGCGCACTCTTTGGAATCGCTGGGCCAAGGTGGAGGGAGGCTTTTTTTTGGGGGGGGGGGGGGTTGACTGCTGAAATGCGGCTTCCTGAAAATCGCTTTTAAGGAAGAATACGAAGGAGTCTTCTGAGACCCCAGACCCATTAAAACAAAACGCAGCTGGTTGCTGGTGGTTCTCGGGAGTGTCTCGGGTGCCCCGGAGACGAGCGAGGGGGCGGCCCACCTGGGGACAAGCTCGCAAAGGCCGAGGGCCCGGCGCGGTACCCGGGACGCCTGGCGCCCCGCGGGTGGAGAGCCGGCCGGTCGCGGGGTGCGTGCAGAGGGGTTTCGGGGAGAGACCGTGATGCGGGCGGGTCAGGATGCCGGAGGCCCCCGCCCGAGGGTTCCCGCGCCACCAGCTCCGCCGCCGGGGTGGCAGGGGCAGGACGCGCCCGTTTCCAGCCTTTTCTACCCAAACTGGAGTTGTTACCGGAGCGGCCCAAAGGCCGGGAGGAGGGCCGGCGGAGTCGCGCGCCATCGGGGGCGTTCCCGGGCGCCCGGGGCGGCAGCGAGGACGGCTGCTGCCCCCTGGCGTCCGCCCCGAGCCCGCGGCCCGCAGCGTCTCCCGCGGGGCCGGCGCCAGCCTCCCGGCGGCTCGGAGCGGCCCGTGCGGCCTCTCCGGTCCTGGGGCCAGGGAAGCAGCCCGCGCGCCCGGGAAGGCCGCCCCCCCCCCCCCCCCGGCTGGCCCGCCCTGGCCGACGCCTCCGTTAGGCCCCAGAGGCAGCGCCGAGGGAGAATCCGGCGCTTCGGCGCCCCCAGCACCCTAGCCGCGCGTCCGCAGCCGGGAAGGAGGCGGCGGCCGGAGGGGCCCCGCGGGGGGCGGGTGACGGACCCCTGCTCCGGGGAGCTGCAGCGGAGGGTCCCCTGTTGGGGGTGGGGATGAGCGCCCTCCCCCGGGAGACGGGCGGCCCCGCCGCTGGGAGTGGGGCACCGGGTGGGTTCCCCGGGGAGCCAGGGAGCCGCGGGGCGCGGGGGGTGGGGGTGGGGAACGGGCCCTGCGCGCCGGGGCGGGGCCCTCTAAGCTCCGCGAAAATGCCCGCGGCGCCGCGGGGACGGACGCAGGGGAAGTTCCCGCCCGCGCGCAAAGCCAGGCTGGGTGCAGCACCCCGGGCCGCTCCGGCGCGCGGGGGCGGGGAGACGAGCCAGCGCCGTTTCCGGGGAGCCGGAGGTGGGTGCGGGGCTCGGGCGACCTGGGCCCGGCGGTGGGCGCTCGCGCGGCCTGCGCGGGGGCCGCCCCAGCGGATGCTTTCAACTTTCTTCCCCGTCGCTGGCTGTTCGGGGTCGCCTTTCGGATCAGGACCCTCCTCTGCTCCCCGCGAAGCACAGCCCGGCGGAGCGCGGCCGCGGTGCGTAAGGAAGCCGCAGCCCAGACGCGGTGAAAAACACCGATGAAAGCAAACCGACCCGAGAGAGAAAACTAAAAACACAAAACCATGTTGTGGAGACCGAGAACCTTCTGGCCTCGTTAAATGAATCAGCGCCACTTCTCTGCAGCTGCCCCCACCCCCACCCCCATGGCTACGGTGGCGCGCGGAGCCGCTCTCCGGCCCCCTCGCGGCCGAATCCCACCCACGCTGGGGAAGCAGAAGCTCGGCCGTGGGTGGCCGCGCAGGACCCGGGGCCGCCCCGGGTGGGGGGGCGGGGGTGAGCTCCGGCGCCGGGCCCGGGAGCCTCGCGGCGGCCGCTGCATCTCCAGGGCGCTAGGGGCGCCTCCCCTCCGGCTGGGCTCCGGGCACCGCGCGCGGCCCGAGCCCTCGCTGCGCCGGCCGGCGTCCTCTCTCTCCGCGTCCTCGCGGGGCCGCGTGCGCCCCGGGGCGGGGCCTCGGGCGGGGGTGCGTGCGTGGATGCGGGCGCGCGGGGCGAGCGGGGAGGCCGGGCAGCCTGGGGCGCTCCGCGCGGGCGGCGTACAGTAGCGCGCGGCGGCGGCGGCGGCGGCGGCGGCGGCGGGGGCGCGCGGGCCAATTCCAGGAGCCCGCGGCCGCGAGCCGCGCCCTGGCTGATACCGGAAAGGCCCGTGATTGGCCGGCGGCCGCCCCTATGCAAACGAGCTGAGGGAATGGAATTCCTCGGGCCGGGCTTACAGTAAAAGCACGTTCATTTCCAGGCACTCTCATTCATAGAGCCAGCGGGCGCAGGGGCACGGGCGCCCCGAGCCGGACCAGCAGGGCACACGCCGCCCGGCCTCGCGCCCACAGGCACCGCGTCCCGGGGCTCCCGGGGACGCCACCCTTGCTGCTTCTCCTGGACCGCCGTTGGAGCTACGATTTTTTATTTTTTTCATTTTTTATTATTTTTTTCCTTTTTAACCTTTCTCTCTTACTTTTGAATGAACTGGCCTCTTGGCTGGATGTTTCAACTTCTTTCCTGCCGGTGAACTTTTTCCCCCGGTCGTTTCCTTTGCCAACTGCGGGAGAACGTGTGCCGCGCGTCGAGGCGAGCCCGTGAAGTTGCGTGTGCGTGGCCCGTGTGCGTGGGAGTGTGACTGCGTGTGTAACTCGAGCCACCCCGTCTGTTCCGACCTGCGCTGCGGAGCCCACGCTCCAGGCCCGCTCCACCTGCTGCGGTTTCGCGGTGATCGTAGGTACAGGCGCGTCCCGGCGTCTAAGCCGAGGGCGCTGGGGCGACGTTGGAGGAAGATCAGCTCGCTACGGCCCAAGTCGGGCTGACTCGCCGAGCCGGTGTAGACAGTGGCTGGCTTCGGAAGAGTGCGTGTCTGCGTGCGTGCGACCCGGCTGCGGCTCAGCTCCCACCAACCACAGGATCAGCCACAAACTTAACCAACATCCCCAAACCCGAGTTCTCAGATGTGGAGAGCTGTACGCTGAGTGTCATCGACTTGGACTTTTATTATTATTATTATTATCATCATCATTTTTTTTAAAGATTAGCTTTTCTTTGAAAAGCTGAGTTTTCTGAACTGAGCGTTTTGCCAGAATTTATTAAGAGAACATGACAAGTATTTCTAGCCCAGCCCTTCTTCAACTACTGAAGCTTATTTTCAAGGCTACTTAAAAAAAAAAAAAATCAGCAGCGAACATTAATGGATTTCTGTTGTGTTTAAATTCTCTACAGATTGAATTGTAAATATTTTATGAAGTAGAGCATATGTATATATTTATATATACGTGCACATACATTAGTAGCATGACCTTTGGAAGTCGCAGCTCTTGCTTTTGAGGACCGAAGCCGGTTTTGCATGATCAAAGTGGCTCTGTATATGGAAGACACTCGTATATTTTGTGTTGTCTTGGGACTTTAGGCAAAACTCACCTGAAAACAAAAACAAAACAAAACAAACAAAAAAACCCTGACAGGCGTTTAACTACTGGAACTTCCAAATTATGTATTGGCTGGCCCGTTTGCTCTGCGTATAAATATTTTAGAAACTGTATGGGAATTTTGCCTCCGGGAACTTTTTTTTTTTTTTTTTAAACAGCCAAAGACTGAAAGTTAAACTCTCAAAGCAAGACTCAGAAGATAGCCTCCCTTGGCATTTGACTTTGGATTCCAGTCGCCCGATTTTTTTTTTTTTTTTTTTTTTTTTTAAAGCATTAGGCGATCGGTTGCTAGGAGCCCTGCCTGGGTCGGACGGAGGCTGCCCTGCAAAATAGAACTTTCCCCCTCCGGGACTGTTAGTGACTTCGTCTCCCGCCCGCCTCCCCCCAGCCCCCCGCCCACCCCCGCCCCCCCTGCAGCAATAAAGGGCCCCTGAACTTATATGTTGGTCTCCCTGGAGCTGCTCGCCGAGGATCCGCGCCCTCGTCGCCGGCTGGTAGGAGCTGTTTGCAGGGTCCTAACTCAATCGGCTTGTTGTGATGCGTATCCCCGTAGATGCCAGCACGAGCCGCCGCTTCACGCCGCCTTCCACCGCGCTGAGCCCGGGCAAGATGAGCGAGGCGCTGCCGCTGGGCGCCCCGGACGCCGGCGCCGCCCTGGCCGGCAAGCTGAGGACCGGCGACCGCAGCATGGTGGAGGTGCTGGCCGACCACCCCGGCGAGCTGGTGCGCACCGACAGCCCCAACTTCCTCTGCTCCGTGCTGCCCACGCACTGGCGCTGCAACAAGACCCTGCCCATCGCTTTCAAGGTACTCGGCCCGGAGCGGGTGGCGGGAGGACCGCGGAGGCCGGGGGGCGATCCGGGAGGCCCGCGGCCAGGCGGGCGGGGCCGGGTCCTCGGAAGGGGCCGGCGCTGCCCCCCGCGGCCCCTGGTCCATCCTCCTGCCCTCGGGACTCGGGGGATGCTCGGTTGCCCTGGCGATCCTGGGGGGGGGGGGGGTGTGTGTGCACGGGGACGGGGGATGAAAAACATCCGATTGCCCCCCAAAGACGTGCACTGAGGGCCGGTCGCGACCTCCCGGACCTCCCGGACCGAGGTCCTGAGTTTGCACAAAGTAGGCAAAGTTATACCCCAGCTCCCCCCCACCCCCCCACCCCACCCCGGCCTGCCTGCCTGCTGCCCTGCTTCTCCCCTCCCCACCCCTGGCTTGACACCCAAGCCATTCCGCTTCCCTCCCGGGGAGGCATCAGGAAATAAAGATACTTTTAGACTTTGGGGTCAGTGAAGATAAACTGACAAGGAAAACCTGTCCGGGCTTCCTCCCCACCCGCACCTCCTCGGTAACAGCCCCGTCGGAATTAGCATGTCCGAAGTCCACGGAGGGCGTAGTTAACTTTGCAGAAGTTTTCTTCGGGAGACTTTTTGCAGCCTCTAGGCTGCTCCTGCCAGAAGCCGCGAGCAGCGAGCCCCGTCTCTTTTCCCGGAACCCTCCTGAGCCTTATCTCCCTCCGGCTCAGCTAGATTGAGCCCCGGGGCCTCGAAAGGTGGCCGGGCTGGCTCCTGCGGGTCGCGGTGGGACCCCGCTCGCAGCGTGCGGGTCTGGGGAGGCGGGTGGCGGGGACTCAGATGCACGCAGCCCCGGAGGTTCACTTCCACCCCTGATCTTGCCCCAGCTTCCAGCTGCCTTTAGAAACCTCGGCCTTCATCGCGGGTGTATAAACAACACCCTGCGTTTTTAAACAACCACTGCCCCCCCCCCCACACACACACACACACCCCGGCTGCAAACAGTAGAATTTTAATTCTGGCGGTGGGGATTCTATTCTTCTGTCTTGAGTGAGTGGGTTTAAGAAGGGGCAACTTTTTAGTACAATCTGTAGTCATTTCCTGTTCATTTAAAGGGCTAAGAAAAGCAGGTGGAGGGGGAGGCTGTAAAGATCAACCACTCTTTTTTTTTTTTTTAAGATAACTGTGCCCTTTAAGGGGAGATGAATTTAATATAAGTTTTTTTTTAATGGCTCCAGGCCTCTAGTGGATCTTGATCTAGTTACGATGGACAGTGTTCACCTTTCTATAAAGTACCGTCGGAGTTCTTATATTTTAAGCCTTAGGCACCTTCCGAAGTTACATTAGGATCCCTACAGCAAAACAAAATGTGTAGTTGGCTTTGTCTGTAGAAGTGCCCCAGTTTTCTGAAAGCAGAAGTTTTTGAGGAGGAGGTTGAGCAGCCCCTGGACTCTTTCCCTGTAGATTTGGATTGAGAGCCCGATTCAATTTTAAATCATTCTAAGCTCTTTGCATAAACAGACTCCTCTAGCTAGAGGACAGGACCGAGTCCCCTCAGTGACAGAGGACTTGACAGGGCTCTGCCCCGGGGCCACTTTCAGATAGAGAGCAGAGGGAGACAGACGGGCTGATGATCAGCCCCAGGGTCATTTAAACCTGGTACCCCTGACACGCCAAGGGAGTGGGTTCCAAGAGATCTGTGGCTTCCTTTAGGGGTAAATCAGGATCTCTTGTGGATGTCCCCTCCTCTGCCAGGGAACCAACGCCCAACCATATCAAAACACTCAGCGATTCATAATCTTCAGGAGGAGGTGAAATGATGTCGTTTCTCAAGCCACCCCAAGAAAAGTATTATTTTTTTTCTTCTGAAAGACTGAAAAAAAAAATCATATAACTTGCTTGTATGAGCAAGCCATCAGGGAATTCTTTTTCAGTAGAAATCTTAGTAACCAAAGAGATTTCTTTTTTCAAAATGACTTTTTGACAATTCACTTAAAAAGAAGATCTGATTTGTTTGGCTGAGTGATAGTTTGTAGTCTCCTAAATGGCCGAGGCATAGTTCTCTTGAAAAAAAAAAAAAATGTTCGAGGGAGTCTTGAGAACATATGGGAGAAAGGGAAGGACAGCGGGGGAAATGAGGCCACTTGGGTAATATCTGTCACCACTGCGTCCCCATCAAGAAAGGCCTCTTCCTGAAGGAAGCCTGCTCACTCGCTGCACAACTGAAGTAGCTGATAGAATTTTCAGGGAGGGAATAAACCCAAAGGTTAGGGAGACAAACAAGCTAACCCTCAAAACGGGACTGTGTCTGGGTTGATTCCTCCTGTATCCTTGGCCCCACTCTGCCCTTAGCCACCTACCCGCCTCCCAAACAGTTTCCAGAGAAATTAGGACTTTAAAATGTGGATTTCACATAAGCCCCAGACAATCTTTTTAAGAAGTTAATCAGTAAAGAATGGTTGTGTTCCCTGTAATAAGGAGGAGAGAATGTGAAACAGTGATAGAGTCTGATATTGATGAAAAGAGCATTTAAGTGATTCTTTACCAGTCTTTTGAAATCCTACGTGTAAATCCCCTGCTTTCATCTTCGAAACTAAAGGGAGATTTAAAATTCTGAATTTTCCTTAAAATAGATTAAACTCTTCCTATTTGCTTATCCTGGGCCCCAAAATATGCCCCCCCCCTTCATTTTTCCCATGGAGCACCTTCATTTTTTAGCGTAGAAAAGAGATATATTTTACCACTGGGAAAATCTTAAATTTGCTTACATGTTACCTACGATTTACAGAAGCAGCCTAAAAAGCTATATATATATATATATTTTTTTTAATACTGCAATATTACAGTTTGTTTCAGCCCTGGTACACACCAGAGTCCAAAGGCATAAACATGCCGTCAGCAAGTTCAGGGGTTTTGGATGCTAATAGTCATATTCTTTCCATAAGAAAGAAGTAAGCAGGGTTTCTATCGGCAAGATTGCAGTCCCTAGGTATGCATTAAATGTCATCTTGGCTGAATTCTGGGTTCCACTCCACAGCTTTCTTTGAAACCCTGGAAAATTAAGGGATTTGAAATAAATGAATTGTAACTGTAATTTCAACCTAATTAGAGTTGTTTGAAATGCCAGTTTGAACCGTGAACAGACTAGCCAAGAGCAGTGTGGGGAGATCCATGCAGTACATAGCAGGGCTGATATTTTGCCCAACTTCCTGATACTTTAAAAACAGAGAAGTAAAACAAAATATGAGATATCCTTTGGCCAGCAAGTCCCTTCTTGTCTGTTTGGTCTGTGTTAAAATGTAAATGTTTGTGTTTCCTTACCTATTGTTTATAGCTTTTCATTCCAGTTCCTTCTTTTTTGTGTTTGCAGTTAGATTTTTTTTTATTCTCTTCTTATTGACTATCAGTGGCACAATCTGTATCAAATTAGCAGACATGTTAGTTTTAATTTTTTTAATTTTTTAATCCGGTCTAAGTGTGCTTGTTAACAATTAGATGATATATACGTTATTAGCGTAAATTAATATTCTCCCCTTTCCTCCTGCCAAAAAAAAAAAAAAAATCCCTCTGAGATCAATAAAAAAACAAACAGAAAAACAGTCATCGAGCACCCGAATATCTTGGACTTTTGCTTCATTTTTTAGAAAGACAGAGGAAGGAAGGGTTAAACTCCTAATTTTGTTAGTCTTAAATTCCAACATCAACAACCTTTTCATATTTAGCCACCACGATCATTTTACTCTATATTTGTTTCTAGTTGGTGAAGGTCTCGTGAGTTTGCCAAATTACTGACAAGGATAGTTTTGGAAAGATGAGAGAGGCGCAGGCATGGAGCCCCGTGAGAGGAGCCAGTGGGAGGAAGGTGATTTAGTGTTCATTTTGGAAGATATACAACTAGATTTACTTACTTTAACCTCTTACAGATCCTGCCCCAACAACGAGTTATTCAGTTTGAAAACCACATAGTTAAGTATACAGCCCCTGTATACTTACTAAATGTTGGATTAAAATAGAGAAGCCAGGTCATCACAGGGAGATGGGGATGAGGAAGTAAAAATATGTGCTCAAGGAGGGCATTTCAACACTGTGAGCTAATTTTACAGAGGGAAGTGAAAATAGTGAGAAAAAAAAAAGGAAAAATTTTTAAGAGGCAGAAAAAAGCAGAATAAAGCAAGCACATTTTGTGGGAATAGAAACGAAATGGTAAAATAAGTAAATAACCGATCAAGGAGATTTATTTCAATGATGTTTTCGAAACAAAAGGGAATTGTCATATTACTGCTCTTAATTAAAAGGCAACAAACACATTTATAATGGGAACTAAATATCTAATTAGAGAGCGCTTGGGGAGTAAATAGCTGTGTTTTTAAATCTCCTTCATAGAAAACATGCCCAGCATTGGGATGGAAAGGATTAGAAAGAAAGATAAAAGGCCCAGGCCGTGCTCGACAGAGCAGGTGGGATAAGGCAGATGAAGAACATGCCTCCCTCTTGCGGGCTGGTTCTCCTGGTCCTCTAGTCACTTGTGGTGAGATGGCTCATCCTTCCTGTCATACTCTTCAGAATCTGAGCTGATGCATCACAAGGATTAAAAGCAATAGATGGTCACCTGGATGACACCGGGAAGGGGTAGTGACCAAGCAGGCAATGAAGATGGGCATTTCAAGAAACAATGGCCTTGCTATTGTACCAGGGAGCCTAGGGCAGCCTCATTTACAGACAGAAAAAGAGGATTGAAAATATAAGTATTACCCCAAAATTACGTAGTGATGATTAGGTAAAAAGGAAGAGGACTCACTGGAGAATTCATTGCTATTACAACTCAAATACAGAATGGAGAAAGGGCTTATAGAATTCAAACGATTAAAACAAATTCCCTACTGACTGAGAAAGTACCATGAAGAATATCAGAAGTGATAGGAATAGATACAAGTTGGGGCATTTTGATTTGAAACCCTATGACTGCTTTAAAAAATAAAAATAATGAAAATAGAGCTAATAATAATGGTCTAGCTCCCCTACACACACACACACACACACACACACACATCATTTCCAGAAGAATCAAATGATGGCCAAGAAATAGAATTAACTGCACAAAGCAGCTTTAGGCCATGCTCTTCAGAGCATTTTACCTTGAAATTACTGCTTTTTAATCACGTGAGTATAAAAAATATTTATCCACCAGTTTCTTCAGTACCCCTGTTAGGAAATCCACCCCTATTCAATTAAATTAAAGGCATTTTTCTTGAAAATAAGCTGGGTTTGGAGAAAACCTCAGTCATCTATCAGGACATAGTTGATGCATCCAGGGGACCCACAGATAGAAAAATGCTACGTAGTTCCACTCCTGAATTCAGAGCAGCACCTAAAAGCCCTCTTCCCTGAGGTCTGTTGATTTTGCAATTAGTAATAAGCAAAGGGCAGGTTTCTGATTTTGTTTCCTTGTATGCCAGATTTCCCTGCTACTGATAATCAAAATAAGAGAAGCCAGTAGGGGGTTTCAAAGATGAACCGCAAACAGAGTCATTCAAGGATCATCTGCAATTCAGTTTAAAGATCATTTTTTTTTTAATTTCAGCAAAAATAAGTTTAAACACCTAACAGCAAAGTGGGCCCTGTCAGTAGACATCTAGACAAGAGAGAGATGGGTCAGATTCTAATCTTACCAAAACGAGACATTGCATTTCTCAAGTATGAAGGATTAAGATCTTTGCATTCATGAGAAGGCATAGCTTCCGAAGTCCTGGCCATAGTCAGTCTTGTCCCAACTATGTCATGGGACCTTAATGACTTTATTAAGTGAATGTTTCAGGACTCAAAAATTTGTATTTAGTTCTACATAATGGAATTCAAAGAGATCCTTCCCATTAATAGCTTTCCCATTGCTTTGCTATTCCTTTGCACACTTAAAAAGGATCACTGGGGCACCTGAGTGGCACAGTTGGTTGAGCGTCTGACTCTTGATTTGGGTTCAGGTCAAGATCTCAGGGTCGTGAGACGGAGCCCCATCCTGTTCTCTGCAGTCAGATCACAGTCTGTTTGAGAATCTCTCCCTCTCCCGCTGCCCCTCCCCTTGCTCGCTTGTACACATTATCTCTCTCTCACTCGCTCGCTCTCTTTCTCTCTCTCTCTCTCAAATAAGTCTTTTAAAAAAGGATCAGTTAATATACATTTAATTTTAAAGCAATTAATACACCAATGGCATAAACGTTTACAGCATTTCTGATGTCTGCATCTGTCCCTTGGTTGGCTTAGGTGGTGGCTCTGGGGGATGTCCCCGACGGCACTCTGGTCACTGTAATGGCGGGCAATGATGAAAACTACTCAGCTGAATTGAGAAATGCCACCGCAGCCATGAAAAACCAAGTTGCAAGATTCAATGACCTCAGGTTTGTCGGTCGGAGTGGAAGAGGTATGTATCTATCAAAACTGATATGGGAGTACGAGTCGTTACATGGCAACAAATCTAAATTTCAAAACTTCTAGAAGTTTCTCTGATGTTCTAGAAGTTTTCTGTGATGGGATCCCTGAAAGCACAATCTTTCTTGATATTGCTGCTTCAAGCTTTTAAAAAATACTGATTCAAAGTGTAGTATCTTTTCAAGAATCTACCTTTACATTGTTGCTTTGTAATATTGGATTAAAGACTGATTTGCAACATGCAAAGTGCGGATTATGAATTTCAAGGAAATCCCTCTGATTTTTGCTAAAACGTAAAAATATAGAACTCATCATCATGGAAACTAAGATTATACAGCTGGTAGTGTCTACTTGATAATTATCAAAAATCTGTATCATGGAAGCTTTTAACTTAGAATCCATGTGCTGCCTATGACAAGGGACAGAGTTTCAAATGATCACTTCTGATCATTTTAAGGGATGTACAGTATATGGTTATTGAAATGTGGTTTCAAGTAAGTTTACCATTTTATGATAAAATATGAAGAGACAGCGATAGTACCACTCTGGTTTGGCAAATTTGATAGCATTTATGACCTTCCTGTCACATATAATTTGGATGCCTTCTTATTATCTGAGGGAGGGGCCAGACCCAGTTAACATTTTAGCACTGATCTTTTAAAGACTGGGTTACCCAAAGGAACTGTTGTCTCAGGGCAGTTCGGTGTGGTTTTATTTTTCTGTGCCTGTTACTGAAGTATTAGAGCGGAAAGAGGAATTTTTGGACAGTAATCTCCTCTGGTTTCCAATTATTTTCAAATATTGTGCTTTCTCTGTTTTGTAAGAACTGAAGTCGTATTTTATAAATAGCAATAAATACGAAAAGTTTAATTGAAGGAGGAAGGGGAGCTTGTTTTGAAAATTTCATTTTCATAATACAGTATTGAATAAGCTAACGAATAAAAGTTATTTTGAGGATAATAAAAAATGATGTGATAAATGCATAAACAGCAGTAGATGACTCTTGTATTAAAAAAATTAAAGTATAACCAGTGGACATTTAAACATAAGAGTATCGTTACTCTTTATAAAGGCATTCAAAGATACAAGGTAATCTGTGTTTGGTTAGTCAAAGAGGGGAAGGGGTAAAAGTGTGTTGTTTTTGGGGGCCTTCATCTTTGCTATCTTAGCTGCCCACGGCATTTTAAAATAGAATCCTACGTGGAGAAAATTAAAAAAAAAAAAAAGAAAAGAAAGAAAAAACAAACTTACAACATGATTGAAAATATATGTCGATAATACAATGTTAATAATAGAGTAATACAAAGAAAATTATGTCCACTTATTGAAAGCATGAGAGATGCTATAACATATGAAAGCATAAAGTCATTAAATGGGTTCACTTGTTATATTACAAGTCCCCGCCTTCCAGTAAATGGAATTCACATTATGATTCAGAGATGTGTGTTTGGAAAACATCTTGGAGGCTTCAGATCAGTAGCTGGCAGAGTAGGTGAGAAGCCAATAAAACACAAAGGCCCTCTTGCCTGGTCCTTGCCTACCAGCCTAGCTAATAATCTTAATTCAATTCTTGGGTATTTATACTACTTGGGACGCTGGCTGAGTCTCATTGGGTTGCCTTTCCAGAGAAAGTCCTATTATCGTAGTGTGCATCTATGTGGGTCCATGTGTCAGGTGTTGGTTATAAAAGTTTGGAAAACTTGAGTGGATCGTGCCTGTGATATTTTCCCGTGAGAAGTGCTGTAGTGGCTTTGTGGCAGTGTGCAGTTCAGTCGGTGATAATAAAGAATGAGATTTTGAAAGCAGCATGGTTCCTTTTCTGGCATCGAGAGCTGGTCTCTTGTCTCTCATTGGCCATTTCTGTTTTGAGTGGGTGACTAATAGGTGCTTGTGTTTACTTGGGTAGCAGTGAACTGTTTCCCCAAGGTGTGGATTGTTTGCAGTTGGCTGCCCGATTCGTGCTAGTATGCCCGAGAGTTTGCATAAAACCCAAAGAGTAAAATAGCTACAACCAAGGCCGGGCTGTCTTCTGATAACCTGGAACAAGAAAACCGATTTACATGCCATAAACGGTCAGTATCTGTTTTGAACGGGCTCGGCTTCCCATGTGTGATAATAAGGCGTCCAAAATACAGGAACCCTAATTGCACGTTTGACCCAATTACGGTTACCCTGTGTATTGTTGGTCTTGAGTGGGTTTGTTTGTTTGTTTGTTTGTGTTTTTCCGGGGTCAGTACTACACAGCAGAATGAGCTGTCAGAAGGCCCCGTTTGACTTTGTCTCATGGTCTCTCCCCACTCATAAAATACAACTCGATTTTACTCTCTCGAGTCCAAGTGTCAGCATCAAAGCCTGCCAGATTTTTTTTTTTTTTTTTTGCAATTTGCTTCCCATTACGAAGAGAACAGATGATTCTCACTAATTTTGACAATTAGTCTTAATCTTCCTCACTGAATCTTGTCCTTTAAAAGTTTCATTACGTCTTATTAAGCGATCTCAAGACTATTTGCTGTTTCATTTTCTGTTTTTGAAAATGTGCCTGAAAACACGTCATTGGCATCAACACATCACAGTGGCGGAGAAGGTCCTGGCTATTGGCTCATCCAAACATTTCAATGCCAGTTTTGCATTCTGTCAAACAGCACTGATCCGATGGTTTCTCCAAAGGCCTTGGTTCTCAGTTCTAAACGAAGGGCAGAGAAAGAAACTCCTTTCTCTTTGACCAGCTGCCGGCCCGTGGGATTGGAAAACCTCACAGAAATTGCCAGAGGTTGGACATGGAAGGGTTTTTCTCTGTTCGACAAAACTGATTTGTCTGGGCGCTGGCTCATATCCAGGATCACAACTTATAACCTCAAGTTCAGCCTGCAACTGGGAAAACCTGCCCGTCCGGCTTTTACGGGCTTGCTGACAACATCGGGCCCCTAAAAAATACTCGTGAAGGCTTCACCCTCTTCTTTTTTCCCCCTTTCCTCCTTTTCCTCCTTGCCGATTTAAATCTCATTCAGGGGACGCTTCACTCTTGGGCTTTGCTCCCTTAGATTCAGTGTCTGCATAGACACGGACCCTTCCTTCACAGTGGAAGTAGAGGTAGCAGTCCCCAGGGCATGAGAGGTGATGCAGAGCACACAGGCTGTGGTTCAGAACCTTTCACACTTAACCACAAGTTCTGAAACCGTCCCTCACCTCCGGAAAATCGAAAAGTCAGGATCAAGAGTTAGTTCTTGGCACGCTTCATTAGCAGGGGCCAACCAACCTGTTGTTGACATCAACAGTCAAGGCAGGTCATCCCTGGGTATTTTCAGTTACAAGAAAGCGCATCGTGGCTGCAGGGGAGAGACCTTGAAGCAATTTTAGCCGTGAGATCTGTGAGTGCTTCTGTCGCTGTCCTACTACATAATCGGTTGGAAAGGAATCGATCAATCAGGGAATACGACTTTCGTTAATTCATTTTAGAACCAAAGAGGAAATCTACTAGACCGTATCATCAACCACATCATAAATGGGGGGAAGAGAACCCAGGGCGGATTTCCTTTTAATTTCTAAGAATCTGATTTTTTTAATCTTTTGGGAATGTCGTAGATAAGTTTGAAAAATCCTTGGGGAAGCCTTCTCCCAAGGGGGGGGGGAAATATATATATATATACATGTGCTCTTGCATCCAGAGTTTCACGTACGGTTTCAGTTTCCAGGACTGCTGAGGCTCATTTGTGAAACTTTCTGGGGATCCATGGACCCCTGACTTGATACTTGACCCAGCCAAGTATCTGAATTTGAACTTTGCCTTGACTGTGGAGGGCCAGCCTCGCACGGGGCTGCACACGGCAGATAATTGGAATATGAATTAAATGAACAGACAAGGTGGACACTCTTCTTGGACCTCGTGTGTTTTGGTAACACCTGTTCTTATTATAGCCAGGACCTGGTTTGTGTGATTAGGGAAGTAGATCCTGTTCAAACTACCGATCTACACCTCCCAAAGGCCATCAGGTCTGCACATTTGTGGTCGCCTGAAAGGGGGAGAGGCCTTTTTTTTTTGTCACAGCCTCTTCTCTAGTGAATGCCTGTGCCCCCCTTTTCCCCCTCACCCACCCGCCTGCCCTCTCCACCCCTGCAGAGCTGCAATGTGAATTCCACACTCAGCTCCATGAGGTCTGGGAGTTCTCTGGGCCGTTAGAATGGGGGGTTTAATTCCTTGGAGGCATTTCTGTTCATGGTGACCTCCCTGGCAATTTAAATCCCTCCCTCTTTCAAAATAGTACCCCTTCCCAATGCTTTTATAAAATGAAATTCCTTCATTACGTTCTTGCTATGGATGTCTTCCCAGACATAATATTTACCCCGTCACAATGTGGGTTATTGCAGATTTGTGTAATGTTTGTCACTGAAGGCACTTTCATTCTTAAGTTATTTAATGTTATTTGGGGAACAGCGTGGGGAGGTTGCTTTCAGATGAGGGAAAGACCACGGTTGAGACGGAGGGAAGGTCCATTTAAACTGTCCCGGTAGTCTACACGAAAAGAGACGTGTCTTTGTGGAGTCGTGGTTACTAAGAAATGCTCAGAATGACTCACAATATTATCATGGGATCCAAGTCATTCTCCCTTCCATACCGGAGTCCTATAAAGCGAGGTAGGAAAAATTTAACTGAAAACCCCAGAGTTGTGCCATGGGCAACAATCAAGATACTAAACTGGCAATCCGATCTCCTGGAGAAAATACGAGAAAAAAAAAAAAACAAAACCATGAATAAAATAAAATAAGGTAAAATATAAAATAAAAGACCTGGCTTCTGCTACAGCAAGCCCCAGGCAGCCCTAGCAAATAATTCCTTCAGATGGCAGGTTGAAAGCCTGTGTCCCCGATCTGATGGAGAATTCATCTTTAGAGATCAGGTTTCTCATCCTGTTTCCCATTTGCCAATAAAAGGGTAGACACTCGCTCAAAGCAACTTGCTCCCTACCCCCAGCCACTACCACTGCCTGTCCTCCTCGTCCGGCTACCACCATGGCAAGGACCAAGGAGAAAAGTTCTCTTGGAAACTGCTTATGCCTGGAACATCGAGTTTTCCAATTTATCTCTTCATGGTTTTCTTGCTGATTTTATGAAGTGCCAGACATTGCCGATAGTGTCCGACAGCTTTTTTTAAATTGAAGTTAATGGTATGGACCGTGTTGCAGAATTGGTGGGCAGATGCTAGACTTCACCCACCCTCCACCCCTCCCCTGCCCGCCTGGCTTGCGTTTTGGTCAAGGCAGTTCCTTTTGGTGGGGACAGAGGACTATCAATCAGAAAGAGCCTCCGCGAGAAATAATGGTTGAATGATTTTTAGAGCTTCCTGTTTCAGCAGCAAAGCATTATAGACATAAACAGTGATCCGGCCAACGGCCGCAATGCTGCTCTGGTTCTAATAAATCAGTTTTGTGTTTTCTTCTTGTGCTGGTTGGCGAGGGGCAAGAGAGGGTGGAGAAGATTGGTTATGGAAGAGCATATTCTGTTTTTTTTTTTTTTAAGAAAAATTACTTGTTGGACGAGAGAGAGGGTGTACTGTCTTGGTGACTGTTCTCGTTCTGTTGATGACTGTAAAATGAGTTCACATCAGTAAGGGGTTGTTTATAAATAGTCATGTCCTGTCAGGATGTAGAGGTTATGTGGTTTTGAAGGATCTGTTGGACTTTCAATTAGTGGGGTCTGTGTGTGCGTGTGTGCGTGCGTGTGTGTGCACGTGCACGCCTCTGTACTCCCATTGAGAAGTCTTCTTGGACCAAATTATCTTTGGGACTAAATGCATGCTAATCGCATCTTCTCATCGAAGCCTAAATGATGCAATTAACAAAAATTAATAAGTGAGCAGCGTGGATTGAATGAGTATTCGTAGGAACACTTCCCAATGCGCCAGTTTTATCTGCTCACTCTCGGGGCATCGGGGGCGAATTGCTGCTCCTTAAGATTTGTACTCATGCACACGCATTAGTGGACACCAGGCGACGTCCGCCCCCTTCATCGGTTGTGTTGTGAGTCCCGCACTCCACAGAGGCATGTTTTGATCCGTGTTCAGAACGGATCTCTCTGGGGCATACCCTGCACTGATATGGGACTCAAGCACATTGCCCGGCCTCTGGTGGCCTATATGGGGCTTGGATCCACGTAGGAACCCTATTTGTTGTCACTGAACTTTCTCCAGTGAGGGTTTCAGGTAGTTGAGGACACCCACACCGCAAAGTGATCCTTTGAGAGGCTCGTGGCCTTTCAGCTGCTGGATTCAGAATGTGTTTCTTGTGATTTCTTGGTGACGCAGCGTACACTTAGAAGCTTTTCAAAAAAGCTGGAAGTAAATTTCCTGTTTATTTTCCAGTTTTCCAACTTAGATTCATCTCTGCTTTTACTTGGAGATTTCAGACCGTCGTTACTAATGTGTGGGTGGCGCAAAGTGCGGGTCTGTACCACCCTCCCCAGCCTCCCGACCCAAGGAGGCTCCTGCGTCTGGTGAATGGGAGGGCTGGCAGGTATTCTCATGGGTGCTGTGTGGCCCTAACTGAGTCACCTTATGCAAACAAAGGAGACTTTCCTTGGCTCAGGCGAAGGCAACGCATAGGAATATGGGTGGTTTGAGCACAGTTGGTGATCTGTGTGCTTATCAGATCTGGGCAGACAAGGCGAGGAGGGATGGGCCCATTCTGAGGTGGAAACATTCCAGTTTGCTCAAGGCAGTGGTTTTGGGTCTCTACAGATGTTTTTCCTTCATTCTTATTTGAAACCATTGTATGGAGTACAGTCAGTATCTATTTATCTATTTATAAATAACGAGGAGCTGACCTAAACTCATGTCATAATAAGGCTTTGTCTGCCCTGTTAAATGGTGTGTCTCCAGCACGTGCACGGCTGCGTCCTTCCAGATGCTCTGCCTTCATCATCCCATTTGAAACATCCTGGCAGTCACTGTTGGTATTTTATCTGTCTATCTGCTTACCAATTCTGATGACGGTCTCACTCAGTGGTTCCCACTTTGGGTTATTTTGACCCCCGCGGTGGGGGGGACACTTGGCAATATCTAGAGATGTGTTTGGCTGTCACAATGGGGATGCAGGAGTGCTGTGAGCGTCTAGTGGGTGGAGGCCAGGGGTGCTGCTCTCCACCCCACGGTGCATAGGACAGCCCCCTGACAACAGGGTTACCTGTCTGAAATATCCGTCATGCCGAGATTGAAAACGCTCATCTAACCTCACACTCTTTCATGAGACATTGTGAAATGTCTCCCTTCCCCCTCTACCCTAACACTTTCTGCCTGTCTACAAAATACACGAAAAACTTACATTAAACAGTTCACAGAGAATAAAATAAAATTAGAGAGCATCACTGAATATTGAAGCCTTCCTCTGAATATGAAAACATACCAGTGTTCTGTATGCATAGAATTGCCCCGTCTCCGAAGAACATGAACATCCCCCGTTGGGGGGGTGGGTGGGAGGAGTCAGGAGAGGCTGCAGGTGGGGTGGGCCACAAAGCAGGAGAGCTCTTCCTGGAGGACCCCCACACACACTCCCTTAGGAATGTCCCACAGCTGCAGGTCTCTGGACAGGACTGTCAGAAATAATGATAGTAGCCTACTGGCTTCTCAGTGCTCAGCATCACCCCCCACAGTGCTCCAGTCCTCCAGTCCGGGACCCCAGATCCAGCAATCCAAGAACACGAGTTGGTGAGTGCTCAAAGCGAAGTCCTGGAATGCATCACTGACAGACACCAGAAAGGGCTTGGTCTGCACACCTGAAAGAAAAAAAATGGGGAGAAACGCATAGAAGGGACCTGAGTTGTTGGCCATCTCTGAGATGGCCTGGGCTTGCAGGTACCACAGACAGACAGGTGGGTTCTTCCAGAGATTTCTTCCATCGGCCCCAACACAGTAGTTCTGCTATCACCTGTTTCCATACTGAGATTCAGGGAAAGGTGGTTTGAAAAAAAAATCTCAGGAGTCCTCTAGGGGTTCTTCTTGCATCAAGGTAACATCTGCTGCAGGTTGAGTTTCTTGAATAAGTGCTGCTGTGAGGGCTTTCTCTGGTTTTTGTTTGTCTGCTTGCTTTTCCCGTGCATGGAAAGCCCCACCCCTAACTTTCTTGCCCCATGGATACATCTGCTTCCCTTAAGCTCCCCTCCGTAAAGCAACCGTCTCCCAGATTCGGCATGGAGATCCATTGCGTGTCAAATAATTTGAGATAGCTAGCTATCCGAATGGGAGTTTATGGGCGTCATCTGCGCTGGGGACTGCACAGAGCCCACGTGCTGTCCCTAGATGTGCTTGGGAGTGAAGGTCGCCAGGGAAAGAGCTCCAGAACAGCTGTGGCATGCATGGGGACACTGCAGTGGTAACTGACACCCAAGCACCATGAGAGACGTGCCTGGAACTCCCAAGAGGTGGACACCCAAGAATTGTCAAAACCTAAAAGATCCAGTCCTTAACTAGAAAAGCACCTTGTGGCACAGAGCAGAAACTCATTAAATACCTTCAAACGAGTGACTCCTCCGGGACTCTTTCACTCTGGGCAGCGTAGCATGGTTAGAACGTGGGCTTGAAAAAAAAAAAAAAAAAAAAGAATGTGGACTTGACTGCATTCTCTGCTGAGCACGGGGTCTGATTTAGCACTTAGGGCTGATTTTTCTTTGTTGTGGGGCTGTCCTGTGTGTTGCTGGATGGCTAGCAGGATCCCTGGCCTTAGCCCAGTAACCAGTAGCATCTCCCTTCCCAGTTGCGACAACCACAAGTGTCTGCAGGGATTGCCAAATGTCCCTGGGGGCGGGGGGTGGAGGGATGGCCCCCGGTTGAGAACACTGGCACAGAACCGCGCATCTGTGGCAAGTTACTCAACCTCTCTGAGCCTGATTCTGTTTTGTCCCTTTTGTCCTTGGGGAAGAGGTTGGGGTGTGCAGGAAGGACTGCCTGACATTAAGACTTACTTTCCGGGGTAGATCTGCTTCGGTGACACTCACTCTGTAGAGTAGGCGAAGGAAAGTCCGTGAGCTCTTAACCAGCAGTGGCAACGGGGACCTGCTTTTCTGTTTATCTGAAGGGCTGGGTTTTCCAGGAGGGGACATCAGCCCTTGTCCTTACTCCTCAGCCGCGTGGAGTTCCCAGGTCGTGAAAGAGTTATACGCGGCGGGCCCTGAGATTGCAGATTAGCAATGGCAGAGGCGAAATTAAATATGTCCTGTAATATGAAGCAGTGTTTTTCATGGGAAAAGAAGTTCTCCCAACTTAGCCATTCCAAGTCTTTTGTCCAAACATTAATGGCATGCAAATATTTATGATTCATACATGCCCCTTTAATTCCCAACCGTATTTTAACAATAAACACTGCATTTTCACAATGAAGCAGAATAATCCCTTTGTCCTGTCGCTGGGCTCCACAGGCTGGCACCCAGCAGCATCACATTCTTCCTGCACGGTGATTGCTGACTCCACCCAAGTTTAGGGAGTTTTATGGTAGTGCCACGGCAGCTTGCCTTGGACCGCGTGTAAGGACACCCTGGCTGTTCCACTAGAAGCCATTTTAAGGTTGGATCTCAGCATTTTCGGAAACTGCAAGTGAACATTCATGCACTTTTATTTTCTCTTTTCTTTTCTTTTCTTTTCTTTTCTTTTTTGGCGCCATGTACAAATGGAAAATTCACTCTTCTGGCGACAGCTTGGAAAGGTGTCTTACTATACTACCGTCTTGCCTTCTGTCCAAATGCATGGGTTCTAGATGATACTAATGCCATCGTTTCCCATTCGGTGTCCCTCGGATTCATAACAACGACATAGAACACACATGTCTAGTAGCGATGATTCTACGGGTCTTGCGCGGTTGGGGGGGGGCAGCCTGACATGGTACGAGAAGTGGGTGCACTCGCAGGGCTCGCTAAGACGTGCTGGACTCCGTCCCCCCGTCTATGCAGTAGGTGTGATGGTGCCTTTCATACACACTTCAGAGGTTGTTGGGATGATTGAAAGGAGTGATGTCTGTGTGGCAGGGCTCAGGAAAGAGAGCTCCCCCTCACCTCAACGTAGTCCTTCCCTCTGTGGTGAGAAGGGCTGAGGGAGGTGGGGAAAGAGGAGCCGGAGTCAGCACAGGAGTCCCTGAATCGGAAAGTCAGGAAAGAGGCTGTCTTCCAGTGTCCACTCCTGGGTATAAGAAATTCCTTTGTCCTGCAAAGAACCTCGTAAAATGAGAGTGCCTGAGACCCAGCAGGAGTTTCATAAATATTCATAAATAAAAACAATAATAATAATACGATCCTTGCAGACATCTGCTGAACCTTTTGACCCAGGCTGGACCTTGGGTTTATTTGGTGAGTCTCGCACAGGCTTTGGACCCTTCCAGTTCAGGGAAGTATAGTGTCCATTGCTTTTTTTCTGAGAACTCACCCCCACCCCCAGAGGTCATTGGATGGGGGTATTTCATTCATTCTTTACTCAATAATCGTTCATCAGATATGCATTGCGCGCCTCCTGTGTTCCGGGCACTGGACTCCCTTTGGAAATACAGAGGTCAGCCAAAGAGAAGCCACAGCCGTGGGCAGGCGCGACACAGCAAATGAGCAGCCGTGCAGGGCCTAGTGAAGAGGGGAAGGGTCTTCCTGGACAAATTGTCATCTCAGTTGAGACGTTTCAGGATGTGGAAGAGGGAATCCAAGTGAAGGCATGGAGAAGAGTGTCCAAGTGGGGGAAACAGGGTGAGGAGGAACGCTTGGCCTGTCGAAGAGCTTGGGTGGCCAGCTCAGGAAGGTCTTGAAGCAAGGTGAGGCCCAGAGGGCTGCTCAGGACCTTGACATCCATCCACACTGGGAATTTGATCTGGCCCCAGGGAAGTAAAGAATCACTGACTTGCTTTAAGCAGAGACTTGACATACGCAGATACAAACTGTAGAAAGATGGTCAGATTGCAGATTGAAGTAGGGAAAGGGTGCTTGGGGGTGCAGAGACCAAGAGCTCCCCTTTCTCCCTGCAGGCAGCCTAGGACATGTGCATACCCAGTTTGCAGATAGCTCATTTGGTTAACTCGTTGTGCCTAGAGTCCACTCCTGCCAGGCCCTGCTGCCACACTCCCAGCCTTGCCTGGAGCGTCCCTCTTCTTCCCTTGGAGCCTCCACACCCCCCTGCACTCACGCTTCCTGGAAGCGGCCACAGTGTAGTCTAAAAGGCTGGCAGCAGGAACGGGGGTGGGGGGCCCAACACTGCCTTCCCTTCTGGGTGTCCACCCTTGTACCTCTGGCCTGCTCCACGTGGTGTTGGGCTGCATATTTGAGGCTGTGGGCCATGACACAAGCAGAGTCAAGGCTAGGATGAGGCCCCTTTGGTCACCTGTCCTATGTCAGCTTCTAGCTCAACTTCCACCGAGGAACTTAGGCCACAAACGAGAGGGCTCTCCTGGCAGCAGGCATGGCCTTGTGCTCCAGAGACCTGTGAATTCAGGGTCTTAGAAGTGTTTGGGCTAAGAAGATCAAAACTTGATTCTTCCACCAAGACACTCAGGAGCTGTGATATCAAAAGAAAAGGGAAGATCAGCGAGGGATCATGAAATCTCAGGAAAAGAGTGCGAAGTCACGGGAGCATCGTGGAGCCTTGGGGATTAGTAAATACGCTCCATGAAGAGGAAGGCTCGCCCTCCATCCCTTTGGTAAAGCCAAACTCACCCCCGAGCTGCAGAAAAGGAAAATGATGCTTTCAAAGTGAAATCAGACAGCATAAAAAACTAGCTGTCAGGGATCCCTGGGTGGCGCAGCGGTTTGGCACCTGCCTTTGGCCCAGGGCGCGATCCTGGAGACCCGGGATCGAATCCCACGTCGGGCTCCCGGTGCATGGAGCCTGCTTCTCGCTCTGCTTCTCTCTCTCTCTCTCTCTCTCTGTGACTCTCATGAATAAATAAATAAAATCTTTAAAAAAAAAAAAACTAGCTGTCAAAACTGAAAGTTTATAGAATAATTCATTGATCTAATTATCAAACATTATTTATTGCCTCGGAACAGAAGACTCCAAGATTAGGAAAATGCTGTCCCTCTCCTCAACTTATTTTTATGGAACATCTCCAGATGATGCTTTGCATGTTTTTTGGTTTTCTGTAAGCAAAACCACTGCTTTTCAAACAATCCACCATTCCCCCAAAAAATGCTATTTTTTATGGAAAACTGAGTTCTGTGTTTTGAGCACCTGTCAGTAGACTTGGGTGGGGGGAGAATGCCAACAGCACCGGTCTCTCGTCTGCATTTTACCTGTGTGGATGCAGGTACAATTAGATAAACACGCCTGCAAACATATGAGCCCTCTTCCTGCAAGTGGATACACAGCTACATCTTAATTTTGGTTCAGTTTAGAGAAAGCAGGAAATTCTGTGCAACTCGAAGGATTTCTGTCCTATTCAGAGATCCCCAAATAAACAATGATACAGTTCGACTGTCAAAAGTCGTGGTGTCTGGATGACGAAATGGACCAGGAGCAAAAGCGTGAATTTTGGCTGTTTGTTCCAGTGGAAAAATGAGAAATGTAAAGCAAACATATCTTGTGAAAAATATCCCCAACTCAGGTTTCCCCCCGAATCGGAATCAGAATCTGAGGGTGTGCGTTAATTTTCACACTGAGTTAAGTCCTCGGGGAAAAGTCGGCCCAGCACAATCTACACAGTAAAAGGAGAAATCTTCCTGCCACATTTCAGAATCTGTTAAAATTTCCAGAATTTGCAAAGAGCAAAACTTGAGCCTTCATGGGCTTGCTTGCTTTTCAAAAGCTGCATTTTTTTTTCTTTGATTTTCCCTCACTTGCTGCCTTAAGGGTTCAAAGTGTGTGAGCACAACGGGCTTTCCTGCAGAGATGCACGCCTGAGTGACAGATGTGATGGTGTGTCGTGCACTGTGTGACCGCCCCCCACCCTCCGCCACGGCAGACAGGCCTCTGTGTACAGCCTTCCCTTGCGTGACAAAGGGCAAGTTTCACATCCCCCTGAAAGTGCCCAAAAAGGAGAAGATGACTCACAGGTCTAAACCGACCCCAAGAACCACAGGCCCGGGGCTGAGGAACCGAGGCAAGGGGGTTGGCCACCGTGGAACCAGACCCAAGGAGGGACAGTCACCACAGGACCGTTCTTTAGAAAGTCACCCCTGGCATCATTGGGCGGAGTGGGGACATTACTGCGATGCGACAGGGCCCCCACTTCTTTTTTTTTTTTTTTAAAGATTTTATTTATTTATTCATGAGAGACACACAGAGAGAGCCAGGGACACAGGGAGAGGGAGGAGCAGGCTCCCTGCGGGGAGCCTGACGTGGGACTCGATCCCGGGACTCCAGGATCATGACCTGAGTCGAAGGCAGACGCTCAACCGCTGAGCCACCCAGGTGCCCCCCCCCGAGCCCCCACTTCTGAATCCGTTTCTCCACTCCTGAGCATGCAGTGATTTGGGTGGCCGTCCTGCCTCGTCTTCCCCTGCCAGCCTCGGCCCTTTGGGGAGCCGTCCTGAGGTTTAGCCACTTCCCAGATGTGGTGAGGAAGTGGAGTGTGCGCCGGGGCCATGCGGAACTGCCGTGTCCAGCCACGGCTTTATGAGACCACAGTTGGCTGTCAGAGTTCCCCAGTTCCCGGGCCTGTGAACCCCGAGAGCGAAGGTGCAGACCTGGGGCCTCCTTGGGGCCCGGCGCATGGGACCAGCGCCCGGGAGGACTGGCCCGTGACCTTCTTCCCGACTAAATAAAGCAGTTAGGATTTCGCCCTGGCACTGGGATGAACAGGCTGGCGTCGAGGGGGACGACACATGCTCCGCTGGGGAGCATTTGGCCCGGCTTGTTTATAAGGCCGATCAGCCCAGCCGCATTTGTGCCTGACGCAGGTGGCCAGCTGGCGGGGCAGGGGTGAACTGGACGTTGGGTTCGGCAGGCGGCTCCCCGATGTGTCTGTGGGCTCATTCTGCTGCCCTGCCTGCCGCCCTGGGCCTCGGCCTCGCTTTGCTGGAATTCCTGGGGAGGAGAGGGTGGGCCCGGTGGAGCGCCGTGGGCCCCCACAGCCACCTCCGCCGTCGGGCCAATAGCTCCTCCCCGTGGGATCGCCCACAGCTCAGTCTTTTTGGAATCGTGTTTCTCACGTCCCTGGTGGTAATTCAACTGTTGGTTGCTGGCTCATGATTTCATTTAACTGGCACCATGACACTCTAAGATAGAAGGACAGGTGTCCCCCTCCCCCCCCGTTTTGCAGAGGACAAAGCGGAGGCCCCAGACGGGTTCAGTGACGCGCCCAAGGTCCCACAGGCTAGCAGGTGGCAGAGATTTAGACACAGGCATTCCGGTTTGGGGGTCCGTACGGCAACTAGCACTCTGTAGGTTCCGGGGTCCGCCAGATTGCATAATCAGTGCCTTATCTTTTGCTGCTTTGGGGCGTCAGGCCCTTCTGTCCCTTGCCGTGTCCTCCCGCCTTCGTATCGGGCCCTACTGTTTGGGCTTCTAAGAGAGTTTCCTCCTGGAAGGCAACCCCTGGGTAGAGCTGAGGCTGCTGTTTGGGTGAGGGGTCAGGTCTCCATGAGGGGGAGGAGGAGGACCTCAGGTGCCCCCCTTCATTAGCCCCCTCCGCTGCGACTCCCCACGCAGGGCACCTGTTACCCTGCAGCCTGCCCCCTGGGGAACCCAGAGCCATGGCCTTGCCTTTCAGCAGCACGCCCAGGGTCACCTGCACGGCGGCCAAGGCCTCTGCTTGTCTCATGGGGCCCAAGCCCGGGCTGTGGGGAGCCTCGAAGGCTCTCCTGGCAAGGACTCCCCCAGGCTGCAAGAGTGACCATCAGCTGTCTCCATGGCAGCACCATCGTCCCACCCTTGCCTGTGGTCCCCCAGAGCCACTTTTGGGGTGGCTGCTGTTTAGCCAGCCCTACTCCTTTGCTCTTCTCTGACTTACTGTTCTGGCTACAGCTTGCTGAGAAAAACACTTGACAGTCTCTCACCCTCCACACCCACGCACTTAAAATACCAGGCCCGTAGGTCATTTTAATGAGGGAATTTGGCTAATAACGCGTGCGTGCTGGGGGGCAGCCACCACTTCCGCAGGTGCTGGCCAAGAAGGGCTGTGTCTCAGCAGGGATGGGCCGGCACGGGGCGGAGGGCAGAGCGTGGTGGGTCCCGAAGCTCAGAAGGTCAGTCGCCTGTGCCCCGTTATCAAGGACAGGGCCAGCTCCGGTCGCCCGAACACAAGGTAGTGGAAGGCAGAGTCTTCCCTGAGTGGAAAAATATCACACACACCTGTGAACAAGATGTCATCACTTCTTACCTCCGTCTATGAGGTAAGAAGCGGATGTCCTGGTGCTCAAAGCTATAAACGAGAGCCCATTGTGAGGGAAGTGACCGGACTATCTCCACCTTCGTGAGCCACCATCCCGGGGCCAAGACGCTCCAGCTAGTAGCTTTTGCTGGACAGACTTATGTCTGCAACATAAAATGATGGGCATAAACTGGTAGAATTATAATTATGAGCAACAATTTCACAAATATTCACTTTGGTTGAATTTCATTCCTGATTAAGTAGGCCGCTCTGTGGTTAACCAGGGGGCGGCATTAAACGCTCAACTGCCAGGCGTCCAAACTCAAGCTCAGTGAGAAGCTGCTTTGGAGTTATAACCCAGGCTTCCCGTTGACTGTCAAGCACATCCTAGCTGCAGTCAAGTCACCGGGGCTTGATTCATTTTTGGGGGGCAGTGCTAGAGCAGGGGAGAGTACCAAGAGTCTGGATTCCTGGTGCTGGTGTCCATGAGATTGCAAGTAGAGATTTGCGATCTCTTGACAATAATGTGAAGGTCAGTGGGTGTAAAGCTGAGAGATCTGGGTTCCGCGGTGTATAAAAGCTGTGTGACTTTGGGCAAATTGCTTAACTTCTCTGAGCCTTAGTTTGCTACCTATTAACCAAGAACCATAAAGGCTCTCTTGTCTTTTTTTTTTTTTTAAGATTTTATTTATTTATTCATGAGAGACACAGAGAGAGAGGCAGAGACATAGACAGAGGGAGAAGCAGGCTCCTTGCAGGGAGCCCTATGAGGAACTCGATCCCAGGACCCTGGGATCACCTCCTGAGTCAAAGGCTCAACCCCTGAACCCCCCAGGCTCCCCGCTATCTTATTTATTGCATGAGAACGTTATGAGGAGCAAATGCATTCGTATAGGGGCAAGTGTTTGAAAGGTTAAGTTCTACACAGATCTAGAGACGCCAGTATTATAAAGACGATAATTCTGTGCTGTCATTTAGGAAAACAAGAATAGGGTGGTCGTAGCAGGGCTGCCACCGGACTGGGACCATTTCAGGGGGTAAAATGCACAGGGTGCCTATGGAGCCGTTGTCACTCCCCGTGCCAAGGCTGAGATGGGATTCTTAAGACATTTGGTGTCTGAATTCTAACTAGATTAAATAGCGTTCCCCCAAAATTCACGTTTGCCAGGAATCTCAAAACGGGTGACCTTATTTAGGTATAGGAGCTTTGGGATCCCTGGGTGGCTCAGCAGTTGAGCATCTGCCTTTGGCTCAGGTCATGCTCCCAGAGTCCCGGAATCGAGTCCCACATCGGGCACCTTGCAGGCAGCCTGCTTCTCCCTCTGCCTGTGTCCCTGACTCTCTGTCTGCATCTCTCAGGAATAAATAAATAAAATCTTTTAAAAAATAAAATAAAATAATAAAATAAAATAAAATAAAATAAAATAAAATAAAATAAAATAGATATAGGAGCTTTGCAGGTGTAATCAAGTAAGGCGAGGACATGCATCCTGGGGTAGGGTGGACCCTAACTCCAATGACTGGTGTCCTTATAAGGAAAAGTGGGTTAGGAGACTGAAGACATCCAGGGGGAGGAAAGCCATGTGACCAGGGAGGCAGACAGTGCGTGATGCGGCTGCAAGCCACGGACAGCCAAGGATTGCCAGCAAGCAGCAGCAGCAGCAGCCTGGGCAAGGCCAGGAAGGATTCTCCCCTGGAGCCCTCAGAGGAAGCGTGGCTCTGGTGACACCTTGATTTTGGACTCCTGCCCTCCAAGTGTGAGAGAGAGCGTTTCTGTTGTTTTAAGCCTCGGGTCTGTGGTGGTGTGCTGCAGCAGCCCGAGGACGCTGGTGCAGCGTTTCCCGGGGAGTCCGCAACGTGGAAGCCGCAGGCAACCGAGGAAGCACCCGCATGCACGGGGACGTGGGTGCCTGGAGGGCTGCGAGCCCAGAAGATACAGCCAGAGTTGGAAGCCACCTTGCGGGTATCCCACAAACACTGAATTCCCAGTTAGTGGACCAGGAGACTGAGATCCAGGGAGGTCAAATCAGTTGTTACAGGAACTCAAATCCAGGGTGGCTCAGGGCGTGACCCCGGGGTCCTGGGATCGAGTCCCGCATTGGGCTCCCCACAGAGAGCCTGCTTCTCACTCTGCCTGTGTCTCTGCCTCTCTCTGTGTGTCTCTCACGAATAAATAAATAAATAAAGTCTTAAATTAAAAAAAAAAAAAAACTCAAATCTAACCCTCTTGCGGGAAGAGCCACCTGCCCCCTCACACAGCCAGACCTGCTGGGTCCCTGGGACAACGTCATTGCATGTGTCCTCCAGGCGCTTGATTTTCTTTTCAGTCCCCCCCCTACCCTGAAGCCGCCCTCCCACTGTCATCCTTTCCCGCTTTCCTCTGAGGGATGCACAGAGGTCTACACCGCTGTCCCTGCCCCCGGGCCTTCACAGCCACAAACCCATTTGGTCCCCATGGGTCAGTGGTGAGGACGGCTGTAGGAGGCAGATGTTGGGGAGGGAAAGGTGGAGGCCGCCTGAGACATGAGCCCCACTCCGAAGCCAGGAACACCGAGGCAGGGGCCAGAGCAAGGAAGCCTTGATGGGCTGGCCCGGGGGCTGGAGGAAGACAGTCCCAATGTGGAAATGTGTACCCCTGAGTGGGGTTCCAAGGAGAGGAGTCCAGCTGGGGGAGAGAGGGAGTGAGCGAGAAATAACTCATGGGGGGCACCTGGGTGGCTCAGTGGTTGAGCATCTGCCTTTGGCTCAGGTCGTGATCCCGGATACCTGGGATCGAGCCCCGCATTGGGCTCCCCACATGGAGCCTGCTTCTCCCTCTGAGTCTCTGCTTCTCTCTGTGTCTCTCATGAATAAATAAATAGAATCTTTAAAAAAAAAATTTAAAAAGAAAGAAAGAACTCATGGGGGAGTATGGGTGAGAAGGTCCTGACAGCTGGCTAGTGGACTCCGTCTTGATACAGGTCAGACCCTTGTAGGTTCTTGACCGAGAAGGCAGACGGGCCACAGTGCTTGGAGGACTGCGCGGATGGGCCACCACCAGGGCTGCAGCTACCTCTGCTCCCTTGGCCAGCTCCTAGATGGGCAGTTGACCTGGGTGTGCCCACCTGGCTGGGGCCCGATCTGAGGCCCCTCCTGCCCATTCCCCTACTTCAGCAAGATGCCACGAAAGAAGTGATCTGGTCAGGTGGTGGTGGTGGGGGGGGGCAGTCATGTGGCCACATAAGAATGATGTCCTAAAGATGGCAAAAGGAATCTTCCTAAAGCCCAGAAGGAATCTTCTCTGGGTTCCAGGACAGAAGAGCAATTGATGGGAAGATAAATTTGGGGACCAGGTCTCCTGGGCTTCTCGGACAGAGCAGCCCTCCCCAGAAAAGCAGCCTCACCTCGCCTGTCGGACAGGTCAGCCGTGACTTTGGTTGTAAAGCCAGGCGGGGGCGAAGCCAGTTTCGGCATCCAATCGTGGCTTGTCATTGTTCTTCTTATCATAGGCTTCCCTGTAGACACAATGCAGATCCTTGGAGATTGTTCGCTGGGGCTTTTTCATGATTAGGAATCACCGGCTTGTTGTGGCCAAGGATGACACAGTTGACCCTTGAGCAAGGGTTGACCCATGCAGGTCCCCTTACGTGCAGATTTTTTTTCAATAAATACAGTACAGGACTGTAAACGCACTTTCTCCTCCTTACAATTTCCGTAGTAATATTTTCTTTTCTCTAACTCACTTTATTGTAAGAACACAGCATGTGATACATATGAAACAAAAAATATGTGTTCATTGACTGCTCGTGTTACGAGTAAGTCTTCCGGTCAGCAGTAGGCGGATGGTAGTTTTGGGGGAGTCAAAGGTTGTAGCAGATTCTCAACAGTACGGGGGGCCGACGCCCCCACCCCCTGTGCCGTTCAAGGGTCAACTGTATTTTTACTGAGCTTCTTGGTGGCTTCTTTTTTTGTATTACAACATGCATGATAGTTGAAGGTGTTCAGCTCTTTCAAACTTGGGGAAGGAAGACAATTTGATCTTTAAATGATCCTTTCATTTCTTCTTGGTTTTTACATGATTTTACATTGATGATTTTACATTTTACATGATTAAGAGGAGAAACCGTTAAATAGAAACTCGGTGCCCTGACGTGGGTGGTCCAAACACCGTGTTTAGTCAAACCTTCGAATTCTGTTGCAGAGCGCTGAGAAACAGAGAAAAAAGTAATAAAAGTGAGCACAACACACACACACACACACACGCACACACACTCTCTCGCATGCACCCCTTTGAATATCATACCCCAGATACGGGTTTAATGGTTTTACTCCTATTAACTCATTTAACCATCCCCCTCAAATTCTATAAGGTACGAACTGCTATGTGTACCCATCCTCCAGGTAAGGGCACTGAGGCCCGGAGGGGCCTAGGACCCTGCCAAAGGTCAGCTAGCCAGAGTTCAAACCCAGACTTCATCGTCCGAACCACTTGGCCAAGAAGAAATGTTTAAATTGTTAATAGATGTGCATTATTTTTTTAGATGTGCATTATTAATACTTATTGTTATTATTATTTGTTGGTATATATATTAATTATTTGCTTTATGTCAGTAATTGCATTCTAAGTTACAAATATATTTTTAAATAGTCTTTAAAAGTTACTAGAAGCAGCGCGATAATGAAAACACGCTCACGTCCCATGCGTGTATGGAAAGGGTTTAGGTGGGGATCCACGTGCCTATATATGTTTATAGTCTTTATTGAATCTCAGTCTGTCAATTACGTATCGTTAAGTCAGTTTATTGACTATAAATTTTGTCTGGCCAATCCCATGGGTGCCTCTGATACCGTCTAGCATTTAAAAATAATGCTACCAGCAATTAGTCTTTTTGAAATACGGAGGGAATAATTTTAACTTCGCCCATCCACGAACTCAAGGCTTCTGTCCCTGCTAACCCTTGGGCGGGGGGGGGGAGCAAGCGGTATTAGAAGGGAGAGACGGATACGGTTTCCCTTACTCCTTGGGGACTATAGGGGGGCAGTGGATAGCTGCCAATCCGATCCCACGTTCCCGGGAGTCTTGACTTGAAAGAAAACAAAGCCCAATCTCTCTTGATCCTGTGTTGTTTATTGATGATTTAGCGAAAGCCATATAACCGTGAGAAGTGTTAACATCTAGACAAACCCCAGAGAGGTGTGCATTCCAGATTTTAAGCAAAGCCAAGCCTAAGGGAGTGCTGGGAAAACCACTAACTTGTGCTGCAGCTTGAGGGCCGGGAAGCATAAATTAATGGTCAACTAACCCAGCAGATCCGTTCGGACCGTCGCCTCATTTTTTGGTGTTCTCCTTTGTGTTCCAACAGGGAAAAGCTTCACTCTGACCATCACCGTCTTCACGAATCCACCGCAAGTTGCCACTTACCACAGAGCCATCAAAATCACCGTGGACGGACCCCGAGAACCTCGAAGTAAGTGGGCTCCTCATCGGGGCTGCCTCACCTTCCGGGCTGGTACCCGGAGGCACCAGGGGCGATCCCACAGGAGCCTTGGGTTTGACTGGCATTGCTCAAATGTGGCCCAGTCCTCTGTCAGAGAGGAAAATGAGGCTCCTTCCTGCAGTGAGAAAGAATTGTATTGTTGACACTCATTCAAAGTTTGTGTCTGAGCACTGGGCTCCTTTTGAAGCTTCCTCTTAGGGGGGCAGAGGAGCAAATTGGGCTGAGTCATGTGCGTGTGTGAAGCATTTGGGGGTGCAGGAGACCAAGGGCGAGTCCCTCAGATACACGGTGAAGTTCACCAGGATCAGAAACAAACAGTAAATGGAAGATTGGCCAGCCACAGGGGCGGCCAGAAAAATGCCGGAGGGTCAGAGTGGACCACAAGTGGTTGATTACTGTCCATGCTGGCCTTGTCTTCATCTGTGAGGGCCAGAGATGAAAGCTATGAAAGTGACCTTTTTTTTTTTTCCTCTCTGTGGCACAGATCAGAATCTTATTGCAAGGACCGGTTAAAATAGAGAATGGGAGGGCAGAAGAATTCCTGGGGGAAAACCAGTAAATATAGAAAGACGGTCCCAAAAAAAGAGCTCCTGTGAGGAAAGCTTTTTTAAAAAGCAGTGGGGTTGTTTAGTCTGCAGAAAGATGTCTTCACGGTGACTTAATGACTATCTTTGAGTAAACACAAGAGTAACACTCTTCTCCAGGGCCACACCCTGCCCCGGGTGGAGGCTGGGCTCTGGCCAGCATCTGCGTGCCTCCAAACCCTATCAGGTCCCCGGTGGAAAAGGAGTCCTCTCTCTTCTGCTGGGAGACGGAGTCAAAAACGGGGCTGCCCACTGTGCCTGGAGGTTGAGACGCAGCGAGGTCAGGGCGTAAAACGGAGTGGTTAAGAATCTGGGCTCCGGGGACACCTGGGTGGCTCAGTGGTTGAGCATCTGGTTTCAGCTCAGGTCATGATCCCCGGGTCCCGGGATCGAGTCCCGCGTTGGGCTCCCTACATGGAGCCTGCTTCTCCCTCTGCCTGTCTCTGCCTCTCTCTCTCTCTCTCTCTCTCTCTCTCTGTGTGTCTCTCATGAATAAATAAAATCTTAAAAAAAAAAAAAAAAAAAAAAAGAATCTGGGCTCCAGGGGCAGAACAAGTGGAGTTCTGGTTGAGGCATGTCAGGCTCCGGCAAGTTACGGGGCCTCCCTGGACCTCGGTCTCCTCCTCTGCGAGATGGAGACACAAGGGAGAGCTCCCTTCTCAGGCAGGATGAGACGGTGCTTTGTGCCCAGCACAGAGGACGAGGCCTGCAAATGTTCTCCATCCGCAGTAGGGGCCCCCCTGCCTGCACCTGACGCTGCTGCTCGGCGGGGTGGCCCCCCGGGGGGCTCCGCGGGTCACCCTGTGCTCAGCCCGGCTCCCGCAGTGCTTCCTGTGGTGTTGGCCGCGGCCTCAGGGTCCCGAGCACCTGCTCACACCGTCCCCTGTGGTGCCTCCGCTTTCCTGACACCCCAGAGTGGGGTCCCCCGCAAGGAAGCCCCTTAGCCAGCAGGGACAGCCCTCGGGGACACGGCATTCCGGTCTCGATCCCCCTACTGCCGTGGGCCTGGGCCATGTCATCCCTTGTTTCTGAGCTCGTTTACCCCCTCTCGGCCTTTTCTCTCGGGGTCCTGGAGATGATCCGGTCACGCCCGGACTCAGGAAACCCCGGGAGTCAGTAGCATCCCTGGATTCCAGCTGACACTTGCAAAGCAGATCACGGGCACGGGGACCACACAGTGACAACCAAACCCGCCTTCGTTGGGTTCCCCAAAGTAGGAGCGGCAGACTGATGACCCGTGGTGACCCCGTTATGTTAACGATGCATCAGAAACCACGCAGGTGCCTTGGCTGTCCGCGGAGGACCAGAGGGGAAGCAGGCTTGCGTTCTAGCAAGGCTCGGGGCTGGGCCAGGCAGTGGCGAGGGGCACGGAAATTGTCTTTGAGGGTAATTAAACTTTGAGAAAGGCCCACTCCGGTGGCTATGGAATCTCTCTCTAGAGAACTCGAAGCGGTTCAAATGCCAACCTGCCTGGAGGAAGAAGCTTAAACCGGTGACCCTTTGGTACGCCTCTGCCTCTGTTACTCTCTCGTGCATAAAAAGAGGGGGCGATGGCTTTTGCCCCACTGCCAGTATGTCCTGAAACATTTAAAAACCCACCCAGGCAGCTGAGCTTCAGAAGACAAATGGTGGGTGCTCTGACTTTTAAGAATTGGCAGTCAGAGGAGAAAAATACGTATTGTAATGGCCTGCCCGTATATACAGTTTACTGCTGTTTTATAACTTCAGAAAACAGTCATTATTGAGAGGGGCTCTTTGAACAGACAGGCGGGATTTGCTCCAAGGAGGCACCCGTTTTTATGGAGTCTTTCCTGCCAAATGGAATTTAGGGTCTTAGGAAAAATTAAATGGAAGGTAGTAAGCATGGTGCAGAGAGGTGTTAGAGCCCCAGGTAGATAGTCTCACCTGGCACAAAGGACTTCTAGAAAAACAACTGAAAGCGCACAGAGCCTCCCAGGGTGGCTTGAGTAATGCTGACTTTTCTGTTCATCCCAGGAAAAGAAGGGTGGGCCCTCGGTGCTGATTTTCGTAGGTTGTCTTCCTCGTTATGTGAACATCTAGGTTCAAGGTGGGAACTATTTTTTGATGAAGCTCGGCTCGCAGCCACTTTCTTCCTTTTTTTTTTTTTTTCCCCCAAAGAGAAAGTGAACAGGGTTCTTTTCAGCTTTATTGAGATATAATTGACGCATAACATTGTGTAAGTTTTGGGTTTACAACATGATGATTTGATATATGTGTGTATTGCAAAATGATTACCACAATAAGGTGAGTTAACACATCCATCACCTCAGAGTTCCAGTTTGTGTATGTGTGTGTGTGTGTGTGTGCATGTGTGTGTGATGAGAACTTTTAAGATCTGTTCCCCGAGCAACCTTCAAATATACAATACGGTATTGTTAACTTTCGTCATCACGCTATACGTTACATCCCTGGGACTCGTTGATCTTGTACCTGGAAGTTTGTAGTCTCTGACCACCTTCACCCACTTCCCTGCGCTCCCCCTCGGGGACTAGAGGCCATCCCCTGGCCTTGGCATTCACCAATCTACTGCTCTCTGTTTTTTTGAAATTTTTTTGTCTTTTTGTTTTTTTCAGATTTTACATGTGAGATTATACATTATTTGTTTTTCTCTGACTTATTTCGTGTGGCACACCGCCCTCAGTGTTCGTTCACGTTGCTGCAAATGGCAGCATTTCCTTCCTTATAAGGCTGAATAGTATTCCATGGTGTGTGTGTGTGTACGTGTGTGTATATTTTTTATCCTTTCATTCATTGATGGACACTTAGGTTGTCTCGGTCTTGGCTACTGTGAAGAATTCAAAGCCACTTTCTTTTTTTTTTTTTTTTTTAAGATTTTATTTATTTATCCATGAGAGACACACAGAGAGAGGCAGAGACACGGGCAGAGGGAGAAGCAGGCTCCCTGCAGGGAGCCCGATGTGGGACTCGATCCCAGGATCCTGGGATCATGCCCTGGGCCAGGGGCAGATGCTCAACCACTGAGCCACCCAGGTGTCCCTCAAAACCACTTCCTAATGTGATGTTAAGAGAGGTCATTGCATGTAATCAGAATGCCCAGTGTTACAACTGTGGATTAATAACACCTCCCAAGTAAGTCCCTTCTGTTATTAAGATGCTATGAGTTTTGGCCAATTCTGGCAAAGTGGCCCTGGCATTGGCAAGTCAAATAGTTTTGAAAAGTTCTATTGTTTTATGAAATCAAAGACTGGGGGAGCTGAGGAGAGAGCCTCCACGCCTAATGGCTTCAGAGGAAAAGGAGAAGCTCAGAGAAGTGAAATAATTTGCCTTAGTTGAAAGGAAATAATTGGTGACGAGGGCAGAAAGAGAATGAGAAGCTCGTGGCATGTAATCCTGTACTCCCATCCGTCCGTCTATCCATCTGTCCATTCACCTCCTCATCCACCTGTGCCGTCTGTACATCACCTATTCCAAACTACCTGACCTGGCTTTGTAGCCTTACCCTCGTGTTTGAAATGAAGTGTTGGCTTATAGGACTTCTCACAGTCATGCCAATTGTAAGATGGTCTAGAAAGGGCAAATGCTGATGCCTCATTGCAGGCAGGGGTGAGGCCTTCAACTTGAAGCCCTCGTACAAAACACCAGAAGGAAAGCTTATCCCACCCATCCTGACACTCAGGGGAAAAGGAGTAAGAACTAGAGAACACGCCACACCTGACCATTGGCCAGCCCAGTGGGATAACCTTATGCTTCCCACTCCACTTTCCTGGGTTTGGGTTGGTGAAAGTCCAGGAAAAAGTGCCTTCTGAAGAGGATTGAAAATGCTTTTTGCTTCAGATGGTTACTTGCTCTTTTACAGTAACTGACCTGCTATCTAATGAGTCAAAACTCGTTCCCCCCCCCACCCTGCCCATTCCATGGGATTTTGAGAAATCACTGATTGATGAAAAATTGAATTTATTATGGAGACAGAGCACCATCAGAAGCTGTTCTGTGTTGGGATCAGTTCCTGCAAGCAGCAAGGGGGAGTCTGTTTTCATTTCGTAGATGGAGCACTTTGTGGCGTGTTAACATATTGAAAGATAGTCTTCTCAGTAAGCGTGAGAGAGGGACGGACAGGATTTTTTTCGGAAAAGGGTATTTGAGAGCTGTTTTTAATGGTTTTTTTTTATATATTTGGGGAGATCTAGTGAAAACTCTAGCTCTAGCCCATGCATCTCTTACAGAATAACATTAAGATACTGAAGCATATTCTCTGCAGAGAAGCTGTAGTAGCTCGATGCCATGGGGGAAGATAGTTTGCCAAGGGGAGAGATTTTTTTTATATAAATTTATTTTTTATTGGTGTTCAATTTGTCAACATATAGAATAACACCCAGTGCTCATCCCGTCAAATGCCCCCCTCAGTGCCCGTCACCCAGTCACCCCCACCCCCCGCCCTCCTCCCCTTCCACCACCCCTAGTTCGTTTCCCAGAGTTAGGAGTCTTTCATGTTCTGTCTCCCTTTTTGATATTTCCCACTCACTTTTTCTCCTTTCCAAGGGGAGAGATTGAGGAGAGTGAGCAGTTGGGACCCTGAGTCACCCCATAGCAGGGGGTGGGGATCCCAGTGATACGGATTGGGTAGTCATTCTGATGTCACAAGCCATCACCTGTCTGGCCAGGTATCTGTTACATTGGGAACACTGAGTAAACTAATTAAGAATTGCAAAGATTAATACAACGAACATTGGCCATTTCTGGGACAACTCCTGGCCTCAGGTTTAAGGAGTCCTTCACAGAAACTGTGTTGTGCTTGCTTAGTATTCACAGTAACAGGTAGGCAGGTGGAGCTGCTACTTTAAAACTTCAGAAAATGCTATATTCCTGGGGCACTAGCCCTCTTGCCGACTTTTTTTAAAAAAAGGGAATCATAGTTAACATAGGTCCGCTGAAGGGCCTCACTCTTTATCACTCAATTGCTTTGCTAAGGACTTTGTTGAGATTACATCCCATAAATATAGTTCCGTCTGTGATTTTGAATGTGAGTAGCAAAATCTCTAGCAGAGAGACAGAAGAAACAAGGTCCTTAAACATGGAGAGCATGTTTGGAGGGAAAAAGAGCAATGCGTGGGAAATACCTATAAACTGGGGCACCTGGGTGGCTCAGTCGGTTAAGTGTCTGCCTTCGGCTCGTGTCATGATCCCAGAGTCCTGGGATCGAGTCCCACATCGGGCTCCCAGCTCCGCGGGGATCCTGCTTCTCCTTCCTTTGCTCCCCCTGTTCATGCTCTCTTCTCTCTCTCAAATAAAATCTTTAAGAATAATAATATTAAAAACACCTAATAATAATAATAACTGGCACTTAGTGCTGTCATTTGCCCAACACGGTTCAAAGAGCTTCCCGTATATTAGTTGACACCACCTCTGCAAGAACAGGTAAGCAGGCTGAAGCAAAGAGAAGTGAGATCCCTTGCCCAAGGTTACAGGGTCAGAAGCCAGAACTGGAAAGAAGCAAGTCCAGACACCGCAACCCGCAGACGCCAGTGTCTGGTTTTAAGAATTGCACCAACTGCTCCTTGGGCTTCCTTGTATTGAAATTTCTGTTTCAGAACTTTTTTATTAGGAGGGTTTATCAATACAATGCTGGTTCGAATACAGTCTTCCAGAAAGCAGAGCCTCAGAGCCTTGGCAGACACTGGACAGGCAGGGCACCAGCATTGTCCTGTGGTTGGAGTTGCAGTGCACCCCGGGGCAGGGGGCAGGACCAAACATGCAGCCACATGGTCCCACGTACAGATGGCTCGCTCCGCGTGTGTCACCAGGGTCTGCTTGGGGGCCTGGCATCAACAGGGACCTGAAGCAGGGACTCCCAGTGTTGGCAGGCAGGAAAGATGAATAATGTGACAAAATGGTCACCAGGCAAACATTCCAAGTCCTGGTCCCCCCACCCCTCTTTGGCAAGGAGCTTCCCCGAGAATCCAGGTGGGGACCAGAGGGTCCAGCCCTCTGGAAGGATGAAAACCTGTGCCCTTTGCTCCTCACTGGTTAGTGGAATGCCAGGCAGTTTTGTAGATCTGTGATCTCAGGATTATAATTATCCATCTACAGTCACTTTGTTTGCTCAGAACTGCTTAAGCATTTCTTGCAGGTAATGAACAGTGATCTGCTTAATCCCTTGGATTCTTCAAATATCAGATTTAGACCTTAGTTCTTTCTAGATGAAATCCTGATTTGCAAAAAAAAAAAAAAAAAAAAAAAAAAGAGGGAAGTAATGCCTTCTTCCCTCCCACTTGGATATAAAGTAGGAGACAGACAGAGGCTCAAAGAGGAGGAAAAGTACTACATATATTCCTCCTCCCCACTCTGAAAGGCATTTTGGTGTTAAGATGGACATTCTGGGTGACTTCCACTGGTACCATAATTTGCACTGGACTAAGCTCCCCGACTACCCCAAGACTTGGCAAAAGCAATTTTTATAGGATTAATAATAACCTGCCTAAATGTGTCTAATGCATTTTAGAATCTCATTCTGTTCATCATTTTTAGTAGTATCAAACTAGACTAAGAAGAATTGTATATATATAAAGATGTCTCTGACCCTTGAGCTTTTGATGGGCTTAATACAGGCCAAGTGAGAACCCCATGAAAGGATTTAGGTACATGCTCAGTCTAATAGGGAGAGAGGAGAGAAGAAGCACTTAATGAAACTTAGACCATTCCCTTGGATTTCTCCTTCCATTGGGACCATTGCAAACCGAAGCACTATTTTAAATGTCACTCCTATGAGGTCGGGATCTAAGCCAATGTATCACAGACCTTGTTAGAATTTAGTATATGAAGGGCTCAAAGGGGAAAAAAAAATCTGTCTCTATTTAGGCTTCCATTTCTTAATCTTAAAACATGTAGAAAGGTCTCTGGATCCTGAACGGAGGACCTGGGTTTCACACTGGCGCCACCAGGCCGGTGGGTGTGATCTTGGGCAATTATCTTAAGTACTTTAGTCCTGGTCCTCACTTTCCTCTTCTCTCCAACCAGGTGACAGGATGAGATAATCTCCAAATTAGCTCGCACTCGGAAGGGATAACAAAATATTGTCAGAAAAACAGAGCCATAGGTTCACCACAAACAAAGCTTCTTAGAGGCTGAGTCCCCCTGGTCCCCTGCCCTGGGAGAAGGGGACTCTGTCCTATGTGACACTGGACATATCCATGTGCACCCATGTGCGTAATATCTCCTCCTCCTCCTCCTCTTCTTCCTCCTCCTTCTTCTTCTTTTGCTGTAAATTTTTGAAAGGGCTTTTCTCATTTATTTTTGAAATTATCTGGCCATGAGTAACTTGTCTCATTACCTTCGGCCCCGATTTCACTGCCATGAAGAATGTGATTACAATCAGGGTTGAGATCCCCATCCTGTTACTTGCTAACCATGTGGATGACCATACCTGGTGGCAGGTGGCTGAGCCTCCGTAAAACAAGGACAGTGGCTGTGTTGACCTCACAGGGCTGGGAGGCTTGTGGAGACAGCCTCTGTAGAACATTTAGAACACACGATAAGTCTTCAGAAGGTAGAGCTATTATTTGCATTGAGTCTTGGAATCCTTTGGTAATGAGAAAAGTCTAAACAAACAAACAAACAAACAAAAATTGTGAATCCTACGTTTAAAAATTCATGAGGTTGCCATCATGCTGCATTTTTTAAGACATTTAATTAAACATTTATAAATTTTGATTTTTTTTTCAGTTTTCTTTTTGTATTTAGATCCAGTGAAATTTCTTTTCTGGCATTTTTATGGACCCTTGAAATGCTCTGGGCACTGTTCCTAAGTCCGTCTTTGGTAAAATGGACTTACTCTCAAATGGTGAACTTTGTGAGAAATTCCGGGGGAAAGAAAAATGCTGAGTAACAGCGAAATTCGGTAATGAGATCTAATGTGTGGGCTCTTTTCAATATATGCATGACAAGCTGTAGGAGAAGCTCTTCCACATTGTTCTAGAAGACTGACATGAAGTATGCCAAAGTCTCTTGGGGTCTGAATTCTTGCCCCAGAGTAAAGCATCTCACCTCCCGGGGTGCCTGGACCAGCTAGCCACAGGTGTAGGAAACAGGTGTAGGAAACACCCTGTCACCCTCTAAGTTCCCTAAACCAACATGTCTTTCTAGACTTGTTCTGGAGTTTTTTGGATATTTTGGTACCTCTTTGGTAGGGCTTTCCTTCATTTCCTCCAAAAGACAGTGGCACATTTCAATGACAGGATGCCCTCACCATTGAGTTGGAGACCTTTCTGCACGTGTGCAGCTCCTTGATTTGTAACCTGCATGCCCCAACATCATCTGGGTGGTTAGGGTGCATCTCAGTCGATGCCCATGCGTGTCATCCAGTTGCACTGTGGGGGGACCTGAGCCAGGACACTGGTCACCTCTGGTGCTGCAGGAACAGGTGGGTCCCAGTGCTGGGAATGCCACTGTGACAGCCAGCATGGGGACCCACGCCTGCGGATAGATTGTTGTTGGCAGTGCCACACAGTATTATCCTGTTTAGCTTCTTGGCTTTGGGGTGGATTGAGAATTTTTCCGTACACTAGCCATCCTCCACTTCTCATTTTGAAGACAAACAGACAAAACTCTGCTTGAGTTTTCCCCCCAAAGGCTTGGGGTTTTTTCTGTAAGCCATGTAGCCAAGAAAGTCATCAAGTAAGAATTAGATCCAGGGATCCCTGGGTGGCGCAGCGGTTTAGCGCCTGTCTTTGGCCCAGGGCGCGATCCTGGAGACCCGGGATCGAATCCCACGTCGGGCTTCCGGTGCATGGAGCCTGCTTCTCCCTCTGCCTGTGTCTCTGCGCCTCTCTCTCTCTCTCTCTCTGTGTGACTATCATAAATAAATTTTTTTTAAAAATTAAAAAAAAAAAAAGAATTAGATCCAATGGGTCTCATAGAACTCCACCACCACCAAAGAGCAACAAAACAACCCCAGAAGTTCAGCTTGAATAAGTTAAGGAAAAGCTACCGCCTTGCACTAGACCTGCGTTTAAGGTCATTTGAGTGAACTTGTCATTTTGGAGTTCTGTTCTTTCCATGTTCTCGTCTTTGATAAATAATTTGCTTTAAAGGTTTTTTTGCTAGGGAAAGTTGGCAACAAAGAAGGGATAAATTAGGTATAATCTATTACTGGGCCTCTCAGCCGTATTATCACACAGCACATGAGACACTGACATTTGGTTGAATGTGAAATGCCATTTTTGTAACAAGACCAGGGGAGTGCACCTGGCGTATTTGTATCAAGTCTTATGTGCAAGTAAGTTACGCAGCGTTACCGGTAAAGTTTGCTACAGCCAACAGCTGACTATTGTGGGTACACATTAATAGATGAAAACTAAGGTCAAAAAAAATTTAAGTACCCAAAGCAAATTTCTTTTCTGTTTGCAGTTTTTTTTTTTTAAGAAACACCATTGAATTAACCTGCCAACTCCCTAGACCCCTATAAAGTAAGTTAATGGCAATACATTAGTTTAGTACTTCCATGATTTACATGTACTCAGGTTCCATTAAAGCCAGTATTGACTAAAACTCAGACCGTTATGGAAGTCTTTCAGGATTCTTTCATATACTGAAATGTCGAACATTTGATATGCTATGTGTTTGGTTGGTTTTGTTTTTATTTGCTGCGGCCTCGAAGTCAGTCTTCTGGTCACCTGAGATGAAAAGGAAATATTTTGAACTAGGTCAATTCGTAAGGACTGTATGCATTCGTGCCCCCTTTTGGATTTGTTCCTGGTGTCACCTTATTTTTACTTAGCTTCAGAGTGCTTCTGTGATGCTTCCAATTCATTCGTTTTAAAGAGCTCAAGAGAAATGCACACGATCACGTCTTTCTTGTTCGTCTTCAGCATTGCCAACAGGGCATGGGCCCCTGGGTTTCAGAAATGAAGCAGAGAGCTCTGAGCCGGAGGGAGTGAGAGAGGCATTTGGAGCTGGACCGGCCTGGCTTCAAGTCTGATCCCTGCGATTTACTAGCTGTACCTCAGTTTCCCCACCTGTAGAATGGGGGCTGTAAAGAGAAAATGAACTAGGCTGAGAGGCAGACTAGAGTGGTGGTTGGCCACTGGAGAGCTGGCTGCCTCATTCAACGTCTCCTCTGAGACCAGATTAGGTGTAAAACCAGGAAGGTGATATACACCCCTGGTGGGGTGGGGAGGGGCGGGCCAAGGTCTTGTGCAGATTGATGGCAGCACAGCCTGGCACAGGGGAGCTTCTTAAATATTAGCACATGCCCTGGACACAGATCCCTTTCCCTCATCCCTTAGCCCTTACCCAGGGAACTACTGGAACTCTGCCCAAGTGGGGGCCAAGCATTTGCCATTGCCAAGTTATTAAAAAAAAAAATCCTGGCAAATCAGGCCCCCAGAATACAATACAATAAGGGCTTTTTTCTCTTTTTCCCTTTTACCCTATCTATTATTAATTCCAAGTACTGAACCAACTTCAACAACTTATTCCTCACTGAAGCAAAATCCCGTTAACTGAATTGCCTTGTAGAGAGAGGTGGTCCTTTTCCAAACAGAGATTTTATCAAAGTGTTCTTGTTTCTTAACTGGATGCTAGTTAGCACTTAGGGTGCTGTGTGCCTGCAGAGTCTCTCAACATCGAGAAGCTTCCGCTGGGCCATCTATAAGATGGGAAGAATCATAGGAACGGTCTACTGCGTAGGGTTGTTTTGGATGAATTGAGATAATAGATGTCAAGATGCTTCGCAAACAGTCTTATCAATTTGATAATAGAAATCTGATGGCTAGGTAGCAAAATAATAGAAAAATGTAATAGAAAAATTGTGCATATTACACAAAAAATCTGAAATAAAATAGGAGTCTGAAATAAAATCATTATTGGTTTTTTGGAGGTATATTTCATCTCATCAGGTCTTTTGCAACTGAGGAGAAGACAATTGTAGAGAAAAAACAGAGACATTCAAATCAGACCTGCTGTAAATCCATACTGCTAGGAATTTTACCTTTTGCCATCAGAATAT
Source organism: Canis lupus baileyi (assembly GCF_048164855.1). Taxonomy (NCBI): domain Eukaryota; kingdom Metazoa; phylum Chordata; class Mammalia; order Carnivora; family Canidae; genus Canis; species Canis lupus. Next base: position 33,390,295 of record NC_132867.1, on the reverse strand, counting down.
CTTGATATTTTCTTTACCTACTGCTATGTGTGCTTGATGAAGATTGAAAACAAAAAGAAGCAACCCTGGTGGTTATGAGAGCTGAGTTTTCTTTTAAGATGTATTTCTTTTCCAAAGCCAAGTGCAGTTTTTCCTCCAGGACCCTAGAATTCCCTTTTCTCTCAGTGAAAGGCTTGGGAAGAGCGCTGGAACACCCAAGGTCCTAGAGCAGCTGGCGGAGTCCTTATTCTTTTTTTTTTTTTTTTTAGCTCTTTACATATGCTGCTTGCCTGAGATTTCTGGATTAGATTTCAGGGAGGTGAAATGTTACACCCTTGAGCCTCCATGCCAGTTTCCCAGGACAAGTCAAATCTGCAGCAGCTCAGAGGTGAGAATCTTTCAAGGCTCCAGAGAGAGGCTGGCTTTCTGTCCTGTTCATTTGCTGACTGGTTGCCAGGAACAGGTTGGGAGAAACTCGTTCTCTTCCTTGGGTGATTCAGCCAGTCTCAAAATAAATAGGCAGCCGAGTGCAGGCAGAAAGGACTGGAAACTGCTGAAATTTGAGTCTCCAGGGCTGGGCTCTTCTCGGGAGCTGCTCTGTTGAACTGTAAAAAGAATCCTGAGCCCTGGGCAAGGGAGCGGCGGCCTGGTGGAAAGACCGCTGGCCTGGGAGACACAGCTTCTGGCCCCGGCTGGCTCTGCGAAGCTCAGCGGCCCACGTCCACTCTCAGAGCCTCTGCTCCCCCGTCTGCAGAATGAGAGGGCATCCGACGATTTTAAGATCCTTATGGGCTTCTCAAAGGATGACTCGATCGATGTCTGTAGGAGCAGTTGCACTTCCAATGCATCATCTTCCAACCTGGAGGAGGAGAGCCCTGCAGTCAGCCCACCAACCTAGGGAGGCAGAGATCCTGGGAAGATGGGGGAGAGCCTGGGGTTGGGAGGGGGGAGAGGAGGGGTGCATCTATCACTCCCCCCGGCTGGAGAAAGAAATGAATAAAAAGGTCCACTCCAGAGTGACATGCCACAAGCAGGGGAAATCATCCTAACTAGATTTCCCATGGCTTTGGCATCATTTAAGAAAAAAGGAAAAAGAAAAAAAAAAAAAAAAAAAGACATCCTTATATCCACAAAGTACTCAATTGTGCAAGCCACGGAGTCCCAACATGGCCAACTTCCTGAAGCTGGCCGGTCAGAGACCTCGGTGTTAATTCCTCAGCCAACTAAAAAAGATGGTTTGAGTCCTGTTGACTTCATTGTTAGATGTTTCTGAGCGAGGCCTGCCTCCCTTCTTCGCCTCCTTGCAACATTATGGGCTGTTCTTCATTACCTGCCCTACCTATCTGCACAATCTAGCCGCAAACAGCTTTGGTTGACCACACCACTTCCCTATTGAAAGTTAATACTGTTTGACTCATTCTGTGTTACTAACCTGAAGCCAAAGAAAACAAGCCAGAGAATAACCGGCTTGTATGGAGTTTGGAAAGCTCTCAGAGGCCCTGCTTTCAAAATCCTATACAGTAGCTTTACTATATCTCTCTGCTGCAGCTGCAAAGAGATGAAGGAAGCAGAAGTGGTTAAAAAAAAAAAAAAAAAAAGAAAAAAAAAAAAAGCTGAGGGTGGAGAAGAGCCAGGGCAGGAGTGGGGCGGGTGCCCCGGAGGCTGCGGGAAGACTCAGCATCATCCGCAGCACTTTCTGAGTCTGCTCAGGGAGCCGAGATCCTGCTTTCACACACCACAGTATTCAGACAGAGGAGGGACTGTTTACGGAGTCAAAGGGAAGAAAGTTCAAAACATTCGTGGAAAAGGAGGGTCTCCTCTTGCATGTGGAGCGGAGGGGAGCTGGGAAGCTGGTCCCACCAAGCCGGGCTTCCAGAGGCAGAGTCCCAAGGTCACGACAGAGAAAGGGGCAAGTCTGTTCCTTTGAGATCTAGGAAGATCCCAGGGATCTAGGGGAGAAGGCTGCTTGCCTTCTCTAGGCAGGTATCCCCAGCCTCCTTGTCCTTCATTCCATAACTGGCTCAGATGCTGGTCACCAGGGTTTAATAGAGGGCATTTGGCTCAGATGCTGGTCACCAGGGTTGAATAGGGGGCATTTGTGTCTTGCAATAAATAGACTATTCCCTCCCAGTGTCACCTGTTTTCATCACCATGTCACAGCTCTTTGGGAAGCCCAGACAAATAGCCACTTGCCTATTGGGGGAGGAGGACTTCCTCCCCTATAGATGCATGCTGCTTCTCAGCTGTACATGGACAACAGGTTGGCTCAGTGAGGTCAGCATCCCCCACACAACCTGAAAGCTTTTCCTCTGGATGGTGTGAGGTATGGCTAATAGCCCATTAAAAACGACTTGATGCTTTTCTGACCAGCAGGTGCTCAGGAGCCAGGGTGCCATGGTCCTCTGTGCACCTTCAGGGCCCGCTCAGCCCCTTTCTAAAGGACTTTGACAGCCCCTCGGTCTCCTGCTTCCACGAGGACAGCCCCAAAGTCAGTTGCCATTTATGACATAGAGAGAGAGAGAGAGGGAGAGAGAGAGAGAGAAATCAGATGCTACCCCCTGTCCCAGCAGACAGGGCTGGAAAACCCAGCAGACAGGGCTTTTAGGAATGGGAGGGCGTTTACTTACCCTTTTCAGAAATACAGGGGAGTAGAGAGCAGCTTGCACACTGCTGGGTGCACATTCCAGAATAAGTCCAGCCTATGAAAGGGGAGTTTAATCACCCCTTCCTTCATTTATTCATTCACCTAGCGTTTACTTGGGTGCCAACCTGGCATGGGCTCTCATGTGGGGTGTGTGCTGATGCGGAGAGGAGAGCTGCAGGGAGGGTGGGTGGCCAGTGTGGAGAACAGGAATGCCCGGGGCCACACAGTGAAGCAGGTGGAATCTGTGGACCTCTGGGATCATGTTCTTGTCCTCGGGGCCTTGCCCTGGGGCTGGCTCTGCTGAAAACCAGGACTCCACAGCTGGTTCAGAAGCTCCAGGCAACATTTAGGTCCATACTGACCTCTCAGTATTGCCCCCCGACCCCGCCACCAAAACGTACCCCCTGAAGTCACCTTCTGTTCCCTTCCGTGGGAGCAGGAGCTCCTCCGTGAAATGAATCCATGTTACCAGCCGTTACTGCTCTCGGGTTGCCTGGGACTCGCTCGCTAACGGGGCTTTCTGGAGACCTGCCCTTAATCGAGGAGAGTGGCTAACGCTTGCAATTACAGGCTGATGGAGAAGAAAGGGTCTTGAACTTGTGAGCACCCCGCCCTCTATGGGGTTGCCTCCACCACCCCCACCACCGAGGGCTGCCTCTGGTCAAGAGCAAAAGAAACCAGGCGGGTTCTCCGCCCTAAGCTACAATTACCTCCTGAGTCACCAGACAGAAACAGGAGGTAACCAGTGGCGACCAGCGACTGCAGATTTGGACTCCTCTGCTTTCAGGGAGGTCCAGGTCTCAAAAAGCTCATGCAAGTGAGCTAAAAACGCCACTGCCTGTTACTTGGAGGCTCCAATGGCAGCAGCTCAGTCTGGTTTCTGTTTTTGTCCGGTGAATCTTGGGGGCCTGGCTTGGGAGGGAGGGGGGCAGGCCCCACGTGGGCCGTCCTTCCGCCTGAAGGCTGTGCTGGTTGTTCCCCTGGCTCTGGCCCAGCGGCCGTGGCCTCTCCGTCCGACTGTTGCTTTGTATACACTTGTCTCTAGCAGTTGGTTAGGTCTTGGCCCACAGGACAGTGTGCGTGTGTGTCTGCGTGCGTGTGTGTGTGTGTGTGTGTCTGCGTGCGTGAGAGAATACTCACTACCAAAAACCCCAGGGGGAATTGCAGCAGCTCGTTGCTTCCGTGAGGGTGTGAGGCTTAACTTAGCACGAGGGCCTTTTATCCATCCTGTTGTATTTTTTAGTCCAATGAAGAAAACACTAGAGAGCACAAGCTTTGCAGACTGTCTGACTGCTAATGAGACAGAAACCTGATGAGCTCAACTATGGCGTGTTTCCGCAACAGGTAGCTTTTCGGAGCCCTCCGCGGTTCCACTTCAGCTGAAAAACTTGAGTTCGAGCTTCCTTCGCCTCAGCCACATTCTGCTTTCCAACAGGCTGGTGGAGCACAGGCGGACGGCAGCCGTCATGCAGGGTCTGAACACCCGTTCAGTGTTTGGTGAGCCTGTCCTGTGCCAGATGCACCCATAGGGGAAGAAAAGAGGCAAAACCCCACACCCTCGTGGGGCCTACAGCCCAGTGGGCACGGACAGACCACAAGTAACATTAATAAGTACCATGGAGACAACCGAAGCAAAAGGGCTGAGGAGTGGCTGGGTCGGCAGTTTGTCATTTAAACTAGAGTGTTGGGGAATTCCTCAGGGAGAAGATGAAATTGAAGCAAAGACTCAAAGGTGAGGGTGGATATATGGTCCACAGATACCTGGGAGGAGGGTGTTCCGGGCAGAAGAAATAGCAGGTACAAAGGCCCTGAGGCAGACCTATAGGACTTATAGCAAGGTGGCCAGTGTGGCTGGAGCAAAGTGGGGGATTCAGACTGTCTGCCTTCTAGCTTCAAAATAGGGAGTATTCACCTGAGAGAGCAGGCTTAACAAAATGCCAGCCTGGCCTCTACAACATGTGCTTTATGCCACGTGAGGGGCCACGGCAGGACCATGGTTTGGGAAGCCCCAGGATAGGGAAGCCCCACGTACTACCAGACTTGTGGTCACTCGCTTACCTACTGCCACCTGCAAGAGAACCAAAACTCTTTCCAACCAAAGGCATGTCCCCGTTGGCGATTCTCCTGGGGTAGAGTATCGTGTCTGTGGATCCCTAGGTATGTTGAAACACATTACCTCGGAAGAAGCAGCCTCCTGATGGACTTTTCTCCACTGGCTCAGTGTGATTATCCATGTGTAGGAGGGAGGAGGGCACCTGCCCAAGGCGCGTGGGTGAGGGGGAGTGGACCACTGTACAGGCAGGGTGATGAGCATTAACCTCAGACTTGCGCTGCTCTTGCTGCTGATGAGAGGGGATGGGCAGGGGATCAAAAAGTATCATTCCTTTTTTTTTTTTTAAGATTTCTATTTCCTTATTTATTTAAGAGAGAGAGAGAGAGAGAGAGAGTTCACACGCACACAAGCCAGGGCAGGCAGTGGGGCAGAGTGAGAAGGAGAATCTCAAGCAGACTCTGCACTGAGCACGGAGCACAGAGCCTGATGCAGGGCTTGATCCCACGACCCTGAGATCATGACCTGAGCCTAAACCAAGAGTCAGAGGCTCAACTGACTGAGCCCCACCCACCCCAGGCTCCCCTTCTGTCATTATTTTCTATCCAATCAGAAAAGCAGGAAAAGTGAGACCCTAGAGTAAAGTTTAGCAGACTGGCTGCCACCCCTGACACTTGCTAGGAGGTCTTGAGGTGAATCTAATGGCCCACTCACTGCCTCTGGATGTAGCCTTTCGAGGATAATGAGGAAAGGGCCAAAACCCAGAATGTGATGCTCCAGTAAGTAGGATGGCTCAGTAAGAAAGGCTCAGTGAAGGCTTAAGGGGAGGGAGGAGAGGACCCAGGAAGACTTATGTCCTAGGTTGCCAGTAACTGTCCGAAAGGCCACTGACAAAACAGCAGGAGAATGAGGGAGACGCAGGTGTCAGGAGGTGTTGTGCAAAGCTGCTGACCACCAGCACACCGGAGGGTAGAACCCTAGATCCAAGCCCGAGCTCCAAAGGCCAGTTTGACAGTTGAGCCTGGGACTGGCTCCCACGGGCCAGGTGTCTGGCAGAAAAAAAAAAAAAAAAAAAAAAAAAAAGACAGAAAGAAACCTTTGAAAGTCCTAACGTCATATGAAGTTGTTCAAGAAAGCCTGTGCTTGGAGGCGTCCAACAAGAACCAGTTGAGTAGCTAATTGCTGCAGATATAATTGCTGTGAATGCTTTTAGAGCCCCTCGGAGTAATCCGTCTTAGTCCTTTAATTCCAGGCTTTCAGATAAGGAGGCTGGGTGATGAAGAGACTTGCTCTTGTCCGCAGGAAAGTTGGGTGGAAAAGGCAGATTTATAATGGAGGTTCTTAACATGCAGACTGGTAGCCACTTCCCTGGTGCCATGTTGTTTCTCTAGGGGAGGGAAGGATGAGAGCGCCTGCGCTAGCACCCCCATCCCTGTGGGCACCCAGAAGTCTCAACTGGGATGGAACAGGCTCCTCATCAACCTTCCCTGCTCTTCCTCAAAGCCCTTCCTTACATGGCTGGGCAAGAGTTACTTTCCCACTTGAAAACTCTGGGATCCCCTTACAGATCAGCCCAAGTACAGCCACAGTGACTCACTGACTCATCCCAGTGCTGGTGGGAGAGAGACGGTCAACGGTCACCCATCTGTCGGGCAGACCCTTGGCATTTTCAGCTGCTCTGCATACATTGAAGAGTTAAAAGATTAAGAAAAAGGCCACCTCATAGTTGTCACCAAAACAAGGCCAGCACTCGGTGCTCGTGGACACGTAGGCTAATCACGGTTCTGGTGTATTTGGGGTGTTCGTGTCTAGCTCAGGGCAAATGAGAAGCTCACTGAAGACACATGTACCATCGGGAAGACTCACTCAAATCCCCGGGGTATAGTCCCTGACCAGCAGCATCGGCATCACTTGGGCCTTATTAGAATCTAAATTCTCAGACCGCACCCCAGACCTACCGAGGCAGACCTGTAATTCGGATGCTCGTTCAGGTGTGTGAGAGTCACTCTCTACTATGGGTCACAATACGTCTCTAGCTCTAGGTGCAAGCTGGGAATAGAAGTGGGATCGTCAAATGCAAATCCTTATGGCGCTCTGGGGGCCCCGTGACCTCGAACTACCTAACAGTGCACACCTCTCCTCTCTACTCACTGGGGGCGCACCGAGATTGGTATTTATAGTTGCATTGAGCGAGATTGCAGGGGGCAGAGGGTGGGGTGAGGGAGTGGATGTATTTTAGGGCCTGCCTTCTTTTTCCTAATTGGCTGTGTGAGATTAGATAAATGACATAACCTCTCTGAACTTCACTTCTCACGCGTGGGTTAAAACACAAGGCTGATTTCCCCAGCTCGTCTCCAGTTCCGAAGTACTCTAACTTTGTACGGATCTCCTAGTTTAGTAATAAGGGAAGAGGCTGGAGGGAAAAGTTAGGCTACCGAAGTTTATATACCATTAGGCAATATATAAACATATATATGTGTGTGTGTATATATATAATATATATTCTAATTTATAAGAGAGTGACATAGATATCACATGCCGTATTTTATATTGTGATATACACGATGGGATAGTGCTGCCCAACGTTAAATTAGCCAGCAGACAGATAGGTTTGCAGTTAAGAAGATTTATTTCATTACCTAGGAGTTGCTTTAAGGAAGGATCACATTCACATTCAGTAGGATTACTTTCCTGTCCTCGGGACTTTAATGACCTGGAGTTGAGACTGTTGTACCAGGAAGAAATGAGCTGTTCTCCGCACACATCCGTTTCCCGAGGCAGTAGCAAATTAAGGGTCGGTGGTGGTGGTGGACAATCCACGTTTTTTTAATCCAGATCTGTGTTGTTAGTATCAGATTGATTGGCAAGCATCTTTTGGAATACATGTATGCTTTTAGAAGAATCACAATGCTAAGGTTGTTAAGCTACAAATGGAGATGGACACACACACGCGCGCGCGCGCAGGTATCTTCTTGGTATTGTCGTTTTGCATACGTTTTCCTCAACTGCGCATCATGACCATGTTTTTAGTCTACACCTTCCTACGTTTTCTGCTGAGAATCTATCAAGACAAGTAGTAAGCCCGTACCAGAAACATGGACTAACAAACCGCCATAAAATTATTCTCTCTGGCCAGAATTTTCCAGGGAAAGGTGACAATTTAGCCATACCTCCTTTCTCTGATAGAGGAGCATACGGCATATTTCACAGTTCAGCAGTGAGTGGTTTTTTGAAAAAGACAGTTCAGTTATGGATGAGATATGCATACCTCCTCAGTCTAGTTTTTATAGCAGAAAATTGAAAGCTGGCCTCATTATCCATCACAGATATCATAACATTTAGGGATGCCTTGTGGGCAGCCAGCCCAGCAAACTACGGGACATATGTCTTTGGAATTGAAGAAGTAAAATTTAACAGATGGGATTAATTTCTTTTTCTTCTTTTTTTTTTCTTTCGGTTTTTTTATGACTCTGCATTTATAATAAAATCCTAAGCGAAGACTTTTCTCAAAATGTGGGAGTGGTAGTAGAGAAACACAATTTAGCATCGTTTTCAACTCTGGTCAAGATTCATTAAGATGCCCTAGTATGAAGTCTCTTGGTAGCCACTATTTTAAGGACCACTGTGTCAACATTCTCAGTTGGCTTCCAGTGTGTTCAGAAAGCCAGGCTGCCGACATGCAAACGTTTAGGGCTGCCTTGTAAGTCTACTAGGTTTGATCCAGCGTTGAATTCCCTGCTGCCCTCTGAAGCCCAGTACTCAGCAAGAAGGAAGAAAAGTGAGTTTGATAGTGGACATTTCCCATACTCCTGTATTTAAAATCTAGGGGGCAAATTGACATTTTAATTGCACACAGATACAGGAAACCGGAGACATAAAGCATTCATTTTCCCCCAGCTAGAAAGTTTATATCGGAAGCTTCTGTATTTCGTACAAAATATTGCTCTTTGGCCCATGAAATCTGATGGCCTCGGAAAAGAAGAATGAGGTGTTCTTTTGATCTAGCTTATAAATGCATCCGAACCACACCTTTAATATGATAATGCTTTTTATTCCCCACCTCCACCCCCTTCCCCCCCCCCCCCCGCCCCACCGTGCCTGGGTGTTACAGCCGGGTTCCAGCACCTCGGTGAGGAAGGGGTTCAAGATTCCCTGCAGAGACAATAACACTCTTACTTACTGCCAGGATCACATGTGGGGAGGGTGTGGAGTGCATGCTTCCCCCGCTCCTCCAAGCATTCGACTCAGCCTCCCGACTCCCAGGGCTTAGGAAATAGCTCAGAGTGAAGAATTGTTTTCTCTGAAAGTTATGCCTGAACATTCCTGCTAAAGCAGGCAGTCATCAGCTAATCTCTGTAAATGACTACGATTTTGGCAGGTGTCAGCTGGTACAGAAATTGTTCACATGTTAAAACATTTTTTTTTTAAACATGTGAGCAACGAGAGGAGACTAATACAAATAAATAAATAAATAAAAATAATCGCACGTTGTGCCCGGCCACGGTAGTGGCTTACCTAAAATGACTTAACTCTCGCTCCATTTTTTTGGTGGCACGGGGTCCCCGATCTTGGTGGCCGAGACAGACACAATTGACAGCCTTTCCTCAGAGCCCGACCGTAGACCTGAAAATGCCGAGTGTTTGCATTTAGAGTGATCTCACACACATCATTCTCCTGGATCACCCACTGTCCTTGACACGGTGTTCTTTAAAAATGCCACTGGGTGCCCAAGGAATGTGAAGTTTTGAAATGGGTACAAAACCTGCTGGAAGCCTCTGCACCATTACTTCGCCAGCCGGCATTCTTTCTGGGGCAAGTAGAAGCCTCCAGAATCATTTTTCCTGCCTTCTTCTCCGCTCAACTCCTAATACCAGCCATTAGGTCGTGCGAGGCATTTAAAAGGCTGAATTGCCATGCCTTGCGTGGCTTTTGCGTTGGAATTGTTTTTGCTGCAAGAATACCAGATTTTTCAGCCTAAGTCATCAGAAAGCTAAGAATCTGCCACCAAGATAAGAGGAAGGAGGATTCCAGAGGCACCACAGTTACACCATGATCGACTGAAATAGAATGTTCTAGAAAAAGACAGTTTCCCACTTCTGAGGGAAAGGGGTGACAGGGGTTGTTCCAGGACCTGGCCCTATGGCCTTTCGCCCACGAGGCCGGTGCTTAAAATACTCAGTCGGTAAGAGGCCTCTCACTTGTGTGCTGGCCCTGTGTGACTCAGGCTGTTTGTGTTTAGGTCGAGTGTTGTGGGCTGCAGGGCTGAATCAGAGTCTAGATTTGCCTTGGTGACACATGAAAAGAGGGAGCATTGCATTTGAACTACACAAATATTATGCTTAAGTCGTTCTCCTCATTTCGGAGCCGACCAGGTCTTGTTCATGATAAAAATCACTGCAATATAGTGGGTCCTTTTTTTTGGTGTGGAATTTGAGACGGTGTCAACTGTGCCAAGGGGCCTGGCAGCGGGAAGAAACGGCAAGCCACGGAGATTTGGAACCATAATATAAGTTATAAAATTTAATTTTGTAATTGTAGCGACTGGGAGCTGGGCTGCAATCTACTTCTCCCACCCCGGGCTGGCGGGGAGTGGAGTCCAGGGATCCTCTTTCTAACTGAGGTCTGGGGCAGGGCATGTGAAAGAGCCCTTGATGGTGGCAACAGGCAGGCTGCTCCTCCAATGTTGTTTGGAGGCCACCTGACGATGGGGGGTGGGGGGGGTGCGGGACGGGTGTGTGAAATTGGTCAATGAGCCTTTATTCGAACCACAGAGGTGAGGAAGGAGCAGGGGCCTATCCCTCTGAGGATGGTGGCTCTATCCGTACATCCTGAGCCTGGGTTCTGCTTGGCAGGCCTTGAGTCTCCAGTTTAAAGCCATCTTGTTGGGGGGATAAAGGGAGCAAACTGGAGGCCCAGCCCTCCCGGCCTGTCCCATGGGACTGGCCTCTGCTCACTGCAGGGGGAACACGGCAACACATATACTTACTGTCTATACGGACAGCTGAGTGGCCCAACTGTCCACCCTGGATTGCTGAGCCCCTGGGGGAAGCTCATCCAGTCTGCGGGCACAACCTCTAGGTTCCAGATGAGGCCCTGTCAACCCCCTCCTAGAGGGTACACGGGGGGAAGCGGGCTTCGGGGAAGAATGCTGAAGGATGCTCGTGAAAAGCTTTCGAGGAGAGGGAGCGAAGAGGGGCCGAGGGGCTGCCCATGCCCTGCATCTAGCAGGAAATCCGACCTCCCCCAGGACTGTGGGTTTGCAGCCACACCTCATTTCCTGTTGGACGGGGCGTGCGCTAAGCTGGGCGGCCCACTTTGCTGCCCGTGGCCGGGGTTGCAGTGAGGAGCGGCTGTTCTGATGCCACAGGGAGGGCACCTTTCCTGGCTGCCCTAGCTCAGCCCGCAGTGCGTGGCCAAGTGCCAACAATTAATGCACCTTCCCTCGCTCCCGACCTTACACCACCACGATCCCCGCACGCCCGCTGCATTCTTGCCCCGCGGGGACGGGCGCAGAGGCTTGGGGAGATGGGGCGCAGGCTGGGGCAGCACCCCGTGGCCTGTGATGAAAGGGAGCCCCGGCTGCTGTGGGGTCGGTGGCCCTGGATCTCCCCTGGGAGCCAGCCAGGTGCGCCAATCTCCAGCAAATCCACGTTGGGGGTGAGGGGGCAGGGAGGGGCAAGACAAGAGAACCCCGACTTTTAGCAAATCCACAATACATTTTCTGATCTTTTCCCTCCCTCCTTCCTTGCCTCCCTCTCCCCTTCCCACCCCCCACCCCCCTCCCCACAATAGGACATCGTCAGAAACTAGATGATCAGACCAAGCCCGGGAGCTTGTCCTTTTCTGAGCGGCTCAGTGAACTGGAGCAGCTGCGGCGAACAGCCATGAGGGTCAGCCCACACCACCCAGCCCCCACACCCAACCCTCGGGCCTCCTTGAACCACTCCACTGCCTTTAACCCTCAGCCTCAGAGTCAGATGCAGGGTAAGTACCTGGAGGGAGCCCGCTTCCCGCCTCGCCCTCGGGCCACACCCCCCAGACCCATCCTGGCTTCTGCTCCTTGCTCAACGGGTGGTCCTCGGCCCAGCAGCCTGGGAGCTGGTTAGACAGCAGAGTCTCTGGCCCGCCCCAGACCTACTGAGTCAGATCTGCACCGTAATGAGATCCCCAGATCGAGAGGCACTGGCACCTAGGATATGGAGAGATAGATATCTATGTGTAGATAATATCTTGAATTTTTTGAGTTAGCTTTGGCTCTGCTGTTTTCCTACCTACCCATGAGGCTTGAACACACACACACACCAAGCAAGGTGAAAGTCAGGACATTTCAAGTTCTTATTGCCTTCAATTATTTGTGGGGTTTGTATCTATATGTTATTGTTTTTTTTTTAATATAAAGAAATACTTCGATAGCCTGGATGCCATCACATCAAAGGTATTATTGACAATAAATAAATTTGCAATCAATAAAGAATGCAGGTGGGCCCCCCCTCCCGATACCCACATACCCGGGTTTAGCCAGCAATTGCAAAAACAGGGTAAAATGCAATAATTGCATAAAACATGCTGTGCCAAATGAGAGAAGACGCACAGTTCATTTGCACCATAGAAGCCACTCTTGTCTATGATGATTTGCTCTGCGATACCATTTCGAATTTCTGAAATCCAGTTGTTTTCTCTGTGCTGGGCAGGACGCAGCTGCGTACGATACGGTCACAGTGAGATTCTCCAAGCAGCGGGCTTGTCTAACTCAAAGGGAGAGATAAGCAACACATCTGGGGGAGAGGGCAGGTGGCCAGCCAGGGACATGCTACTTGCCCTCTGGGACCGCAGAAATTAGCTTCCCCGGGGGGTTTCTCTGTGCAGGTCCTATCGTGGGACATGTCCCGGTCCTGAGTTCTCTAAGGTTTTGGGACCAGTCGCTCGCTTTGGGGGTTAGGATATGCTTTTGGGGGGCTCTGGAAAGGCAAGCAAGCACCCTTGCACAGAGTCTGATGGCTCATGCCTCGAGCTCTCCTAGTTCTGCGTCTGGGGGAGGTTCTGTTATTTGAATGGAAAGTTTCCAGACAAGACTTCCTGTCAGATAGCAGGCACACAGCTGCTAAGTGGTCCATCTGAAGGGTGGCCCCCTTGTCCCCAAACAGAAACATAAAGCTTGATTTGGACGGGTTAGCTCTCATCTGCAGATGCATCTTCGGCGTATTTAGGAAAAGGCCTCCTTGAGATCCTCAGTTTTGTGGTGCTTATCATGAATACTTGTTCGAGATATGCATATTGATTTTTTTTTTTAATGCCAGAATGCAAGCGTGTACGGTAAATCCGATCGAATGGCACGTTAAGTGAGAGGGATGAGTGAGGAGTGAAATGGTCCTTTCCTTCCGAACAGAACAAATTCTAGAAGGCGATCCCCTGATCCTGTGTGCGGGGCCGCTGAAATTAATTTATGCCATCCTCAGACCTCCATTCGTAACATCAGAGGGAAGACTCCTGTTTTCTTATGGTCTCAGCCCATAACTGACAATTTATCCTACTGGGCTGAGTAAGGGTTTTTCCTCGCTCTGCTGGTATTGGAACCCAAACTATTAAGCATCTTTAAAAGCAAGGGAAGATGCAGGGCGGCAAGTTGCAATGGTCACCCTTTAGGCTGGCTTCGTGGCGGACAGTTTTGGTGAGGAATGAATCAGATCTGATTTGCCTCCTGGTCAGATAGGCTCTTTTTCCCCAAAAGAAGAGGGGGAGGGTGGTAAGTGAATTCTTGTCCTGGGCCGCCAGCAGCTCTCGGGTGGAGACATTACCAAGGCCGGACGGGCATTCTTCGGCTCTTTGGAATACTGTATGCTTAGCAGAGTATCAGGTTTAACACAGAGCCTCTCCCCTTTCTTGTTCCTTTTAAAAACTTTTTACTTCTGCAACATGTAAGTAATAATAACTTGCTTTTAGAGTGCCCTAGAGGTTTGGTTGCTACTCTAAAGAATGTGTTAACTATATTGCTGAAGCTCTTTCTTTCCAAAATATGATTTGCTCTTCAGTCCTTCACTTGTAAAATTGGAGGAACTTTTTAAAAATAACTACCCAGGATACATTCATGTAAAACTACTTTTCCTTTTTCTTTCTTTTTTTTATTTCCTATAAGAAAAATTTTTTTTTTTTTTTTTTTTACCCTAGTCATGTTTTGAGTAGACCCGAGGGATTTTTTTTCCCCCTGAAATTAGAAAGTTAACAGGGATAAGAGTAAAGTCTCTTTCAGCCAGAACCTTCATTTTGTTCTTGACAAGTAGGAAAATGCTTATTTTCCTGGCTTAGCTCTAGAGACTCCATATTATACTTAAGAAGATGCTTTATATAAAAATCCAGCATGTGTTTATGGCTCTCTTTGAAATGGCAGTCATCGTTGTAAGAAAAATATCCCAGAGGTGGTCACGGCAATTCTTCAGCGGTGCCGTACGGGTGTGTGACTGTTTTCAGCACCGGGAAACGTCAGCAGCCGGGGCTTTGGAGGGATCGTGGGGTGACAGAGAGGCTGGGACCTCATCTGGAGAGCTATGTCTGCCCCTTGAACTCTGGCACTAGGAAATCACAGATCCAGAAAAACGCCTTTATTTATCTAGAATCAGATGTGCTCGAGAATCCCTCAGAATAGGCATCTCAAATTATCTGAAGCAAGGGAAGAGGGAGGGGGGGCAGGTTGCCATGCCACCAAACCACTGTTTATTTGTTGAGGTTTTAACTATTAAAAGGGCTGAGGTTAATATCAACTTCCTCCTTTACCAGCTCCTAAAATTGAATAGAAAGTCATTTTGTCATGGCTACGCGACTCGTTTGGGACGTCATCGCAAACTTCTCCAGGCGAGTCTTAGGGCTCTTGTTCAGTCGTGGGAGGGAAAATGGACACGTGTCCTTTTAAAAGATGCGACCAGCACAGATCCCAGCGAGATGAAGTCGCTGATGCTGGATCGGTCACACATGCTCCCTTAGAGATGGCTCCAGGCAACCCCAGCAAGTCATTTGAAGAATTTGCCTCTTGATTTACCAAAAATGATGAACCACATTTAAGGCTGCATGACCCCTTCCTTTCTGGGGAGGATACCCAATATTTGCTGATGCAGAAAACTGTCAAAACTGGACAAAGAGGCCAGTTTTGTTGTTCTCGCGTGCGTGGTCATAAACTTCCAGGCGTGAGGCTTAACTCTTTCACTGGACCAGTTATGGTGTATTTTGGCACAGGTCAGGCCTTTTGTATACATTATTCCGCTCTCACCACAATCCTGTGCTGTGGTTTATAGACAGAGCAACTGAACCTCAGAAGCTAACAACTGCCCAGAATCTCCAAGAGCATGAGTGACAGACTTGGACCCAAACCCAGACCTTTCTGGCTACAGAGCCAGGGCTGACGGGGTGGCAGTTTCTCTTGGATAGAGGATCGATTAGACACAGGGCTGACCAGTGTCCAGAAGAATCCCGATTGTCAAAGGGGAGATGGGAGCAGTGCTGGGCCGGACGTTCACTTGGCAGGACTGTGTTGGTTGTGTTCTGTAGATATCGCTAATAATGAGAACCTTAGGGCCAGAGTCTGTGGCGGGCACCTCGATAAGCTGTCTTTTTTTGACTGGTGTGTGTGGGGGGTGGGGTGGGGGGAGATGTACATTTGTTTTGCAACTTGAGGACAAAAGAAAACTCAGAATAATGCATCTCTAGCATGAGGGAATGAGGGATGAGGGGGAGGAGGAGGGCTTCCCAGCCACCCTCTGTCTGCTTTACCGGGGCAACAGCCTGGCCTTCCTGCATGGAGGAGTCTCTCTTGGGGTCCAGTGGGACCAGAGCCTTCTTAATGTCTAAATCCAGGCAACCTCTGATGAGCCTCGAGGAGTGTGGGTGCCTCGCTTTGAGAGTACGGTCAGGCAGTGGAGAGCCTGACATCTCCGATTCACCTCCTGAGTTTTAGTAATTCCAGTGATTTTTGTGTTGATAGTGTTTCCCCGAAGGTTGAAGTTACTTTGGAAAGACTATGTTCTCTGGTACTATTGTCTGTGAAGCTTTTTGGAGATATGAATTGACTTTGTTCTCAGCTATTAAACAGGGTTACTTATGTCAGTGTTTACCAGCTGCATTGACAAAAGGGGGAAAAAAAGCCTCTCCACTTCCCTGTAGGAGGAGAGACAAATCCCCTTTCCAGCCTTGGGGGTGAAATATCCAACTGCATAGCACTTTTCTCTACTTCTTCTTCTCTGTCTCTTTCTCTCTCCTTCGTTCTTCTTCTAGAAGTTCAAAATCAAAGTGGGGATGGGGCCTTACCGTCAAACACCAGAAATTTGGGGCACCTGGGTAGCTCAGTGGTTGAGCGACTGCCTTCGGCTCAGGGCATGATCCCAAGGTCCTGGGACCGAGTCCCACATAGGGTCCCCGCAGGAAGCCTGCTACTCTCTCTGCCCGTGTCTCTGCCTCTCTCTGTGTGTCTCTCATGAATCAATAAATAAAATCTTAAAAGGCAAAACCACCAGAACTTTGCACGTATAAACCTGTAAGTGGTCATTTAATGGTTACACAACAAAGTGAAATAGGGTGCTAGGAGTCAACTTAGAAGGCACGCTGTAAACGTGAAAAGTGAATGATTTAAAAATAACTCTTATCTAGGTATAGTAGAATTTGAGAGCCTTTCAAGGTTTACAACAAAATCTTCACACGATTGAAATCCAGCCGGAATCAGGTATCCCCATGAATAAAAAATAAATAAATGAGTGCAAGAAGGGCAGGAAGGGAGGGAAAAAGGAAAGGGTGGAATGGGCGCACGATGAAGAGCTAACGCGCAGGGCAGGAGCAAGCCGATGGGTGCCACCGCTGTGTCCTGTCCCTGCTTCTCCCAAGCAGGTGGACGGTCGAAGTTCATGGAGCTAGAAGCCCTCCCAAGGCAGGAATCGAGAACCCGGTTCAGGTTTTCTGTGTTCTTGGCTGGTGCAGTGTAAACTCTAGGTTTCAGGAAAGGTTGAAAAGCTCATACTAACGAATTGCGTCATAGACATTTGGAAAAGGAGAAAGTAGGATGGGAAGAAAGCTAACTCTTGGTTTTCTCCTTGAAAAAAAGGCCCCAGAGCCTCTGCACCCTTTGTGCCCTTGTGGCTTGAGCCTGCTACGGCTGCACTGTGTCTATCACCCCTGCCCTCCACTCACTCCTTGGAGGGGCAGCCAGCCTTACGCGAGCGGTCCGCACTCTGTTGGTGGAGAGGCATCGCTACCGACGCAGAACCCCCTTGAACAGCACTGCTCAAATGCCTGCCCTGTATTTATTTACAAGCACCGCACAGCTAAGTACTTAATAAACCAGCCCTTCAAAGGAGCCGCCAGCCTGGCCGGCTGTCAGCACCCTAGTCATCATAAACCACATTTTAGCGGGCCTGCATTTTCACACCAAACGTTTTCGTGGATGTCGTTCAAGGTGACCAGACCGTGTTTTCCAGAGCATGTTGGTAATGCCTTGTGGACATCTTTTCTCATTACAAGAAAGAACAGTTCACTTTAGGGCTTTGATCTCAATGATAAAATATTCCTTCTGAGGATTGGATACGTTCTGAACTTTCCCCTCATTCTTGTCATCTGTGGGCCGGCGCGCACGTGTGGGAGCGCACACACGCCGACAAAGGTTTTGTTCAGAAGAGTGAGTTTTTAATAAAACTGCAGTTGGAGGCTTCACTTGATAGCGATGGGTTAATCGGCGGGAGAGCTAAGCTTGAAAACCGAATGTCCCGCAAAGCGCAGGGTGGCTAAGAGTGAAGGCTCCATAGGCAGGCCACCTTGGGCCCAACCTGGCCCCCACCACGTACTGCCATAGGACTTCTGGCAGGGGACGTAACTTCCTAAAGCCTAGGTGTCTCCATCTGCAAAATAGGAGTAACAGTTAATTCTTGGATCCTCGCACCACTGCGAAGCATGAAATGGTGAGCCGTAGAGCCAGCCCGAGGATACCACTAACAACTCTTAGCTGGTAAGCTCCGCATCCCCAAACCAAACGTCTCCATTTCCTGTGGCTGCTGCAACTTGGTGGCTTAAAACCACAGAAATTTCTGATCTCGTGTTCTGAAGGCCAGAGTCCAAAACCAAGGGGTGGGCAGGGCCGTGCTCCCTCTGAAGCCCTAGGGAACTGTCCTTCCAGCCTTCGGTGCCTCCAGGCATCCCTTGGCTTGTGGCTACATTGTTCCTATCTCTACTTCCATCTTGTCATGGCCTTTTCGTCTATGTCATCCTCTCTTCTGTGTCTTATAAGGACACGTGCCATTGGATTTAGGCCCCACCCAGATAAACCAGAAGACTCTCATCTCTTCTCACTGAATGGCACCTGCAGGTTGTTTCTCCAGGGAAGGTCACATTTACACCTCCATGGGTCAGAACCTGGACACCCCTTTTGGAGGGGCCAACCTTCTACCCATTCTCCCAAGGTAGAAAGGATAGAAGGCAGCAGGGGAGTCTAGAAATAACTTCCCTCTGTCCCCCCTACCCCAGAACAGATATTATTATGGGCAGGTAGGTATGGGCTCGGTGTCTTGTGCTGAATGCCTCAGTCACCTGTTCTGGCTACCAACACTTCAGCCCATCCTTGCTGGAACTCGGTATCATGGTATTTTTATTTCCCAGGCAGGAAAATGTATGATTTTTTTTTTTCCTAGAGGACATCAGGCATCTCTTAACATTTTCTAGAGCGTCTGTGCAGCAGGGCTGGATAGGGAAAGGGGGCCCTCTGCCCTATGTCATGGGAGCAAAGCAGCCCCGCAGCAGCTCATGACATGGTGGATGGTGGTAAGCATAGGCCCAGAAGGTGACAGGAAGTCAGCCAGTTGGGATGGACTCAAGAATTTGACCTCCCCGGGGCTCGGCATGTCACTGCCGTTGTGGACAAGCTGCCTTTTTAAAAATGGCTTTATGGCAAGGCATGGTTGACCAGACGCCCATTTTGAAAGGCTGGTGATTCGCTTTGCATACCTACCTCATAATCCCAAATTTACAAATCACCCCAAGATAGCCTTTCAAATTTGGATATTTAAAAAAGAAACTTTGACTACGGCCATAAAGTCGTGTCAAAGTTTACCAAAAGATCCTACCACGGGAGGAACAAACGGTACATGCCCGGAGGAAGGCAAGGCCCCCTCTAGAAAGCTACTGTGCTTTCTCGTAAGTAGTGGTTCCCCAAAATGAGTTGGTTTTACTCATTTGCATTATTTTTCCTCGCATCATGGAGCTGAAACGCAGGCCCACTGTAATTCAGTTACATGTCTTAGGGCTCTGCAAAAAGTCAACATGTAGGAGTCAAATAATGCTGAGGAACCCTAGTGACATCTGTCTTTCCTCACGCTCCCTGGGCCTCACGCTGCCAGGCCTTTGGGGTAAAGTGTACAGAGGCAGGGGGCTTCTCCGAGAGCCACCTTTGTGCTTCCTTGTTTTTTATATCTTTGCATTTTATGTTCAAAGCCTTAGCCCCAGGGGCAGCCCGGGTGGCGCAGTGGTTTAGCGCCTGCCTTTGGCCCAGGGTGTGATCCTGGAGACCTGGGATCGAGTCCCACGTCAGGTTCCCTGCATGGAGCCTGCTTCTCCCTCTGCCTGTGTCTCTGCCTCTGTGTGTGTGTCTCTTATGAATAAATAAATAAAATCTTAAAAAAAAAAAAAAAGCCTTAGCCCCACAGGAGCTTTCTTATTATTTAACAATCGCCTCCAAAGCAGTAGAACAGCCCAATTGTTACGGAGATTAAAGGTACGGATTGCAAAACGCCTGTAAATGAAATCTTCACTGACAAACCCAGTTTCTTTCCATAGGCCTTTCTTCCATAATCTCTTTTTGGCAGAACATTTTATGTTTTGATACCAGAGATTCAGTTACCAACCGCAGTAAATAAAATAATTTTTTTAAGGAATAGTATAGAACTCACCCTAAAAACAAACATTGGCCAATCGTGTTTATTTTCTGTTTCTTTGTGCACAACTGAGGGTTGACAAGGGGAGAAAAGGGGGAAGGTACTACTTCTTCTCCAGTCAATTTTTAATTATCAAGCTATGGGAAGTCTTCAGATTGAGTATTAGCCAGTTCCAGCTGCCCTATGAGGCACGGGATCATATATTTATGTTTGAAAGAAGTCAGCATTTTCAGGACAAAACTGTATCGGACACCCCAGTCCCCAAACGAGATATTGGGCGGAGAAGAGGGTCATTTCCTCCAGACACAGGCTCAAGTGCCACAGTGCTGGGCACCATCATTATTCACAACGTCTTAGGGTCATATGTAGAGTCTAGAACATTCCAAAGATAGTATCAAGATTTTGAAAGACATCTTCCAATTGTGATCAACAGCCAGAGTTTACTCCTTTTTTTGTAAAGGTGATTCTCTGTAAGACGGAGAGAATTTTTCCCAATCTTCTCCGTTTTTCCAACTGGAGGAAGTGTGAACGAGACGGGGGAGGGGTGCTAGAGGACCGTCCGGTGCAGCTCACGTCACCTGATGGCTACTGGGTAGCCCCAAAACCTGAGCTTTAAAACGCACACCGCAGACTGACCTGGTGCTCCTTGCGGCTCATCATCTTGGTCCTTCCACCCAAGGTTGCTGAGTCTCCGCGTGCATAGGTCAGGGTGATCCGTGCGGTTAACAGGGTTTGGGTCACTGCAGTGGTGAGCTCAGTCCTGCTGGGAGGATTGGGGGAGGAGGCCCTGTGATCCTTCAGCTCTGGGGTTTGGGTGTGACCACCAGTGGTATCGTAAAGGCAGAGCATCCCTAGGGAAGGCCTGTGCGTCGGCACCACCCTGGGAGTGAGCAGCTCACCCATCTGACAGTTAAAGCTCCCAGGTCTATGACTTGCTGGTGGCCGCAGAGGACATTTCTTTACTGACAGCTTGATCTGTTCTATCTGACTCAGCCCGAGGCCAGATACAAGGCCCAGATAGCTGAGGTTGTGCCAATCCCCCCTTCCATCTTTGGGACGGCTGCTTATATACACTTACTTGCAAGAGTATGGGGAGGGGGTGAAAGAACATCTCAAGGTAAAAAGGGAGGTGGGAATCATCTGGCTAGCGACTGCATTTTTGGGAGGCGCAGGTCATACATACAAGGGAAGCAAACCGGGTTGTTATTATTAAGTCTCATGGGGTTATGGCGCTGTGTGGCCACTTGCACTCCATTAGCGCATCTCTCTGCAAGATCGGATGGCAAATTACATGATAAAGTTATTAAAATATCTGTAAAAGTCAGCACAAGTGCAAGGGCTCGACTTGGCATTTCTGCCAGTTAAGTGGTTTATTTAGATCGCTTCTCTGGGGGTCTGTTCATCGTCATCCGTACGATGTGGTAAATTGCCGGCTGCGTAGAACTGTCATTGCCTGCATTTTCAGCCATGCTTCTGTCGCTGGAACGAGAGGGCTGGTATCTTTGGGGTGAAAGCCCCAAGTGTTTGAAACGTGCACTTATTCACCGCCACCCACCCCGGTTTTGAACCTGCAGTGTATGTTTGTGATGGTGTCTACACTGGGGTGTTCTTGGAGCAGTTCACTGCAGCGAATCATGACAAGGACCATCACCTGGTTCGCGGGTTTACCAAAGGCAGGAACAAAATAGTTAGAGCTCACAGTTACAGAAAGGACCGATGTGTGTTCATTTAATCCCCACCGCCTGCCACCCCTCGAGGTGCACGACACGGTCCTGAAGGTCCTGCCTGCTGCACCTGCGCGGGCCTAGAGCCACCGCGTGGCCAGGGCCGCTGTTCCCTTGACTGCCAGTCCGGGTCCCCCCATCTAAGCGGTTAGAGACGTCGTCTTAAATGCTAACATTCCGTAATTCTGGATACTGCAGCTCTTGGAGATTAACGGTCATGCCTAACATTCTCAGGGAAGCCAGTAGGGATGTCCGAGAACACCTCTACTCTATTGCCTGTGATTAAAAGGCCACCTTTTTTTTTTTTTTTTTTTTTTTTGGTAATATTTTTGCTGTGGGATCGGGCGTTCTGAGGCACCATATGTTGCTAAATGAGAGAAGTCATTGCCCAGACGTGGATCTGTTTAATTTAATATGATTTTCCACAAATTACAAAGCATGACTTTAAAATTGAATTTGTGCAAAATTACAGATGGCCAATTCAGGTGGAAGGGAGAGGAAATCTTGTTACTCTTATTCCAGAATCTCTTCCCGAATTCCTCATTTGATTCTTTCACGCCTTGGGGGAGGGGGCTCGTAGGGGGAGATACATTAGAAGGTCTGTAAGGAGTTTCTCGTATTTTTCAAACTTTCTCCCTGGTCATTCATGGCTCCCTCAGAGGGAGATACAGTGGCCTGGAGATGATGTCAAGACAATGCCTGTTCTTCTGTCCATCTATCCCATTAGTCAGGATATGGCTGCTTCTCCCACCTTATCATCAGAAGGGATTCAGAAAAACAGGAGAGCCCCCAGAATGCACTTTCTGAGGCAAGCAGAAGCTGGAGCTATCAATTGACAGTAATAGCTATGGGTATGGACTTTGGAATTCAAATCTCAGGTTGGGCTGCTTGGATAATTATAGGACCTTGGCAAAATGACTGAAGTCCTTTGCACCACTGCTCCCCATCTGTACGATGGGCACGGTGATGACGGTACCTGACTCACTGGAGAGATGGGAGCATAAGTGAGTTAATAGGGATATGCCCTGGATGCCTGGCACGCAGTGAGCAGTTGCATGGATTTTCTCCCATTACCGCAGGAGCCTGCTGCGAGGCTTGAGATATATTTCTGTCAAGTATTTAGCATAGAGCCTGGTACACTGCACACAATAAATGGTTGCTGTTATTCGTTTTACTCTCATTGCTAGCATTGTTTTTTTTTTTTTTTTTTAGATTTTATTTATTTATTCATGAGAGAGAGAGAGAGGAGACAGAGACACAGGCAGAGGGAGAAGCGGGCTCCATGCAGGGAGCCTGATGTGGGACTCGATCCCGGGACCCTAGGATCACACCCTGGGCTGAAGGCGGGCACCAAGCCGCTGAGCCACCTGGGCTGCCCTCACTGCTAGCATTGTACCCGCGTTGGTGGCGGTGGTGTCTCACCAGGGTGTTACAATCCGTCCGTCCTGCCAGATGAGCCACACAGCATCACCTCCAGGGTCTCCTTGTCCTGCAGGAGGACAGTAGCCCCGCAGTGGTTTTATGGCAGCGCCTTCAGTCAAGTGCCATTTCCTTGGGTGAACTCCCAGTGGGAGAGCCCACAACCACTGCTCCCCAAAGATCAGATGGGAATGGTGAAGTTAGAGTTGAAAGGGACCTTACGCATCTTTGCTCAAAGGCCCTCCTTTCCCTCATGAGCCACCGGAGGCCCGGGGCAGGACAGGGATTGGCCCGGTTGGAGGCAGGCCTGAAGTCCCCATCCTGGGACTCCTGGTCCAGGGCTCGTGCCACTGGTGCATCCCGTCCCTGCCTTGGAGGGGGCCTCAGGATACAGTTTCTGCCGTCGCTATGGAATGCTCGTGAGGACGTGTAATCGTGCGCTGCCTTCCACGGCCACTTCCTAGAAGTGGGCTGTCTCCTCGAGGGATCATGGGCCCCCATGGCTGGATTTTGTGTCACGCACTTCTTTACGCCTCCATTTCCAAAATGCTGAAAGTCCACGTGTAAGGAGTCGGGGCTTCCCTAAAAGGCAAGGACAGAGTACCCACGTCAAGGCCATCACCTCTGTCCTTCTCAGCCCTGCTCCCCGGGGGACAGCAGACAGCTGCAGAGGGGCTGACAGGACACTCCCCGACCACAGGGCCGACTTGGGCAGCAGCCACAGATGAACCCTGACCCGGCCCTTACTTGCATGAATCGGACACATTCAGAGAATGTGAATGGTCAGCCTCTTTGCTGTTTTTAATGAACCATCTACAAAAGGATTTCTTTGAACCGAGTTTCACCTTCCTGTGTGATTTTAAGTAAATACCTCCCTGGGCCGATTCCGCCCACAGGCCCGGGCCTTGAAAGCCTGCTGGCGGCTTGGGCTGGCGGGCCACGGGGAGGCCCGCAGACAGGTGTGCGAGCGCGGCGGGGCGGCCGGCAGCCACAGCTGGGGGAGCCGGGGCCAGGGGCCTGGTGCTCAGCGACAGTCCCGCTGCCAGCGTCTGCCAAAGAGCGACCCCGGGGGACGCCTGGGTGGCTCAGTGGTTGAGGGTCTGCTTTCAGCTCAGGGCGTGATCCTGGGGTCCCGGGATCGAGTCCCGCATCGGCCTCCCCGCAGGGAGCCTGCTTCTCCCTCTGCCTGTGTCTCTCTCATAAATAAATAACTAAAATCTTTAAAATTAAAAAACAAAAAGCAACCCAGGGACCTTGAGGCCCTGCGCTAACTAGCACATCTTCAGCTCCTGCACCCCACGGCTCTTGTCCTGTCTTGACCGCAGCCCCCTGGGGCTTCAGCTCCAGGAGGCCTCGCATGGTCTGAGGACCACAGGTTTCTAAAGAACAGGCCAGAGGAGGAGGCAGGGAAGGAAATGCTGTGACGTGGCCTTTTCTTACTCAGAGGATCAGACCCGCTCGGAAACATGGCATTCAGCGGTGTCGCAAACTATCCCCCAAGGGTCGGGATTTCCCCTGATTTGGGCAGATTTTACAGTGACCGTGAACTTCTGATCATGGAGACGAGGGAATCCTAGAAAGCTGGACCCAAACGAGATGACCAGCGCCCTCATTAGCTCGAGGAGGCCCCGGGAGCCCAGAGAGGTTAAGCGACTTGCCGATTATCACACAGCCAGCTCCTGTGCCCAGGGGCTTAGCTTTCCTGCCCGTCCTCTCCGGCTTGAACACATTCCTGGTATTTGGCTACAGCAAAGGGAACCTTCCCAAGGAGTCCCTGCAAAACAGCACTTATGTGAAAGAGGGGCTGTTGGAACAAGATAGGGCAAACACCAGTGTGCCTGCGCACTGCTCCACCCAGTTTCTCATCTTTATATTACCCCCACCTCAAAAAAAAAAAAAAAAAAAAAAGGTCTCAAATAACCCAAACAGGCAGGGTCTGATCTGCAGACTGTCTGCAGGCATCCACCCAAGAAGCTGCCGGTCGGCTGGTCCATCCTCCGCTGATTTATGTTGTGTGTGTTAAGCCTTAAATTGTTGAGACTCTGGCTGGCTGCAGTGGTATTACTGGAGGGCTGGTGCATGTTTTCGGCTCACGGAGCTGGCTCCGGGACTGGAGGTGTTGGCCTCAGATCAAGTCCAATCTCACACCTGTCTGAGACAATGAGGGCCTTGTTAGACACATCTCCAGTCAAGGCGGCTCAGGCTGCTTATTTTTCACGTTCAGAACAGGGAGGGGCGGGGGGGCGGTGGGATCTGGGGGCCAGGGAGAAGCCAAGGCGAGACTGGGAAATGCTGGGGTCAGCTGCCTCTCTTGCCCTCTCCTTCCCCCTCTCCCCTGCCCACCCCCCCCCCCAATTTTATAAACTTTTCCTTATTTTTGGAAATTCAAAACAAACAAACAATACCAACAGTAGCCCTCTTATGAAGGCGAATTTCCCACTGCAAAACAAGAAGCTCAGGGCCTGTTGGAGAAAAAAAACCCCACAGTCATCAAGGGGGGTTGAGCCACACAGTGGAACAGAAGGGGGGGTTTGGGTGGGGGGTGGCTATAGCCCCCACCCCAGGGCCGGAATCTGAGCTTTTTCCACACGAACAGGGTCTGTGCAGGAAAGGTTTTTCTCTTCTTGTGTTTTTCCCTTCCACTGCTGACATCTTAGTGACTGGGGCAGGCAGGAGAGGGCTTTCCCCAGCTCTGAGTGATTATTCACTGATGACCTAGCAAACTGTTCTGTCCCCGCTCTGGCCCTCCTGTCCCTTCTTATCGACACAGAGAACACAGCAGGCCGCCAGCACGTACGTCTTTGGACCCTCTGCAAATCCAGCTCTCCAGAGACCCTGACCCGAGGCAGCCAGCGGGCAGGGCCTTCTCTGGGTCCAGGTCAGGAGCCCTCAAGGCTGATGGCTGTGAGTGATCATCATTCAGTCAAAGCCACCCTGAAATGACTTGCTTTGCGTGGGACTGCACGGTGTGGTGGCCCTTGGGATAAAAATCAAGGAAAGAGTTTCCAGGCGTTGTGAAAGCTACCCTTTGCTGCCAGGCACCCACAGGAGGCCCCACGCTAGCACCTAGTGACTCCCCCCGCGTGGAACTGTCATGTCTTGGGGGCTTGAGTAGCTCGGCGAACCCCTCTGCATCCCTCTCCGTAAGCAAGGCTCTTACCTGAGCGGGGACGCACTTAGGTGCCAGTGGTCACTCGGCCCCGCTTGTCCTCCTCCAGGAGAAACAGGCAGTCCCCACCCTTTCACCTCCGAAAAACGGCTCAAGGGCCAAGTCCCACTGCTGACTCACAGCGTCGGCCTCAGACACAGCCCGGAAAATGTGCACGCTCCTTATTTTATCTGAGACCCGGGACTTCAGAGCAAATCACTTTGAACTCAGCGGCCCTGGTCTCCCTCTGCGCCCATCAGCCGGCCTCCCCCAGGACCACTTTCCGGGAGGCAGCGGACAGAGGTGTGGGGAGCAGCAAGAAGGGACAGAAAATCTGGGGGCCTCCGGCTCCCTCCTGCCAGGGTCGAACCCCTTCCGTGTGACCCTGAGCGACAGCACGTGCCAAGACCCCGGGCCGTTGGGAGGTGGCATCACTGTTAAGACCGTGGCCTTCCGGGAGGCCAGGGTGGACGCCGCAGAGCCTCCTCTTTGAGGCCACTCTGGAGGGTGGTGGCTGAGGAAGCCGACGTGGGCCCCTCAGGCCATCCGATGGCCAAGGAGGACCCGATACAGAAACCAAACCTGATCCTGCTGAGACCACTTTAACCAGTGCTTTCCTGGCTCCTTCGCCAGCCAGGCCTCTGCCTTTCTCTGGGCCTCGAGGTTTCCATCTCTTCTGAGCCATCCGTGCTCTGAAACGGGGAGCAGACCCGGGGCGGGGTTGGGGAGGGTGGCTGGAGCACGGATGTCTCTGTGACACCTGCCTTATGGGACTCCTCCTCTGGCCTCTTAAACACCCACCCCGTTCTTCAGGGCACTTCTCTGCTCCCTCTCCTCCGGGACAGCTTCTCCCCTCCGATGATCATCAACTGGCCCATCTTCTCTGCTCCCGGGCCCATCGGTTGGGGGCTGGCCCTCCACCATCTCCCCACGTCTCGCCCCGTTCGTTACCCAACAGGGTGCACGTTGCTGCCACCCTATCGTGGGCTCCTGGCCATGAGGACCCAAGCTTTCCCTCTGTGCCTTGAGATCATCCAGACCTCGAAACCCACCGTCAAGATGCTCTCCAAGCATCCCTGAGCCCCCGAGCACCTGCACCCTCTCCTCCCCACCTCCACTCATGGTTCCAAGAGCCACAGGCTCGCCTCGAAGTTTCGGGCCGGCGGGAGCTGTGTCTCCACTTCTCCGGGCCCCCGCGACCCTAGCCCAGAGCTCCAGTGTAAGGGATGAGGGGGGAGTCACTGAGGAAGATTTCTCTTGCTCTCAGGACAGCAGGTCACAACTGGTGATGGACACGTTTTAATCTCAATTCCAAACAGTTCTGCCCCCAGTGACTTCCTCCCTCCCAAAGCACCAGTGCTGGGGCAGAGCCTTGCTTCCTCTTGGTTCTGTGGCTTACCCTTCCTCCTCCTCCTGGAGCCCAGCCGGGAGCCTGGGGGAGGGAGCCCAGGTGGTCCCACCAGGCGACAACATAGCCGCCCCTTTCCCTTCACTTCTGTGACAAGGAAAAAGGTGGGAAGTTGCTGTGCTTCTTGACCTCCTGACCCCATTACCTTCTAGAGTCTTCTGTTAGCTAAAGCTGGTGAGCTACGCTTCCTTTGGCTGCCCCAGGCCGGACTCCCTTGTGTGTCACCGTCTTTCCTTCCATCTGCCTTGCTCCTCAGACAGCTCACCTGACGCTGTCTCCCAAACACCTGAACCTGGTTTTACACTTTTAATGAGAGATGTGGACCCCAAAGGAAGAATAGGCCGTTTATCCGCTGTTTCCTTGGCGCTCCCTCCCCCCACCTCACTGCTGCCTCCCCCACACACACCTGTGCTCCGCCCCTCCCCCCACACTCAGGTGTGTCCCTGTGTCGCCTCCTTCCCTAAAACCATTCCTGATTCCTCCTGGTCCTGGCAGTTTTCAGATCCATCTTTCGGAGTTCACCCTTGACCTTGGTGGCCCTCCTCCCCGCCCACCTGTAACCGAGCTTCTTTCCCAAACGGGCAGTTGCCCGGCCTCGGGGGCCTCCTGTCCCCCAGCACTGAGACATTTCACCTCTGCCACCTCGATGGCTTCGCTCCGAGCCTATGACAGAGGACAAGTGTTGAGTCACCCCCATCCCGTCCCCCTGGGTGGTGTCGCCTTATGGTCTTCAGCTGGTGGACGAAGGACATTCCAACCCTCCTGTGCCGGCCCGCCCGTCTGTCTGAAAAATTAACAGACCCTGGGCCATCGGTGTGTTGGGGTGGGGGGGAGGCCACTTGTCACCCTCTTGGTCAACCCTCCCTTTCGCTTTCTTCGCCTCCTATCCCCTCAGCTCCTCAGAAGCCTCTTTTGTTCCCGTCAAGGGTAAAGTACTTCGGACGTGTTGTTGAGACTGGTTTGCTGGTTTTTCAATTTTTTTTTTTTTTTCAAAGACGGGAAGTTCCTGTTTATTAGAGAGGTTGTTCGTTTCCAAAGATGTTGTTGCAGCGCCAGGCCGGCTATAGGATGATTTCTCGCTGCCTTTTTTGGGGTGGTACACAATACAAAAAAATAAATAAATAAGTAAATAAACCAATGAGAGAGAGAGAGTCCGTGAGCACAAAAGGAGATGTTATAATAGGTTTTTGTTGGTACTTGCATTTTCTTGTTGAAAAAAAACAGCAGAGACCCTGAGGTACAGAGGTGTGGACAGAAGCCTGATGTTATCTGGCCCCGAGAAATCCTGCCCGGAGTCCAGTGGCAGGCGGGATCCAGAACTCAAAAAGACGGAGGCAACTGGTCCTGCTCAGTACAAACGGTGCTGTTCGTCTTTCGTAAACAGCCTGTGCCCCAGGGCTCAAATCCTTCAAAAGTTTGCCTAGGTAATTGCGTTTCATTGCCGTCTGGCATGTGCTCATCAGTCTAATCTGGAGATTCAGACAGCCAGGCCAAAGCCTGCGAGACTGCAGGAGAACGAGACCGTGAATTTAATCCACTTGAAAGACAGACTAATACAAGTGCGGCTAACTCATTATTTTAAGTGATGGGAGCAGAAAAGGGTATGGCACTTTCCATAAAAGGGTTTCAAATGCTCGCGTCACAGCCACTTGGCGGTTTGAGGCCATTAGAAGAAAAGGCGGAACCAGGGCGATGATAGGATCCTTGCTGCCACCTCCTTGTTTCTGGAAGCCTGCCTTCCCCCCACCCACCCCAAAACACAGGGGGCACGGCGGGAAATGCTATACCTTTCCTCCCTCCCTCCCTCCCTCCCTGGTTTTGACTTGGGTCTGTCGTGAATTCACATGGACACCAGGCTTTGTTGGAGATTTGGGGGTGTTGGGGCTCAGTTTCAGGGTAGAAAAGGGATGTACATGGAGGAAGGACTCCCCGGTGAGCCCCACAGAGCTCAGAATTCCAGGCCTGTAAGCAGGAAAAAGGTTCCCTTCCGCTGTGTCCACTGGGTGCTATGCTTGGCAATGTCTGTCCTTCCTTCCTTCCTTCTTTCCTTCCTTTGTCTCTTTTTTTTTTTTTTTTTTTTTTGAGGTTCAGACCAGTTTTTTAGTTTTGTCAGTCTGTGGTAACTAGGGTGGGGGTGGGGGTGGGGGGTAAAGGCTTCGAACATCACACGTTAAGAAACAGCCCTCTACAAAGAACCAGAAGGTCTGTCCCTGCCCCGTCACCAGCCTGCAGTGGGGAGCAGAGAGAGTCACCTCACCTGTCCGTGCCTCGGCTTTCTCCGAGGTGGGGCTGGCTCAGAAAGTCTCAGAGGTTGCTTTCTGCACTCTCATTCCATGAGACGTTGGAATGAAACCTTAGAAATGTTGACAGTGATTTGCATCATTATCTAGTTACATGTGACTCATGCCCGGGAAGCTGGGGAAAGGCAAGCATTGGCCTGTCCCTTCCCAGGTGGCAAAGCTGACGGTCAGCTCAGGAGTGATCTTGTTGGTCGTTTACACCTGCATCTCACTCAGGACTCGGCGTGCCAGCCCCAAGTCTGGGTGCCAGGCCATGGGGCTGTGAGAAAGAGTCATCCCAAATCCTGGCTTGGGGACGGAGTGCTCTCTGGGCACAGTGTGACAGCTGGTGCCACGCGGGCAATGGCCTCCAGCGACCCTGGTGCCCACCAGGGCTCCAGAATGTTCCCAGCACACCCCTTATCTCCTCGCACCCCTGAGTTGCATCTGTTCTGTGCCTGGGCGGGACGGGGCGGGGCGTGCCTAGCCTGGGCTGGATCTTTCTAAGGCACCACTGACATTTGGTGCCAGATCATTCTCCACCATGGGGGGCCATTCTGTGTGTTGTAAGATATTTAGCAGCACCCCTGGCCTCCACCCTCTAGATGCCAGTAGCACTCCTCACCCTAGTGGTGACAACCAAAAATACCTCCAGACATTGTCCAGTGTCCCCTGGTGAAGAAACAGCCCCTGTTGAGAGCAGTCTGGGAAAGTCACAAGGATCTCCTCGTCCACACAGGAGCTCAATGCCTGCAACAAAGCGGAGTTGCTCGGGCATCTCTACTTGGTAGTCACTTCACTTCTGTTGTCCAGAGATCATCCCTTTTGTTGAGCAAGAGTTTCCTAGTCTGCTATCTCAGACACTACTTTTATTTTTATTATTATTATCATCATCATCATTATTATATTATTTTAATTCTTCCATGTTAGTCCAAGTCACTGAAAACCTATTGCTTCTCGGAGAAAGCCTTCCTTGACCTTGTAAATCAAAGCAGTTCTCTGGAGGGAGGTTTCCCACCGCTGGGCTCGGTATCATCTTTCTCAGGGTGACCTCATCTATTAAAGTATGAAGGTTGTATTTGAAATGCCATTTACTTTCTCTAAGTCAATAAATGAAGCTGTGGATCTTTAGATCATCAGAGGTCTGCTTATTACCAAGAGTTTTTGTGTGTGTGTGTCATTTTTTAAATCGAGATCTGTGTTGGAGTTTAAAAGAATTCCGGCAGATTTCCATTTGCCTTTCTGAATCAGTTTGGGGTGATATTCCTCTGCGAGTGTAGATTGCCCCTAGATGAATCTGACTTTATTAGTTTATGTCCTTTGTTCAGAGCACCAGGGATGAGCTTGTGAAAGCACACACGGCTCTTATCTTCAAAGCTCTCCTTTATGCAGCAAAAGTGCACCTCAGCAACCTGTGTTATTAATCTATGGCAGTCCCAATTAGTTCACACCAAGGTCAGTCCTTTGGGGTGTGCAAACCGGCTGCAGACTTAAGTGAACTAGCTCCTCTTGAGCAGAGCTCCCGTGAAGGTGGGGGAGAAGGCGGCCAGGGAGGAATCAGACAAAAGGGGGTTGCCCGCTCCAGCAGGAGAAGTTGAGAGCGACTCCCCCTTGCTCACAAGCCAAAGAAATTCAGTTATTCTAAAGAACTCAAAACTCACATGGGAACCTGCCACCAAATGAGGAGACTGTTGGCCTTTCTTCGCCGTCTTGCTCTGATGGCAGATATCCTAGTGCTTTTGCAGTTGTTGGAGCATAAAGAGAAGCGCAAAGAGAGCCATTTCTTGGAGACTTTTGATGAAATGGAGAAGCCTTGAGCTTAAGAAGTAGAGTGAACGCTACTCCTCCAAAAAGGTGTCTGTGAAAAAAAAGCCAGAGCTGGTGGGTCGGTGGCATGTTGAGTTTCAGGAACGAAGGATGCTGCTGAGCTCACGGTGGCCCGTCCTGCTGTGTCTCGGAAGAAGACAGTACATCCGTGAATCCTGTGTCTCCAGTGGGCGGGGGGGGGGGGGGGTGATGAGGCCCCTCTTATATGAAAAGAAATAGGTGTCCTTGGCCTGCCATCATTTCCAGGCCAACTGAACTGGCAGTGCCCTTTAAGAGGAAGAAGTTCATTGTCTTGCCGCATAGTATTATGGAAGATCTGAGCAGTGGAGGTGAAGGGACGGCTGGGAACCACACCAGGCCTGCTGCTCCCTCCAGGCGCACATGGAGTTTTTGGGCCCAGCCAAAGGCAGGATGCTAGAGGAGGTGCAGAAGGGGCAGTTCTCCTGGGGTGCTGGCTTCCTGGCTCCTGCTGCTGGGAATTCCCGGAGCCAGGCCCCCACCAAGTGGAAAAGGAAAACAAGAAGCGGGTGCAGGTAGAGGAAGAAAAGGCACGGCGGGACAGCACAGCCGGCAGTGAGTGTGGGGGGACAGGAGAATGCTGAAGCGCGCACCGAGGCCAGGCGCTCCAGCTTGGCACACTCACCCCACTCCCCTTGGAGTTGGGAGCACGGGATGCAAGCTCTCAGAGGAGGCGCTGCTGCCACTCGGTGGGCGTCCCGCCTGGGAAGGTGAAGGACAGTGCATTTTTCTCAATTTGCAAAGCTCAGCTTCTGGAGTTCTGTGGTGTGGCCCGTGGGGTGAGATGTGGCATGTGGCCGCCACGCAGCCACCTCGGCAGAGCGGCTGTGGTGCTCCCCCTGAGGGAGGCTGGTGCTCGGGGGGAGGGAGGGCTGCTGTTTCCCCTAGCTAACCTGCTGGAACCTCACACATGCTCACTGTGAGACCACATTACCCCTGGGGAAGGGTTCGGGGGCATTGTGCACCTCACAGATGGGGAAACTGAGTCTCCAAGGGCTTAAGTCATTGCCCCAGCACACAATCACTGAAGGGTGGGTCAGGGCCTCTCTCTTAATCTCTCAAACTCCCAAACTATGCTCTTGCTCAGGCCCTTGTGACTCGCTGAGGGACAGTCCCAGGCCGTGGTTTCCAAATCCTGGAAATGTTTGGGGGTAACACAAACCCAAGGCTAGTTAAGCGCCCTTCCGGGTTCCCTGCAGTGCTCTCTAGATAGCGTATTGTGCTGTGTTCTTGCTTCCCCATTCGGATGGCTCCCGATTTTATTAGAATGCCGTGCTTCGGAGTTTGCTGCTTCAAACCAGAGGGTCTGGCCGAAAAATCCAGAAAGGATGCGTTAGAGCCCGTGCCACATGGGAGCCGGGGACACAGAGGCTGCTTGAAGGGCTTCAGCCACTGTTCAAATAGTTGTGACTTGATAAAACCACAAAATCTCGGGTGGCGGCTGGGAGAAAGCACAGCAGGAGAGCCACGGTCGGGCTGGTGGGGACGGTGGCCTCCTGGTACCTCTGCCCCGCGCGACCTCTGTGTCTCCCACCAGGGACCTGTCTGAGGCCAGGTGTTGGCCGGAGGGTGGCACGCTGACGCAGAGGGCTGGGCGCTCCAGAGCTGGATGGAGTGGCCTCAGAGGAAGCCAGGCTGTGCAAAATGACATGACGTTGTGTGCCGGGCCCCGTTCTGAGCTGGGCCCAAGAGCGTATCCTCCAATACTGACAGCTCACAGGGTAGGGGTCAGTCGTCCCGCCACCCTTGAGACCCCAAAGCTAGGCCACCCTGGGGCATTACAAGGATCCTAGGAAAGCTCGGCCATGTTACTTAATAGGAGCTGCCCGAGGGACGGCGCTTACTGAATCCGCTTAGTCAGAGAGATCGCTGATGCCGCTCTGGGAAGTCCTATGGGCACCCCCACCCCTATCACCACTGGGCCTCCCAGCCGCAGTCTGGACCGTGGCTTGGCTCTGACAGTCCCCCGCCCTGTGCCACGGGCCAGTGATGCTCAAACCTGCATGGTCCTCTTTATGACACGTGCTACCCCCTGGAATGTTCCACGGGAAGATTCCGCTTCTTTAGCCATGGGCAATCCCAGGTGATGCCGTGCCTCCCCTGCTTGGCTTGTAGCTTCCGTCTTTGAGGGGCCTGTCATTTGTTTCCTGCCAGTGAGGGTCCTCGTTCTGCGTCAGGAGCTTGATCCCAAGCCAGAGGCTGCCCAACACTTCCCAGCTGTTGACGCCGTGTTTCCGGCTCTTCCCTCTCCAGGAGCTGCGAAGAGGGCAAGGGGGCTAGGGAATGAGGGGATGGGAACAGAGAGCCATCCTCGCCCTCCGCGTTTTGAGGTTTTCGTTGGGGGAGAATGGAAGGATGGAAGGAAACGAAGAGGGCAGCCGTGGAACCGTTTGAACACGGCCAGTGGGCTGGCCTGACGGGAGCTGCGCGGCCCACGTGTAGCATCAGCGCGGGAGCGTGCTCAGGGCAGAAAGATCCTTCCGGAAAAGGAGTCTGCAGTGGATGTTTGTTCAATGCAGCACAGGGCAACAAGGGAGGGCAGAGGAAGGCCAGGAGGTGCCTTCTGTTCCCTCAAAACCGTGATTCCCTCCAGCCCGTGGGAATCGAAGGCTCCTCTCCCTCTGCCTGGGCGCCCCAGGCCCGCAGAGGACAGGAGGTGTGCATCCACAGGCCCGGCTTTTCTAGAAGCCAGAGACTTACCCCCAAGCCCTTCGTCAGAGACAACTGTCCGGAGTCCAGAACCTTTTTCCAGACGCGCCTCAGACGGATGGGGCTGAGGGGAGAGGCCTCATGGCAAGAGTTGAACTGTTTCCCCTGGGAAGTGTCTGGCAGCTCTAATGAGGCCCGGCACTTTGCGTTTATAGAGTGCCTTTCATCTGTGGCTCTCAAAGCTGCTCCACAAACATTAATTAAGTCTCACACCTGTGAGGCAGGTGAGGCTGGGTGCCCCCATTTCTAGAGATGAGGAAAGAGCTTTGGAGGGGAAGAGGGCTGTGGTGAGCCGCCGGCCTTCTGCATTCCCAGCGCCCTGAGCGCAAAGCCACGGGGCCTCCCCGGGCCCGGCTCCGGATGGGGGACCCGGACTGCGCGTGGTGGAGACGTGGCCACGCGGCCCCCTTCTTCCCTCCCGCAGGCAGCCTGCCACCTCCCAGGCCCCGCCATCCAGACAGGACCCCTCAAAACCCTGAAGGCCTTGAAAACGCAGCATCCCCAGGCGGGTCTCTGCCCGGGCTTGGTGCTGGATGCTTCCCTCCGGAGTAATTGCTGGAACAATGAATTCGTCTTAGCCGTACATGACTAACCAAGAGGTCTGTAGCCGGCAGAGACAACGGTTGGCAAATACCAGAGCTATTTCACAACCTCGCTTTTTCCAGGATCCAAAGCTGGTAGGAGCTGACTCACATCATCATGGGGTTTCACTGATAGCCCGTCCCGCGTCTGCTACCTGGGCGCGCTCCTAGGCGGCTGCTTGCCCTCCCTCTTGGGCCCTGTTGCCATCGGACTCCCTGCCCTGGAGGTCGGAGGAAATGGCACCGAAGGACACTGCGACTTCCCGGGGAACGCCTCCGTCCCAGCTGGGAAGGACCCAGCGCCTGGGGCCGCAAAGGCCAACAGCACGGGGCTCTGACGGTAGCAGCAGAGCCTGGGGTGGGGAGGGGAGCAGCCCCTGGTGTGCAGGGGAGCCCAGATCCCCCCTCCCAAGGGTCCCAGACGGGGAGATGCAAGCCACCACCGGGCCCGCCCTGACACATCACCCTGGAAACTGACTCACATCTCTGAGCCCTGAGTCATATCCTGTTGTGCGTTTGGAGGCATCCAAGAGGGCATTATACCAGCTACCCAGGACTGAGGTGAATCTGAAGGGCACCCTGGGAACTACCCTGCCGTCTTCCAAACAGAAAGAGGGGGGAAAAAAATCCTCTGGGGAAAAAAACCCCAGGATGGCCCCAAGGGTTTATATGTTCACCAGGCAGGTTTGGCTCTTTTAAAAATAGACGCTGGGGCCCCGTGACATACATAACTGTCTGGTCTCTGTTTTTAAATGGCTCTGAAAGGTTACCAAAAGGTCGCATCTTTTAAAGATATCAGCTGAATAGCCAAAGAAAGGGCCTTCTAACTATAACAGCCACGCCACGGAGCCGCCAGCCTCCTCCTGGTCCCGGCCCGGGACAGGATGCCTCAGCTCAGGTGGTGCTGCTGGGAATCCAGGTTTGGGGGTGGGCGTTAAAGACCCCAGAGAGGCAGATGGCCAGAGGTAGAGGGGTCTCTGGCCAGGCTCTCCTGGGTGGCCTGGCTGGGGCCTGACGCCAAAGGAGGATGTTTTAAACTTTTCAAAGAACAGCTTTTTGGTTTTGTTGATTTACTTTGTCACTTTCTTGTGCGACACCTTCTCTGTTACTTTCTATTTCGTTGATTTCTTCTTTACTATTTATTATTTCCTTTCTTCTGCTTGCTTTTGGTTCATTTTGCTGTTTTTCCTCCACTTTCCTAAGCTAGAAGCTTTGACTATTGACTCTTGATCGTTCTTCTTTTCTAATATATGCATTCAATGCTATACATTTCCCTCTAAGCACTGCTTTTGCTACGTTCCAGAACTCCTGGTAAGTTGGATTTTCACTTAGCTCAAAATGCCTTTTAATTTCCCTTGAGACTTCTTATCTGACCCATGGGTTACTTAGAGGTGTGTTGTTGATGCTCCAAATATTTGTTCTAGCTAACTTTGTTTGTTTGGTTTTTGTTTTGTTTTTAATTTTTATTAATCCATATGGTCTGAGAATATACTTTATATGATTTCTGGTCTTTCCAATTTGTTAAGGGGTATTTAATGGCCCAGAATGTGTACTGTCTGGATGGATGTTCCTTGTGAGCTTGAGAAGAAAGTGTATTCTGCTGTTGTTAAATGGAATCTTCTATAAATGTTAATTACATCAAGTTTGTTGGTAGTACTGTGTAGGTCAAAACACCCTAATTTTCAGCCTGCTTGATGTGTATCAATTACTGAAAGAGGGACATTGACGCCTTCAACTAAGTGTATTTTTCTATTTCTTCTTGTAGTTCTAAGTTAGTTTTTGCCACGTTTTTTGACATGTTGTTAAGTGCATACATGTTAAAGATTGTTACATCTTCTTAAGAGAACTCTCATCATCATGTACTTCCCCTCTTGATCTCTGAAATTTTTCCTTCTTCTGAATTGTTTTGTATTAGGTTTTTTTTTTTAGGATTTTATTTATTTATTCATGAGAGACACAGAGAGACAGGCATAGGCAGAGGGAGAAGCAGGCTCCTCAAGGGGAGCCCAATGAGGGACTCGATCCCAGGACCCTGGGATCACACCCTGAGCCGAAGGCAGATGCTCAACCACTGAGCCCCCCAGGCGTCCCAGTTTCGTATTAAATTAATATAGCTACTCTGCCTTTCTTTTGGTTAGTGTTAGCATGGTCTTTCTGCATCTCTTTACTTTCACCTGAAGTCTTTATATTTCAAGTAGGTTCCCTGTAGACAACATACAGATGGGCCTGGAGATTAATTCACTCTGACAATCCCTGTCTTTTAATGGGTGCTTTTAGAACATTCATACTTAAAGTGATTATTGGTATGGTTGCATTCATAGCTACCATGTTTGTAACTGTTTTATATTTGCTTACTTGTTCTTTTTTCTCTTTTCTCCAGTTTAATGGAGCATTTTATATGATTCTGTTTTATCTCTTAGACTATCAATTATACCTCTTTAAAAAATGTTTTTAGTGTTTTCCCTAGAGTTTGCAAAATATATGTATAATGAATCTAAGTCACCATTAAGTAAGACTACACCACTTCTTCCTTCCCATTCTGTCATTACTCCCATTCATCTCATTTACCCATACACTGTGTTCACCCAATACATTATTCCCTCTATTATCTTTTTAAACACAGTTATATTTTGGATCAACTAAGAGTAGGAAAAATAAGACTTTATTTTACCTTTTCTTATTCTTTCTCTAAAGCTCCTCCTTTCTTTGTGTCAATTTAATTTCCTGTCTTATATTTTCCTTTCCCTTGAAGAACTCCTTTTAACATTTCTTGCATGTCAGCTCTACTGGATAAATTACTTCAGTTTTTGTTTGTCAGATGATGTCTTTATTTCTCCTTCACTGTTGAGGTGTAATTTTGTAGAATATAGATTTATAAGCTGGTGGCTTTTTTTCTTTAAACACTTGAAATATTTACGACACTCTTTTTGCTTGGTTTGTGAAGAGAAGTTGGAAGTAATTCTTATCCTTGTTGCTCCCTAGATAAGGTGTTTCTATAGATTATTTGTATTTACCTTCCTTGGTGTTCTCTGAGCTTCTTGGATCTGCGGTTTGCGGTTTGTCATTAATTTTGGAAAATTATTGGCCATTAATACTTCAAATATTTCTTCTACTCTGTTTTCTTTTTCCTTCTGATATTTCTACTATGTATATGTTAATACCTTTTGAAATTGTCCCAGAGTTCATGGATGTTATGTTTTGGGTTTTGCTTTTTGTTTGCTTTGTTTTCTCTTTCTTCTCTTTACCTTTTGGTTTGGGAAGTTCTATTAAAGCTGATTCTTTCCTCAGCCATATCCAGTCTGTTGTTGTTTAGCCCATTGAAGGCATTTCTCATTTCTGTTACAGTGTTTTTCATTTCTAGAATTTCCTTTTGTTTCTGAGAGTTTCCATCTCCCTACTTACATCACCCATCTGTTCATGCATTGCTGTCTCCTTTATCCATTAGAGCCCTTGACATATTAATCATAATTAAATTCCCTGTCTGGTAACTCCAAAATCTATGTCATGTCTGAGTCTGGTTCTGCTGTTTGTTGTATCTCTTCAGACTGCTTTTCTTACTTTTGGAATGCCTTTTCATTTCCAATTTGAAAGCTGGACCTGAGGGGTACCTGGGTAGTTCAGTTGGTTAAGCATCCAGTTCGTGGTTTTGACTCAGTTCAAGATCTCAGGGATTGAGCCCCAAGTTGGGCTCCATGCTGAGCACTGAGTCTGCTTAAGGATTCTCTCTCCCTCCCTCTCAGTCCCTCCCCCTGCTCTCATGCTCCCAATATCTCTATCTCGCAAATAAATAAATAAATCTTAAAAAAATAAAGCTGGATAGTATGTATCAGATGATGGGAATGAAAAGAAATAGGCCTTCAGTGTGATATTTTATGTTCATCTAGCTAGGAGTTGAGCTGTGTTTCATGTTTACTATAGCTGTAGACGCCAGAGGCTTCAAATTCCTCTAATGCCCTTGTTTTTGTCTCTCTTGTTGTCTTTGGACTTCCCTAAGAACTCTTCCCTAAATAGTCTCTTTCAGCCATAACCCACTATTATTATACTGGATCTCATGAAAACTTGGAGGAGTTCCTGATGCCAATCTCATGAAAATGTCCCCACCCCAATCCCCGTACACACCCACAAGATTGCAGCCCCCTAGAAGTTTCTTATTCTCACAGTAGTCTAAACTCAGTCTCCAACAGTTTATCAAAATTACCAGTTAAGTGTTCTGACCAGTTTATGGCTCCAGCAGCTTCTGCTCCTGGTACATAGACCTCCATGTGATTTTCTGTATTTACCTGCCTCTCAAGACTTCAGGATGGCGGTTTGCCTACAGTCTCAATTCTCTAATAGATCTAAGAAGAGTCATGGATTATCAGTTTGCTCAGCTTTTTTCTTGTAAAGATGAGAGTGGTGACCCCCAAGCTTTTCGCATTTCAGAGCTGCAAATGGCAGGGCCATTTTTCACTCTGGAGACTTTTTGATAATGCTGCATCAAAAAGTGAAGGCATTCTACTTTCTCGTTTAGTGATGTATGCCATGGATGCCTCTAAGTTCACCACTAGCCTCCGCTCCACCTTATCCCCAACTTCCCCCTTCTCAGACCTTGTTTCAAATGGAAGGGAGAGGGATCTCTGTTTTACCTATTTTTTTGGATGATCAGAATGCTGAAAATAATCCATCACAAAATGACTTCAGTAAAGTGGCTGCATCAAAACATTATGGGGGATCCCTGGGTGGCTCAACGGTTTAGCGCCTGCCGTCAGCCCAGGGCGTGATCCTGGAGTCCCAGGATCGAGTCCCACATCGGGCTCCCTGCATGGAGCCTGCTTCTCCCTCTGCCTGTGTCTGCCTCTCTCTGTCTCTCTGTCTCTCTGTGTCTCTCATGAATAAATAAATAAAATCTTTAAAAAAAAAATACACACACACAAAAAAAAAAAAAAACCCACACACGCAAAAAAAAAAACCATTATGTACCCTGAAAAAAAAACAGGACGCAGAAAGGCTCAAATTTAAATTTTCTGATCCAGTCCTTTTCTTAATAGAAATGTGAACTGGTTGAGACTGGATCCTTGCCTCCTCTATCCTTACCTGAAATCTCCAGTTTTCTTGCCCTTTACCACTTAATCTCCTGAGCCCAGTTCCCCTCTAATGCTGAAGAACAGCCATCAAGCCCTTTATCAGTGAACAGCGTGGTATTACCTGAGCCTCACCCTGGAGCAGGTGTGTGTGGCCTTACCAATAAATATCAGATAAATCCCTTGGCATGGATTTATTTTTCTTCTTAATAATATAATCATAAAAATTAGTCAGACTTATTGAGCATTTATTATGGGCAAAAACTGTATTACTTGCTTTACATATAGCTTATCTCACTTACTCTTCACTACTACCATTTGAAGTAGGAAAACTATGAATCAGAGAAAATAAGTGACTTACTCAGGGTAAAGGAAGAGTTCAGAATGAAGTGCTTTCCCTAAGTTTGCTCCTTGCAGAGGCAGAACGGAAGTATAATAAATGCCATTAGGATTATCTCTAATGTGGGAACAACTGTCTGCAAGTCCAGGTTAGGCGGATAATCCATCAGTTCACCTGAATACAGGTCCCCCACTCGCTGTACCCTAAAGGCAAAGACTATAATCCATTCACTACTGAGTCCCCAAAACAGTGACCCTAGTAAAACAAAAATGCTCTTTGGCAACAGGAATGAAGGAGGATGTGAATAACTTCGTGAGCCTATGAATGAATGGATGAACTTATTAATGTGAATAAATGAATAAAGGTAGGAACCCTCAGCATGATGATCAGTGCAATACGAAGAAACTTTTC
The DNA here is from genome assembly GCF_048164855.1 of Canis lupus baileyi. Classification (NCBI taxonomy): domain Eukaryota; kingdom Metazoa; phylum Chordata; class Mammalia; order Carnivora; family Canidae; genus Canis; species Canis lupus. The sequence continues at coordinate 33,349,804 of NC_132867.1, read as the reverse complement.
CAAGCATCATCTACTCCCAGGATCTTCATTGATATCAGACTAGAAGCTCCAATGGGGCAGGGACTACATTGGTCTTATTCATAAGGCTATTCCTAGCTAAGTTGGCACATGCGTGGCACATACTAAAATTTCAATAAACTTTTTGTTCTTTTTGATGGACTGACTTACCAGAGGCACTTCCATCAAGAACAAGTAGCCCTACTCTCTGGAGAATGACAGACAGTGGTTCTCTTCTCAGCCTATGGCTTCTTTTCTGGATATCTCCCGTCTTATCCTTGCCTACTTCTTCTTCCCAGAAATCGGTATACTTATTGTTACAAGGACCATTCTTCACCCCATACTTCCACCTGAAGCTTTCTTAAATCTGATTAGCATACAAATTAAGCCGAGAAACACTGTATAGAACCGATTCGAATTAGAATCCTGCACTGTATAGAACCAATTCGAATTAGAATCCTGCACTGTTGGAAGGGGCTTGGAGATCATGTCTTTTCAGAGATGAGAATGAGGATGTATAAACAAGTGGTCCAGGCTCACCGCAAAGACAAGCATAGAGGCCACTTCTGCCTCTCAGTCCAGTGCTTGGGGTGGCCCACAGCACTGCCATTTCCATAGCTGCCTTCGTGTGTTCGCGTTGGCCCCATCAGAGCAAGAATGGTAACTGAACAGTAAACTCAGCATACACCGTATCATTGGCCCCAGTTTTTTGTTTTATTTTGTGCTTTGGTTTTTTATCAATAATATACGCAGAATTAGAAAACACCCAAAAACCAGACATGAGAAGCTCGCCATCACCACCTTCTGGCCCACCACTGGCAATGAATCCAAAGGCAGCTCAACTACCGTCACATGAATGAAAACTGATCACACAGGGGTCTTTGGGGTTTTTAGTGCTATCCCTCCCCTAACACTGGAAAGCTAAGTTGTGATGTGAAGCAAGAATGTTGAATATAAAACCCTGTGTTAAAAAAAAAAAAAAAAACAATCACAGAACTTGGACTTTAATCATAAAGATCATTTTACCAAAGCATATTTTTAAAAGGCTGTGAAACATTATGCAACGTTTGCATGGTTTAATTATGAGTTTAGAAAAGCCTAGCACAACTTTTTCACTACAGTAAAACATGACAGAGCATGAATCATGGCATAATACTTTATGCTTACTGTGGTTTTAGACACAGGGTTAGGGGTGCTGGGCTGTCTACACAGCGAGCCATGAATTACTGAACCGCAATTCACACCCCAGAGGGCTTTATGACAATTATAAAACCTCTTTTGTTTGCTTCTTAAATGATTAAAATATTTGACTACTATATATTCACCTAGCAAATGTGTATATCTAGGATATATGCATGTCTTACAAAAATATCTGAGCCTGTAGTTTATTTTTCACTTGGAGCAAAATTGAACAATCAGCTATTGCTCCTTGCTTTCGATTATTGGAAACATTATCACTGGTGAGGCTGTGCAGGATCTTTGACTGTAGTTGATCATTCATTTCCACTGAGTTTAGAATGGACCAGCTCTCTTATGCTTTGCCTTCTGTTCAAAATCTCCAAAATATAGAATGGAACAAGGACCTTTCTTTAATATTAGATTTCAGAGATTCTAAGTTAAAATATTTGTCCAGATTTTTCCAACTTAAAAACAGAGTTATTTTAAAGAAGAGAAAAGAAAGAAATCGATCCATATGAGGGAAAGTGGGGAGGGGCAGGCAGAAAAAGAGGGAAGGAAGACCTGGATCATCAAACCCAATTCGGTTATCCATTCACTCTGATGGCTTCAAACAGATAGAAACAGCAAACTTGAACTGCTGGAAATGAAAAGCCCCTGGAGGAACTAGAACTGAATATTTTATAACAAGAATAACTCACTTCTTTATGTCCTGGCACATACACAGCCTGCATCCAGTATTTTCCTGAGGAACATTGCTCTTTCTAGATTCACCCCCAGGTGCATGCAGCCCTGGCTGTGAAGAACTCTGGGAGCCAGCGTAGTTTGCTGTCACCTTAGTGGTCCACAGAGAAGGTGGGACCCAAAGAGAAAAATCAGTGTTTAGCCCTAAAGAAATGGAAGGCTACTTGTGGTGAGACTGTGTTCCATTTAACTTTTCTTACACATATTGCCTAGGATCAGAGGGTTTGTTTGGTTTCTTCTTCTCCTTTTCATCTGCAGTGTGATGCTTTTGAAAACAAAGACTCCTATGAATGCTGCAGTCAAATTCACAAAATCCTTTTTACCTAAATCTTCTGAAGTCAGAGTTTTGTCTCTTCTCTCTCCCAGTCCTCATTTAATGGCCATCTATAAAATACTTGCTCAACATTCTGCCCTTTAAACGTTGCAGACGTGAGGTCTTGAAAAGGTGCGGGACACCTGTCAGTCTGGGTTGGTAGAGCCAGCTCTCTACTGCTGCGCTTGTGAACTAGTCCTCAGACCTCATCACCAGCCTCTTAGTCAGATCTTCTTTTCTAAATTCCTTGGGAGGGGATTCACCTAAATAGATGATATTTAAAAGCCCTTGGGGTATTTTTGCCAAAGGTACCAAAACAAACAAACAAACAAACAAAACCAAACCTCTGTGTTCTTTCTTGCTTACTGAGTACAGATGGATAGATGATCCACCTGAGTTTATAAAATGTTTCTGAGGATGAGAATTGTCTCTTGGTAAAGCTGAAACTGTCTGGGCAGTTGATACGTGCTATAGTTCAATAGGTAACGTTAACACTTCTACCTGGAAAGCATATTCAACTTCACCCCATCACTATTAGCATGATTAAATCGGATCTTTGGAAGGAACAGTTATGAGAGGAAAATATTCAAGAATCCCACGTAGACTATATTTCAGTATCTGTGGAGAAGGGGATGGAAATCATCAAACAAAAGCAAATACTTGGACTGACTAAACACTGGTCAACAGGCCACAGGCACGTATAATATATTTAAACAAAGAGGATCAGCTTTTAATTAAAAGACTTTTTTTTTTTTCTTAAATCCCACCCCACTCTACATATGACTGACCTGTCTGATTCTCTGCAGACACAAGGCAGATCCAGCCATCCCCACCATGGTCCTATGATCAATCCTACCAGTACCTGGGATCAATCGCCTCCCCTTCCGTACACCCAGCAACACCCATCTCACCTGGACGGGCCAGCGGCATGACAACCCTCTCTGCAGAGCTTTCCAGTCGACTCACAAGTAAGCTGCTTGAACCCACCCTTTGAAGTCAAGCTAGAGTGGAAGGTTCGAGAGACTGGAGATGCGTAAAGGGGTTGGTCATTTTGGGGGGTAAAAACCGGTTTAAAGACAAGGTTGTCTAAGGCCCGTGCCCATTCACTGATTTTTCCTGACACCTAGAGACAGGGATTATGAATGTGAAGGCAGACGTGGATTCTTTGGGCATCTGGGGGCTGCTCACATGTGGCAGACAAAGGCAACAGCTGGAGTGTTTATAACATAGCAGGCCAAAGTAATCAGCTTCTAACTCAGATGGGGCTGTCCCATCTGATGGTGGCGAGCATTCACAGGTCATGTGAACAAAACCCTGGCGTACCTATGGAATGGGAAGCGGCTACACCCCAAAAAGAGACATTTCGAACTAAGAGCTGTTCATACCAGATTAGAGGAACAGAATGGAAAGCTCGGGTGTCGTGGTTAGCATAATTGTTGTTAATACGAGCTCATTAAATATTAGTCATTTAACCTATGAGACCTTTGGGCTTGGCACTCACCTATGCTTGTGGGCAGGGAATTGGAGTTAGAGAAAATTTTCTTTGTTGAAAGCAAAAGGAGAAACTCCCTGTTTGGAGCTTTGAAATTGGAGCTGGACCAAACTGTGAAAATACTTCAGAGAACTTCAGCATTATGAAGCCTGCAGACACACACTTCGTTATGTGTAGGGAGGAGGGTGGTTGTTTTTGCTTTGCAGCTCTTGAGATCAGATTATAGTAGATTAGGGGGCAGGCAAAAGGGCAGAGGTGTCACGTCTGCCATTCTAAATGTTGTATAATGTGGTGTTTTCCAAATAGTTGTGATTACTTGAGATTTCACTCAATGCTTTGGCCTCTTCCCAGAGCTTCTCACCAGCAGCACCACTGGCATCTGGGGCCAGAGAATTCTTTGTTTTGGGGGGCTGTCCTGTGCACTGTGGGGTACTCAGCAGCACCTCTGGCCTCTAGATGTGGCAAGAGGCCCCCTCCTCCACATCAAGACAACCAAAAAATGTCTCCAGACATTGCCAAATATCCAGAGGGCCAAACCTGCCCCCCAGTCGAGAACCACCACCTTTGAGTATTCTTAGGCACTGTATAGTAAAATGGGAAAGATAACTGAGTTGCCCACTTTTTGTATTAATGCCAACATTTCCAGGGCACCTGCTGGGCTGCAGAGTTGAGGAAGTTGCATAAGGATTATGACGTCTGTCCAGTGTGTTGTTTCAGAAATTCTGTTTCCTCAGGACCATATTGATTCCAAAGGCACTTGTCAACTTTTATTGATTCTTCTCCGTGGCACTGCTTTGCTCGCTGCCTCTAAAACAATTACTGTTTTCCTTGGTTATGTGCCTACTGTGGGTCCCTTGGAATTTATTACGTAAGACTTTTAATTTGGTCAGCACCCAAGATACGCACCTTATACTTTCCAGAGCTCTAGGGGGGCAGCTGCTCCAACTGACCAGTGTTCAGATGTGAGGGCAACTCCTTTTTTTTTTTTTAAAGGAATCAGTCACGTGCACTCCCAAGTCTCCCATGTTCTGTTACACTTATGAACAACCAGGACCTCAATTACCCAAGGAGTAAGGAAGGACATTTTGTGGCATTGAGGGTGTAAAGTACACAAAAGTCACGTCCCATTTCAGCACCCAAAAATGATCCTCCCTTGTCTTGGAGGGAGGGCCAGAGAGAATTCCAGATGAGCTTTCCCCAGTGGCAGAGAAAGGCATGGGAGACTGCTCTTCCACTTGGCAGATCTCCCTCTGAGAAATCAAGCCCGGAGTGCGGGCCTGAGAAGCGTTGTCATATGCCTGGGGGTAGTAGGGGGTTGCGACACATAAAAGAGAAGTGGCTGCCCGGCTGCCAGCTTTGAGAACCTGACACTGCTCTGCGTCTGCTTTTCCTTTTAATCCCGCCCCAGAGCTCTGTGTTCTGGCCCACACCCCAGCCCCCAGCCCCACCTGGACTTCCTTCTGCACGGGGGACTTGCACTCTGTCTCTTTCTCTTTCCTTTGCAGACAGTCTCCACACCTTGTCTGAAAAGACATGTCATCTGGAGGTTTTCCTTTATTTTTTTTCTTTAAAAAAAAAATTAATGTTTAGCTGCCAACCTGGGCGACAGACAGCATGCATTAATCTGAGTCATGCAAAAGATCCTTTTAAGGCAGCCATTATCTGCTCAGGCTGTTTAATCCTTTGGGGGCCAGTGGGAGGGGCTGAGGTAGGACAGCTTTCATCCATGTCAAGCTGCAGAACGAACACTTGAGCTGTCATGGCAAATATTTAGCCCCATCAGTGGGGAAACATTTCCAACTAAAATACCTGAACCTCCTAATCCCTAGATTTCCTACCCTTTAAAAGCTCCCTGAACATCGGGGGTCTCCACCCCCACACGCTATTGAGTAAGGGGGCCCCGGGCCCAGCCAAAGGGACAAATGGGCTATAGACAGGTGGGGTGAATGGTGCATGACAGTGGGGCTTGGTAGGAAATGTCGGACTGGACATAAAAATGGAAACAAATATATGTGAATAGATCATTTGAATTGGAACATATCTAGAGGGCTGAAGCCCTTTTATTATCAAAACGTGTAGGAAAACTATTTTGACCAAACGGATAGTCTTGCGTCGACTGGCACTGGTACCATGTAGATAGGAGCATCACGAGCAGTATTGGAGATCTTTCAGATATCCTGCCCACAAGTGAAAGAACTATTTTCCCCTGACAGCTGAGACCATAACATCATTCCATTACTTATGTCCGTGACCAGCCGCGGACTCGCTCGGGATTACGGTAACTTGGTGCCATCACCACATTACCACGTAGTAGCTGGAACAGACTGGAGAGCATGTCCAGACATCACCATGAAACAGGGTGACCTTTCATTCATTTTCCAGTGGATTCACCTTTTTGTCTCAGGGCAAGTGAAGCAAGAGGAATCATGGGCGGAGTCATTAATTTGTGTGCAGAGTATTGCATCAGATGCCAACAAATTGATTGTATTTGCCTAATGCTCGTCCTCCTACCTCGGCTTTTCCCTTGACTATAGAAATCTAGCTGGAAAAATGGAGTCAAGCTTCCTGTCACAGCTCTCTGTGTGAGCAAAAACAAGTGACACAGAGCTTGCTCACAGACCGCCCCAGTAAGCGGGCAGGGACACACCGTGTGGAATGAGGTGCGGCCTGGCTTGAGGACGAGCTAGAGCGTGGCCGTGGAAGGGCAGCCCTAGAACCACTGTCAGTTTACAACGTTTTCCCTGCCCACATGTCTGCCTGGCTTTGAAACGATTAACAGGAATGTTTGTTTGAAAGTCAGACTCCTGGTTTCCTCATTAGCAGAGAGATTGGCTGCAGACTTTGGTTGTTTCTATAAACTTTAATTACCTCTCTGATGAGGAGTATATACCTCCTCATCACATTCACCCCAAATTTATAGAAGAGTTTGGAGAGGAAAGGGAAGAAGAGAGGGGGGGGGGGGGGGGGGGGAGGAAGAGAGAGAGAATGGGAGGGAGGGAAGGAGGAAGGGGGGGGAGAGAGAGAGAATGAGAGAGAGAGACAGGCAGCAAGAGAATGAGAACACTAGCTCTCCCTGCTGGAATAATAGGCTTGAAATATGAGGAAGTTGATCAACCCCGGATGCCTTCCAAAAACAGATTAATCCACCCTGGTAGCTTTCCTTTCAGAGCAAACTCTTGGCTCTGTCAAGCCTCTCTATGGGCCTGAACACAAAAGGACACAGACCACATGCCATCCTGAGCTTCGGAGTTATTTTGTATGTTGATTTGAGAGCTTACAAATTGTAAAACATTTAATTCTTGCCTCTGCTGTCTTTGGGGTTTGCTGTTGTAAAGACTATGGTCCTGGCCCAGTCATTTAATGAATAATTCTGAGGAACAGTTACTCCCCCCTCCCCCCCAGGACAACATCCTACATCTACAGTGGTGGTTCTCAGTGGGGCGCAGGGGGATTGGGCCCCCCCACTCCCTACCCCCAGAACATTTGGCAGTGTCTGGAGATATTGTTAGCTGTCACAATGTGGGGTGTGGGGCCACTACTGACATTTGGTGGGCAGAGGCCGAGGATGTTGCCAAACAACCTACAACGCACAGGACAGCCCCCCACTGTTCCAACAAATTACTATCTGGCCCAAAATGTCAATAGTGTCACTGCTGAGAAACCAATCTACAGGACGCAGGGAGCACTTCCTAGGTACCCAAACCCGCTAGTGGTTCCCAAGGGCAGCCTATGGGTAAGAAAAATGCAGAAGGATGCAATGAAGGCCAAAGCCAGTTTTGGAAACCATAAATGCACAATCCTAACAAAATGAGTTTTCTAGACAAAGCTCTGCCATTCCTGATGCAACTTCAACATGTGCAAAAATGGAGTAGATAAATCAAAGCCCTGAGGCCATTTGTGTTAACAAATCAGTGAACCACGTGTGAGAGAATACCAGGTGAAACTGGGGCTATATTTTTCTAAAAATGTGGAAGCAGTCTAAAGGTACACATGGGGGAGGAAGAGTGGTGTTGATAGTCATTGACATTCACAGGGTCACTACTACATGCATGCATTAGGTGGAATCATAAGAAATTGCCAGGTTTTTTTTGTTTTTTGTTTTTTTTATAAATTTATTTTTTATTGGTGTTCAATGTGCCAACATATAGAATTACACCCAGTGCTCATCCTGTCAAGTGCCCCTGTCAGTGCCCGCCACCCAGTCACCCCCACCCCCCGCCCTTCTCCCCCCTTCCACCACCCCTAGTTCGTTTCCCAGAGTTAGAAGTCTTTCATGTTCTGTCTCCCTTTCTGATATTTCCCACTCATTTTTTTTTGTTTTTTTAAGATTTTATTTATTTATTCACATCAGACACAGAGAGGCAGAGACACAGGCAGAGGGAAAAGCAGGCTCCCTGTGGGGAGCGCAATGTGGGACTCCATCCCAGGACCCCCGGGGTCATGCCCTGAGCTAAAGGCAGACACTCAACCACCGAGCCACCCAGGCATCCCCAGAAATTGCCAATTCTTAATTATCTGAGATCTACAGAAACAGCAGTTTCCTATGATTCAACCTAAATACTATGTATAATGTAGTACGGTGTTTTATACATTAACACTATAACACAGGGGATCCCTGGGCGGCTCAGCGGTTTAAAACCTGCCTTCAGCCCAGGGCGTGATCCCAGAGTCCCAGGATTGACTCCTGCATCGGGCTCCCTGCATGGAGCCTGCTTCTCCCTCTATGTCTCTCTCTCTCTCTCTCTCTTGCTTTCTCTGTCTCTCATGAATAAATAAAATCTTTAAAAAAAAAAAAACAAACACTGTAACACAGAATCATGTTACATGTGATATATTCTATTAGTATTAATCTACTGATGCATCCATTACATTAATATCATATACTTTTATGATTTACACGTTATAACTATATTAATATCAGTTTACATTTCTATCCATATTGGCACATTACTATGTTGATCACAGAGGGCTGGCAAACACTTTCCTGTGAAGGGCCAGGCACTAAATCCCTCAGCCTTTCCGGGTCCTATAGGGTTGGCCTGTGGTCGCCCTGTGTCAGGTCTACTCCCCCCCAACTGCGGCGGTGGCTCCAGACCAGCGACCCTGGCACCTAACACAACGAGTGAGGCTCATTCCAACGAAACTCCACCAACAGCCACTGATAAGGAGAATCTCACCTTTTCCACGTCAGGAAAATGATTTTTGACATTTTATTTAAATTCACTTTACCTTGGGCAGCCCGGGCGGTTCAGCGGTTTAGCACCTGCCTTCGGCCCAGGGCGTGATCCTGGAGACCCGGGGTCGAGTCCCGCGTCGGGCTCCCTGCATGGGGCCTGCTTCTCCCTCTGCCTGTGTCTCTCACGAATAAATAAAATCTTAAAAAAAAAAAAAAAAAAATTCACCTTGCCAACATGGAGTAGAACACCCGGGGCTCGCCCCATCACGTGCCCTCCTTCGGCGCCCGTCACCCAGTTACCTCACGCCCTCACCCGCCAACCCTTCCACAGCCCTTTGTTCCCCAGACTCAGAGGGGCCTCTCACGGTCTGTCTAGGTCAGCAAATACTCTTCTTCTTTTCACTTTTCTCAACCACGTATTAAAGGAACTCATTCTCAGCTCGGGGGCGACCGGAAGCCGGGTGTGCCAACCCCGGCATCGCCTCGACCTTACCCGTGTCGTATCCACGGATCTATTATGCGTCACGGCGCCGTGCTCCGCATTCTAGAACCCTGTGTGCCCTGCGGCCTACACCGCCTCACGCGACCGCAGGCCCCCACAGCCCCCCGGTGCCCCCTAGCATGCTGGGTAGGCGGCCTCCCTTCCGGGCCGGGCCAGCGGCATTCTGGGTAACCCGCCCGTGGGCGGGGCCGTGGGCGGGGCCACGTGCGGGAGGGGCGTGGCCTCGCTCGCTCCCGCCTCACGCTCTTTTCTCACCTGTCCCCCCTCCGCCCCCCACCCCTGCAGCAGCGCCCGACCTGACGGCCTTCGGCGACCCGCGCCAGTTCCCCGCGCTGCCCTCCATCTCAGACCCTCGCATGCACTACCCCGGCGCCTTCACCTACTCCCCGACGCCCGTCACGTCGGGCATCGGCATCGGCATGTCGGCCATGAGCTCGGCCACGCGCTACCACACGTACCTGCCGCCGCCCTACCCCGGCTCGTCGCAGGCGCAGGGCGGCCCGTTCCAGGCCAGCTCGCCGTCCTACCACCTGTACTACGGCGCCTCGGCGGGCTCCTACCAGTTCTCCATGGTGGGCGGCGAGCGCTCGCCGCCGCGCATCCTGCCGCCCTGCACCAACGCGTCCACGGGCTCGGCGCTGCTCAACCCCAGCCTCCCGAACCAGAGCGACGTGGTGGAGGCCGAGGGCAGCCACAGCAACTCGCCCACCAACATGGCGCCCGCCGCGCGCCTCGAGGAGGCGGTGTGGCGGCCCTACTGAGGGCCCGGCCCCGGAGCCCCGGAGCCCCGGAGCCCCGGAGCCCCGGCGGCCGCCACGGCCTCGGACGGCGGGGACTGCGCGCTGGGGTCTCGCCCCGCCCCCGGCCCACCTGCGCCCCCCCCCGGGGCCCACCTGCGCCACCTGCGCCCCCCCCCCCGGGGCCCACCTGCGCCCCCTGCGCCCCCCCCCCGGGGCCCACGGCTCACCTTCTCCGAACCTGACCCAACCTGAGGCTGGCTGCCCGCTTCGCCAGCGCGGACGCGTCCTAAGGCAAAACAGGAAGATTCCCAGAGGGAAACTGTGAATGCTTCTGATTTAGCGATGCTGTGAATAAAAGAAAGATTTTATACCCTTGACTTCACTTTTTAACCAAGTTGTTTATTCCAAAGAGTGGAATTTGGGGTGGGATGGGGTGGGGTGGGGGCGGGGAAATGCAACTCCTCCTGTTTGGTATCTAATTTCATATTTTTTAATTTTCTTTTCCAGCACCTTATAAATTGCAAAATGCGTATTTGCATTTGGGGTGATATATACATATATACATATATATGTGTGTATATATATATATATATTTGAGCTTGCTTCCTTCTTGCTTTGACAATTGAAAGAAATATTCCTTTTTCTGTAAGTTTTATTTAACTTTTTCTTTTGGACTTTCGTGTGGTTGTTTTGTTGTTTTTCTTTTCTTTTTTTTTTTTTTTTCTTTTTTTTTTTGAGAAACAGCTACAGCTTTGGGTCATTTTCAACTACTGTATTCCCACAAGGAATCCCTAGATATTTATGTATCTTGATGTTTAGACACTTACTTATGTGTTGATACTTTTTTATTATTTAAATGTACTTATATTAAGAAGAAAAATATCAAGTACTACATTTTTTGGTTTTTTTTTGTTTTTTTGTAGTAGCCAAAGTTCAATGTATCACATTGAAGAAGGCTGGGGAAAAAAAGGGGGTGGGCAATGTGATGACTTGGTTATCTAAATATTGTTTACATTAAACTCCCTTTCATGTTAATCAAACGAGTTGGTAGCTAACGCAGCAATGTTTTTAATACGCTTTTTAGATACTGAGGGTCACTTGAAAGATCTGAAGTATGGAATTTTTTGCCAAGCTCAACCAAGGGTCTCCTATCTGACTCCCTCCCTTTAAACAGAGAAGGTCAAGTCTGGTTCCAAGGAGGTTCAGGAAGATGCCAATGATTGCACCTCTGGAGAGGATTTATTTTCTGCCTAGGGGTTTGCTCCCTCCACGGGCTCTTGATAATTTCAGACATGCTTTGTTACAAATGAATCCAAAGTAAGCTATGTGGAAGAGCAGAATCCACATGGAAACCAAATGAATGGATTTATGGGTTCCTTAACTGCCCCCTCCTGGAGTAGTAAGGAGATCGTCTGAATCCAGAGTTCAGATTTTTTAGCTCCAAGAAAATACTCCTATTTGATACAGTACCTGTTCATGGATGCAGAACAAAACTTGTGGCTGTCCCCCAAGGCTGGGAGTGGAAGAAACTAGACTGGGTGCCTTTGATGCCTGAAGGTCTCCAGCTGAATTTTCGTAGGGTGGGCCCAGAAGCAGACCCGAACAGAATAGTTTTCCTCTGTGTGCCTCATGGAGTCACCTGGGAAAGCACTGTCCCACCTGTGCCGGACCCCATCCCATGCTGCTCGTTCACCACCCATCTTTGCGTTGCTCTCACCAGGCTGAGACCCTACCTAATGGGGTATGTGCACTTTTATCCGTGCATCAGCATGACAGGAAAGATTCATGTCACTGCTGCCCATGGCTACAATTCAAAAGTATCCAATGTCACTGTAAATTTTATGGCACTATTTTTTTATTGGAGAATTTGGTCAGAATGCAGTTGTTGTACAACTCGTAAATACTAACTGCTGATTTTGACATATGCGTGCTCAAAATGATCTGGTTGTTATTTAATGTACCTCTTAAATTAGTTGAAATTATTTCAGGTCAACTCTGAAGAGTATTTGAAAGCAGGACTTCAGAACAGTGTTTGATTTTTATTTTATAAATTTAAGGATTCAAATTAGAAAGATCTTTGGCTGCAGGCAGCAAAACAGCTGGTCTTATTTAAAAACAACTTGTTTTTGAGTTTTCTTATATATATATATTGATTATTTGTTTTACACAGATGCAGTAGCACTTTGGTAAGAAAGAGTAAAGCAGTTTGTGTTGTCAGGTCATTCTTATCTAGAAAAGAGCTAAAACGAATCCTGGAGAAACTCCGTATATTCATTTCCATTTTAGACATGATTCTTTCTCCACGATTCAATTTGACGCTTTATTCTGTGTTACATTTTTGCAGCAAAATTACCCTTAAATGTCAGCAAATTTAAATTTTTTTTTTTATTTCTGAGAAGGACCTTTAGCCCCTTGACCCCAAATCGAACTTAAGTGTTCTTTTCAGCACATGTTGCCATATCTGACCTGACAAAATGTTGGGGGAAAATGAAGGAAAAAAATTTTCTATTTTTCAGTTCATTTCTGGTACCTGAAGATACTCCAACTCAAAACCAGCCTAATGCCCTAGAAGGGGATCAGATAATACTTCACAGTGAATCTCCACTCTCAATGGCATGTGTATGAGGAGGGCGTGTCACTTTGTTGTAGACCTACTGGTTTGGCCATTCAGTTTCATAAACCCTCACCAGCATAGGTAGTACTTAATAGTTCCAGAAAAAGCTAAAGCAAACGTTAGCTGTTTTGGAGATAGGCCTCACGTCACACTTAATGCTTACCACCACCACCACCACCACCACCCCCCAAAAAATTGCATTCATTGCCTTCAGGTAAATTAAGGTGGTCCTTTAATCAAGGAGACCCTTAAGCCAATAATGTAACTGGATGTATCTGGGAGCATTGGTCCAAGAGAAGAACGATTAAATAAGCCATTTCTACTGCTTGTTCATGCCTTTATTTATAATTTTAATATGGACATGTATTTTAATTCTTTTTGGTTTACTCACTATATTTCTTCTATAACTTATATTTCTTATATGACATATTTCTTTCCTTCTCTGGACCCCTAATATCTCCCTCTGTTTCTCTTCCCCTCCCTCCGCCAAATCTCTTCTCACTCCTCCATCCTCTCACTTTATATAAGGAGACAGCACACACACCCCTAAGTTCACACCAAATGTCCAGAAGCGAGGAGCTACAACTGTTGTCCAGAACAACAGTTCCCCTCCCTTTACATAAAGGAACATGGTGAGTCAGCCTTTCTCCTGCTCGTCGTGGGTTTCTTCCAGCAGAACAGAGACATTGCCAACCATTTTGGATCTGCTTGCTGTCCAAGTGCAGCAACAGAAGCCTTCCTGGACAAATTACAATCAGTGAGTTAATAGACAGCCTTTCTGCTGCCTCGCATTTCTGTGCAGATAAACAGAAATGCTCTGATTGGAAAGGAAATGAATGGTTTCACTCAAAAGTCCTGCAATTTAGGATTGCAGGCTTCTGTCCTGAAAGACCTGCTTCCTTTAGGACATTCCGTCCTGGTGATTTTTTGGTTTTGGTGGCTTTTGTTTTCTGGGAGTACAACATGTTTGGGGTCTTTTATACACGAAAAATCAGTTATAAATAATCACAGAAAACATTTTTTACATCTGAACAAACCTTTTTGTTTACCTGCAGTATACAATCGTTTGGGGTTTTTGTCTTGTTTGTTTGGAGTTTTTTCCTTCCCTTTAGCCAGATCAGTATTTATGAGGCTGATCATTTGGCAGTTTTTTTCCTTCCAGAAGAGTTGCATCAACAAAGTTAATTGTATTTATGTATGTAAATAGATTTTAAGCTTCATTATAAAATATTGTTAATACCTGTAATAACTTTTTTCAATTTTTTGTGTGTGTTTCTAAGGACTTTTTCTTATGTTTGCTAAATACTGTAGACAAAAAAAAATGCTTCTTTCTACTTTGTTTATTTTAGACTTAAAAATGAGCTACTTTTTATTCACTTTTGTAAAGAGCTAATAGCATGGTTCCAATTTTTTTTAAGTTCACTTTTTGTTCTAGGGGAAATGAATGTGCAAAAAAAAAAAAAACCTGTTGGTTATTTGTGCTATTCTGGATGTATAAAAATCAATGGAAAAATAAACTTCCAAATTGAAATGACAGTAAAACACATCTATTGAAAAAGTAACAATGAGAACTGCTGTCCTCCTTGGACAGGCCCCACCTAGTGTCTATTTGTGCAGCAGTTACTGGATCTGTTCACAAAGCATCCTGGAAATTTGTGTGTGCTTTCTTTCTCCCTGGTACTGACATATTGAATACTTCCCGAAAGGGAACTGTCAATCTAGAGGTTTAAACCAGATACGGTATAAGAGAACAGCCCCAGAAGCCCCTCTGCAAGGTGTTTCTAGACAGCACAGGAGAGCAGGCTCTCGGCCGTGTGTGGTCTCCTGCTCGGAGTCAGAGCGGCTCCCCCGCCCCTGCCGGGAGCTTTCCCCTTGCCCAGCCTGTGCAGGGCAGCTGGACTGCTGCTGCCCAGGAACCACTGGAGCCTTACTGTCTTTGTACCACAATTTCTTCTGTAAATCCAATATTATCACTAGTGAATGGCAAATAAACAGTTTGGCAAGTACATACACCATATCACACTGGTGGTGTCTTTTTCTGAGATGGAAGGGCTGGGCAGCCCAAGAAGCCACTGCGACACACAGGAGGACACCGTGAGAGCTCTTCATGGGCTTGCCAGGCTTCAGGCTGACCTTTGTGCCTTCTCCCCTGGTGCACCTGGCATCCCCTGGCTTCTGAGGCCAGCCTGGCCTTGGTAAAACCCAGCCCACCCCCTAGCCCCTGGTGCTGCCTCTTTGGGTATGGAGATCAGTGAAGCATGCTTTAATGTCTGTATAAAAAAATAATAATGATAGTTCAAAAGAACGACGCGGGATTTGCAAACACAGAGCAGAAAGGGTGTCTGTTCAGCAGGAGATTGGTCACCATCCCCAGTCTCCATTTCTTTAAATCGTAGGAGTCAGCCTTGAGTTGTAGTGGGGAGTTCTTTTCAAGTTCCTCCCTCACCACCCCCACTGTGCAAAGCATTATTTGTATTTCAGTCTCAAGACTGTGTGAACCAAGTTGCCTCCTGGCCAAGAGCCACCAGATAACCCTCCCTTCCCAGTTCTTGTCACTGCCTTCTCATGGTCTTCCATGGTGGGCAGGGTGGCCCCAAAGAAGGTCAGGAACCAGCGCATGTGGGATCAAAAGAAATGACTGACTGGAGAAGTAATGGTTAATGAGCAGAGGCAGGAAATGCGCGGGAGGATCAGGTTATACGTGTTCAGAAAGGGAGTCTAGTGGGGCTGCTGAGTGTCCCCTCAGGAGCCAGACTGCCTGGCTTTGAGTTCCAGTCCTGTCTCACGCTGGGAAACAAACCAGTGGCCTAGCTCTTCTCACCTAATAGAAAGAGACACTCATGCTATCAGTTTGGGGATCTAAACAACTTCATACATGTGAAACATGGAAAAAATTGTTGGCACGTAATACATGCTCAATAAATGGAAGTACACAGAACAATACTGCTCATTATTAAGAACGTAAACAGCATCCAATAAAAAGTTAAAATGCTCTCCACTTCTCCCAATCCATGCCTTGCTGTAACTGTTAACTGGCTCGCGTTTGCCATTCCAGACATTCTTCTATACCCATAATATACAGCACATATTTTATCTCATCCATGCAAAGAAGCAGCGTACAATATATATCATTGCACAGCTTTTGCACTTGATATACAATGTGTGTCCTTCAGCCCACTTAGATCTACTTCATTCTTTTTAGTGACTACACTGCATAAATCTGTATGGTTGGACTCATTAGTTTACCCTTTCCTTTCCTGACAGCTGAGGTGACCCCCCGTGTCTTGCTACCACAACAGTTCTCTGTATATATCTTATGACCTCATGCTTGAATTTTTGTCCATTTAAAAGGAACCGCTAGTTCAAAAACGATTTTGCATTTTGACGGATACCTCCAGAATGCTCTTTCAGAAGGTTTTAACGAATTAGATTTCCAGGGTCAGGGCCATGTGCTAGAAAGCAGAAAAAAGAAAGTTGCCAGATAAATGCTTGATTACCACTGTCTGTAGCAGGGTTTCAAACCAGACCTTAGTGCCAGAGAGATTTTGTACCTTCTGAAGTGCATTCCAGAGGAGGAGTGAATTGAAAATAACAACACACACGTAAGTGCTTACTACAAGCCGGGCTCTGGTTTAAGCGCTTCACATACACTAGCTTACTCAATTCTTATAGTGACCCCAAGAAGGTGGGGGGGGGATCACATTTTTATCCCCATTTTGCAGAGAAGGACTCTAAAGTATAGTGAGGTCAAGCAATCCACCCAAGTCCTGTAGCTGTTGGTGGAGAAGCCAGGATACGAGCCCCAGCAGCTTTGGTGCAGAACCCCTCACCCTTCATCACCTTCTAGACTGAAGCTCTGAGCAACATTGACATTCATCAATAACCAAGGACGTGAGTAAACCGTCATGGGTGGCCTTTGCCTTCAAAGAATGCCTACTTCTCACTAGTCTGAAGAGTGGAAGGGAGAAATGAGTGCATGAGAGTTTCCAGGAAAGGGGGAGCCCAAAGGGCTTCCAAAGAAATTGTTCACCCTTAGCTCAATGCTCAAGATCCTGGAGAGTTACAAGTGAAAAGTCTCGTCCCTCCAAGACTGAGTGTGTCAGACAGACCCTGGGAGGCCTGGGTGGAAGCCTCAGCCCTAGTCCTCCACTCCTTCTCAGTTCTGCCCTTCATCTATTTCTTTATTTTTAAGTAAGAAACTGTTTTTTAAAGTCCATCTTAGATTTACAGAGGAGTTGAGCAGATACCACTGAGAGTTTCCATCTCCCCCCGCCCATACCCTCTGACAGCCCCTCCACCAGCACACAATTTCCCCTATGACTAACATCTTAAACAGACTATGGTGCATTTGCACAATTAATGAGCCAATATTGATACCTTATTATTAACCAAAGTCCACAGTTTATTCTGATTTCCTTAGTTTTCACCTAATGTCCCTGTTTTCCTGTTTCAAGATACTGCATTACGTTTAGTTGTCATGTCTCCACAGGCTCCTCTTGGCCGTGACATTTTCTTAGACTTCTCCTGTTTATGAGGATTTTTAAAAATATTTTATTTATTTATTCATGAGAGACAGAGAGAGAGAGAGCACAAGCAGAGGGAGAAGCAGGCTTCCTGCGGGGAGCCCCATGAGGGACTCAATCCCAGGACCCCGGGATCATGACCTGAGCAGAGATGCTCAACCACGAAGCTATCCAGGTTCCCCTATGAGGATTTTTTTTAAATTTTTATTTATTTATGATAGTCACAGAGAGAGAGAGAGAGAGAGAGAGGCAGAGACACAGGCAGAGGGAGAAGCAGGCTCCATGCACCAGGAGCCCGACGTGGGATTCGATCCCGGGTCTCCAGGATCGCGCCCTGGGCCAAAGACAGGCGCTAAACTGCTGCGCCACCCAGGGATCCCCCCCATGAGGATTTTTAAAGAGTGCTACTCAGGTATCTTGTAGATCTCCCCTCTATGGGAATTTGCTGTTTTTTCTCATAATTAGACTGGGGTTATGGGTTTTGAGGAGGAAGATGATGGAGGTAACATGCTATTTTTATCATATTTTATCAAGGGTATGTACATTCAGCATGATTTATGACTATTGGCATTGGCCTTGATCAGTCAGTGAAGTTTTTGGGGTTCTCCTCTGTAGAGTTACCTCCAATCCCTGCCCCCCTTCCCATACTGTGCTCTTTGGAAGGAAGTCACTACACATAGGCCATGTTAAGAAACGAAGAATTATTCTCTCTCCCTTCAGGAGGCAGGAGTCCTTGCTGAAAGCAAGCAGCAGCCAGGTGGCTCTCTGTTCCAGAGAGGACAGGCACCTCCCCTCCTGCTCAGTGCATGAGCTCCTGGTCTCTGCCCCCTTCAGCCTAGACAATCCAACGGCTCAGATTTCTAGAAGCAGGTCCATGTTGCCTAGTCATTTTGGGTCCATTGTCTTTGTTCAAAGCCAAGTTTTCCTTCACCCTTTACCTTCAGATGATGCTGGTAAAGTCCTGACCAAAGTATCCAAATGTGGCTCAGGTTGCCAAAAAGATGCCACTATCTTTTTTTTTTAAGTAATTTATTTTTTTAAAGATTTTATTTATTTATTCATGAGAGACACAGAGAGAGGCAGAGACACAGGCAGAGGGAGAAGCAGGCTCCCTGCGAGGAACCCAATGCAGAACTGGATCCCAGGACCCTGGGATCACCCCCTGAGCAGAAGGCAGATGCTCAACCATTGAGCCACCCAGGTGCTCCTCATTTTTTTTTTTTTTATATTTGTGGATCATTGGCTGAGGTCTATCTTATGACCTTACAGAATAAGGTCGTGTACACTGTGGTTCCCGAATCTTTGTTCAAAACCAGCCCACTCTATATCCTCCCTTTAAGCGGCCTCTCAGAATCCTAGATCCCAGAATCCTAAGGGAGCTTTGAAGTAAGCCAATGCTCCCCTCTCTCTGGGGCATAAATACCCTTCCCTACCCCTTACAGTATCTCGGGGATAAGCCTTGCCTCCTTCCTGACATGTTCTAGAATTAAGTGCCCTGCTCATGTTTTCAAAGGGAGAGGAGATGGCATGGAATGTGTTTACTGCCCCAGAAGGAGGAGTATTCTTTGTGTGCCAAATTTTAATATTGGTAATTAAGTTTTGCATACCTCAAATTCTCCCTCGTTTCCATTTCATTGATGCTGTTGTAAAGATTAATTAATGTTTTGAAAGTGTTTTGAAGATGAAAAGTCTTACATGCATACAAAGTATGATTATTTGTTATTACAAATAGATGTACCAGGCCACTTTCTTCCCTCACTTCAGTGATTATGGGAGGGTTTCTGCAGACAATTCAAAGCTGCAGTATCTTTTTACAAAATGGTTGCCTTTAGTCAAAAATTTATTCTGTGGCAATGAACAGTCTTTCCCTTCTACTGGGGGAGGCAGACCCCAAACAAATCAACAATATCATATTGTGCATCAGATGGTATATTAATTTCCAAGGATTTCTGTAACAAAATATCACAACTGGATGGCTTGCAACAACCGAAATTTATTGTCTGACTATCCTGGAAGCCGTAAGTCCAAGATCAAGATGTTGGTGAGGTTTATTCTATCAAACAGATGCAGCCTTGGAACAAAGCACACAGTTCAATGAGTAAAGCAGGGCTAGACTTCAGCTCCCATGCACTTATTCAGCTGGGTGCTCCAGGTAGGAGATTATTGCAGAATAGGTAAGGAGTAGTTGGATTCCGAATCTATTTTCAAAGTACAGCCATCAGGCTATGCTGATGGATTAAAGTTGGTGTGTGGGTGAGAAAGGAATTGAGGATACCTTCAAGGTTTTACGTCTGAGAAACTAGAAGAATGAAGTGGGCAGTCCTGGAAGCAGAAATCTGGGGAGGAGTGAGTTTGTCTAGAGACCTCTGTCTCATAGTGGGTCAGGGGAAGAGAAGGATGCGCTACATACTCTTCAAGATTTCTTCCAACAATGGAGAATCCATCCAGGTGGAAATAGAAGCTATGGTAGCTAAAAACGACGGACCTCCCTTGCTTGTTAGGAATTCTAGTTGAGAACCCCATACATGGCTTAGTAAGAACACAGTATTCCATTTTCAATAAGTATCCTGTGATCTAGATCTGACTCTTTGCAAAACCAGGGAGAGGCCCTTGAACTCTCCTCACACCATGTTCCTATTCTTTACTTTGGTAGGGGTGGAATCTCCCCTTCATGTGGCCTTATTGCCCATGGGCAGGCAAACCCACAGCAAGACGTAACTGTTGGCTTCATCTTCTCCCTGCACCAATCAGCTGGCACCCAAGGATGGAGGGAGGATCTCACTAAGTCTGTGTGTACCTTCATTTTGGTTGCCAAACAGAATGGCCGGCATGTTAATACTTGCAAAAACAATAGGGTTCATATAGCTGAAATACTTGTATCTTCCTTTCATTAATGAATTTTAGAGAAACAAAACTTGCGAGTTGCCTACCCCAATATCTGTTTTCCTCAGTAAAGTTTCCCTTGGGCACATGACTGCCTAGAAGAAAGATCATAGCTCCCAGCCTCCCCTATAGCTTGGCATCACATGTGACAAATTTCTGGCCAATGATGCCTAAGTAGAGGCAGCTTCCAGATACCTAAGTAGAGGCAGCTTCCAAATTTACTTAGGGAAGAGTGAGTATGCATATGTTGCCCCTTCTTCTTCATCCCTTCCCCAGCCCTGCTGCCTAGAATGAAGAGGTGATAGTCATTGGAAGAAAGCTATACCCCAAGAGGTGGATGTCATTAGGAGCCTGGTCCAGTGTCCTCGTGGAGTCTCCACCCCACCTGAACTGCCTATGTCTGGATGCATCTACAAGAAAAAAAAAAAAAAAAAACCCAAAACTAAATATTCATCTCTCACTTATGCCACCTGTATGTCGGGTTTTCTGTCACCACAGACAAGCTTAATCTTAAGTGGCACTCACACATAAATGGTCACCTTGAGCAGGAGCACTGGCTGGAGGAAGAAGTGCTTTTTCTTCTCCCAAACTCTGATTCTTTCCAATTTATTAGGGGCCTTTCTGAGTGTTCAGGCATTGCAAAGTAATGAGGAAGTGAGAGGAGGTAGTGGGGTCACTCCAGAATCTATCAGGATGAATGGCCTCATGTGTCCACTGCTAGCACATCCCTAACTCTGCCCCAACATTTATAACAACCCAAAAATGCCTAGGTCAGTTTGTCAAAAACTACTTTGCCTGTGATCCATTTGCCCGATAGTCAAATTGCCTTAAATGTAATCCAGCTACAGAGTTTTCAGCTTCCTTTCATGTTCCATCCTCATCTGCCATCTTGTTTCTCTAACTGTTGAATATGGCTGAGGGCATTTCTGACTTTTTTTAAAAAGCCTTTTATAAGCAGTCATCAAATATGCAGTGTTTTACAGATAATGTTGGGTTTTATTTAAATTTGAGGATCCTGGGATCCCTGGGTGGCGCAGTGGTTTGGCGCCTGCCTTTGGCCCAGGGCGCGATCCTGGAGACCCGGGATCGAATCCCACGTCGGGCTCCTGGTGCATGGAGCCTGCTTCTCCCTCTGCCTGTGTCTCTGCCTCTCTCTCTCTCTCTGTGACTATCATAAATAAATAAATAAAAAAGGAGAATTAAAAAAAAAAAAATTTGAGGATCCTTTTTTTTCCTTTGTAAGTAAATGGGGGACTTTTTAGTCAGTTTTCTTAAAGATCGTTTTCTCAAATTTTAACCAATGCTGGTTTTTATTTTTTACTTAATTTTATTTAGTTATATTGCTTTGTATTTAGTTTAACATTAAGAGCTCCCAAACAGATGCAAAATCTTCAAAAATGTGAATTTGAAGAGAACTGGCCACTAGATAACCAGCCATTAAGCTGGTTTTCTTTTTTTCTTTTTTTTTTTAAAGAAGCTTTTTTTTTTTTAAGGTTTTATTTATTTAATCGAGAGAGAGACAGAGACAGAGGCAGAGGCAGAGACAGGCAGAGGGAGAAGCAGGCTACATGCAGGGAGCCTGACGTGGGACTCGATCCCAGGTCTCCAGGATCACACCCTGGGCTGTAGGCGGCACTAAACCGCTGAGCCACCCGGGCTGCCCAAGCTGGTTTTCTATAAATTGGTTTTGAGTGATATGATCTCCTCCTTACACATATGACATTTCCAGAATCTATGCTCTTTAAACCTAATTGAATGACTTGAAATTCCCAAGCCTCAACTTCCACATGTGAGGTACAAATAAAAATGTCCGTTTCCTCTAACAATTTTGAATAATAAATGTTTGGCAAAAAATAAAAAGGAAGACAATAGAAAATTTTGAAGAGAATGAATAGCAGCTACAAGTCTCCTACTTCACAGATTGGAGTATAAATTGGCATAACCACTCTGGAAAACAGTTTGACATTACCCTCAAAAAATGAATATATGCTTGCCCTTAATCCCAGTGTGTCCACCACTAGAAACATACTTGATAGGCTCTTCATACATACCAAAAGATGATCTCAAATGCTTACAGCAGCATAATTGTCATTTAACAAAAACTAGAAACAACCCAAATGTCCATAATAGAAGATGGATAAATAAGTTGTGTTATATTCTTACAATGGAATAATATTTTGAGATGAAAGTGAATGGACTACCATTGCATGTAGCAAAATAAATTATGGCGAGAAAAATCAGAAGAAAGTACAGGGTGTAATTCTACTTATGTGAAGTTCAAAAGCAAACAAAATATTTTAAGGGATGCATACAAGGTGTCATGAGAAAATGAGAGGAATGATTAACACAAAATTCAGGATACTTGGTTACATTTGGTGGGTGAAGGAGAAACAATTGGAGATTCTAGAATATTGTTACATTTTTTTCTTAGCTTAGGGGATGAATATATGCATATTTATTTAGTTATATACACAGAAATTGGTTTGAGTAGACTACTAATGAGATCAAAACTCAACTTTGGATCAGTGACTCTGATCTATGGTCCCCTGGAATCCCATGAATCAATCTGCCATGTAACAAATACATACCTGTGGTCATCATGGGAACCAGGTAAAAAATAAAGTGGCTACTGTTGGAACCACAGCTCAGATCCCACATCCCAGTGCCTATGATTCTTATATATCCAGAACATTTAGTCGGAGGAGGAAAAAATGCCAACATGCTAATAAGACTAAAAGTATCCACGGGGGATCCCTGGGTTGCGCAGCGGTTTGGCGCCTGCCTTTGGCCCGGGGCGCGATCCTGGAGACCCGGGATCGAATCCCACATCGGGCTCCCGGTGCACGGAGCCTGCTTCTCCCTCTGCCTGTGTCTCTGCCTCTCTCTCTCTCTCTGTAACTAACATAAATAAATAAAAATTTAAAAAATAAAAAAATAAAAAATAAAAGTATCCACGGGGGCAAGTGGCATACTTATTTGACTTCCTTTGAATGTCTCTTAACAACAAACCATCCTCAAAACTCTGATGATGTTCCTAAATTTATTTATGAACCCTTTCATAGTTTCTCCATGAAACAGAGGAAATAACCATGTTGTCCAAAGATTAACTCTCCACATGCGGTTAATGGTTTTAACACTAAGGAGGAGGTATGTACAAGTGGATGACACAGAGGTCAGCGATAGTAAAAGTAAAAGAAGACGGCAATAACCACAAAGTTTAATTCAGAAACAAAACAGCCTTTATTTTGGTTTCAATTGTCTTTTTCTTTCCTCACAAATACCTCATGTCTGTGTAATGATTGGTTCAAGCTCTACTTAAAAAACAAGACCTTAGCAAGATCCCAGCTCATTGGTTAGCCAGAAGGGAAGAAAGCTTGCTTTATGCTGTAAAAGGTTTGATGTAATTGCCTTTCTCCCTGGCCTCTTTGTCTAAACCACAAACTCCTGCAGTCCTGAGATTCCACTTGGATTTTCTCCCAATATTTGAATACATAAATATAGGTCTGCAGTACACTGCCCTTGTTTATGAGCCTTTTAAAGATCAAAGAGTGAGTTTCAGCTCTTGGGCTTGTCACTTTGAAACATACTGTACTTTACCATTTAACGGGTAGTTCTTTCAGAATAGCCCATTAGGCTCTTCCCATCTTGTCTTAACAATGAGTCCTACAGTTTGTGTAAAGAAATGCCTTTCGTGGAGGACTCGCCTCTATTCCCAACATGTTAAAAAGCTCAGTGCCTTCCTTTAATGGAGCTGAATTTTAAAGGGTGAAAGTCTGAGCTTCCATATGTGTCAATCTGAAGATGCCATAACTGTGATTCCAAATCAAATGGTCACATTGACAAAAGAGAATATCACAAAACAGAAAAAAAAAAAATAAGAGCTCACAGGATACCACTTCTCTAGGTGTTGCCTGAACTTGAAGTGTAAAGAATGTCTCCAAAACATAATAATAATAATGACTCCAAAGTCATAGACAGCCCAGAGATCAGGTCACATTGCTTAATAGTCATTGTTCCTACATGTTTATCTTGTATTTTCTTGGCAACATTGGGTTCAAATCTAAACTTTGGAACAGCATATATGTTTCTTACATAGAACAAATAAGAGGGTAAAGAAATAAAAACTCAGAAACTGAGTTAAAATTGATACATTTCCTAAAATCATGGACTGCCTATCTTGAAGTTAAGAAGAATTATGCATTTGTATGTATGTGAAAAGTTGATTTTGAGAGATTTATGCCTCCAGTAATGTTTGGAGTTCTGTGTTGCAGATCAACACCCCCATAGGGAACAATTAATAAAACTTCAATGTGTGTGTGTGTGTGTGTGTGTGTGTGTGTGTGTGTGTGTGTGTGTTTGAAGACATCAAACCAAGGTAAGCAGGAACACTAAGAGGTCAATATCCTTGAAGCAAGGGAAGTAGAAAAGAAGTGAGAAGTGATATTATTTTGACATTTGGTATTGCTTTTCCCTTCCAGTCATTTTTTGTTTCTCAAGGATGCTAAAAAGCTAAACAATTTTTTTAAAAATTAAAAAAATCTTTTTTGATTAGTTTCAAGGTACAGGGACAAAAACCATGTTCACGGTCCTTTAAGAAAGAGACATGAGAGAGATGCTGATAAATTACCCAGGCTTCCCACTGAAATACTCAAAGAACCATATCTGGGAGCATAGCCTCACAAACACTGAAACACAGATTCTAATCATTGTAATATCTGCATTAAGTTACTCTAAACCGAACTGCTTTCCAAAGCATAACATCCTCAAGTTATCTCAACAATTATTTATACACAATGTTTGCTGTTCCATTGGCAATTTGTTGCCAGACCAAAAGGCATGAACAAATAACTGAAAACCAAGAGAAATGACAGACAAAAGAAACAGTCCCACAGGAGTTGTCAGATATAGACTTCATAATATATGAGACCAATAAGTGCAAGAAAATTAGATGGTCATATGTAGACCCTCAGCAGAGAACTTGAAACTTTAAAAAAAGTGGACATTCTACAACTGAAAATACATGAAATGAAATTAAGAACATAAGGGGCATCTGGGTGGCTCAGTTAGTTAAGCATCAGCCTTAGGCTCAGGCCATGATCCTAGGGTCCTGAGATTAAGACCCAAATGGGGTTCCCTGCTCAGCAGGAAGTCTGTTTGTCCTCCCTCTGCTTCTCCCTCACTTTGTGCATTCTCTCTCTCTCTCTCTCTCTCCTTGTCTCAAATAAATAAATAAAATCTTTAAAAAAAGAAATTAAGAACTTAACAAATGAATTTAATAGTAAATGAGAGGGATCCCTGGGTGGCGCAGCGGTTTGGCGCCTGCCTTTGGCCCAGGGCGCGATCCTGGAGATCCGGGATCGAATCCCACGTCGGGCTCCCGGTGCATGGAGCCTGCTTCTCCCTCTGCCTGTGTCTCTGCCTCTCTCTCTTTCACTGTGTGCCTATCATGAATAAATAAAAATTAAAAAAAAAAAAATAGTAAATGAGAAAGGGCTGAAGAGAAGATTAGTGAACTAGAAGATAAGTCAAAAGAAATAGACTGAAATACAGAGTTAATTTTTTTTAAAGCAGTATATACAGACCAGAGCATAGGAGACATATCATACATATATACATGTTTTAATATACATGTAATCAAAATTCCAAGACAGGAATAAGAGAGTAGTTAGGAAAAATATTCAGAGATGACAGCCAACAATGTCCACAACCAATGATATCAAGTCACAGATTTAAAAGTGTTTTTCTGTAAAAGCAAACAGTTTAATTAAATACTAAGAAAACTACACCTAAGTACTTCATACTAAAATTCTTGAAAACCAAAAACAAAGGGAAAAAAAAAACCTCCTAAAATCAGCCCAAGAGAGAAAAAAAAATATTACTTTCAAAAAAAAAAAAAAATCAGCCATAAGATTGGCAAATAACTTTTAAACAAAAATAGTAGAAACCCGGGAATAATATGGTAGCATCTTCCAGCTGGTGAAAGAAAATAATTGCAAGCCTAGAACTTCTCACTCAGTGAAAATGTTTTTAAATGAAGACAGTTTCAAACAAATGAAAACAGATTTTTTTGTCAATAGGACTGCAATACAAAACGATTATAAACAGAGCCCTTTGGGTAGAAAGGAAAGAATTCCTTGTTAAAGCATAAAATGGAATTCAGAGGAATGGAAATGGTAAAACATGTATATGAGATATTAATAATGTCTTGTGAGGTTTAAATAATATAGAGAAATTTAAAATACATGATTTTTAAAAAAGATTTGTTTATTTATTTGAGAGAGAAAGAGCAAGGGGAAGAGATAGAGAGAGAAGGAGAGAGGAATCAGACTCCTTGTTGAGTGGGGAACCCTACACCGCTGGATCTCATAACCTTGAGATCATGACCTGAGCAGAACCAAGAGCTGGATGCTTACCCAACTGGGCTACTCAGCCACACCATTAAAATACATGTTAATAACAACACCAAAGGCAGGAAGAAATAATGTTAAAATGTCCTATGTTCCTTGCATTATCCATGAGTGATAAAAAAATAATAATACAGTAGATTTCAATGTCAAACATACATGCTATAATGTAGATTAATCATGTATTGTAAGCACTTGACAACTGGGTTTTTATTCCAAGTTTTTTTTTATATATAGCAAATAACTTTATTTTTTTCCCAGTCTTCTGCATTTCTTTTTTTTTTTGTAAATTTATTTTTTATTGGTGTTCAATATGCCAACATATAGACTAACACCCAGTGCTCATCCCATCAAGTGCCCCCCTCAGTGCCCATCACCCAGTCGCCCCCACTCCCCGCCCACCTCCCCTTCCCCCACCCCTAGTTCATTTCCCAGAGTTAGGAGTCTCTCACGTTCTGTCTCCCTTTCTGATATTTCCCACTCATTTTGTCTCCTTTCCCTTTTATTCCCTGTTACTATTTTTTATATTCCCCAAATTTATTGTTTTTTTTTTATTGGAACACAAGTGCGCAACTTAATTTTTTGATTACCAAGACATCCACTTCAAAGATGGCTACCCTGAATAAACAAATTGGCAATCACAGGATGAGATTGAGAGCCATTCCTTTCCTCCCAGAAATTTCCCTCTGTTTTGGAGCTCTCTAATAGATTCAGACAACTGACCATTTGGTCACTTGTTTTCTCCTTCCTACACTTTAATTCCCACTTTTATGTTTTAACCACCAATAAAGAGTGAACCTGCAAAACCCTAGGCCCCTATCCTTGACCCCCCCCAAAAAAGAACCCCAGAGCTGCTTCCCTCACCCCCTCCCCTTTGCATGTCCTCAATGTGAGACCCCAAGAGTGCCAGATGCCCTCCAGGACCCGTGAGTAATAAATCTTGTCTATTTTCTCAAAGTTTCTAAAGGTTATTCCTGAGGTCATCTTGCAATCATAATAAGAAGTACAAGGGCCAGTCTATTCACAACATTGATTCAAAAAAAAAAAAAAGATGCCTTGGAGGAACTTACCACAGGCCCAGGTGAGTGCCCTCAGGCATTTCTAGCCAATAGCATCACTATTGACCCACTGAGGCCCACACAGAACAAACTAGAGTAAAAGAATATATAACGAACAAATGTCTAACAGAGTAAAGGAGTAATAAGAAATAATTACTCCAAATAAAGTAATAAATGTGGCATCTTAAAGAAAACTTAGCAGCTAAAGAAACTTAGCAGGTAAACAACAAAATAGTATTCCATAGTTTCTGTGGGTTTGGAATTTGGAGGCAGCTTGGCTGGTTGGCTTTAATTCAGAGCCTCTCATGAGGATTCCATCAAAATATCAGCCAGATCTACAGTCATAGGAAGGCTTGACTGGGAGTGAAGGACCTACTTTTAAGATAACTCAATCTATAAGGCTATTGGCAAGAAGCCTCAGTTCCTCACTACATGTGAGTGGATGTTTGAGAGTCCCAATCACATTCCTTTTGTGATCTAGTTTTTAAATAATTCATTGTAATTTCTGCCTATTCTAGTTGATAGAAATGAGGCCATAAGTCTTGGGCACATTCACAGAAAGATAAAGCTGTACCCCTTAAAAGATGAAATACCAAACAATCTGTGAACACATATAATGCCATGAAAAAAAAACATGATTAGGGGAATTGTAGAGGGATGCTTGGGTGGCTCAATGGTTGAGCATATGCTTTTTGGCTCAGGTTGTGATCCTGGAGTCTGGGATTGAGTCCCACATTGGGCTCCCCACAGGGAGCCTGCTTCTCCCTTTGCCTGTGTTCTCCCGGTGTGTCTCTCATGAATAAATAAATAAAATCTTAAAAAAAAAAATAAAGAAATGGTAGAAGGTGAGACAAAGAAAGAACAAAAAACAAAAAGTAGATCTAAACTACATATATCAGAAACCATTCAATATAAAAACAAAATATTCCAATTAAATGACAAAGACTATCAGACTGGATGAAAAAATATGCTGCTTATATGAGGCACACCTTAAATGAGTATACAGAAAAAATTAAAATAAGAGAGGGGCACTTGACAGAATGAGCACTGGGTGATATACTATATGTTGGCAAGTCAAACTCCAATTAAAAATATACAAAAAATAAAAATAAAAAAACACAATAGAAATAGATATACCTTCATGAGAACACTAAGCAGAAGAAAGTATACATAGCTATATTAATATCAAACAAAGTAGCATTGAAGGCAAGGAGTATTACTAAATAAAGAGGAACATTTAATAATGATAATGACATTTTGTAATAAAAAGGTTAATCCACCAAGAAAATATAATACAGATATTAAATAGACAAAAGATATTAAGAACAAAATGCCAATTATGTGAAAATTTAAATGAATTAAAAAATGCTTAGGAAATACTTCCAAAACTGACACAAGAAGAAACAGAAACTCTAAATAGGTCTCATGTCTATTTAAGTAATTGGATCTATGATTTGAAACCTTCCCATGAACAAACCTCCAAGTCTATATATTCCATTGGTAAAAGTTTGTTTACAATTGGTGTTAGTAATTCCGTAAATTATTAAATCTATTAAATTTACTATTAAATTTACTTAAATTTAAATTAATTTCTTAAAATATATGTCAATTATAAACAAATTTCTTCAGATAATAAAAGAAAAGAAATTTCCTACCTCATTTTCTGAAGCCAGGCTAGTCTTAACCTTGATACCAAAGCCTAACAAGAACACTGCAAAAAAAAAAAAAAAAAAAGGAAAAGTATACCCCAATCTCATTCATAATACCATAGAAGTAAAATGATT
Organism: Canis lupus baileyi; assembly: GCF_048164855.1. Taxonomy (NCBI): domain Eukaryota; kingdom Metazoa; phylum Chordata; class Mammalia; order Carnivora; family Canidae; genus Canis; species Canis lupus. The sequence goes on along the minus strand of NC_132867.1, from coordinate 33,320,398 downwards.
GAACAAAATAGTATCAAACTGAATTCAGCAATATAAAAAAGGATAAGACATCATATCAAGTTGGGTTTGTTCCAAGAATTCAAACTGGCTTACTATTCAATAATCAATTAATCTACAATATGGGTATACATTATGGGTCTATTTATGCAATAGGATACTATGCAATAACGAAAATTAGTAAACTACTGATTCAGCAGCAAGAGCTTTCTTCCAGAGGCACCTGGGTGTCTCAGTGGTTGAGTGTATACCTTTGGCTCAGGGCATGATCCCGGGATCCTGGGATTGAGTCCCACATCGGGATCCCTGCAGGGAGCCTGCTTCTCCCTCTGCCTATGTCTCTGCCTCTCTCTGTGTGTCTCTCATGAATAAATAAATAAAATCTTAAAAGAAAAAAAAAAAGAACTTTCTCCTTAACATAAGATTTAGTAAAGAAGCTAAACAAGGAATGCATACTATATGATTCCATCTATATAAACTTCAAAATAGGCCACAGTAATGAAAGATTATAAAGGTCAGGATAGCAATTACTCCCTCTAGGAAGAATGAAGGACACAGTGATTGGGAGTAAGCGTAAGGGAGGCCTCTATGGTATTGATAATGTTCTATCTCTGATATGGGTTCCATAGAAGTATGTTCATTTTATAGTAATCAATCAAGCTAATCACTAGTCACCATTTGTGCATTTTTATGTATATAAATGGATTTGAATATCAGAACTAAAAACTAACATTTAAACACCCAAGACCCGGTAAACTAAATTACACCAAATAAAAATTGCCTACAGTTTAGAATTCCAAAAAGTGAATTTATACACTCTCTTACTTGCTCTTCACTCCAGCTGTCAGAGGCAGTGTGTAGGCAACTGAAATATTGACAAGTTCAGTGACTCACTCAAAATAGTATAGCTATTATCACAATGCCAAGTCATCTAATAATGACAGAATAATCCAAGATTATTGAACCACTGACCATATTTTCCCCTTGGAGTCCAATTTAACAAAACTCATTTAAACCACTGCAGTGAAATCCATGAATATGACTACTCTGACTCCATTTTTCCCATTGCTTTACAAAGCCAGATCATCCTGTGCAGAATGGTGGGTGCAGCACAGACTTTGAAGTAAGATCAAATCTGGGAGGAAAAAATCCAGACCTTGTCACAAATCAACTATGTAACTTTGGACATGGTACTTCATTGCTCTCAGCAATGCTTTCCTAGTCTACAAAGTGGAACGAATAGCATGCCTTTCAATAAGGTTGTGTGAAGAGTTAATTAAATGACATGGGAAAATTGCCTGGCATGGTGCCTGAAAGCAGTTGATGCTCAGTTATGTTGGTTTTACCCCACCCTCCTCGCAGCAAGCTTCATAAAGGAAGTGAGTTGTCTGTCCTATGGAGGTCCAACCCCAAAACTCTTCAAAAAATTGTGATAACAGCATAGACAGACACCTGAATTTATCCAATCCAGCAGAGGTGCTTGCAGATGAACGGACTCGTTTAGGGTCATTACTTAGACAAAAACTCAACTTAAAACCTAGACTTAAATTTAAATTAATTTCTTAAAATTGATAATGTCAATTATAAACAAACTTCTTCAGATGATAATGTCAATTATCCACCTAGATGCACCAAAATCCACCTAGATGCCACACATTTGGGTCAATCTGATGCCGCTACCACTACCAACCTTTCTTTCCTCTGGGGAGAGAGACTGTTTCTGCTTTCAACCTCTCCAAAGGCAAGAGTGAAACATCCAGCCTTTATCAATATCCCTCAAGATCAGGCTGTGCGAGTAGAAGACTAACCCCAGACACAAGTAATCCCTCCTCCCCTTTTCTCCCATTACATTTTACATTTAATCTTTCTATGCACAAGTTCACATTTCATTGTGGTACTTTACTAGTTTACCCTGGTCTTCTCTTGGGAACTCAGAGAGGACAGAATCTGTGTATCATTCATTTTTATATGCCCAGTACAAAAAACAAATGTATTAAGCTTCAAAAAATCTGTATAGAGGGAAGGAAGGGAGAAAGGGAAGAAGGGAAGGAGAAAAAAGGAAACCAAACTAATTTGTGAGCAAAGGAAGCAAGGTTTGTCTTTAAATAGCCTGCCCAGCCTCTTTCTCTGTGCTCTTGTCCTCTCTCACTGCCTCTCTCACACCATTGAGCCTTCCAAATTGATCAGTATTTTTTCTACCTTTTCAATGTCCTCCCCACCTTATCTCAGCCTCTATTCTCAGAAACAAGACCCTTGACCAATTATTTATATTGCTAATGTGATTGGGAATCACTATGTTGCTTTTTTTTTTTTTCTAGACAGAAGATGCATTTCATGAATGCCCTGGAATTACAGAGGGCTTGGTATCTTGTTAAGAGAAAGCAGGTGAGGAATATGAGGCATAGAACAGGGAGCCTTCTCAGTAGCCATGAAGTTGACCCTTGCTTCACTCATGAAAACAAGTGGATTTGAGGCTGTTACTTAACCTCAATTTCCTTGGGCTTCATTCCCTCTTTGTCTTCACAGACCTTATACCTAATTTCCCACAGAGTCACCTATTCCTTGGAGACTGATCAGATGCCTCAGTCTTTTCCCACAGGTGTCAACATGTGTTGGGTTAGCAGCCACCGCACCTGGGTTCTACTGCTAAACATATCCATGTGGCCCAGCTATGTCAAATATCACAGTTGAGTAAGTTTGGATAGTATGATGTAATAATGCTGCTTTGTATCTTCTCCAGGTGGTTCATGTGGCATTGTCCTCTGCCATAGAGCCTGGGCTTGAATAATTTCCCATTTCCTGGATACACTGAATATGATAACCTCTTTGGTCCCTTTGTGCATGCCTACATCCTTTCCCATCAACACGAAGGGAATGTTTTTAGAGTGTGTCTAGGACCATCTTTTGGCATCCTACTGTTGGGAATGAGGGTTGCGGCACCCCAGCTTAGACACAAAAGCAGCTGAATTCAACCTAGCCAAGGATGAGGGCAGCCCACAGACACAGAAGTAGTTAAGGTAGGAGTCAAGGGTTCATTCGCTGGATTGAGAAGGATTCAGACAGATGCCCTCCAGACATAGGTCTGGGAGGGATAAGAGGGGATCACATTTTCTGTTTAAGACTCAACTTTATTTTGCCTGGTCCAAACATCCTTGCCACTAACAGCATGTGTGACCGTGAGAACATTATTCACAATTCTCCTCATTCACAATGAGGAGATTATAGCTCCTCACTTCCCAGGTTTATTGTGAAGCTCAACAAGTCAATAGACATGAAGCACGTGCCACAATGTATACTCTTCACAATGTTATTATAATTATTCTTAATAACTTTTGGTTTCTGTGCAGTTACTCAAATGTTCATATTTTTAGAATATTTAGAACATAGTTTGGTCAACCTACCTCAAAAACATATTGGTAAAATATATCTTGCCTTGACATATTTAATGTTAAAACACATGAGAAATCATTCTTTTTTTGTTGTTGTAGATATTTTTCCTTTATCATCACCTGAAATGACATAAAATACAATCAGTTTTTCTTAATTACTAATTACCATGGAAAAAAGTTCCAATTTCCAAAAATAATAGGTGGTTTATAGCTACCATGTATGTTCCTATGCTATTTCTTCTGAATCCCAATTACTAATGCTAAATGCTAATATCTAATGCTGATGCTAATACATAATCCTATGCCAATTCTTCATCAACCTAAAATTAAATTTCTTTCCTAAAAATAATTCTGAAAAAAAAAAGACTCAATTCTACCTGACAGACACTACCACCAATAGATGATTTAATTAAAGGGAATGCACACACATACAGAGACTCTTGGTAAGGGAGATGTGTACTCTCCAAAAAAGAGGCAATGAAATTTTTCTGCTAAGACTGCAAAGATAGGTTCATATTCATTCATCCTCCTACTAAATTATGAGACCAAACACAATGATGGAGCTAGTAAGGATCATAATAATAAATAGTAAACGTATTGAGTATTAACTCTGTGCTTAGCCCTTATGAAGTACTCTACCTGGATTATCTCATTTAATCTATATAATAACCATATGATAGGTACATTATTATTTTCATATTACAAGTAAAGCACCTGAGTCTTAGAAAATTTAAGCAACTTGCTCGTGGTCACACAGCTAGTAAGTGGCAGAGGCAAGTTTCCAACCCAAGTAATCTCTCTCAAGAGCCCATGCTCTTGATCTACACACTGTACTATTTCCCTACAGATCATGGTCTTGTTTACTGAATGAATTAATGAATGAATAAGTGAATAAGTGGGTGAAAAAATATATGGACTGAATGCTTACTACACTACACACAGCAAACTAAGAGTACTGCTGAATTTTCTAATTTTCACACCAGGTAGATGTTGCCACTGGGCCTGGAGATAAGAAACACACACAAAAAAAAATGGAAATCTGTGAAAAGAAAGGGTAGTGGGTTGAGACTGAGCTCTGTGGAGTTAGGATATCTACTTGGGCCATCCTGGGAGGCTCTGAATAATGATCTCCCTTCATACCTCCCATCCCTAAGTTTCCAATCCATGCTGAGATGAACAACAAGAGAAATTGCATTTCCTGGCATTGCTCATATATCTATCAGTTGAGTATGTCAAGAGCTTCCTAATCATGCTGGTAGCTCTCAGAGGATAGAGAGCTTCCTCATACATTTGCAGGTCCTGTTTCACTACTCAGTTATTGATTCAATATGACCATTCTCAAATTTGGGCCATGGATTGCTTGGGGGAGCTAAAGTTTCAAGAGTGCATTGAACAAACCTGCTTCCTAGTGACATGGTACGTATGTCTTTTGGCCAAGCAGAAAGAATTCTGCTGGCTTTCTGTGAAGCACCACTGACAGGCTGTCAAAGTTTAATTATGTATTTTCAATTAGTTGGTAATGGGTTTATTTCAGAAACAGCATCGTTCAAGACTCAGTACAAAGCCCATCCTTTCCATGAAGCACTCTCTGAGCATCTTGGCCCATGGCAATATCTCCATCCTCCATACAATCACCAAAACCTATTGTCTGGACCATAATTTGCCAATGCCATCTATCACTTTGTTCATTCCATGTCTTACACCAACTGTAAGTCCCATGAGGACAAAGACTATGTCTTCTACTCCTTTGAGTAGCAAGATAAGATTTTTAGATATGTATTAATTCCACAAATCCTTATTGCACATCAACAATATGTCAACCAGGAATTCAACAGAGACAAAACAGATCAAAACCCTTTCTGTAGTGGAGGAACTCTCCTCCATGCTGCCTTGTTCTTGCCACAATTCTCTTCTCCTATTCCTATTCCTGTAGAAACACACATACACTAATGTGTACAGAGTAGAGATCAGAGCCACATTCTCTATGGTAATCTCCAAAGAATGGCAAGCCCAGGTCAACCATAATGAGTCACAAAAAAAGCACAAATGAAAATTAGATGACCCTTTCTCTAGAGTTTGGAGAAGGGCTGCCCAAACAAGGGGATGGGAACTGAAAGGAGAAAAAGTTGTGGGTGTCTAAAGAGGCCCCCTATGCCTTATCCCAGTAGTAAGCTTGGAACTCACTCATGTTAGCAGCCATTTGTTAAATTTGTTAGATTTTCAGAAATTTTATGAACTAGTTGAGGTTAGCAGCTTGAAATTGGCCATGGAGTTAGTTTTCACACTTTTGAAAAAAACAAAGCTACAAATTTTGGCCTTTCTGCACCTGTTCCCCTCCTCAACACCAGAGCCAGTTGTTAGACATTTACCAGCACTACTGAGCCTACAGTGCTCTCCTAGCCTCTACCTCAAAAGCAGTTGGGTAGAAAAGGCAGCAGGACTAGAAGGGAGGACATGAGATAGCATCAGAGAGACTCAGAAAGCATTAGAAGTTTCCTTGCTCCCTGAGAGGGGTGCACACAAGGCCTAACAGAACAAGAAATAAACAGAATCATGAGCTGACTGGAGACTTTAGTGGGACACAGGCATCTCACAATTATTTTAATCATTATTAGAAATAACTAACACAATAAAAGTGGGTGATGGTGAGAGTATGGCATGAAGCAAGGATTATGATTAATCCAAATCAGGACTCCCAAGATCCACAGAAGAGGGAAAAAAGGAGGAGAAGAAAGACATAACCATACACTTGTTGCCTGGAGACGACCATGATGGGACAACAGGCCTCTCAGCAGAAGCCAGAGATGAGATGCCATGATTGTAGGCAGATGCTGCCCTGGAAAGAAGGGGAAGGTAGAAACTCTTAAACTCACCAAACATGTTCCCAAAGCAACCCTAGTGCCAAAAAGAAAAAAAAAAAACACCAAAATGATTAAGTTATCCTGAAGTAAATATAAATGTTTTCTGTCCATATAATCTGTTTAGGCTGCCATAACTGAGTGTCTTACACAACAGACATTTGTTTCTTATACCTCTAGAGGCTAGAAGTCCAAGATCAAGTTCCATCAGGATTCAGTTTCTGGTGAGGTCTCTCTTCCTGACTTGTGGATGGCCACTTTGTCCTCACATGACTTCTTCCTGGTGCACATGTGGGAAGAGAGAGCATGATCTCTCTCTTCCTCTTCTCATAAGACTACCGGTCCTACCGGATCAGAGCCCCAATCTTAGGCCCTCACTTAACCTTAATTACTTAAAAGTCTTATCTCCAAATGCAGTCACAGTGGGTCTTGAAACTTCAACATTTGAATTTGGGGTGATACAACTCAGTATGTGGCACTCTCACTAGGTAGAAAGGGAACTCCCAACAGGGACTGAGTTGATGCTCTGTTGTTGGGGTTGTGGCCAGCAGGCACTCTCTTCAGAGCTGGTGCAAGTCTAAATTGGCACAACCAATTTCAATATTCATAAAACTTACAAAACCATTTACTCTGTATTCCAGTGATTCGACTTTGGGAATTTTTCCTATTCACCTACCTTCCTCTGTACAAATTGACATATGCACACAGTTATTCACAGTAGTCGAATCACTATATTGTACACCTGAAACTAACATTACACTGTGTGTTAACTAGCTAGAATTTAAGTAAAAAAAATTTTGAAAAGATTGGAAGCAGCCAAATGTTCATCAATAGAAGACAGGTTAAGTCAACAATGGAATATTCTAAATTACTAAAAAATAATGATAAAACTTTCTACATAATGACATGCAAAAGATTACATATTCCATTTAATGTGCAAGGGAAAGAATAAGAATTTATGCTCACATTTTGTTCTATTTTAAAAGGATTCACAAGAAACTAATAAAAGGGGAACAAGACATCTTAAGGTATGGCTTTTTTTAAGAGAGTTTTTGTTTATTTATTTATGAGAGACACAGAAAGGCAGAGACATAGGCAGAGGGAGAAGCAGGTTCCCTGCAGGGAGCCCAATGCGGGACTCCATCCCAGGACCCAGGGATCACGACCTGAGCCAAAGGCAGATGCTCAGCCATGAGCCACCCAGGCATCCCAAGGTATAGCTTTTTAATACTATTATGCTTTTATGTAATGATTGCGTGATCTAATGAAAACAAAAGTAACATTGCATTTCTGCACACCTGAATTTGTGACATGTAAAGAATTACTACCTGCTCCGCTTGTATCTACCACAATAAGAAGTTCAAGAAGAGTTTTCTGGAGATCCCTGGGTGGCTCAGCAGTTTAGCGCTTGCCTTCGGCCCAGGGTGTGATCCTGGAGTCCCGGGATCGAGTCCCACATCAGGCTCCCTGCATGGAGCCTGCTTCTCCCTCTGCCTATCTGTGTGTGTGTGTGTGTGTGTGTGTGTGTGTGTGTGTGTCTCATGAATAAATAAATGAACTCTTTTTTAAAAAATAATATTATAAAAGAAGAGTTTTCTGATTGACCATTTCTGATCCCATTGAGTCATGAGTATGACATTCTTCAATACAGTAAAACTTGTGATGAGAATCGATATTATGTCTGACCCTGCCAGAAGTGTGGGTTGAGTCTGTTGATTAACATGTGACTTTAGGCAGGTCACCATCCTTCTTGTAGCTTCAATTCTTGCCTTATAAGGAGAGAAATCAGCTCAGTTCGGTAAATATTTATTGGGAGGTGCTCCCCTCCTGGAGACTCAAAGCTCATAAGATCCAGCGCCTGCCCTCAAGCACTTCGTGGACTGGTTGAAGGAGGAAGTCAAGACAAGGTCAAGGGCAACAGACTGTGGCAGGGACCATGACAGAAGTGCTCCAGGGAGTGCTGGTGCCTGGAAGAGGGCTACCCTTAACCTGTGTGATCAGGGAAGACTTTCCGCAGGAGAAGGGCTAGGGGGGAAGGTGTCCAAGGCAAGAGAAGAACAAGAGCAAAGGCATAACCAGGGCACAAGAGGGAAGCCCAAGCAGCACAGATTATTGCAGCATCAGCATGGGCCAGGAAGGTGTAGTAGATGCAGCTGTAATGGGCCCTTCCTGAGGTCCAGCCCAGCCCGATTCTCCAGGAGGTATGTTCTCTCTGTGACACTCCATGGGAACATGTGGAAGGATCCTTGACCTCCATGACCAGAGTGTGGACCACCCCAAAGGCAGTGAAAGCACAAGGGAATCCCATAGGGACTAAGCCAAGAGAAGGTTCCCTTGCACCCACTGGAGGCCCAGGCTAGGTAGACAGGAATACCCCCTCCATGCCCCAGTTCTGCCAAGCTCCATGGGAGCTGCCTACATCACTGCTGAGGGGGTAGGGTGGTGGTCCCCAGCACCGGCAACCCTCCACCCCCCACACCTTGGTGCCCCTGGGACCTACAGCTTGTTCTGCAATTAGAGAAATATGCCCACCCTAGATGTCTTCCCCTCTTCCCTCCCCAGGGTCAGTGCTGCTTCTAATTGCTGGCATGCCCAGCTGATCCGTGGCCTTGCAGGGCAGGCCCCAGGGCTTCTGTTACATGCCATCATCCTCCTCTTATTTGATTCTCACAACAATCCTGCAGGGTTGTAATCCTATACTCATTGCACATATGATACACTGAAGTTCGAAGGCATTAATTGGCCCAAGTTCTCAGGAACACTTAGTGTCAGAGCTAGGATTCGATTTCAGGTCCCACCTTTCCAAGCCAGGAACCTAAGCCTAGAAGGGAAGGCCTGTTTGTTTCCTTGACCAGCAGGCTGGCTGTTCCAAGCTTTGTCGCAACCATCTGGGTTGAGCTCCTCCCACGCCCCAGCCCGCCCCACTCATCCCCCAAATCCAAGGCCAGTGCTGCCCCCTCCCCTGAGCACGGCTGGATCAGATTAGCAAAAGCAGCCGCATTCACAAGATTGCCCTACTTGGCTCCAGCAATTAATTAAGAGCCGTCTGAGAGCCTCCAAAGGGCCTGCAAGCTCCAGCAAGATACAGCACACATAGTTTAATCCAAACTATTTGCTGTGTTTTTCCCTTCCCTGGAGAACCAGTCCTTACCTGTTACCTGAACCTGATTAAATTTTTAAGCTGCTCATTCTTGGTGCCAACCATGAGCCAACCTGCTGGTCATTGGAAGGTGGGGAGGTGGCTGGAAACTTGACAATGATAATAATTGATCAATACACACGTCGTTGTTTACTGGCTGTACTACGGAGCATCCAGGATCTACACCAGGCACTGCTTGTCCTGGTCAACAGTGCTGTTTGCACATATGGGACCTGCACTTTCAGCCAGGATATGGCAGGACAGGAGCCCGAAAGATCCAGGCTAGAGTGATCTATGTACAGGGCTGATTTGTGGCCATGATGGAGGCCTCTTCCCAGAGGCTGTTGCCCATTGGCCCATCACAGTCTTAGGAGCGGTCTTAGGGATCAGATGTCTCACCACCCACCAGCCTCATGGTCTCCATCCTGCCAGCATTAAACATCAAAGTCCGATTGACTCTCCAACCAAAATGTATCAGAATCTACCCACTCTACCTACCTCGGTGCCAATAGCTAGCCCTGGGGTCACCAAACATTTTCCGTAAAGAGCCAGATAGTAAATATTTTAGGTATGGTGGGCAAAGGGGCAAAATTGAGGGTATTACGCCGGTACTTATATAACGAAAGAGAAAACATACTTCTACACATTTTTATTGATGAAATTTAAAATATAACAGTGTTAATAATTGACTACAATTTTTAGATACAGGTCAACTAAGGAGAATGGAATTCTTTTGTGGGGGAAGAATATTTCCCTTAATTGAGGTTCAGAGCTAGTGCCCTCTGTCATCGAATCAATTTAAAATGTTCGCCAGTCTTATTTCTACAGGCCACACAAAAATAGGTGTCCAGCCAGACTTGGCCCATGAGCTGTAGTTAGCAGAACCCCGCCTTTCTTGAAAATATGTTGCCAAGGTCCTGAAACAACTTCCCAACAGATCTCCTGCCTTGACTCTTGTTCCCAGAAAGTCTGTCCTCCACTTGGCACCAGGAAGACCTTGGTAAAGATTATATTCGGTCTTTATTCCTCTGCTCAGAACTTTCGGTTGCCTTCCCATTCCAATGGCCTGGAATGCTCCAGTCTGATTCAGACATAGAGTCTCCTCGGAAAGCTCACACACCCGGGAGAAAGACAGCCTCCCCCAGCACGACTCCCCTGCCTTCAGGAGGCTAGAGCAGGACTCAGGGGAGGCCAGGCAGGGAGCAGCTGAGGGGTGCACGCCAGGGGTCTCAGAACCCCTGTGCCTGGGCCCTCTGCAGGCAGTACTTGCTCTACTGGATATTCAAGTGCAGGTAGAGCAAGGTGGACTACCTGAGTGCAGAAATGGCCGAGGAAACTAGTCTGCTGAGCCAAATATACCCAAGACATGGCATCGTTAGAGCTCAGTAATGAGTCCAGTGACAGCGTGGTTTATTGTCATCTGCACGGTGCCAGATCAGGAGATCAGCGTTCTGTTTTCAGCTTTGCCTCTAACCAGCTGTGTGACCTCAGCCAAGTCACCAGCTCTGGGGGCTTCTGTTTCTTCACGAGAAAAACGAGAGGGGTCATCCCCCAAACCGCTGGTAATCGGAATTAGTGTGCAATTTAAAAATAAAACAGATTCCTGGGCTCTACTCTAGAATTTACTGATTCGGAAGATGGGAGACTGTGAGTGTGTGTGTGTGTGTGTGTACACACATGCATATACATAGAAACATAATATGTACAAATATCATCCATGTGTATAGACACATGCATATGGACAGTATGCTATACATTTCCATATATTACATATGTACATTTTATATAGATGTGTATATGTGGGACGCCTGGGTGGCTCAGTGGTTGAACATCTCTGCCTTTGGCTCATGGTGTGATCCCAGAGCTCCTGGATCGAGTCCTGCATCAGGCTCCCCTCAAGAAGACTGCTTCTCCCTCTGCCTATGTCTCTGCCTCTCTCATGAATAAATAAGTAAATAAAAATCTTTAAAAAAAAAAAGGAGAGAAGGTGGAAAGGGAGTAGTAGAAGGAAGGATAAGGAGCACCAACATGTTCTAAAAAAAATGTATGTATGTGCATGCATACATGTATATACAAACAGATATAGATGCATATACATATAAACCACATACTATATATTTCTATATATTGCACAGATTCATAAATATTTGTATATATTATATATCTACATGTATAAGTATGTACACATACACACATTGGATATACATACACACATTTTTACATACATTTTTACATATGTGTATGCGTGTGTGTGTTCTCTTGGCGATTGCAATGATTAAATACCTGTTGTTTTTTAAAAATAAATGCGTGTATTGATCAATTATTATCATTGTCCAGTTTCCAGCCACCTCCCCACCTTCTAAAAGGTTGGCTCATGGTTGGCACCAAGAATGAGCAGCTTAAAAATTTAGACACACCATCCCCAGATTTTAAATGTCTATGTGATAAAGAAAAGGGGTGCCTATAAATTCTATATTTCATACAATTTAATGATAAACATATTTATGAACAAATGCTAAAAGTCGGAACCTCATGAAAGAATCTCATGTCTTTTGAGTTTAAGAGAGCACTACTGAACAACTAGATTTTTTTTTTTAAAGATTTTATTTATTTATTCATGATAGACAGAGAGAGAGGCAGAGACACAGGCAGAGGGAGAAGCAGGCTCCATGCACCAGGAGCCCGACGTGGGACTCGATCCTGGGACTCCAGGATAGCGCCTGGGCCAAAGGCAGGTGCCAAACCGCTGAGCCACCCAGGGATCCCTGAACAACTAGATTTAGACTTTAAGAAAGATTCTCAACAATTACAAAGCACTCTACAGTTTGCCGTATTATGTCATTTCCTCTATGACCACAACAAACTGAAGATTATTATTCCGGTTCTATAGAGGCCGACCTTTCCCAACATCATATAGCTAATAAATTGCCAATCGGGATTTGACCCTAAGCTTCCAAACTTTAGACTCAGTGTTTTTTTTTTTCCATCAGGCAAAGAATTATTTTGAACATTTTTTTCAAGAAGAATGAGTTGGACAAGTATTAATTACTGCAAATTCCAAATTAGTAGAATCCAAATTAATGACATTATGGTTATGTCATTGACTGGCCCATGAGAGATTATAGTTCTTTAAAAGTTTCCTGTCCCTACAAATTTTTACCAAGAAGACTTTCCAACTCTCCACTTGCTCAGGGTTACAGAGTTCCTGTTTTTTAATACAAGGAAAGAAGAATTTTACAGTTAGATTTCTTTTCACATTTACATTCAAAAGAAGAACTGCCCCTGGACTGAACTGCTTTCCCTTTATCGCCTGAGGGCAATAACAACACAATTCCACATCCACATCCGTTTGTTTACTCAATAGACTTCTGAGGGTTTGAAACATCACTCTCTGACAGGGGACTTTCATCATCTTGTCTCCCATAACCCTATGAAGCAGAGAAGTGGGGAGACTGGGGGAGTCCTGTAACCAAGAAGGATACGGTGACAACCATGACAAGATGAGGTTGACCCACCTGGCAGTTGTCAATCCCCACCGTGAACTTCTCGGGGACTTCTACCTCTGTGAGTTTTGCCTGTCAACAGGCATTCGTCAACACCCAATCCCTGTGAAGGGTGTTGAGAACTGAAGACCGTCATGGTCTGATGCTCACGTGGATGAGACAATTGTTAGAAACGTTCCCAAGGCGTCTAGGTTTTATCACAAACAATATTACAGCCTTAATTAGCATTTGGTACACCACATGGGGCCTGAATTTGCATTCTTTTGTCACGTAGGCTTCCAGTCACCCCCATATCATTCGCTTCCCCCATGTCTGCTCCAATCCAGGCAACCAGTCCACAGAAGCCAAGCCTGCCTCAGTGTCCCCATAGGATCCTGGGGTCTGCTCCTTATAGCCTACTAAAGCATCAGTTCTCAACTTGGGGTGCATACCAGAACAACTCGAGGAGCTTCACAAAACACTGATACCTAGTGACATTATCAAAGATTCCAATTCACATGGTCTGGTCTGGCCACCAGGATTTCTAGAAGTTTCTGGGTAGTGCTTACAGGCAGCCAGGGTCAGAGACTTTGGTTCTAAATTTCTCTGAGCCAAAGATGTGTAAGTCTGGAGGTTCCAGCTCTACATAAAGGGAAAGAGTAAGGCTTTCATTGATGTGGGAAGGCGGAAAGTAAGGTACATGACTGAGTCTCTGTACTTCCAGTTCTCCTGACGATGTCTGACTTCCCATGGCCTTCCATCGTTTAGACCACCTCTCAAGCTTCCTGTGTAATGTGGTTTTGAGATGACGCACACAAACGCACACCCAGCTAATTGAAAAATAATTAAAACTTATCAACTGAATTTAACGAGCAGCTATTTTAAAAGCATAATGGTTAGCTTGTTGGTCTATAGACAATCATCAGTGTTTTATTTTTCTGAAACGCACGTGTACCTCAGATCCTGCCTGAAAGTGAAGTACTCACTGCGTATGTACTGAAGAGTTTTAAGCCTTTCAAGTAGACCTTCAAGGATTTACGTCTGTATTTGTTTCCTGCGGCTGCTGTAAGAAATTATCACAGACTAAGTGGCTTAAAACAACGCAAATTTATTCTGGTTGAAGCCTGAAATGGACCTAACTAAGCTAAAATTCAGGTATTGGCAGGGCTAGGAGAGGCTTTAGATTTAGATTCCTTTAGATTAGGCTTAGATTTAGATTCTTCCTTTCCAGAGGCTCTAGGAGATCATGCATCTTCTTGCCTTTTGCATCTTCTAGAGACCACACTGATCCCTTGGCTTGTGGCCTCTTCTCTCTCTCTTCAAATCTTGCACAGGCAGACTGAGTCTTCCTCACGATGACATCTCCCTGGTTCTGACTCTTCTGTTTTCTCACTGGAGGACCCCTGTGATTGCACCAGGATCACTGTGTAATCCAGGATAATCCCTTTATCTTCAGGTCAGCTGATTGGCAACTGTGGTTCCATTTATAACCTTAATTCCCCCTTGATGTGTAATACAACACAGTCACAGGAAGACTAGGGCCTGACATCTTTAAGGGCCCATTGTGCCCACCCAGTGCCCTAATGAACTGATGATGAATTAGTTTAAGGGCATAAATGGTGCTTTAAAACCTGTCTTACCCGGGGAGGGAAATGAGGAACTTATCACCAAATGGGGACCCATGTGTCATCCAAGTAAATAAAGAGTAGGGACGGCCCTCCTGACATCTGACCCACTCATTCCTCACCCGCTCAGCTTGGGTCAGTAAATAGATGCTTACTCTCTTATTCAGTGTAGCTCCTCGTCCCACAGAAGCACCCACCTGAGCCTTCTGCTTGGTCTACTTTTGTTTCGAGGGAAATATTTATTTACAGGCTTTACATTTGCTGTAAAACTTACCTGCAAGGAGGTGTACAGTCCCTTACGTGTGTGTTTACAAATCTTCAGTGTGTGTGCATGCACCCATATAACCTAAACCCTTGTCAAGATACAGTCAATCTTTGGGGCGCCCGGGTGGCTCAGTCAATCAAGCATCTGACTCTTGGTTTTGGCTCAGGTCATGATCTCAGGGTCGTGGTCTCTGGGTCCTGGAATCGAGTCCTGAGTGGGGCTCACACTCAGCACAGAGTCTGCTCATGATTCTTCTCCCTCCTCCCTCTTCCTCTGCCTCTCTCTGCTCCTCCCTGCTCTCTCTCGCTCTCTCTCTCTTTCTCTCTCTCTCTCTCTCAAATAAATAAATAAAATCTTTTAAAAAAAAGATATAGTCAATCCTTGCCTCTGGCACATTTCTCTTATTTATTTCAAATCAATGTATCTGTTGGATATCTAGTATGAAGCTTGAAATTTATTTTATACTTTACAATGTATGGAATAAAATTTAGTACATATACCACATGCAAAGTTCTAGGGCTCTTTGTTCATTGGTTGGGAGGTTGGTCAAATGGAGTCTTTGCTGTTCTGTTGCCGTTATTGAGATAAAACACACATACCATAAAATTTGCCATCTCAACCATTTCTACGCGTGCAGATCAGAGGTGTTAAATGCACCCCCAATGCTGTGCAAGCATCTCCCCAATCCTTTCATGTTGCAAAATTGAAATTCTATCCTCCTCAGTCCCTTTCGGTCTAGGATGGACATCCCGACTCTGCGTTTCCTCTCCATGATCTCCACCAAGTAGACTTCTCCACTCTTCTTCTCCGGGAAACAGTTTCTGATCCAATTAGTGAATTTTTTTTTCTTTTCCTTTTCTTTTATTTTTGTTTAACCTTCCCTTTTCTCTCCTTATTTTCCTGCCCTGGCTTTCTGTCTCCTCTTTCACTTTCCTCCTGTTTTCTCCTCTACCTCCCCACCCCTTATCTGTCTTCCTTTCTTCATTTCTGTCCCTTGGGTCTCCTCCACAGGCCTCCCTCTCCCTGTCCATCACTGTTCTTTGTCTCATCCTCACTCCCTTCATCAGCTCTTTCTTTGTTCTCTTTTGCCTGTCAAGTATCCTTAAAAGCTTCCAAACAATGGGCAGGGATCTACTCCCCCTGGGACAAACTAGATGAGGACAGAGTTGAGGTCCCTGGGTGCCAGGAGCAGGCAAGAGTGGGGTGCAGGCAGGATATCCCCAACAAGTGATCATGAGGAGAGCTCACCTGGCACAAGGCACCATGCTCAGCTCTGCAGTAAATGAAGGAGGCTGGGGACACAGTACTTTGTGCCCCAAGGTTTGGCATCGAGTTGGGAAGATAAGACATGCCCACACGGAAAGGCAGTGAGACTGGGAAGTACAGGAGGTACCTGACCACAGGACAGGCAGGGTTCCAAAGTTGCTGGTATGTTGGTGGCTTAGAACTTGTACACAGTGTAATGTGTTTTCCGTAAAATTGATATTCTGGGAAGAGGTAGGTTGTTTGGCTAGCTCATAAACACCAGCGTAACCAGAGAGTCTGTAAGCATGGCACTCTAAGCACCTTTTCAGCTGTACCTGCCCACCTAGCATTGAAACCTCAGCAGGAAAGTGGCTTCTGGTTCAAAAACACTCCCGTTACTTCACCACCACCACCAATAGGCAGCAGGCAACCCAAGGGCAGGGATTGGCGGGAAGAGGCGTTGGGTATTCGAGGAACCAGTAGCTTACTGAAGTGCTAAGTATCCTTCTCCTGACCAAGCATCTCCCTGATGGTTTGAACTGGGAAAACCAACCTGGACCTGGTGGATTGTTCATAAATTAAGCTATGAAAACAGAGCTCACCGTCTTGATCTAGATGCCTCATGCGTGGGCAGGGGGCCCTTGGTCAGAGATGCTTCAGAAAGGGGACAGGGACTCTGGAAAACTGTGTGGAGGTTCCTCAAAGAGTTAAAAATAGACCTGCCCTACGACCCAGCAATTGCACTGCTGGGGATTTACCCCAAAGATACAGATGCAATGAAACGCCGGGACACCTGCACCCCGATGTTTCTAGCAGCAATGTCCACAATAGCCAACTGTGGAAGGAGCCTCGGTGTCCATCGAAAGATGAATGGATAAAGAAGATGTGGTCTATGTATACAATGGAATATTCCTCAGCCATTAGAAACGACAAATACCCACCATTTGCTTCAACGTGGAGGGACCTGGAGGGTATTATGCTGAGTGAAATGAGCCAATCAGAGAAGGACAAACATTATATGGTCTCATTCATTTGGGGAATATAAAAAATAGTGAAAAGGAATAAAGGGGAAAGGAGAAAAAATGTGTGGTAAATATCAGAAAGGGAGACAGAACATGAAAGACTCCTAACTATGGGAAACGAACTAGGGCGGGGGGGTGGTGGAAGAGGAGGTGGGCGGGGGGTGGGAGTGACTGAGTGATGGGCACTGAGGTGGGCACTTGACGGGATGAGCACTGGGTGTTATTCTATATGTTGGCAAATTGAACACCAATAAAAAAATAAATTTATAAAAAAAAAAAAGGAAGGGGCAGGGACTGAACTGGACCCACAGGATATGCAGGATGAGGGAAAGAAAGGCACAGAGTGGGACAGGCAGACATGAACATCGGACCTCAGGAACCATGCTGGCAGTGGGGCACTTTGGGGACATAAAAGCAAGAGTTCCTACAGGGAGTCCTGAGTAAAAGGCTGAAGGGACGGTAGGGGCAAGTGGCAGGGGCAGGAAGCCTGGAGGCGACAAGTTGGCAAGAACCATGAGAACAAGTCTGAGGATTTCAAATGTCCCTTCTGAGCCAGTGATAGTACAAGCCATTATGGGGCCCGAGCAGCATAGATCTTAATGAAGTGGGATTAAATCAAATGGAATGGGATAAAATAGGATGGAATGAAAAGAGCCAGTAAATGTCAGACAGGGCTCCATACAGGAAAAGTAAACATTATTTCATGAGTCTTGTCTTGTGGTTGTTTGGGGATGGGGGACATATACATATATATGCATACAAGTATGTCCATATGCAAATACTTACACATACAGTGAGTCACACTTTAGAACACTTTTCTTGACTGTGGGCTTTTGAGTAATGACTGTTGACATGGTGGTTTTCAGGTGAATCTAGAAGGGATTTGAGGGATTGGGTTCAGAGGAGAGGACCTGGCAGGGAGTGGCTGTTAGTGTGGAAGCCTCAGATCTGGGTGGAACCAGAGGGACAGGAGAAGCCAAGGCACAGAGTCTGGAGAATGGGAGATAAGGGTCTCCCCATGGATTCAGTGACATGGATTCAGTGACAGCGCCCAGGCAGGGCAGGTCCCCAACTCCTAGTCTCAGGCGTCACCTCCACGCTGCTCTAGTTCCCAGGATGGGCACGTGTGTGTATGTGCGTGTTGCCAAAAACTGTATTTTTCCCAAGCTCCCACTGTTCTGTGTTCCATCTTGATTTTCTGTTTTGAATGTTTGAACCTCTAGTTCAAAAATGCTCAAATTTTAAATATCATACTTTAATAATTAATGTTGTGACTTCATATCACTGTGTACAGATAAGTATGACATCTGCAGTAGGTATACTACATATTGAAGATAACTGAGCCCCTAGAAGTCATTTTTAATCTGAGTTTCGAAGAACGGCAAAGAATAAACACAAACTCAAATTAAGACTGGATAAACGATGCCACATCTGTCACCTGTTCTAGCTCCTTTACTCATTCATGGGAGGCAGAAAGGAAGCACAGATTACTTTCTACAAACATGTGGTAACTTATTAGCAAACACCTAGAGATCTGGTTCTTATGTTTAATAGCTTAAAACTCACATCCATAAACATATTCCTTGCTGTCATCATGTTATTTTGCTAAATGCGGTCCCCAAAGTAAAGACACACATGTGCTCAAATATGCTCTTAAGCATCTTATGCTTATCATAAGATGCCCCTGGCAGGGGTAGCTGATCACATTTTATTAAGTTTACCAACAGCGTATTAAGTGTTCCAACAGCACATGCAAGAATCCGTGCCAGCTACGGACTGAGACATGTCACGGGGACAAGAAGATGGAGCGCTTCCCGCTTCCCACTTCCTGATGTCTAAGAGTATAAAACACAAAGATACCCTTTGTACTTTGAGGGAAGGTCAAATAGGCTGCTTACCTTCAGCAGGTAAGCTATTCCCGGGAAGCAAATCCGGTGAAGCTGAGTATACTGGGACGAGTCTTGGCCCCCCAAAATTTATTTCCAAGTCCTAACGCCCCCATACCTGTGAGTGTGGCCTTCTCTGGGCACAGACAGCCTTCTGGAGTCGTGGAAGTGTTCTAGATCTTGACCAAGGTGGTGGTCACATGGGCATCTCTATACATACAAATTCACTGAGTTGTACACTAAAGATCTGTGTGTTTTATATGTTATACCTCAATTAAAAAGTATTTTAAAAACCTAAAAAAAAAGTTGAGATAGCAATGAGATGTCACTGTAAAACAGGAAAACATTCTGTAAATGAATAATATTCAGGGGGACGCCTGAGTGGCTCAGTGGTTGAGCGTCTGCCTCTGGCTCAGGTTGTGATCCCAGGGTCCTGGGATCGAGTCCCACATCAGGCTCCCTGCAGGGAGTCTGCTTCTCCCTCTGCCTGTGTCTCTGCCTCTCTCTGTGTGTCTCATGTGAATAAATAAATAAAATCTTTAAAAAAATAATAATACTCAGTGTTGGTGTTGTACTTAGTGTGGCGGGGGGGGGCAGTTGGGGGTCGCTTGAGACAGCATTTCAGAAAGGTTTTTGATCCTGCTTATCCTAAAACCTTAAAAGTACCCACATTTAACCTAATATTTTCACTTGTAGAAATTTATCCCAAGGCCACACAGATGCACAGAAGTACTTATTCAAGGATGTTCATCACTTCATTGCCTAGGACAGTGAAAAACAATTTGAAGCATTTAACCACCCACTTGGTGGAGGACTGAGTATATTTTGCCATATGTGCCGGACAGAAGACATTAAGGACCCATAAAAATGATGGAATATTTGATGGAATACGAAATAGCAAATGAAGATAAAGATCACAAAATAATGTGCTCATTATAATCATATTTTATTAAAAATAGGTGTATACTTAATGTATCCTATCTATCTATCATCTATCTCTATCTGATGGATATGACCCAAATGTAATGATTGTTCTCTCTGAATTGTGGGATTATGGACAATGTTAATTTTGTTCTTGGTACTTCTCTGTATTTTTAAACTTTCTATTAACAGAAAACCTGGTAACCCTCGAAGAAAGAATGCTGTTCTGGTAGGAAATATGTAGTTAGCTAAAGACATCCCCAAAAGCAGTGTTCTTTCCTGCTGCATTTAGCATTCATGTGAAGCAAGAGGTGGCCCCCTGGCAGGGCGATGGTCGGGTGCTATGGTCGGGTGGGTCAGATGATGTATAAAAATATATGACATGAAAGGGCCAGGATGCCTGGGTGGCTCAGAGATTGAGTGTCTGCTTTTGGTGCAGGGCATAATCCTGGAGACCTGGGATCGAGTCCCACGTCGGGTTCCCTGCATGGAGCCTGCTTCTCCCTCTGCCTGTGTCTCTGCTTCTCTCTGTGTGTGTCTCTCATGAATAAACAAATGAAATCTTAAAAAAAAAAAAAAAAAGTCCAACTAGACAACTTGGAGAAGCCTGGTTCTCTAACCTCTCTCTCTCTCTCTCTCTCTCTCACACACACACACACACACACACACACACACACACAGAGGCAAGCGCACACTTGCACTTGCGCTCTGACCCCCTGGCTACCCCCCACTGACCTAATCAGATCTGGGCTCCTGGGGCTCTAAGGTTGGACCGCAAGGCCCAGACACCAGGAGTTGAGGACAGGCTACCTGAAGGGCAGCTTTCCTGTGCCACTGACAGCTCAGCCTGGAGGGGCCACCTTAGCCAGTAAAACTCCAGTCTCTTTCCAGTACATTCCAAGCTTCAATTGCATTTCGACTTGACCAATAAACCAGAATCTATTTCTGTGGTTTGTAACCAAAAGGACCTCACCGCCTACACAGCTGTTTTGATGGACGGAAGCCTCCTTCCTCCTTCCTCCCATCCCTTCACCTGCACATCCACGCTCTGGGCAAGCGCATACGGGAGGCAGGCCTGAGGCAGACCACGGTGCTCAGAGCTTTTTGGACTTCCAGGTGGCCTGAGTCGAGGCCGTGCACTCGAGGTCATAATGATCCAGCTAAGAGAGTTGCGCAGGCTCTCCAAACATTCGGTGAAAGGGCTTCCCCAGGCGTGTCAGGCCCTGGGCTCCCAGTAAGAGGAAGGAAGGAAACAGGTGCCCAGCCCAGCAAAGGAAATGTCACCCTGGATTTGGGAGCTTCTGGTTCTTCCTTCCAGCCTTTTACGGTGAATCCAGACTTTTTAGTTTCTTAACTGACTTCTCTTGCCCTTCAGCTCAGATGCAAAGGAAAATGACTTATCCGTCTACAAGAAATCACCTCAACTAAGAGCAGCAGAGTGTGTCCAAGACCCATCCAACCCCACACTTTCTAGGAATTCATTTTAAATTTTATTAACACAAAGGTTAATCTCTTAGGTTAGGTCATGGGGTGGGATCGTTGCTTTTAGGATTTTGCCTTCTACCCACTGCAGCAATCCCAACTAAGGGGAAGGAAAGAGGACAGGATGGGAGGGAGGGAGGGTCACAGCAGCTCTCAGAGAAGCTCTGCCCTCCTGGCCCCCTGGCAGCCCTGCATCTCCTCATCCTCCTCCTCCTGCTCTGGGCTCCTCCCACACACTCCTCCCAGGTTCTCAGCTTCTTCATGGGAGCCTTCTAGAGGCTCCTGCGAGATAATGTCCATGTGGAAACCCTTTGTCGACGATAGCATTAAAGTCACATCCCAAGGCTTCCATTATCACCTATGACTTTATCCCATTGGTACAGGAGACCTCCCCGTCTTCCCTCCTATTCCTCTGTTCCCATGGATGAAGACAGCCACAGCCACTGCTCACCCCGGAGCTGGCCTGGTATGTGCAGGCGCGGCTCACTTATGTGATCAATACCCTCTGGCCCGGGGCAGGGCCACAAAGCCACCCATGGGGCACCCATGTTAAGCTGTCTCAGCCAAGCAGAGTCCTTAATGGACCTGGACCCCCTGCAGATTCTCAGCCGCTGTAGGGGGCCTGTGACTAGATCAGGGTAAGAGGGACACACGCTGAGTGTGACCAGACTCCTTGCGGAGACCCTGTGGGCAGCCTGGTGTGGCTTCAGGTGGAGGAAGTATGTGCAAGTGGGTTCCCCTCGGACACACTTCCTTGACCCCCAGGGGTGGCCTAGGTGGTCCTCGTCACCACGGAAGGTCACCAGAGCAGACCTGATAGCTTGGAGAGATGCTCAGAAGAGCCCCAGGAAAGAGCCTTCCCAGTCTGGAAACAACAGAACTCACCACACACACACACACACACACACACACACACACACACACACACGTTTCATCTTCAAAGCCCAGAACCTCAATTAAGTAATTAATAGGTCTGGTCATGTTTTGCAGTTCTCTAAAAATGAGACTGGGGAGGCTCTGGCTTTCGCTCCAGGAGAAGTGCTTTCGTGTCAAGCCCAGAGAAACTCCTGAGAAGAAGGCAAGCAGTAATCCAATAATCATCCCCCCTCTCCCCAACTCTGGGGGCAAGTTCCCAAGCACTTTGCCACCCTGGGGCGGCCCCAGGAGCGCTCCAGTCATTGTGGTTTGCTGCCCCCTAGAGGAGTGCTGGTGCTAGCATGCACCCGGGTGCGCAAACAATGCAGCCGGTTTTGTCTGAAAAGGAGTGTCTGGCGGGCCCAAGACTTCTTAAAGAGAGGAAAATATTAACCCGGGGCATAATAAATCTTCCCTCCTCTTAGTCAAAACCTAGACGGACTGTGTTGATATTCCATGGGCTAATACCTTCCGAATGAAATGAGAGGTTTCTTGAATTAATGGATGAAAACTCCCCTTCGCACATCAGAGGACTCAAGGAAGGTAATTGCCCTCAATATTTATTTTCGATTTGGAAAGTCCAAAGCAAGAAAGCTTTGAAGAAGTCAAGATCTGATTATAATTCTAGGCTCGGTGCCAATGGGATAAATTGTCTGGCAACTTTTTGCAGAGTTATCGACGCTGTTTGCATCTGACGCCAGCGGCCCAGCATGGTACAAAGCCTCATAAAGCGCTCTGAAGAGGGTGTCATTCCTCCATCCCTGACAAGGTGCAGAGGGCCGGGGCTTCGGGAGTGCCCCCCACTGACCATAACCCAGTCGCCCTCGGAGGCTGTGGCATCTCAGTGCACCAGAACACCGGTAAACCGGACTCTCCCATGAGGACTCTCTCAGCTCTTACCTTAACGCCTGTCTGGCCTCCACGTTATGATTTAGTGCCCTGGGTTGGCATATCTAGTGACTTCTTGCCCTAGACAACATTTTTTAAGTGAATAAACAAATAGGGGGCACCTGGGTGGCCTAATGGTTGAGCATCTGCCTTCGGCTCAGGCCGTGATCCCGGGGTCCTGGGATCAAATCCCGCATCGGGCTCCCTGCGTGGAGCCTGCTTCTCCCTCTGCCTGTGTCTCTCCCTCTCTCTGTGTGTCTCTCATGAATAAATAAATAAAATCTTTAAAAATAAATACATGAACAAAAAGCCCCCCCGACACACACACACACACAAACACACATACACACATAAGCATATAGCATGTGGCCCAAGCTAAGCTGTCTCCACTCAAGCTTCCATCTGAGCAGGGCTGGTGTCACGGGACCTGGCCTGCAGGGGTTCCCCAGGGGGATGGAGAGATGGGTCGCAGTCAGCAGGCTCGAGGAGAGCAGGGGAGCAGCCAAGGATGGGCACAGCAGCCCAGCTAACTGAAGCCCAGCCAGGGAAGGAGATGTCATGGTTGGGGTCAGCGGGACACATGGCCAGGTAAGGCCGTGCCTGACGGGGCGCCCCACCTGTGCCTCCCCTGGAGCTTAGGTGGGTGAGGTGTGACAGGGGCGGAGAAGGGGCGATGGCCAGGGAAAGCCCAGAGATAATCACAAAGGAGCAGCCCAGGCCTGACATGGTGACAGCAATCCCAATTGCCTAGCAAGGAGCCATTGGACAGCCATTGGAGCTGGGTGTCACCCAGACTTTGATGGGCTCAGGAGCTTACAGGTCAGAAGGAGGCAGCTCCCAGGCCAGTGACCTCGTCCAAGAGCACCCCTTTCCAACTGACGCCTGGAGTGACCCAAATGCTCTCCCGGAAAGTCCAGTCTTAAGACGACGCAGCTGCCTGTTATGGAGAGGCTGCCCAAAACCGCAGGGGGGGAAAAATCCAATAACCAAATCCCGGTGACCCCACCCTGTCTGCAGTTACTCAGAACTCGCTGGCCGAGGCCCAGGGAGCAGACCTAGTCAGGCTGAAGTCTATCCAAATTTAATTTTCAATTGAAAATGGAAACAAGTCCAGCCAAGACAAACCCAGCGCCTGACTTAGCAGCGGCAATGGCCGCGGCAGACATTGTCATCTGGGGGCCAAAGGTCAGCTTCCACCGCCCCAGGGCCGTCGCGTCCAACTGCGTCCAGACACCGCTGAAGCATCCTTCCCCCAGAAGCTCATTTACCACGTAACCATCCGGTGACATAATCAGGGCCTCACGTTGTAGGTGGGGAAATGGAAGAGGTTGGCCGACTGGCCTCAGCCCTCTCGGTGGATGAGAGGAGGCCTGAACCACGGGTCTAGCTCCAGATCGGCCTCCTGGGATGGGGCTCCCTGCTCCAGGCCCTCACTCTCCCCAACTGCAGTCCTCACGGTGGTCAGGCGGGGATGCCCCTCCAGAAGGGGCTCCAGGTTCCCACATCCGCCTCAGATACCATTTGGTTGGAGCCAACATGCTCCTGGGAAGGAGGCTTCGTGTCCAAAGTCCAGTGTCCTGAAGACATGAGGTGACATCCTGAGGATCCTGAGGGCTGCTCTTGTCTCCCTGCCTCAGGTGTACTTCTAAAGGAGAGACTTGGACCCCCACTGCCTATGCCAGCCCCCCGATATGGGCCTCACACTTTGGGGCTCCTGGAGGCAGGTTGGCACACAACATGGGCCCGTGGACACCCCTCAGCTATAGAACCTGCACGAAGAGCTTTACTTCTCTGGGCATTATTTCCTCCTCTGGAAGATGACCATCATGAGGCTGGTTGCCTGTGTTGAGAGTAATTTCCAAAGACCAATTTAGAAAAATATAATAACAATAAATAATATTTATGTCCCATGGGAGTTCCCAGCCTTTGATGTCTAGAGAATATCTACCTACGTCTTATCTATCTATCTATCTATCTATCTATCTATCTATCTATCTATCCAACATTACCCGTCAGGTATGTACCTACCTAGATGCACACATCTCAGACATTCAGGCTGCTGTGTGGAATTTTGATTACACACTCCCAATACACCTGGGTTAGAGTCCAATTTCTGAAAATCATCAGCTAGGTGACCTTTGATACGTTACATAATATCTCTGTGCCTCCTTTTTGGTTGTTGTTGGGTTTTTTTTATCTGTAAAATGGGAAGCATCAGAGTGCTTATCTAATTGTATGGTTACAAGGACTCGATTAGGAAATCTGTGTAAAAGGTTAATCTGACAGTCGGGAGCTTGTGAGCACTTGATAAATGGAAGGGAAGCCACTAGGGGCTGGGGCCTGGGCCTGACTTCACCATGGCCCCAAAATAGAGAGCCAAGTGATCCTGAAAGCTTTCAGAGCAGTGCTTTTGGGAAGAGCCCTGGCCTGTGCTGGCTGACCTGAGCTAATTTTTATAGTTTTCCTGGAGATAAGGCATGGAGAAAAATCAGATTTGGCTACCAGACAACCAGCACTGAGCTCTGCTCTAGGCGCATAAACGGGGCACCAGGAAGCTGCCAAGGGCCTCCAGACAACCAGGGTCAGGGAGCTGTAAGTCATCCTCACAGCTGGTCAGCTGTGTGTGTGTGTATGTGTGTGTGTGTGTGTGTGTGAGTAAAACTTGACACATACGCTGAGGAGGAGTATTGCTAGACCCCAGGATCACTATGAGGAGCCCCTCCAATGTGACTCACAATCACTCCCCATGAGCATTTCTGGAAAAAAAAAAAAAAAACATACAGAAGTTCTAGAACTCCTTGAGGACAAGGGCAGGTTGGAACCATCTGGCTGCCCCGTCCCCGGAGCCCTGGACATGCCACCTTGCACTAAGCGCAGTAAGTGTCTGCTGATGGACATACAGGGTGCTGGGTCCGTGACCCTGAGCTTGGGCTGCTCTTCAGGCTGGCTCCGGGTTTGCAAGGAGAGACTGAAGTTTGGGGAATGTGTCACTTGAAGGGCATTAGAAGGGCACACAGGCAGAGCTCAGCAGCCCTAAAGGGTCGGGAGGGTCCCCCTGAAGTCTGCACCAGGGTGAGAAGCAGGCAAAGGTGAGGGCGGCCTCTGCCTCCCGGGGACCCCTTCGGAAGGCAGAGCTCACGGTGTTCGCTGAACCACTTCCCGGAGGTTGTCCGGGTCAGACCCAGCAAGAACTGGGGAACGGTCACCAGGCCCCAGTAGGAGGCCCCGCCTGGTCGCCTACCAGCCATGAACCTCTGACAAGTGCCCTCACTTCCCATCTGCAGAGTGGGGACAAGGTTACAAATCTTAGCCTCAGAAGACACAGGTGAGGAACAGATGAGAGAGTATATAAAAGGCCTGGCACACAGTTCATGCTTCCCACTCCCTGCCATTCGT
The DNA here is from genome assembly GCF_048164855.1 of Canis lupus baileyi. Taxonomy (NCBI): domain Eukaryota; kingdom Metazoa; phylum Chordata; class Mammalia; order Carnivora; family Canidae; genus Canis; species Canis lupus. The sequence continues at coordinate 33,293,888 of NC_132867.1, read as the reverse complement.
TTCTCCTCAGCTCTTCATCTTCCGGGGAGTGCGGGGATCAGGAACCCCGGAGGAAGGGGTCTCCCCATGTCCCACTCCGCCCACGCCAGAAAGGAGCAAGGGACTGGTGGTTCCTTCGGAGACCGTGTAGAATCCTTCCTGGCCTCTTGCTAGCTTCTGGGAGGGACTGCCCTTGGCCTTCCTTGGCTTGCAGCTGCACCTCTGCAATCTCTGCCTGTCGCCACATGGCCTCCCCAGGTGTCTCTGTGTCATCACACAGTCATCTTTCCTGGGGGAGTCTCCTCTCTTCTTATAGGGACACCAGTCTTATTGCACTGGGGGCCCACTCTGCTCCAGCATGACCTCAGCTTCACTAACTACGTCTGCAAATAGGCTCACATCCTGAAGTCCCAGGGGTTAGGACTTCAAAGTACCTTTTCAAGGGGCACAATTCAGCCCATGACACCTGCCAAGAAAAACAGATTCCTGGTTCTTTCTCCCAGAATCTGTGTTTTTAGCAAGGCTCTATCCCACTCCAAAAGTGGCTCTGATAAGTTCTGATGAGCCCAGGGACAACCCTGAGAAAGCCTCACTTGGCAGGTGGAGCTTCCCAGGTGACACGGGGCACATGTCTCCATTCCCCAACCCAGCACAGCCCCAGGGGAGACACTTCTGGATATTTGAGGCAAGAGGAAGCTTGTAACAACTCTATATATACACTGACCCAGTCCAAGGAAATTAAGATAAGCTGGAAGCTACTACCATTAGGCCAGTTTTAAGCAAAGGTGATGTTATTGGTTGAATTGTGGTTCCTCCCCCTCCCCCAAAAAAGATAAGTGGACATCCTAACCCCCAGTACCTCAATTGTGGCCCTATTTGGAAGTAGGGTTGTTGCTGATGTAACTAGTTAAGATGAGGTAATGCCGGAGTAGGGAGGGCCCCTAATCCAATCTGACAGATGTCCTTATAAAAAGAATGTCATGTGAGACATTCACATGACAAGACAGAGACACGGGGAGGCCACGAGAAGACAGAGGCAGAGACTGGAGCATCGCTGCCACAAGCCAAGAAACACCAAGGATTCCTAGGCATCAGCAGAAGTTAGGACAGGGGCCTGGAACAGATTCTCCCGGGAAAGATCCTTCCCCAGGAGGAATCAACCCCACTGACACCTTGATTTAGGACCTCTGGCTTCCGGAACTAGGAGACAACATGTCTCTGTTGTTCTGTTGTTTTAAGACATCCAGTTTGTAGTACTTTGCTACTGCAATCCTAGCAAGCTAAGATAGCTGGTGACTGATTTATCACAGACACCCAGAGCTGGAGGGACTCCCGAGGCCTCCCAGGTCATACACTTGGACATGGGGCCTTCTGGGAAATCCCATGGGTGGGGTGTGCATGCTGCCGTGCTGGGCGGGCAGGGAGTAGGGAGCCAGAGCCCTCGTGTGTTCCTTATGAAAGCCTCAGGGATGCAGTGGGTGGCAGCGTGACCGTGGAGATGAAGCCAGCACAGGCTGTTCTCTGGGGAATAAGCCAGCAGAGCAAGCTCCATGGGCTTTTCCCAGAGCTCCCCCCTGTATCCAAGAGATCCGACAGAGGCATGGTTCAGAGCTGGGCAAGAACCACACAGCCTGGGTTCAAATTCTGACCATGCCACCTCCTCTCTGTGCCACTGGGAGAAGTTCCTTTCTGGTTTCTTCCTTGGTAAGCCAAGGGTACCACAGGGTACCACTTCCGTGGGGGGAAAGGGGACCAGATGAGAGTAAGCACAAGACTGGCTTAAAATGATGCTGGGCTTGCAGAAGCGTCCAACACAGAGACCACTGTGTGTCGGTGTCAAGGGCTCTTTCAGGACTGGGACTGTCTCCTATGTATGTAGATCTGCAGGGAGGTGCTGGGTGCCCCCCTTCCAAGAGTGAAGCCCTGAAATCCGCTTACTCTTTGTCCCTACCCCTCTCAATCTGCCCTAAAAATAGCTCGTCTTCATAAAAAATAATGTGTGAGGAGCTGTTCATGAATCACCTTCACAAAAATGGCCTCGTGTCCTCATCATACCTACCCTCTGAAGTCCACATGATTATGACTCCACTTCTCAAATTTGAAAACTGAGACTCCTGGAGATAAGTGGCTTGCCAAGATTGCAAGATGAATGTCAACCAGAACTGCCATGTTTTTGGAAGGTGCGGGAAAGGATTGAGAGGGAAAATGGGTGGTGGGAGCAGGGAGCCTCTAGATATCTCTGGCCCCTATGGGCAGGGCTCAGGGCTCCAGGCCTGCAGCCTGCTGCTCTACCTGGCTCCCGACCCAAACTCCAAGTGAGTGCAAACTCCAGCATCTCCCCGAGGTCCGTGGCACGCCGAGGCACACCCACCGCTGGAAAGAGACCTCTGGCACAAGGACACTGGTGAGAGCCAGGACCTTGCTTAGCACACATCCACTGCAGGCACACCAGAGGGCACAGCATGTCTTCATTTAGAGGGGTTGTAGGTTCGGGAGCAGGGAGTACATCAAGGCCTATCTTGGTCACCACCCTTTACAGCCCTAGAGGAAACCCCAGGTGCTCAGGCACTATAGGAGTGGTCTTCAAAGCATGTGATGAATATTATCTGATGATCAGCGGGTTTGCTCCCACCTGAAAGAGGAAGCGGTTTCCTGAGGTCACGAAGCAGGTCTAGGGCGAGGCTGTAGGGTAGGCCCAACCCACCCAAGGGACACTTGGTTTCTTCCAGATGCTTCACTATTTATTCTCTTGCCTTTCTCTTAGACCAGATACTGGTATCCATGATCTATTTGAAAGCTCCTTCCTTTGAATGGACATTCTGGGCACCCGGCCTTCTAAAAGGCAAACAGTACAAGTTTGGTAATGGCTCAAGAACCTGCCATAGACCTCCCCCCCATTCCTGAGCCCCCACCCCACACATCAGAGCCTCTTCTATACAAGCAGTGATAACGGAAGGTATTGAATTTGCTCAAAGAGAGAAGGAGTCTCTGATGTGAAGGGCAATGGAACAAGCAGGACCATAAAAGGGACCCATCTCTGGATGGCCCCAAAGCTAATGTGCATCCAGATGAAGAAAGGCGAGTTACCAGAGCAATGGGGTGAGGGTAAGAGAAAGGAGGGTAGAGAGAAGCAGAGCTTTAAAAGTGGGTTCTTTCTGCTGAGAGCCAGTCAAGCCTAGAGGCACCTGCTCCCCACTGCTTAGACCCAACATAAGAGTGCCTTCCTCTGGGAAGCAATGAACAGGCATGTATTGCTGATCTTACTCTTCATGACCTGCATACCCACAACCAAAGTGTTGCTGATGGAATTTGAAAGGCTTCCACTGCAAGAGGCTGAGTGATGGATGACACAATTGGGCTATTTCAGGGACAAGATTGAATTGAGCCTTTTTAAGGAATGGAATCTAGGCAGTGCTGGACTAGGAGAGCCTCAGTGGAGGCACATCAACATTTTATTTTCTTTGTATTCTCAGAGCCTAGCTCTGGTATGTGGATAGATGGATGGATAAATGGCTGGCTGGCTGGCTGGATGGATGGATGAATGAATGGATGGATAGATGAATGGAATGGATGGATGGGATGGATGGACAGATGGATTGGTGGAAGGATGGATGGTTGGAAGTCAAGGGAAATACAAAGGAATTACAATTCTTGCTATACCCTAGGCCTCCTTGCTCACCTAGCAAATGAGGTGGGTCAATTTAATGATCTCTAAAACACCTCCGTCCTCTATCACCCCATGTTCTTATGGTGCCATTACTCTGAGCTGCCCAGGACCCCTAGGCTGGTTTGTGGGGGTGGAAGTAGTAAGAGTGTGAGGGTGTATAACCATTAGAAGAAACATGGCATGTGGTGGGAAGGAATGCAGGCTCTCACCTGCACTGTTTGCAAACCAGAGAACCTGCTCCCCAGCTCCACCCCCCCACACATACACTCACTTTCTGCTTGGCCTTTGTCCTGCCTGAGGGCTGAATTTATTTCTCTGCATTTGAAATGATGGATGGAAGTTAACTGCCCATTCAGCTGTCCCTCCAGGATGATCAGATGCTGAACATGGCAGCTGACCAACATGCATGCTCCCAGCTCTGGCTGCCAGTACCCGGGAAGGCAGAGAAAGAGTCCCGTGCACTGAGGATGAGATGGGACACATAGTAGGGAGCAAACCCTGCTGCTGGGTCCCCACCAAGCTAAGAGAGAGCGAGCCACACAGAGGCCATGACAGCAAACTGAAAGTATGAGTTTTCAATGGATTCTGTGACTCCTAATTAAGGAGAGAGAGAAGATTCTTCAAATACTAAAAAGCCACTTTTTCCAGATACCTTTAAAAAAAGTTTGTAGGAACAGTCAAAGGGCATAAGTGCCATTATTTCTGCCATTTGCCCCAAAGATTAAACCTGGAGGTGGCCGGTCACTCATTCCCCCACATATACACACTCTACTGAGATGGGAAAGAGCCAAGAAGAGGCCCCTTTAACCTGAGCCCTGCTCTGTTCCCCACACGGCTTTCATCTCCATAATTAGAGTTTTCTTCATGCTTTCCAACACACTACTGGAGACCTGGCTTGGCTCTCTGAGGGCAGCTGACTGGCAGGGAGCAGAGCCAATAGCGAGGGAATGTTGATGGGTTGGACTTCATGGCCTCCGCCTGGGAATGTGGGAAGCATGCTCAGGTTGGAACTGGAAGAAATCTATTCTGAAAATAACAAATCTCTTTGTAATAAAGAGGGTCTCAGATGACCTATGGCCCAGGGAAGCAGAGACCTCCCAGTGTGTGCAGACTTCTGTGGATTCACTGGAGATGACAAATGGGCAACATTCCTTTCCTTTAAGGAGACAAAAAGAGAATAATTTTCTTTAAACCCTATTTCTTGGGGCACCTGGGTGGCTCAGTCAGTTAAGCATCTGCCTTCGGCTCAGGTCATGATCCCTGCCTAACACGGGACTCTGCTCCCCAATCTCCCTCTGCCCCTGTTCATGTTCTCTCTCTCGCTCATTCTCTCTCAAATAAATAAATAAAATTCTAAAGAAAAAAAAAGAAATCATATTTCTTCAGCATATGAATAGATACTCAAATAAAAACTACACTGGGGCTGGAAAAATTATGGTGGAGCCCGCATGGCTCTCCTGCCTTGCCAGGGAAAGTATGAATCTGCACAACCCCTACGGAGGCCCATTAGGCAAGAGTTAACACAATTGCAATCCACATGCCCTCTGACCCAGCTACCGGGCTTCTGAGAATTTGTGCTGCAGGGACACTTTGGAGATGACATGTGTACAAGATGATTCATGGCAGCTTTGTTGATGATGGCAAACAACTGGAAACAAACCCAGATGTCCATCAGCTTCACTAAATAAAGCATGGAACCTCCAAACTACTGTGCAGCTGCACACAGTGTAAGAAGCTATCTGTATACCGATACACACAAAGTTCTAGGACATTCTATCAAATGACTAAATAAGAAGGTAAAGAATATTGTGTATGAAATGTTACCTTCTGTGAGATGAAGGGGGCAGGTGATAATGTATGTCATACTGGCTTGTATTGGAATATACAGATTCTTCCAGAATACATAGGAATCAACAAAGGCGTAGAAGAGAGGAGAGGGGACGTGGACTGTTGGGGGCTGGGGATGGAAGAAAAGAAGCCATTTTAGACTCTTCTATATATTTTTCAAAACATCCCACTTCTAGAAAACTGGCATACAAATGTTTATTTCTGTTTCAGGCATAAAGCTTTTTTGTGAGGGACACAAGCTCATGGGAAGCCTTATTTCACGAATTTATCCAGAGCTACAGTGGGGCACCTGGGGGGCTCAGTTGGCTAAGTGTCTGACTCTTGATCTAAGCTCAGGTCTAGACGTCAGGATTGTGAGTTCAAGCCCTGTGCTGGCCTCCATTTTGGGTGTGGAGCCTACTTAAAAAAGAGAAAGCTAAAATTCAGCAAGTGAGGGTAGCAGTGAGTGGGATGAGAAGTCAGAGGGTTTACTCAGAGGATACCTGAAATACTGGGCATACAAGGCTTCACATCCATACCAGGGGGGCCCTAAACCACCAGCTACAGGGGCTGCTGGGGAAAGCAGAGGAAGATATGACTTCCTCTGGGTGGAAGAGTACCCAGGCAACCAAACACATAGACCCAAAGACAAGACATCTTTATTTTTAGGGATGCTGGCATCCATCTGTCGGAGTGCTGAGTGGGTCCAAGTCTATGTCAGAATTCCTGGCTCTCCATAAAGGTCCATGTGAGACCTGCAGTTAATTGACTGCTTACAAAGCTCACCTTGGACAGACAGCTGATTATGACAGGTTAGAAAGGGACTCAGCGCATTGAGTTGGGAAGAGAGAGTTGGATCAGGGGATCCTGAGGTTGGATCTATATCCATGACCTTCTAGAGGAATCTGACTTTTGGATATGGTGGTAGAAAAAAGGGATGTGGGGAGGGGGGAGGATAGTCAATAGACTAGAACTTTTCAACATATTATCTCATTTTTTTCCTTCACAACAAACCTGTGAGGAAGGGATTCCATGTCCATGAACAGGTAACCAGTACTCTAAGTGTTAAAAGTGGCTTTTCCAAGTTGCTCAGCCTGTCAAACTCAATCACCACATATTAGCTTGCATCTCTATCTCTCTTTAAGATGTGATACCATCTCCCACCAGGATTATGAGTATGGGGTGTGTGGTCTGTATGTGTGCGTGATGCCACTTACTAGAGAAATTTGAAGATATATCATCCTCTCTGTGACTCAGTCTGCTCCCTTGTAAGCTGGAGGCAGTAATCAGCCTTACTTCCTAGCATAAGTGTGAGTATGACACAAAATAATGAATTTAAAACAACTTAGGATGACTGAGCCTATACTAAATCAACATTAGCTAGTGTTATCTTCAAAAATAAGAGTAGTTGTAACTGCAATAAATTTTCTGTTATCTAGCATGGTTGACAATGAAGCTTTCCGGTTAATAAAAAAGCCTGATAACTAGATTTATATATGCATATGCCACCAATGGATTACTATGTTTCCAAATTTAAAACACGATAAAATACCCTGAAGCTGGATATTCAACTGGACATTTTCCTTGGATAATCCAGGAAGCCTTTGAGGACCTCACAGCACCTAATTATGAATACCAATTTAATTTTCATGCAGATGTGAAGCCATACAGGTATATAGATTGGTTCAGGCCATGGAAGTGGGTCACAGAGAATTTACTGCTGCAATTTGAAAACGCAGATGAATGAAGAACCCAGTCCAACTCTGTAGTCTGCTTAATGCTTGGAAGGGAAGACTGGCCTTGATGAGGCATGCACTCGTGACTCGACCTTCTGTGTCCACTTGCTGTTTGCTGGACTCTCTTCCAAGTTCAGCATCAGCCCAAAGCTCTTTCTTAAAAAGAACAGCTCAGGCAAAGGAGGCTGCTCAAGTGACATGTCAGGCTGCCCTGGGAGCACAGCTGTTTCCCAACCACCTGAGTCATGCCAAGTTGCTTGAGGCTTGTACTATAGAGAAGCCTGAAAATATCTCCCTACCAGATAGAAGGTTTCAGAGTCAATCATTGAGCAATGCACCTAAGGCCAACCACCCATCCCCCCCAGTTGTTGCAGACTTTGGGGGTCCTCGACTGAATGGAGAAATTCAATCATATAACTTTCAGCACAAGCTCTTTCCTCTAACCTGACCAGTCTCAAGTTACTGTTACTATTTCCAGAACTCATTAGGCCCATTTCCACCATATGACTGCTAATTCTCTCTCCCCATTGACATTTCCAACCTCATCTCTGCAGCTCAAGGAGTTCCCAAACTCATAGTACTGCCTTGATATCTGTATCGTTCAAGAATTCAATCCTACTCCCCCTTACATTTCAATAGACAAGTTCCCACTGTCTATGCCATGACTCCCCATCAGCTACCTGAGGGAAGGATGTATGCCCAATATGTCCTTCTGATCTATGTGGTGCCTGATATGGGAATGGGCACTCAAAAACAAATGTATGGATAAATAAAACAAAAAGTATGATAAAAATCACTGCTCAGCACTCAACCCTTCTACCTGTGATGAAAAACACTGAGTCCCCTTGCCCACCCCCAGATTTGCTTTGGCATACCACAGAAGGTAATTCTCAAACTACAGCAAGCATTAGAATTCCCTAGAAGACTCAGCAACATTCAGATCGCAGAGCTTCTGATTCAGTAAGCCCAGAGTGGGGCCCAAGAATGTGCATTTCTAACAAGTTCCCAAATGATGCAGATGCTACTGATCTGAGATCACACTTTGAGTAACATTGGCTTGGATGCATGGTGCTCAGCTATGACTCTATAAGAGCTATAAGAGGTTTGTACACTAGTCCCAGCTCTACCATAGGTGGAAAAAAGACCTGAGGCAAGTAATTCAAACTCTCCAGGCTTCCTGAAATGAAACTCTCCTTGTATGATTGCTAATGTTACTTTTAGCTCTAAAATACCTGAGTACAAAAGGTCTAAAATACCCTTCCTTGTGTCATTTACAATGCTATGACCTTCATGAAATTTAGGCAGCAATGAGACTAGTCAAAACAATGACCACTTTTCAAATCTTAGACTCACAAGAGTTCAGTCCTAAGTGACACTAGGTTTCACTGAAAGGCTGAAAGAGGAGGATATTGAGTCCAGCCAGCACAGGGACTTGGAGCCCAATGTAGCAAGGGTCAGTCATGAAGAAAACAAGACCAGATTCTCCTGTGGAATTAAAGCTTGATATGAGTTTGGTTGATCCCATAGGCTCTGGGCCTCAAAGGATGATGGATTTCCTTAGGAAGGAGGAATGACCTGTTCTACAGAGCCCAGTATTGGCTTATTGGCCAAGATCTTAAGAGAGAATGACCAGATATCATAGCCAAGTGATTCTTCCCTGCCTCTAAGATGGTGGTGCTTATTTTGTTCTTTGGCATCACCAAGTAGGGGGTCTCCTTCAATAATGAGATATTCCCCTATGAAAGTATGTGAAGAGATATCAGTCCTTGGGGGATCTTTAAGAGTAGAGAATGACCAAGACTGGTTTCATATCCTCAAAGAGAAGAGCAAATACGGAATACTGACCTACAGAGATATTGATGAAAAGTCATGCTCCCCATGGCTATCTTCAGGAGATGATAGTGTGAAAATTAGGACATTTACATGATTGTCATGGACACTCAATGCATTTCATGCAAGATCCATCTTTCACTTTTGTGTTGAGTCAGAATATCCAGGGTTTCAGCTACTCCCTGTTCTCTAGCCATGCCAGCCTCTGGGACCAAGCCTCAGCCATTCCCTGGACATTGGCCATTGAAAAGCCTGCCACTCTTGCTGCATAAGTAAAGTCAGCATCCTGCAGGACTAGAGCTCCTAACACACTTGTAGAAGAGCTCATATTTTCAATGACCACCCTTGGGAGGTGCTATGGCTTAGCTCTTAACTATAAGTGAGCAAGTTAGAGGTGTCTGTATAGCTCAGTCAGTTGGGTGTCTGAATCTTGGTTTTGGCTCAGGTTGTGATCTCAAGGTCGTAAAGTCAAGCCCCACATCAGGCGCCATGTCAGACTCCACACTAAGCAAGAAACCTTCTTGGGATTTTCTCCCTCCCTCTCGTTCTGCCCCTCCCCCTCTCAACCCCACACATCCTCACTTACTCCCTTCTCTCTCTCTCTCTCTCTAAATAAATGAGTAATTTGAAGTAGGGTTGTTGTTCATTTGTTGTCTACATTTTCTCTTAGATATTGCTCATCTCTGCTCTGTACTTTAAAAAGTTTAAAGTAAATTAGAAAGTAGCTGACCAAATAACTATCAATATAAAGAGCATTTGTGTCACACCTTGCAGTTTCAAAGTGCTTTCCTATGAGCTACCTCGTGTAATCCCGGCTGCTTTGTGATGACTGGGTTTCTCTAAAGATTTGTGGTCATGCCTAATGGTGGCTCACAGTCTAGATGACAAAATGGGAACAGCTAAAAGCAGGAAGCCTGAAACATGATTTATGCTTTTCAAGGCCCTTTGCGTGCTTTCTTTACCAGAGGAAGTGAATCAGACTGGATGTGGGTGCCCTGTGCTTGGTTATGGCTTCAGAAGTACCCTGGACCCAGAGATAACCTCCTCCCAGGATCGGTGCATGTCACAGAATCTTCTTGGAGGTTTCAATGACAAAGGGTACCTGGGACTGAGCTAGGTAGTCAACAAGAAATGTATTTTGGAGTAATACATCTCCCCTTACCACCATTTTTTTTTTTTAAGACAAAGACTGATTTCACTGCCATTTCCTCTTATAGCCTCAAAAAGGCAAGTGTGACTTTTTGGCCTTGAGAGAAAGGCACTTGTTCAAGGCCTCCCAACCAACAAGTGGCTTGACTCCTGGCCCAGCTACCTGGCCAACAGGCTGCTCTACCTTTGAAAGGCCAACCCAATAACCATGAAGAAAGAATAAGAATCTTTGATTTTACCCAGCTTTTCATATTTTCAGGAACTTTCCTACACTTTCTCATAACTGTCCAAAAGCTGGGAAAAGAAAATAGCCTTTCACAGATGAGCAACGTGGGACTCAGCAAAGTTAGAGGACTTCTCCAATGCCATACAACAGTTTACTTGGTTGTCCGAAGTCCTAGTCAAACAGGGTAGACGGGTTGGAATAGGAAGAAACTGCAGACCGAGGATAGCCCAAGAGGGAATGATGTGAGATTGGTCTCACCAAAACATCTACAACTGTTTGGTCATCTCAGTAAACCCCCTCACATTTATGCTCCTCACCCAAGTACATGGAATCATTTCTGAAAGCATTTTAAAAAGGAGGAACGCTTTGTCCCTGAAAAACATTTTGTATCTTCTTAAAAGTTTATTGAAAACATGAATACTGGGACCTATTGCCTGCAATAATTAATTGTCCAAATTAACCCAAAGTTTCCAGCATTGGCTCCTAGGCCAACCTAAGACAGTGCCAAGGGAGACTAACACAGACCCGGCACCGAAGCACATCTCTGCAGAGTTAAAACAGTCATTGTGACAAAGTCCTCTTGAAAGCACCCTATTGATTGCTCTGTTTATTAAATCTCCACTGGCTTCTGTTTTGCATTTTTATTTTCTGCCCAACAAAGGATATACTGTTCTTTACTAAGATCCCTTGATTAAAAACCCAAGTGTTGAGTAATCTTGCTGCTCCCACCCATTCTAAACCCTCTCCCTGTTCCTTCATTCCATCCACTTCAACTTCCTTCATATGCCTTTTATGAAGATGTGGAGCTGAAATCTGCATTTGCATGATCTGGCCATACACACATGAATCTATACAAACAGTCGCCCAGAAGACCTCAGAATGGGGTGAGGGAAGGAGTGCTGGGGAGCTGGGAATTGCCTTTTTCCTGATATTGCTTAGAATATCCCACAGAAATGACCCTCGGGCATTAACCATTAATCAGGCTGTGGGTTCTAGATGCAAAATTCCTTTATTAGTTGGTGTACTGTGTGCCAGAGGGCCAGAACTGGCCAGCCTCCATGGAGCAAACTGGGAAGGTCTCTCTTGACTCCAGCGGATAAGGTCAGAATTTCCTAGGATGGCGAATCACTGCTGTGCTACCCAGCTCCTAACCACCAGGCAAACATCACAGGGCTTCTGTGGCCATCTTCCAGGTGCTAAATCTCCCCACAGTGGTATTTCAAATACCACTTCAAATTTCACCTGTGAATGTCATTGTCTTTCAGAAATTCCTCCTCCTTAAAAATGGAAATGGATCTTCAGACTTCTTAGAAATACCAAATAGAACCTCTTTCATGGAAAAATAGCATTGCTGAAATCTGGGGGTACTTTGATAGGTGATTTCCAGCTGCCAGACAGGTGTCCTACATGTCCTAAGACACCTAAGAGAAGTGGACTTTCCTTTGTCAGGATCACCTGGCGAGGAGATATCCTGCCTCCTCCAGTACAGCCACCTGCATTTCTAGTGATCATCACTCTCCAGAAAGTTCTAGAGAGCAAAGTCAGATCTCCTATGCTCATAGAGAGTATTTATGGGGTCTGGTCCTAAGGACAAGGTGGGCATATGCTCCTCCCTGAAGATCACATCCTCAGGGAAGCTCAGAACCCTCAGAAAATGTGCTTCTTAATAAAGATAGCAATCATTTCATCTGTGAAGAGGCATTGTGGTTGAAACTGTATATTCATTTCTTACCAGGGAAACTGCTTTTATCTCATTTAACATGAGTGGATAAGGTAGCTGCTGAGAACAAAAATCAGCATGCCCTGATCGTATTTGTTGTACTAAGAGAAAAAAAAGAAAAAGAAAAACTTCTATTCTTAGAACAGAAAAACATGAGACACAAAAAGTAAAAAAGACTTCTTAAATTTAAATTTAATTGAAAAAATACAGCAACCTTACGCTGTTTAGCATCTCTCACAAAGAGAACTAGGAAAACAAACAAGCCAATCCCAGCTTAAAAGCTAGTCGCATTGCAGCTCTTCCAGGTGTGAGAGATCCATGATTTATTTGGAGGTGGTCTCTTGTAAAAGCTGGGAAATCATGTCATAGCTGCCAGGCTACGTGAAGAGCTGCATGTTGAACAGAATCAGAGCGTTTTACTGCTGAAAACAATGTTGGAGATTACATAGACCGAATTCCACTCTTGGCAATAAGAACCCCGGGGCCTGAGGACCAACGTTCCAGCCACTTGACATTTGCTCTGGTGACCTACCATTGAGCCGGGAGGACTCCCTTGATCCTCATTTGTACACAAGCTCAGAGTTCCATTTTGCCTCCTCTCCCCCACTCAGCATTCCTCTTTAGGCAGAGAGCTCACCTTCCCGTAGGGCTCCCAAGGACCCCACAATACAAGCTAAAGAAAGCAAATCCATTCCCCTGGAAGCTCTTGTCCCTTGAAAGACTGCCTGGTTTGGACAGATAAACCAGGAGTACCCCTGAGCAAGATAGACAATACGCCTGCATCGCAATGTGCAACCGTCAAACAGACATCGACAAACAGCACGGGATGAAATTCAAAAAAGAAAATAGAAGAGAATTTGGTATTTTTTGTTTTGTTTTTCCAAACTCCATGCACCTTCTTTCAGATTATTTGTTTCTTTTTTTTTTTTTTTCTTTTTTACGAGGCTCCACCCTCAGTATGGTGCCCAATGCGGGGCTCGAACTCACGACCCTGAGATCAAACCCAAGCTGAGATCAAGAGTCAGACACTTAACCAACTGGGCCACCCAGGAACACCTATTTGTTTCTTTCTAAGAATAGCTTTTTCTACCACAGGAGAAACTGTAGTCTATTTCCTTCCTTCCTTCCTTCCTTCCTTCCTTCCTTCCTTCCTTCCTTCCTTCCTTCCTTCCTTCCTTCCTTCCTTTCTTTCTTTCTTTCTTTCTTTCTTTCTTTCTTTCTTTCTTTCTTTCTTATTAATCTTTACAGTTGGCTCTGGAGCTGAATGCAGGGAAGGCCAAGGAGGAGAAATCTGTCTGCCTTGTATGTGGGACACTTGGCCACCTGTGCAACACGGAGCGAAGCTATAACAAAGTACGGTATTGACCAACTGCAAAGAATCCTTCCCTCACCCACTCTCCCCACCCTTTGGCAAAAGCCTGAGTAAATAGGTACATTTGGTGCCAGGACTTGAAGGTCAACAAACTCCTGCTTTGTCAGAGGAACCTGGAAATCAAGTCAGTGGACTTCACAGAAATGTCATACCTTCTCTCTTCATGGGTGTTTGAGCTTAAGGATTAGGAACAGAAGTATCTCAGGGAAGCCTGCCAAAAATATATGCATCAGACATTTAATGCTATGGTGTGGCTTGAGGCCATCTAAGACTTTTGGAAATATCATCTCAGCTGATCTCAATCCTTGGGTTTTGTACGGTGAGTCAGACTTCCTTTGGAATGGCCATTACAGATTCTCCAACTCATCAGTGACAGGAGAATCCTAAGATGGTCCTCAAGATCTCCAGACCCTAGTGTGCCTACCCTGCATCATTCCCCTATCCTCAATGGGGCCAGGACCTGTGAATACAGTGGAATATCCCTCCTCTGATTGGGTTATGGTATATGGAAAAGATGATGGGGGTTTGCATGTGTCATTAGAGGCCTTGATCAGTTGACTTTACTTAAGGACACTATCCTGTGTGGGCCTGACTTCATCAGTTAACTTGAATCCAAAAAGAGAGCATCCTGGGTGGGCCTAGCCTAATCAGATGGGCCCCTTTAGAGAGGGACTAGTAGTCAGAAAGATCTCAAGCAGCAGAGACGTTCTTCTCTTGGCCTGGCAGACACAAACAGCCACATGAAGGAGAGGGTCATGTAGTGAGCCACGATGGGGATTCTCTCAAAGCAGATGGCCTCAGGCTTATGATTGCAAAGAACTGAATTCAGCCAACAACCAGCAAGTTTAGAAGTGGACCCCGGGCCTCGGATAAGAATCACAGCCCTGCCTGACACTTTGATTTCAGCCCGTAAGACCCTGAACAAAGAACCTTTCCATGCCATGCCTGGTCTCCTGACATCCAGAAACTGTGACATGGTAACCACGTGCTGCATTAAGCCGCCAAGTTTGGGGTAATTTCCTGGCAGCAGAGAAAATGAGTATGTTGCCCCAGAATGGCAGAGAGGAAATGTGCCCACATTTTATTCATTGTTTCCCCATCACCATGTTTTCTGTGCCCACTTTTCCCTGGCAAGTTGAATATCCAAATTCGGGGCTTGCTTTACACATAGGCAAAGCCAGCTGTGGCATGAATCAGGGAAGGGTACTGAGAAAGGCTCCTGAGATCTCTTCTCCTGGAAGTTTGGGTTATAGAAAGTCTGGTTGATGATATAGAATGTGTTCTGAGGAAACATAGTTCATTAGACCCATTGTGGGTGATTAATCCTTCCTTCATATTACATGATCAGATGTTTAGATATTGCTAGTTTAGTCTCAGACTGCAGAAAGACTCCAAAATAGGGCAAATGTGTCTACCAGCATGTAAAACATCTAACAAAAATCCCCAAAGCAGGCGGCTGGTAGGGTCTGAACTTAGAACCAGACCTGGGTCAAGGGCTGCAGGAAATGTGATGCTCATCTATGCCCAGGGGCCTCTTCCCAAACACCACTGGTGTTTAACTGCCTCACTGGCTCAGGGTTTCCAACTCGGTAGTGGGAGTCTACATGGAATCACCTATCATCCAATCCCTGTATTGGACAGCCGAGGAAACTGAGGCCCAGGAAGGTTAGCTGTCTTTACCAAGACCCCAGCCAGAGGCAGCAGGAGGCAAGACCAACATGCATGGCTCTCAACTATTTCCTGTCTGGTCACCCATCCTCTAGCACAAAATGACGCAAGTGTTGCCTTTTGGTTAAATCACCAAGTCCCTCAAATAGATCCTGGCTCAGTCTGCACCAAGCTGTCCTTGCTCTGCTGGAAGCAGAGGCTGACTTGCGGCACCCTACGTGCGCTATCAGCTCTGGAATCTCTGAGCGCTAAGTAAGGATGAAATGGCTCAGTCACTCCAAGACCCAAGCATCACTGGGTGAAGTTTCCTGGGGCTGCAGTAACACAGCACCCACAGAGTAGGGGGCTTAAAACAACAGACATTAATTCTTTTACTGTTCTGGAGGCAGAAGTCTGAAATCAAGGTGTCGGCAGAACCATGTTCCCTCTGAAGGCTCTAAGGGAGGACGCTTCCTTGCCTTTTCCAGCTTCTGCTGGCTGCAGACAAGCCTTGTCATCTCCTGGCTTGTAGCTGCACTGCTCCTGTCTCTGCCTTCATCCACCCACAGCCTCTCCTCTCTGTGTCTGTATGTCTCAGGGTGTGCTGTTCTTATAAAGGCACTAGTCATATTGGATTTGGGGGTCCACCCTAATCCAATAAGCCCTCATCTTAATTTAACTAATTACATCTATAAAGAAAGATTGTGTTTCCAAATAAGGTCACACTCTGAGACTCTGAGTGAGCATCAACTTGGGGGGACACTCTTGAACCCAGTACGCTGATATTATATGTATGCCCATGGCTGGCTCAGCCAACGGCCTGAAGAGTAGAGATAGATTGTATGTGCAACCTTCTCCATCACTCCTCTCCCTCACCCAGCCCCACCGGGACTCATAACCCAGACCCAGAAATTAGTTTATGCTGGAAATAGTTCAGGGAGCATCTAGCCACTGGCTGCTAGTCCTGGCTGCACAAGAGAATTGCCTGGGAAGTTGTTTTTTGTTTGTTTGTTTGTTTTTAGAGAGAGAGGCAGGGAAGGGGGGAGGGAGAGGGAGAGAGAGAATCCCAAGCAGGCTCCATGTTCAACGTGGAACCCAATGCAGGGCTCTATCTCACGATCCTGAGATCATGACTTGAGCCAAAATCAAGAGTTAGACACTCAACCGAGCCACCCAGACACCTCATTTTGTAGGAATATTTTTAACATACCAGTGTCAAAGCCCAACCCCAAATATTCTGATTCACTGGGTCTGAGGTGTGGCTTGTGCATCAATAATTTTTAAAGCTACCCTGGTGATGCTAACATGCAGTCAAGATATCTAGCCCAACTACTTAGTTTTTGGGTGAAGAGTTGGAGCGAACAAACCCTTCCCTATCCCACTCCCCTCTATTTGTTGCTATCTCTAAATCTATAAGCTGCCAATTCCCCGACTGGAATGTCCCATTCCCCCTAAATGGCACAAGGCCCTGAAGTTGACAGAACAAGCTCTCTATGATGGCCCACACCTTCACTCATGAGAGAGACACAAGTAAGGCTCTCTAGGACCACAAAGCAAGATGGCAGCCACCTCCTGCTGTCACAGTGCACATCCATGGCCCATGGGACCACATACACTGGTGTAGGCTTTGTAAACTGTAAAGTGCTATACAAATGTGCTTTAACAATTCTATTACTTCATTTGTGGTAGCATCCCCATGGCAACATTGTAAAAACCCTTAAGTATATGCCTTGCCCACTCCCCATTAGGTTTCCATTACATGTATTCTTGGGCATCTTTCTGGCCACCATTCCATTTTCTCACTGTAACTATACATTTTTATTTTTTTTTAATTTTTATTTATTTATGATAGTTACAGAGAGAGAGAGAGGGAGGCAGAGACACAGGCAGAGGGAGAAGCAGGCTCCATGCACTAGGAGCCCGATGTGGGATTTGATCCGGGGTCTCTGGGATCACGCCCTGGGCCAAAGGCAGGCGCCAAACCGCTGCGCCACCCAGGGATCCCTGTAACTATACATTTTTAAAAGCAAGAACCTTTTTAACCTTTTTAATCTTTCTTTTTAATCTTTGTGTATTCCAGTACCATACTCAATACAACAAATTCTTCTTTCCCTTGAATGAGCTAGCAAAAAATACCAAAGTATGCACCAGAGGCCTCCCAACACCTGAACCACTGCCAAATGACCCTAAAATTTTCTTTCAAACAATATTCTCTTTCAGAATGAATGGATAAAGAAGCTGTGGTCTACATATACAATGGAATATTCCTCAGCCATTAGAAACGACAAATACCCACCATTTGCTTCGATGTGGATGGAACTGGAGGGTATTATGCTGAGTGAAGTAAGTCAATCGGAGAAGGACAAACATTATATGGTCTCATTCATTTGGGGAATATAAAAAATAGTGAAAGGGAATAAAGGGGAAAGGAGAGAAAATGAGTGGGAACTATCAGAAAGGGAGACAGGACATGAGAGACTCCTAACTCTGGGAAACGAAGAAGGGGTGGTAGAAAGGGAGGTGGGTGGGGAGTGGGGGTGACTGGGTGACGGGCACTGAGGGGGGCGCTTGGTGGGATGAGCGCTGGGTGTTATGCTATATGTTGGCAAATTGAACTCCAATAAAAAAAATTTTTAATTTAAATTAAAAAAAAAAAAAGCTCTGGTACGTGATGCGACTGGAGAGGCCCGGCGGCCGGCACTGCCCAGGGCTCCCAGGCCAAGCAGCACCTCTGGCATCCGCCACCCTCCGTCTGCCAACCTCAACTGCAGACAATTTGTAGCTGTGGCTAAACTCAATTTTTGTGTCTTCTTCGTGGGCTTCCCGAAAGGCCCCTCAGGCACCAGCAAGTACTTGCACCTGTGGTGTAAGCCACAGTCACCTCCACCCCAGGGGGACTCCCTTACCCCTCCTGCCCCTCCCTTCTCTGCCCCTTCCTCCCCCCCTTCCTCGTCTTCCTGCCCCTCCCTCTCTCCCCATCCCCCTTTTTTCCTCTCCACCTCCCTCTCCTTTCTTTGAGACCTCTTCCAGGAAAATCTGAAGTCTATCTCTATTTGGGCTTTTTTTTTTTTTTATCTTTTTCTGAGAAGAAAGATACAGAATCTTCCTGGCCCACTTTCTGTGGTGTTGTAAGGAAGCTGCCTTCTGGTTTGATGAAAGGCTGTCCTTCCTTTACTAAAGAAGTTGCACATTCGAAAAGTCAGCGCTCCAGGGTGCAAAAAAGAGCCAGCCATGAGGTGGGCTTTGGTCAGGTCGAAGGTGAGGATAGAAGGTGAGCAACGTACAGTAATAATACCAGCACCAGCCTTCTCAGGCAGCCCAGCAGCTGAGCCCCGGGTCGCATGGCAATCTGGGGACTGGGGACCAGTCAGCAAGACCCAGTGTCCAGAAATCTGGCTGCTTTTTTATCTCATTCTACACTGAAATCCATGGATGGAATTATTGATTGCTTGACCACTGATTGGGGAAGAATTAAGTAGGTTGTCCGACTCCGCCCCTGGCCTGGAGACGTCCAGCATCGACCTCACAGGAGCAGGACCCTCTTCCCCCATCCTCTGACCCCACAGTGAGCATCCCCTCCACCCTCAGGGGCAGGCGAGTGGCCAAAAAGAGGTTTGTGGGGACACAGCCACAGGATGGAGGAGAGGCAGTGCCTGCCCACCAGACACAACCACCTTCCTCCAGGCTCCGGGCTGTGAGCAGAGCACAGCGTGGCTCAGGGAGGTGGCTGGGCCCAAGAGCCAAGGCTGGTGAGAAAGGGAAGGAGAAATCTCAGTTGCTCCCAGTTTCTTAGGATCCAGGAACTTGCCCCTTGCAGGAAACCCTCATGCATCTCCAAGGCATCAGTGTGTTGAACTCTAGGAGGGAGCGCTCGGCTCATGGGCTTGGAGAGGAAGGGGCCAAGGAGTGGCCCAAGGGCTCTTAGCTGTAGAAGGCCTCAAGGCAGTGCCCACTCCACCCCCATGTGGTTTCACAAACAGGAAGTGGCTGAGCTGTGTTCGAGGTAGGCTTGGCCAGGAGCTTCTTGTCCTTGCCAGGACTTCCGGTGGTGGGACAGAAAGCCACAGGAGAGAGCCAAAGCCCCACCATGGACATCCTGCAGCACATCAGAAAATACAGCCTGACTTGGGTGTGGACCTTCTGGAAGCTGGGCTGCTACCAGCAGGAACATTTTATGCTCTGCTTCTCTGACCCCGTAAAGCCACCCTTTGACAAGCTGATCTTGAATGACACCAAGAAGGCTGGACTGGGTATGAAGTCCTGAAGCTGAATGGCATCAGGCCTAGAGGAGGAGGTGGGAGGGGTGTCAACCCAACTGATACCTGCCTGGAGCCCAATTCTTGTGGAAGGTGGGATTCAGGGGATGGAAGGAAGCCCTGCGTAGTGGGGAGGAGGGCAGCTGGGCCTGGCTTGAATACCACTCACATCGATTTATTTGCTTTTCCACGTCTCAGAGCCTCAAGTACATGTCACACAACTGAAAACTGTGTCTCCAAGTCAGATGGGAGGGGTCCCCATGGAGCCATCAGTCCGCCGTGGAGCCTGTCAGTTCACAGGACGCATGACAACCAGACCCGCCCACAGTGACTGACCAGAGGGGACAGCTGAGCAGTTAGGGGCCACCATCCCACAGGTGGTACTTCATTACCGGGACACAGGAGGTCAGGGCATTATTGCCTTCCACTTCCAGAGAAAAGTTCAAGGTCCTGTAAACCTGTCCATTCTGATATGACCCATGTAAAAAGAGCAAAATCCAGGAAAAAATAATGTGTACTCAGCCAGCTGCATTATAGCTTTCACAGAGAACTTCTAAAGACACCGATTTCTACTTGACCCTGAGATAGTGTTCCCATATTCCAGAGGAGAACAGCAAGACTCAGAGAGATTAAATGATTATTCAGATGTGTCAGAAGCAGATATGGAACTCAGTATCTTGCTGTTATATGATTTTGGGTTTTTTTTTTTTTTTTTTTTTTAAACAACACACTGCTTCGAAGGTCCTCAGAGGGGAGAAGCTAGTTACAGGTTTAACTTGTTGGCACTTAATGCCAGATAAGGGAAAAGAGCAAGCAAGCAAACAAAAACCTTGATGTTATTTGAACACCCTTTTACAAAACCAAGGAATGTTCTGAGCAATGGCCATACCCTCTTCCTGGTATGATTATCTTGGACCCTGAGGGGATCTGCAAGATGTAGCGGCTTCCCAAGACTCTATGAGGTACAGGTGACGTATGTAGGAGAAGGTTGGAGCCTCAGAGAGGGGCCTGACAGGTTCACAAGCGCTAGCCACTGGAAGGCAGCTTTGCAGGGGACAGAGCCCAGCAGGTCAGCTGACTCGTGGGTCACCCCAGGCTAGTCACTGATGGGCCACTGTCCTTGCCCGTTCACCCAGGAGTACAGCAGGGAATCTCACAGAAGTGGGGGAGCTGAAAGAAATGGGGATGGAGTGTCATCAAGAAACTGGCCTCTCTGGACACCTGGGTGGCGCAGCGGTTGAGCACCTGCCTTCGGCTCAACTGCCTTCTCCAGGCATTATCCTGGAGACCCAGGATCGAGTCCCGCATTGGGCTTCCTGCGGGGAGCCTGCTTCTCCCTCTGCCTATGTCTCTGCTTCTCTCTCTCTGTGTCCCTCATGAATAAATAAATAAAATCTTTAAAAAAAACAAACAAACTGGCCTTTCTTCCAGAGGGTTGTTAAGACCACTGAAATGCTTAGGAGCCGCAGGAGAGGCATGGGGTAAGACACTGTTGACAGTAGTCCCTGAAAGAGGAAGAATGAACATTCTTGGGTTCAGGGGGGGCCCAATCCCAGGCCTTACTTCCTTACTTCCTAAACAGATGCCTTTTGCCCCTAAATCTGCACCTCCCTGCTTTTCAACACAATTTCCCCTGGATTGTGACCTGACCCAAAAACAGCAGGTCTGGGCTCGCCCCTTGACACATTGGCTTTCTTCAGGGCAAGGGGCATCAGAGACTCGGGCAAAACCTTCCATAATGGGAACAGAGACATTGCCAGAGCACAGGCTGCAACGGCAAGCAGGTGCTGCATTGGGTCCCTGAGGACACTAGGCAGGTGACAGCAGGGTCTCCCTGAGTAGGTCAGGTCCCTCTGTGAGCAGGGGCCACACACATGTACCTTGTCTTATGAAGTGGTCATGTCCTGAAATGTGGTAACACATGAAACCAAAATGTTTGTTTGTTTTTTTAAGATATGATTTATTTATTCATGAGAGACACAGAGAAAGAAAGAGGCAGAGACACAGGCAGAGGGAGAAGCAGGCTCCATGCAGGGAGCCCTATGCAGGACTCGATCCCGGGACTCTAGGATCGCTCCCTGGGCCAAAGGCAGATGCTCAACCACTGAGCCACCCAGGTGTCCCTGAACCCAAAATGTTAATGTCTGAAGGGAAACTGGCCATACAGAAAAACTCAGAATTAGAGCAATGTATGGAAAGAAATTATTTTGTAATGCAAACAAAGGTATCCCAATTTCTGCATTTTAGGTATCCAAGGTCCTGTGAATTACATATTCTTAGGATGATACACCTCTTGGCTCTCTTAACTATAAAATAATGTTGGATTTTTCTTATTTAAAAAAAAAAGACATTCTTTTAAACATTCTTCCAAAGCCTCATCATGAACCACTGGAGGCGGGGATGAGGCATAGGTGGGACGTTGCTAAGAGATGTTATGGTCACTGCCTGGAGGACACATGAAAAGGAACACTGACCTCACTCACCGTGTGTGTTGGGGGGTACACACGTGTATGTATGTGAGTGTGTGCTTATGTGTGAGTATATTGTGTTATGTGTGCGTGAGAGCACACTTTGTGACGGTGTTGTATGTGAACACGCTTGTGTGTGACTGTGTGTCTGTGTGTACAGCCATGAGTGTGCGTGTCTATCTGATGGTCTGCCCCGATGGTTGGGTATACATTCAGATGGGGATGGACCTGTAGATCAGAAATTATCTGTTGACACGTCCAGTCTCCAGAATTCCTTTCCTGGACTGAATTCCCTCCTTCCATCCCCAGTCATGGGGCAGTAACCAGAAAGTATAATTTTGTGACACTCCCATATCCTTTCTAGCTTATACATGGAAACTCTGTGTCCAGAAGAAAAGCTGATTTTTTTTTCTAATTATAGGGCCTCTTGGGCAACCAGAAGTGAGACTGGATCCTCTCCACCTGGAGAAAGCTTCTCCTTCGAGGCCTCGAAGTGAAGATTCATTCGCTGAGTGTCCGTATTTGCATTCTATACAGTATGTTTTGAAGAACAAACACATTTTGTTTCAAATCCACACAGAAATAAAGACTTTAAGCCAGCGAACAGCTCTGGAATATTTCTCCCCTTCCCCAAAGGAAGAGCCTTTTAGGGACCCATGAATAGGATGTAGGGGTGGGATGCCAAGGTGGGGCTGGCCAGGGACTACCATGTTCCTACAATCACACTGAAAACTGGGACAGTCTGAGGACCTCTACTGTAGCCACCTGGACAAGGACGGGTCACAAGAACAGGTCTTTTCGGACCTCTTTAAGTCTCTGTTAAAATGTCTTTGTGGCTCACAATTCAAATACAGATTATTTCCAATTCAATTACCAATAATCTCTGGTCGGACATTGCTCTCACTGTTTTAAAGAAAGCCATTTCTGTTCTTTTTCTTTCTTTAAATCTAAGTAGAGAGTGCAAAGTGGAAAAAAAAAAAAAAGAAAGAGCTGGGTTTCATGTAAACATTTTTATGTGTTTAATTTTTAAGGCACACAGAGTTTATGTACATCATCTTAATATCTAAAAACACAGAGTTTGCACTAGTAACAAGTGGTAGCCTATTCATTTGCCACATTTAGATGTACCATTATAAAGCTAGACTTGAAAATCTGACCTCAAAACAGACGTGAAACATGCATGATGGTGAATGCTAGATACAACCTCCAAAAATGTAGGGTTAACAAAGAAAGCCCACTGCCCGGTGGCAGCCCCTGCATGACACTGTAGCATCCAGTAAGAGGGAATACAAAGTAGCCACCAGATTATGGATTTTGTTAATCTCACTGGACATTTCTCGCTAAATCCCACAAGAGTTGCTGTTAACACATTTTATTCCTTTAAAAAAAAAAAGTACTTATTTTAAAGAGAGAGAGCACAAGCATGAGGGGGAGAGGGAGAAGGAGAGAGAATCTCAAGCAGACTCCATGCTGGGTGCAGAGCCCAATGCGGGGCTCCATCTCACGACACTGAAATCATGTGACCTGAACCAAAAACAAGAGTCAGACACTCAACTGATTGAGCCACCCAGGTGTCCCACATCTTAGTCTTTTCCAATAAATCACCCATACAGGAAATGCATATCTTTTTAAAAATGAGCTTTTAGCATCAACCACATGCTACAACCAACTGGACAAGAGGGTTTCTATAAGGTGTACGGAAATGTCAAAGGAACGCAGCCTGCTCAAGAATGCTCAGAACCAGAGGGGTCTGGATGAGTATCTACACAGCCTTCCGCACTGTCTCCCATGCCTTCGGTTGGAGCCCAGCAACCCAGCCCACACACCCTACAGATGAGAGGTTGGCTGTAGGGCAAGGTGGTGGGGAAGCCACAGATAAACCAGAAAACCCTTTGAGCCAATGGTTTTCTACTTCCTCCCCAACTTGACTGGTTACCAGAACTACCCAAGAGTAGTCATCACGAATTCAGTCTCCCTGGACTTTCCCGCCTGATCTCAAGGTGACAGGGTAAAAGGCAAGAGAAGCAGCAAGAACCAGGCCAGCCCCACACCACATCACTGCTGAAGAAGTGCAGTGCTGGTTCTGAGGGAGGGTGGCCCTCAGAAGGAATCGAAGTGCACTTGGCTCACATTTCACCACAGGGCAGGATTCTCCAATTTGCAGCTCATGTTGAGCATCCTCGGGTCTCAAGAGAGGGGAGGGAGTGAGAGGCTTCCAAAAGGAAGCTGCAACAAAATGCCATGCGCACTTTCCTCTGCTGCCTGCCCTTGAACCAGAGGCAGCTGGCATCACCAATGTGGTAAAGGCAGAGCGGGGACCTCCCATAGCTCCTGGTCTCCGTGGGCCCTGTGGCTCCCTACAGGTGTGTGGACTCCAGTTCTTCACCTGTGAAACCTGATGGCAAGCATTCTCTAACTCAGCAGTGCTGAATCTTTTCTTTTTTTTTTTTTTTCTGTTTTAGGTCCTCTACAGATGATCATCAAGGCATCACCAACAGGTCCCCTGACCTATTTCATAGGAATGGAGGAGTTGTGCGCAGTGTGAATGTCTGTCGAGAGACTCAGGAAGATGTCCACCAATAAATTATCAGCAATTATCTAGGTGAAGTGAAATTTTAGGTGGTTTCCTTAAATTCTGACATCACTGTAAAATATTGAAATACGCATGTATCATCTTGTGACAACAAAAACAGTATTTTCATTCCGAAAAAAACTTAAGCTACTCTTTTAGAGGAGAAAAATAAGCTGTATGTGATGATTACGAAAACTCTCAGAGACAGACGAATTTTTTAAAAATTGAAGGAGGACGTGAACCCAAGTCTAATTCGCTTTGGAACTTAAAACTGCAAAACACATGCCCTAATATCACGGATTATAGGGTCCGTGAATGCCAAAGAAGTAAATTAAGAAGTCAACTGGACCACTGGCGTGTGTCACAATAGATACTGGTGTTATTCAGATACACAAGTGAGTTGACAAATCACAAGGCCAGGTACCATTTGGTGTTGAGTGGATCGATGATACGGTATTTTTTAAAATATGGGCATTATGGTTCTTGGGAGGAATATAAAGGACGCACTCACAAAGGACACACCTTTGTCATAGCCTAGCTCATACAGCCGAGACATAAGACAGAAATCACGCTGGCTTCACATCATTCTTTTTGCAACATCTGAATATGCATGTTCAATCTCCTGGTCAGCTGGACATGTATTCGTGAATTCATCCCTAGCATAAGCATTGTTCAAGTATCTCCAGATGCCAGTCATTTCAGAAGGAAATTCAAAATCTCTGTATCTCTTGGCCACGATCTGAAAATCAAGAGGAAATAATCAGCAAAGGAAAAACCTACTAATGTAGACTATTAGGTCAGACAGTCCACTCTTTTGAGGCGTGTGATATATTCTCTTTCTCAAGTTCTGATGTATTCTTCCTACAGTCAGTCAGGCTACCCCAAACTGCACTTCAACTTCGCAACAGGAAAGTTCATGAAAATACTGGGCTCAAAACAGTGGTTCCACACAGTCCTGCCCACCAATGTATCCCAGATAGTCCTTGGGATCCACTGTTATGAATTTGGTCTCTACTTCGATGGACTTCTCCTTGTATTGCCCACAGTTTGGGCTTTGTGTGTTCTGCTGCTGTATTGTTTGGTGTCTAAAGATTCATGAAGATATTCAGTTCTGGGATCCCTGGGTGGCGCAGCGGTTTAGCGCCTGCCTTTGGCCCAGGGCGCGATCCTGGAGACCCGGGATCGAATCCCACGTTGGGCTCCCGGTGCGTGGGGCCTGCTTCTCCCTTTGCCTCTCTCTCTCTCTCTCTCTGACTATCATGAATAAATAAAAATAAAAAAAAAAGATATTCAGCTCTGATTGTGTCAGATTCACCGTGAGGTGTTCTCTTTTTCCTACTTGCTGGGCCTCACCTCCTGAAATCCCAGATATCTGTGTCTATTATTCCTACAGATTTCCATCATTCTGTCACTGAAGAGATCATCTCATTGTCAACAAATGGACACAAATCCTTACCTTGTGGATGTGGTGGATGTGAGGACAGGGCACCTGAGGGTGAACATCATGGGAAACACAACAGTGTTTTCCAAAAAAACAGTGTTTTCTTTGGCTAGAGGGGCATCATTGGGGAATTCATCAGAATGGAGGGTATATTCTGTTGGGGACTCTATCAGATTCCTGGGGCTGCTGTCACAAAATACTATAACCCAAGTGGCTTAGGACAACAGAAACTTATTCTCTCACTGTCCAGGAGGCCAGAATTCCAAGATCAAGGTGTCAGCAGGGCACATTCCCTCTGGGAACTCTAGGGAAAGATGTGTTCTCTCCCCCAGCTTCTGGTAGTTCCTTGGTTTGCAGCAGCATAACTGCAGTCCTCCCATGACATTCTCCCTCTGTGGGTCTCTGTGCCCAAATTTCCTTTTTTTATAAGGATACCAGTCCCATTGGATTGGGGGGCCTACCCTACTCCAGTACAACTTCATCTTAAATAATTACATCTACAAAGATCCTATTTCCAAATAAGATCATATTTGGAGGTGTTGGGGATTTGGACTTCAACACATGAATTTGGGGGGATACAATTCATCCCCTAACAGTGACCCAGGGCTACAAAAGTCTGTTCTGGGGCAGCCCTGGTGGCCCAGCAGTTTCGCACCGCCTTCAGCCCAGGGTGTGATCCTGGAGACCCAGGATCGAGTCCCACATCGGGCTCCCTGCATGGAGCCTGCTTCTCCCTCTGCCTGTGTCTCTGCCTCTCTCTCTCTCTCTCTCTCTCTCATGAATAAATAAATAAAATCTTTAAAAATAAAAAAAGGTCTGTTCTGCTTTGTTGCCTCCTGTTGCACTGGTTTCTGGGATGTATGGATGAAGTGAACATGGGACTTAACACAAATTAGAAGATCTTTGGGACCTATTACTCAGATTTTGCAGGCCAGAAGCCATTGATGCAGCAAAAAAAAAATGATGATACAACCGTCAGAAACCCTCCTAAACTGTTTAACATGTCTTACCTGAATTCAACCGTACTGCTATTAGTGTTAAGAATTCTTTCCTTTGGGATCCCTGGGTGGTGCAGCGGTTTGGCGCCTGCCTTTGGCCCAGGGCGCGATCCTGGAGGCCCGGGATCGAATCCCACGTCAGGCTCCCGGTGCATGGAGCCTGCTTCTCCCTCTGCCTATGTCTCTGCCTCTCTCTCTCCCTGTGTGACTATCATAAATAAATTAAAATTTTTTGAAAAAAAAAAAAAGAATTCTTTCCTTTCATTTGCAAAATAAATTTTAAATTTTAACATTTTTTTAAACTTTAAATATGCTTTCATTTAACATTTCTGAGCACATTTATTAAGTGTATGCCTCCTACAGATATAATCTTGTTATTATGGTACATATTCTGAATTTAATACTTTGTTTTCTATCTTTTTCTGCATATTAATGTGTTTGTGTGTGTGTGTGTGTGTGTGTGTGTGTTTCTGGTAATACAGAAGCTATGGTCTATTTTAATTTTTCCCATGGTTTCCAATATAACCTTAAATAATAGAGATTCTCTATTAATTTGTGAAGTTTAGATAATACCTATTTACTCCCGATTATGGCAAATGAGGAAATTAGTACAACTACACTTTTTTTTTCCATTTCTTCTCCTTTATCCTCCTTCCATTAATTGTAAAAACATCCAGGTTTACCATGTTCCGATTCTGTTCTGCAACTATAATTCCCAACATTGTTTAGTCTTTAGTTCTGTCTTTGGATTTAAATAGGTTCTATGTTTATCATCAGCCTTTTATACTATACGCCTTCTCTGTTCCCGGATTCTTATTTTGATGATCATTTTATTACTTCATCACAGAAAAGTCTTATTTTAAAAAATGGCTCAGGAATACTGATTTTCTTAAGACCAGAAGTCCAGGTAAAAACAGCAATTTACCTAGATATGAAATTCTTACATCACACACTGTTTCCTTCGATGCTCTGTAACTATTAAACCACTGTTTCCTGTTTTGTTTTGCTTTTTTTAAGATTTATTTATTTATTTTAGAGGGAAAGCATGTGGTGGGGGAAGAGGAACAGGGAGAGAGATTTAGAGAGAAAGTATGTTGTGGAGGAAGAGAAACAAGGAAAGAGAGAATCTTCAGCATACTCCCTGCCGAGCGTGGAGCCTGATGATGGGCTCAATCCCATGACCCATGAGATCATGGCTTGAGCCCAAATCCAGAGTTGGACACTTAACCGACTGAACCACCCAGGCGTCCTGTTTTCTGGGTTTTAATGTGATGTGGAAACATATGAGGCCAGTCTGAATTTCTTGCCTCCACAGGTGGCTTTACTATTTATTATTATTATTCTATTATTATTATTATTGCTATTATCATTCATATCGTCTGGATGCCCAAAGTGTTCTTTTGATCCTCAAAGTTCAGTAATTTATCAGGTATGTCATAGTGTGTTAATTATTCTGGACTATATTTTTCCAATCATGGCATGTTGTTCAAATTGAAGATTCAGATCTGCCTTTAGTACAAAATAATTTTCCCTCCTTCCTCTCTTTTCTTTTTCCTCTCCTGTTCTCTGGTTCCTGATTATGTACATCTAGGAAATCTCTAATCCCTTTTATCCCTTGGTTCTTCTCCATTCGATTTTGGATGGTGTCCTCAGGCCTGTCCCTCCAGGTCCCTGATGGGACCTGTCTCTGAGCTTTCTCTCAAAAGATCCATGTTCTCTTTCATGTCTTAGAGGCCATAGAGAAGAATCTGACTAGAATGTATTTTCATTTACTGGAGCAATTCATCAGATATGTGCTTCTCGTCTGCCTTTTCCTTTTCTGTTCCTTCTCTTTCTCCTTTTCCCTCTTCTTCTTCTTGATCATCTCCATCCACATACAGGTCCCACTTGGATTCTTTCTGGTTATTAATCTTGTAATGAGGCAGATCTATTGGACTTAACACTTCTTAACAATAGTATGGAGGGCAAAGGGAATGAGACATGGCAGCTGGTAGACCAATTTGGATGTGTTTTGTTTTTAAGATTTTATTTATTTATGAGAGACACAGAGAGAGAGAGGCAGAGACACGGGCAGAGGGAGAAGCAGGTTCCCTACAGGGAGCCCAATGTGGGACTTGATCCCTGTACTGGGATCACGCATTGAGCCAAAGGCAGACACTCAACTGCTGAGCCACCTAGGCGTCCTGACCAATGTGGAAGTTTACCCTCTAACATTCTCTTGCCAAACACTGCTCTATATTCTGTCTCACAGACATATTAGGGTTTAGGTCAGGATCAGAGTCAAGGTTAGGGGTAGGGCATCCTCCATTCTGAGACTCACAGATTAGGCAGGAGGTCACCATGGCTAAAAATGAAGCTCAGGCAGTTCACAGTCTTCCTTTTGCCTGCTTCAGGGAGTGTTCCTTTTCTCCACTCAGCAGCCACAAAGCAGAATGCCACATCCCTTCTCTCCCCCTGCCCTCCCTCCCTGTCCCTACAGATTAGGGGATGGGTGGCAGAATACAAAGATGGTGCCCTGTATGGTTCCTCCTTCAGCTCTCCCTCCCCCAGAGAATCTCAACTCAAAAGTGATCTGTATGGGGCTATTCCCTGCTTCTCTTCTACGGCCCTAGTCCTCAAAAAAGTTTGGGTTGGGCATTTCAGGGCTGAACTATCTACTTTTAGAGAAATCTGAGCTTTGCTGAAGATACAGGGAACCAGGCATTGGCTGTGACACCTCACACTGGAGCAAGTTTCTTAGTTTTTGAATTGGTATTCTGTCCCTTTCTGGTTTTATGAAAGAGGAAGCTTTGCTCTATTTTTTCATATTGTTTTTGCTAGGTTTCAGGAAGGAGAAGAGATTATAAGTTCCTGTAGTCTCTCATCTTTTATCATAAATTCCTTTAGACGGAGTCTCATTTCCCTTCTGAAGGTGCTCCATCCTGAAAGATTATTAAGCTGTTTGGTATTTTGAATGCTCAATGGCTTTGAAGATGTTGCTCTCAGGTCTTATATGAGGGTCTGTTTTATTTTACTCTGAAGTTTACCCCATCTACTAAAATTTTAAATACTCTTTTCTTATAGGAGCTAATCAAGTGGCAATCGATGCTATATGGCTGGGGCACTTCTCTTGCTCTTCCCCAACCTCCGTGTACTTCTGTGATGCTACACTAGTCATGACAATGACTACAACACACCCACTGAAGGGACTAAACCAACTGCAACTACATAAATATCTTGTTGGAAAATGCTACCAAATATAGGAGGTTCCTGTATATGGTGAGTTGAGATACTTTCATT
This sequence comes from Canis lupus baileyi, assembly GCF_048164855.1. NCBI lineage: Eukaryota > Metazoa > Chordata > Mammalia > Carnivora > Canidae > Canis > Canis lupus. The sequence continues at coordinate 33,263,721 of NC_132867.1, read as the reverse complement.
ACATTTTAGATATTGAGGAACTGGCAAAGTTATAGAAAAGAACATTCACTTGGGGGCTCAGACACATCTTCAAGGCTTGGATTTCCAGCTGGTATCCCTTGAACACACCAGGAAGAGAGAAGAGAAATGGGACAAGGGTTAGGAAAGGAATCAGAAAGGAAAAAGAAGTGCAGGAACAAAAGGCAAGGCAATGACAGGGAGTAACCAGGGATAGCTGGTAGCCTGTAGGAGCATCAGCACCACAGATTAGGTGAGCCTAATTTGTCAATTCCTTTTTTTAAGGATTTTATTTATTTATTCATGAGAGATACAGAGAGAAAGGCAGAGACATAGGCAGAGGGAGAAGCAGGTGCCCTGCGGGGAACCCAATGCAGGACTTGATCCTCAGATCCCAAGATCACCACCTGAGCCAGAGGCAGACGCTCAACCACTGAGCCACCAAGGTGACCCTAATTTGTCAACTCTAAATACCAATGCTTTATTAGATCACAGGGCCTTGACTTGTACTTACCTGTGTCTTCTCACCCATCTCCCCTAGCCGGTACCCAGAACCTAGGTTTGGATTTGGTGGGGTTTTAATCATCAAGGTGCCCTAGAACAAGGCTAGGGCTTCTTCCTGAGGCCTCCGAGGCTACTGAGGGCCAAGAATATTGCAGTTGTGATAATGATAACAACTAACAGCTGTAAGTGATGTGAAGTCTGGGGGCACTACTGAGAGACAGCTGTAACTCTGCAGTCCAAGTCTAGGGCCATCTACTTTGGAATCCCCCAGAAATCACCCCCAGAAGTTCTGATTTAGCTGACCAGAGGCTGGATCAGGGGATTTATAATTCTAAAAATGCTCCCCAAAAAATTCTTATGCCTACTAATGCCTCCACTGGTCTAGGGAGTCTTTAAATCCTAAAATATATGACCCATGATGCTGACTTCCTGGTCAACTATCTGGGAAGACACGATACCAAATCTGGCAGAGGCCCAGCCAAGGAGCTGCTCCCTAGCTATAGGGGGTCAATATTAAGTGCTAAGAAGACACACCTCTGTCATCCCTACACAGAAGTATTTCCCCTGCCAATCACCAACAACTGACAGAGTTCACATTGCGGTATTTCCAGACTCCATGCATTGTCTCCAAGCCTCGAGTATTAAACGCCAGGTGTAGTCAATGCTGCCTTCATACTGTCTTCACATAACTTTTCTTTCAGCTGTGGGGGTAAGACCTGGAACAAGCAGTGAGGATGGAAGGGGGGGAGGCCAGGTTCCCAAATGCTTCTTGGGACCACCTGAAGAATACCTGAGAATATCCATGTATCTGAGACTTGGGATTTGACCGCCTCAAACAGAAACAAACTGAATTTTTAATTCAAGAATTTGCATTTTAGATTGTTTTGATGTCTGGCCAAAATAAAACAAAGCCCCATTCATGTTTGCAGCACCCGTGGTAGGAAGAACGTCAAACCTTTATAATGTGGAGCTTGGGTAAGAGGTTACAGTCGGCTAACGTGAGCTCATCCCCATCCAGGAACTTCCTTCCAGAAACAGTGATGTCCTCAGTGCTGTAGGCATCAATTTCGTCAGGCAGAGGGCTATTTAAGTAATTATCCAGCTTTTTCAGGGCCTTTAGCAGGTTCTTTTCGTAAACTAGAACACGAAGGCAAAAAATGACTAAGTCACAGGAGTTAGTGTCACCTTTCTCTAGACATGAAGGGAAGGGGTCGATCGCCTTTCTATTCACTCCTGACACATGGCTGGGTCAGCATGAGGGAATTGGAGGGAAGGATGTGGATAATAATTCTGCTGGCTACACAACACTCCTTCTTGAACTCATCCACTCATTCAAAAATATTTATGGGAAGCCCATAATGAAGTAAAGACTGGCAGAAGTGTTATTGAAACCGATTCTCATGGTGCAGCAGGGAATTCCTGGTGGGGATTCTTTTGCCCCTAAAAATGTTCTTTTCTGGGCTCCCAACCTCTAGAAGCACTCGATCTCCTGAAACCCATGTGCAGATTCACCATTAAAGGTACTTCTTCCTTATTTCTAGATATAGGTCCCTACCCCTGGGGAAATTAGAACTCCCAGGATCTTAGAAGAAGCCACACCAGAGGCTGAATAAGGGGTAATCTGCGTGGAACAGTGGACAGAAAGACAACAGGTACTCACTCTCATTTGCATCCTTCTTGGTGTTTTTTATAAATGCGGAGAATTTGGCAAACACATCATTTCCTGCAGAGTTAGATTCTGGATGTTGGGTCCCCAGCTTAGGGTACCTTGAAAGATTCAGAATTGGAGTATCACGGATGAGCAATGTTTGAGTTGGGCTAATAGAAGTGGTGGGAGGGCGGACACGTCTGTCTCTGAGTGGATATAAAAGTGAAAATTTCCCCCTTGAATGTTTTCCTAATCTTTGTACTCTTCAAGCTTCGGAAGCAACAGTCCAGGGAGAAAGCCCTTGCTGTTCTCGTCCTGGCACAGCTCAGACCTCCCTGGTCTTAGTTCCCTTCCAAGAAAACTGAAGGTGGTGGACTAGAAGGCACTCTGCGACATCGCAGGCTCACATGCACTCCTTAGCTTCCAGCAGTGGACCTAAGAGATGGCCAACCCATGCGCCATCGACCCACCTCCTCCCCACTTCCTGCCGTCAAACCGTAATTGCCAAACTGCAGGTGCAAAGCAGAGAGACCCAGGCCTACCATCACTCAAGGCTTCTAATCTCGCTCTGTGTTTTCTGCGGGACACCGCAGTACGGCTAAGGAAGTAAGTACCGTGGCCACAGAAGACCAAATACACGAAGCCAGGAGCTTTCAAATGGTCTGTGAAGGGGGAAAACTGACAGGTTGTGAATGCTGGTTTGAGGAGGCCTACCTTGGGGGAGCTAACTTCTCCTCTAAGAACTCCTCGATCTTATTCACATCCGTCTTGACTTCGCCATCAAAAGTCATAAAGGGAGGGTTTGTCCCAGGAGCCAGATTCTGCAGGTCTGCGGGTTTCCTGGGTGGGAGCGAACAGCAGCTTCTGTAAACGGCTGCCAAGGTTTGCATTCATTTCCCAAGCTTAGCCGTGTCCTCCCCAGTTTACGAGGAGCAACCCCTGACAACTTCAAAGGCGACCGTGGGTTTACAAAATGTCCTACTGACAACGAAAGTGTGGTTCTTCTCCAGATACGGAAGTGAGAAGGCTAACTGTCCCCGGTGTCATCGCAGGAGAGCTGCTCACCCAGGCTTTGGAGCGGTTCTCAGCTGACCAGTAACTGGGGGAGCAGGTTCCTTATGATGCCCCCGACGCCTCCCTGGTCGTGTCTGATCCAATCCTGTAATTACTGATGAGCCCAGACTTGAGCTTCAGTTCAGAGTCCTGACCGAGGGTGGTTGTGCCATGAGATCGGCCGTGGGTCCTAGGAGTGTGTGTGTGTGTGCACACGGGACTGTGCCTGAGTTTTGAATGTGTGAGTGCACGGTGTGTTATGTGAGTGTTGGGGGTGTATGGGTAGGAGTGTGGGGTGTGGGTGTGAGTGTGGGGTGTGGGTATGAGTATGGGGTGTGGGTGTGAGTATGAGCTGGGCGTGGCTGTGGCTGTGAGTATGGGTGTGGGTGTCGGGGTGGGAGTGGGCCAGGAATCAAGGACAGTTACTTCAATAATGCAGAAACCCCATCTTACCTCTTCAGGTCCACCGTTGTCACATTAAATATGACGCCCTTTAGCCAGAGAATCATGAAAAGGCGCTGGGAGAAGGGGCAGTTCCCAATACTCTCACCATCATACCCGGCCTAGGTGGAAAAAGGAACCTTCATCAGAGCCAGTCTCACGATGATGGGTGTCAGTGCCCACCACGCGCAGGCACAAAACCATGACAAATCTGTGTTCGTGATCATGATACCCACCTGGGGCCATTTCACTGAGCCACTCAGCCCCGCCGGGGTGACGGTGGGGGAAGCACACGGAGGGGCTGCACCGAGCATCTCCTTCCTCCTTGCCACCACTCACCACTTCCTGCCACACTGGGCCTCTGCGTGACACCGCGCACAGGGAAAGAGCGGCAAGTGCCTTTGTTACCAAAGGCACAGAAGAAACATATGCTCTTTCCCTCCCTCTGTCTCTCAATCCTCTCCAGAAGCAACACGCCTCTCTCCGGGATGAGCAGGCTTGCAAACGCTCTGGCCGACTCTCCCACCGAGACACCATCCCTCACGCTCTCTGCAGTGCTTGTCTGCAGAATGACAGGGGTGCCTTATGTGTGTTCTAGATCCCTGGACACTATAAAACTTTGATTCCCCTCATCCGATTCATGGGGTGGCAGAAAGATGGGGAGCATTCGTCCTGAGAAGATGGATTATTGCACAGTTGGTGTTGAGGGTGGGGAGGCTCCTCGCTGGTGACCCAAAGTGGGTCACATCCACCCACACCTCTCCCAGACCTAGACAGACACGTACTAAATATATGTCCTTCTCATGGGCTCATGGCAGAGGGGAAAGGCAGGTGATGGGGAAGAGGGGAGCGGTGGGGCTACCCAACCCCTAGGAAATGGAGCAGTAGACTCAAGGCCAACAAAGGAAGTTCCAAAACACTTCTTTCTCCTGCCATCTTGCCCCCAAACCACATGTCTCTGACAAGCTCCTGGTGCTACTAGAATGCTGCTGGAAAGGCAAAGGTGGCTTGGTTGTGCCCCTCACATCTCCATACTGCAAGCCCCACACGCAGCCAGGCCTGAGTGACGGACACACAGCCACAATTAATCCGTGAAGTCCAATCCTACCACACATAGCCAAGAAAAGCTGGAGAGGAAAGCACCATGTCGGTAACCTGGCAGGAAGTGAGCTGCTGGCTTGGGAATTGAAGAAAGGGAGAAAGAGATGCCACGAAGACTGGACCTTCAGCGAGGTAGTGTTCTCTAAGTCACCTGGAGGGTTTGTTAATGATAAGGTATCCCTGGAAATTAAGAGGGTAAGAGACCCCCAGTTTTTAAAAGCCTCGAACAGCCTTTTAACAAAAGACAAAATCCACACGGCCGATAAGCACATGAAAATGTTCCCAACTTCTTTAGGCAGCGGAGCAGCGCAAATTAAAACCACAAAGAGATACCGCTGCACACCTCCCAGAACGGCTAAAACGAAAAGGTCTGACGATACTAAGTGTGGACAAGAACGCAGAGCAACCGAACTGCCATTCACTGTTAGTCGAGTGCAAGTGGCACACCTGCTTTGGAGAAGTGTTCGGCAGTGAGCTACGAAGTGCAGCGTAAACCCTACAACACGGCAATTCCACTCCCAACAGGAGGGAGCGCTGATGGGCACGAGAGAGACACACAGCAATGTTCTTAGTAGCTCTGGTATAATAGTCAAGACCTGGAAACAACCCAGATACCATCAAGAGTAGGAAGAGTAGAGAAGTTGTAGTATATCCATACAATCGGATGCTACGCTGCCACAGGGGAAAAATAGTTATCACCATAAGCAACAAATGTGGATGCCTCCCACGAGAGAAAGAAACCAGGCTCATAGGAGTTCAGACACAGGCAAACCTCTCTAGGTGATGGGAGTCAGAAGAACAGCTGTCCCTGGAAGCCGGGTGTTATCTGGGAAGGATGGGAGGGAGGCTTCTTGGCAATAGAAATGTTCTAGATCTTGATCTCCATGGGGGTGACATGGATACATTGAAGTGGCAGGGTCTTATGTTTGCGTTACTCGACTGCATGACTGACTCTAAAGAAAAAAGTGGGCAGCCTGGATGGCTCAGCGGTTTAGGGCCACCTTCAGCCCAGGGCGTAATCCTCAAGACCCGGGATCGAGTCCCACATCAGGCTCCCTGCATGGAGCCTGCTTCTCCCTCTGCCTGTGTCTCTGCCTCTCTCTCTCTCTCTCTCTGTGTGTCTCTCATGAATGAATGAATGAATGAATAAATAAATAAATAAATAAATAAATAAATAAATAAATAAATAAATAAAATTTTTAAAAAATAAAAAAATAAAGTAAAAATATGAATTGAAAAATCGCAGAGTTGGATTCAGGAAGTCTTGCCTGGGACCCAGGGATATGAATTTTTAAGAAGCTCTTCCAAGGCGAGGTCATGCTGGTGGACAGAGATCCATGAAGGTGGACCTATTGCACATCGAGAGGCTCCAGCCAACTTAGGGAACTGGATTCAGGGTCCCGGAAGCTCCGGGCCCTTGCAGAGCACCAGGCCGCCCCCTCCAAATCTCCCTCCCCCTCAGGCAGATGCATGAGGGGGGAAGGGGCTGAGGATTTCCCCCAGCTGGAGTCTGAAGCCCCCGGGAGCTGGAGGGGTGGGGAGGTGGACAGGCAGGACGGCCCCCCACCGAGTGGTCCTTACAACTCCCCTGCACAGGGGACCCGGGACAGCACCCTGCTTGGCCGCCTGAGGCGATTCCCTGCCTCAAGGTCCAGCCTCCTCAAGGCCATTCTGAAGGCTGCCCAGGTCCTCCTCAGTCTGCTCTGGAGCAAGAAGAGCAGAGTGAGGGGCACCTGGGTGGCTCCGTGGTTGGCCTGCCTTCAGCTCAGGGTGTGATCCCGGGTCCTGGGATCGAGTCCTGCATCCGGCTCCCTGCAGGGAGCCTGCTTCTCTCTCATTTGTGTCTCTGCCTCTCTCTCTCTAAGTCTCTCATGAATAAATAAATAAAATCTTCAAGAAGAAGGAGGAGGAGGAGGAGGAGGAGAGCAGAGTGAGTTATATAAAACTCCCAGCCGCTGGCTGCAAGGACCCCTCTTAAATCACGCTGCTCTCTTAACCACTGCAGGTGTGGGCAGCAGCAGGCCAAGAAGAGGGCGGCGGGGACATGAAAGCACAGGGACGGAAAGCCACATATTTGGGCCAGTCCTGACTTGTTTGAAGCTTCGAGACTTCTTATTTTCAGAGTGGTTACAATAAGCACCGTAAAGTCTAAGATAAGTTCTGCACAGCGGGGCCAGTGTCTCCTTTCTCCGTCTCCCTGGTCTCCTCACAGCCTTGGGGATCCTCATTCTGCATGCGGCCCCATCGGCCCCTCAGCCTGTGCGTCTCTGCCATCCTTTGGGGGGCATCAACGAAGCCCATTTTTTAAAAATTATTATTCATTTATTCATGAGAGACACAGAAAGAGAGGCAGAGACACAGGCAGAGGGAGAAGCAGGCTCCATGCAGGGACCCCGATGCGGGACTCGATCCTAGGACCCCAGGATCACGCCCTGAGCCGAAGGCAGATGCTCAACCACTGAGCCCCCCTGGCGCCCCGACACAGCCCATCTTGACAAAGAGCTCCGTGTCTGGGAAGGGGCCTATGAGCACCAGGCCGCCCTCTGCCCCGGCATCTGCAGAGGAATCACCGGGCCGGGGCTCGCCTGGCTCCCTCCCTCTGGCAGCCTCCGGCGCAGGCCCGCATTTTCCCCCTGCGACTGCTGTCCCCGCCACCTCCTAAATCCCGGCAGCTCCTTCTCCAGGAAGAAGAACACGGTTAGGAGCAATACAGTCTTTAAAAGTAAAACCTGGGCAGCCCTGGGTGGCTCAGCGGTTTGGTGCCATCTTCAGCTCAGGGCGTGATCCTGGAGTCCTGGGATCGAGTCCCGTGTCGGGCTCCCTGCATGGAGCCTGCTTCTCCCTCTGCCTGTGTCTCTGCCTCTCTCTGTGTGTCTCTCATGAATAAATAAGTAAAATCTTAAAAAAAAAAATAAAGTAAAACCTGCCTTTGTCACCCAGCTCTGCAGACACAGACACTGGGTAACCAGGCTCCTTTCTGGAACAGCCGGGGACAGAGACAGGTGGCCACAGGGTGGAGCAGTGATGGACAGCCAGGACTGCGCTGGCCCCCCGCGGCCCCCACCCCGGGCTGCTGCAGGCCAGCAGGGCTCGCGGGCCGGGGGCTGGCAGGCGTTCTAGAGAACCGCTCTCTTCTAGACAATCAGCCAGCTGCTGTGGCTGCCGATAAGCAGCATTTCCAGCCGCGGTGTCGCCTCTTTTTTTTTTTAATTTTTTTTTTTTTGGTGTTCAATTTGCCAACATATAGAATAACACCCAGTGCTCATCCTGCCAAGTGCCCCCCTCAGTGCCTGTCACCCAGTGACCCCCACCCCCGCCCTCCTCCCCTTCCACCACCCCTAGTTCGTTTCCCAGAGTTAGGAGTCTTCATGTTCTGTCTCCCTTTCTGATATTTCCCACTCATTTTTTCTCCTTTCCCCTTTATTCCCTTTCACTATTTTTTATATTCCCCAAATGAATGAGACCATATAATGTTTGTCCTTCTCCGATTGACTTACTTCACTCAGCATAAGACCCTCCAGGTCCATCCACGTTGAAGCAAATGGTGGGTATTTGTCGTTTCTAATGGCTGAGGAATATTCCATCGTATACATAAACCACATCTTCTTTATCCATTCATCTTTCTATGGACACCGAGGCTCCTTCCACAGTTTGGCTATCGTGGCCATTGCTGCTAGAAACATCGGGGTGCAGGTGTCCCGGCATTTCATTGCATCTGTATCTTTGGGGTAAATCCCCAGCAGTGCAATTGCTGGGTCGTAGGGCAGGTCTATTTTTAACTCTTTGAGGAACCTCCACACAGTTTTCCAGAGTGGCTGCACCAGGTCACATTCCCACCAACAGTGTAAGAGGCTTTCTCCGCATCCTCTCCAACATCTGTGGTTTCCTGTCTTGTTAATTTTCCCCATTCTCACTGGTGTGAGGTGGGATCTCATTGTGGTTTTGATTTGTATTTCCCTGATGGCCAGTGATGCAGAGCATTTTCTCGTGTGCATGTTGGCCACGTCTATGTCTTCCTCTGTGAGATTTCTCTTCATGTCTTTTGCCCGTTTCATGATTGGATCATTTGTTTCTCTGCTGTTGAGTTTGATAAGTTCTTTATAGATCTTGGAAACTAGCCCTTTATCTAATATGTTATTTGCAAATCTCTTCTCCCATTCTGTAGGGTGTCTTGTAGTTTTGTTGACTGTTTCTTTTGCTGTGCAGAAGCTTCTTATCTTGATGATGTCGCCTCGTCTTAAGTGGCTCTGAAAACACCTTCCAGCCTCGGTCTGCGGTCAACGAGGGGGTCACCAGAGCGCGGTGGGAGTGCCCGGGACGCCTTGCTGCCTTGGTTGCTTTAATGTGCTTCAGAGCCGGGACACGCCAGCAAAAATAGAGGCGGAGATAGGGCGTCTCCACAGCCCAGGGTTGACACTACTGGGAGGGTATGGTCTTGGTCATGTTCACTAACCAGACAGGATGATGGATAAATATGCACACGGGAGGAGTGAATAACCGACCCCATCACCATAATCGAGATGTTTTATGGTACCAAGTTTTATCTTCCGTTGCTGAGAATTCTCTCGGGCTAATTACACTCTGGGCTAAAATTTCTCAGCAGCGTTTCTAACCCCCGGTGGGGTGGGGGGTGGATTTTTGTATTTATGTTACATTTTGTATTTATGTATAGATTTCTGATAAAATCAGATTAAGCGGTGTGAGAGATCAGGGTGTCTTGTTTCTAGTAAAGACGCAGATGCTCGGATAACCCAGAACTGGGTGTCTGCCTTCCAAACGCGACTTTTCCGGGTGCCCGTGATGGTAATTCTCCAAAGGAAAACGTGAATGCCTCTGACATGCTCCGAGACATTCCCTTTGCCAGTGGGAGCAGCTGCGGCCTTGCGGGGCTATGGTTCTGCGGGTCCTGGCCTGCGCCCACCTCCTCCACGCAGAGCCCCCCAGGGGCCGAAGGGACCCCCTGTGGCAGAGGCTGGCATCCCTCCTCCCCGCAGGCCTCTTCGAACCAGCCCCTCTCCCACCTATCCTGGGCACACCTAACGTCATTCAGAATTTGTGGGGGAGATAGTTGTTTTTTTTTTTTCCACTGCTTTCACTGCTTTTTGCTTCAAGCAAATAACCTCTCCAGGGCTGTGCTAAGATTACAGGGAAGGGGCCCTACCCGCACCCCCACCCCACCTGCCACTAAAATGCCTCCTCCCTGCCAGTGCCTTTGGGGGACCACACGGACTCCTGGCATCCCGGTCCAGATCTGACACTGGGGTGACGACCCCCTCGAGGCATTCTTGGCAGCTCCTCAGCACCCCACTCTCTCCTCTCCACCAGAGCAGGCCACACACCCGCCACCTTGATTCTCCAACTATCTGGCTCTACCATCTGTCTAGAAAATTCTATGTGAGCCTCAACGTTAAAACACATTCTGGGGGATCCCTGGGTGGCTCAGCGATTTGGCACCTGCCTTCAGCCCAGGGTGTGATCCTGGAGTCCCGGGATCGAGTCCCACATCGGGCTCCCTGCAGGGAGCCTGCTTTCCCTCTGCCTGTGTCTCTGCCTCTCTCTCTCTCTCTCTCATTCTCTCTCTCTCTGTGTCTCTCATGAATAAATAAATAACATCTTTAAAACACACACACACACATTCTGAGGTATCCCTGGGTGGCTCAGCAGTTTGGCGCCTGCCTTCGGCCCAGGGCGTGATCCTGGAGTCCCGGGATCGAGTCCCACATCGAGCTCCCTGCGTGGAGCCTGCTTCTCCCTCTGCCTGTGTCTCTGCCTCTGTGTGTGTGTGTGTGTCTCTCATGAATAAATAAATAAAATATTTTTTAAAAAAACACATTCTGTAAAGTAAGCACTTTTCCCCTCCTCTGCCCAAATGTAATGAAAGACACCTGGGGCAGGCAGAGGGCAGAGAAAGGAAGAGGCAATAAAGCAGTAATTTTCTACTTGTCCCTTTTCTGATAGCTGGCTTTCACCCCAGGAGGTAGGACAGTGTCCTGAGTGCGGGCAAGTATTCGAGTCCCTGCAGGAAACCAGGAGGGACTGGGGGGCGAACAGCTCATATGGCTCCGTCACAGGGACTTGGAGAGAAAACCAGTGAGTAATGATGGGCCGTCCTGCTTCCAGCGTCCTGGAGGAACTCAGGCTGAACCAAACAGTAGCTGACCAGAGGAGGTGGGAGTCAGAAGGCGGGGTGTGATGTTGGGGTGGGGAGGTGGGGGGGCAGCCCCCCGGGGGCCAGTTCTCCTCCCAGAAGAACAGTGTGCTCGAAGGGATGGGCCAGGACTCTCCTCTGTTGGCAGCTGACCCAACGGAAGGCTGGACACGACGTCGCCAGAGAGAGCGAGTCAGAGCCAACCAGACGGGCGATGACTCCCTCCCTAGGTCCCACCTACGACCTTCCCCGAATCCCTCCCGTGTCCTTTGCTGGAAGCACGATGGCCTCACACACTTGGGACGTGGCCATCAGACACGCGCTGCAAGGCTGAGTAGAGATCTTTCAAGCTGCACACTCAGCCCTCCCCTGGTTCTACCCTGGATGTTTCCACCGAGGCCGGGGCTCCTTCCCTTGGTGCACGCAGGCCCACTGCACCAACGGCTGACCCTGGGACCTGAAGGGCCCTCACGGTCCCTGAGGACCTGACAGTTCTCTGCCACCAGCACGTGGCACCTGCAATCCCTGGTGCTTGTAACAGAGAAACGTGGGAGCAGTGACTGCTCCACGGGGCGCCCAGCCCTCACCCACCCTCTTTCTGCACCCAGGCCTGCCATTCGGGGCAGCGTGGGGCTGGGGAACCTGTCCCCTCCCAGGGAGGAGGCTTTGTGGGAAGTAGTAGGTGGGGGCACTCCTACTGGGTCTTTTCCTGCTCTCATTTAGAAGCAAGTGGGAGAACTAGGATCCCTCTAAACCTCAAAACGGGGGTACCCAGAGTCAGGGACCCATCTTCATTCATCGGGGCAACTTCCCCCGGTCTTGGCAGAGTTCCTGGCACACAGTAAACACTCAAAAAGTGAGTGGGGACCCTAGTCCAGTCACTGCCATACACCTGGAGCCTGGCTGGCTTTGGAAAGTGCCTCCCAGGGACAGCTGGGTGGCTCAGCGGTTGAGCGTCTGCCTTCGGCTCAGGTCTTGATCCCAGGGTCCTGGGATTGAGACTTCCTGATTTTGAGTAATTCTGTAAATTTTTTTAAAAAATGTATAATTCTTTCCATTTGCCTGATAAGTCGAAGTTTCTTTTTTGAGGTTGCTCGGTCAAGGGGACCGAGTGCAGGCCTTGGAGCCAGGGAGAGCCTGTGCAAACTCTGGCCCCACTACTGACTGGTGTGTGACCTTGGGCAGTTCACATGTTGTCCCTGACCTCAGTTTCTCCATTTTAAAAACATAAAGGGCTGCCTGGGTGGCTCAGTGGTTGAGCATGTGCCCTCGGCTCAGGTCGGGATCCTGGGGTCCTGGGATCGAGTCCCACATCAGGCTTCCTGCATGGAGCCTGCTTCTCCCTCTGCCTGTGTCTCTGCCTCTGTCTCTCTGTGTCTCTCATGAATAAATAAATAAAATCTTAAAAAAAAAAAAAAAGCCAAAACAAGAATAAGGAGACCGACGCCATGCAGGATTTGATGTGATATATCTGGGTCTCCGGGGCACCCAATAAAGGCAGGCTATTATTGTCATTATCGTCAACAGCATCAACATCATTACTCCACCAAATGGGAGCGCACCTGAACGGACAATTATGGAATTGAGGGAACTTTTTAACAAGGCTCAATTAGTGTGATTTTCATGCCAAACTGTATAGTCCTTAAAAAGCCACAGATTCCCCACACCCCCCCAAAGTAACGCCTCCTCTATCTATTCCAAGTGAAAATTAACAAGCAAAGTCATTTTCTTAATTGCAAAAGCAAACACATCTTCAGCCAGGAGGCAAAAGGGCAGGGCCTGGGGCTGGCATTCACGTCTGGGAGTTACACCATCCTTTTGGGGAAAGGTCCAGAGGCAAGAGTGTCCAGACTGCTGTGTGTACCTTGACCAATGGCAGGGCTGGCAAGCCCAAGGGAACGGCTTCCTTCTCAAGAAATGGCACCAAAAGCCTCTATTTGTAAAAGGTAAAGCGGATTTCCTCTCTGCCTTTTGTAGGTGGTGCTAAGGGAACCCGACCAGTGGGCTGTCTTTTGTGCAGTCAATGTGGGAGAGTGGATTCCATGCTATATAGAGAAGAATCCACATCAGGATTTAAAGTTCCACCTGCTAGAACTGCAGATCCACATGAAGAAAGGTTATTATACCCAAGTAGGAGAGAAACAAATTAGCCTATCCCTTTCTTGTCAAATGAGAAGGTTTTTGAAGGACATGCCCTCCGAAATGGGCAATTTCTCTTTTTTCTTTTTAAGATTTTATTTATTTATTCATGAGAGACACACAGAGAGAGGCAGAGACATAGGCAGAGGGAGAAGCAGGCTCCTTGAGAGGAGCCAGATATGGGACTCAATCCCAGGACCCTGAGATCATGACCTGAGCCGAAGGCAGCTGCTCAACCACTAAGCCACCCAGGTGCCCCCAAATCAGCGATTTCTAAGGTGATTTTTCAAAACCGATAAGAGCAAATAGTCATTGAATACCTGCTCTGATTTTAAATACGGTTCTAACCCCTTGATAGTCATTATCAGATTTAATCCTCTCAAACTCTCATAAGATGTGGATGCCTTAGAACTACTCCCATTTCACAGATGCAGAAAACAGGCTCAGAGAGGCTAAGTAACTTGCCCAAAGCCACAGATAGGATTGGGTAAAGATTTCTCCTTATTCTCCCAAACAGGATCCAGTTAATGGTGCCAGCTTCTTCCCAGGTCCTCAAGGTGGAAACCAGAGTCTTTCCTCCCCTTCATGGCAGCACAGCAAAGGTCTCAGAGCTTCCCTCCCAAATTCCTGCAGCAGCCTCCTGCTGCGTCTCTCAGCCTAGGGCTGCTAGCCCCTCCGAGCTTTTCTAAATCCTGGACCACCCAGATAAGATGCCATTTTCCTTAAATCTTAGATCATTCAGCTGGAATGTTGTTCAAATGCAAATTAAAATGACACTGCTCTCCCCACCGGGTGTGACCAAGGCAAAGTACCTCACCTTCATGGCAGCAACGTCCTCAAACACAAAATAAGCATGACAATACCTACCCCTCCAGGTTGGGTGAAAATTAATCAGATGTTACAGAGAATACCTGACATCCAGAAACATTCAATCATCTGTGGCACCTTCCCCCCTTCCTTCTTTCTTCTCCTTTTGTGAAACTGAATGAAGGAAACCTCATCTAAAGTCCTCCTGCTCAACCAACTCCGACAGAAAGAAGCATCCCCTGCATCTTCCACCAGGAAGAAGCCAGCTTTGCTACCCCAGCAGGAGGAAGGAAGATTTTCTCGTCACCCGGCAACAACCCAGCCAATGAGAAACAGCCACAACCCAACCAATGAGAAACCCTCATCTCCCCCAAATTCTCACTTTTCTCCAACAGATTTTATTCAAAGCAGCCTCTCCCGTGTCCTTTTTCTCTCTAAAGTAATGTTCCTCTCCTTTGTGCTCTGGAGTTAGCTATGGTCGTGCCATAGCTTGCATCTCCCAAAGTTTGATCCCTCCACCGTTCCCGAACATACCCATTTTACTGGTGAAATAACTGGCTGCTTTGTTTCCAAAGCACTAGACACTTTTCACTGTCTAACAAATGCCAGTCAAGCCAGTTACTTTCAAATGCTTCTCTCTCTCTGGCCACCTTAATTATCCCATGTCACCTCCTACGATACCCTCTGTCCACCTTCCTACAGTCTAACTCCTGCCTCCAGACTGCTAAGTAAGTGCTCCCACTCTAGATCCCTTTCTGTGACTGTCCGCTGGGCATTTCTTTTGCCCTTTGCTGAATTCTGCTCACAATACACGGCTCTGCCTGACTTAGCACCAAATTGTTTACTAATTGTTTCCTGTTGGTTGCATTCCTTCAGGGCGGACCGTGTCAGCCTTGTGAGCAGAGCAGGTGGCTGACCGCTCCCTTGCAGCGTCTGTAACACGTTCATTTCCTGCCTACTCCCCTGACAGCGGCCGCAGCACAGAGCCAGGCCTGCGGTAGTCACCTTACAAAAACTCGCGTGATGCAGCAAATAAATGGTCTCTGTCCTGCAAAGTTCTAGCAAATTCCTCACCACCTACAGTTCCTTTAAAGACAGAGAAACCACACCTTCTCTCTGAGGAGAACATCCACCATCGGCCTCATCTGTCCTCAAGCATCTCCCCAGTCTGCCTGTCATGAGGCTCCTTTCCCCACCCACCCAAAATAACATTCTCTGGGTTACACACTCATCCTGATTTGCCTAGGACTGTCCTGATTTTAAAACTGTAAATTCTGCATCCCCCTCCCCCAGGCCCTAGACAAACTGGAACAGCTGGTCACCATACTGTCTGCCCAGATGAGAGTCTAATTTTTTTTAGGGGAGGAAAAACATTATAAATGTCCTCCTAGATTACCCAGAAGCAGGACTTTGCTCCTCCCTAACCAGAACATCAGGCTAGATTAATGTAATCAACTGATCAGATTAGGTAGCTGATACCTTGTATGCTTAGAACAATCAGCTCCCTCAGAGAGTGAACAGATAAACAGGGGGGAGGTCTGCAGGGGTCCGGGAAGGAGGTGGGAACTAGCCTGGGAAACTCCCCAAGTTATGCAGAGCCAGCTAATAAAGAATAGCCTTTCCTCTCCCAGCTGTTGGGCTGCCTTTGGGAAAGAGAAGCAGTTAAATATCAGTGGTGGGGTTCGGGTGGCACACCTCCCCCAGAATTGCCCACCTCTGGGCGCGATGGACATCTTAGACCGAAGGGCACCACAGAAATGGACCAGACACCAAGATCTCCTCATTTGTAAATCCTTGCATCGATTCCAGCAAAGGCCACAATTTCTGATCCTCCCTATTACTGTTGGGATTAAAAGGAACAGCAAGAACCTCCGTCCCAGTCAAATAGGAAAACCTTCCCAGTATCCCCTAAGTCAGAAGCAGGAGGGGAGCAAGTCTGACACACCGGAGTGTCTGCCTCATGGGAATTTTGAGTTGCTAGGTCAGCATTGATTAGAAAGTGTTACCTTAGAATTTCTCTCCTGCCTGTTGATCTAAAAAGAAGACACATAATTAGATGCATCGTCTCAAAATAATTCACCTGAGTCCTTAAGAAGTCACAGATCCCAGTTCTTTTACAAGTATCATTGCAAACAGAATGGCTGTGTTGTGAAACAGTAAAGATGAGGGTAACTATGAAGCAGCATTAACACTCACTGTTCTAAACACTTCACTTATATTAACTCAATCCTGATGGCAACCCTATTAGTTTTTTTTCTTATGATTTTATTTATTTATTCATGAGATACAGAGAGAGAGAGGGGCAGAGACACAGGCAGAGGGAGAAGCAGGCCCCACACAGGGAGCCCGAATGTGGGACTCCATCCCTGGGACCCCAGGATCACACCCTGGGCCAAAGGTAGGCGTTGAACCGCTGAGCCACCCAGGGATCCCCAGTTTTAAGTACTATTACTATCTCCATTTGCAGGTGAGAAAACTAAGACATGCAGAAAGGTAGGCTGACTTGCCCAAGGTCACGCAGCAGGAGTCGGCCAGAGTCCATCCTCTTCACCCCACTCTGGACACTGACCTATGTTTCAATGGAAGTCCAGCAAGGTCCTCCCTCAAAGTAAAGGTCTGCCTGTTGGCTTTACCCCATCTCTTTTCAGTAAGGATTGGAGGTGGCTTGCAGAATCCATAGTAATAAGGAAATGCATATTAGAAGCAGGTACAAAGGACAAACAGTGGTTGGCACAGAAATTGGAGCTGAGTTAAGGCCATCAAAAATACATGCCCCATGTGCTGAGGCAGGGATGGGGGCAGTGGGGAGAAGACAGGGATGCCCACACATCCCAGTACTCAGAAACTGAATATGATACCTCACGTGGCAAAAAGAGCTCTGCAAGTCTGATCAAGGCTGTGGGTTCGAGATGGGCACGCTATCCTGGATTGCCAGGTGGGCCCACTCTGATCACATGGGCCCTTGCAAGATGCGGGTTGTGACTGGGCTGCAAAGATTTAAGTAGGGAACAGTGGTCAGAGAAATGAGCATTGCTGGCTTTGAAGATGGATGAAAAGGGTCGTGAGCCAAGGAGGCAGGTGGTCTCCAGCAGCTGGGAAAGGCAAAGATATGGATTCTCCCCATAGTCTCCCGAAAGAGACAGAGGCCTGCTAGCACCTTGGTTTGGGCCCAGTGAGACTCAGGCCAAGCTTCTGACCAATAGAACTATAAGATAATAAATGTAAGTTGTTTTAAACTACTAAGTTTGGGGTAATTGTTTACAGCACCAATGGGATGAATACAGCTAATGGTTACCTATGAGAATGCTGAACCTTTTCTCAAGAGAGCTGAGTGGATCAACCACTAAATGTAGAGGGACAAACCCTCACACAAGCGGCACTTGGCCTGTTCCTAGAAACTTCCTGCATAGAGACACTCCTCTCATTTGCCAGAGATTTGCTTGATGGCCACAGACACCAAGGAGGATGAGTAAGGCTACCACCTGAAGAAAGCCCATGTTGAACCCACTAACAGCCAAACCCAAGACCACAATTGTTCAACATGGACTTGTGAGACAGCAATGCTTTGACCCGAATGGTGGGGAGTCTTGCTTAGTCCTCCATGTCACCTTTGGGGTCACAGCCTGTGACGGACAAGCCCCAAATGTAGCTTTCTACTGGGACTCACCTGGCTGTATTTTTTTCCCAATGTTTTATTTGGTAAGATCCAATTTGAGGATTCATCCGGCCAAAAGTCTAACTGGTCACAGCCACGATCATCACGTCTAGAGGATGAACGGATCCACCCAGGACATTTTGCCCCTGAGAATCTTGGCTCCTTACTCTAGTTTTTAGAACCTTTTCAAAAGGCCAAGTTGTGGCATCAAGGTGTGAACAACGTCAAGAGGCTGATGGCGCCCCCTAGTGGTCATGAGATGCACATTCAGACTTCCCACCTACACTTTTACCCCATCCATCCAAATAGGTTCTGGTGGAAATTGTCTCAAGTTCTTTTTTAGCCTCTGTAGGGGGCTTTCCCTTTCTTTCCCTTTCCGACTTGCTAGATAAGAGACTCCGAGATTTCTTGCTACCTGAATTTTCAGTTTTAAAACCAGTAAAGTCCTAGGTAAACTACAGTTCACTGGTCTCCTTACCCCTGAGCTCCCTCTTAGGCCCCCCGTTAAAACCACCAAAGACTGCATTATCTTTCTGTCCTAGGCACTGAATAACCAACCAGGTCCCAAACACAGTTGGGATCTGAACAGTATGGCTTTAAAAAGGCATCTTGATTTGAGATCAGCTGCTGAACTGTGCATACTTTGCTCATGTTAAGAAAATAGCAACTTATGATTCGTCAGTTATTATCAATTCTCACTGAGGAGCAACAGAAAGAGGAGGGAAGAGGCGCAGTGGGTGAGAGAGGAGGGTCAACCCATTTGCTGGGCAGAACAGAACATGAAAAAAAAAATTCTACTGATCTCTACAAGTGTCCTGATTCAGCTTTCTTAATTTGCTCTTTAGCAAAAATCATTAGAAACCTGTAGCTTCCTGAAAAACAAGATAGGTATTTGCTTTCTCTTGATTTTTCTTTGTAATGTTTATAAGTTTTAAGGAAGCGAAAGGCCTAGAACTATCTATTTACAAAAAAGAAAGCCTAGTGCCTTCAAAGACCCTCAGGTTGGGGGATCCCTGGGTGGCTCAGTGGTTTAGTGCCTGTCTTTGGCCCAGGGTGTGATCCTGGAGACCCGCTGGAGACCCGGGATTGAGTCCCACATCGGGCTCCCTGCATGGAGCCTGCTTCTCCCTCTGCCTGTGTCTCTGCCTCTCTCTGTGTCTTTCATGAATAAGTAAATAAAATCTTTAAAAAAAAAAAAAAGATACTCAGGTTGGTTTCAATGACCAACATGAAAGTTCTATTGATGGGCACAGGGAAAGGGATTTGGGAATTCTATAGTATTTTTCGTTCAGACGGACCTAGCTTATTAATCAGAAATAGCTTAAGGGTTACTGAGGGAATTCTTGAAAGACTTTAGGATGAATGTGGACTTTAGTATGCTTTCTAATATTTAAAAAGATGGCAGAAATCAGAAACTTTGTGGTTACCCTTTCAGGTGAAAGGCAAAGATCACCTGGGCAGTATAATTTGTGAGATCTAGAAGAGTCCACCTGGCGAAAGATGCCCACACCAGCCTTCCCCAAAAGCCTACATCTCAGAGAATCATCTAAAAAAAAAAAAAAAAATCATCTGTTAAGATTAAGTGGTAAGTGGTTACTCTTCTCTTTCCAGGGAGGACACCAGCCAGGACAACCACCAACCCTCCCACAAATTGACACTGTCCATTTCCTCGTACACATGAAAATGTCCCCTTTCTACACCTTCCTACAGGTGTTCGCTCAAGTGCCAAAACCAGATCAACACTCTTGTCTTATTAAATGCCATTTTGCAAACTGATGCTTGACAGATTTCCTTCCAAAGGGTTCGAGCACTTTTTGAGAAGCCATATTAATTACCACAGTCCTAGCTCCGAAGAATATTCAAAATTTCTAATTAAATCATTTGGTGTACTATCCTGGACTGTCACTCAGCCATAAAAGAATGAGATCTTGCCATTCGCCACAACGTGGATGGGTCTAGAGGGTATGACGCTAAGGGAAAAAAGACAGAGAAAGACAAATACCACATGATTTCGCTTATGGGTGGAATCTAAAAAACAAAACAAATGAACAAACAAGCATACAAAACCAAACTTTGAAACACAGAGAAGTAGTGGGCGAAGGGGATTAAGAGATACAAACTTCCTGTAATAAAATAAATAAGTCACAGGGATGAAAAGGACAGCGGAGGGAATATAGCCAATAATATTGTAATAAGGTATGGGGACAGATGGTGACTACTCTGAGCCTGGCGAGCATTGCATAATGCACAGACTTGTCGAATCACTCCATTGTGCACCTGAAACTAATATAACATTGGATGTCAACTATATTTCAATAATTTTTAAAAGACATCTGGTATACTAAAAAACAGCAGCGGAGGGTACTAAGCAGGACAAATAGAACAGAGCCATTTCTAGGCATTAGGTAATCAGTTTCTCCTGCAGTTGTCCTGCCTAATGGAATAATGGATTATCCCCGAATGGCTTTTGCACTTCAACAAGAATAGCAAACAAATGAACAGCTCCCGGCACAAAGCACAACTTCTTTATAAAGGCGAGAGGTGATTGCAGAGCACACTATGAGACCCCAGGCCAGATCAGTGGTATAATGGGATGGTATTTTTTTATTTAAATGCAAATGTAGTCAACTTTGTCCTGTATCCTGGTTAATAAGAAACCTGAGCTAATTTTCCCTGACTCGCCCTGTTTTCCCACTGAGGTCTCAAGGTAAGCCTGCATTACTAAAGAGAGGTCTCAGGCTCCCACAAGCTTCAAAAACCAGCCTATCATTTGGCACTGGTGAGAGGAGACAGAAAAATCAACCAGGAGGACACAAAAATCCTACCAGGCATACCTTAGGAAGGGTTGGCTTTCAGCTTCAAAAACAAGAAAATCAGAGTCAGAATTTAACCAAAAAAAAAAAAAAAAAAAAAATGCTACCGGAACTATGCGTGGGAAGGTTAACTACTCCAACTGTAACAATTAGATTTTTATTTTGCATGTCCTTGCAGTCTCTGATGAGTTCCATACAAGTTCAGGGGCTCCTAGGTCGTGGATAATAAATGTGCTGAACTTTGAAGTTCTTTGTCAGTGAGCAGACACGCAGGGCCGACCTGCAGATGTTCACAATTTAATCTGGGAGATTTGGGGGCTTCAGACATTACAGAATTATCTGGAAGCTTTCCTGCCCCCACTGCTCCATCGCTACTCCCGAGGACTATATTCCATGCCCTGGCCTGACCCACACAACAGGGAAGGCTGGTGGCCTAAGGCCAAGGGGATCAGCTGCTCTCCAGACAAGGAGAGACACCAAATGGGCTGGCCAAGGCTAAGACTAACGCCCTGGCTTTATTATAAGGAAGTCTTTTCTGTGCCACATGCTTTTTTTGGCAAATATTGTAACTCCCTCCCAACCCTTACCCCTGGGAAAAGAGAAGGAGGGGCCTATACTATTTCAGGATTCCCTAACCCTGACCTTTTAGCTCAAAAAAGACAGTGAGCCAGAGATCAGTTCCACATAGTTGTCCACAAACCAGTCGAGGCGCAAACCATTCCAAGGCTCCTGTTTTTAAAAGGGGCAGTTATGGTAAGCGGCCAGGAAACCGATGTCCCTAATTTGTTGCAAATCATACTGTGGCCGCAGAAATCCAACATCGAGGTGATGAGTCACTTCATCTGCCCCCTGGAGACAGCCATGGTGACGCAGGAGGAAAGGCTGGGGTTTTCTAAAGATGTTCCCTTACTGTCCTAAGTCCAATCGAGGCAAGTCCAGTTCCTTAAGAATTGCTCTGTTTCAGTTTTAGGTTGAGGGGCACAGTAAGGCTTGGGAACTGGAGTTCAGAAAGGAGGCAACAAAATGCTACTTTTTGCATAGAACTTGAAAATATTTCACACTAAGGAGCCTGTAGGTAAGTAACCGCACAGGAAAAGACAAGTGCTCTCCATTTCAGGAGGAACACGGAATGTGGGGATAATCTGGCTGTGATTTGGGGGATGCCGCTGATCACTGGAGGTCAATCCTGGGCACCTGGATATCCAGGCATGTTCCTCCCTCACCCACCATAAGCTTGAGCAGGATCAGAGAAGCCCCTCGCCCAGTTCCAACACCCAGGTCTGCCGTTTGGGAGCATATAAGGGTCCAGATGCCTCTGTTGGAACCCCAGACAAGCTCCTGTGATCAATTTACAGGAAATAGAATCTGGAGAGAAGGGGACAGTTTTCTGTAGGAAGAAGGAAGCAGAAACCTGTCTTACCCCATGACTGCACAGCCAGAATCAGGATGGCTGGCCAAAGGAGTATGGGCATCTGTTGGAAGGATTGAGGGAAAGCAAGGAGCATCATTTTATGCTGCATTAAAAGAGAATCAACATTCAGAAAGCACCAGGGAAATGTCACAGCCAACAAATGGGACCATCTGAAAGCTTTTGCCAAACCCAGGGAAGTGAACTCAAAAGAAAAACCTCCAGTCGCCACAACCCCCAGAGAAGGCCATGGACTGTCACATAGAGCCACAGCCATGGACGCATTCATAACCCAGTCTATGCTGAAGGGGTTAGTGCCCCTGGAGTGGTGCCAAGCAACTCGGAAGGACACCAACATCAATCTCCCCAAATGGTTTTCAGAAAAAGGAGGAACTTCAAACCCCTTAATGCACCAAAAGCTTGAAAGAGTACCTTCCATTGAAGAAAATGAACCAGAAAGGAGAATTGGCAGAAAGGGATCATAAAAAATAATACTCAGAATGGATAGCACAATGCACAGCAATGTGCTTTGAAACATAAAGACCTTGGAAGCGCTCTCTGGCTCTATTTTGCACCCACCTCCCAATCCCCAAAGGAAAAACATCCCTCTTCAGCGAAATCCCTGATAACACCAATTAACTTGGCCTTCTCTGAGGAGAGGCTGCCTTCTTTGCAACACACCCATGTTGGGTTGTGTGTTGACGACTTCTTCCCAAGAGTGGGTCTGACCTCCATCCCCAGAGGGATGGGAAACCATAGTGGAAGGGGAGAATCCAGAAATGAAGACCCTTCCCTGGGCTCTCCTCTCTCCCACGTGGAAGAAACAAGGAGGACAGAGGGATGTAGAGACGGGCATGCAGGCAAATTGTCCCTCAGGCAAGGGAGAGACAACAAAATGAGCCCTTTGCTCTCCCTCTGAAGCACCATAGAGCTGTCCCACCCCACCCACCCCTACCCTGCACTGAAGACAATTTTATAAAAGTGCCCCAAGTTATCAGAAAGACAGGTCCTATGGGAATAAAAGCCAATGCCCTATTTCAGGCCCCTGGGTGGACTCTCACTTGATGCTGAAATAAAGGCATCTACACAGATACAAACAGAGGAGCGTTCGGGGGATTAAAAGTGGGGCAGGATTTGCTGGGTCTTAGATATGGGACCTGAAGTGGGTTCATGCCTCAGCGCGTCCAGCTCACCCTTGCGCACCATCTAACCCAGCCCTGCTCTGGTTCCCTGGACTCCATTTCCGTCCCAGTCCACACTAACTAACTGCCGAGACCCCCGGGGTATAGCGATCCTTCAACTAATGCCCAGAAAAGAAGGAGCTTTGAGGGGATTGGCATCCCACTGACTCGTCTGGGAGTCTGTTCAATAAAGGAAAGATCCCCTCGACAAATATGGCACAAAAGTAAAAAATGGCACAAAACATTGGGCGCCCTCAACTGGAAAACCCAAGACCCCATTCCACAAGGTAAAGTTGTAGGGAAAAAACAAAGGAAGATTTTCTTTTAAGGAATTTGGGATACTTAATGCTTGCTGAGCCAGTGAATGAACACAGGAGTGGATCCACAGGTCGGTGATCCCCAAAACACACTGGTGGTTAGCGGCCCACCACAGCATGCACAGAAGCATTCAGTGTTCTTGATTTGTCAACACACCCTCAAGGTTTAGGAGACAGTGACAATAGGGTGGAAAGAGAGCCCCAACCCAGGGCAGGGTCAGCTTCTAGAGTTGTGCTTGCTTGACTACTCCGGAGTCAAGTTTTGGATACCCACTGTGCAGGCTGGGCGGAGGCAGGATGGTGGAAAAGTGGGGTCCTCGTTTCATCTGGTCCCCCAAATTTAGCTAGATAACTTTCAAACCATCCTGAACACCTATGAATTCAACCTGAGATGGATACTCACTGTGTGGAGAACATTCCGGAACACCACTCGTGATGGATGATGGCGTTGGAGAAACACAGAGAAACCATGGTGGTTTGTGAGATCCTAAGAAATATATTCTTGAGGATTATGTGGAGTAATTTTAGGGGATTTTTAACTCTTTCCATCGTTATTCAGATGCTATTGGTGCAGGCAGCCAGGGTTTCATAACCCTCTACAAAAACTGACCAGCTCATCAACCCAATTCATCGGAACAAGGTAGGCCACAGGCCTGTAGTTCTGAAAATCTGGACTACACGTTTAAAAAAAAAAAATCATTACTGAAAAACGACTCACTGATACCTTTTAGGGGGAAGGACATTCTTAATAAGGAAACTTCGTTCCTGGGAAAGATGACGTGAGTTGAATTGATCTATTGACTGGTTGTTCCCACAGACACCATGATACCACAGATTATTTACTTTGCCAGAAACTAATGGAACGACTTTTATGGAAATGCCCAATCAACCACAAAATTGGGGAAGGAGTAGCCTATGAAAAATAAACTGTTCTAAAAGATATGTAAACCCCTTCAGCGGGCGGCAGGGACAACAGGAGGGAAAAAATCAATAGAAATGTGGCAGACAGAGTGCCAGTCCGTAATGCACCAAGTTCTTGCCTAATTTCCCAATTTCTGTAAGGGGCAAGGAAAGCAGGAAAGCGGCTTTGCTTGGGGGAGATTCCGACGCTGCAGCCATCAGAACCTGACACCCCAGCTCCAGTGCTGGAATTCCTGGTTTCCAGCCTCCCTAAGCTGGAGGGAAGCCAATCGTGGGCATGTCAGTCACAAGACAAGCCATTTACTGAGATGTGATGATTTTTTTTGTGCGGGCACCTTCTGTGCAAGCTTCTCTCGGCTCAGCATCACCGTCTCTCATCTTCCTGTGGGAAGCACAATCCTCGCTGGTCCTCCCCCCACCTCTTGGTGCAGGATGGGGCCGTGCAGGGGGGCATGAGGTGAGCAGGCCACCCGCGGTTGGAAGGGATGAGGGCCCACCGGGGAGCTGAGCGGAGAGCCCGACCCTGGCCTGCTGGACTCCTGTTAGCACCTCCGATTAGAGAGCCAAGGTGACTGCCAAGGTCAACAGAAAGGGCTGCATCGACGGCTTGCAGGCAACCGGCCGATGATCCCAATGATAACAGCTGTGCCACTGCCATGACCTGTGTAGCACCGACCCTCTGCAGGCTTCTGGTCTTTAACTCTTCCCAAGGCTGAGGGAAGGCTCACGGGACGGGCCACCACCCCTCCCGCCCATTGTCCTGTCTCTTGCCTTCCCTCTCCTGCCATCTAGTGGAGCAGCAAGGTGGCCGGTGATGACAGCGTCCACACACCCTGGGGCAGCAGTAAGGCTCCTTGCAGAGTGGGGGTCAAAGGGGTAGAGCCCCTCTTTGACCACACTTCCAGGGAATGAAGGGAACGGCCCCTCCTTTTCAGATCTTTGTCGGTACGGTTTATGGTTACACTAGCATATCCCGCGACACAAACACGACACATCCCACTCCTTGTAAAGCCTATAAAGGAAACAGTAAGTGCAGCAAGGCCGATTCTAGAAAAGAAAAATTGAGTGTTTTTTTTTTTTTTCTTAAATAAATACCAGCCTGCACTATCGATAACGCTTTCAAGATTGGCTTTTTGCACATCCAGCTCAGGCTGTCTGTCCCCAGCAGCGTGGAGAGATAGGCCTCCTGTCTGCACTTTATTAATATATTATGTTTATTAAGTCCCTCGCTCCAGGCCTCTTTTGAAACGTGCCCCTCCCTCTGCCATAACCCGAGAACGTAAGAACAACTTAGTTCATCGTTCTACTGAGATCCTAAGAAATATATTTGAGATCTTAAAAGTCTGAAACATAAAATCTGAACCTTTCCAGAAGCCTATCAATCCTAAATACGTTGCCAAGTATGTAGAGTATTTACTCTTCTCCACCATCATACTAATCAATGTATTATTAGATGGATTAGGTGGTTGACCACCCCCGACCCACATGGCTTAATCGCTGAATCGAACTGCCCTTAGCTTTAAATTCTGGCCAAAGGCTTAGTCGTGGGAGTATTCATTGTCACAGTGGGTGGAATCCAGTCATAAGAAGTACACAGGCGAACAAAATGGAACTTACTATTTATCCTCATATACGAAGTGTGCTTTAAAAACTCCAGGACTATTTTTAATCCTTTTTTAATAATATGGCCTGATACCAACTGAAGCTTTTACACAGACATGAAAAGCTTATTTCCTTGTAAAATTCTCACAAGGAATTATTACAACAAAGGAACATCTTGTTCTGGAAAGCCTGCTTAAGAATGCAGCCTGTTTTTATATACCCTGGTGGTTTGCGTTCTTGAACGGCTGAGGATATTCCAGTCCCTATAGTGACCGCAGAGGGAAAAAAAACTGCACGCAGCAAACGGAAGAACCGGCCACACGGAGCCTTCCTTTTGTCTGCACTGCCCACTCCTGGACTTGCCTTAAATTCCTCTGTACCTCTCACCGTGACCTGCTCAGATTTCACCAGCTTAGAAGAGACATAAGCCATACGTCCCGGTTACCTATTGCCAAATAGCAAAGTACCCAGATATAGCAGGGAGGGCTGCTCCTTTTATGCCTCATCATCAGTCAGGAATCAGGACCAGGCCTTGGACTAGGTGATCCTTCTGTCCCACGTGGCAATGACAAAGGTCGTTCAGTGCTGTTCAGCTGGCGGGTGGGCCCATCTGAGGGAGTCCAAGACAGCTTCACACACTTGTTGAGGGTCTTGGCAGCGTGGCTGGAAGGCTGGGCTCAGCTGGGATTGTCAGATGGAGCACCCAGACGTGGCCTGTCCAGCTGGTGGCCTCAAGCAGGTCAGTGAACAGAGCAGAGGCTGCACAGCCCTTTAGAGTGAAAACCACACAGCATCACTCCCCCCATATTCTACTGGTGACCAGGCAGTGACGAGGGTCCGGCCAGATTCAGAGAGAAGAGAGAGAATCAGCCTGCATTTCCCAATGGGAAGAGGATCAAAGAACTTGCAGCCTCCTTTACCCCACCACGCGGTGATGTGATTTCAGGGTGTGTAGAAATGCTCAAATCGTTTATTATTATAAACCTAGTTCTTTACCAACTTGAACTGGTTTAAGAAAATTTTAGCAGTGCCTAAAAGCAGTGGAGTTACTTTTTTTTTATATCCAGAGATGGGCAGAGCGACATCTCTGCAGCATTTACTACAGCAAACGTCAATATCTGGAGAATGACAGAGCAGTCTCATTTTACTGCTGCTGCTTATGACGTAGGGTCACAATATACTGGTTAAAGTGGCAGTTAACAACAACAACAAAAAAAGTGCCCCTCATATCTGATGTGTTAATAACTCTTGAGTTTTCTTAGGCACCGAATTCTCTGTAGTGTTAAGTGACACAAAGAAACCATTGAGTTGCAACCCAGAACTTCATCCCGTCTGCCCGTTTATGGGAATAGAGTCAAAGGCATCCAGCCTGGAGCTCAAACAAAGGGAACAAAGTTGGGGTAGAAATTGAGTCGGCCCAAGAGGCCCAAGATTCTTCGAACCCACTGCCTCCCCTGACACCAAAGACACCAAAAAAAGTGTTAATTTCCCCCACTTAGGAAGAAAGCCCCATGTCCCTAGATCTCCAGACCAATAACACTTTGATTCTGTGTGAACTTCAAAGCACGTGATGTCTGTGATGGGCAGAGTGTGTCAGACGTGCTTGGGGCTGCCATGCACATCAAAATCCAGGATGTACCCCCCACTCTGGGAAGAGAACAATGACCTCCGGGCCTGATTCTTCTTCCCTCCACCCACTGTGGCCAAGGGCAGGCCTGGAGCACCCAGGGGGTGCTGCTGGGGGTGCATAACTGAGGCTCTTCCTACTGGACCACAGCATCCTAACCCCCAGGAAGGTTGGAAAACCACAAAGATAAAGCCTTGGGCAGAACGGGTCCAGATTTTCTCCTCCCTCCGTGGCTGGCCACCCCTCCTGGGGAAGAGTCCTGCTGGCCAGAAGACAGAATCACACAGCTCTGTGAAAGGGGACCCTAGTCTCTCGTGACTCCAAGGCCACTCTGGACCCCTACACTCAGAAACAAAAGGGGGCACTGGGGCGGGTCTCTACTTCATTGGCACAGTGTCCCTTCTCCTTCATAAGGATAAATGACTGCTTCATAGAGATGACAGAGAAGTGACTCTAGAGGGGGCACACGGAGTGGCCCAGATCTCAGCACGAGGCTCTCGTTGCCCATGTGTTGTAATTACGGTAATTATATGGTATTGACATTTGCTGTAGTAAATGCTGCAGAGACGTTGCTCTGCCCATCACTGGATATAAAAGAAACAACTCCGCTGCTTTTAGGCACTGCTAAAATTGTCTTAAACCAGTTCAAGTTGGCAAAGAACTGGGTCGATAAATAAATGATTTGAGACACTCAACAAGTGTGTGAATCTGCCTTGGAACCCCTCAGATGGGCCCATCCACCAGCTGAAGGCCACTGAGCGGCCCTGGTCTCTCTCCCCTGTTCTCTGTTCTTCACCTGTCTCCACGATAGAAAGAGGGAGCCAAAGACAATTTGCAACCTGCTCAGAATTTTAACAGCTGTTCAGTTATTGGGCTCAGACATAAGCCAATGTCTGTGAATACAGTGTGATGCGTGATGCTAACTTCGATGGAAAGAATTCATGAGATTATAAAATTTACATTCTGCAAAATACATCATTAAATCTGACCACCCCCTTCTTTTTACCTGACGCAGTGGCCATGCCTTGTACGTTGCTCATTCACTTACCCATCCATCGAGCACAGCACAACCTTCCAAAGGGAGGAGACTGCAGCAAAAGGGCAGAGCCCGGGCTGTCAGAGATCTAGGGGCCAAATCCTCCCCCCCCCCTTTAAGGCTCATTGCGCAGCCTGCCATCCTGCTCCTCCCACCTGCTCCAGCAACCCTCCCCACCCCATGCTCCCCTTCCTCACACAGCACTCTAGCCATTTCCCTCTGGGTCACTCTGTAGGCGGAAAGCTCTAGAAAAGCAGGGGCTGTGTTCATCACTGTTACTGTCGTACCTCAGCCCCAAACACAATGTCTGATACTTGGCGAAAACTCAATAAATATTTGCTTTAAATAGCCACTGTGGTCCAAAACACCGTTCAGGAGTTTGGAAGACTGAAAAGTAGCTTTTACTTCTCCCCATAGCAGAAAGATCAATGTTCATGTGGCCAACCAAGCCCAGAAGGAAGGAGAAGCCCTGAATTGGGGGTAGAGTTCATGAACCTAGTAAAAATCTGGAATTAGAGAATATTTCTAATCTGATGATTTCTTACACGTATAAGATTAGACTTACTCTTGCACACTGCGTATTTCTCAACTGCTGTAAATAAAGCTGCCCCCCGAGAAGCTTCAAAAAGTATCTCTCTGAATGATCTTTCATATTTGGGCATTTTAGTACCCCCGCCCCACTAATTAAACATAAATTCTGGTAGTCAGCCACAATTCACTGGATCTCTACGAACAGAGAGAATGTCATCATTCTCCATAAATTTTGGTCAATTCTTTTGACAAATGGGGGCATAAATAGAAACATCCTGCTAAGAGACAACCACAGAAACAATATTTTGATATCACGGCACCACAGATGATTGCTTTTCACTATGATTTTTATTTGTGGGACTCAAATTCATCCCAGTAGATGGCATGCCAAGATCAAAGTGATATATCTTACATATTCAGATGGAGTAGTGTGGCATGAAATGATCCTGTTATCAAGATATTTTAAATCTTGTTTTGAATAGCAATTCTTACCATGTAAGAAAGAATGCAATTCTCAAAGGGCATGTGCTTGGTAAAATGTAAGCTGCTAATTATAAAGAAAAGAAGGAAGGCAAGACTTGAAATATCTAATTCCTCAGGACTTAAGAGGTTATAGAATATAAAGTAAAACAGAGTATTTAAAGATTCTAGTATATGAAGTTGGAGATTCTAAGAGCACTGTCACAGCCTATGCTTTGTTTCCCCACACATCAATTCCATCCAACAAGTTACTAAGACTAAAAGGATAAATTACTCCAGTACAAATAGTCAAAACAGTCCCATAAAAATATATGCAACCCACATGACAGACAATGGTCTAATTTCCTTATTATAAAAATCAGGAAGGATAAGACCAAATGTAGATTTGAAAAATTGGCAAAGGACATAAGCAAGCTGCTTATGGCAAAAAAAATATCAAGAGTTGTTAGATCAATAAAAGTATACTTAGCCTCACACACACTAAAAGAGATGTGAATTAAATGCCAATGGGCATCATTTTTCACCTCTCAGATTCAAAAGTTTGATAAAAGTCTGAGTGGGGAAGGTTGGGGAAATAAACATGGAACCCATATAGTGTCAGGGAGACATTATGTGGTGGAACTTCT
Organism: Canis lupus baileyi; assembly: GCF_048164855.1. NCBI lineage: Eukaryota > Metazoa > Chordata > Mammalia > Carnivora > Canidae > Canis > Canis lupus. The sequence continues at coordinate 33,233,686 of NC_132867.1, read as the reverse complement.
TTGAAGAGGAAATTTGGTGAAGATTATTAAAATTTTAAACAGACATATCCGTTCCCAAAGCAATGTCATTTCTAAGAAGTGAGCTTCCATATACGATTACACATCCATGGCGGGATAGTCACTACATCATGGTTTAACATCCAAAAGAAGAAACCACCTAAACATCCACCCATAGAAGACTGACTATAGAGTGTATCCATCACTAGAAAACTATGAAATTTTTAACAAGATAGAGCTACAGGTACCAATGGGGAATGATTTCTAATATATATTGTTAAGCAACAAAAGCAAGATATAACCCAATGTATTTCCAGTGTCCTACTTTTTATGAAAAAAAAAAGTGAGTGAGGTATTTTTTTCACAATATGTCCACAGATCCTCTGACTTTCCCTTTAAGGTAGAATTTAATTTTGATATCCTTGAGTATTGGACTTTGTGAATAAAATAAGACAGGAGTGACAGTGACTTCTGAGACTCAATCATAAAAGTCATCGTGGCTTCTTCTCTCTTGGATCACTGCTCTGGGGAAAGCCAGATGCCATGTTGTGAGGACACCAAAGCAGCCCATGGAGAGAGCCCCAAGTGGTGAGGAACTGAACGTCTTGCCAACAGACATGCGCATCAGCCATGTTGAAAGGGGATGCCCACCACCACCACTCCAACCAGTCCTTCAGATGAGACCACAGCCTTGCCAATATCTCAACCACAACCTCATGAGCCAGAACTACACAACCAAGCTGACCCAAATTCCCGACACAGAGAAACTGGGAATAATGAAAGTTTGTTGTTTTAGGGTGCTAAGTCTTAGAGTAATTTATTACTCTGTTATGTGTTAGATAACTAATACAGTGAGAATATTTACATGTAACCTTGAAATATGCTCAGAGTATCTCTGGAAAGATATCCAGTGGCTGTCTCCAGGAAGAAAAACTGAGAGGCAAGATCTGGAGGGTAGAAAAATACTTACTCTTCATTGCATTGCATTGTATCTTTTTATATTTATAATCTCTGTTTCATTTCGATCTCACCTAAATCAAGATTAAGGACTTCACAGAAAAATTACATTTCTAACAATATGTATAAGATGTTCGGTGTCTAAAATATTTTTCACTGTGATAGACACTGCTGATTCTTTATTCAGCAGTCATTCCCCTTCTTCCTTGATGAATAAAACTCCAATTTTGTGCCAGAGGCAATGTATCTAGCCCCAGGTCATGTATCAAAGGAAGTTTAAACTATGGGTCAGCAAACCTTTTCTTAAAGGGCCTGACAATAAATATTTTAGGCTTTGCAGTCTCCAGCTGAAATGGAATTGGATAGTATTTCCCTATGGGGAGGAGAATGTGTTGCCAGAAAACATGTTGATGTCTTTAGAAGTTGAGAGAGAGACAAGTTTAGAGTCTAGAAAGCACAAGTGTTTAGAAGTTGAGAGAGGGAGAAGTAGGTTCCCCGCTGAGCAGGGAGCGTGACACAGGGCTCAATCCCAGGACTCTGAGATCATGACCCGAGCCAAAGGCAGATACTTAATCTATTGAGCCACTTAGGTACCCCTATTTTCAAAAACCTGAAGAATATGTACTAGGGACTATCAGAGGGTCCTAGTCTCTGCGTCTCCCCAAATACAATCAAATTCATAACTACTCAGTGATCCCCACTGTATCTATAGGTCCTTCTACTATATAGTCCTACAGGCTCCTACTCATCTTTGTTCCCTCCTCCCCTTCCTGCCAGCATTAACTTGGAGCCTACTATGTGCTAGACCTGTGCTAGGGTTTGGAAGGACAACAGTGAGCACACCGATGTAGTTCCTGCTACCACATGCTTTCAGTGCTCAGTCTCTCTCCTCTGTGCTAGATGGTAAACTCTGTGAGGGCAGGGACCTTGTCACTCTTGCTTGACCTTGGGTCCCCAACTCTAGCACAATGACTAACATATAAGAGGTGATAAATCCACATGTTGACTAACATATAGGAGGTGATAAATCCACATGTTGACTAACATATAGGAGGTGATAAATCCACATGTGCTAAGAGATTAATCTGTATCACTCTCACCCACTTGAACTTTATACATTCCTCCAAAGTCTAGGTTTTGTTTTTCTATGTATATGAAACTAAAAGGTAAATTTGCATGTTCAAAGGATCCAGGGTGGTGTTTCTGAAGGTATCTTACAGATCTTCAGATACACAGGGAGTTAGGATATCTGAGTGGCCTAATGGAGAAGAGCTGACCATGAGAAACCAAGGCTATTAAGGAGACCCACTGTGAGGAGGAGGAGGAGTTCATGCTGAGGGTGAAGCATGATTGCTCACTTACTTCCATGAGTCCAGAGCACATGATGCATCAGCCCAGTGAGTGGCAGGAACTGTGGCCTATGTGCACCCAGCAAAGCAGAGCCACAAATTCCCATATCCCTGAGGAAATTCCATCATCTTGCAGCCCTGCTGCCAAAATGTCTTCATGGAGAAGAGTGGCTCTGGCCCTTTCAGAAGGGACACTGGACTGGGACAATGAGAAACAGGTCTGTGTCCAGCTGCTCACTAGCTGAGTCACCTTAGACTGAGTATGCATCCATCCGCTATTTCCCTATCATCACCAAAAAGCACTGACTCAGAGCTTACAAGCCCACCACTACATGAGGTGAGGAGGACATGATGTGGAGAAGTAATTAGAAGGTGGATCTCATTCAGCACAGGGAGAGGAACCACTACCCCCAGTGTGCACGTGTGCACACACATGTGTCAGAGGTTTCCACCCCAGCTAACTCTACTAATTTCATAAATGTGTTTGCAAGCAAGCTGTATAAGACACTCAAAAAACAAATAACAAAAATGCTATTTTGGGGGGATAAAGTCAAAGAAGTGCATCAGTGTTCATTTCCCTTTAGAGCTCATGGTCATAGTCCACACATAGTTATGAGAATCCCACCTCCCCCTTAAGCTCCTTGGACACCAAGCCCCCACAGAATGGTCTCACTGTGCTCTCTCCTGGAGAAAGGTGCATGGATCACTACAGCAAACTGGTCTACCAGGAGTCACTCAGCTGCAGCTCCTAGACACATACCTAACCTTCCCATCCTGCCATGGCCATGTGGTGTGGCACTGCTTGGCTGGCTTCATTCATTCATTCATATATGTATGTATTTGGGGGACAGTTCTCAATGACAATGCCTATTCAGAGGTCATATCTTCCTTGCGTTGGACTTGTTCCATCACCAATTCCACCTGTCTAGAGATATCACCCAAATGTGATGGCAAATGCAAGTTTTGAGCTCCACAGCAGCTGCATATTAATGGTTAAATATATGGTGTCCAAAGTCTAGTTTAAGAAATTCATAGACTCTGGCCCAAGACTATTCATTGGTCACATTGAAGTGTTTTAAGTCTTGTGAAATTCGCCTGGAAATCCGTATCTCAGATTATCCGATCCCTAGACCTTGCCTCAAAGTATACACGCTGGATTAGAAGCACCAAATCTGTAAGTAAGACTTCCTTAGTGACTAAATCCCCACAGCTGGTGAGGTCCCTACCTTATCCTTTGTTGTCAGTATTTTATTTGTCGTTTGTTATTGTTATGTTGGTATGTTATTATGTTGTTACTCTTTGTTATGAGTAAAGAAGAAAAGAATCTTTCTTACTAAATATACTGCAGGGTTACCCTATAATTTGATGACAAATAATTAATACTTCTTTGTAAAAAACAAAAGTAAGAATTAGCATGATCAGCAATTAATTTACCATACAATAATTCAGGGAAGCTTTCTCCAGCCTGTTCTATATATGTTCTCGGCTCTTTTACAAGAGTACATTCTTGCATACTTATTGAATAAAACAAAATGGAAAATTAGTAAAATGGCAATTCCAAAGATGGAGAAGATAAACCACCAGGTGGCTAAAAGTATTTGCACCTGTTACTGAGTCATATGTCATTACTTTGCGGTATATTTGCAACCAAAATATTTTTTAAAATAGGAGGAAAGTGTAAAAGTTAAAAATTGACAAATAAAATATGGGCTAATTAATTACAATGGTATTTACTGGGCTATCAGATGAAGGCGAGGGGAATGTTTGGAATGTTTACAGTACTTCCCCTTAAAGAACAAATCTGAATTCTGCACTCCAGCGATGGCACAGAAAAATTTGACATGTTTATAAAACCCAGGAGGTCAGATGTCTACTGTACATGGATTACAGTCCAAATAAGTGGAGTCCAAAGAAGGAACTCAAGAAGGCTAAATCTGGCAAAGAAATCCTCTTTTAAACTAATTTAAGGATTTTAAATCAAGTATCACAAAACACAAAAGATATAAACATCTAAAGAATTTTTGATGGATTTCACTCTGGGGTCTTTTTTGCTTTTAAGGAGAATCATTTGTAGGATAAAAAGAAAGTGAGATGCCTTAACAATCCTACGAGACACCTCTTCAGTGACTCTCAGAATTTATATCAAGTAGTAGTTGCTTAAAAACCAATCTCCTGAAAGAAAAAAAAAACCAATCTCCTTATTTGGAGATCTGTTTTCTTAAAGAAAAAAAAAAGTAGCAGGAGCAACTGATCACAAGCTGATCATGTCAGAATAAAACATTCTGGATAAGCTGTCTATGACTAGCCCCTTGCCTCTGCCCACACAAATTACTCCTGAGCAGAAGCAAAAAAAAAAAAAAGCAAACAAAACAAAAATCCCCACACAACTTATTTTTATTTTTCATAAAATTCTTATCCCCAGAGAATGGAGATAATTAGGTATCTAGAGAGATTTTCCCTTAGAAGAGAAGGGGGGCAGGGATATAATGGGCAGGGGATTGTTTCTGTGCAAAATCAATGGATGCACACTGCAAGAAAGAAGCAGAGCCAGGATTTGATCCCACTGGCTCTAAAGTCCATGGTACTGATCACCAAAGTACACTATCTCGTGCAGGAAACCACCCTTTCAAAACTTCATCATGCTCCAGATCTGTGCTCCACACGGAGGATAGAAGATAAAATTTATGCAGTCAAGGAAAGAGATAAAACCTACAGTGTGGGAGTGGACTTTCAACAGAGGGATATCCAACCCACACTGCGATGATGCCCGTGCTGAATCTAGACACACAGCAGATAACCAGGGAGAGGGATGAGCGGGGAGAAACTTGATTCTGGCAGAGGGTACAACACCTGCAAAATTTCCAGGCGGGAAAGAATGTGGTTCTCTCAAGGAATGGAACCAGTTCAATATGGCTGGCATGGTGGTACCATGGGTGACAAAGTCGGGGGACACCCAGGCAATACCGAAGAGGCAGGTACGACATCAGGAGTGGCCTGTGGCCTGGCTGAGGAGTGTGGACTCATCTGAAAGCCTACAACAAGTAACTGGAGAATTTTAGCTGCAAAAACAAAGTGACCAGATCTCATTTCCTAGCTCACTGGCTATCACCAAAGGCCTAGACTGGAGAGCATGGAAGACAGTCTTAGGAAGATGTTACTGTATTTCAAAATTGTAACAAGAAACTGGAAAGATGTGCTGGAGGCAGATTGGCAATGAGATGGAGCAACGGGGAAATGTCTTAAATGAAGAGCAGATTTGAGGCACACACAGCAGCATTGTGTTCAGCTCTCCCCCTTCCCTCCCCCTTCCCCTTCCCTGCAGACTCCCAGCTCCCAGTGGCCTTCCTAGGGGCTGTGCCCTTAGGTTCTATCCCAACACTTAATCTTAAAATGCTCCAGGGTCTTCAAAAATGCTCAGAACAGCACCTTCCCACTAGTTAAGAAACACATGCCCTCACTTCCCCAACCCCCTTGCCACCTAGACAATTCTTGAAATTCTGATGTTAATCACTTTGGAAACATTTCTCTTTTTGCTTATTAGAATTTGCTTACATTCCCGTCAAGGAGCTTTAGGTCCTCACTGGCTTCTATAAGCCTGAAAGTATTTTGGAAGGATTACGATTCAACATGCAATGCACATTCTTGACCTTATTATCTGCTGCTTTCCTGGTCTGGCCAAAGGTCTCCAGAAAGGGCTTTCTTTTTTTTTTTTTCTTTCTTTCTTTCCTTTTTTTTTTTTTTTTTAACAAAGATCAGGATGTGTGTGAGCTACTGCTGGACCTTGCCCCATATTTCCGATGCCTTGTAGAAATGCCTATTTAAACTCAAAACTTTCTCAGTCATGTCCTATAGATTCTTTAACAAAATCATCGCTCCCTTCACATTTGAAGCAAGACTGAAATATGAAATATAAAGGCGGATGAGGTTCAAGTCACCGGCACCTTGTATTCCTCCAAAACAAATGCTAAAACGCTCAACAAACAATTCAATATTTAAATAAATCTCCACTTCCCTTCCAAATGCACCTCATGGATTCTACATACCAAAGAGGGAGATACCTTTTTTGGAACTGAAAACGTTGGCCAGCTCAGGGCCTCTGAAATTTGAGTCCTGGGGATACTTCTCACCTTACAACCTGTTAGGGGCTTTTTTGTTTGTTTGTTTTGTTTTTGTTTTTGGTTTTTTTTTTTCCATTTCAACTATTAGAGCTTTCCTTCGGGATGAATTGCTCTGAACATCAATAGGGCTCGCTTTTTCTTTTTCTTTTTCTTTTTAATTTATTCTCCAATAATCTCCAGACTAGAAGGGCCAGTTAGGATTTTCAGAACAAAGGACAGTGCGATGCTGGGCCCGCACCCCGACTCCCCCCCCCCAACCCCCGCCCAACCTCTTTGTTTCCAAACCCCCGCGTCTCCCCAAGCGCTCCGCAAGCTCCCGGTGACCCAGGCCGGGCCGCCTCCCTCCCTCCCGCGAACAGAGCCACGACCAGCGCCCCGGGAAGCCCCGACTCGGGGGGCGCGAGGGGCCGCGGAGCTCCGGGTACCTTCACGAAGAGGGTGATGTCGTGCTCCTGCCGCGGGGCGCCCTCCTCCGACGCCTCGCCGTCCTCCCCGCCGCCGTTCACCCGCGCCGCCTCGTCCGCGCCCTGCACGCTGCCCTCCTCCGCCAGGTGGTTGCCGAGCTCGGCCTCCGGCGCCTCCGGCGCCTCCGGCTCCTCCGGCTCCCCCGGCTCCTCCGGCTCCTCCTGCTCCCCCGGATCCCCCGGCTCCCCCGGATCCCCCGGCTCCTCCGCCTGCGCGCTGCCGTCGGGGGGCTCCTCCTCGCCCCCGCCTGGCGCCCCCGGGCCGCGCTCTCGCCTCTCCTGCTCCTCCGTCCCCTCCTGGGGTCCCCCCAGGTCCTCCACGGCTGCCGCCCTCGCGTCCCCCGCTTCCTCGGTCCCCGCCGCACCCCGAGGCTCCCCTGCAAGCCCCCCGGGGGCCCCCTCAGTGGGCTGGGGGCCGGGGTCCCCCCCGTCCCCGGGCTCCCCCTGGGGCCCGTGCGCCCCTCCCGCCTGCTCCGCGGCTGCCATGCTCGCCGCCTGCGCCCCCTGCGCCCCCGGACTGCCGCCGCCCGCTCCCTCCGGCCCTTGCTCCGCTGTCTCCTTCGCGTCGGGCGCCTCGGGCTCCTCGGGCTCCTCGGGGCTCCCCCGCAGCTCCCCCGAGGCCTCGCCCTCCTCTCCCCGGGGGACCTCGGCGCACCCCGGGGCGCCCTCCGCGGCGTCCGCCTCGCCCGGTGCTGCGCCCGCGCCCCGCGCCTCGGCCCCCGGGTCCCCGTGGGCGTCCGGCCCCCGCTCGCCCGCGCGCCCCTTGTCCGGATGGGCGCCTCCCGCGGGGCTCAGGGCGGCCGTGGCGGCTGCGCCCTCCCCCTCGCCCCGCGGCGCCCCCGCGGCGCCCTCGCCGGCCTCCGCCCGCCCCGCCTCCGCGCCCGCCTTCTCCGCCGTTGGCGCGGGGACCTCAGGCGGCCCCGGGGGCCCTGGGGGGGCGCCCTCCAGCTCCGCGGCCTCGGCCATGGCCGCAGCGCCCTGTCCGCCCCTGGGGAGCCCTCCTCGACCCTGCGGTGGAGCAGGTGCCCCGCGGCCGCTGCGCCCCTCCTAGGGAGCTCTGCGCGGAGCCCGGGACCTGCGGGGCAGAGTGACGCGACCCCGAGACACCGCGCCCCCCTCCCGGATTTACGCTCTCGGTGTCTCCTCCACCGCGACTGCGGCTCCCCGGTTGCACGTCTGCTTCCCACCCAGACTCTAATTCTGACCTGGGCCCCCCTGGAGGCGCGCGGGCCACGGAGGAGCCGGAGGAGCCGGAGGAGCCGAACCCGGCTGGGGAAGGCCTCTTAGCTCCTGCACCCTTTGAAATGCCTGGCCTGCCGTCCCGGGGCTGCCCAGAAGTCAACGGTGCCAACTCCATCCCCCTGGGGCTTGGGCGGGGTTTGCACCCCATCCTCTCCCCCTGTTCGGTGCCCTGGGAGCCTGGCCAATGACAACCTTTCTCACGGCCCTTGTGGATTTCGGTGAAAAGATCCCGGTTCTACTGGCAGCTTGGGGTGTTTTCTGTAACGGCATCAAGTTCCAGAGCCATTTAAATCACCCCCCAACACCCCACACTGGACACCCAAATACCTAATCTCCGCTTTTCCCCAGGGAGTCGGGCATTAAGCTTCTCAGTTGGTACCCAATGCAAATGCTCCTGTCCTGCCTCATTGTCCAAGAGCAAGGGTGGTAAATTTTGGAAGAAAGGAAACAGGGAGACCACCTTCCAATTTCTGCAGGCCCTTCCTGAGAAGTTCCTGAGGCCCCCAAATAGGAGTAAGAAGAGCCAACTGAGCTGCTCTGACCAGAGAAGGGCTCTGTTGTGTATGAGGGGACCCCTCCTCAAGGTATGACAAGTGTGGGGGCCTTGCACTGAGGAAAGGTTAGATCCTTCATTTCCCTGCTTCCTGAACATTCTAAGAGTCTATCTTGCAGTCTCCTAAATTTTCTAAACCCACGGCCACTGCTTTAGCCTGGGTTATGTGTTCAGTGCTTGGGGAGGTGGGGAGGTGACAATACAGGATTTGAAGAAGGGGTGCTGTGGAATTCACCAGGTTAGGAATCTCCGGGAATCACAGAGTGGACACCTTTTCCCCAAGAAGAGGAAGTTATGGTGAAAATTATGTAGTAAGTTGATTATGAGCTAAGCCGAATCTTGTGGGTTACAGAGAGGACCCCGCTGCCCAGGATGGCCCAGTCTAAATGTGGTGCAGCGGGGAGCCCAACTCAAGACTGATTCGAGTTGTCAAGCTTTTAGTGGCTTTGATGCTGCCCTGAGACACGTCAGTCCATCGCATCCACAGAGGGTTGTGTCATCACTTAAAGATCAGATGGTATCCTTGTTGTGGCTTGGAATCGCCGTTTGGCCAATCACCAGGACGACGGCTCCTAATCCTTATCGCCCATCACCACACACAGGGACAAGACAGGAGCCCAATGTCACTTAGCTTCACGCTACCTTTCTCCAAGGTTGCGCCCTATCTGGAAAGGAAGGGGCCAGAAGCTTCGTCACCACAAAGCATGGCACGTCTGCTCAAAGCACGGCACTGGGGGATCCCTGGGTGGCTCAGCGGTTTGGCGCCTGCCTTTGGCTCAGGGTGCGATCCTGGAGTCCTGGGATCAAGTGCCGTGTCAGGCTCCCGGCATGGAGCCTGCTTCTCCCTCTGCCTGTGTCTCTGCCTCTCTCTCCCTCTCTCTGTCTCTCATAAATAAATAAATAAATAAATAAATAAATAAATAAATAAATAATACATAAATACATAAATCTTTAAAAAAAAAAAAAAAAGCACGGCACTGAACCCTGTGAGCTAGACACATGGGACAGAGACTCTGCTCTGCAAAAGCTTCAGTCGCCTGGAAAGGGAGTCCCGCAACATCCACTGGGCAAGACAGCCATCAGCCTTATTTCTTAGGGAAGGACAAAGCCAGCACAGTCAGCCCCCAACAGCAAACACAGGACAAGGACCCACGCAAACCCTGTGAAGCCACATGTGTTTTGGAAAACAGAATAGTTAGAAAGATGGTTGAGTGTTTACAGTGTTTATTTCATAACACGGTACCCCGCCCTGTGATCAGACACATTAATATTTCTGAATGACACCAGCGACCATCCACATTAGATGGAATATATAAAGACCACACATAGCTTTAGGGACCCTAGTTCAAGTTCACCCCCGAATGAGTTCTGGCCAGTCTGGCCTTTGCTTCCAGATGACGTCCCCCCAAAGCTTGCAGTTTTCAGAGTTTTTTGGATTTCAGAATGTATACATGTATTGTGGTCCTGTGACCCACTGAAGGGCTCTAGGTTTATTTGCTCTACTTGGAAACATCGAGATTAGCTCCATCTCTAAGTTTCTTCTTAATAACAAACCAACTGTCTCCAATGCTCTGTTTCCACAAAGAACCAAATTCAAGGCACATATATGTATGTGGGTAACAATGTTCCGTGAACCTTAATTCAAACGAAGATTACAGAAATGTTTTGGTTATAGGAAGGCTGGCATCTCTAAAAAAAAACCCTCCTTTTGAACAAGCCAAGACATGATTAACTCATGAATGCAAACACTACAGTTGACTGACTGGCTGAAAGCTAGCCCCAGGTAGTGTCCTTGTAGAAAAACATTAATAAAGTCTATCCCGTCCTAGCAACTGATCCTGCGTATCCACAAAGCGGTTTTATTCTATAGGATTAGGATTTATTTTTGCATACTGCCTGGATTCATTTCCCCACGTTGACATTGGCTTTCAAAATAACATCATGCCATCTGTAGACTGTCGACTCTTTCACATTTTAATAATAGTTTTAATAAACAATCATTAAATGTTTACGTCACATAATTCGGCAAATTTATTTTCTAGAATTAAACAAATGCATTATTTTTAAATGAATACCGGCTCAAAGCTAAAAATAGAGACGACAGAGAATAACAGAGCTCTTGACAATTTTTCTGTAATCTCATTACTCATAATAAACACTTTTTTCATTTTTGAGAGAGAGAGAGACTGTTCTAGACACTGGGCATAGAGCAATATATAAAACTGAGAAGTTCCCCTCCCTTGCAGGGCTTTAGGATGGAGCAAAAAAGAAATAAGTAGGCAATTAAGCCAGTCACCCTTGCATAATGTTAAGCTTTATCTAGACTTACACTCTTATACTCATGTGCGTGCACACACACATACACATACTGAAAACCTTAACTCCTTTCACTCACACCCCTCATCCAACCTACCAATAAATCCTATTATCGCTGCTTTCTAAAACATATCCAGAATCCAACCTCTTCTCTCTACCCCCTCTTACTACCCCACTGGACCAAGCCACCATTACCTCCAGTCAGGTCCCCTGGTTTTCCCTTGCATTTCCAGTCTGTTCTCCACCCCATAGCCAGATGGCCCCCTCTTTGAAATCACAAGTCCACCAGGCCACTTTTATGCTTGAATCCTTTCCTTTTTTGAAAAAAAATTTTTAATTTATTTTTTAAGATTTTGTTTCTAAGAAATCTCTACACCCAGCATGGGGCTCAAACTCACAACCCTGAGATCAAGAGTCACATGCTCTACCCACTGAGCCAGCCAGGCATCCCTATGCTTAAAACCTTTCAAAGGCTTCCTGTCTCACACCAAGAAAAAGTCAACTCCTTGTGTATCAAGTATGCATCCTATAAAATCAGGCACCCTAATCTCTTTCTGGCCTCAGTTGGCTTCTTACACGTCAGCCTTTCTCTGTTGCCAGAATTTGCTGATCATTCGTCTGCCTGGATGCTTGCCCTACGTCTTTGTAGCTCACCCCTTAACTTGTTGAGATTTTTCATAAGCTATTTTCTCTAAGCACCCTATTTTATTTTATTATCTTATTTTTGTGGTGATAACATTTAGGGTCCACCCTCTTAGCAATATACAATCTGATAGTGTTAACTACGGTGACATAGGGGTACATTAGGTCTCCGGGACATATTCATCTTGCATCACTGGAGCTTCGTGCCCTTGACCAACATCTTCCTATTTTCCCCTTCCCCTGCAGCCTTTGGTGACCACCATTCTACTCTCTGTTTATATGAGTTTGACTATTAAGATTCCACATATAAGCGGGATCATGCGGTGTTTGCCTTTCTGCCTCTGGCTTATTTCACTTAGAAGGCCCTGTGGGTTTGTCCACGTCGTCACAAATGGCAGGTTTCCTTTCTTTTTAAAGACTGAATGATATTCCATTGTGTGTACACACCACGTTTTCTTTATCCATTCATCCATCCAAGGATATTGACGTTGTTTCCATCGCTTGACTATTGTGAGTAGTGCCGCGGTGATCATGGATAATCTATTTTAAAGCTCAATTCCTACTCCCTGTCAGCCTTTTCAGTCTTACTTTTCCCATAGCAGTTATCTCCATATGACATATCATGTATTTTGCTTATTTAATATCTGTGTCCTCCATCCCACCCCACCAGGACATGGTGGTGCCATGCAGCCAGGGGATTCTTTTTGTCACTGCCTGGAACAGGACTGGGCACATTGTAGAAGCTTAATAAATACTGAATAAGCGAATTACACGTAGGCTTACAAATATATATGTATCAACTCGAACAGGTTTTCAAAAATACTTGCCTAGTTGGTTTTATACTTCAGGGGACAAGTGAATGTCACAAGACACACTGTTCACAGGAATTCTTATCTACTGACTTTGGTGAATACTTCAGCAGATACTTTTAATTATTAGCAAAGGCCAAGTCAGTTCATACACAGAAACGCAAAAGGAAATACCAAATAAACAGAATCGTGAAGGTCGAGGTGAAGTTGCTTAGAGGTTTGCACATCGTTACCTCGGCAGCCAGCACCAGATTAGCTATTTAAATACCAAGGGGGGGTTAGACAGAGGTGACAGATTCAAGGCTGGGGGGCAAGAGGCAAAAGTACTGGTAATTAAGTAGCTTTTAGTAATTACAGCGCTTTCCTACCATAGATTATGAGCATTCGTGCAGCAGGCTAACACAGGGATTAACGAGGAAAAACTCAAGGACTTGTAACAGAACAACTTAAAGATTTGTTGTTTTGCTGTTTTTCCAGAACGAATGGACTCATTTCCATAGAGATCTCTTCTTTCTCTAGCAGGTGTCTGTTCCTTTGAGAAAGACCCTTGGGATTTCAATGTATGTATAACATTGAGATCACAGGATGCATTATGACTGAATGGAAGTCCCCTTGCACTGATTTCCCTTCAAACAGCAGCTCCGCCTCCCTTAAGATAGACCCCAAACCTGCCTTGATGTCTCTGGCTTTACCCAGTTAATTGTAAAGGTATATTTCAGTTAAAAGAAGACTATGGGGATGCCTGGGTGGCTCAGTGGTTGAGTGTCTGCCTTTAGCTCAGGGAGTGATCCTGGAGTTCCAGGATTGAGTCCCACATCGGTCTCCTACAAGGAGTCTGCTTCTCCTTCTGCCTGTGTCTCTCATGAATAAATATATAAATCTTTAAAAAGAAAAAAAAAAAAGAAGACTATGGCTGGAGTGCCACGGAGGAGCATGGACTCTTGATGTCAGGATTGTGAGTTAAAGCCCCACATTGGGTGTAGAGATTACTTTAAAAAGTAAAATCTTAAAAGAAGGAGGAGGAGGAGAAGAAAAAGAAGAAGAAGAAGGAGGAGGAGGAGGAGGAAGAGGAGGAGGAAGAGGAGGAGGAAGAGGAGGAGGAGGAGGAGAAACTGTCTAAACCAGAAGGCAGGGTTTGAGGCACAGATACACCATCTTACAAGTCAATAAGGACATTACACAAATCAACATGAATAATGCCATGGTGGGTTCTCAGATCAAACTGTTGCCTGATTTAAATCCCACTTTATCTTGTGTTAACTGTGGGATCCTGACTAAGTTTTTTATCTAGAACAGAAGACATTGTAATAGGACCATGGCCATTGTAAGTCAGAGAATGTACAGATCATACGCAGCACAGCACTTGTTGACATTGTGACCTCATTGTTAGTATTGTCCCGGAGGATACATCTTGACAGAACAGTGTATTAAAGTGTTGGAAAAGCATGACACTTCATCCTACTTAGCCCATGACAGTCCTGGGTTATCCTGTTGACTCAGGAGCATAACCATAAAAGCACCCCCTGCATCCCACTCACAAATATGCCTTAGTTTGTACAATGAATCATATGGTCACCCTACCATGAACTCACCTAGCTAGTGAAAATTTTTTTCTGTTTTCCTTCCACATGATCTTGCACTGTTCTCAAAACAAACTGGTTATGGAACAAATACCTGCTGGATGAGAGAAGAGATTTTTGACAAAGATGGGGAGAGAGGGGGAAAAGAGGAGGGGAAAGGGAAGAGGAGAAGTCGCCAAAATTATATTACAAACCACTTGCTGAAAGCCCCTCTGGAAAGGCAGCCTACAGTCTGGAAGGCAAAGACAAAGTCATGTTGCAGGGCTCATGGTCAGTAGAGGGAGAAGGATAGGGGTGGAAGGTGTGGACACCCATGCCAAGCAGGCTCCTGGGCCCCCCAGTTCCAGCCTCCTATTCTCACATCACCTTCACTCTGACCCCAGGAAGAGCAGTAACAATCCTACTGCGGATAAAAACAATACCAAAACTAAATACTGAAAGCCAATTCTTTTTGTTTTTTTTTTTGAAAGCCAGGTTTAAACCTTCAACTTCTATCTATAAAGTTTTTTTGAAGCATTTTGGTATTTTTCTCAAACTGTTCAGTCTTTTGTATTTCCTCTGTATATGTTGTAGAAACTCACTTTTCTTTTAACTCTAAATTCCCAAGTTTTTTCTCTCCTCCCTCTAGTCCTCCAGAGTCCTGAAATCCTTAGCAATAGATTGATGGAGGTGTATGTGAACACTGAGCTTCAAATCGGGGCAGTTATGTCTCTCGTGGGACATCTGGTAATGTCTGAACACACTTTTTGGTTGTATGACTGAACACTGCCACTGGCATCTAGTGAGTAGAGGCCAGGTGTGCTACTACACTTCCTCCCATGCACAGGATAGTCCCTCTCACCCCGGAGAATTAACCAGCCCTTAATGTCAATTGTTGGGTGAGAGGCAGTCTAGCCTCCCTCCAGCCCCCTGATTACAGGTATTTCCATAGAAAATGCCTTAATCTCATATATTGACAGTTCTAGGGGCATGGGGTAGTAGAGGAGGGCATGTTGTGTTGTGTCTGGGGGTTGTCACTCCTCAAAACTTCTCCTCACAGATTACTAATGAATCTTGATGAGAAGCTCTTTAAAATGATAGATTATGAGATTTGAATCTAGAAGTCTAGGCTCAGCTCCTAATTCTGCTGCTAACTGGCTGTATTATATTGGGCAAGCCACTTCTTGGTGACAAACCTACTGCCCTGGGTTTCTCTGAGCATTGAAAGAGAAAATGTCTACAGCGTTTTGTAAACCTGGATGTTTCTGTACAATCACCAAGTGATATTGATTTGCTTTCAGGTGGTGATCCAATTGACTGGTCCTATTGTTTTTCACTGTCTAGATATTGGAATGGACCTCTTCTATAACACAGGACATTTATCTAAAATATTAATCCCTTGATACTTGTCAAAATGCCAGCTTTCATGGCCCTGGGCATTCATTGACACGTAAGGGCTTAGAAAATTCAATTTTCTAAACTTCTATTCCTTACAGGAAACACTGGGGGAAAAAGTTATCTGCCAGAATGAAAAAAGATGGAGCTAAAAAGAAAAGATGATACTAGAGCATGCCTTGTTCCTACACATCCGGAAAATACCCCTCATCTGTGGGAAGCCAGATAAGCTCTGAGTGGCTAGGAGAAGCCTCAGCTGGCCAGATTTGAGACTTTCAAATCTTTTGTTTTTATCATTTCACCTAAATATAGGTTCATGAAAAAGTGAGCACCACATCACAAAATTCAGTCACCATCTCTATGTAATATAGTCATGGGACTGTCCTTTAGAAAAACCATTTCTATTCTACGCACAGCATTGAGAAGACCTACCTATACATCCATCATCCAATGCATCCATCCATCACCCTTCTATTCATCCATCATCCTTCCACCCATCCATCTATCCATCCATCCATCTCCTTCCATTCATCCATCTATCATCCTTCCATCCATCCATCCATCCATCCATCCATCCATCCATCATCCACCACACTACAAACTTTTTCTGAGGACTTTTTTTTGTGACACAGACTCAGCTAGTGTTGGAGAAATAAACACAAATGGAACAAGGGTCCCACCCTACTATGGAAAAACCTTACTGAACTTGTTCATTGCTGATGTTTCAAGCCATGCTTCATCAGTAACTTTGATTATGCATTTGTTTATTTTGAAGATGTTTAACCACAGTCTATAAACTCAAATATGCCAAGGCCCTGTTTTGTAAAAATATTTTTGCTGCTCATATTTTGAAACACACTTCTTTAAAACATGGAGCCAATTGTTTGAAATGTATTTTTGTTCATGTATTTAGCACACTTAGAATGAAATCATTTAGCTCATGACTTTTACACCCCCCAAATCTTACTGACATTTGAGCTTTCCTCTTTAATTTGGTTGAGTTTAATTTGATTGGACCAGAAGGAGATAAAGGCTTTGAAGGATGGTCTACCAGGGTCTCAGCTCTGTTGGCACATTCCCACTGGAGGTGCATATGTGTGATCAAGAAAGTGGTGAACTCAGTGACCTGGGGGAGTTCCTTTCACTTCATGAGACATCACCCTGAATGAGGCTCTCAAATCAGATGATTGTGGGGTTCCTTCAGCACTCCAATTCTATAACCTATGATCTCACATCTCATATATTTGGAAATCACTAATCAGAGCGGAACAAAGCTCAGAATCAGGAAGTAAGCAGAAAAGGTGTCCCTGAGCCAAAAACAATATAACTGAGTTTGCCTCCTAAAGTGTGAGTGTTTTTCCCCAAGGATGAGCAACTGAGCTCTCATACCAAGCCCATGACTCTATCCTAAATTCAATCTAACCTATTTTCTGGTGTCTTGATCCAGAACACATCAGAAACAGAACAAAAGGAAGGCTGAAACGGTCCTCTTCATGAAGACAAAATACTTAAATGAAAAGCAAAAGAATGCTTACAGTTTTAAGTTTCAGCTAGCCATGAGCTTGGCTTCCTTATTTCAAATGAACCAAGAAACTGACTTTTTAATTGAAAAACAGAAAGGAGGAACCCAAGGAACATGGGAGGGAAGAGGGAAAGAGGGAGAGGAGGAGGGAGAGAGAGAAGAAGGGAGGAAAGAAAGGAAGGAAGACCCTTATATGCGTGGCACATAGTACAGAATAATGAACCAAAATCTCAAAAGCAGGCTTGTGGTTGTGTGTACTGGGTGGAAAAAAAAAACAATGTGGATGTTTGGTTATATTTTATTATATTTATTTATTAAACGGAATATATTTTATTATATTTATTTATTACTGGCATAATCGGGACAAAATCCCATATGTAAATATTTCGGGTACAGTGATTTTATATAAATAAATTATATACAACTACTTAGCATATATTATAATTATCCTTCTAGAATGTAAAGCATTATAGTACCAATTAGAAATTTTTTTTTGTTTTTTTGTTTTTTTGTTTTTTTTTTTACCAATTAGAAATTTACATGACACAGTAATTTCTGCCCTTTATACTTCCTTTATGGCAACCTAAATTAGGTTTAAAATTCTTCCATAATTCTATTGCAGGTATGGTTACTGGGAGCAAAATCAAAGACCTTAAAAATTGTTCTGTCCATTTCCCTCTTATAAAGAGAATATTATGCATTCTTCCACTATTTGGAGCATTTTTATACACTTTTATACATTTTTTTAAACCATTTAATTATCTCAAAACCCCCGGGAGGTGGTCACTGTCCTGGAGTAGAAATAGAGGATGCCACCCACTGAAACAACATGGAATTGAACTGGATTAAATTATGAGTTGTAGATTTGACTCTTTCACATGATTTTTTTCTGAACTATTTCCCCTGAGGATGACTTGATCACTTTCAGGCCTTGTATAAAAGTAACAATCATAATAACCATCCCTGATGGTCATAAAATAAGATTGTTGTGCCCCACTTTTTTCCCAGCTTTATTGAGATATAATTGAAGCACCACATTGTGTGAGATTTAAGACGTACATGATGATTTGACACACATATATATTGCGACACGATCACCACAATAAGGTTACTTAACACCTCATGTAATTACCATTTTTTGGTGTGATGATCGACGTTTCAGATCTGCCCTCTTAGCAACTTTTAAGTACACTTCAAGGATATTTTCAAGTATATTTCAGTACAGTTAACTGTAGTCACCTGGCTGTACATTAGCTGCACAGAACTTACTGATCCAACCACTGGAAATTTGTACCCTTGGATCAGTATCTCCCCATTTCCTCACCCCCAGCCCCAAGAGAGCACCAGTGTATTCTCTGTTCCTGTGAGTTCAGGTTTTGCAGATTCTACATAGAAGTGAGGTTGCGCTCTGCTTTTATGTAGAACTCTATTTGGGGGCCTTGCCTCCCTCGTGTGCAGGTGGCTGACTTTGGGCCACAGCCTCCATCCTGCAGGCTCACCAGGAAGACTGCTGCCCAAATCCCACTCCTATCCCTGCCAGCCTTGCGAACACTGCTGCTAGGCTTTGTTCTCTTTTCTCTTGTTTATTTATTTTCCCTTAAAAATGGGGCCTATTAGTGCCCCAGAATCTGAGGTCCTCCCTGTTCCTTGGCTTATAAACAATTGCTCCACCAGAAGCAGTGATGAGAGGCACAAGTACCTTCCTCAGACCCTGTACAGTAGCCCTAAAATGATAAAATATTCTGGAAAGATCCCAGTGCCAAAGGTGTTCTTGGCAGAGGAATTTGAAAAACACCAAGTGACATGGAGATCTCCATGGCACCTGGAACTCTTAACATGTCCAAAAACAGCAGGTGGGGTTCTGGAGAGCACTGTCAATAGGTGTATAGTCCTGACTTCCTTCTTACTAGGACTTGGGGCAAGTTGCTTGGGGCAAGTTAGCCTATGTGCTTTCCTCTTCCATGGTATGGGTCCTCCTACTAGGGATGTTATGAGTCAATGTGTACAAAGTATCACCGATCCTCATTATTTGAGGATTTAAACACGTGGTGAAACTTTTTTTTTTCTTTATTTGTATACATTTGCAACCCCATTTGTACTTGTGCATATTTATAACCCAAAAATCAAGTTAGTCCAACAATTCACCAGCCCTTTTTCTACTGAGACAGGGATAGCAATTTTCTCACCAAGAAAAAAAAAAAAAAGAAATACATCCTTATCATCCATCTGGAAGATTCCCTCTGGAAGGCTCCTGACTACATTTGTAAATGGAAACCAGCTTTTTTTCAAAACTCCATTTCATATTTAAGTCTCTGATTTCACAGATGACATTCATGGCATTTATTAACATACAGGATTGTCTTTAAACAAAATTTTAGAATAAGTCCAGGGCAGACCAGCCCTTTCTTCTCCCTCTTTCACTTGCACTTGGCTTCTGGGTGTCTTTGGACAAGTTGCCCAGCCTTACAACTGGGAAGTGACCCCTGCCCTGCTCTCACAAATTACAAGGTTATTTGGGGCCAAACAAGAAGTCTGTGTGAACAAAATTCGGGTAAGTCATCTGCATCAGACTAGTAGTGCTCACAGGCAATGGCGTCCAACCCCAGCTGTGCCTCACAATGACAGGGGTGCCGAGGGAGTGTGCCAGAATGAAAGGTCCCCTGGCTCTGTCTCCAGAAATGATTTATCCAATGGGTCAGACTGGAGGCCCTGATGTCTGTTCTGTTCGTTGTCTCACGTTCTTTTGGGTTTGGGAAGACCGCCCTGGGATCACACATCTACACCTTTGTGTGAACTTGGGTCAATGAGCTACCACTCCAAGGAACATTTACACTTCAGGTCCCTACCTCTATTTGGGAAATAAAAGCTTCACTCCCATGAAGATGTTAAGGCACCCAAGAGCAAGTGACATTTTCAGGTAGACAATCTGACAGTTCCCTGAAGTTAACCCACCTGGGACCTTCAATGAAAGAATAAAAGGAAGGTATATTTTGGCCATCTGGGTGTTTATAGTGAAGAAATAAATAAGGAACCTGGTACGTGTGAAAGCATTTTTGGACACGTGGCAGTCAGAGAAGGAGGAAATTCTGGATTATTTGGAAGAGTGAGAAAAGGGATGAACTGCTAGATTTCAAAGCAACCCTATTTGGAGAAGACTTTGCATTTTTTGGATGTAATTATTCTTCCTTATAAATCTAAGTGGTTTACAAGGCATTACTGGTCTGCATGTCTCTGGTGCACTTATGTGCATTACACCTGAAAAAATCCAGTTGGGTGAGTGCAGGAGCATTCGATACACACAAAACTTGAAAGCTGTTTTATAAGCTTGTCTTTAAACCAGGAAGTTGAATTTTCCCAGAATCACACTGGCTCATGTTTCAACAGAAACTCCAAGCTCACAAAATACGGGTTCCGGGTGTATTTCTCTACCCCTCGCTAACCGATTCTTCCCTTTTTTTTTTCTTTTGCTTTAAGTGTGTGTGCCCTGCTATAAATTCAGGTGGCAGTTCTCCTAGGTTGAAATGAAGAGATGTTTCACCTCTCCGAGGACTTTGGAGGCTTTGTTCAAGTTTTCTTTCATGGGATTTGAAGGCATAATTGTTGCACTGCTGTAAGCTGAGCACTTTCTGAAGTCACAGAAGCAGCTCACGACCAGGCACCTGCCTGAAATAGGCAGCATATGCACTCAACAACAGCTGGGAGCCAGCGGAGAGACAGACCTGGGCCCTGTCTCTGTGAATATGGAAGTCAGAAAAAAAATAAAATTGATCAGCTATCCTCTTTTTAGGGTTGTAGCAACCACATGAGCTGGATGTTCTGATTACAACAAGGCACCATAATCGAAGTCCCTAAAGGGCACATGGACAGAATTTGGGAGGTTGCTGGGGGGGGGGGGGAATCATATTTTTATATGCACAAAACTCAAATTTGCCAATTCCTTCCATGGTGAATGTAAGGAAGAAACTATTGCAATAATTATAGCTGTGGCTTTATCCCCAACACAAATCAGAGACATTTTTGTAACTCATTCCAGACGTGAGCTATTTTAAAGTGTCATTTCCATTTCTCACTACTTCGAAATTTCAGTAGTTATCAGACCTGCCTCTGGAGTTCATGTAATGGGTTCATAAAGAAATGCCTGTATTGCTCCTTCATTTCTTCTTAATCACACATTTCTTCTTGCTGCCTGCTCATTCCATTTCAGTATAATTGGCTTCCTTTGAGATCCTATGCGTTTTTATCTTAGGCATTGAAAGCATTCAAAGAGAGCTCACCAGGCTAGCAAAGGGATCCATCGCTCACAGAAAAGGTCAAGAACCCTTGAACTAGAATTTCTCGGTGGTATTTTAAGTAAGCCACATATGTGTATTTTAAGAGGGGTACCAGTTACACAGGTATATTTATTTGTCAAAATTATACCGTTAATGAAAACCATCTAAATGTGTTTGCACCAAGACATGGATAGACAAACTGTGCTCTATCCGTACAAAGGAAATACCCCTCAGTAATCAAAAGGTCCAGCTATTGATACGTACAACAACATAGATGAATCTCAAATGCATTATGAAAAATGGAGGAAAAAAAAGAAAAAGAAAAATGGAAGAAGCTAGACTCAAAAACTACGTAACATATCATTCCATTTATATGGTATTATTTCTAAGCCAAAACCATACAGAAAGAAAACAAATCAGTGGTTGACCAAGGGCAGGGAGTGGGGGCATTGCTGGCACGGGCACAAGGGGATTTCTGGAGATGGATGGAATTTTTGTATTGTGATGTATGTAAATTTACCTTAAAATGCTATGATTATGACCTGACCCATGTTAGTTGCCTCAATATCCCCTGTGTTCCAGCTCTCCCTGAAGATGCAAGTGGGTGGCAGCCCCATCCTGAGCATGAAGGGCAGACCAGACCTCTCCCGTTCCTTCCTCTGTGGCTGGCTTCTCTGGTCCCCTAGGACACCCAAGTTCCCATGTCCACCTGCTGCGTCTCCTCCCTTCCTCATTTCCGCCTCTTTTCCATTGTTTTCCAAACACACCACCCCACAGAAGGTAGTTGACATAGTTAGGACATAATTTATAGCCCAAACTTGTACACTGGTAAAAATGAAGGCAATTATGCTTGGGCTACAGGTGTAAACCACAAGATTGACCCAGCAAATGAGGACCCGCAGCTTCATGACACGAGAGAGACGGTTTACTTAAGAATCGGGGCTAATGGTGAGCACTGGGTCAGGGAGTTGGTTACATCAGACCCACATGGGACCAAAAAAAAAAAAAAAAAAAGCAAAAAAATTGACATACTGATTCTTAAGAGCTTTAGATCATTCCTGGCTCCAGAAGGAGTCACTGGGTACACCTGCTCCGTCTAGCATGGCTCCTCTACTCTCTCCACCTTGTCCTGAATTCTCCCCCTAAACTTACTCACACTCATCCCAAAAAGGCCCAGCAACAGGCTTCTGCTAGTCAGTTCTCCCTCCTGATATCTGCTCATGAGCTCCAAAACAGAGGCAATCACACTCGTGAAACCATCTCGTTTCAACCTTTGAGACTTCTATGAGGTACCTGGAATTACTATCCCCATTTTAAAGATGAGCAGGTTGAGATTCAGAGGTGTCAACTATCTCTGGCAACTGGCAGAGCCAAGAGTCCAAGCCAGGCCCCTCAGACAGTGCCGGGGACGTGCAAACTCCTACACCTGGCCGCAGTCAGGCTTGCCTCGCCCAAGGACACCTCGTGCCAATGTCAGGCACATGTTTGCTGTGTGCCTGCCTACCCACCTGCTAGATTTAATTGTTTAAACAACCAAATTAACTCAGCAGCTGACAAATAACCTGGTTATTTCCATGGCATTCAAACTCCAGGAGCTTAAATAATCAGTAAAGGTCGGTGCGAGCTTATGAACACAGATTCAGGAATCAAGACAACATTCCTGTTCTTGGCTTCTCAAGTCATGATAACCTTGTTTTGAAGTTCAAAGTCATTTCCCTTCTAGACTTTGAAACTCAGGCTTGACCCCACACCAGGTTGTTTCTCTATGCCTCCAAATCTGTGAATACAAATTGAAAACATGGATGGAAAATTTGGGTGGTTTTCATTTTCTACCCAATGGGCGTAGATTGGAGAGTTAGAAAGGCCTCCAAAGCAGGCTTAAATTTTTCCATTTTATCCAAATGCTTGAGAATAAGAAGAAACCTTCATGGGTATATGTAACTGGCAGCCCCCTCTTTTCTAGTGGAGGTGTTGACCAGCCAGAAAGTAGGAACATGAAGTGAACTTTTCCCATGGAAACGATGTGATAAGTGGAGAACGAATGTCCAGAGAAGTTTCCTCATGTGAGTCCTGAGAGAGAGAGCCAAAGAAGGGAGGAAGAGGGAAGCAAGGTCCTTTCCTAGACCAGAATTAATCTACCACAAATTCTCATAAAAATAAGTGAGTTTCTAGAATCTTTCCGTGTTTTCTGCACTCTCCTCCAAGGTCCTAACATTATTCTTGGGAGGTCCAGGCTCTCCGTTTTCTCTTACACCACCATGAGGACTCCCTGCCCATTCTCTCTTTCTCTCTTCATCCTAATCACCTTCCATACCCCTCAAACCTGACCTCTTATCCTTTCGTTGTTGTTAAGTTCTGGTAAGCGTTGGGAAGCACTAATAGCAAACTCATATGATGCTGGCTGAATGCCAAGCACTGTTTTAAGTACATAACATACATTAAATCGTGTGATTCTTACGATGATCTTCCAGGTAAATACTATTACTACCACTTCACACTAAAGATGAAGAGACTGGCACAGAGAGGGTAAGTAATTTGCCCAAGGTCATCCAGTTGCAAAGCAGCAGAGCCCAGCAACATACCACCACCCAGACAGCTTGGCTCCAGAGTCTGGGAACTTAACTCTACGAACTTAACCCTTCCTAGTATTTGGGAAGCATGGGCTTAGTGCCAGTTTACAGCATGTATCTATATTTAGGCCCGAGATATGCCTTGAGACCTACTGGTGTGTCAGTCACTATGCTAGGGCTGGGGACACAGGGGTGGCAAGGCCACATAGCCCATGCCCAAATGGAGCCACACTCCTGGAAGGCCTCAGACAAATTAGCCAAGCAATTACAACATAGAGGAAATAAATGTTTCTATTAGGACCATGCAGGAGGGGCGCCCAACCCTGACGTGGTACTGGCCAGGTGTGGAGTGAAGCTCCATCAGGTCTAGGGTCCACCTGAAAAATGAATAGAAATTTAGCTGGTGGTCAAAAAAAGGTAGGAGATAGCATTCTGGGCAGAGGAGTGAGTGTGGGGAAACTCAGAGCAAGAAAAAACACCCTCAGTGAGGATGGAGCTGAGCCTGGACGAGCTAAGGCCAGTCAGGTGAAGGGCAGAGAGCCCTGCAGAGGCAGGCAAGGATCAGGCCTTGAAGGGCCCTGTAAGCCCCATCAGAAAGTCTGGGCTTTATCCAAGGAGCATTGCAGCATCCCAAAGGGTGGCCCACTGGGGACAAAATGAACAGATGTGCCTCTAGGGATCGCACTTGCAGGAAGGGGCTGGAAGGATGTGGCCACAGTCCAGGATAGGGCCCGCTCTCTGCAGATCTTCCTGATAAGTGGAAAGCTCCAACCTGGGAGTCTGGCCCTGTAACAATCGCTCTGGACTCAACATCAAGGGGGGACGGAATGGGGGGTATCTGAAAAGGGCTCATCCAACTGTAGGGCTGTGACTTTCCACCACCAGTTCCCCACAGGGGTAATTTTGTCCCCCAGAAGGCATTTGGCAAAATATGGAGGCATTTTTGGTTGTCAGAGTTTGGGGGAGTATACTGGATAGAGACTGGGGATGTGTGCTATGAGGCACAGCACAGCCCCTGCACAAGGAATGATCCAGCCCAAAATGCCAACCGCGGGATGGCCCCAGACAGAGACAATAGCAATACACAGTTACAAGGGGAGTGGGTGAGGGTGGGAGTGAGGCACCTCTGCGAATACCTCTTTAGAATGGCTTTGACTTTGGGATCCTGTACATTCAATGTACTATATTAAAATCTTAAGATTATTTTGCCAGTACAAAACTAATTTTTTTTAAAAAGAGGTCAGCAATTCAGATTTCCAAATTTCTGTCCCTTCTGAACTTTATTTGTAAACCTCGGATCTTTCTAATGAACTATCTTCTTAATAAATCAGTGGCATCTTTACCACAACACCATACTGGCTGGGATCCCCTTCCTGTGAAATTTTCACAGCGGATGTGCACCCTATTTCTTTAGAAAGGCTCAACTTCCCCTTTAATCTCATCTGAAACCAGCAGTGATCTGGTTTCAGTGAACCTTGTTTTGCTCCAGGACTCACCTGGGCAATGCATTTATTCTACAGGGAAGCTTTTGAATGAACTCACCACCTGATCCCTCCCTGGTATCCATAGGCTCTGAGAGGTCAGAATCCTGTTTTCTTCCACTGTGGCCACTATCCCTTCAGAAGTCTTTTTGAAGGCCGGCTGGCTCATTAGGAGGGAGGATCATATATCCAAGGCGTGTGAGCCCTCCTTTCAGGACATGTTCACCTGTAAAGGGGTTTTTGGCAGGTGACCAGCTTCCAGGAATTTTCTACCTAGATCATGGGGCCCAAACTCCCCAGTCCCGGGGTCAGCCCATGGAATTTATGACGCACCTTGCTGTATCAGGCAACCTGGCATGACTCCACTGTGCCCAGATAAATGGAATCAAAACCTTCCCCCTGTTTCCACGGGCCAGCTCTCTTGGGAGGCGAGGTGAGGCAAAGAGGATCCATAATCCTGGCTGGATTTGTGGGAGTAAGCAAAGAGGGGAATCAGTGCAGAAGGAAATTCCCTCCTGTGCAGGAGGGAGCTTCCCTCTCTATAGGACTTGAGTGACATGTAATGTCATCAAGGGACACTCTAGCTCCAGAAGTCTTCCTCCTGGTGACAGCATGAATTTTTTTCATTGAAATAATTTCAAAGCACAATCATTTTACTGATGTTGAAGCTGCCAGTCATTAACAATGGAAATACAGCATGAAGTCACCTTTGCAAGTGCCTAATACTTAAATAGCCAAATTGGCTTGTTTTCATGCATAGAAGAAAGATTGTTTTACAGACACATTGAACAAACCTTATGATGGGAACCAAAATTTTAGTCTGTCATCATGTTTTTCTCATGAGTGGGTGTGAGTTTATAGAAAAATGTATGTTGGCCTCTGCCCATGGGTCCCAGCACAGAGCTACTGAAACCCTTGGAAACCACTAAGTGATAAGGGCCCTAGCATTTATTGTTCTAAATTTGGTCTTTGACCTAGTTCTTGACACAGGACTCCTGAAATACTTGTAATTTCCTGGGTGATCGCAGTGTCTTTTGTTCTAGTGAGGTGACTCTGGGGGGGCTCCTGGATGGGGGCTGGTCATCAGAAGGCACAAGTCATCATTCTAAGTCAGCTTGGAATTTTTAGCCCACCCTTCATTCTCCTGAGAAAGGAAAAGGGCTGAAAATGGAGTTAATGATTCACCATACCTACATGAGGAAGCCTCCATAAAAACCCCAATGGAATGGGGTTCAGAGAGCATCTGAGTTGGTGAACATGTAATGCACCTGAAGAGGCCATGGAAGCTCGGCCTCTGCATTGCTTTTGTCTGGATGTTCATCTGTACCCTTTATCTGAACCCTCTGTGATAAACTGGTGTATATAAGTAAAGCGTTTTCTTTTTTGTGAGCCACTCTAGCAAATTAATCAAACCTGAAGAGGAGACTATTTGAACCTCTGATTTATAGCTCATGGGTCAGAAGCACAGATGACCACCTAGACTTGCAATTGGCATCTGGAGTGAGGATTAACCTCATGGGGTTGAGCCCATAACCTGTGGGATCCGACACCACCTCCAAGTAGACGGCGTCAGAAATGGGTTACATTGTAGGACACCCAGCTGGTGTTGCAGAATTAATTGGTGTGGGTAAAACCTCAGAGATTTGGTGCCTAGAAGTATCAGAATTGAAGTGTTCTGTGTCAAAGTAAGGCAAACACACAGTGGGGAAAATTTTTTTTTCTAACTCAATGGGATACTGTTAATAAGTGAAACATAAGCTTTTAGTTTAACAGCATAAGAGAGGTTGACATAAAAACTTGTGACTTGGACAGCCCGAGTGGCTCAGCAGTTTAGCGTCACCTTCAACCCAGGGCCTGATCCTGGAGACCTGGGATCGAGTCCCATGTCAGGCTCCCTGCATGGAGCCTGTTTCTCCCTCTGCCTGGTCTCTGCCTCTCTTTCTCTCTCTTTCCTCTCTTTGTTTCTCATGAATAAATAAATAAAATCTTAAAAAAAAAAAAAAAAAAACTTGTGACTTGAATGGTATAATACTATAGAGGAGAATTTGACATTATCTAGAAAATTTATCTGTGCCTTCATCCTTTGACCCAGTAATCTACTTCTAGAAAATTCCAGTATATCTGTCCAAGATATACTGGACATATGCACAGGGCTGGTCACAGAAGCACTGTTTTTAATAGCAAAGGGCAGGAAACAACCCAAATGTCCATCAATAGGGAATGACTGAACAAATTAGAAAGTGGTTGTGTAAACTCAGGCATAGGTCCACAGTGGAATATAGACATGAATGAGGAATAGTTCCCTCTACTATTCTGGAGTGATTTCCAGGAAACAGCATTAACAACAACAACAACAAAAAGCACGATACAGAAAACAGTTAAACACACATATTAATAATGCTAAACTTAAAAGTAAAACTTCCAGTTATTTTACCAGCAAAAAAAATGGAGGGAGGCGTTATTTGGAAATACCACAGAATCAGAATTCAGAACAGAAAGGGTATGGCAAAACTATTGGCAAGTCCACAGAACAAGGGAGAGGACCCCTCTTTTATAAAGGAAAAGGGGTGGTGGGGTGGGGTTGTTATAGAAAAAAGTCCATTGGAACAAACTGGGAGTTTGAGGTATAGTGGCTTCTCATTGGCTGAGCTGTGACTGTCTCTTATTGGCTGTGCTGTTGCCAAGGCAAGAGAAACCCTTCCTGCCTCCTGCTGGGATAGTAAGGTGGTATCCCCAGACAAGGCACCTACCTGTCTTCTTGTCGGACTCAGTTAAATGCAAGCGGTAGGGCGTGACAGCTCCCCCTGCTGGCCTCACAACTCCGTTGTAGTGAAAATTCCCCTCTTAATTTCCACAACAGATATCTGTGCACTGGGGTGGGACTTGCAGGTGAGGAGTTGTAGGATTCCTGAAGCTTCCTCTTTTCCTAGGCTGTTCCTCAACCCCTGAGTCCCTCAGAGGTAGTCCACTCTGATCATCATCTCCAGGTTCAGTCCCCAAGGACAACCATCTAGGTCTTTATATTGTGGTGACATGATGCTTTTTTTTGAGTATTATCGAACTATTCAAAAGAGCTCTTCAGAGGAAAAGTTATAAATATATTGATGGTGTCTTATTACCCAGGATTGTTCACTGAGGGCATTTTATAAGACCCTAAGTAGTGATGGGCTGGGAGGATGAAATAAAATAAATAAATGTACAATTCTTTTGTTATAACTTTTGCAGCCTAGGGCACCTGGGTGGCTCAGTAGTTGGGTTTCTGCCTTTGAATCGGGGGGGGGGGGGGGGAGTGACCTGAGACAGAGTCCCACACTGGGTTCCCGTAGGAAGCCTGCTTCTCCCTCTGCCTGTGTCTCTCCTCTCTCTGTCTCTCATGAATAAATAAATAAAACATTTTTTTAAAAAATAAGAAATAAAACATTTGCAACCTAAAATCGATCTGAACCCTTTATCTTGCATCTGGAGAGAAGTGCAGTGTGCTCACTGATATTTTGGTCAATTTCCAGGGCTAATAGTGTTCCCTACAGTTATTGTGGTCCCCCACTCCTGGTCTGGGTCTCACTAATCTAAACTGGTCACAGTAGTCCTGTCTCCCCACCCCCAGTCAGGCTGGATTCCAGAACTCAAACTTGAATCAATCAACAGGTGGCATCTTCCCACTAGACACTAGTTCAGCAATGGATCTATTGAGTGATGGGTGTGAAAGGAGGTTTGAGGAGGTGGTTTTAAGGGAAAAACTTTGCTTTTTAGAGAAAACTATAAAAGGAAATGCTCTTCTCTTCCTGAGGATATTGTCCTGCCTGGAGATGAGGTCTCGAACCCTGTACCCATCTCATTAAAGGGTTGAACCAAGAGAATCATGGGACATGGAGCTGAAGTCTGATCTACCCAAGACTTACAGTTAGGTGAGTCAGTAAATAAACCACTTGTTTGAGCCAGTCTGAATTGGCTTTTCTGTTATTTATGGCCAACTATGTCCTGATACAGGGACCTCTGCTTTGTATTCCTATACCCCTGAAGTCTTGAACTCATTCATATCTCACCATCCACTGACCCATGTGGAGCAGCCATGGAACATACCTCTAACACCCTTCACCCCAAATGAGTGAGTGTGTCTGTGGACTGCAGGTTTGGCCCATGAAGCTATATTGCAGTGCCTTCAGCAAAAAAAAAAAAAAAAAAAAAAGCCCAAAAGGAGAACTCTAGTCCCCCACCCCCGAGAAGTTCTTCATCTATATTTCCTCCCACCTTCCACCATGTTTCTGGCTCCCTACTCCTTCTCTATGCCATCCAAACAGTGATTAACTCTGGGATGAGGAAGTGGATGTGGTCAGGGAGGTCACACTGGATCTTCAAAGTTACTGGAAAGATCTATTTCTTAATTTGGGTAGTGAATACATAGATATTTATTTTATTACTCATGAACTCATATATGTATGTTTTATACTCTTTTAGATCTAATGTGTATTTCACAACAAAAAGAATTTAAGAAGCAACTGGTGGATAAGCTGGGGAGAAAGTGGTAGTTCGCCCTTCTTAAAACAACCACAGCAAAATGCTGTGGTTCACAGATGGATGAATCACACTCAGGGATGCGCCTCAGGGATGTTGTACAGCTCCTAGCTGCCTGCAGAACAAATCCCAGTCCTTAGCTTTGTTGTCCAACCCCACAACCCTTCTAAGACTTCTTCTGTGACTGGTGCTTTTCCTGAAACTCCTTTGCCCCAAACACTGCAAGTCTCAGCTCAAAATGGGTGTGAGAGGCCAGTGCTCTCTGTCTGCCTTCCTGTTCTCTGAACTTTGGGATATCATTGCACGATTTGTGTTTCCATAGGTTACAACCATGCTCATTTCCCACTGGGTGGCAGCACCAAGCACCAGGCAACTCTCACCCCAGAGGCTCTCCTCCTGCAGCTGAGGATCAACCAGGGAGGCAGTAGGTTTGAGAATCCCTTCTGGTTTGCCAAGGACCCTGCACTCACATGCACAGCAAGTGGGTAGCCATGGCTGCAGAGTAAGGGAGTGAGAACATGGAAAGATCCAAGGCCAGTGTCCTCCTGCATGCTGTGGCTCTAGTGATCACCCTGGCCTCCTAGGACTTACAGCTGAGACACATTTTTGATTCTGTGCCTTTAACAAGAAGCTCAGTTTTGTGAGTCTTTGGATTCAGTCCAGATTCAGGCCAAAGTTTTGAGACCCTTGGACATTGTGAGGAATCAAGGATGACCAAATGCAGGGCAAGTGGGACTCAAATCTGTGTATCGGAGAAGGAAGCCTTCCCTGAATGGCATCGCCATGCAGGTGACACTGGCTAAGCAGACAGGTAGCTGATGACTTGGAGTTCACATCAAGAGCTCTGCCCATTGTGGGAGGACTGTGCTCTATTGTGAGCTCTACATCTGCCCTCTGGCCCCTCAGAGTGCCTTTCCTTTCTAACAAAGATCCAGCAATGGACTTTTATCACAATGTCCTGGGGCACTCAGGGCTCCCATCCAAGGTGCTGCTTTTCAGGAATGCAAGTATTTGGGATGCCAATTAGTAGCCAGTAGGTTGCTTGTTGAACATGGATTCAGGACAGAGAAGCATTTATCATGGGTTGTGAGAAATGTCTGATGATAAAGCATTGGCTACACAGCTGTGTGGCCAGGACTCTTCTACCTGCTACTTTCTGACTTTTCCCCACCTTGTTTTCCCTCTAGACTCCTTACTGGTCACATTGCTTAAATATTACTGACTAACCATACCTTTCTCCTATATTCAGTGGGTCTCCCGAGAATGCCTTCTAACCTCAAGGTGACATTGGTCACAAGAGAGAAGTGATTCTGTTCCTTTAGAGGACCTACACACAGCCCATCTCTTCCATTCTGTGGTGATTTTACCAAGTAGACCTCCAAGAGTACATTATCACCTCTGCACCTGGGCTGCCTGTGGCAACCACTCTATACAAATTGAAATGAGTGCTCTCAGTGGGAGGGAATAAGATAGAAGAAAAACTATCCTCTAGGGGAGAGTTGGGTAGGCAGAGCAATGAACTGGATGTGAAAGTCAAGGAAAAAAGGAAGAATCAAAGGTGATGGAGAACTTGAGTGACTGCGACAGTTAATTTTATGTCAGGGTGATTCATCATGGGTTGAGTGCCCAAGTTCTTTCTGGGTGTTTCTGGGAGTGGATTTTTAGAGGAGATTAGTGTATGAATCAGGGGACTCAGTGAAGTAGAATCCCCTCCCCAATGAGACCACCATCCAATCCACTGAGAACCTGAATAGGACAAAAGCCAGGGGAAGAGATGATCTGGCCAATTGCTTCAGTGGGGACATGAGTCTTCTCCTACCCTTGGCTCCCCCTAGACTGAATTTCATCACCAGCTCTCCTGAGTCTCCAGCCTGCCGACAGCAAGAGGACTCCTCAGCCTCCGTAATCCAATGAGCTAATATACCATAACAAATCCACTTTTGTTCTGTTTTTCTGAAGAGCCCTGAATGACACAGTCTCTGCACACCAGGGGGAACGGTGATCCCTATCCACAAACCTAGTGCTGTTGGAGGAGAGGCTGATTTTGCCTCAAGTGGGGGGAAATTTACCAAATGGGAAAGGTGTGGCCACAACTTCTATCTTTGTCTTCCAGAAGCCAATCACCCACCCTCCGGTACATCAGATTCCTAAAGTTTCTCCAATGAACTCAGAGTCAATGAGACAAACTCAAACATGGCTGGATGCAGGAGCTCTGCAGACACCTTCCCATCATGTAGAGCCTGAGGAAGACATGCAGGTGGTGGTTGACAGGCAGGATAGATGGAGCGAGGCCAAGTACAGAGGATCAAGTGAGATCCTGAAGCAAGCCATGTGGGCTACACCTCCAACTTCTCTGTTACACAAGCCAAACAAATCCCTTTTATTGACTAAAAAAAGAAAAAATGTAAAATGGTGCAGCCACTGTGGAAAATAGTTTGGTGGTTCCTCAAGAAATTAAACATAGAATTATCCCACGACCCAGCAATTCCACTTCTCCGTGTAAACCCTGAAGAATCAAAAGCAGGGACTCGAACAAATATTTGTATATCAGCGTTCACTGCAACATTGTTCACAATAGTCAAAAGGTAAAACAAACCCAGTGTCCAACAACAGATGGGGATAAAAAAAAACCAAATGTGGTCTATACCTACAATGGATCCTTGTTCAACCATGATGAAGGATGACATGCTGACACATGATACGACATGGACGAGTCTTGAAAAAGTTTTGCCCAGTGAAACAAGCCAGACAAGGAAGGACAAACACTGTATGATTTCACTTCTATGAGGTACCTAGAAGGGTCCAATTCATAGAGACAAGATAAAATAGAGGTTACCAGGGGCTGAGGATAGGGAAAGAGAGAGATCTGTTGGGTAATGAATACAGAATTTATTTGGAGGCTGATAAAAACGTTTTAGGTGAAGTCAGTGGTGTTGGTTATACAAGACTGAGAAAGTATTTAATGCCACTGGATTGTACACTTACGAACAGTTAAAATGATAAATATTCGGTTACATATATCATGCTGCAATTAGAATAATAGAAATTTATTCTCTCAGCATTTTGAAGGCCTGAAGTCCAAAATCAAGGTATTGGGGGGAAAAGAAGAGGACCAGACTTTAGATTTTTTAGTGAAATTTATGCAATCTACTCTGGTAAATCAAACATCTTAAGTCCCATTGGATCACGGTGGATAATAAATACATGGATATGTACTTACTCTGAGATCCATGATGGCATAAAATGGACTAGTGCTCTCGCAAGCTCGTGGACAGGTGTGGGGCTGTGAGACCTGAGGTGGCCCCCAGCTCAGGGAGCTGAGCCATCAGACACCGGGGAGGAAAGAGCCAGTTGAGCCTATCTCCCTTCTCCTACACTGAGCCAAGCACGCAGGACAAGAACTCTTAAGCTTGTCTACTCAGAGGCTGCCAGGCCCATTCTTTCCGTCCTCAGATTCCTTGGAAAACATCTTGGGACAAGTATTAAAAGACCTCATAGTCAGATTATTCCTTCGACAGGAATGCCTAAGATCAAGAACTTCCAGATTTTAACCATCTGAGACTTTTATAAATCTGAGACTTTTATAAATGCACCATTCCCAGAAATTCCAAATCAGCAAGTATAAATTGGGCCCAGGAATCAGAATGTTTAGCACATGAACCCGGTAAATCAGAAGTATGTGATCACTGGATCCATCCCAATGAATCCTGCATGCGACACCAAGTCACCAAAGAAATTTTACTTCGTCAAAAGCTATTAGTTTATTTATTTTTTCAAACTTGTATCATGACATCAGTTTTATCAACATCAACACTATGATTACTATAGTCTTGGAAATCTCATGGTGGCCTCAACAACAGCAGCAAATGGCCACATAACAAAATACAGTGTTGTGGGAGGTTATTTTCTCCAATTATCAATACACCATAGCTGGAATCCTCTTCCTTCTTATACTCAGGGCCATTTGAGCCCCATTGCAGACGCAAATGAGGTATCTGGCTTGGGACCATTGGAGGGTGACAAGACTTTTGAGCTTCACCATCAGTGGAACAATCAAATCCAACTGTTCTCAGGTATTATGACCTATTACATCAGCTCCTGGTTGATGCTGGTGGGTTTGAATGTTCTGCTTCAGAATCCATTCTCTGTGTCCTTGAACCTGTGGGTTGGGTACTGTGAATACTTCCAATATCTGGGGAGGGGTTGATGCTCTCCAGCGCAGCTACAGGACTCTGGGAATTTCTAAGCTGTGTGTCTCTGAAAGAGGGCTGCCAGCCACCAGATTCCCCCAGAGTCACAGCATCCTTATCCACCAGCTTCTGGGGAACTTCAGAAACAGAAAAACAACTCTGCATCAACATTCCATCTGAATCCCAGAGCCAATGTCACCAGGGTCACCAAGCATCTCACTGAAACCTGAGGCCTCTGCCTGGCCCACAGGGATGCACGTGTACCCCAAGCTTCATTCTGACCCCTCCGCCTGTGACACTGCCATGCCTCACATTCCATTCGTACTAAGCCAGCTTGCTAGGGTGTACTTGTGGTTATTTATTCCCTAAGGTTTCTCATCTCCTACTGTTGCTATCCTTTCATTGAGTGGTCTTTCTGCTCTTGCCCTCGGTCTTCTATGTCTGCAGGAACCACACCACTTTGCAAACCCACTCCCTACACCATCCTGCCTCTTCTTCACTGGGCCATCCACCTACAGAGGCACTTATGACCTCTACAGCTTTGGGTAGCTCTTCATCTTCTCAGGTTTCAGCTGTGCCATGGGTTTGAGAGTTGCTCTCTGTTTCAGGCAGGGTCCACCTGCAGTTATAGGAACCAGTCTAGCTATTTTAAGCAGAAATGCATTTAATAACAGATTTATGTGCTTATAAAATCTTCAGAAGGGCTGAAAAAGCAGGCTGCAGAGAAGGCTTCCAGGAATGACTCACAGACCAATACCCAGAACTAACCCACCAGGGGAGCTGCCACTTCTAACTCACTCCACGGGAAGCTCTGGAATCAGGAAGCTGCCCAGCTCTGGAGTCCCTGACTCCAGTGACAGAAGCTTTGCCTTTGCTTTCGGTGATAAAATACCTTCAGTGGGTCCTCAAACCTACTAAATCTTCATGAGAGAGAGAGAAAAAAGATGCCTCTAACCTCTGCCTCTCTGCACACTTAATCCTGTTCCGAATTCTGCGTTTTCCTGGCCTCATCTAATCTGCAGCTCCTGAATCATATGTGGAGCCCTGTTTGCAAGGCAGGCTGGGAAATGCAGTTTCTGCTGCTCCAGCCTCTACAGAAAAGGAAGACCCAGTTGAAGGAGGTTGGAATGAATGAATGAATGAATGAATGAAATCATTACTGGCATTCCCCCCTCAAAGAGGTGCTGGGAGGAATACAGCCAGCACTTTCTGATATCTTTATCGTTTCATTCATGCATCTGTTTACTCAGTGAATATTTATCGCCACTTATTGTACCAGGAGTTCAGCGGGGAATGAGGCACAGTCCCTGCCTCATTTACAGTCTATGGAGTTTACAGTCTATGCTATGGGCTGAATTGTGCCCTTGAGATTCATATGTCGAAGCCCTTCTCCTTAAAGTGGCTGTGTTTGCAGACAGAGCTTCTAGGAGATTATTTATTTATTTTTACTTTTTTTTTTCTAGGAGATATTTAAAGCAAAAAAGAGATCATAAGAGTAGAGTCCTAATCTGATAGGGTTGGTGATCTTATATAAAAAGGAAGAGTTAGGTCTCTCTCTCTCTCTCTCTCTGTCTCTGTCTCTCCTCCTAACCGCCATGCAAACCCATGTGAGGACACAGCAAGAAGGTGGTCATCTGCAAGCCCGGGAAAGAGCCCTCCCTGGGAACTGAACCATGCTGACACCTTCAGCTCAGACTTTCAGCCTCCAAAGCTGTGAGAAGATAAATTTCTGCTGTTTAAGCAGCTCAGTCTACTGTATTTCATTACAGACACCCAAGCAGGCTAAAACAGTCCAGTAGAGGTTTGGGCAAGATAACAGGTGATTATAATACAATGTGGTGGGTGCCAGGGGGCAAGCACCAAAGACTTTGAGAGCACGGAGGAAGGGCACCTTATAAGCCTTGGCGAGGAGTCAAAAAGGCATTTAAGAATCTGAAGGAACAATCCATGGAAAATTCTAGAGGGAAGAAAGACCCCCATGAGTTCACTAGGGCTAGAAATACCCTTTTTCTAAGATATTTGAGGAGTTTGAGGGGACAGGTGAGTGGTCAGCCTAGAGCACTGCATCCTTTATATAGGGTCCAGTCATGGGAAGTACTCAGGGGTGCACCACATAGTTACTCATTCATGTCTTTGATAAAGGTAAAGAAATGGCAGTAACCACACAGAGGTCCCAAGACTTCCGGGCACAGATACCCCACTGCCCTTTCTCATCCAACACGGTGACCTGGTCTTCAAATTATAAACCACCACGATGTGTGTGTTGTATCTCTATTTCAAGGGAGGCAGACCAGGTTGTGGAACTGGGTGAAGCAGATGTACAGCATCAATCTCTACATCCACACACAGTGTAGACAAGCTAACTCCTGGCGCCTCCAGGAGAGTTGCATACATAACAGCACCTTATGAATCACTAACTAACTCATCTCAGCATGACCTAGTCAAAGAGAGGGTGACCCAGCCATCCAGCTTTTCCCCAGACTGAGCACAGGGGTGAGGAGAGGGAGGGGGAGATTCAGTGCAAAAAGCAGGAAAATTGGGGTACCTGGTTAGCTCAGTGGTTGAGCTTCTGCCTTTGGTTCAGGTCATGATCCCAGGGTCCTGGGATTGAGTCCCACATCAGGCTCCCCGCAGGGAGCCTGCTTCTCCCTCTGCCTGTATCTCTGGCTCTCTCTGTGTCTCTCATGAATAAATAAATAAAATCTTTAAAAAAAAAAAAAAAACAGGAAAATCCTGGGCAAACTGGGACAAATTGGTCATCCAAGTACCTTCAAGAAACAGGATTTGCACAGAGCTCTTGCCATCTTGCTGTAAAACAGCCCCATCTCACACAAGAAGTAGGCATCTTCAGACCTACCAGGAACCCTAAGGTGCATAGGGCTGTAGCAGGCACTCCACCCAATCCCCTCCCATGCTCACAAGCCATCAGTGTCCTTCTGGAAGCACCTGAGACACCCCCTTCCAGGACTTCTCAGCCAAAAGTGCTGGGGAGTCAACACCTCCAGCTATTGTCCTTGCTGGCAGTTGGAAGACTCATACCCCAGCTTCCACACCCTTTGGTTGGGCAGCTGAGAGGTGTGCCCCACACTTGTGCACGAGGAACCGCCAAGCCGGCCGAGGTCACCTGCCCACTGATGCATCCAGTGTAGGCTCCTTCCTCGCCTCCCTTCCCCACTTCCCCCAGAGTTTCCCACATCACTTCCCTTGTGCCTAAATCTTTATCTTCAGGGCCCATGATGGCGGGAACACAGGCAGATCCCTGCCGCCAAGGATGCCGGATCCTGTAGGGAGGCCATGGAGGTAGTGAAGGACAAGTAAGAAAATGACATCATCACATTCTTTCTACGTGAATATAGACAAAAATGCCTGGTTTGGGGGCATCTGGGTGGCTCAGGGATTGAGCGTCTGCCTTCGGCTCAGGTCATGATCCCGGGGTCCCAGGATTGAGTACCACATCGGGCTCCCTGCATGGAGCCTGCTTCTCTCTGCCTGTGTCTCTGCCTCTCTCTGTGTCTCTCGTGAATAAATAAATAAAATCTTTAAAAAAAATTCCTGCTTTTATGAAACCTACCTTGGGGCAAGAGGCCATGGTGAGCAGAATAATGGCCCCCCAAAGATGTTCACACCCTAATTCCTGGCATGTGTGAATATGTTTCAGATGAAGTCTGAAAGTCGTGAAATTAGCTGACTTTAAAAATAGAGAGATGACATTGGACTCTGGGTAGGCCAGTGGCATCCCATGTATTCCTAAAAGATGGAAAAGGGAATGCAGCAGAGTCAGCTGGGGAAGAAAAAGGTGGAATAAGAGAAGCAAAGGTTAGCGGTGTGACTGGGGCTTTGAAGATGGAAAGGGACCACAAGCCAAAACTTCAGGCAGCTTCTAGAAGCCGGGAAAGCAAGAAGATGGGTGCCACTGCCAGGAAGGAACGCAGCCCTGCCCTGCTGACACCCTGATTTTAGTGAGGCCAGTAACACCCGCTGCGGCATTGATCCCTACAACTACAGGACAGTAAGTCTGTGTGGGTTTAAGCCACTACGTTTGCGGTGGTTTATTTTGTTTTGTTTTTTTTTTTTTGCAGCAGCCATAAGCAACTAATGCAGGAGTGTAGGCAAAACAAAGTGACCCCAAATCTTGATAATATCATAAATAAAAAATGCAGATGATGAGCTTCAAGGAGAAAACAAAGCAGCAAAGTGGGATAGGCTGATGGACGTGGCCTGGCTTTAGCTAGAAATCTTTTGTCTGTTTGCTGCAAGATCATGTATGCTGAACACTTGCCATGGGAGGGGGGCCCAGAAGCCATATGACCCCCATCAAGTACCTGCTCACCTTCCAGTGGGGACAACCTGTTCAAATTTGCTACCAGCCACTAAGGAGCTGCTTCAAGGTGGAATCACAGTCCCTTTCCTCCCGAAGTAATGCACTGGGCATTTGGGAGCCGAAGGACACCACGGGAGGTGATCTTTTTGTAAGAATCATCCTGGTTATCAACGATGTCCCGGGGTAGCCACGGGCCAGGCTGCGGGAACACGGCCCTTTGCTGGGGCAGAAACAGCTAAGCAGGTAGTTATCCTATGTTCCATTAGGTGATCTTTATCAAGAGGGGTGGCTGATGGTATGGCTCGAACATTTTCATCTCAACACCATCTACAACACTGGGGCCCTTGCTGTTTTCCAGGGAAAATCCTGATCCTTCCTGAAATAGCCATGGAGTTCACGGGAGTCCAGGGAAGGGAGCTCCCACGGCGTGAAAGTTATGATTTTTAACTCAGAGGAGCTCGAAGCTGCAGACCCACCAAAGGACCAGAAACACCAACCCTGAACCACTGTGTTTTCCTGATGTGACACCAAAGCGAAAGCAGCTCCAGCACCCACGGGGGAAGAACGCAGCTCTTGGTGGATTAGTCTACAAAGTGACTCAGGCAGGATGCTTGGGTTGAAGGCGACCCTGGAAAGGCGTGTTGGCGTCTTAACTGTCAGCACCTGTGAATGTTTGGAAACAGGGTCTTTGCAGAGGTGATTGAGTTAATATGAGGTCACCTTAGGTTAGGGGGACCTGGAATCCAGTGGCCAGTGTCTTTATAGAAGGGGATGTAGCGGGCAGCCCAGGTGGCCCAGCAGTTTAGCACCGCCTTCAGCCCGGGCCTGATCCTGGAGTCCCAGGATCGAGTCCCACGTCAGGCTCCCTGCATAGAGCCTGCTTCTCCCTCTGCCTGTGTCTCTGCCTCTCTCTCTCTCTCTCTCTCTCTGTCTCTGTCTCTGTCTTGTATGAATAAATAAACAAAATCTTAAAAAAAAAAAAAAAAGGGATGTAGCATCAGAGACGCTGGAGAGGAGGTGATATGAGGATGGAGGCAGAGGCCAGAGCAATGCAGCCGCAAGCCAAGAGCAGCAGGAGCCCCCGAAAGCTGGAAGAGGCAAAGAAGGATCATCCCCTGGAGCTTCGGAGCCAGCACAACGCCGCTGACACCTTGATTTCTGGCCTCTAGAACCATGAACCCTGACAAAGCAGGGTTCATGTCAACAAACATTTCTGTTGTTTGTTTTTTAAAGATTTTATTTATCTACTTGAGAGAGAGCATAAGTGGGGGAAAAGGAGGAAAGAGACAGGGAGAAGCACACTCTCCACTGAGCAGTGACCCCTGACGTGAGGCTTGATTGCAGGACCCCAGGATCATGGCCTGAGCCAAAGGCAGATGCTTAACCGACCGAGCCACCCAGGCGTCCCTCATTCCTGTTGCTGTAGTCCCCCCAGCGAGCAGTCCATCGCTTTGGCAACCCTCAGAACCCGTAGCATAGGCCAATCTGAAAAGAGCTGTGGGGCTGAAAGTCCGCCTGGAGCCCCTTCATGATACGGATGCTCCTCTGTCGAGGCAAAGCTGCCCACAATCGGCCACCTGTTAACCGGCTAAGTATTTCGCCGAAGGCTGCTGAATCTGTTTGTCCCCCCAGACCTGAAGCAGAGCCAGAGGGGAGCCCACTCTCCTGCTCACTGCCTCCTTGCGTCTTGCCTTGTGGGTCTCCCCCAAGCACCTGGCAGTTGATGATGCTTGGCCAGGCGCCCGGTTTCTCCCTCCTCTGGCTCCAGAGTCACCCTCCAAGGTATGTGTTCTTGCTCCCTTTTCCTAGTCAAGGGGTCCATCTCTTTGCAACCAGGAAAGAGGGCTAGAAGGCTGCTCATGTTTCCAGAAGGCATGGACAGTCTTGTAGACATAGCATTCCCCCCAGGCAGCTGTGAGAGTGCCTGGTCCAGAAGAAGCCCCTGCTAGAGACTCATTGAATGAGGGGGTCCCTGTGCTTTGGCCAGTGGTGTACAGTGGGAATCGAGATCAAGCAGTGTGTACAGGCACTGTTACGTTGCAGAGACACGTTTAAGCAAACAGATCCTTCGGATCCTTCAGTACCTTACCCATATAGCAGCCTTCTGGGCTCTCCTCATCTGACCCTTCTGCCTTGGTCGGTCTGTCTGATGGAAAATATTAGGTACGTGGCCACTTGGACAGCTGAGCTCTACTTACCCCTCCCCTTTACCTCCCTCCTTCCCCCATTCCTTCTTTCTCCTGGATTTATAAAGGGATGTGGGCATAGGGATTAACTTCCCAGAAAATGCATCGCCCCAAGCCACGCTTTTGCAAGTCTGCCTTCGACCACTAGGTGGTAGTGTTGGCATGGCTTGTTCTCCCCTACCCAGCAATTTGCTAGGAGTGGCCCCAACAGAGGAGGGCTTCACCCTCCTTATTTCAGCAGGGAGTACCTGGAAGGGGAGTGGGGTGGGGGAGGACCCCTTTACAATGAGGTACTCTAAAACATTATTTTGACACGTTTTCAACAATGTTACCCTGGAGAGGTACAATTTGTAATGAGTCTGTTCTGGCAAGTTGACTTAACTTTCTTGCTTTCTCCATCAAGTTTTGTGGCCATATTATTAGACAATTTTTAAAAATTGATAGATTCTGTTCTAAAACAGTACAGGGGGGCAGCCCAGGTGGCTTAGCGGTTTAGCGCCGCCTTCAGCCCAGGGCGTGATCCTGGAGATCCCGGATCCAGTCCCATGTCAGGCTCCCTGCATGGAGCCTGCTTCTCCCTCTGCCTGTGTCTCTGCTTCTCTCTCTCTCTCTGTGTGTGTATGTGTCTCTCATGAATAAATACATAAAATCCTTAAAAAAACAACAACAACAACAGTACAGGATTACTGGAAAAATTGAGTGCAAAGTCAAGGGCACTCTCGTCTATCACTTCACCCCACACACAGCACACAGTCTGCTGTGCTGACATCTTGCATTGGTGAGGTACATCTCTGTTACTGAGGAGCCAATATTGATACATTATTATCATCTAAAGTCTATAGTTGACCTTAGGTTTCATTCTTGGTGTTGTAGATTCTATAGGTTTGGACAAATGTATAATGGCACATATCTATCATTATGATGTCATGCAGAGTATTTTCAGTGCCCTTAAAAACTCCTCTGTGTGACACCTATTCATCCCTCCCCGATGCCCCCATCCAAGCCCTGGCAACCACTGATCCATTTTCTGTCTCCATAGTTTTGCCTTTTCCAGAATGTCATGTAGTTGGAATCAAACAGTATGCAGCCTTCTCAGATTGGCTTCTTTCTCTTAGCAATATGCATTTTAGATTCCTCCCTATATTTTTGTGGCTGGAAAGTTCATTTCTTTTTAGATCTGAATAATATTCCATTATCTGAATGCACCACAGATTATTTAACCATTCACCTGCTCAAGGACATCTTGTTGCTTCCAATTTTTGGTAATTATGAGTAAAACTACTATAAAGACTCATATGTAGGTTATCACATGGACATAAGTTTTCAACTCGTGTAATAATAAGGAGCACAGCTGACAGATTGTATGGTAAGACTAAGCTTCATTAGATGATCTTTATCAAGAGGGTTGGCTGGAGTGTTTGACTCTGCTCCTGGGCACAGTCCCTGCATTCCTGGAAGGAGTGCCTCTGCAAGCTCAGTTGGCATCTTCAAAGGACACTGGCGTCCCTGGAGCTTCTTGTCCACCAACAGAGCGACATGCTACCGGTGGAGCACAGTCCCAGAGAGCCATTCTGCACTGGACAAGATGACTAGAAGGAAGAATTCACCACAAAAGAAAGAACCAGAAGTAACACTCTGCCACAGATCTAATGGATATGGATTTAAATAAGATGTCAGAGATACAATTCAGGATTACAATTATAAAATTACTGGTGGCTCTTGAACAAAGCATAAAAGACTCTATAGAGTCTCTTACTACAGAATTGAGATCTAATCAGGCCAAATTAAGAATATTTTATTCTTAATAAAATCTAAACTGGATGCTCTAACTGCTATGGTTAATGAGCCAGAAGAGAAAGTGAATGATGTAGAAGACAAGTCAATGGAAAGGAGGAAGCTGAGGAAAAAAGAGAAAAACAAGAGCCCATGAGGAGAGACTCTAGGAATTATGTGACAGTTTGAGAAAGAATAATATAGGGATTCCAGAGGGTGTAGAGAGAGAGAGAGAGAGGACCAGAAAGTATATTTGAACAAATCATAGCTGAGAACTTCCCTAATCTGGTGAAGGAAACAGGCATTCATATCCAAGAGATAGACAGGATCCATTCCCAAAATCAACAAAAACTGATCAACATCCCAATATATAATAGTGAAACTTGCAAATTTCAGAGATAAAGAGATAATTCTAAAAGCAATTTAAGACAAGAGATTCCTAACTTATATGGGGAGAAATATCAGATTAACAGCAGATCTATCCACAGAGACCTGGCAGGCTGGAAAGGGCTGGCAGGATATATTCAGGGTACTAAATAAGAAAAACATGCAGCCAAAAATACTCTATCCAGCAAGGCTGTCATTCAGAATAGAAGGAGAGATAAAGAGCTTCCAGAATAGCCAGAAACTGAAAGAATATGTGACCACCAAACTGGCTCTGCAATAAATATTAAGGAGAACCCTGTAAGTGAAGGAGGGAGCCCAAAGAAACAATCTGCAAAAACAGGGACTGTATAGGTAATATCATGACACTAAATTCATATCTTTCAATAGTGACTCTGAACGTGAATGGGCTAAATGATCCAGTCAAAAGACACAGGGTATCAGAC
This sequence comes from Canis lupus baileyi, assembly GCF_048164855.1. Classification (NCBI taxonomy): domain Eukaryota; kingdom Metazoa; phylum Chordata; class Mammalia; order Carnivora; family Canidae; genus Canis; species Canis lupus. The sequence goes on along the minus strand of NC_132867.1, from coordinate 33,190,629 downwards.
TGGATAAAAAAGCAAGACCATCTATATGCTGTCTGTGAGAGACTCATTTTAACCTAAAGGTACCTTCAGATTGAAAATGAGGGGGTGGAGAATAATTTACTATGCAAATGGACCTCAAAAGAAAGCTGGGGTAGCAATCCTCATATCAGATGAATTAGATTTTATTTATTTATTTATTTTATGATAGTCACAGAGAGAGAGAGAGAGAGAGGCAAAGACATAGGCAGAGGGAGAAGCAGGCTCCATGCACCGGGAGCCCGACATGGGATTCGATCCTGGGTCTCCAGGATCGCGCCCTGGGCCAAAGGCAGGTGCCAAACTGCTGCGCCACCCAGGGATCCCAGATGAATTAGATTTTAATCCAAAGACTGTAATAAGAGATGAAGAGGAACACTATATCATACTTAGAGGGTTGGGACGCCTGGGTGGTTCCCAGGTAAAGTAAAGAGATACATAGATAATAATACATTAATAATACGAGACTTCAACATGGCACTCTCAGCAAAGGACAAATTTCCTACGCAGAAGATCACCAAAGAAATAAGGGCCTTGAATGATACACTGGACCAAATGGATTTCACAGATATATACAGAACATTCTGTCCTATTACAACTGAAGACATATTATTCTCAAGTGCACATGGAACTTTCTCCAGAATAGACCACATAATACTGGGTCACAAATCAGGTCTCAACCGATACCAACATACTAGGATTATTTCCTGCATATTTTCAGACCACAGTGCTTTGAAACTAGAACTCAATCACAAGAAGAAATTTGGAAAGAGCTCAAACACTTGGAGGTTAAAGAGCATCCTACTAAAAGATGAATGGATCAACCAGGAAATTAGAGAAGAATTACAAAGATTCGTGGAAACTAACAAAAATGAAAGCACAACTGTTCAAAATCTTTGAGATACAGCAAATGCAGTCCTAAGAGGGAAATACATCTCAATACAAGCTTCTTTCAAAAAAAATTGGAAAAATCTCAAATACACAAGCTAACATTACACTTAAAGGAACTGGAGAAAGAACAGCAAATAAAGCCTAAGCCAAGCAGAAGAAGAGAAATAATAAAGATCAAAGCAGAACTCAATGAATTAGAGACCAGAAGAACTGTAGAACAGATCAACAAAACCAGGAGCTGGTTCTTTGAAAGAATTAATAAGATAGATAAACCCCTAGCCAGAATTATTAAAAAGAAAAAAGACTCAAATAATAAAACCATGAATGAAAGAGGAGAGATCACAACCAATATCATAGAAATACAAACAATTTTTAAAACGTATCATGAGCAACTATACACCAAACAAATTAGGCAATCTGGAAGAAATGAATGCATTCCTGGAAACCTACAAATTACCAAAACTGAAACAGGAAGAAATAGAAAATCTGAACAGACCAATAACCCATGAGGAAATTGAAGCAGTCATCAAAAACCTCCCAAGAAACAAAAGTCCAGGGCCAGATGGCTTCCCAGGGGAATTCTACTGAACATTTAAAGAAGAAATAATATCTATTCTACTGAAGCTGTTTCGAAGGATAGAAATGGAAGGAATACTTCCAAACTCGTTCTATGAGGCCAGCATTACCTTGATCCCAAAACCAAAGACCCCACCAAAAAGGAGAATTACAGACCAATATCCCTGATGAACATAGTTGCAAAAATTCTCACCAAGATACTAGCCAATAGGATCCAAAAGTACATTAAGAGGATTATTCAACACAACCAAGTGGGATTTATTCCTGGGATGCAAGGGTTGTTGAACATTTGTAAAACAATCAACATTATAGATCATATCAATAAAAGAAAAGACAAGAATCATGATCCTCTCAATAGATGCAGAGAAAGGATTTGACAAAATACAGCATCCTTTCCTAATTAAAACTCTTCAAAGTGTGGGGATAGAGGGAATATTTCTCAGTATCATAAAAGGCATCTATGAAAAGCCCACAGCGAATATAATTTTCAATGGGGAAAAATTGAGAGCCTTTCCCCTAAGATCAGAAGCATGACAGGGATGTCCACTCTTACCACTGCTATTCAACATAGTACTAGAAGTCCTAGCCTCAGCAATAAGACAACAAAAAGAAATAAAAGGCATTCAAATTAGCAAAGAAGAAGTCAAACTCTCCCTCTTCTCAGATAACATGATACTATATAGAAAACTCAAAAGCCCCCACCCCAAGATTGCTAGAACTCATACAGCAATTCAGCAATGTGGCAGAATACAAAACCAATGCACAGAAATCAGTGGCATTTCTATACACTAACAATGAGACTGAAGAAAGAGAACCTAAGGAATCAATCCCATTTATAATTGCATCCAAAATCGTAAGATACCTAGGAATAAACCTAACTAAAGAGGTAAATGATCTATGCTTTAAAACCTAGAACACTTATGAAAGAAATTGAGGAAGACACAAAGAGATGGAAAAACATTTCGCACTCATGGATTGGAAGAATAAACACTGTGAAAATGTCTACATTACCCAGAGCAGTTCACACAGTCAATGCAATTCCTTTCAAAATACCATGGACTTTCTTCACAGAGTTGAAACAAATAATCTTAAGATTTGTATGGAACCAGAAAAGACCCTGAATAGCCAGAGGAATGTTGAGAAAGAAAACCAAAGCTGGCGCATCACAATGCCTGACTTTAAGCTGTACTACAAAGCTGGGATCATTAAGACTGTGGTACTGGTGAAAAACAGACACATAGATCAAAGGAGAGCCCAGAAATGGACCCTCAACTCTATGGTTAACTCATGTTCGACAAAGCAGGAAAGAAAATCTACTGGAAAAAAGACAGTCTCTTCAATAAATGGTGCTGGGAAAATTGGACAGCCACGTGCAGAAGAATGAAACTGGACCATTCTCTTACACCATGCACAAAGATAAACTCAAAATGGTTGAAAGATCTAAATGTGTGACAAGAATCCATCAAAATCCTAGAGGAGAACACAGGCAGCAACCTTTTTAAACTTGGCCACAGCAACTTCTTGCAAAACACATCTAAGAAGGCAAGGGAAACAGCAAAAATGAACCATTGGGACTTCATCAAGATAAAAAGCTTCTGCACAGCAAAAAGCAAAACAACAACAACAACAAAAAAACAGTCAATAAAGCTAAAAGACAACCTACAGAATGGGAGAAGATATTTGCAAATGACACATCAGATCCAGGGCTAGTATCCAATATCTATAAAGAATCTATCAAACTCAACACTCAAGAAATAAACAATCCAGTCATAATATGGACAGAAGACATGAAGAGACATTTCTCCAAAGAAGACATACACATGACCAACAATCACATGAAAAAATGCTCCACATCACTTGCCATCAGGGAAATACAAACAAAGCCACAATGAGATACCACCTCACACCAGTGAGAATGGCTAAAATTAACAAGACAGGAAATAATAAATGTTGGCGAGAATGTGGAGAAAGGGGAAACCCTCTTGTACTGTTGGTGGGAATGCAAGCTGGTGTAGCTACTCTGGAAAACAGTGTGGACGTTCCTTAAGAAGTTAGAAATAGAACTACCCCATGAGACAGCAATTGCATTACTGGGTATTTACCTGAAAGATACAGATGTAGTGAAACGATGGGACACCTGCACCCCAATGTTCATAGCAGCAATGTCCACAACAGCCAAACTGTGGAAGGAGCTGAGATGTCCTCTGACAAATGAATGGATAAAGAAGATGTGAGATAGATAGATAGATAGATAGATAGATAGATAGATAGATAGAATGGAATATTACTCAACCATCAGAAAGGACAAATACCTGCCAATTACCTTGACATGGATGGAACTGGAGGGTGTTATGCTAAGTGAAATATGTCAATTGGAGAAAGACAATTATCATATGATTTCACTCATGTGGAATATAAGGAATAGTAAAAGGGAAGGAGGGAAACTGGGGTGGGGGCGGGGGCTAGAGAGGAAGACAAACCATGAGAGACTCCTAACTCTGGGAAACAAAGGGTTGTGGAAGGGGAGGATAGGGGAGGGATGAGGTAACTGGGTGATGGGCATTAAGGAGGGTAGATGATGAGATGAGCACTGGGTGTTATACTATGTTGGCAAATTGAATTTAAACAAAATAGGAAAGAAAGAAAGAAGGAAGGAAAGAAGAAAGAAGAAAGAAAGAAAGAAAGAAAGAAAGAAAGAAAGAAAGAAAGAAAGAAAGAAAGAAAGAAAGAAAGAAAGAAAGAAAGAAAGAAAGAAGAAAGAGAGAGAGAGAAAGAAAGAAAGAAAGAAAGAAAGAAAGAAAGAAAGGAAGGAAGAAAGAAAGAAGAAAGAAAAAGAAAGAAAGAAAGAAAGAAAGAAAGAAAGAAAGAAAGAAGAAAGAAAGAAAGGAAGGAAGGAAGGAAGGAAGGAAGGAAGGAAGGAAGGAAGGAAGGAAGAAAAAGAAAGAAAGAAGAAAAAGAAAGAAAGAAAGAAAGAAAGAAAGAAAGAAAGAAAGAAAGAAAGAAAGAAGGAAAGAAAAAGAAAGGGAAAGAAAGAAAGGGAAAGGAAGTGTTGGCTGATGGTAAGGAATTGTTGGAACATCTTCATCTCAATACCATCTACAACACTGGGGCTCCAGGGAAGGGATTTCCCCTGCATGAAAGGAACCCCCCAACACATATGCCCTTCCACCCCCACTCACTTGATTGATGAGGAAATGATCACCCTGAGCAAAGGTCTACATTGTGGGGGGGAAAAACAGCCTCTGATTCTCTTCCAACTCAAAATAAATTCAAATACTCAGGTGAAGTGGTTTTAGTAGGAGAAAAAACTTTATCAAGTAAAATAAGCTGGTGATGGTGCTTCCACATTGTAGAGAGATGGTCTTGGTCTCACAAATGACTGAGAAACACCTAGACGGGCCGTGAAGGGTAGTTGGGAGGGAGAGACAGGATGCTCCCCTCAGCTTGCTTGCACGGGGGCTCAGCCTGCCCCATCTCAACCCAACTTAGTAAACGTAAGAAATCCAAACAAATGCAGCCTTGGAGGAAGCTGAGAATCTCCAAGGAGCCATGTGGCTGAGAGAAGAGACAGCAGCCCCGGGGCCAGATTTAGCACAGGATTAGTGTGCAAACAGGGATTACGTGAAGTCTCTGTATAGGGAACAGTCATACCAGTGAGCGTACACAGACATGCACACCCTCACATGTTCACGTGTATATGCATGCACACGGACACACATACACACATGCACATATACACATGACCTCTACTCATGCATGTGTGCATATCACCTGCACATATATGCATGCACACATGTGTATACACACATATGCACATACTACCCACATATGCACGTATACATGCTGTGCGTGTGTGTCCATACAGATGTGTACATATGCACAGACATGCATAAACATGCAAGTTACACATATGCACATACACATAACTGCACGTGCACACAAATATTCATGATATATATGCACACACATATGAATACGCACATACACACAAATGCACACACATGTGCATACACACAGCAAAGAGAATACAGCAAAAATCCAGATACCTCTTCCAATATATTGACCAAGCTATCCGAGGGATACTAAATCTTTGCTCGTTGATATTGGTACCCCAAGTGAAGCCTTTCGCTCTGGCATTTTGGAGGACTGCAGGCTGCTAGCTGGCTCGATGCTATGTGACAGGCCAACAGTTACTGCACCAGAAACCCTGTCCCTCCTTGCACTGAGCTGCCACTCGGCATCCCCCCTGCACAAGAGGCCATAGGGAAATGTCTCATTTAACAGCAAAGGAAATGCGTGCTGGCCACCCAGTCCTTCTTTCTTCATGAAGTCAGGCTCACCAGGCATAAGACAACAAGCAAGATAAACCAGCAAAGTAAAATTGCTTTAGAGGCCACAGAACCAACTCAGCAGACTAACGAGGGGTTTTAATTGAACTAAAACTCTAGAGAGATATCAAGTCATAAAGCAATGATTTAAGAACAAAGAAGGTAGATAAAGAGAAGACAGAACAAGGAAGCTCTTAAAGCTTAAATACAGATTAGCTCCACTCCTCTCTGGTGGCAGGAGGCAGATCAGAGGTGACTTGGGGGTGCCATGGAAAAGAAGCTTGAGGAAACTCACCAGCGATGCATACGTACACTGTCATTCACTCTCTGGATCGTGGTGACGGTTTCACGTATGTCAAACTTACCAATTGCACAGTTTGAATGTGTTTAGAGTATGCCAGTTATAGCTCCATAAAATGGTTTTATTTCATTTTTAAAATATTTCAGTTATTTATTTGAAAGAGAGAGAGAGAGAGGGTGAGAGAAGGAGCAGAGGGAGAGAGAGAAGAAGAGGGAGAGAATGTCCAGCAGACTCCCCGCTGAGCTCAGAGCCCATCGTGAGGCTCAATCTCAGGACCTGAGATCATGACCTGAGCCAAAACCAAGAGATGCTTAAAGGACTGAGCCGCCCAGGAGCCCCAATAAGGTGGTTTTAAAAATATACTTGCTGGGTGATGAGTACTGAGAAACTGTTGAATCATTACATTGTATACCCGAAACTGATACAACACTGTATGTTCATTATATCTCAATTTAAAAAAAATTATTCATTTACTCATGAGAGACACACACAGAGAGAGTCAGAGACACAGGCAGAAGGAGAGCAGGCTCCCTGCGGGGATCCCGATGCGGGACTCAATCCCAGGACCCCAGGATCATGACCTGAGCCAAAGGCAGATGCTCAACCAACTGAGCCACCCAAGGGCCCCATTATACCTCAATTAAAACAAAAAATGCTTGTTCCACAAAAAGCCATGTGAGCCCTGGAAAATGAATGCAAGTGTGAGGAAACTGATTAGGATGAAGAACCCACAGATCCCCTTTAAGATCTGCTTAGTTAGCCCCAAGGTGGGAAGAGAGGTGAATAGATGGTCTGAAATGCATACAGTCACAACATTGCTGTAGAATAGCTTTTTCTTATTATTTATTTATTTATTTATTTATTTATTTATTTATTTTTAAATTAATTAATTTTTTTTAGAATAGCTTTTTTGACAGGCTAAATAAAACATGTGCTCCTGAATTGAGCCAGACTGTCTGAGGGCTACGCTGTCTGCGTCCTCGCAGAGTGGCTTCAGGGTACTAAAGGATGCTTCAGTTCAGGTCGCCCAGCTTGCACTGATGGAAACTCTGAGAAGCAGTCTGATAAAATGCACTGTTCTGTTTGTTGGAGGGAGGTTGCCCATCATCTATCCATTCCCACAGTAGCCAGTTATCCCAGGCTTGGGGTTGGGATTCACAGATTCTTACAGGCAGGTGCTGTAATTACCAGATGTTGAACACCTGTGTGCCTGGCATCACGCAGCATGCAAGGAGAACCCCCAGCCTCCCCGTTCTCAGGAGGCTCGCGGTACAATGTGGAAGAAAGACAAGGAAGTGTAAGGATGCAGTATGATCATTATATTTGATAAAGGTGATAAAGAGAGCGACATACAGGGGACTGCACAGGGACACCAGATCTCACCTGAGGGGCTGGTGAAAGGAAGGAAAAAATTTAATGATCCTTATTTGGACCCCTGATCCTTGGAAGTTTCTGATTATTAACTCAACCATGAGTGAAGAAGTCTCCCAAGTTCCTGGTGATTAACTCAACCATGGGTGGAGAAGTCTCCCAAGTCCTTGGCTGTGCCACCCAGCTAAGGTGACCCACATAAGAAATGCCACGGCTCTGAACTAAGAGACTGGGGATGGGGATAAAGACAATGGGGTAAACTCAGCCAGTAGTATTCCACAGGAAGCGTGGACAGAATGTGGTCACCTGGAGTGGGGAATGGGGGAGGAGGGTGTAAAGTGTAAGGTGGAGGGAGCAGTTTCCAGAACTGCTTTCTTCCCTGGTGACTGGGCAGATGGCAGAGTGTGAATTGAAACAGAACACAGTGGGATGAGCGGGTTTGTTGGGAAAGATGATGACTTTCATGTTGGCCTTTTGATCTGACGTGTTCCTTGGAAATTAGCCTTTATGTCAGACGCCAGCCATGAGCTGGGGAGGTGGAAGGGGCAGAGTTTGCTAAAGCCCCATACAACCCACAGCCAGAAATCACAATCCCAGGTCAGAGTGAGACAATCCAGGTGGAAGAAGCAGTCCCTGATGGAGTTTCGTGCATTCTATTTGCCCTACTAGGTCAAGGTCACTCATTGGGATGAGTGAAAAATACTGGGACTTTTGTTTATATTGGTTTCCTTCTTTAAAAGAAAAGGAAGAAAGAAGAAAGAAAGAAAGAAAGAAAGAAAGAAAGAAAGAAAGAAAGAAAGGAAGGAAGGAAGGAAGGAAGGAAGGAAGGAAGGAAGGAAGGAAGGAAGGAAGGAAGGAAGAAAGAAAGAAAGAAAGAAAGAAAGAAAGAAAGAAAGAAAGAAAGAAAGAAAGAAAGAAAGAAAAAAAGAAAGAAAAGGGAGGAAGGAATGTTGTGCTGCTTTGCCATGTGGATTAACCCTGGTACACATTCTCGCTGCAGGAGCCAGACTGGCAGGTGCCATGAGGATGCTCAAGGCACCCTGAAGGGGGCAGCTGGAGCTCCAGGTGGCGTGGGTTGACACAGCTCTTCACACCTTCTCTGCTTTCCAAATTTTGCTGTTCCTGCAGATCCCAAATTCCCATGAAGAGAATTTGCAGATTTTTAACCAAACTAATCCTCATAAAAATGGACAAGTGCCCTATAAAGATGCCTGCTAGACAATGGTATGCTTGGTGGCCAGAGACAAAGGGCCAGAGGCGGCACTTCACCCCGGGTGGGAGCAACGGCCAGCCAACTGATGGAGTTTGCACCTTGTCAGTCGTTTAAAATAAATATATAAACTTAACCTGGCCCTTCAGGGTCAAGGCGACTTTTAATAGTGAATGAGAAAAGAACCACTTTTCGCCAGAAACATGCACTATGGGGAGAACATTTTGAAAACAGTAGTTTGGAAAGGTTTCTATCATTAGTGATTTTACTGCCAACAAACGATGTGTGACATCTATCAGAGCTCTCACAGCTCACACTTTAAAACTTGGAAACACCATTTCCTAACCTGTTAAAAAGCTTCCAAGGGATTCTGTGCATTTCAAAATGCATTTGTGAAACATATAAAAATGAGTAACTTCCAATTAATTTGCAAGAGCAACTCACTGACATCAAGGAGCACGGAAAATTACTAATTGCATCACGTAATAGTAATAATAAATAATAACAAACCCTGGCATGTTTGGCAGATGGGATTCAAACATGAATATCCTGATTTAGTAAGCGGAGTACATAATACCCACCATGTGGCTCATTATGATTTCCCAAAAGGATGAAGCATTTTAATCACATCACTCTCAATAAGACATCGTTAATAGGTAACAGAGTTACAGAAGATTTTTGAGAAAACAGAATATTTTCGATGGTTGATAAAGACTTGGCTCTTTTGATCTTCCAAGCTGGAAAAGATGAGGGTAAAAATAAGCATAAGGGGCATCTGGCTGGCTCAGTCAGTGGAGCATGTGACTATTGATCTCCAGGTTGTGAGTTCAAGCCCCATGTTGGACACAGAGATTACCTTAAAAAAAATAAAATAGGGTGACCTGGGTGGCTCAGTCAGTTAAGCATCTGCCTTAGGCTCAGGTCATGATCCCAGGGTCCTGGGATTGAGCCCAAATAGGGATTCCTGCTCAGCAGGGAGTCTGACTCTCCCTCTGCCTCTTCCCCTGGGTTTCCTGCTCTCTCTCTCTCTCAAATAAATAAATAAAATCTTTAAAAATAAATAAAATAAACATTTAAATTTGTATTTATTTCTCTTACACTTTTAATATATCCATTTCTATGTATGTTTTATAAAAAGCATCATGTGTACTTATGAATAGAGTGGAGACATAATATACAAATAAATGTTTTTAATTATATAATCTAGTTTATTAATATGTTATTACATACATTATCTGGATATATTTCTATATTCATAGACAACAGATGAACTTATATTAATAACTGGTATATTACATATCGCATATATTTGATACTGTTGATTGTGATTATTTTGTAGTATATGTTATATTATACATAATATATATAAATATATTTGTTGACATCTATTGATGCATATGTATATTATTATAATCGTGCACATATATGTACATACTGTGTGCATATATTATACCATACTACATTTGTAATCCTCCTACCTTTCCCTAGTGTAGTCACTCTTCCGCATTCCTGGAAGACTACTTCAAATTTTCTTCTCTTGCCTTTAAACTCTCAATGCCACACTCCTCATCCTCACCCTCAGATGATGGTGTCACTTCCTATTTCACTGCGAAGACGGGAGCAACCGCAGGGAACTTTCACCATCCCCACCTGCACCTGTACTGAGCTTGCTACCTACTCTCAAGGGCAATAAATAGATCCCATTCTCCCATCTGGACCCACCTCTCCACTCTTGTACCAGTGCCCTTCCTCCCATATGCACAGAGATGGCTCCAGAAATCCCCCTCCTCAGCCCAGTCATCAAGCTCTCTTTGTCTACTGGGTCATCTCCATTAGCACACAGACCTGGATTTCTCCCCCTGTCGTAAATACAAGCAAAGCCCTTTCTTTACTCTGATTTCTTCCAGCTTCTATCCCATTCCTCTGTCCACCCCTTATAGCACAGCCTCTTTTTTACAGTTACTTAGACAGACTCATTGAAGTCAATTCTTCTTTCCCCAATTAGGCATTTCTCTCCCACCATTTCTCCAAAATTTCTCTTGCCAAGACCAGTAATGACTTCCAAGATGTGAAATCCGAAACTCAGTTCCCAATCCTCCTCGAAGCCGACCTTCTGGCAGCATTGGACTTGGAAGACCCCTCTGTCCTCCGTGAAGCTCTCTGTCTCCAGTTTCCAGGACACCACCCCTGCCCACCTTCCCAGGCACCACCGCTGACTAATGTCTGAGCTCATACCCCTCCCCTCACTCCAAAGGGGATCTGGACAGCCTCATGACTTTACATTCTATCTAGACCTACATCTCCCACATGTATGCCTCCAGCCTTCTTCCCTAAACTCCAGATTCTCTACCCAACTGCCTCCTGGATGGCTTTACTTGCAAGCCTAAGTGGTCTCTTGAGCCTAAACTGCCCCAAAGTGAGCTCCTGATAATGCCCTCTCCCCAACCTGCTCCTCTCAGTCTTTAGGTAAGAGGTGGCTCCTTCCCTGTGACTACGCAGACCAGCCTCAGAATCAGCCTTGTCCTCTCTCTTTCTTTAAGTATGGTAGATACAATTATGCGCCCTCCCCTACAAAGATTTCCATATGCTAAAACCTGGAACCTGTGAGTATGTTATCTTTGCAAATGTGATTAAGATAAGAACCTAGAGATGGGTAGATTCCTCTGGAATATTCTGGTGGGTCCAACGTAATCATAAAGGTCTTTATAAGAGAGAGGCAGAAGGGTCAGAGTCAGAGAAGGAGATGTGATGGTGGAAGCAGGGATTGGAGTGATGTGGGGCCATGAGCCAAGGAATGCAGTAGCTTCTAGAACCTGAAGAAAAGGCAAGATCAGGGACGCCTGGGTGGTTCAGCGGTTGAGCATCTGTCTTTAGCTCAGGGCGTGATCCCACGGTCCTGGGATTGAGTCCCACATCGGGCCCCCTGCATGGAGCCTGCTTCTCCCTCTGCCTATGTCTCTGCCTGCTTCTCTCTGTCTCTCATGAATAAATAAATAAAATCTTTAAAAAAAGAGACAAGAACATGAATTTTCTTCTAGACTCTACAAAAACAACACAGCTCTGCTGCCCCATTCTAGACTTCTGATCTTTAGAACTATAACTTTTTGTGTCCTTTTAGCCACTGAGCTCATCCTATTTTGTAATATCAATAGGAAAATAATGCATGAAGGAAATCCCATTGGCTGAGCCTTCAGAATATAGAGAATCTTACCACTTTGTCTCCATTTCGGGTCTTCCATACTGATCCAAGTCCCCATCATTTCTCACGTGGGTTATTACAATAGCCTCCTGACTGGTTTCTAGCTTCTGTCCCCACACAGTGTACTGTGCAGAAAGCTCTTGAGTGAGCCTTCCTAATAGTTATAAGAAAGTCAGGTCATGTTAGTAGATTTCTGTTCAAACTCTCCACTGGCCCCTGTCTCAATGGGGGGTGAAAACCAAAGTCCTCATTGTGCTCTACAAAGCCCTGTAGGACCTGACCCTATCATCTCTCTGACTTGACACTCCTCACTGCTCTGATCACTCGCCCCAGCCACACTGGCCTTTGAATTATTCCTTCAACAGGTGAGGCAGCCGCTGCCTCAGAGCCTTTGCATTTGCTCCCCTGACTGGAATGTTCTTTCCTAGAAGTGGGTATGGTGCTTTCTACCTTCCTCAGGTCTTTACTTTTACATTATCTTTACTCTTTCTACTTTACTCAGGTCTTTACTCTTTACATTACCTTTCCCGGCCAACCTAGCTAAAATCTTTTCCCTTCCTGTACACACGCACACATGCGCACACATTCCGAGTTGCTCTTGCCCTCTTTATTTTTTGCTCCTTAGTATTAATCATCACACTTTTTATATTTATGATCAACATGTAAATGTATTTATCTTATTTATGGCAACCCCTCCCACTACTACCACTAGAAAGTATAGTTCATGAGAATAGGAATTTTTGTCTGTTTTGTGGATCACCATATTCCTAGCTTCCAAATGAGAATGAGAGTCCCTAGAGCCCTGGTAGGTCAGGCCTGAATGAAGCTGGCTTAGTGTTGTCACTTGAGCCCTGCTCCATGTGCATTCATGAGCACTAGATCATCATTATTTAACACACCAGACACTGCTGTAAATCACAGGCAAATGAGATGTGATTTTCCCATGCTATAGGGTAAAATCAAAGAAGGAATCCATGACAGAGCTTAAAAACCATCCCTGAGGAAGGGCAATGGGAGAGGTACCAGTCATGTCCTACTCCACTCCCTAAAAGGAAATATCTCCTGTTGGAAGGATGACAGTGCCTTCAGCTAGACCTCAGGACAGGCTGGCACAGCACACATAGGTGCCTTCCAAGGATAGGCTGTCAGTAGACTGGGTATGAGGTGGGACCAGTTGTTAATGTCTCATCCATCTTGCAATCAGAAGAGAAAAGCTCAAAAAAAAAAAAAAAAAAAAAAAAGAACATAAAAGCTCATAAGCATAAGAGCTCACTGGTCCCTAGACCTTGTTGGTTCGCAACACTCTTGGGAACTTCCCAGGTGTAATCTAAAACTGGCCCCTCTACACAGAGGGTCAGGATATACCAAAGAAAGAGGCAGGCCACTCACAGCTGGTAGGTGGTGGGTTTAGTAATAAGCAAGAGAACTTGCATATAAATGGGTCCCTGCACCCTAACACCAAATCTTAAAAGTTGATAAAGTGGCCCTAACCGGGTTCAGCCACGTGTACCGCACTGGTGTTCTCAACACCCCATCACCATCTCCAGGTGGTGTCTCTCCACCTCTGGGAGCCGGAATGCCAGTGGAATCCACATTCCAAAGACAAAGGAGGTAGTGAGGAGCTTCCAGGTGGCTGGGTCCAGTCACAGGTCAGTTGGCAGTCATGTCTTTTCAATAACCATACCCAACAGGTGGAGACCCTGCCCTGGTATTCATTCCCTGGAAACTGGCCAGAGGGGAAGGTCTATTTACCTGTCATCTCATTGTTAAAGGACTTTAACACCAAAGAGAGAAGGGGGTCTCCAAGTGGGAGACCCAGGGCCAGGAGTATAATTATAATCTTCCCTTCTGAGCCTCTCTTCTGTGCCAGACAGAGGTTGGACACTGTTTCTGGCTCCTCAACACTTCTGACAGGAAGCTATTTACATCACCTTTCTATACAAGAGGATTTGAGGAGCAGTCAAAGACGGTGGGTGATTCCCCCTTGACCACAGAGATTTAACTAACAGACAGAACTGAAACTTAGACCAGGGATATACCTGTCTTATGAAGCCACACAGGAGATTGCATAACACTATGACAGGACTCATGATTTTAGCTCAATACAAAGGAAGACCTCACGATGACCTCAAGATGGCCCACATGGCACCCTGGATAACCACCCAGGTCCAGTTTCTAGGGCCTTCCTGAGGCCTGGCTGCATGGCTGCGCTTGGCTACCGTAAGGCACCGTACATTTAATTTAAATTCTCTCCTGCTTAAACCTGGCCCCAGAGGTTTTGGTTTCTTGCAACCAGAAGAACCCCAACTCCCATAAAAACCACACAGGTGTCAGCTACCTTGAAAGAGAACTTACAGTGATATAGAAGCCAGGGAACTTTCTAAATGTGGAAAGGCAAAGGGATCAAATTCCAATATTTCTCTCAAAACCTGGTTTATAAACTCTAGCTTTCTAATTTAAGAAACATCCAAAGACCATAGAAAATAACAGGGATTTTACAAGTGCATTTTGAGAATGAAACTGAATTAGGCTTGATCAGGGGGAAGGTTCCTTTCCCTAAAAAAAGGAAAAAAAAAAGTCCAAAATAACAACAACAACAAACCAGTATATATTTTTATTCATTTTACAGGAGGTAACAAAACCAAATTTTCAAATGAGGTGTTTGAGGTGTTTACTCATTTGAGCAGCCTTTGGAGCACTTCATCCTTTGTAATAGCAGACACTCAGAAAGTCAGCTATTTGCCTTCTATCTTAAATAAAATGTTTAAATGTCTATAATTTCTCGAGCGTGCAGAAATGCCGTTGGTTCATTTAATAAGCATTCAGCGAGTGCCTACAGCACATGGCCCCCTTCAATTTCCAGAACAGAATAGAAAGCAATCGAAAGTGTCATCCAGTGAAACTATCCCACCTGGCAAATGAATAGGCTGGCTTATCCGGGCACAGGCATGTTTGCATAACTGGGCTGCACTAAATGTAAGAGACAGATGCTAAGAACAGAAATAACCAACCGTGGCTTTCTGAGCGGCTCTTCTCTTCTATTCGGTCATCACAAGGACTGATGTGCAGGAAGGGGCTAGGGGAGGAAAATGCACTGGGGAAATGGGAAGATTTGTTTGTGAAAATGTGTGTCCCTTCCCTCATTTCAAAAAAAAAAAGCTCTGAGAGCAGCTCTTTGCCCACGTTGATCTTTTCCCTTTGGGGTTTCTGAACATCTGGATCGAATCTGCTCCTGCGAGCCAAGGAGAAGGGAAGGCTCTGTATTAGATGCCCTCCCAGGAAGCAGGGGTAGGTCTTGGATTCTATAACCACAGGTGGAAAAAGATGACCAGCTAACAGTTCCCGAAGGACACGTCAGCAATTCTGTACCTGTCTGATGGTACAACAGCTCTTAAAATATTGCCTCTAATTTTGATGGATTTCAACCTTAGAAACATCTGCGACCAAAGTTAAGTGGCATCTTTTGCTTACTTTCCACCTGTGCTGTTGACAGCATATTTTCTGTTTTTTTTCTTCCTTGGGAGAGGCCACACTGATCGTTGGCGTTAGGGTCGGTGAAAGCATAGACATAGGCGTCTGATTGTCTTCCATTTATAAGGCATGACGAAGATGGCAATTACTATAAAAGTTTATTTTCTTTTTTGTTGATGTTGTTTTTTGTTTTTATTTTTATTTTATTTTTTTAATTTTTTTATTTATTTATGATAGTCACACACAGAGAGAGAGAGGCAGAGACACAGGCAGAGGGAGAAGCAGGCTCCATGTGGGGAGCCCGATGTGGGACTCGATCCCAGGATCCGGGGATCACGCCCTGAGCCGAAGGTGAAGATGCTCAACCCCTGAGCCACCCAGGCATCCCTATAGAAGTTTATTTTCTAAGTGGAAGGGAGAATCTGACATTTTATTACCAAGTATGCTGCCTGCAACAGGGCAAGAACCCAGGCACACATCTAGATGCAGAAGACGTGACGTTAATCCTAATTATTGAGAGATTCCGTCATTTTGCTCTGATATGCAAGAGCTCTCCATCTTTCACCATCATGCCCAGTCCTGGCCTTGAGACCTGAGGGTGGGTCCTTCCTTAGGATCATCACCTTGGCCTGCATTTTAACTCCAAGCACCTCCTACCTTCGCTCTCAAATTCCTGTCCCATCCCTTCATTTCTTTCCCTCTCATTTTTCCCTCTCCTCTCCTTTCCCTTTTCCCCAGTTTTTCTTTGGTTCCTTCCCATTTCTTCTGTGTCCTTGAGTCCCAAGGGGCAGAAGCAGGGCAGGATGAGAGCAGGGGTGGTGTTCTGCTTTGCCATTTGCTGCCCGTTTGCCTGTGGGAGGGTCATTCCCTCTCTCTGAGTTAAAGAACTGGGAGTCATAATACTTGTTTGTGAGGATCATGTGAGCTAGTTTATGTCTACACCCATTAATTAAAAGCTACCCAAAAGAAATCGGTATTATCATTGGGATCACCCAGTCAACTAGGAAAAAAATGTCAGTCTCTGATTTGCTGCCTGGAGAGGGAAAGGAGAGAGATAGTGGTGGGAATCCAAAGTCACAGGAGGAATACGTGATTGTGTCTGGGTCTCAGTGCTGGCTGACAGCATTCCAAAGTCAGGGACAGGTGACTTTGTCTTTCCCACTCGCCTGAGCTTGAACTTGTGCCTTTCTCTCTCAGCTCAGCAGCTGGCCAGCTGCGATGGCTGGCTGTGCATGCATTTTGGGTTTCTTTCTCCTGGTGCGTTTCCCCGCTCACGAGCATTGTCCACAGGTCCTCTCTGCTTGCTCTAAGCAGCTTAGGGTAAGCCCGGATTGAAAGAGCGTCCTGTCCTAAGGGTGATGACAACAGAGACCCACCCAGCAACGGGTTGGCTGAGTGTTGTTTTTCCAAAACTGGTGCCACATCCCCTTTGTTACCCTTTTCAGAATGTCTGGCCGAGTTTACAGAGAGTTTTCAACTCTGCAATGTCACCCACTGTGCCACAATTCATCCGATCCCCTGTGGCCTTTAGCACATGCTCCTTTTGGTAAACACCAGCTTTATTGAGATAGAATTCACATACCATAAAATTAACTCTTTGAAGTACAATTCAGTGACTTTTAGTATTTTTACAGAATTGTGCAAACATCACCACAATCCAATTTTAGAACATTTTCTTTACCTCTCTCCAAAAAAAAAAAAAAAAAAATCTTTATGGGTGCCTCGGTAGCTCAGTCAGTTAAGCGTCTGCTTTTGGCTCAGGTCATGATCAAGGAGTCCTGGGATCGAGCCCCACCTCAGGCAGGGAGCCTGATTTTCCCTCTCCCTCTGCTTGCTGCTCTGCCCCCTTGCACTCTCTCTATATATCAAATAAATGATAAAATTTTTAAAGAAAATACCCTTCAGCACTTACTATATCTTCTCTCCTCTCCCAGCCCCTGACAACCACTAATCTACTTTCTATCTCTGTGGATTTGCCTCTCTTGGACATTGCATATAAATGGAATAATATAGTATATGGCTTTTTGTGACTGGCTTCTCTCACTTAGCTTAATGTTTTCAAGGTTCATCATGTTATACTGCGTATCAGAACCTCATCCCTCTTTATGGTTGAATAATATCTCATTGTATAGCTGTACATCTGGCTTGCCCATTCATCTGTTGGTGAACATTTGGGTTGTTTCCACTTTGGGGCTATTTTTATTTTATTTTACTTTATTTTATTTATTTTTGAGAGAGAGACAGAGAGAGCACCAGTGGGGGAGGGCAGAGTAAGGGCAGAGAGAGAGAATCCTAGGCAGGCTCCACATTCAGCTCAACGGGACTACTTTTAATAACAATGCTATGAACCTTTGACTATTGGTTTTGTGTGGACGTATGTTTTCATTTCTCTTGGGTTCATACCTAGAAAGGAATTGCTGAGTCCAAGAGTAACTCTATGTTTAACTTTTTCAGGACCTGCCAGACTGTTTTTCCAAAGTGGCTGCACCATTTTACATTCCCATCAGCAATGTAGGATGGCTCCTCCATTTCTTAATCCTTAGATCACATTCTATTTCATCAATTATCTCTGCATGCATATTACTACCCCACTTGGATTTAAGCTCCTGGTGGCCACCCATCGCTGTGAGATTGCCGCAATGTCAATCATAGCACACAGCATGTTCTGAATAAATCTGTTATTAGCTGGACATATTTTTTTTTAATATTTTATTTATTTATCCATGAGAGACACAGAGAGAGAGGCAGAGATATAGGCAGAGAGAGAAGCAGGCTCCCTGCAGGGAGCCCAATGAGGGACTTGATCCTGGACTCCAGGATCACGCCCAGAGCCAAAGGCAGACGCTCAACCACTGAGCCACCCAGGAGTCCCAGATATACTTTTTATTATAATTGCTTACAATTCATAACTAAATAGGGAAAGCCTACCTTAGGAGAAAATACAGGTCTGATTTTACACCTTCCAAGGAACCCTATACACATAAACAGGGTTACCATGTACTGGGCCCTTCCTGGACTCTTACCATATATGACCCCACTTTTCAGATCAGGAAACTAAGACTCAAGTTACTCGTCCCAGTCATTAACAGCAAAGCTGAAATTCAGACCTAGGTTTTCACTGCATCACGTCGTCTTTCACGGCGAAGGAATTCCATCTATTCTGCCTGCCAGGGGAGAGAGAGAGAGAGAGAGAGAGAGAGAGAGAGAAGCTGTTCTGAGAACTTGTGCATTCCCTCTATAAACTTCCCCAATGGTAGGGGCCGATGTTTTGTTCCTTTCATTATCTACCTCCTCTTGTACATAGCACTTAGTGGTAACTCAAACATTTACTTCTGATTATGTGAATTTTGAACAATGCTAGAGTGACTAATAAGCTGAAATATAAAAATAACGTATTGCCGTCAACAGCCTAGTGCAACGATAAAAATAAGGTACTGCCGTCAACAGTCTAGGGCAACGCTCACTGCGTCTATACGCGATCATATACGGTAAGCATCTAACCGCTCGCCTTCCCTCTATAAGCTCCATGATAGGGACCGATGCTTCGTTCCTTTCATTATCTATCTCCTCTTGTACATAGCACTTACTGGTAACCCAAAAACTCACTTCTGATCATATAAATTTTGAACAATGATAGATAAGCTGACTTATAAAAATAAGGCTGGTGCAACGCCTGCTGCGACTATATGCGATCATATACGGTAAGCATCTAACCGCTCGCCTTCCCTCTACAAACTCCCCAATGGTAGGGACCGATGCTTCTTCCTTTCATTATCTATCTCCTCTTGTAGACAGCACTTAGTGGTAACCCAAAAATTTACATTGTTTAAATTTTGAACAATGATGACTAATAAGCGGACATACAAAAATAAGGCTGGTGCAACGCCTGCTGCGACTATATGCGATCATATACGGTAAGCATCTAACCGCTTGCCGATAGCCACGGAGCCACAGCCAAAACTGAATCTCGCTTAAATCCCCCCAGAGTTGGCCTGCGAGCCTCCAAACGTCACCGCCTGGGGAACCAGAGAAGCGCTGCGGCTCCAGGTACCATCCGGCGCCCAAGACGCTGCCTGGCGCCGCGCAGCTGACACCAGCCGCCGGAAAAGTGGAACTGGCTGAACAGGCCTTTGCCCCTAACCAGTATGGCCACCCCGAGGCTTCGGGTTGAGGGCGGTAGCATGAGGGTCACGTGAGGACAATCCCGTTCCCTTATTGGCTTCCTCTCCTGGAAGGGCGGGGCACCGTCGACCGCGGGGCGGGGCGGCCTTAAAGGGCCCGCCGCTAAGCCCTCCCGAGCTCCGCCCCCGGGGCTGGGCGGGGCCTGCGCGCGGAGGCCGCGTCGGGAGCGGGGCGGGGGAGCCCCGGTGAGCGCCGCCGGCAGCGACGGGAGCCGGAGGGGGTGAACCGCCGAGTCGGCGGGCGGGAGAGCGCGAGGGGCGCGCGCGCGAGCCCGGCCCGGCCGACGGGGGCGCACGGGGGCGCGCGGGCTGGGGCGCGGGGATGGAGGACGCCGTGGCCGGGCCCCGGCTCCGGGCGGCGGCCGAGGCGGCCGAGGCGCGAGCGCAGCCCGGGGGGACGCTGCGGCCCTTCGCGCCGTTCTCGGGGGCGGCCGAGGCCGACGAGGGCGGCGGCGACTGGAGCTTCATCGACTGCGAGATGGAGGAGGTGGACCTGCAGGACCTGCCGAGCGCCACCATCGCCTGCCACCTGGACCCGCGCGTGTTCGTGGACGGCCTGTGCCGGGTGAGGGCCGGGCCGTCGGGGGAGGGCGGAGGGCGGAGGGCGGAGGGCGGAGGGCGGACACTTGTTGCCCGGAGGCGGCGGCGCGGGCAGCCTGTGCAGCCGGGGGCCCGGGGCAGCCGGTGCAGCGCTGGTCGCCGCGCGCGGGCCGCTCCTGGCCGGGCGGGGGCGCGCTCCCCGGGGCTCCCGGGTCCCCGAGCACCTGCCGGGCCGGGCCGGGCCGCGCGCGCACCCCGAGGCGGGGCTCCGGGCGCAGCGCCGTGGACCGCGGCTGGTCCTCGCCTCCCGGAGACGCGGGTGCCCCGGGGTGGGCGCGGGGGGGGGGGGCCGGGAGCGCGCACTGCCGCCCCCGGGGCACGCTGCACCGTCGCTCTGCGCTTAGTAACTCCTTTGGGGAAGGGGGCTCCCCTCATTCATCGGGAGCTGGGAACAGACGTGCAGCGGCGACGTGACTCACTGTTCATAAATAGGACAACGTCCCTGCATTCTCAATCTGCACTCTTGGAAGAAAAGCCAATGTTTGGGTGAGGATCTGTGGTTGCTCATTATCCTGTGGCTGGCCAGTTTTGGTGGAACAGTGTTGGGGAGGGCAAAGGGGGGGGAATGGGGAGGGGGAAGGGACCCATTCTCTAGGCCCTTACAATAGTCAGGAATCTTGCTACGTGAAGGGGTGACATGCCACCATCGGGACACTCAGTACATGAGGAGCTCATTTTTAAATTATTATTATTATTATTATTATTTTAAATAGCTACCCAGTTTAGAAACTTAGGAGGGTGAGGGGGCAGGTATGAGTAATCAGTGGTGGTGGCGTGGCGGGGAGGAGGAATTTATTTCAGATCTGCAATTAGCGTGCACAATAGAATTTGGACAACGGAGGCATTGCAGAATAAAGCCTGTCTTTGAGAGATATGCCTCAGGAGGAGAGCAGCTGTCAAAAAAAAAAAAAAGTGATGCTTTCCATGCTTGGCTCTGGGTCTGCGTATACTGTCAATGAACTTGTAGTTGAACGCCGCTGCCAAGAGGAACACCACTGGAGAACAGAGAATGCGTGCTCGCGTCCCATTTGTTTGTGATTTAGGTGCCCATCCACTTTCAGGAAGGATTTAGAGTGGCCGTGTGCTTAGGGAAGCCCCTGTGCATGCTTCCTAAAGCAACAATCGTGGTAATAAATACAGGGTCCCACTCATCTTATTCTAAGACCTTTTCTCTTCCTGAGAGCAAGGTCTAGCCAGCGCTATCAAGTCTCTTTCCCAGGGGTCCCAGGCTGTCTTTCAGATGGAGCAGGGTCAGGTCATGTAAGACTGTGCCTATTCGCTTGGGTGTGTGGCATTTTCATAGTTTTACAGTCTTCCCGGTAAGTGTTGGGGACATTCCTGAAATTGCTTTGCATGAAATTTTGTCCACTTTGCAGGCTATTCATTTTAACAAGTGTTGGAGACTCCACTTGGGCCAGGCACTGTTCTAGGCTCTGAGGGGGAGAGCAGTGAATGGAATGGCAACCTTGTCTTTGGGGCTCACCTTTTTGTTGGGGGCAACAGACTGTAAACAAATATGACATGTGTCAGGAGGTGAGAGTGCTATAGGAAAAAAGTAAAAGGGAGAAGATAGGGCAGCCCGGGTGGCTCAGCGGCTCAGCGGCTCAGCGCCTGCCTTTGGCTCAGGGCGTGATCCTAGAGACCGGAGATCAAATCCCACGTCGGGTTCCCTTCTTCTCCCTCTGCCTGTGCCCCTGCCTCTCTCTCTTCGTGTGTCTCTCATGAATAAATAAATAAAATCTTAAAAAAAGGGGGGGGGGAAGATAGGGAGGAGGGAGTGGAGATCTGGGAAGGAAGGGAGGATGATGTTTTATATAAGATGATCAGGGAAGCACTTGCTAACAAGGTGGTATTTTGAGCGGAGACAGTGGACTAGCATCCAGACCTTTATTTATTCTTTTGCTATTTATTGAACGCTTACTATGTTCTCGGCAGTGGTGTAAGCCCGCTGGGTAGAGTGTTAAACACGATGAGCTTCCTTCTTATGCTCTAGTGAGTGAGGAGGGGTCAGATAATTGAGAAAAGTAAGTGAACCGGGTAATTTCAGAGAGTGACAAGTACAGTTGAGAGAGTAAAATAGGATAATATGCTAGGGAATGACCAAGGAGGGGACAAGGGCGGAGTCGTATCAGTCCTAACAGGTCCACTGTGATGGTTCAAGTTAGTAAAGAACAGGTTAATCGGGGCAGGATGGGGGGAGTCAACCAGGGGTGTTGGGTTGAGGGGTAGAAGTAGCTGCCACAGCCCTAGGAGAGCGGCTGCCTGGCAGGAGCTGCAGGTGTCAGGGGGTGGGATTGAGATGCTAAAGCAGAGAGTGGCAAGGAGGAAAAGCAGGGTAGGGATGGCAGAGCCCAAAGCAGGGTAGGGATGGCAGAGCGAGACCCCGGGGACAGTGCAGGCAAAGAGGACGTGCAGAGAGGGGTCAGCGTGGGGCCACTTTAGATGGAATGGCCCCAGAAGGTCTCTCCGCACAGCTTGGACATGCTGGCAGGAAGAAGCTCCTTGTGTAGATTTTGCATGGCCCGCGTCCAGGCAAAGGGAAGAGCAGATACAGAAGTTCCAGGGCCCTGGTGAACTAACCGTATCCAGAGGACATGAAGGGACCATTGTGGCCAAGTGAGAGTAGGGGGTGGCTGAAGGTGGCCAGAGCCGAGGAATGGTTCCATGGGGGGAGGGGAGACCTTGGCAGCCATGGGAGGGGTTCAGATGTTACTTGTTTTGTTTTTTTTTTTTTAAAGATTTTATTTATTTATTCATGAGAGGCACCCACAGAGAGAGAGGCAGAGACACAGGCAGAGGGAGAAGCAGGCTCCATGCAGGGAGCCCAAGGGGGCCCCGATCCCAGGTCTCCAGGATCACACCCTGGGCTGAAGGTGGCACTAAACCACTGAGCCACCCGGGCTGCCCCGGATGTTACTCTTAACAGCAGAGGCTGAGTGGAGAATGTCTCTTGGGGAAGGAGGATGGGTGGTCAAGAGAGGAAGCCAGGAGACCCCTTGGCAGTGGGTCTTTGGTCTCTTGCCTTTCCTTGTCTGTGGGAGCTATGAAGGTGTTTGGATTTGGGAGGAGGTGTTGGAGCGAAGCACAGAGCCTCCGCTTGAGCCCGTCTTCTCCTTTCGAGGGTCAAGAGCTTCAGAATGGGGGGGCGGGAAGCTTTGTGCAGTGTTGGTTGCACATCCATAGGCTCCTGTAAGATGTCAAACTATTGGTGCAGACACAAAATTCACTGGGCTAAGGGAGTCCCAGGCCCTGAAGGCAAATAACTCTGCAAAACTAGGCAGTGAGAGCAGAAATCACTGTGGGGGGCCTTCGGTGAGCCTTCCAGTAAAAAGAATTTCTCATTCCGCTAAAACCATCCCTCTAGGTGGGAAGGAGTGGCTTCTGGCGGCCTTATTATTTTAAAGGCCGTTTTCCCAGAAGCCCGCGTGATCACAGCTTGGGTGGTGTAATGAAAATGTCCTTCTACGTCAGGTCAGGTCAGTATTGTCTGACCCCCAAGTGGGCTGACCCCCAAGTGGGCAGATCCATCCATCACTGCGTTGCTGACAAGTCCCTGTGCTGGGGATCTGGCTGTCCCCTGGGAACCAGTCTCTTGGAGGGTCAGCTGGATGAGTGGTGGTTAGTCTGTTAGGGCTGCTAGAGACACCACAGACTGGGTGGCTTATAAGCAGCAGACATTTATTTCTCACTGTTCTGGAGGCCAGCGTGTCCTCTTCTGGGTTGCAGACCTCTCACTGCCCTTCTGTGGTAGAGGGATGAGGGAACTGGGAGTGCAGGACTTTCTCATAAGCCCTGGTCCCATCCCCTGGCCTCACCTCATGACCTAACACCCCCTACAGGCCTCCCCTCCTCATACCATCACCTCCCGGGGTTAGGATGTCAACGTAAGAATTTAGGGGGAATACAAACATCCATACATGGTAGACGGTGTGAAGGAAAAAGACCGGGCCAGACTCCTTTACCTATGTTCATATTATTCTCTAACCATAGTCTTGATAGTGAGAAATCCATCTGAACCACCAGAGCACTTGGGGATTTCTGACCATAAACAGTTAGGTCTGATAGTTTGTTTTTGTTAGCCGGTTCATCATCAGTGCTGTAAATAATTTATAATAAATGTGTTCATTAAATGCTTATCTAAGAAACAACTGAAATTGTATCATCATTAATTTCAAGTAATAATACTAGAGAGATTCACGCCATTACGAACGAGTGGAAATTTTTATTAAAAGATTGTTTTCAGGGCGCCTGGGTGGCTCAGTCGGTGAAGCATCTGACTCTTGATTTCGGCTCATCATGACTTCAGGGTCATGAGATCAGGCCCTGTGTTGGGCTCTGTGCAGGGTATGGAGCCTACTTAAGGTTCTCAGATTCTCTCCTTCTCCCTCTGCCCCTCTTTCTCCTCTCTTAAAAAAAAAAAAAGATTATCCTCTCTTGTACAAATATTAACCTAGCATATCCCATTACTGTTCTCTTTTTGCAAACCTTTTTTTTTTTTTTTTTCCACTGAGAAAGCACAGCAGTGATTTGAACCAAGAATTGCAGGTGCTTTGGCTTTGTTGGTGCTGGTCCGTTGGTTTCCTCGAATAAGACCATTTATTCAGTCCTCATCAAGCTCACCAGAAACTTAGGAGTTCCCAGATAATAATCGGTGAGTTTCCGGGCAGCAAGTGTAGTTCCATATGGCAACAGAAATGAATACCATTTTTCTCGTTGCCTGAAACATGAATGTATGTTTGATTGATTGAGCTTTGCCCGAAGGCTAAGTCAGAAAATATTAATCATAAGAGAATTTACTCTTCTCTAGTGAATAAACTCCCCTCCCTTAAAACAAATGCCCACTTAAGATTTGTGATACTGACATGCCTTTCTTTGAAAAACGGGAAATACTCGGAGAGCCATAAAAGGAGCTTGAGTGGTGGCCTTAAATTCTTTATATTAGGGAGGACTCCAAGCAGATTGTACTTTAGCTGCACAGGAGAGTCCCTGGAGACATTTAAAAATCAGCCAGGGGGGAAAAAATTAAATAAATTAATTAATTAATTAAAAAAAAAATCAGCCAGGCTGGGGGCCACCCTAACCAACTCCAGTCTTGGGCTGGAAACCACTGGGAACCACCTTTTTTTAGGCAAAAAGTCCCCCTCATTGCGAGGCAAGGTTGAAGACCACTGTCCTACCTGGAAGGGGTTTTGCTTGACCAGAGGCGTTGTTGTGCCATGAAAATATCATTGAATAATTGACCATTGGGTTCCATTTTTTTTTTTTAAGATTTTATTTATTCATGAGAGACACAGAGAGAGGCAGAGACACAGGCAGAGGGAGAAGCATGCTCCCCAAAAGGAGCCCAATGCGCGACTCAATCCCAGATCCCAGGATCAGGACCCTCATGAGCCACAGGCAGACGCTCAACTGCCAAGCCACCCAGGCGTCCCCTTTGGGTTCCATTTTGAGCCACATCTGTGCCTTGATTTCCTTGAGTCTAAAATAGGAGTCAGGCCCTTGGTCTGGCGCCTCCCTTCTCTGAGTGGTGTTTGACCTTGTAGCTGGAAAGCTGGATGATTGGCTGTCAGCCCTGGAGCCCAAGCCTTTGGGAGGTGACCCGTGAGATAAGAGCATGTACTTGAACACGGGGTTGCCTCCCGTGGCCTTCGGGTGCATCCCCTTCTGCTGCTGCCAAACGGCAGATCCCGGACTTGTGCTCCCCAAACTGGTGTTTTGGCAGATAAGACACCGTGCAATAGTCGTTGTTGACTGAGATGTTCTTGAGGTCCAGGGTAGCATGGCTGGTATGCGTAGCTGCTGCTCACAAGGTACGTGGTGGTGTTTGTGCCTGCCAAGTCCTCCTGTGGCAGCGTGCTGGAAAATGTGACATCCCAGCAGGACAGTAGCGGTCGGGTTCCACTGCCGTGTAAACTCCAGGCGCTTGTGGGCCGTTTTCACCTTTCACCCTAGTGTCGCAGGCACTTGGTTCCTCAAACTTAAACTATGCCTGAAATTGCCCCCTGAAGCCCCCTGGAGAGCAGAAGGACAGTAAGCCAATACGATCTGGTTTAATTTATTTTGAAGCGTGCAGAATGTCCCATGTTCAAAAACAAAACCAAAACCTAGGTGTTATGTATGTGCAAAGTTTATTTCAGAATTTTATTCACTATTTCCCCAATTTTAGAATTTCTGATTCTTATATAAATCAAATGATTTTTTATATCCGTGAAGTTCCTTTGATCCCTGCCCATCACTGCGAGCAAGTGTGTGGTTGCCTTTCAGCTCAATCGGCCACCACCACACATCGCTCAAAGCATTTTTCCTCGGCAGCAGTAGCTTCAAATGTCATTGCCCGTAACTACAGCTTTCCGAGCCCCAAGACATTACATAAGGGAACAAAAGACAAATCGGCTTTGTGATAGAACAGAATAGCTAACGCAGAGGCTGCTAGATTCCAATTCCTGTGTTTATATTTTAAGCTGTATCCTCTCTTTCCTTTTTTTTTTTTTTTAATTTTATTTATTTGAGAAAGAAAGAGAGAGAGAGCGAGGGAGAGAAAAGAGAGCGCAAGCAGGGGCAGAGGGAGAAGCAGATTCCTTGCTGAGCAGACCCCAATGCGGGGCTCGATCTCAGGATCCTGGGATCACGACCTGAGCTGAAGGCAGATGCTTCACCAGCTGAGCCACCCAAATGCCCTCTTCCTCCTTTTAAAAAATTGTAATCAAACGGTAGAATGCACTCCTTGCATCTGTGTCATTGGAGGGGGCCTGTTTCCCTGGTCTGTGACTGCATCACGCCTGGTCAGTCCTAGCCGGCTGGCACACACAGCAGGGCCGAGCACACACCTGCGTGTGTGGAGGGTGACGGCCTCAGACCCTCTCGTACGCATCTTCTATGCACCATTGTTAGGAGTGCCCGTCATTTGAAATACAATTCAGTGTTGAGAGAGGAATTTTTTTTCTTTTGTAAGTACTAATCACCACCCAAACGTGGAGATGCTGACAGTAAATGACGATATTGTGTTCTCTGAGCATTGACAGGCTCTACCTCGGCAATGGGAAGTAAAAATAGCTCTCCTGCCCTCGTTGGGCAAAACAGATACACTTTCAAAACATAACCAGTAGGAACATATTAAGTCCCTCAACTCAAAAGTTTGATGTTGGGAAAAGGGTTGCCTTCACGTGTACATGTCAGTTACTGTAGCAATCCTTTGCTGGATTTGATTTAGTTGGCGTAGACTGTTTTAATTTATTGATTTTTAACATCCAAAGATTTTTTTTTTTTTTTAAGATTTTATTTACTTATTCGTTAGAGACACACGGAGAGAGGCAGAGACACAGGCAGAGGGAGAAGCGGGCTCCATGCAGGGAGCCCGATGCGGGACTCGATCCCGGGTCTCCAGGATCACACCCTGGGTGGAAGGAAGGCGCTAAATGGCTGAGCCACCCAGGGATCCCCAACATCCAAAGATTTAATTGGGTTGATATGCTCGCGTTCCCCACCCAAGTGTGTATGTGAAGGGGCAGTGCCGTCTGATAGCTAAGATATGGATCTTCAGCATACCTGCCCTACACGCTTACACACGTGAGTCTGAAGAAGCTATGTCGCTCCACCTGCCCCTTCGTGCCTTAGTTTCTCTACCTGCAAAGTGGCGGTGATAATATAGCACGTACATGTTACGATGCACATAAAGAGCTTCTCACTGTCATGCAACGTCCGCTAGTGTGTTATCTACTGCTATGCGCCAGACTGACTCAAAACTTAGCAGTTGAAAATAGTAAATTTTATTATCTCACAGCATCCAAGGATCAGGAATCCAGGGATGGCTTAGCCTGGCCTGCCTCCCTCTCTTTCTCTATTTCTTTCTCTCTCCCCCTCTCTTAGTCTGCAGTGAAGTATCAGCTGCAGCCTCATCTGAAGGCTGCACTGGTGGAGTGTGTACTTCCAGGCTCACTCACATGGCCGGCAGCAGGACTGCGTTTCTGGGGGGGTTGTTGGGCTGAGGACCTCCCTTCCGTGGTGGCCACTGGCTAGAGACTTCCCTCGTTTCCTTGCCACATGGACCTCTCTGTAGGGCAGCTCCTGACCTGGCAGTTAGCTTCCATCAGAGCAAGTGAAGAAGGACATGTGAGAGGCATGGGATTCAGAGTCTTTTGGTACCGTGATCTGAGAGTGAAATCCCACCACATTTGCTTTGTTCTGATCATGAGAAGTGAGGCGGTAAGGCTGACCACCCGCAAGGGACAGGGGGCGTGCGCCAGGGCAGGGACTCCAGGGAGGTGGTCACTGGGGCCATCTCAGGCTGCCTGCCACACAAGCTATTAGTTCCCTTTTTTTCTTATAAACTTTTTGACTTCTTGGGGCAGCTAACATTCAGAAGTGTTCATTACGGTATTTTCTAACCTGACTTTTTTTTTAGCTTCAACCCTAGAAAAGATAAGTTATATTCTCCGCGGTTTGAGACTGCACCACTGAACATCAAATACTTCATTCATAGGATTATAGCTAGGTTATTGAGTTTCTAACGTATCAAAAGCTGTTAGCCACTGTGTTTCTGAAAGAAGAGCTTGGGAAGCTAGATCCGTTTACATCGGGAAGAGTCCGTATTTTTCCTTTCGGTACTAATTTCAGCAGGTGCAGTATGCAACTCCCATGTGAGGTCCTAATCAACACCAGAGAGCAAGTATTTGAGGCTGGCCTGAATTCAGATTGAAGAGGCGAAAATGTGACTTCATTCAGAGAGCCGAGTCTGGGGTTTTTTTGTTTTCACTCAACACAACAGTAGCTTGTTTTCCTTCCCACCTTAATACCTCTTGTAAAACTTTCTTTTTTTCGAAGATAATAAAGTAGTTCCCATTCATTAACATGAAGTGCCTCCTTATGTGTAATCTGCTTCTTTTCATCTTCTTACGAGAACTGTATGCAGTAGGTGCTGTTACCATCCCCATTCCACAGTGGAAGCAGGGGCCAGCAGAGGCCAAGCTGCCTGTCCCAGGTCACAGAGCCAGGAAGCGTGCAGGTCCCGTGATTTCATTTTAGCCAACTTCAGAGCCTATGCTGGAATCATCTTGCAGTGTGCGGTGCGGCAATGCACATGAATTTTTCATATCTTTCACATCTTATTGAAACCCCAGGGCAGCTCTGTGAAGAAAGTATTTTTATCTACAGGAAACTGAGGTTCAGATGAGTTACAGCTCTATTCTTCTTTCAGCCATTTATTTGTACTTAACGGATGTGTCTGAGTTCCTGCGGTACATCAGTGACAGCCCTAGTGATATTCTTGTGCTCAACCAGAAGGCAGGCCTGGGCACTGGAGCCCTGGATTGGAATCCTGGCTCCATTGCTTCACTCACTCACTCACTTGGTCATTCATTCATTCATTCATTCAACAAATACTTACTGAGTGCCTGTTCTGAGCACTGTGCTGGTTGCAGGACCAGCCACGGGATCCCAGGTGAGTCTGTCCCGCTCCCCAGGCCTGGCGTCCTCAGCTGCAGAATGAAGCCAGTTACCACCCTACCCCACAGCCACGGTGAAGTCAGCCTGAGGGGACGCACAACGAGTGACACACACCATCCCTCCCTTCACGGGGCTCACAGGCTAGCAGCAAAGACACAAAATTAAAATTTTAAATTCTGTGTGTTATGGTAAATATAACCATAGTGCTTAGGAGATCCATAAAAAAAAACAAACAAACAAAAAAAACCCCACAAAAACACGTCCTTGGGCCAGTTATTCAGCCAAATGTCAGTT
Organism: Canis lupus baileyi; assembly: GCF_048164855.1. Classification (NCBI taxonomy): domain Eukaryota; kingdom Metazoa; phylum Chordata; class Mammalia; order Carnivora; family Canidae; genus Canis; species Canis lupus. Next base: position 33,160,751 of record NC_132867.1, on the reverse strand, counting down.
GCTTCGTCTCTAAAGTGAGCAGGTGAATTGAATAATCTCTGTAAGGTCATCTCTGGCTCTCACCACCGTTTGGCTCTGCACCGTTCGGTCAGTAGAGCCCAGCCCATTTGCCCCAGGCTCCTGGGCACCCCCACGTGGCAAATCAGACTTTTCCAAGTAGCAAGTTGCCCAAGAAGAGAATTTCTCTAGTGTGAATCCAGTTCTCTTCTACCCAGCTTTCCAGCCTTCCACCTGTAAAGAAGACAGAGCTTGACCTCAACCCATCCTAGGTTTTCAGCTGTGACTCTCTGACAAAAAGACAGATGACCAAGAGGAAGACATGTGTGCAGTGCACGTCACAAGGGAGAAACCTCAGCGAAATGTAACTGGGCTTGTAAGTCCTCTTGAACAAATACCAGCAGAGGAATGACAGGGCAGAGAAAAGCCATCTCAGGCTTCCCAGGGCAGCAAACTACAGGAAAGGTAACTATGTGGGAGGAAGCTAACGGGGTAAGGTTGTTTGCAGACTCCTCTGGTGCCTTCTCTGGGCTGATCCGGGTCTGGAGTCCTCTCCAGCAGAAGGAGAATTTATGTCCTGCCTTTAGGCAGAAAAAGGGGGAGAAGATCATTTTTTCCTGCCTGTGCCCTTAATTGCCTTCAGCTCAAAATAACCTTTATGTCAAAGGGGATGTTGGGGGTGATAGATTCTGGTTCCTTCACACCCATACTCCTGCCTCCTGTCCTGCCCTGGTCAGCAGGAGGCCTGTCTGCTAGTTTGTAGCCAGAGCGTCTCACTGACTCCAGCATCGATTTTGTCCAGTTAACATTTGAGGGTTTGCCAAACACAGCCTCACAAAGCCAGAACATGTATATGAATTTTTTTTTAAGCCTCTTATTTACTGGGGACTTTTTCAAATCCTCTGATGGTTATTACTTATGAATAAGGTGACAGTATGTCCCATTTGCATGTCTGATTTATGCCTGTCATCCCAGGAAAGTCAGTAGTAGTACCCCCTCTGACTCTTAAGTTTGGATGCTAAAGGATAGAGTCATTACTTATACAATTAATGATTAGCATCCCATTTATTTGGCCCCATTTGTGCCACGTATTGTATGTACATTATTTAACCCTTCTTACAACCTTCTAAGATAAATACTATATTTGCCTATTTTATAGAAGAAGAAGCCTTCCTTCCGCCTTTGCAAAACGGAGCCCATAGGCTCCACAGCAACTGGGCAGCTGACTGTGGGCACTCTCCCAGAACCAGGGCAGGAAGGGCCCTCAGGCACATACCTTGCATTTCTCCAAGGAGGAATCAAGGCTCAGAGAGGGGATGATGTTTCCCCAGGGGTGCTCCCTGGATATTGGTGAGAACTAGAACAGGTCTCCCTGCCCCCTGCCTACTGGTGTTTATACTGCTCATTTAATTCTGTTTTAAAATGTCCTTTCCTCTTCCACCCCTGCTCCAACTAAAAGAACCCAGAGCAGAAAAATAATGAGGAGGACAGCCAGAGTCATCAGCCAGGACAGGCTTAACTTAGGGGGCTGACAAAGAGAAGGGCATCTGGGGCCCCCTCTGGTTGGAGAGGCAGAGAGAGCTTTGCCCCAGAGCTAATCGGGCGCTGCTGATCATACCAGCTCTGGCCACCAGGGGGGAGTAACCTCGCGTATGTTCTGTGGGAGCCTCCCCTGTGGGAGGTTGACTTAGTCTTTAATTCAGGCAACGACACAGACAGTGCATTTTCAAGCAGGAAGAAGTCACGCCTGTGCTGCAAAAGAAGTTATTTAAAGATAAGTTAGTAGTTGAAACTTTCAAGTGGAAAGACACCACCTCCCCTTCCCCTGGAAGACCAAGGCTGTAAGAGAGCCACCTCCCTGAGCGGCTCCTTCCCTGCTGCTGGGCAACACCACCGCCTTTGGAACAGGAAACACAGGGGCATGTGTTCACCTACAGCAGTGGTCCTCCTACTGCAACCATGCCTGGTACCAGTTTGTGACTTCCCCTGCCCTGTGCTCAGATTTGCAATTTGGTAGGACTATGATTCAAATGATTAGCATAAAGATACACAAAGGGAACTCAGTTGACACAAACACTGTTTTAGAAATGTTGGGAGTTTTCTGAGCTGGCTTCAGATATTGAGACTACTTTAAAAAAATTTTTTTGAGAGAGAGTAGGGGAGAGGGACAGATGGAGACAATACCAGCGCAGGACCCGATGCAGGGCTGGATCTCAGGACCCTGAGATCGTGACCCGAGCAAAATCAAGAGTTGGGCCCTTGACTGAGCCACGCAGGCGCCCCTACATAGACTACTTTTAAAAGTAAAGCAGATAGGTCCCCAGACCTGCACAGTGGAGGTGTTCTCTCACTGGGAGACCCTGTCCTGGGATGGTTCCAGAATTCCCTACTGCTCAGGCTACGTGGTGACAAGTGTTCTGGGCTGGAGTGAGGATTCTTGGGAACTCAGATTTTGGCCGTGCCCACACATCCACCTTTGTAGCCTAAGCTGCAGATCTTGGACAGTGATGGAGACCACCTCAGGTCTGGGTCAGTAGTCTCATAAACTCCTTTGCAGCCCCTAAAAACAGGGGCATTTTCACCCATGAGAAAATTCACTAGGTTGTTGATGAAGTGTCTCTGGAAGATACTTGCAGATGTTCGGCAATATCAGGGTTGGTTTGTACCTGTAGCTCTCTTTCTAGCATAGCTCAATCTAACGTGTAGCCTTCCAACTCAATATCTCTGTTTATCCCAACACAATATTTCTAGAATGTTTTCTTTTTTTTTTTTTTTAAGATTTAATTTATTTACTCATTAGAGACCGGGAGAGAAGCAGGGACATAGGCAGAGACAGACGCAGGCTCGATCCCAAGATCCCGGGATCATGACCTGAGCTGAAGGTAGATGCTCAACCACTGAGCCACCCAGGTGCCCCAAGAATGCTTTCATTTTAAAAATCGGTTCTGAATTTATATATTTCTTTGAAGTGGTCAGTAAATTTGCAGGGGACTAACATTTTGACCCTAATTTACTCTGTTCTGTCAAGCATTTCTTCTTGACCTATATTGGGAAATACTGTTAATCAACAAGATAACTTCGTAACCTTCATGTTTTGAGTATCTCAGTTCTGCAGAGCAAGCTGGGGGAAATGACCTGGTCCTCAGCATGGTAAGCAAGCCGGAGACCGTGGCGTGAGTGAGGTGGGGTGACAGGTAGGAAGGCTGCATGCTGAGGGATGACTCCCTGCCCTTGCTGGAGGGGCTGTTCTGCAGAGGACAGAATGGAGCCTGGCGTGCTGGGCTAGCAGCCTGGAATGAAGCTGTACCATTGGGCCACCTCCAGGGCTCTGGCTGAGGTTCTGAGCCTCATCTTCAATCTGGGAAAGGAGGGTGGGGTGGTGCGTTCACTCTTCCTGGATGCTGTGAGGCAGTGTCTGGGATGGTATCTGATGGCAGGAGATATTCCAAAATGTGTGTGTAGTCTTTAGCAAGGCCCCCGTTTTAACAGCAATGAATATATCATTAGATGATGTTCAATCCTGGGTTGCCATTTTAATTTTTGTTCATTTATTTCATTTTCCTCCTTCACTTTCTCTATGAGATACCACAGGGGGCCACCTTGGCAGGATCACCTAATTACAGTTTCCCCAGCTACTTGTTACTCATCTTACTTGTATGGCTCAGCTGAGGGTGGAAATGTGCAGGGCTGTGTGCACATAATACCCCTAAGTGCTCACCCTCTTTTATGGGCATATAACCCACCTTGCTTTCGAGTCGTGCCTGGTGAACGGTGTTAGATGTTGGGGCTGGGAGGGGGAGCCCCAAAACCAAGTCAGCCTGAATTCAGATCCCAGCTCTGTCAGCAATGGACTGTGTGACCTTGGGCAAGTAACTTTTTTGTGCTTTGGTCTCTTTGTTTTTAAAATGGGTAATCAGAGTACCTACCTAACTCACAGGTTTGTGACCATGGGGAACAAGGGCAGGGCACCTCCAAAATGTGCCACTTTGGCATACTGATTATTTTAAACAGAAGTTATGTAAGACCCAACCTGTGCAGGAAGGACACTCCTCACACCCTCCTCTGTCCCCCTAAAAGCAGGAAATAAGCCTCCCCTGCGGAAGGTACCCTCCCTGTACCGGGAGGTGAAGAGACAGCCTTATCACCAGAAATAAATTCAGGGCCAAGAAAGCTATATAAATAACCCTGTTACTTTTTACTAACTTACTACCCCAGCCCAAATTCTGATTAGAGTTCCTTACTAATTGAAACCCCTAAAGTGAAATCTTCTTTATCTTGTCAATTCCTTACAGATCTATTGTCTCTTTGTCTAACAAGTATAAAAACAGTCTGCCTTGGTCATTAGTTTGGGTCTCAATCTCATTATGTGGCCTCTGTGCACACATAATAAAACTTCATGAGTTTTTGGGTTTTTTTTTCCCCTCTCCTATTAATCTATCTCATGTCAACTTAATGTTTAGTCCAGCTGGAAAACCTTAAAAGGTAAAAGAAGAGTTTTTCCTTCCCTAAATAAGAATGAGAGGAGAGCATATAAATTGTTAACCTTAAAACTGTCAGTATTACATGTCAAGTGTACTTCAATTTAAAAAATAAACAGTAGTCTCTAGGTAACTAAAAGTAAATAGAGTACAATAAAGCCATTAGTTCTTTTACCAGCAAAAATGGGTTGGTCAGGAATAACCGAATTGCAATCCCAGTCAAGCAAGTGATGGAAAAATTACAGGCAAGTCTGGAGAACAAAACAGAAGAATGCTAGTTTCCAGAAGAGAGAGGATGTTGAGAGAGATGTGTAAACAACAACAACAAAAAAAATCCATTGCCCTGAACTGGGAGTTCAAGTGTAGTGGATTCTCGTTGGCTGGGCTGTGATCGTCTCTCCTTGGCTGGGCAGTGATTGTCTCTCATTGGCTGGGCGGTGATTGTCTCTCATTGGCTGGGCTCTGACCATCTCTCATTGGCTGGGCAGTGATTGTCTCTCATTGGCTGGGCTGTGACCGTCTCTTATTGGCTGAGCTGTTGCTGGGCAGGGAGAAAATTCTTCCTATGGGGTGTTAGAGTAATATGCTTGTGCAAGGTACCACTCTCCCTGCAATTGACAAGAGGTAGGATGTTAGCTCCCCCACTTCTGGCTTCCCATCTTAGTGAGGTTTTCTTTTCTTAATTTTCACAAAATAAAGGGGTAACCATAATACCAGGCTCCAAGTAAATGTTTGGTACTTGTTAGCAAGTTCATTAAAATTATTAAAATGCAGATATTAAAGTGTTGCTCACTATCCTGTGCCTAGGACAGTGCCTGCCACGTAGTAGCCACCTAATAAATATTAAGTGCAGCAGTAGAAATAAGACCCATAAAAATGAAAGTATTGCTCTTTGAAGTCCAGTAAATATTAAGTCTTTTCTTCCCAGGAGTTGCCCACACATGTGAGCACGTGTATGAAATTAACAGGCCGAAGAGCCCCATGCGGGACCCAGGAACCCGGGATCAGTACCTGAGCCAAAAGCAGACGCTCAACCACTGAGCCACCCAGGTGCCTCTAGATAGGCATGTTTTAACATGAAATGAGCTCTGCTACAAAGCTGAAAACAAGAAACTAAATGCTTTATCAAAATAAATCTCAAATAAGATAATGGATATAAAAACCATTAGCTCTAAAGCATAAGATCATTAATGCTGCTAATAAGAAATCCTAGGCTTCCTGGCACAGTTAAAAAAAAATCTGTAGTTGAAAAATAAATATATGTTTGCTGGGGAGGCTTTCCCTGTCTCTTGCCCTCCATCTCTTCTTTCCTTTCTCTCTTTTTCTCTCCCTTCTCTTTCACTGTTCTTAGAATGCCTTTTAGGAGACATACACATCTTTTCAGAAATTTACTGTCATCTGCTAACTCCATTTATTGCACCAGCCAGCCTCTAGCACCCTTGGTAGAAGGTGGCTGGTCATTTCTTTGCCAGATCTTGTCCCTAACAGGGCAAAATCAGCTTGTGATCTTATCTATGAAGGCTGCCCTGGTTTCCATTAGACCGTGCCAGGAAAGATGACCTTCCTTAATGAAATGCATGCTGTCTGCTTAGTACTCAGTGGCCTGCTGTGCTTTTAATTAAATGAACCAGTCTTTAAAAACTTCATGTTATCCCCGCACCAGCATGTCACCCACCACTCTGTCCCCAAATCCAGTAATTCCAGATGATTACATCATAGGGCAGCACCAGTGGGGACCGAAGGTTGGGCTTTGGCACTGTGGGATCTGGGTTCATATGTCTTAGGGCCAGATCTCTGTGATTTTGGTCTAGGATAACTCACCCCTTATCTTTCTAGCCAGAGAGCACTGCCGTTATAAGTTGGCTTTAGCAAAGAGTTGACACACCATTGTGTTAGGTCCACAGTGTGCTGGTGTAGTGGTATTTAATGGCATTAGGGAGAACTTTCTGAGGAGCACAACTCATAATAAGTACACTTGCTGAGTCCCAACCGTGGGTTATTACATTTGTCTAGATTGCTGTTTGATTTGAAGAGTAATTTATTCTAGAAGTAATATTGGGGGCGGGGCTGCCTGGGTGGCTCAGTTGGTTGGGCACCTGCATTCAGCTCAGGTCATGATCATGGAGTCCTGGGATCAAGCCCTGTGTCAGGCTCCCTCTGCACACCCCTACCTCCCTCTTATGCTGTCTCTTTCACAGACATAAATAAAATCTTTTAAAATAGGGCAGCCCTGATGGCCCAGCGGTTTGGCGCCACCTTCTGCTCGGGGCATGAACCTGGAGACCCTGGATCGAGTCCCACATCAGGCTCCCTGCGTGGAGCCTGCTTCTCCCTCTGCCTGTGTCTCTGCCTCTCTCTCTTTCTCTGTGTCTGTCATGAATAAATAAATAAAATCTTTAAAAAAAATCTTTTAAAATAAATAAATGTAATACTTGGTTGTAAAAATGAATAAAAACATTTACTAAAAGCTCCCCATCTTCTTCTCTCAACCTATTTCTTAGAGAGAGCCTCAGTTAAGTTTTATATATACTATTTCATACATTTCTATGCCTGTATAAACATGCATGTTGTGTACATGAAGAGATAAATGCAACTAAATATATTTATACAGTATCATACTATACACACTCTTTTGCCACCCGCCTTTTTAAAAATATTTTGGACATCTTTCCAATATCTCTGTGCATTTCTTTTGGTGACTACCTGGCATTGCATTATAATAAGGTTTAGCCAGCAATTCCTGTTGTAGACATGTTGTTTTCTAGGGTATTTTTCCCCCCATTATAAAAACGGGAAGCAGTTCCTTACACATATCTCTTTGTTTACTTGTGTAAATAGGTATGTGAGTTACATTTCTAGGAGTAGAATTTCTGGATCAGAGGGCAGAGTGATATTGATAGCTACTGCCAATTTGCTCTCCAAAATGTTTATACTAATATATATTACCCCCTGCACTGCATAAAACTTTCTCTTTCCCCACATTCTTGCCAACAAAAGGGACTATAAATCCTTTTGGATCATTGGCCAAGATCATTCAGAGGTGAAAAATAGCGTCTTTTTGTTTGAATTTGTTTTTCTTTGATTTAGATCAAGGCTGACCATCTTTATGCTTATTGATCATTTGTTATTGTTTTGTTGTTCTTGTAAATTGATCATTTATCTCTTTTGCTACTTTTCTGGTTAGCTTTTGGACTAGTGAATTTGTAAGAGTTTCCTGTATATTAAAGGAATTGGTATTTTATCACATATATTGCAGACATTTCCCCCAGTTTGCCATTTGACTCTATGTGGTTTTTACCCTACAGAAATGTTTACTCTTGGGCAGCCTGGGTGGCTCAGCGGTTTAGCACAGCCTTCAGCCCAGGGCCTGATCCTGGAGACCCGGGATCAAGTCCCATGTTGGGCTCCCTGCATGGAGCCTGCTTCTCTCTCTTCCTGTCTCTCTCTCTCTCTGTCTCTCATGAATAAATAAATAAAATACTTTTTTAAAAAAAGAAATGTTTACTCTTTATATTTGTAGTAGAGACATAGCAGTTTTGCCTTCCAGTCTTCTGGGTTTGTCTCATTCCTACAGAGTCCCTTCCTGGGCCAAGATGTATAGGAGTATGTTTTTTTCTTTTTCTTTCTTTCTTTTTTTTTTTTAAAGACTTTTTTTTTTTTTTTTTAGTTTTTACTTATTTACTCATGAGAGACACACAGAGAATGAGAGAGAGAGGCAGAGGGAGAAACAGGCTCCATGCAGGGAGCCCGACGTGGGACTCGATGCCAGGTCTCCAGGATCAGGCCCTGGGCTGAAGGCAGGCGCTAAACCGCTGAGCCACCCCGGCTGCCCAGCATGTTTTTTTCCTAGTACTTTTACATTTTATTTTTGATGTTTGCCTTTAATTCATGGGATATTTTGGTATAAGGAGTCTAAGGTAGGTTTATGGTTTTCTTTTTTGCATGTGTCCTATGAGTTCCAAATCCTATAGATTTGAAATACACCTGGATGGCTAGATATACTAGAATCAGAGCTCTGCTGTTAACCTTTTTGTCCATTTCTGAACCAGTTTCATGCTACTGTACTGGAGGTGGTCTTACCTGGTAGCCCTCGTTTAACAATTAATGAGTCTAATTCTCTGCCATTCTTTCAGTATTATTTTCCTGGCCAGTATCATTTGCTTATTCTTCATGAACTTTAGAATCATTCATTCTGTCACTTTCAAACCGTCCTCTACCCCCTACAAATAATGAAATAAGAAATGCAACAACCAAACCTGTTGGTATTTTGGTTGCTCTGGGTTTATACTAAGGGAATATTGGCATCTTTGAATATTATGCTTCTATGACGTTCTACTTCTTTGGGCCATCTTTATGCTGCCAATACATTTCATTGTCTTTATACAAATCCTATCGCTTTTAGCTGGTATTCAGGTTGTAGATTCTTGGGTATAAATATTTTTTATGTAAATTTAAGAAATGTATTAAAATATGAGCTCGCTTTTCCTATTATTCTGATTTTTACTTTCACATAAAGGAAATTGTTGTTTCTGTGTATGAACTCTGTGACCAACCACCATACGAAAACCTCATAGCTTCTAGGAGGCGTTCGGTGGATTGTATTGCATTTGCCAGATGTAAAATCATATCATCTGTAAATAGTGAGTCTTGCCATCTTCTTTACAACACTTGTGTTTTATTCTCTTGGCCACATGACACTCAAATATTACTTACAGTGGTGCCAGGTGGCATCCTTATCTCGGATCCAGCTTTTAAGAGGAGTATTCTCATGTTTTACCATTGGCCATCACCTCGGTGTGGCAGTATGGTATTTTAACTTACCTTGCAGGTGTCTTTAACAAATACTTTCCTGTTCTAGACCTAATTGCCCACAGAAAACACCACCAGCACTCTCGTGGCTTTCAAGTAGACTCTGACCGTGCACTCAATTCTCCTTTTAATGAAGGGACCTAAAGAATGTTCTATGAACTATATGTCACCATCTGCCCAGTCTCGACACTGCCCAGCGGAACTTTGTGTTGATGGAAAAGGTTTCCTATCTGTGCTGCTCAGTATAGCAGCCACTGAGCCACTGAGTATTTGAAATCTGGTGGATATGACTTAGAAACTGCGTGTTTAGTTTCATTTCGCTTTAATAACTTTAAATTGTCACATGCTATTGAGCACGTAAAATGTGGCTGGTGCTACTGAGGAACTGGATTTCTTATTTTAAGTTTAAGTAACTTTCATTGAAATAGCCCCACGTGGCTATTGGCCACAGAATCCAGGCTGCATGGTTCTGCCTTCATATCATGAAAGGACAGAGCTCTAGAAATCACCTGGTGGCCCCTCAGTGTGCTCAGAGAGGTTGTAATTGGCCCCAAAACACACAGCAAGTACACGACTACACTACCGTGTGATGCCTAGCCAGGCAATTTGTTCAGGTCTGGAGCCTGTCCCACCATGCCTGACCCCCTCGCCCCCCTTTCCTCCTCACTTCCTGTTTCCCTCCTTGATGTGACAACCACATCCGGTAGTGTGTGTGCAGACCAACAAGCGGTCAGTAAACATGCCTGAGACCCGTTGACTCTGTCACCAAGTGGGTTGACCTAGGGGCCTGTGCAGTTGGCGAGCTTCAGCTGAGTTTCCTTGCTCTGCTGTGCAAAGGGGAAGGGTAGTGCAGCGGGCCTGGGCCTGGCCCCTGACCGTCCAGGGCCTGGGCCTGTCCTCTCTGCAGGTGGGGCTGAAGGCACCACGAGGCACCCTGTTCCACCATCTACAGGAGATGTTCGTACTGGACCCTTTCGATCCAAATGGATTTTTCTAGTCTTTTTCTACGAGATTGTAAACATCTATGCCTCCAGCAAGACAGCAGGATGTTGCTCCTACCCCCGTGACTAATCTGAATCTGAACTGAAGGGAACTCATGTCCTGTGAGCTGGAGAGTTGGGGAAGAGCATAAAGAAAGGAAAGCCAGGGCTTCTGGGTGGCTCTATGTTTAAATATCTGACTTGATTTTAGCTCAGACTGTGATCTCAGGGTTGTAAGATCGAACCCCAGAGTCTTCTCCCTCTCACCCTGTTTGCTCATGTAAAAAAAAAAGGAACTCCGTGGCTCCAAGCACAGGGTTGGGTCTCCCAGTAATGAAGAAACCACAGCAGTGCTCACGAGTCACTTAGAACTTTTCTACTTGGGCCAACCCTGTCCCTCTTATCCCGGGGCTTTCCTGGGCAGTTACTTGGGGCCACAGATGGCATTCTCCTCAACTTTCCCTTACCACCAGCCAGTCATTTGCATGAAGCTTGAGTGACCTACCCCACCAAGAACTCTTCGCTGTCTCTGGCCAAGGGGAAGACCCGACACTCACATCTGAAGGTCATTGGTCAGAGCTTAGCAGTGAGAGTGCCAGCTGCTCACTCGCAGTGTGATTTTGGGCAGCTCGCTCACCCTCTCTGTGCTCACCCTCTCTATGCCTCGACTTGCTGGTCTGGAAGTTGGAAATGGCCACCTTGTGGGTAAGGCTGAGTCTGTAGCTGGAAAGTGCTCAGAAGGCCTGGCTCACCAGTATGCCCTCCACAGAGATAGTTCTTCACACAGGTGACCACTCTCCCTGCTCCGGGGGCAGGTGACCTCCAGGCTCAGTCCACCTCTTGCCTCTCAGTGAGAGCTCTCCATGCAGACGTATTTAGGAGCGGGGCCTGTTTATGTGCAGATGGCTGCACCAGTGGCCCCCAGGGAGGCCCCTTTCCTGGCTGGATCACATGCATGTCTTGGCTTGGCAGAGTGGCAGCTGGTTTCTGACAGCCGGCTCCCTGGACCCTTGGGATGGCTTGTCCAGCACCCATGATCCCACTGGAGCTGTCAGGACGCCAGCTTGCAGGCCTATCTGGTCCAGGCAACCTGTTGGTTTGGGGAGTGATGCCATTCCAACGGCCAGAAAAAGAGCTTGCATGTCTGAACCTGCGTGCCAGTTGGGAAGTCAGCTCTCAGGTAGGAAAGGGAGCCGCCTCTTGGGAGTGAGCAAACCTCAGCATTTTTGTTTCTCCACATAGGTTTCCACAGTGGCTGAGATGACCGGGCCTGCCTGCAGAATCTGGCCTTCGGGACCCATTCCCCAGACACTGGAATTTGTGATGAGTAGATGAGTTGTGTTCACTCTTAGCAGAGTCAGTAATTTGCTAAAAGGTCAAACTCAGCTTGATCAGAACACGGAATTACTAGGATTATGCCTCATAAGGAATTACTATTCCTTATGCCCCAGTTGTTCCTTTTCTCTCTCTCTCTCTCTCTCTCTCTCTCTCTCTCTCATGGTCAGACAAGAGCCTTGGAGAGGTTAGAAACTAGGCAATTCCTCTCCCCCTTTGATGACCCTCTTTCCCTGCCTCCCAGCACATCCCAAGAAGGAACATGGCTGTGGTGACTTTCCCCCAGCCTTTCACTCAGCATCTACTACTACATGCCAGTCCCCACAGCAAGTGTGTGCTTAAGTAAATGCTTCTAGAGTGTTCTGTGCCAGGCACTGTTGTACATGCTTAGAAATGTGTGGTCTTGTCTGACTCTCACGCAGACCCTGTGAGAGAAAAGCTGCTATCGTGCCCATTGTTCGGATGGAGTAATAACTGAAGCACTCGGAGCGGAAGTCACTGGCTCTGTGTTGCACAACTAAGTTGGAGGAGAGGCAGGAATTGAGCCCAAGCTGTTCTACTGCAGAGCCAGGAGTGCTTAACCGCTGCCCCTCCTGCCTCTCCACTCTGGTCCCTCATCTAGGCTGATGCCAGCATCCCTGTGAGGTGCACACTGCTGTTCCATGAGGCCCTGGAGAGGTTCTGTGTGTGCCGGTGGCTGGCCTGGGATTCAGAAGCAGCCCCCAGGGTCTTGGCTCTAAATACTACTGTTCCCTGTGCACCCGGCTGCCCATCCCTCATTGCCATCTGAGCCCCTGGCCTCTGCCTCAGCCCCTGCCCTCACCTTACACCCACCAAGTCAAATTCAGCTGACAGATTCTAGGGGGCTCGAGGCTCCTCTTCAGGAAACATCCTCTTCTTTCACAGACTCTGTAACTGCAACATCATGCTATCTTTCCACATGCTTGTTTACTGGTCCTGCTTCCTCGGAACAGTTCATATCCTTTGCCTGATTCAGTGATCGGACTGTTTATTTTTAGGTAGGTCTAGGGTCAAGGCAGAAATTCCTCTAATCTTATCAATCGATCTGTAACATTTTGGTGCCTTTTCTGTTATGCAACAGTTGTGAACATAATCGTTTGCCCATCGTGCTGAATAAGAGCATTAAGAGTGCAGATGTCACCCATCACCCAGCCCTCCAGCCTCAGAACAAAAAACAAGCGTAAACTAGAGAGTCTTTCCTATGCATGTCTGCCTGGGGCAGTGGTCGCCCAGGGCATAAGCAACTGTTGTAGTCTGTACACCTGATCCTTGAAGGCAGGACGGTACCTGGTTCGCTCTGTACCCCGACCTAAGACCCGGCGTCCAGGAACCTTCTATCGGTGTCTGTCCAGAGAATGACAGTGGGCCGCTCACGTATATTTGGTGGGAAGGGAGACCCAGGAAGCCAGAACCTAGCCCAGCATATTCATGAAGAGAATGCCCACAACAGTTTTCTTCTGTGTTCTAGACATTTTACTAAACCTATTTGCTATTCTAGAAGCTGTGCATATCCTTGGTCTGTACTTGGCTCAGCAGCCAGAGGGCTCCTCGGCCCCACCATATAACCCAGGAGGACCCAGTGCCCCCATCTCTTGGAGGCTCTGTGTCATTTCTAAAGCTGGCATGATTGTTTCATTTCAGACTGCCTCATGCTCCCTCCCCGGCCTAAGAGAGAGACCTGGTAGGCTTATCGTACAGGAGCGTTTACGGTCTCAGTACATGCAGAAGATAGCAGACCTACTCTCTTGGTTAGTATCCCTTTGAAACATCTCTAAGAGAAGCTTGTGATTCAGGGTGACACCTCAGCCCACGTCATAAGCCAAATCTTATTTATAACTATTCAATTATTTTATAATTTGTGACAATCACTTAGAGGGTCAGCTGAGGGACAGTGAGCTTAGCATGTGGGAAAACTAGGTTGTGCCTTGCCTGGCAGTCATAGGCACTTTGCAAGCTTGTGGTGGACGGCTTGAGGGCCGATTAGTATCATGTCAAAACACATGAAATTGCCAGGATCTGAGCATTTTTCACCTAAAGATCTTGGTGCTTCACTCTTATGCCTCCATCTGTGATCAGGTTTCTCGTTTGAGACCATCTCCATTACCAAAGCAGGATTGAGAGCAGCATATGAAGTCCTAGTATATACAGACTGGGGTCAAATTTTAGTTTAATCTATGTAAGTAAAGATTTGGCTCATTTCAGAGTGAAGGCCACCAACATTTATTTATGATACCGCCCAGTGTTGGTGTAGAGTGACGCCCATGGGTCTTCTGTGTACTGAACCCCTCCTGACTGCCCAGAGCCCAGGGCCTCATCCTCTGTGTCATCATGTTCCCGTGTACACTTAAGAGAAACAGCTCTATGATCGATTCCCACGTTCCCCTGGAGCTCCAGTTAAATCAAGCCATCGCGGCTTTCCTGTCATTGTAGATTGATGTCTCCATATTAATCACCAGAGTACATAGAAGTTCTATAGGAAAATCTGGTCAGGGACAGATGGCCTCAGCCAAGAAGTGTTTTTGTTGTATTTTGTTTTGTTTTTCATGGAATCAGAAAACACAAATAACAGATGATTGGCTGCTGTTCACTTTTTAAGGCTGCATAAATCAGGCCCTTGATAAATGGCTCTATTCTTACAGACTTTGAATCTTGGTGTAGAACAATGGCAGGCATCTGGATGGCCCCAGAAAGGTGGCTTGGGTGGAAAAAGAGGTCAGGGATTTGTGTGGGTGTGTGAGAGAACAAGTGGTCCCATTATACTGACTTGCTGTCTAATCCTAGTGCTGGGAAAACGGGATTTCCTCCCTCTGCTTGAACTTAATCACCTCCTGACCAGCGTTTTATTTGGTAGAACAGCAGCCTAAACACTGATCCTTGGGCTTTATCAAATCTTTTTTTAGCCAATCAGAGGACAGTGTCAACAGGGTGTGGGCGCGGGTTCGGGTGCCATCGTCCTGAAATAATGCAGCAGGGCTGATGTGGGAGTGGGTCCAGCAGGAGAGCCACATGCCACTGGGGCCACAGGGGGTCCTGACACCCAGGGGCGCTGTGAGGCCAGACTCCCCTAAGCAATACTTCTCCCCGGAATGCAGGTTGGGATGTGCATGATGAATTGGGGTAGTTTCTCAGGTTTCCGGGCTCCCCATCGTTTTTCTTTTATCTGTCTAAACCCAAACAGAGGAAGATTTGGTAGAGACGGTGGGATCCGACTAGCTAGATGGCCATTTTGGTATCAGCCTGACAATGATAGGACCTGGCTTGTGAGGGTCTTGAACCCTTTAGATGCATCAATTAATCAAATTGGAATTTAGTGGCGGTTTTGTCTTGCAATAGTCACGTTTGCAGCTAAGCTTTGATTTCCATCCCCTTTATCCACACCCCCCCCAGGGGTTCACGGCCCTGGAGTTTGCTGTGTCCAGGTAGCTGGCCAGCCCCCTTCCCTTGCCTGTGTGTGTCCTCCAAGGTCCCACCCCAGGCCTTTCTGCTTACTCTTCCCTCCTCCTGGCATAGTTTTTGCCCAGAAGGCCATTGCTGGCTTCCTTACCTCCCCTGGGCCGTGGCTCAGATGTCACCTCCCCAGGGAGATGGTCCCTGGCCGTCTTAGTTCAGGTGTACCCCCTCCTCTGTATCTTCTGTCCCATGCACAACACTGTCATCCCCCCAGGACACTTCTCACCCCACAGGACACACTGTGTGCTTTTATTTATCATTTATCATCTACCTCTTCCTTCCAGACTGCGAACTGCATGCGGGCGAGGTTGGTTTCATTTTTGTTCCCAGAGCTATGCCTGGTACACAGGAGGTGCCCAAATAAATATTTATCAAATGAGAAAACGAGTCCTTCCTGACAAAGATTTATGCTGACGTGGGCTGGGGAGCCTTCTGGAAGTGAGGACTGGACCCAGGTTCTCACTTGATTCCAATGCTTTTCACAAGGAAATAGTTTTTATGGGTCCTGGCAGGTTTCTTTTCTGAACACTATACAAGCATTGCCTGGACACAGATTATAAAGGTACAGCTTGGAGGCACTTGGGTGGCTCAGTCGGTTAAGTATCTGACTTCGGCTCAGGTTGCCATCCCAGCATCCTGGGGTCAAGCCCCACATCAGGCCTCCCTGCTTCCCTCCTCTCCTCCCCAGTCATGCTATGTCAATTGCTATCTCTGTCTCTCTCTCAAATAAATAAATTAAATTAAATTAATAATAGTAAAGTTACTACAGCTTGATGGGTTGTTACTAAACAAAAAATCCATGTTGCCCCTCAGATCAAAACAGAGAATGTTGTTGTGTCCAGAATTTTCTAGGCCATCTATCTAGTCGTTCTGATGCTTTGATCAGCTAGATACACTTTATCTTTCAACAAGGGCATAGTTTTACTTCTCTGTGAAGTTCCTGGCTTCTCAAACATGTCTCCTCATGTCTTTGTGACCTTCCTTCTGTGGCCTTGCACTCAGGAATTGCCACGCTCGTGACAGATCAGCTCTGAGACCTGGCTGCACCATAGGACAGGGGATGTTGGCTAAAATACAGCATCCTGGAACAGTGGAACCTTGTAGGTTCCTAAGTGCTGGCCAGTGCTGGGATGCATGAGCTTCCTGACAGTGGAAGATGGGTCAGGATAACGTGGAGAAAGTATCAGTTGAAAAGATATGACTTAGAAAGGGGATTAAGAACATTTTTTCTTAGGTTTCTAGTTCTCATTCCCTTCCAGATCAGATTGCTAACATTAATGCCCTCTGAGGTGTATTCATTAGGCATTCCTTTCTTTATTCATTCAGTTGTTTATCCAACAGATACTTATTAAAATCTCCTGGCAGTGTACATAGACCCAGGAGAAAACACAGCAATGTCTCTGCCCTCCTGGAATGTACATTTTCATGGGAGAGACAGATATTTGTGAAGTGTATTAGTGATAGATTGTGATTCTTGCCACGAATAAACCAAACAGGAGCCTGATAAACAGTAACAGCAGGTACCCAGTAGGGCCCCAGAAGGTCTCTTGGAGGAGGGGACATTTAAACTGAGGTCCAGGGGCTCCTGGGTGGCTCAGTCGGTTAAGTGTGTGCCTTTGGCTCAAGTCATGATCCCTAGGGTCCTGGGATCCCGTCCCACATCGGGCTCCCTGCTCAGCAGGGACTCTGCTTCTTCTTCTCCCTCTGCCCATCCCCGCCCCCTTCCCCGCTCATGCTCTCTCTCAATATCTCTCTTTCTCTTTCTCTCTCAAATAAATAAATAAAATATTTTTTAAAAAATTAAAAAATAAACTGAGGTCTGAAAGCTGTAAAGAGCCAGATAAGGTCCAGGCAGACGTGGGGGCTGGTACAAAGGTCTCTGGCAGAAAGAGTGTTCACCCAGGAAGCCAGTGTGAACAGACAATAGTGAGCAAAGGGGAAATGGGTAAGTATTAAAAAGTCTTTGCTGGACATCTGTATTAATCAGAGTTCTCAGGGGGGCACTTGACAGGACGAGCACTGGGTGATATGCTATATGTTGGCAAATTGAACTCCAATAAAAAAAATTAAAAAAAAAAATCAGAGTTCTCCAGAGAAGCAGAACCAAGTAAGAGATATATGGATGGATGGATAGATAGATGGATAGATGCAGAGATACGTAGATATATAGATATATGAAACAAATTCCCTTTCCTATATATATGTAATATGAGTATATAAGTATATGGTATACATATGAATATATATATATAAATACATAAGCTACCTTAGATTAATTTTGCTTGTAGTTTTATATAAATGGAAACACGTTTTTCATTATTTGTATCTGGTTTCTTTTGTTCAACATTCTGCTTATGAAAGTCACCCAAGCTGCCTGTGGTATGGGAGTCCTCCGGGGAAACAGATCAACAGGATGCGTATATTTATATATAGAGAGACTTACTTTAAGGAATTGGCTCCTGCAATTATAGAGACTGGCAAGTCCAAAATCTGTAGGGTGGGCTGGCAGTCTGCAGACCCAGGGTTGAGCCGATGTCACAGTTCAAGTCCAAAGAGGATCAGGCTGGAGTCTCAAGAGAGACCCAGTGGTGTAGTTCAAGTCTGAAAAAGCCTTTTGTTGCAGCATTTATGCTTGCTTGGAGGAGGTCACTGTTTTTGTTCTACTCAGGCCTTCAGCTAATTGGATGAAGCTCACCACATTAGGGAGAGCAATCTGCTTATTCAAAGCTCACCAGTTTAAATGTTCATCTCATCCAAAAACACCCTCACAGAAGCATTTAGAATAATATCTAACCACATATCTGGGCACCATGACCCAGCCAAGTTGATTTATTAATGTTCCTAAAGAGCCAACACTAGACTGTTAATTTTTTTCTATTGTATATTTCTTTTCTTTTCTTTTTAAGGTTTTATTTATTTATTTGAGAGAGAGTGGGGGAGAGCACAGAGGGAGAGGGAGAAGCAGACTCCTTGATGAGCAGAGAGCCCAATGTAGGGCTCGATCCCACAACCCTAGGATTGTGACCTGAGCCAAAGGCAGATACACCTAAACAACTAAGCCACCCAGTGTCCCTGTATATTTATATATATATGAAATCATGATTTTTAGTCTTTTCCAATATAGCCTGTAAGGCTATAAATTTCCCTCTACAAGTGGCTTTTGTTGCATCTTTCAAGTTTTGGTATGTCGTATCTTTATTACCTTTCACTTCCAGATATATTCTGATGTCCATTGTCATTTCTTCTTTGACCTGTGGATTATTTATAAGTACATTGCTTTGTTTACAAATATTTCGGGATATTCTAGTTATCTTTTGTGTCATTGATTTCCAGTATAATTCCACTATGTGATCAGAAAACACTGTCTCAGTCCCTTGACATTTTTTTCGGACTTGCTTCATGGTTCCACAAAGAGCTAGTTTCATGTATACTGGAAAAGAATGTTTGGGTTTTGGGGGATTTTTGTTTTTTCTTTTTTAATGATTTTATTATTTTATTTTTAAGTAACTTCAATACCCAGCATGAGACTTCAACTCACAACCCTGAGATCAAGAGTCACACACTCTACCAACTGAGCTAGCCAGATGCCCA
The DNA here is from genome assembly GCF_048164855.1 of Canis lupus baileyi. Lineage (NCBI taxonomy): Eukaryota > Metazoa > Chordata > Mammalia > Carnivora > Canidae > Canis > Canis lupus. Next base: position 33,142,090 of record NC_132867.1, on the reverse strand, counting down.
GAAACGAATGTATATTTTGTACCTTGTAGGTGCACTGAACAACAACGAAGAGTCAATTGGGTTAAACTTGTCATTTGCATTGTTCATCTATTGCCTTACTGAGTTGTGGATTCATGATGCTGAGAGAAGTGTATTAAAATTTCCAGTTATGGTGACACCTGGGTGGCTCAGTGGTTGAGCATCTCTCTTTTGCTCAGGTTGTAATCCTGAGTCCTGGGATGGAGTCACTTTAGTCTCCCTGCAGGGAGCATACTTCTCCCTCTGCCTATGTCTCTGCCTCTCTCTCTCTGTGTCTCTCATGAATAAATAAATAAAATCTTTTAAAAAAATTTCCAGTTATGATTTGGATGTTTTTCTCCAATGCCTACTCTTTCCTCACCTCCCCCCATATATATATTTATTTTTATATACATATATTTATTTATTCATATAAAAGATATATATTTTTTTATGTTTTAAAAAATTATCTCATTATTTCATTATTTTCTTCCCTCCCCTAATTTGTCTACTTTACATTCCTTTACTATTCTCTTAGTGTTCCTCCTTAGTAGTTGCTCTGGAGTACAATATGCATCCTTGACTTATTAAGGTCTGTCTGATAAGAGTTAGAAAGTAAAAATAATATCTTAGCATGGGCTGCTTCTGTAGCTAATGTATTATTCTGGAAATGCATGTAAATTTGCTTCTTTTTTTATGCGTATCAGTAAGGTTCTTAAAGACCTCTTACAGTTGTTAATGTTTTAATAATAATAACCAAAATGAATCAAAAGAGTGAAACTAGAATCTTACATAGTCTTTAGAAATTTTTCAACTCTTGAAATTCTGCTAATTTTTCCGGAAAAAAAAAGATAAAATTCATTTTAAATAAGAATTATTTATAAATTATTTTTGTAGTAATCCAAGTACACAATTTTATAACATTTTAGAGCATTGCCCTTTCAGTCTATAGAATGGGTGTCTGTTAGATGCATATCAAAGCATGACTCTCAGGTAACAGATAATTCTTGTTTTTAGTTCCTAATGCCACACATTTGCATGAAGCTGTGGGGACTAGCAGTTAGTGTGCATTTAATTTTGTCATTTGGATTCAAGATGCTCTTAGGAAACCTCTGGCAGAAGTCGGACGTAGAAAATGCACAGGTTTCTTTTCAAAAAGACTCTGGCACCAGGCAAGCAGGTACATGCTTCTCTGCAAGGTTTGAAGAAGCCTGGCCTATGAGCTCTTTCTAATTTGTAAGCACCTGACCCAAAGTCAAAAGCAACTTATGATCTTTTCATTATTTACCTCTTTGGGACTGGTGTCCTCTGCATCCTTTGTAATCATTCCCCCGACCTGTCCCTAATTACGCCACATCACGTAGCAATTTGATGCAAACCTCAATAGGTGTTAGTATCAACAAGATTGTGTTTCATAGGGGAATGTAACTTTCCACTGCAGTCAGCGACGGCGATGAGTCGACTGGTACAAGAAACCGGTTCTCGAGAAGGATATACTTGAGGAGTTATTCACAAGAACAGACTATAATTAAAGCTTTATTTTTACAAAGGAGTTTTTTTTTTTTTTTTTTTTTTTGCCCTTGGTAATGTCTATTTTCTTAGATTTGGTAGAAGCATTTGGAAAGAGAGATACTCTGGTGTTGGAAGGCTTATCTTTCATTATTATCTTTCTTTGAAGTTGTTTGGCAAATTCACTCGGAATGAGACAATTTGGATATTTCTAGCTAACCGAGTTTCCGATTTCCTGTTGGATTCTTAACATCTTCTGAAGGTGAGGGAGGGATTTTAACAGAGATTACTTGAAATAAGGTGTGATATTTTCCTGCCTCTAGCATACAGGTAGAAGTAAAGCCAACACATTGTTGCGTGAGGACAACCAGTAGGCTGGGGCCTTCCAGGTAACTCTCACAGGCTGCCTTTGGCCAGCTCTGTCCCCAGAAGGAAGCAGGAGGATGCAATGCTCTGCAGCAGGTGGTTCAAAGAAAAGTTGTCCTCAGGTATTTAGGAGTAAACAGGTAGCTGTTGGTTAGATTTCATAATCCATATGAACTTTGCTCTGTGTGTGTGTGTGTGTGTGTGTGTGTGTGTGTGTGGTTTGTTTTTTTAATGGTCAGACTTCAGATCTCTGCAGTCCCTGATCCGGTCATGGGATCTCTGTAAAGTGTGGTTCTGTGTATCAACCTCTAGAGACTCAAAGCAAAATAGAGGCTCTTTGTATTGGGCCGCTGGAGCTGCTGTATCAGAGTACCACAGAGACAGTGTCCTCATCGCCCACCATTGACTTTCCAACAGTGGCAGAGGCTGAAGTCCAAGGTCAAGCTACTGACAGATTTGGCTTCTTCTCCTGAGTTCTGTCTCCTTGGTTTGTGAGTGGCTGCCTTCTTTGCTGTGTCTATGTATAGTCTTTCCTCCGAGTGCACCTATTTGAGTGTATCCTCAGATTTTTTTTTTTTAAGATTTTATTTATTTATGCATGAGAGACACAGAGAGAGAGATAGAGACATAGGCAGAGGGAGAAGCAGGCTCCCTGTGGAGAGCCCAATGCAAGACTGGATCCTGGGACCCCAGGATCATGCCCTGAGCTGAAGGCATGATTTTTGTTTTTTTAAAGTAAGCTCTATGCCCAATCTGGGGCCTGAACTCAGGACCCCAACATCAAGAGTCACATTCTCTACCAACTGAGCCAGTCACACACCCCTCCTAATCTCTAGGTAAGCAGATACCAGTCAGACCGGATTAGGACTCACCCTTAAGAGCCTTATTTTAATTTAATTACCTTCCTAAAGGCCCTACCTCCAAATAGAGTCACATTCTCAGGTACTGAGAGCCCTTCAATATAGGAATTTAGGGGGGCAGGACACAATTTAACCCAGAAGGCTATTAGTCTGTTGGTTACCAGGGACTAGGGGGTGTGGGCGAAATGGGGAGATGTTGGTCAAGGGTACACTCTTTTGATTTAAGAGAAGTAAGTTCTGGGGTTCTAATATAGAGAGCATGGTGACTAGAGTTAGTAATACTGTATTGTATACTTGAAATTTGCTAAGCGAGTAAGTAGGTCTTTTTTTTTTTTTTTTTTTTTGAGTAAGTAGATCTTAAGTGTCCTCACCAGACACACAGAAAAAAGGATAATGATTGTTATGTTAATAAGCTTGATTGTAAGAATCATTTCACCAGATCTATCTATATAAATTCATCATGTCCTACACCCTGAATATATCAGATTTTTATCAATCAATAGAACTGGGTGGGTGGGGGAGAAAAGTATCTGTAGGAATTTATTAGCACTCTTGTTCCTAAAACAAGTATCACGTTGTTCTCTGTTTGAAACTAACGACTCTGGACCCAATTCCAACATGTGTGTGGAGGATTTCGCCCCACACCAATTCTGAGACACCAACTGGGTGTCGAACAATTCAACTCAATTCGGACACTGTCTACCTTGAGGTGGCATCCAATCGCACAGGTTGAGGGCTGTGTCCCACTAGACGCCCCCCCCCCCACTCCCATGCCCACACCCATACTCTTCAGATGCCAGTCACAAGTCCAGGTGGTTACCTGTGCTTCTGACCAACCAGAGGTGGGAACAGCTCCCTCCTTGGGTTTGATTCATTTGCTAGAGCAGCTCCAAGAGCTCAGAGGAACATTTTACTTACTAGACTACTAGTTTATTATAAGAGGATATCACTCAGGAACAGCCAGATAGAAGGGAGGCATAAGGCGAAGTATGGGGAAAGGGCCTGGAGCTTCTGGATCCCCTTTCCAGATCTGTGTGTCCACCAACCAGGAAGCTCTCTGAAGGCTGTCCTTTTGGGTTTTTATGGAGGCTTCATTACATAGGCATGATTGATGAAATCATTGGCCTCCCGGCCCCCTCCCGTCCCCAGAGGTCAGAGGTTGGGGCTGAAATTTCCCACCCTCTTACCACAAGGTTGGCTCCCCAGCAACCAGCCCCCATTCTTAGGGGTGATCTAAAATTCACCTCGTTAACATAACAAAGACACCTTTATGCCCTCATCACTTCCAAAATTCCAATGGATTTAGGAGTTCTGTGCCAGAAATGAGGACAAGGACCAGATATGTATTTCTTTCCTTTTTCTTTTTTCTTTTAGGATTTTATTTATTTATTCATGAGAGACACAGAGAGAGGCACAGACACAGGCAGAGGGAGAAGCGGGTACCCTGTGGGAGCTCGATGCAGGACTGGATCCCAGTATCACGCCCTGAGCCAAGTCACTGAGCCACCCTGGTGCCCCCGAAATACATGTTGCTTATAAATCACAGTCTCATGGATGCTCTTTAAAATGGCACCAACCTCCATCTGGCAGCCACAGCCAGCCCTGGTTCTAGAGCAAATGCCTCATCTGGCCTGAAAGGGAGCCGCCCTGTTGGCCTTTTGATAACAAATTCCGAGCCCAGCTGGGAGGTCACTGAGGAGGCCACTCTAATTCTGCGACCTAAATAGCAAGACACCTGCTTTGCAGGAATGTGGCATACCCCCTGGGAGGCGCCCTTGCCATGCACTCTCCCTGGACATCAGGCCATTTCCTGCTCTTCCTAGTTTTTTATTTTTAGATTTTTCTTCTCATTAATACTCTGTTGAAACTGTCATGCTAGGTGTCCTGCTGGTTGAATACTTTTTTAGGGCTGTAAACAATAGAGACTTTTCATTCTGTGTGATTTGTCTTTCGTTCCTTAATGGCACTGCCTCCATCCGAGAATGGCTGCTGTTTCTCTTTGGGCTCCTCCTTCTCCGTGATCAGAATTTAGCAAACGGAGAATGGAGAGGCCAGGGGGGTTGGGAAGGGTGGGAACTTCCTCTTCCTCCTCTTCTTCCATCTGAGGAAACTTTTCAAGTAAGAGGAGAGAGAGGGTATGAGTAATACTTTCTCAGATTGAAAAGATCGTTAAGGGGCACTGTCAACCCATTTTTTGACCCTCGGAGATGTTCACCTTTGTTTCCTGTTGTTTTTCTTTTTTCTTTTCTTTTCTTTTCTTTTCTTTTCTTTTCTTTTCTTTTCTTTTCTTTTCTTTTCTTTTTGTTGTTTTTCTTTTCTAAGGTTATTTACTTATTTATTTATTTTAGTAATCTCTACACTCAACGTGGGGCTCGAACTCACAACCCCGAGATCAAGAGTCCGTGTGCTCTTCTGCCTGAAGCAGAGAGGCATCCTTGTTTTGTTCCTTTAAAACAAACAAAAAAAAGATTTTATTTATTTATTTGAGAGAGAGAGAGAGAGAGAGCATGGGCAGGGGGGAGGGGCAGAGGGAGAGGCAGAAGCAGACTCCGCACTGATTGGGGAGCCTGATGTGATCCCAGGACCCCAGGATCATGACCTGAACTGAAGGCAGATGCTCAACAGACTGAGCCCTCCAGGCACTCCTGTCCTGGGCTTTACTAAGGACTTGACTCCTAGTTTTCCTTACTGTGCCCAGTCCTGGAGCTTTTTGAGCAAGGCAGTCAGGGTCTTAGAAACCGCATTTCATTTGGATGAAATGTTAGAATTGTATTTTTGAACTGTAAGATAATCTTTGGGAAAAAAATCATGAGAAATGCCGTTGGTTATTTACACTTTGCAGCTTGAAGGTATTTCCAAAGGGTCTTTCCCACCCAAGCCTAACACTTCTCTGAGGCAACTGAGCCCATCTCTAGAAGGACCTGGAACTCTGACTCACTTGCTCAGTGTGTTTTTGCTTTTTGGCGAATTTTCTAGTGCTTGTCAAAAAGATATTTTTGAAGCTTTTTGGCCTGAATCCCCCCCTCCCTCCTCCTCACCAGTCTGGTTCACAAACATTGTCTGCAGTGCTTGCCATCTTGTGTTTTTTCTTGACTGGCGACCAGCTTCTTTATGCATCTGTCTAGGGACATGAGCCCAGGGAGGCTTGCAGGTCTTGGGTCTTAGACTCACAGCTCCTGGGGTTTGGATCCCTGCTCTGTGCAACCTCAGGCAAGTCAGGCAACCTCTCTGGGGTTGGATTCCCTCCTCCATAAAGTGGGATGGATACTGCGTGCCTCTTGGAACCCAAGGCCGCCCCTGGAGGTAAGGGGCCTAAGAAAACCATCAGGGCCCCCAGGGCAATCACCACACCCATTTCTCATCCTCTCCACCGCCCCGCCCCCCACCCTGCTCCCCTCCTCGTTCCCAGGAGCCCATCCAGTGCCTGCTTTTGCAAAGCACTGTCTTCCAGCAGCTTCGGGTTGCAGCACACAATCCCTGCAGCCCCAAGGACGTGACAGCATAATGGCCTGTCAAGTGAGCCACAGTGATCTTTGAACATGAGCCCCGATCTGATTATTCTTCGGTCATTCAACCCCAGGCAAGAATGGATTCATACTTTCCACTGCTGCCTGCGCCAGCCGGTTTCCATATCAGCCAGAGCCTCAGGAAGATGGAAGGACAGTCATTCTTTCCATTCGTGCTGACCCCGCTCGCTATCAGGCCTGAGTGCCAGCACGTTTAGCTCGAGGAGGCTGCCAAGTGCTGACCAGGCTGCGCAGGTCGGCTTCCGTTTCCAGCACACGTGAGGGTAGATAAGATGACTCTGGGCATTCTCACGCTGGACTCACCTTACCTGGGAAAGCAAGACGGACAGGCCGCCTGCTCCCTGCTTGGGAGGCTGTGGCCAATTCACTTGTATTTTGAGCCACTGAAGTAAGTGCAGGCCCGAGCCTTTGGGTCTGAAATTAATGCAGTGTGGCATCTCCCCCGACCCTGTTCCCTGATGCCTGCTGTAAATTGTAAAGAATCAGATTGATAGAAAGTCTTGCGTGAATTCTTCCCTGGGAGAGAGATTGGAGGGTGGGGGTGTGTGTGGGGGGTATTTCTATTTGATAGAATGGGTAGGCGATTTCAAAGAAAACAAAACAAAATTCTTCTGCTCAGGGTCATTACTGAAAACCGGTGGCCCAGATGGAATTGGAGTTGGAGCCCATGGCCCCGAAACCTGCCAACCCACCAGCTCCCTTCCCCGAGCCCTGGGACGTTGCTGACACTCGGTTTCAGTTTTAGAAAACTCATTCCAGGGAAATGAGAGATGGGTCTATTTTAGGACCCTTGGCTAATTCATTTTATTCTGTTTTCTGTAAAGCAAAGAGCATTATTCATCAGCAGGGAGAAGTAATGTCTGAGCGGTGCGACTCCACTGAGTCGGGTTCAGGGGGGTCATGATTACTGAATCCGTCCTGAGCATTTATCAAGTACGTGCATTGACTCGTGAATTATTAAAGCTGGGAGGGGCTTCGGTTATCATTGTATCCAGCGGCTCCCAAATCTGGCTGTTTATGGGTATCACCTAGAGGCCTTATTAAAAATTCAGATGTCCCGGTCTTTACCCCAGGCCCAGGGTCAACGATCTGGACTCTATCTTCAGCGCTGTGATTTTAGCAAGCTCCCCGGGGGCAGTTCCTAAACAGCCAGCCTAAACAGCTCTAAGGGGTCCACATTTGGAAATCAGAGTCCAAATCCTTTTTTCATTTCCTTGAGTTTTTTGTTTTGTTTTGTTCGTTTGCTTGCTTTTCTTGTTCTTCAGGTGAGCGGCTGAGATGCTGGGTGACCTTGCCAGGGGTCATACAACTCACGAGTGTTGACTTGGGACTGGCAACCCTGGCCTGCTCTTCCCAGGGCTTCAGTGTGATCAGAGCCCAACAGGGTGGCCAGCAGAGGCTGGTGGCCAACGCACTGTATGCAGAGCCACACAGACCCCTCGTGGTGACATTCTGTAGTGTGACCGAGGGCCCTGCAAAGTCGCTCTGGCCACGAGGCAGCACTCAGAGGACCCACTAAGTTCAGGAAATTCTTCTCCAACCTTTAGGAAGGGTTACTTTTAGGGCTGTCTACAAAGTCTTCTCTCCCACTCCCTAGGACCCAGAGAGGGGCCCACCAGGACCAGGGCAGATGCCAGGCTTGGCCCCAGAATAGAGCCAGTCTGTCCAGTCTACCTGCTGCCCTGTGACAGCAGCCTGCTTAGGAATCCTGCCTACCTTAGGCAACCGGTTTGGTTGTCTGTGACAATGAATGTCTGCCACAGATGGCTTCAGCCAAATGGCCCATTTAAAAATGATTGTCTGGGTGCCTGGGTGGCCCAGTCAGTTGAGCATCTGCCTTCCTATCAGGTCATGATTCCAGGGTCCTGGGATCAAGTCCCACGTCGGGCTCTCTGCTCAGTGGGGAGTCAGCTTCTCCCTCTGCCTCTGCCTGCTGCTTCCCAGCTTGTGCTCTCTCCCTCCCTCTCTCTCTCAAATAAATAAGTAAAATCTTTAAAAACTAAAAAAATAAAAGTGATTGCCCACTAGGCTTTGGATGCACCCTAGTTATCACTTACTTGGCTCAGTGGAGAGATGGTGAGAATATGTACTTTGGTCTGTCTCAGATTTCTAGGGGTTCTGGTTAATTGCCGCTCACAGCAGGAGACTACTGACCTTTGATATAATACTTTTCTTAATTTCCTCCTGCAAGATGATCCTGATATCTTTTATTCTATATCACCCCTTCCTGGAGTTTTTCAGTGTAATATTCTAACTTCTTTCCAGATCAGATAAGTAGAAATTCATTTTCTAGATTGTGCTCATCCTTGGTACTTATTTAACATGGAGTCCAGCAGGATGTCCTCATTCGCTTACCCAAATTATATATTCTGGGGGTAAAAATCATGAGGTAAGTAGTCAGAGAGATACAAGGGTCTAGGACAATGCAGCGTCTTATGTTTCCACTGCATTCATCTTACCCTTTCACACGTTTGAATCAGCACCTCCAGATTGGTGGCCCCCTAGGCTCTGACCTCAGTGGGCTCGACCTTGTCCTATTCAACCCCTTGCAGTAGTCTGCAGACTGACATGCAGACTTCTGTGCAGACTCCACATCGGGCCAGCCACCTACCTGTCCAGTGGGACTTCTGCTCGAATGCTCACAGGCCTCTCAAGCTGTGTGTGTCCAAACCTGGGCCACGGGCTCTGCTCCTGAACTCGCCACCCCTCTTTTGTTCTCTCCCATCCACGGAGTTGTTGGGGCCAGAAACAGGAGAGATGGTGTTGCCACCGTCTCTCTCATCCTCATTGATTCAGCAAAAAAGTTTTGTAGATTTCACATCTAAACATGCTTTCCCTCAGTTTCCACTTCCTTGTCCTCACTAGACACTGTCTCTGAGACTGTCCCTTACCTAGGTGACTGCAGCCGCCCCGCTACCTAGCTTTGCTGTCCTCCCTGGCAGCCTCTGATCCACCTCCAGCCTGCTCCCTGCAGGATCTTTCCAAAGATCTTTTCAATCATCTCACTGCCCTGCTTTGAACAATTTCCCACTTATCCACTGTCTATAAGATAAAATTCAAAATCTTTACTTGGCAAATAAGGCCTTTTGTTTGGCACCAGCTCACATCTCTGCTCCCCTCCCCCTGCCTTTCCCTAGCATGGCTCATTAGTACAGGGATGGGGACCCACCAGGATCCACAAGGTGCAGGCTCCTTGGGTGGTAAAGCTGGCAGTAGCTCTGCCTGGGATGCCTCACCCCAGTTCTGCATCCAGTTGGCCCCCGCTGTTCCTTCTGGTCACCTTGTAAAATTGTTTTGGGGATTTTTTTGTTGTTGTTGTTTAAAATTTTATTTATTTGAGAGAGAAAGAGAGAGAACGAGTAGGGGTAAGGGCAGAGGAAGAGGGAGAAGCAGACTCCCCGCTGAACATGGAGCCTGACTTGAGGCTCAATCCCAGAACCCTGAGATCATGACCTGTGAGTGAGCTGGTGAGCAGATGCTTAACCAACTGAGCCACCCAGGCACCGCTACTCTTAAAGTAGTTTTTTAAAGAGTCTTCATGTTTTAGAGCAGATTTATGTTCACAGCAAAATTGTGGAATGATGCAGAGATTCCCCATATGGCCCTGCTCCACCCTCCCCCCACATGCACAATCTTCCTGTTATCCACATCCCACACCTGATTAATGATCTGCAGGGATGCATCATCATCACCCAAAGTCCATAGTTTGCATGAGGCCTCACTCCTGGTATTGTGTGGTACTTCCCGGGGGTCTGGGCAAATGTATAATGACATGTATCCACAATTACAGTATCAGATGGAGTATTTTCACTGCCCCCAAAGTCCTCTGTGCACTGCCTGTTGATCCCAGACAGTCTTAGTAGAGACTGATTCTTCCCAGCTAACCTCTGCTCCTCCCAATGAAGAAACTGTCTTGGTCTTGCCCTGCTGGTTTCTAGCATGTTACAAGCTTGTCATGTCATATGTTGTCAATAAGTGTTTGATGAATGAATGAATGAATGAATGAATTGGCCATACATTTAAAAACCAAGTCCTAATTGAACCAAAGGGGAAAGCATGATTCATTGGGTACCTTTGGGTCTTCTCCTGCTTGATCATTTGTATTATAAAATTCATGTGACTGCAGTAGATTTCCTGCCAAGCAGCAATTAGACCCCCTGGAAATCTGCCCAATTTCAACGTTAAAACATCCTGTCTGTTTACCAAAATGTATGGACGTCTGCAGTGCCCGTGCTTTATCCTCAACCTGCTATAATTCCTTTCTTCTGAAGACTCTACTTCCTGGCTGGTTTTTGGTTTTATTTTTAATAAAATTCATCATCCTTCCTTAAAAAGAGAGGTTGAGTTTAAGAGCATGCAAGGCACCCATAGATTATTTCATACTAGTAAGAGGAGGACTCCTCCAAGCCTGGAACTCCCAACAGCCGCCCACTCCACAGCAGCTCACTGTGTCTGAATTGGATGGTGTCCCAGGGGCTCTCTTCTCCTACTCACAGGCTCCTCTGGAAGCTGTCCAGAGCCCCGTCCTGGGGGAGCCCTCAGTTCTCAGAAAAGCATGGGTCAGGGAGAGGGCACAGGCCCTGGGGCTGGGAGGGTACAGGTGTGTGAGCCCATCGAGCCCACGGCCTCAATGATCGCACTGATCTGACAAAGTGCAAACCCCTGTCCTTGTGTTGGAAAACAGAAGGAAGAACTAGAAGGCCAGTTAGGGAATCGTAGAATTTTATCATTGAAGAGGAGCTAGGGACCATCTCCAGTAAGCGACATCACTGAGCTCTTGGACTCAAATCAGAATCTTCCCCAAGTTCCCCCTCATGCTGTACTTCTCCTCTGACCATCATATCTGGGGTGCAGCATTTTGGAGACTTCATTGGACCCTGGCTTGCTCACCCACTCAGAGTGACCGAGAGTTAACCATCCTGGACAGTGTGATGGAAGGAGCCCAGGCTCTAGCTCTGGCTCTGCACAGGTTGGACCAACTCAATTTGTTTGAGTTTGTGTCCTCATCAGTAAAATGACTCCTACCTCAAAGAGCTATGCTGGGGACGAAATGAAATGATGTGTTTGAGAGTCACACAGGGGTCCCTCTGCAAACTGCTGCCTCATCTGTTCTCCTGTGCTCTGGTTAGCAGAGTTTTTGCGTGGTCCTTCCAATTAGTGGATTCCTGCTGAGGAAGTCCTAATCACGGATCTTCCTGTGTTAAATGCCTTTTAGAAAATACCTTGACTCTACGTCTTCTGCTTCGTAACCTCCAGGCATAGATTCCCCCCAGGCTCTAGGCTTTATTTCCTTTAAGATGGGCTCATCTCGAGAGCAGGACCACCTCAGCCATCATGCTGGGCATACACAAGAAGCTCCATGGTCAGGAGGAGAGAGGGGGGAGGAAAGGCTGGAAGAAGGAAATGATCTCCTTAGCAAGCTGAGTGTGGTAGTTCCAAGCAGGGACAAGGCAAAGAACTGTGTGTTTTCCTGTGGCATGTCGTTACCCCTCCTAAGGGTAGGCCTGGGCCATGGAGGACCTCCCAGGCTTGTTCGGACCATATGTCTGCAAAGGCCCCAGAACCAGGTTTGGTAAAGAGGGACCCATGACACTGCTCAAAAACTCACTTGATGGAAAAGGACCCATTTTAGCAGATGCCCTCAAATTTTGCATTGAGAGCGGCCACCTTTCTTTGCCTCTCATTTCTTCTTGATTCTCCATCTGTCCAGTTCCACCTTCTAGCGGCCATGCTTTTGCATTCAGATGGTTAATATTTACATTCTGTGCTGTGACCGTTGCCCATGTTTTATTCATACGTTAATTCTAAAACCTGAGTATCGGTAAGGAGAGTTTACGCCGTTATAGCTGTAAAAATATTCTTTTAGACCTGGGCCAACCAGTTGGTTAGGATTATACCTCCTTCGAAGTAGGTCCAACTTCATGACCCAGGAGGCACTTGAAGAGAATGTATTAAGATCAAAGGCAAATGGATACCCCTTTATACACTCCAAAATCTGCCAGTTTAAAATCATGTCATGTTATGCTTTACTTCATATTTGGACCTTGACTTAGTTGAATAGCATTTTTATTTTCCTTAGAGTTTCTATGTGTGTGTGGGTATGTGTGTGTGTCACGCTCTTTACCATAGTCTGAAGTTTTTGCATCTTCTCAATGATGGGAAACTTTCTATTATTTCCATCTTTGCATTCTGGATTGGCTCTTCTCAAGATCTGAGGCTTTCCTGCCACCAGGGTACTTCTCTTCACTCCTTCCCTGATCCAGTATTTCTAAGATCCTGTGTCTTCATCTCTTGTGGTTCATGCCTTCATTTTGCTGGACTACATTCACTTTAACTCCCCCCTCTTCCCCAAGAGAGAATGAAAAGTGAATTGTCTGATTTCTTGAAATAGCTTAAAATACACGTCCCACTCAATTGCTGGTTTTTCTCTGCATGTAGAACTCTCCAGTGAATGCTGTTCTCTCCCAGAACTTTTAGAGAAGACAGCTTGTCTTCTAGAGTCCAGTTTGGCTGATGTGAACGCTGATGTCAGTCTGACTAACACAGTTTTGTAGGTAATTTGTCGGGGTTTTTTTTCTCTTAAAACATTTTTCTTCATCTTTTATATTCTGAAATGCTTTGCGGATATGTGAACGTATGAGTCTTACTCATTATAGTCTTCATTTGATGACTTATTTCCATCTGAAGACTCATCTCCATTAGACCTGAGAATTTTTTTTTTTTTAAGCATCCCTAATCTCTTCCCTTTCATTTATTTCTCTTCTTTCTGGAACCTTAGTAATTGACTGAATGTTGGGCCTCCTGAACTGGTACTCTCTATCTCTTATATTTACTATCTTTCTATGTTTTTGTGACACAGGTCATTTTGGTAGTGTTCTACTAACTAGAGAGGCAATGTCTGTTACAATAACAAACATTGTAAGTCGGAGTGTTTAGGAGATACAGGAAGGTCTTAGAGGAGGCAAGAGGGATGGTTCTTATTGACAAAAAAGAGAAGGAGCCAAGAGTGAGTTGAAATACAGAAAAATGTCATAGTAAAAAGGTTGATGTTAATTTGAGTTTCTTGGCTTTGGTAGTCTTGAAAAGTAGAAATTGAGGTCATTAACTGAGGCCAAAGACTCAGGTATAAGAAGGTATGAAACCCCTGAGGAAGCAGCAAGTGGTGAGTGGGAGTCTGACCTGGAAGCCATGAAGATGAGCCTGAAGTTAAATAGGATGTATTTGTAGGGGGACCAGTTGACCAGTTGGCTTTAAGTCCAATACCTGGAACCTGTGAACAGGAGTGGGTTGGAAATTGAACAAGACAAGCACAGGAACAGGATATTGACAAAGGAACTCAACCAAGGCAAAATATTCTCATCAGTGATGTTTGTATGAGAGATTAGCTACATAATCTTGACTTTATCCCAGTCTGTGATTTAATGTTTTCCCCATGTCCCTCGCTGCTCCCTCAGTGTCCATCACCATGCCAACGTTTGTCCCAGGAAGAATTGAGACAAAAAGGAATTGGAAGCATTCAGTCCCCCAAATTTGAGGGTCTCTGCTAACGTCTTTCCATATACATCAAGTCTGCCCTCAGACATTATCCTTGGATTGCCATTGTAAAAGCAAAGTCTCACCCAAGAGAGTAATTTCATCTTGCACCAGAGTTTCCAGCTGACATTGGCTGGGATCTAGGAGCAGATTACCAGATAAGCCAAGTTCACTCACTTTCATTGACTTGAGAATGTCGAAACTGAAAGGGACCTCAGAGATCAAGCCAAGTGGTTTCGAAACGGTCTCATTTTTGGGTTTTGTTGTTGTTTTTAATGAAATAAATACTGTTCTAAAATGAACTCTTCCACTGAACCCAACACATAAGTGAGGCAAAGAGTCACTCCCCCGTTGTGGAGTAGCGGTCTGCCCTGGAGCCCCACACAGAGTTCCCCTTCACTTCCAAATGCTCCTAGGATTTCCCCTTCTTTCATAATCGATGACACAGAGTCCAGATGAGGGCAGGCGGGGTCAGAACTATACTCTGGCTCCATGTGTTCTGTTTGCTGTGCTCTTCTTGTTGCCACCAAGAGGCAGCGGATCCTGGACAGGGAAGGGCTGTTTATGAAGCCAGACTGTGACATTCTAGCTCCTCACAGGGAAGAAAGGAGCTGTCTCAGGAGAGTTATAATCTGAGGCTTTTTTTCTCTTCCTTTTTTTACCTTCGGCTCTTATGAAATCCCTCAGGATCTAATAAGGGAGCTAACTGCTCATGTTCTAGTCCCACAGATGCACGTGAGCCCTCCAGACAAAGTGCAGGTGGATTCTGTAGATTTCCCAGTCTACATCCTTGGCATCGCCGTGCACTGTGCCTCCCTAGCAATGAACAGGGCCCTTCTTGCACTGGGATGCCCATTCTCTGCCTTGTCTTGGTCACCTATTAATGTTAGTGATAATTAAATTACTTCTCTGAGAGGCAAGCAAATAAAAGCGGTTTGCAGTAATTTACCAAGTCTTCATAATTAACTGTGAAGTCATCTAAAATTTTTATCCCTATTGTCTGTAGCATTTTAATTTTAAATGAATTGATTGGCATTATTAGGGAAATTTAATTTCATTACTTAAAAGGACATTCATGTTTTGACATAATATGTCTTTTTTGAGAAGTAAAGATTTTATTATTTATTTGTTTGTTCAGAGAGCGCAAGCAAGCATGTGTGTGAGCAGAGGGAGGGGCAGAGGCAGAGGGAGAGAGAGAGAGTCTCAAGCAGGCTCCGTGCCCAGCACAGGACCCTACTCGAGCGCTTGATCTCACGACCCTGAGATTGTGACCTGAGCCGAAATCAAGAGTCGGACGCTTAACCAACGGAGCCACCCAGGAGCCCCTCACCTTTATTCTTTTTACAATTATTGTTTCCTTACTTGATTTCTCTTATTTTCTCTGGAGTATATTTTAACTGTAACAATTTTTTTTTTTTGTTATTTTTTACTCTGAATTTTTAGAAAGGGCATTTTTCATTGTTGAAAATTGACTGGTTTTCTTTAAAAGTCTCTACAGGCATCACACTATTGAAAATTCAAGTCAGGAGCCTGGGCTCCTCGTACAGGGTGCTGGTAGCCATGGGCTTCAGTGCTCCCCCCCCTTCCCTGTCCTCTGCCCCTCCACTCCAGTCTGTGGTTGGACTTCCAGGAGAAGCAATGGGAATGCCTCCGTGTTCACCTCCACTTCTTTCCTCTCCCCCAGCCCCGAGGGCCTCTGTCCTCCTGAGGTTCCTTAAATCCTTTTTCTTTTTTTTAAGATTTTATTTATTTATTTATTCATGAGAGACACAGAGAGAGTGGCAGAGACACAGGCAGAGGGAGAAGCAGGCTCCTGTGGGCAGCCCGATGCAGGACTTGATCCCAGGACCCAGGGGTCACGCCCTGAGTCAAAGGCAGTTGCTCAACCACTGAGACACCCAGGTGCCCCGAGGCTCCTTAAATCTTGCCCTGAGCCCAGTGACCTCTGGCTCTAGTTATCTCTGTCCAGTGATCTCTCCATATCCACCCCTCACCCCTCTATTCTGGAAGCTCTGCCCCGGCTTTTCCACCTGAGCCCCGCAAGCTGCATGGTGCTTTCCAGGATGGAGAGGCTCCTGCCTTCTCTCTGCAGCTCTGGACAGTCTTTCCCATTGGATAACAGTCAAAAATGGGTCTCTAACCTAAGACATGCTAACATGGAAAGAATCACCATAGAAGGAAGATACCATTCATTCGTTAGAATTCATATTACATTATTTTAAATACCTGAAAGGAAATGGCTCGGTCTTACAGGATTTTTGGCAGCTTCTGCACAGCGGTTCCCCCAACTTCAACAATAAGATTTATTCCACAAAATCTCCCCGTGAGCTGCCATTTAATACTGAAAGGCAGGTGAAAAGGCAGGTCTAAATGTATCCTTTTTTGCTGGTTCTGCCCCAGTTGTCCCTGAGCACCGAAACTTAGAGAAACAAAACTCTCTTAGAGCCCCTGTCCTTAACATATGATCCACAGGGAACACCCCCATTGATGTAAGGAGACCCTCGAAAGAGCCAGTCTACTATAAATGTCAAGGAACCAAGGTGGCCCCCACTCACCTTGGCTCCCCAGCAGCATTGTCATCTCTCACCAGCAGACACACTTTTTAGACTCAGTTACAGCTTCACATTATTGCGAAGCTGGAAAATTGAATTCTCAAAGTTAACCAAAAGGTTAGAACACATTTAAGGGGTGCCTGGGTTGCTCCATCAGTTAAGTGTCTGCCTTCAGCTCAGGTCATGATCTCAGGGTCCTAAGATCGAGTCCCACGTGGGACTCCCAGCTCAGCAGAGTCTACTTCTCACTCTCCCCTTCTGCCCCTCCCCACTGCACATAACCTCTCTTTCTCTCTCTTTCAAACAAATGAATAAAATCTTTAAACACACACCCACACCCACACACACACACACATTGGAGGTCAAGCTCTTAACAGCCAATCTAATTATATTAGCAAGGTCTTTTGGGGGGGAAAGCATCGCATCAAATAAAGAATGTCTTTAGTTTGCCCTTTCTCCCACCCAATGTGACTGCAAAAAAGTATCTAGATTCCCAGGTGGAATTCTGGCTTGAGGGGCCGATGAGGCACCAGCCAAGCCTTCAGTAGCCAGCTGAAGTGCTGAAGCAGGAGGTTGGCTTTCAGTGGGCACATTGAACTTCCTCGTAATGGGACCATGGTGGGCTTTCAAAGCTGGAGCTCAGGTCGTGAGCAGAGGGCTCACGTCCCGAGCAGAGGGCTCACGTCCCCCTGGAAGCTGCTTCAAGTGCAGTGCCACCCGAATCTGCCAACACGTCCACTGTTCTCAGAGCTAAGCTCTTCCATGTAGCTGTCCATCAAGTGGAATTTGGTCCTGACTGTGAGAACAACCAATCAAAGGCATGAGAGACATAGGACAATATCTGTTTCACTCTGATTATCTTCTGTCCACGTAGCAGATAGAACTCAGGACTATAACTGGAAAAAAGAGAAGCACATGGTCCCTTCCCATTTTTCCTCTTACATTCCTATTTCATTACACCAGCAGCAACAAGTAAGAAACTCTTTTTTTTTATTTTTAAGATTTTATTTATTTATTCATGAGAGACACAGAGAGAGGGGCAGAGACAGGAAGCCTAATGTGGGACTCGATCCCAGGACCCCAGGATTACAACCTGAGCCAAAGGCAGATGCTCAACCACTGAGCCACCCAGGAGTCCCAAGTAGGAAATTCTAATGAAGCCCAGACTTGCTAGAGACTTCCTTGGTTGTCCATTAAACCTTACAAAGACTTCCCCCAAGCATTTTTCCTGTCTGTAACTATGCTGAAGTTGTAAGTTTTGAAGTTGATTTGAAAATCTAAATGGTTGGTTACCTCCTTTTGCTAACAGAGGGTTGCCTCTTAGAGCTTGAATATTCCAAGTTTCTATTTTAGTGGAAATGATCTGCACCTTTCTTACTTGAAAGCATTTAGGTGGTGCCTACACAGCCTGGAACTACAGAAACATTTAGAACCATAATGGGCTTTGGGGGTGTGAGGGTGGGTGGAAGACAAAGCAATACCATGGATCAGATATTTCGTTGAAAGCCATCAGGTGAAACAACAATGAAGTGAAGGTGATAAGCATGAATCTGACCTACCATTGGCCCCCTCTTCGGGTAAGATTTGAGCCTTATAGGTCCTGTGTGTCTTCAGGGGTCAGCCCCACTCCATGTGACCTGGGGAGCAAGTGATTGGGCCGCACCTATGTTTCATACCTACATGTGTGACCCCAGAGTAGGGGTAGGAAGAGAAGGGGTTAGTTCCCTATTCTCTTGTCACACTCCAGTGAGGGACCCCAGGGAGTCTGAGAATCCTAAATTTGTGCCTGGCCTTGCAGGTCGCTATGAGTGTCTGTCAGCTTGAGGTGCTTTGACAAAGTACCACAGACTGGGTGGCTTCTAAACAACAGAAATGTATTTCTTACAGTTCTGGAGGCTGGAAGTCTTGAGATCAGGTGTCAACGTGCTTGGGGTTTGGAGAGAGCCCTCTTCTGGCATGCACATGGCCAACCTCTCCTCTCCTCACATGGCTGAAAGAGTGGGGGAGCTCTAGTCCCTCTTCTTGTAAAAACACCCACCCATTCCAGAAGGGTCCACCCTCAAGACCTAGTTGCCTCCTAAAGACCCCACCTCCAGGTACCACCACACTGGGCAATTAGGACTTCCACATATGAATTTGGGAGGCAAAGGGCAGGATACATTCAGTCTATTACAGTAACTATCTTTTTTTTTTCTCAAGGTAGGAAGATAGAACATATTTTATTTTAAACTCATTATTGATGTATATTTTTAACCATTTAGGTACAGGATAGGCAGACCTGCATTTGTTCGTGAAAGGTGGCCTGCTATAAACCCCAGTGCTGTGCTAGTGAGTGGGCATGGACCCCTCCACACAGGAATTGGAGACCTGGGGTTGGGAACAGACTTTTCAGGCCCAGAAGCCATCAGTGTGTGTTGGGGGCTGGGGAGAGCAAGGGATCGGGGAGGCTGGGGGAGGGGGTGCCTCGCCTTGCGCATGCACACCTGCCACGCGGTTTCCCTCCCTCTGCCTCGGGAAAGGGCACCTTCATCCGTCCCCAAGCCACCCATTCCATCCTTCTATGGCTCTGAAATATTTCCTTCTTCTCTGCAGCCAAAAGTATCCCCATTTCCACTGTGGCATCGTCTAGTACCATCCAAAAAGCTGGCAGTTGAGGCAGGGAGGCAAAAGTGCTCCCGAGTGGGCACAGCAACCCGCCTGGAGTGCAGGAGAAGGGGTGCAGGAAATGGCCTTAAATTCATGTGCCATTCAAAGGCGAGGCGGGAGCGCTCATTCTGTGCACCTGCTTGGCGCTAAGCACGCATGTGTCCGCCGCGTCCACGGAGCCCCACCTCCAGGAGCAGGTGTTTCTGCGTGGACGGAGCCTGGCGGAGCGTGGCCGCTCTGCGGGGCCTTCCATCACTGCCTCCCAAACTGTCTGTGGGGATGACCTGCTTTGTTTCAATTTACAACCTCTTGCCAACGAATAAATACAACATAATAAAAGTAAATTACGAAAAGAATAAAGTGGAACAGGAAGATGTACAACACACAAGCCTTAACTTCTTATTAGATGCAACAGACATGCAGTTTTTCTGATAAATTGCTTTCGAAGTTTAAATGCCTTCCTCCCTATTTCTCTTCTGACCTGGCAGACCAGCCCCCATCACAGACCATACTTGGGCAGGACTATCCTAAATGATGAGCATAGGTCAAAGCTTGTATTTAAAATTATAAAAATGTATGTTTATGATGATGACGTTTTCATGAAATTTTCAGGGAAAAAAAATCAATGCACATCATGTTCAATTTGCATTACTCTTCATCTGTTTTTAAATCTTTTCAGGTTAACAAGCACACATTTTACGTAGCTATAGTCCTTAGGCTTGTTTCTATTCTGCTTTTACTCACTGGCCCTTTTCTCACACCTACATCCAGAGAGCCCCTTCCGGGGTCCCAGCCTTGTCACCTGCCACCTGGTCACCTGGTGGCTGTCCCAGCTTGCACACTGTTCTCCCCTCTCACCTCTGTTTCCCGTTCAGGGAAAGCCCTCTGAGGTGCCCGGGTGTCTTCCAGAGCCCTTCCTTCCAGCATTTCACACCTTATAGGATGATGTCTGTGTTCCTCCATGGCCTGACCTGGCCCCCCACTTGCCTCTCCAGCTTCATTTCTTATTGATTTCCTCTGCTGTGACCCTTCCCACCCTAGACCGTGTGCATCAGCCACTGAGCTCCATGCCGTTCTGGAAGGTTCCTGCCTTTTCATGCCTCCCTGCCTGGGGCATCGATAAACCACCCTCTGCACCAGCACTCAGTGAACGGAAGCTGTTTATTCTGATGGAGAACTCCACATTTTGCTGCATTTCTCCAGATAGTTTTCTAGAACAGCACCGACTTAAAACACTTTTCTACAACCTTTTTTTTAAACATAGGAATTATTTCCCCCAAATGCAGTTAGAAAGTCCAAGATTATGGACCCTATATAAACATTGTTACATGATGCCAACTTGTCTTCCAGAAAGGTTGAGCCACTTTTCAGTGTCCATTTTGGCAGTTGTTATTGTGATGGTTATTATTACTAAAGAGAAGTTGCAAATTCAATACAAATAACTTTTTTCTGGGCCATCTGCAAGTAGTTACCAACCTGATGCCTGAATCCAATAGAATATCTCCTCAAATCGAGGACATGCTTCTAGATGATCACAATAAGACTATGAGGATCCAGATGTTAACACTGATATAATAGTGCCTTGCAACCCCGAGGCTCCACTTACAGTTCCCCATTTGTCTCAGGGGGAACTGTAATGAAAGGATCCAGTTGAGGTTTGTGTGTTGCAATGGGTGTCTTATCTCTTGAGTGTCCTTCAGCCTAGAACAACGCTGGTCTTTCCTGCATTCTCCTCACCTGGACACTTTTTGAGGGCTACAGGTCCATCATTTGGTAGAATGCCTTTCAGTCTGGGTTTGTCTGATGTTTCCCCATGATTAGATGGAGATTGTGCATCTTTTTTTTTTAATTGTGCATCTTTTTATGACATAAAATTTACCAT
This sequence comes from Canis lupus baileyi, assembly GCF_048164855.1. Classification (NCBI taxonomy): domain Eukaryota; kingdom Metazoa; phylum Chordata; class Mammalia; order Carnivora; family Canidae; genus Canis; species Canis lupus. The sequence goes on along the minus strand of NC_132867.1, from coordinate 33,121,218 downwards.
CTTAACCATTTTTAAGTGGACGGTTCAGTAGTGTTAAGTTGTTTTGCAAGAGCGTTCTTTGGTGAGTGTCCTAGACATTTCAGGTAGGCTCACCTGGCGCCACCACCCCTCCCTCCTGCTCTCCCTCGGGTGTAACCCTGCAGGCCCTTTGGAAGTGACTCCCCAGGGCACTTGTCATGTGACTTCACGTGCCACTGTGGGTCTGACCCCCTCCTAGAAATATACGTTCTTAGGAATGTCTGGCACATAGTAGGTATGCAACCCATGAGGACAGAGTGAAGCAGGACACTTGGGGGAAATTCGGGAATGTAGAGGAATTTGACTTTCCAGGAGCATAAGAATGTACCCCAGGTGATGTCACTCTAGAGTAAATCAGTGCTCCATAAAGTCTTTATTGATTTTTAGCCAAAATGTGACTTTAAGAGATTACCCCTGAGGGACCTGGAGCAAGATGATTGTTTTATGTGCTTTCATAATGGAATTCACAAAACGTTCGGTCAGACTTCCTTGAAGTGCTTGTTCTGCATGACCTCACAGAAAATATGAGGCTGATCGAGGAGTGCCCCACTTCAGTTAACGCACTCGCATTAAAGAAAATGTAATTGAGTGCAGCACTAAGACACTGGAGTGATAAACAACCTGGAATTTTCTGGGCAGATTCCTACATTGGAAAAGATAGGATCTTGGGCCTTTTAAGGAGCCAAATCCCCGAATCCTATGTGCCCATGGAAAATGCAGTCAAGCAGGAGCTGACTCTGTGTGCTTCAACTATTCTGAACAGTAGGACTACTGTGGCCCCTTGACACGGAGCCAATATTGACAGAATATTGCCATGTTGCGATTCAGATTTTATTGGCATGGACACTGTGTATTAGCTTCTCTTCCTTTCATAAACAGATTACCCGGGTAACCAACTCCTAGGTAAAATAATTCAGAAAGAGCTAAAGCTAAACATTCTCCAGAAAGTGCTAGTTCTTGCAATCCTACTTTCAAATATCCAAACCAGCCAAGTAAAACTAACAACAATATTTTTAACTCTTGGAGGAAGATAAAACTATTCAAATGTATTTTTGGTCACATACAGAGCATTAGAACAGTATTTAAAATAAACAGGGTAGGCAGGCAGATCACTATTTCTGACATTGCAAATAGTCCAACCAAGCCTTACAAATGTCCTCTGGGGATTATTTTTCTTTGTACTAAAAATAAAAGTTTTAAAATAGCCACTTGCCAAAAAGAGTTTCTTGATGCTGGAGAAAAGGGCATAGATTGGGAACTTTTACTCTGTATTTACACTGATCATGATTTCAACACAGCATTAATTTGTAAGGGCAGGTTTCCCCCACTATCGAAAAGTAGAGTGTTCCCATGAAAACTTTCATCAGCCGAAACGGTGTAAAGTGAAAAAGCAATCATCATTAATTTATATGAAGAAAATTTTTTGAGTGTTTCCAGACCCCCAAAGTCACCCTTCTTGGGCTTTTCTTAGGCTGCATCTTGCTAAAGGATGAACAAAATCAATCAAGATGGAGCCCAGGTGCTCACAACACAGTTCAAAGGGGGGCTGGTTGCGGAGATGCTGAATGTAGTTCCTGGGGAAGGCTCAGGGGGGTGCCACCCTTGCTGCTGGGCTGCACACTCCCCATAACTCACTGAAAAACCAACACCGAATAGTATTTTCTCTTTTTGCCCTTTTTTCATAGGAGCAAAAGTCCTCTTTGGATTTCCTTCAGTTAAGAAAAAATGGGTACTAATACAGGCCTTCGGTTAAAACCAAGGACCATAATGAGAACTTTCAAAAAGTGGGGTATACCTGTATTGCCAGAACTGCTTTGCCCAACATTACTTTTCTTCGTTCTTTTATTTCACCACCGAGTCTCCATTTAGCTTCCCCCAGGCTCTCACTGCATTTCCCAAACAGATGTATCATTCTTCTGATGTCTTTGTGAAATCATGTCAATATTTCCAATTTTTAACACATTATTTTCTTTTTGTTGCCACTTCAACCAAATGTTCTTCTGGTACATTTCAAGTTATTCTACTAAGTATTAAAATTATTAAAGAATTGCAAAATAGTTTCCATTATAAAAACCCTATTTTCATCATTTAAAACTTTACAACAATCCTCTTGTAACGATATTTTCCAGTAACTAGATGTCTCGTAAAAGTCCATAACCTTGAGATGAGTATCAGTCCGGATATTCATCATTTGCTTCTGTTCTTTTTCCTCAATTCTCGTTCTTATTCTCCATTACCTGTTTGTTATACGTGTAGAATATGGAGAAATGATATAGGGAGATCCTGCTTTTAAATTCTTATAGAAGTCGAGGTGGGTGACCTGATGTGGAGCAGTTCACAGGAAGAGTTTTAAAATTTACCATCTCACAGAAACTTACAGCCTCTTCCAATGCAAGTAAGCTCTTCCTCACTGGCACCTTCATGGATTGCTCGCATCTGTGCCAAAATATGCCTTTGGTCAGCCACAGGTTCAGACTAGAGCAAAGCTTGTTAGAGTCATAAATCATACAACCCCTATTACTTACTTTGTATCAGAGTGCACAACAAAGCGAGAAAGAATATCCAATGGAAAAAAGACGGTCTCTTCGACAAATGATATTGGGGAAATTGGACAGCCACATGCAGAAGAATGAAACTGGACCACTTTCTTACACGATGCACAAAGATAAACCCAAAATGGATGAAAGACCTAAATGTGAAAAAAAAAAAGAAAAAAAAAAGAAGAAAAAAAAAAGACCTAAATGTGGGTCAGGAATCCATCGAAATCCTAGAGCACACAGGTAGCAACCTCTTTGACCTCAACCGCAGCAACTCCTTGATAGACACATCTCCAAAGGCCAGCAAAACAAAAGCGGAAATGAACTATTGGGACTCCATCAGAATAAAAAGCTTCTGCACAGCAAAGGAAACACCCAACAAAACCAAAAGGCAACCTACAGAATGGAAGAAGATATTTGCAAACCACATATCAGATAAAGGGCTAGTATTCAAGATCTATAAAGAACTTATCAAACTCAACACCCAAAAAACAAATAATCCAGTCAAGAAATGCGTGGAGGACACGAACAGACATTTCTCCAAAGAAGATATACAAATGGCCAAAAGACACATGAAAAAATGCTCCACGTCACTCAGCATCAGGGAAATACAAATCAAAACCATGATAAGATACCACCTCATATCAGTCAGAATGGCTAACATGAACAACTCAGGAAACAGTAGATGTTGGCAAGGATGCAGAGAAAGGGAAACCCTCTTACACTGTTGGTGGGAATGCAAACTGGTGCAGCCACTCTGGAAAACAGTATGGAGGAGGTTCCTCAAAAGTTAAAAATAGAGCTACCCTATGACGCAACAGTTACACTACTAGGTATTTATCCAAAGGATACAAATATAGTGATCCGAAGGGGCACCTGCACCCCAGTGTTTATAGCAGCAATGTCCACAATAGCCAAATTATGGAAAGAGCCTCAATGTCCATCAACAGATGAATGGATAAAGAGGTGGTATATATATATACAGACAATAGGCTATTACTCAGCCATCCAAAAAAATGAAATCTTGCCATTTGCAATGACGTGGATGGAACTAGAGGGTATTATGCTAAGTAAAATAAGTCAGTCAGAGAAAGACAAGTTTCATATGATTTCACTCATAGACGGAATTTAAAAAACAACAGATGAAACATGGGGAAAGGGAAAAAAAATATGGTAAAATAAAAACAGAGGGAGGCAAACCATAAGAGACTTAACTGTAGGAAACAAACTGAGGGTTGCTGGAGGGGAGGGGAGTGGGTGGATGGGGTAACTGGTGATGGGCGTTAAGGAGGACACATGATGCAATGAGTACTGGGTGTTATATATTATAAGTGACTGATGAGTCACTAAATTCTACCCCTGAAACTAATAATACACTATATGTTAGCTAAGTCGATTTAAAAATTTTTTTGAGTCGATTTTAAATTTAAAAACTTTTTTAAAAACCTAGAATCTGGCTTCTTGTATTAAAAGATAAATCTGGGGGAAAAGTTTTTTTCAGTGCTCTTAACCCCATCTCACTTGAGAGCCTGAGACCTGAATGAACTCACCAGTGTTCCCTTTAAGTAGTATTTTACTGACTCACCACCATTATCTTGAGGGCACATCCATGTACCCAAACTGTCTCTTTTTCGGTACTGTCTTGGGGATATACAAGAAGGCCTATTTGGGTACAGTCTGGGTCACAGTGAGAAGGCACCCGTGTGCTTGTCTGCACCAGCTACATGACCTTGCTTGAGCAAGTAATCTGAGCTCGCCAAGCCTCGTTGCTGCTAATGTAAAGAAAGATAAGAATGCTGTCCCTTTGTCCTCTCAAGGGTTTCAGGAAACTCAGATGAGTTCACGCATTTGAAAAGACCTCGTACACTGCAGAAAGTAGGTTGAATGTAACCCAGAATTATTAGTCAAAGCCTGCATAATAAACTGGAAAACACGAAGCACATTCTCAGAAGAACATCAGGACCCTCTGTAGGACCCAGTTCCATATATTTCTAAGGACTTAATCCACTGGAACAAGGGGATATTTGAGAGCCTGGCATTTAAAGCATTAGGCTGATTAGATCATTACCAGCAGGACATTTGTGCACCTCACAAACAAGTCCTTTATCTTCTTGCTTGCCTGTGAAACTTAGAGAAACACCTACATAATAGGATTCATCATGGAGCTTGTGCTTGTCTGAACTCATTTATGAGCGTGTCCGTCTTTATCCAGAACAAACAGGGTTTAATGAAAGTTCTTACAGAAGGAATCCTGTGCCGTGAATCAAACACAGTGGGTTTTAAACTTCCTGACACTACTTAATTTGTCAGACAAGTTTCTCTTATTTTTTTTTTCCCCAGCCCTGGCCTTGTTCAGAATTTTCCAACGATTCCTGGAATAAGTAGGCTACATTTATCCATCTTTGCCTTCTCACAATTTCCAGTGACTCGGATGGGAGTTTCATGCAGCTGGGTTGACAGCGATTTATTATATTATTATTATTATTATTATTTTATTGTTGTTATTATTATTATCAGAAGCCTGTTTTTGGTGTTCAGGAGAAATATCTTTATGTTGCTTTATAGTGCTCCATTAGCATAGATAGTAAATACATTTGAGTGTTACTATCCCTGCCTGCTTTCCCGAACTTCATTCCATTATATAAACTGAATCATATTCTTTGGGATTATAATCTTTCCCCTCTCTGCTGTTGTACTTTTGGATGCTCTGGATTCAGAGTGTTGGAGCTGAAGGATCCTTTACCACTGGCTTTGCAGCAAATGGGACTGACCACCTGATCCCTGGGAGGTGGAATATTCCACCCAGTGTAGGTCAGTTTGTTTTGAGTAAAGCTGAGGTTAGAGACCAAACCTGACGCCTGGACCAGTGTCCTTTCTAAGATGCCCTGGCTCCTTGGAGATCCAGAGTAGGACCTCTGTTATTCAAAAATTCTTAAACAGCCAGGTTTTCTGCAGAGAAGGGTATATAACAGTTTGATTGTTAGAAGTTTAACATTTGACCATTTTGAGATCAGCATCTAAAACGAACAGTTTAGACCTGCCTTTTTCATAGGGGTGAAAGGCTTTTCCTTGACAATTTCTTTTCTTGGTAAATTTTTTTTTAAGATTTTATTTATTCATTCATGAGAGACACACAGAGAGAGGCAGAGACATAGGCAGAGGGAGAAGCAGGGTCCCTGTAGGGAGCCTGATGTAGGACTCGATCCCAGCACCCCAGGATCATGACCGGAGCCCAAGGCAGACGCTCAATCACTGAGCCACCCAGATGCCCCTTTTTTGGAAATTCTTGAGGATGCCTTTCCTAGATCATTCCAGGTCCTCAATCACCCTAAGCCTCATTCACCGTGTTTTGCTAGAGGCGGTGGTGGTGTGATATATAGGGTGAAAAACAGCCTGGGCCTGGCCCTGGCCCTGAGGCCTGCTTTCTTAGAAAAGGCAGCTGGCCTTGCAAACCTCTCGATCTTTGCTTTTCTCCACTGTGTCACTTTGTTGGTTTGTCCGCACAGGACACCTACGCAGGGCGGACACTTCCATAGAGTGGCCAAATGTCTCGCAAATTGTCAGCAGCAATAAGAGAACTGTGCCTTTTCCACCAGTTGAACATGGGACCATAGGAACCTCCTTGACAGCTTGAACTTGTCAACATAGTTTGCCACTGGGTATGATGGATCATTCTTCACTATTTTAAGAATTTGTGTTAGGCTGGGTATAGTTTCATTGTCGCCTTGCTTCAGATTCTGATTCTGAGTCAAACATCCGAGAGAATTAAGCATGATGGGTAGCCTTAGTTCCCCATCTGTAGAAGAGAAATAGTGCCTATCTCACTGACTAGGCTGAGGATGAAGAGAGGGAGTGTATGCAGAGTGCCTGCCTTAGAACCTGGGAGACAGTGAACTGTCACATTATGATAGCTGCTGCGTGCCATCATCTGCATCACTGTCATTGTCATTATTTGCTGCTCTGCCTTGTAGGGTCCCCTTATGTGAAAAATGGATACTACATTCCTCATCTTTTTTAGTACGGTTAAAGGTGAAAGTTGGGGGCACCTGGGTGGCTCAGTGGTTGAGCGTCTGCCTTTGGCTCAGGTCGTGATCGCGGGGTCCTGGGATCAAGTCCCACGTCGGGCTCCAGGCTCAGCGGGGAGTCTGCTTCTCCCTCTGCCTATGTCTCTACCTCTCTCTTTGTGTCTCTCAGGAATAAATAATTAAGGTCTTAAAAAATAAAAATAAAAGAGAAAGTTTTTTCAGCGTCTGTTACTGTTTTGAATTATCTGGAAATTTGAAAACCCGCCACGTGTACTCACTAGCATGCATCTTATGTGATTCAGCCTTGCATCTCCCCAGGGGCCTGAGAAGAGTACACTATGATGGTTGGAATGGTACAGGGATTTCGCTGTATTGGGTTGGGTTTTATCCCTGGCCTTCCTCTTGAGTCTCTCCCTGCCTCGAACCTTTATGTAATCTGCACCAGTCTTTTCATAGCTGAAATGAGAACACAGAGGTCACCCCTCCACACCTGGGTGGGTTGTTGAAGGAGTCAGGAGCTGCTGCTTCTGAAACAGGTGACCAGAACGAGCCTTACATGCACGAAGTGTCTAGTCCAACGGGCATTGCCTTTCTGTGGCGCTGCTATGGTCTTCACAGCTTTATGTTAAATTGCATAAAGTGTCCCAGTGTTTCATCAACAGTGAGAAACAAAAACTTCCATAATGGGACGCCTGGGTGGCTCAGAGGTTGAGCATCTGCCTTCAGCCCAGGGCGTGATCCTGGATCCCGGAATCAAGTCCCACGTCGGGCTCCTTGCATGGAGACTGCTTCTCCTCCCTCTGCCTGTGTCTCTGCCTCTCTCTCTCTCTCTCTCTGTGTATGTCTCTCATGAATAAATAAATAAAATCTTTAAAGAAGAAGTTCAAAAAAAAATTCCATAATAGTTGGTCCTCCTCTGAAAGGTGGGCTGAGATGTTCCCTTGCTCCTGTTTCCAGCATTTTGAAAAGTCAAAATTTTCCCAACTGACTGTATTGCCAATAATGATGAAAAGAAACCAAGTCCAAGAGAAGTCTGTTATATACTTTTAGTGTCAGTATGGAACTTCTTATCAGTGGCGCCTGGGTGACTCAGTCGGTTAAGCATCTCCCTTCAGTTCAGGTAATGATCAGGGTCCTGAGATGGAGCCTGGTGTGGGTCTCTCTGCTCAGCAGGGAGTGTTTTTGTTTGTGACGTTTTTACGTAAAATGTCCTGTTATTGATACTGCTATACGCCGAGGGGTGCATGATAATTGATTGTCTCCTTTTATGTGTCAGGTTGCTCCTTCCCTGGATTAGGGGTGGTCATTCTGATCCAGTTGATACAATTCCTCATCAGCTCTTCATCTGATGGTTTCAGCGTCCAGTGCATAACTCATTTTGAAAGATTTTTTTTTTCCCAAAATTCCTGAGAGGGTCTTAGAAATACTGAGTGATTTCTAATGAAATCATGATTTTCGGGTGAATTCATTCATTCAGGCAATAGCACGATTCAAAATGTTTTCACATTTTTATATAGAAACAGGTACTTTTCAGGATTCTAACTAGAAAAGTAAAAATAATTCTAACTCTCAAAGAAAAGAAGATAGGTATGAGAAGTAATTAGTCATGGTTTGGCCTCTGTACTCCCTTCTCATAAATCCCGCCTGAAGATTTGAAATGTGCATTGTTTCCAAGAATGTTTTTTAAGACAACACAGGGATTTTAAAGCATTTTTCCCCCTTAAAACACAAACAATTCAAGGCAATTTAAAGTGCTCCACATTCCTTTTGCTAATAATGTAAAAGAAGAAGGAGAAAAAGAGAAAAGAAAAGAAAGTGGTTAAATATTGAAATGCCCCTTTAAATAAAGCATAATGATGCACCATCTCACAGAGCAGGTGTGTCTATTCTGCTTCTAATCCCCTTTGTATGCTAATCATATTCCTGATTTCAGACTTCCCTTTGGTCTGAAAAGACTTTTACTTTACAGTTTGTTGTGGGGATCCCTGGGTGAGTCCTACCTCGGGCTCCCTGCAGGGAGCCTGCTTCTCCCTCTGCCTGTGTCTCTGCCTCTCTCTCTCTCTGTGTCTCTCATGAATAAATAAATAAAATCTTTAAAAAAAAAAGAGATACAGTTTGTTGTGTGTCATAAGTAGACCTGATTCTGGAGCTGAATTTACTAAGATTTGATCATGAGCCCAGCACTGTGCTCCAGGCTAATCTACTGGAATATATGACATCCTTTGGAATCCAGAAATATTGGTCCATCTTATGAATTTATGGCCAAAAGTTTATTTGGGACCTATGCTCAAGACTTTAAAATCATACCTAGGTTTCTTGGTTTTTATATATCCTTCCACTTTTTATGTGGAATAACCTTCATCGGAATCATTTCAGGAAATGAGAAAAGTAGGATACGGTCATGAGTCAGACCTGGAAAGCTACAGCATGGAATTAATTAGTCAGAAGAAGGGTTTCAGTGGCCAGCATGAGCTGTGTGCTATCAGGAAGTGGCGTGACTTTCCATGATTTTATGTACTGTAAATCATGTGGCATAATGCTCCAGACACCTGGAGTCTTTTTTTTTTTTTCCTTTTTCAATCATAGTTTTTGAGATAAAATTGGAAAGTCCTAGGGAGCGCCACATTCCTTTCAGTAATTGGCCATTCCTGCTGTCAGCTTGAGTGGATTTCCACCCATTCCCGCACCAGTGGGCAGAAGGACATTAACCCCCACAGCTCTTTGGGGTTGTTGGGTCAAGTGCGAAAAGGCGATCAACCTCAACAGACTCACTTTTTTACAAAGGGAGCAACATGTCTCTTCCTTTTGTTTCTAGTACCTTCTTGCAAACCCCAGGTCTCACACCTTATACAACTACGTGGTTTATGGTCTGCAACAGGGTTGCTTCTCCCTGCATCGTCCGTGCCTTCAGAAAAGGCACTCTGAAATTCAGAATATCGCAATGTGTTCCACTCTTCTGTCATCCCGCTAAAGAGAAAAGAAAACCTTGTGGAAATGTGGTGGGTTAAAAGTCTGAGTCACGTAACGCTGTAAAACTACATCGCAAGAGGAAAATGCTGAAAATATACGGTTACCCGTTAAAACTGCGTACAGAGGTGAGGGCGTTGAGTTTTATTGAAAACGCAAGTCGAGTAATCGAGTCACGTCTTCCCTATCTGTTATGCTTGATAGGTACATAGAGCATTCGATCATGATAGTTTGGGGGATAGATTTGATATTTATATATGTGTGTGTATATATATATATATATTTTTTTTTTTTTAAGAGCATAGCTAAAGTGATAATTCAATTAAGAGTGGCCTCCTCTGTGAGCGTTCACACTCCCCATTCAGCATCAATGACATTCTAGTTGACTGTGATGTCCTTGGCAACCCAGTAAACATTCTCCCGGGAAGAATCCAGTAAACCAGGTTTGCCTTGTTTGCCAGATGTGGTACTCTGGCAAGATTTCTACGGAGGATTATTGGTCTACAAGTTGTCTGAGGATGGTTTGATGTTCTTGTCACATGGTATCACTTAGCAATCAGACGGTAATCAGCAAAATCGTCCTCCCCTTCTATCCTAGGCCAGTGCTTCTCAAACCCTACCATGTGCCATGGATGAAATGTTTGTGTTGCCCCGAAATTCACCTGTTCAAATCCTAGCCCCGAAACACGTGGGTGGCTCAGTGGTTGAACATCTGCTTTTGGCTCAGGCTGTGATCCTGGGGTCCTGGGTTCGAGTCCTTCATTGGGCTCCCCGCACAGAGCCCCTACTTCTCCCTCTGCCTGTGTCTCTGCCTCTCTCTGTGTGTCTCTAATGAATAAATAAATTAAATCCTTAAAAAAAAAGAAAGAAATCCTAGCCCCCAGGGTGATGGTACTAGGAGGCAGGGCCTTTGGGAGGTGATTAAGTTAAGAGGACAGAGACCTCATGAATGGAATTCGTGACCTATTTAAGAGACCCGAAAGTTACCTGTCCCGTTCCACCATGTGACAACACGGTAAGAAGACAGCCATCTGCACCCCACCAGATACTAGATCTGCTAGTACCTTGATCTTGGGCTTCCCAGCCTCCAGAGCTGTACAAAATAAACGTCTGTTGTTTATTAGCCACCAGATAGGGTGCGTAGGTGACCTGGGAATCTTGTTAAAATGCTAACTGTACTTTGGTAGATCTCAGGTGAGGCCAAGGCTCTGCATTTCTCACAAGCTCAGGTATTGCCAGTGCTGCTGGCTCAGGGTCACCATGTGCTGTATAAATGAGCTAGGTCTGCAGAGTCAGCAAGAAACCAAACCCTAAAGGGTGAAGCTGGCTGCCTGAGGCTAATGTGTTCAGAGCCCTTGTGTGCTGGCAACCTCAACCTCAGTTCTCTTTACATCACACTAACACCACTGCCCGCAGGAAACTCTCCAGGATGGAGGAACCTTCAGAGGCACAAGGCGTGAGTCCCCTGCTGGCCTTCCCACCCAGCATCTCAAACTTTTTGCATCCTCTGAGCACATGGCTGTGTGCCCCAAACTCTGCCAAAGCCTTGGAAAGTTCTGGTAATCCCCTCCCTTTCTCCATTGGTTGGTCTCTTTCTCAGTAAGGGATAGTTTCTACGACTATTGGTCACCCAAGTCTCCTCGTGGGACCCACGGAGACCTACTCTTAAGCTTTCATTCTAAACATTTGTGACACACCCCTCTTGCTTTTATCCTCTGTCATGCAGAGAAAGGGCTCAGAAAGTTCAGAAAGACAATAAGGGATTTCAGCTTCACAGACCACAGAAGCAATGCTAGACATCCTGTGAAAAAGGTCTGAGAGGTTTATGAATTCCTTAAGGCTGATTTAAAGAAAGAGTCAAGAAAGAATGTTCACAAGGGGAGTATCCCAGCCCAGAAATTTGAGCCGATGCTGGATGTCAGAGCCACCCATCGTCAGAAGGCGGGTTTGGACCAGCTGAAGAATCCTTAAGCCAAAGTGACAGAACTGATTTCCGCTGCCTTTTTTCCCCAACTGCCCTGATGGAAGTAGGTTAAATCTTTAACTGGTTATTTTATTACCATGGAATTTTCAAATAAACCAGCAGATCGACATCATTATTTTAAGATCCTAGGAAATATGATTCAGGATTCGTCATTCGTTTTTCCAAGGAAGAAACTGGTATAGATATTTTCTGCGAGGGTAAATTTCTGTGACTTTTCCAGTTAGAAGCTGGCCGGTCAACCTTTCGTAAACTCTAGTTGAAAAGAAACAGTGTTCAGAATGGAGGAGTAAAAATAGTTACCACTGGCCTGCACACATCCTTGATGGTTTCCATAGTGTGATGGGTGCCTCCGAAAGCCTTTCCACTGTTTTCTTTGTTTAGAGGCAGGGAGAAAGGCCCTATGATTGCCAAGAATGTGGCATTTGAAAAGGGGAGTTTAATCATTGTCATAGAGTGGCTTGTCTTTATCAACATCTGAGTTGTGGTTTTGCACATATGAAGAACTGGCTTACAGCTGGCTGTTGGATGAAAAGGCAGGATGCAAATCCCAGCAGATGCAAGATAAAGCTCTGCACCCACCACCACCTGAACCTGCATGGAGGCAGCTGTGCTTGTGTTCCTGTGCTGGACTGGAGCTCTCCTTCCATTCCTACCTAATCATTTTCTTTCAGGGAGCTTTCCTTGAAACCATTGAGGCAAACTGTAGGCAGGAATCTGTGCTCTGCAGAGTCCCCTATATGATGATGTTGTTGGAAGAGTGGTAAATCGAGATGGGCACGCTTTATATGGTCACATACTCTTAAGGTTTCCCATGAGGGTCTTAAACAGTAGACATTTATTCTCTCACAGTTCAGGAGGCTGTAAGTCCAAGTTCAGGGTGTCGGCAGCATTGGTTTCTTCTGAGGCCCCTCTCTCCCTGGCTTGGGAAGGACTGCTTTCTCTGCTCTCTCACTGCATCATCATGTCGCCTTTCCTCTGTGTGTGTGGATCTGGAATCATAGCACAGAAGTAAGAATTGCAGGACGCCTGGGGGGCTCCGTGGGTTAAGCATCTGACTCTTGATGTCAGCTCAGGTCTTGATCTCAAGGGTGTGAGTTCGAGCCCCACAATGGGCTCCACGCTGGGTGTGGAACCTACTTAAAAAAAGAAGTGAGATTGGGGCAGCCTGGGTGGCTCAGCGGTTTAGCGCTGCCTTCAGCCCAGGGCATGATCCTGGAGACCCGGGATCGAGTCCCACATCAGGCTCCCTGCATGGAGCCTGCTTCTCCCTCTGCCTGTGTCTCTGCCTCTGTCTCTCTCTCTGTGTCTCTCATGAATAAATAAATAAAATATTTTTTTAAAAAGTGAGAATTGCAACAACAGTCACATACATCTCTACATGGTAGTTTAGGCCACTGGAGATGGCTTTACTCTGTGAGAAGACTTCTGTAGAAGTACAGCTGGGTGTTCTGCAGACAACAGGGTATACCGTGGCCACTTAGGAGTCTTGGTTGTGCTCCTTCTATTTTGACTTGCTCCTCCTTACCCTCAAAGTGCTGTCCTGCAGCTGCTACCACCTGCAGGAACATTGGGATGAGGGGCACGCTCAGGGTGACACCTGGATTCTGTGTTCAGTAGCTCCTTGGTTCAGTTTGGGTGGCCAGATGTCCCCTGTGGGCACATGGGCTCCTCAGAGAGCCCTGGTGGAGTCTCTTCTGGGCCTTTGCACCTGGCACAGCCAGTGCCTGGCCTGTAGTACATAATAAATTGTAGATAAACTGGGCAAAGGAATGAATTGATGTCATCAGCAAACTGGTTCAGACCCACCTGCACGTGGCCCAGCCGTGGAGGCTATGGCCCCCTTGCCAAGTCCCTTATCCTCATTCTTCCTGTGTAGTCCTTTAGGGAGGGACCTCTGGGGTAGATGCCACTGGTGAAGTTAAACCCCATTTGCTTTACATATAGAAACAAGGCAGGTATGGTGCAGTCCCATTTTATTTTTTATTTTTTTAAAGATTTTATTATTCATGAGAGACACAGAGAGGCAGAGACACAGGCAGAGGGAGAAGCAGGCTCCCCACAGGACTCCATCCCAGGTACAGACAGCGTCCCATCTTCACAGGGGATGGAGACAACAGAGAACAGGAGTAACAGCAGCCAGATGAAGGAGAACTTCTGATATGAATGGTCATATTTCAGCATCCAGCAAACAAAGCCCTCACCATTCCTCATGAGTGGGTGACAGGCCAGTTTGTTGGTGGCACAATTTAGCAAAATTATCCAAACTACACAAAATAAGAAACAAACACACATACATTTCTTTGTAATTACTATATATATATATATAGTATATACTATTTATGTAACAACTATTATATATATAATACTCTATATAATATAATATACTATATTATACTATATATAATTAACTATACTGTTATAGTCCTTCACATGGGTTTGCAATACAACCTAGAAGAAGTAGCATTTTATTTAGATGGTGTTAAGACAAAATTCAACATTCTCCTGCCAGCATGTTTGGCACCAGATGTTAGTAGATTTACTGGTAGATATAGAAGTTAATAATAGCTCTTGAAGTGATCATGAACAATGTTTTTCAGCTATACCAATATTTCTTACGATGTTAAGCAAAATATCGGTTTATCACAATTTAAAGACAGGTTTTCAAAGTATTATGATGATATTTAAATTATGTATCAAAAAAGGCTGTTTAAAAAGTACCATACTCATATTTGGAAAATTTTGATATTGTAGAGAATTTAAATCCTAAGCATGTACTGACTTGACTTTTTTTTTTTAAAATCATTTTTACCCTTTTGAAAACCCTACTTTCCCTGTTTGTTTGTTTGTTTGTTTGTTTAGCAAGAGAGTGCGGGAGGCAGGAGGCAGGGGAAGTGGGAGAGAGAGAATCTTAAGCAGACTCCAGTCTGAGCGCAGAGCCCATTGTCATTACAGGGCTCAATCTCATGACCCTGAGATCATGACCTGAGCTGAATCAAGAGATCACGCTTAACAGACTGGGCCACCCAGGCACCCATGCTTTCCCCGTTTAAATCTGAAAACCCAGCTTCTCCAGTTTAAGAGATGGTCAGGGAGCTTTTGCAGATATCAAAGATATGTCATTTTATTAAGAGAGCTAATTTGATTATTTAAAAAATTTTTTTTTAAAGATTTATTTATTTATTCATGATAGACACATAGAGAGAGAGGTGGAGACACAGGCAGAGGGAGAAGCAGGCTCCATGCAGGGAGCCTGATGTGGGACTCGATCCCGGGACTCCAGGATTGCGCCCTGGGCCGAAGGCAGGCGCTAAACCGCTGAGCCACCCAGGGATCCCCCTTTAAAAAATTTGTAATTGAAGTATAGTTGGCATACAATCTTCATAGTTTCAGGTGTACAACGTAGTGAATCCACATTTACATACAGCACAAATGTTCCCAGTACCACCTGTCACCATACATAGCTATTATTTTTTTGGCTCTACTCCCTATCCTGTACTTTATGTCTCTGTGACTTAATTTATTTTATAACTTGACATTTGTACCTCTTAACCTCTTAAGCATTGCTATGCTAATTTCCAAATTCTTAATCATTGAGTACATACTTAAGCATATAAAACAAATTCAAGGGACACCTGGGTGCCTCAGTGGTTGAGTATCTGCCTTGGGCTCAGGTCATGATCCCGGGGTCCTAGGATCAAGTCCCACATCAGGCTCCCTGCATGGAACCTGCTTCTCCCTCTGTGTCTCTGCCTCTCTTTGTATGTCTCTCATGAATAAATAAATAATCCTTAAAAAGTAAATAAAAATAAAGCAAGTTCCGTATGTAGCTTTGAAGGCCAAAAGTACACTGAGTGTCTTGATTTAGGGCTTCTTAAAAAGCAGTAAAGCGCAGTTCTTGAGGATGTGGGCTGAGAATCCATAGCCTCTGGTTCAAAATCCTGTTTCTAAAGCTTGAGTGGTAAGGGGGTGTATTAGCTTGGGCTGCTGTAACAAAATTCTGTATAGACTGGGTGACTTCTCAAGGTAGATTCCTAGAGGTCTGAGATCAGTGTGCCGGCGTGATTGGTTCTGGTGAGAACCGTTTGCAACTTTTTAGTGAAGCTTGAGGATGGCTGCCTTCTCTCTGTGTACTCATGTGGCAGCAAGTGAGCGAGCCCTGGCCTCTCCTCCTCTCATTGTAAGAACACCAATCCCATCGTGAGGGTCCCACCCTCACGACCTCATCTAAACCTAATTACCTCCCAAACACCCCACCTCCTAAGGCCACCACAGTGGGAGTTTGAGCTTCACCATTTGAATTTGGGGAAGACAATTCAGTCCAAAGCAGTGGGCAAGATACTTAATTTATCTCATTTTCTTGGCCTTTCTTTTTCTGTTGTATTTTTTTCCAAATTCTCTATCTCTGAGGGGTGGTTTGCCTACATGGCAAGAGTAGATTAGGGGATACAGAGAAGGGGATGTGTGACATATCCATATCCAGAGCAGTAGGCCTGAGTGACCACTTGGTTGCCCATGAAAGCTCTCCTCTTGACTCCTCTGGAAATGCCCCTCTGTCTGGAGTGTGTTGGGGTGAGGGGGTCCTCTGTGCCTTGCTCAGGCTCCTGATGCTCCTGGGTGCTGGGGGCATTCCCTGACCCCACTGCTCCTTGATTGTGGGGGCAACATGGCTGCAGCCTTTGAGAATCTTTCTGTGACCCTTTGGGTTCTAAAGAAAACACCCCCCAAAAAAATCCACTATCTTGTTAACTCTGTAAAACTTTGAAAAGCATGGACCCCCAAGATAGAGCTTTTGAGAAGTGTTCATCCGTGCAGATATGTCCCTACTACCCAGAAAGTCATTTTTAACAAGTCATGTACTTATGACTAATCATTTTCTCAACCTTTTCCATTTTCCAAATACGACATAGTAATGGGTCAAGCTACTTATACCTTTCCTGTTTCCCCCTTTCATGGGAAAAACATACTGTCTTTCCATATCTCAAATGGAATTGAATGTTTCTTGTAAAATATACATCTCAGGGGAAACCCATCGCTATTCTCAGCTTGCTTCCTCCTATTCTTCAGTTCCTGCTACAGTGGATGTTGCGCTGTTGCCAGGCCTTGTGACTTCTACTTTCTGATCTGAAGGGCTGTCATGACTTATGTGTGAGTGCCGTGTTTATCTGCAAACTACAAAGACAGTTTTGCTCTTCAGCTACAATTTTCAAATAACTTAATGCTCAATTATACCTGTCAGTGGCTTTGAGTTAAAAGCTCTTTATTTTGAAACAAAGAAAACGGTCTCTACATTAAAAAAATATTAATGATAAGGAAGAAAGGGCGAACAAGTGCGTAGAGTCAGTATTTTTATGTCATTTCTTAGAGCCAACATTCAGTAAATTGTAAAAGTTCTTAGAGCCAATGTTGAGTAAGTCTGCTGGTAAATGTTTGGAGCAGGAGATTGCTAATAGGCAGTATTTTGATTTTTGGGGTTTTTTTCATGGAAAAAAATGAACTTTCGCCTCATGTGATTGCTAACCATTTTCTGAGTCACTGAAACATTTGCTGTTAGCCATTATATTTCTGTAAATCACTTTCTTCTGCCGTCCTTCGGATGATCAAAGGGCATGCTGTGTCTCTGAGGAATTTCATTTTATTCAGGATCCTCTGAAATCGTGCAGCGTTTCTGCATGTGTTTTTCAGCCAAGCAGTTGAGATTCAGATGATATCTTCTTTGGACCCATTTGAAAGGACACGTCTTAAAGGAGCCCTGTATGAAAAGAGGCCATCCTTTCCTTTTGACCAAGAAATTAAATGAACGTGTGGATGTGTTGGTGTGCTGGGGCTATTTTTAGCAGGTTAGAAGAAACCTGGTTCATCTTAGATCCCAGGGTTGACCTCCCAGGGGTGGTTGAAAAGCCAGAGGAGACATGGGGGGCACAGCAGTGGCGGGACAGCTGCTGATACTTGGGGTGAGGGTGGTGGTGGGGACCCAAGGGGTGATAGTCTAGAATGCAAAGCACAGGGCCACCTGAGGAAATGTGATTTCATCCAAAACTTGATTAGGTGTAAGTGCTGGGAAGCGCTGGGAGAAATAGCCTCCCACACAGGGCTCATCTCCCTCATTCTCCACAAGAGCAAACACATCTGCTTTTTTTAGGGTTTCCTTTTACCTCTGCCCCACATTGCTACAGTTTTCATCAGAAGCCACAAGGAGCTCGAGATCTACTTCCTCATTTGTAAAGTGACTTTCTTGGTCATGGCTCCCATCACGTTTCTGTGGGGGGGAACCATTGCTCAAGGACTCCACCAACACAAGCTTTTGTGAGGAAATACCAGGCGGCGTTGAGATTGTTCTCTGGCTGGGTTCTGGAAGCCTGGGTAACACCTGCCGACCCGCAGGTGCAATGCTTTTATCTCCCACATGGGCAAGGCGCACACTTGAGGTGATGACCTTGAAACAAGGCTGGGGTGGGGGGCGAGTGTTGCTACTTTTTTGACTTTGCTTGGCTTTTGCTTTCTGGTTTCTCTGAGGGATCATGCGAACCATTGAGCAGCATGTGCAGCTGTTGAACCAAGAAGGCCAGCCCAGCCTTCCGCCCCACCCCCCACTCCCCGCCCCAGCCCCAACTGCAGACACGGGGCTCAGGAGGGGCTGTCCAGCAGCTGGTCCCACGGACCAGAGAATTCTGTTCAGTTTTGTCAACATAAAGTCACATATAGAATACCTCCATCTATCTGACTGCTTCCTGACCTGCGGTTCTGCCCTCAATGCACTCATCGCTCCCTGTTCTTTGACGAGCATGGCTCCTACCAGTGCTTGCTAAGGCTTGAAGGACAGGTCTGTGTCCAGGCCCTTTACTCCGACCTGGGTGGGTGCTTCCTGAGAGCAGGGCCATGTCACAATGCCCTGATCTCACAGGGGCTGGTGTGGATGCTCAGATAATGTTTGTTGAGTGAATAGAGAAAGGAGTGCTAGATGATGGAAATTTACAAGTGGGTTTTTTTTTTTAAGTATTTATCTATCTATCTATCTATCTATCTATCCATCTATCTATCTTAAAGATTTGGTTTATTTATTCATGAGAGACAGTGAGAGAGGCAGAGACATAGGCAGAGGGAGAAGTAGGCTCCCTCTGGGGAGCCTGATGCAAGACTTGATTCCAGGATCCTGGGATCATGACCTGAGCCACAGGCAAGACGCTCAACCACTGAGCCACCCAGGCAGCCCTTCTTTATTTATTTAAACAGAGAAAGTGCACAAGAGCACAAGCGGGGTGGAGTGGGGAACAAGGGGTAGAGGAAGAGGGAGAGAGAGAATCTCAAGCAGACTCTGCAGTACGTACGGAGCGCAACGGGGCTCCCGTCTCACCATCCTGAGATCAGGACCTGAGCCCAAAAGGCAGATGCTTAACTGTCGGAGCCACCCAGGTACCCCCAGTTTCATTCCTTTATATGTCTAGTTTTCCCAGCACCATTTGCTGAAGAGACTGTCTTTTCCCCACTGGATATCCTTGCCTTCTTTGTCATAGATTAATTGTCCATATAGCATGGGTTTATTTCTGGGCTCCTCTATTCTGTTCCATTGACCTGTGTGCCTGTTGTGTGCCATACTGTTGTGATGACTACGTTTGGTAGTGTAGAGTGGAATCAGAGAGCATGGTACCTTCAGCCCTTTTCTTTCTCAAGATTGCTCTGGCTGTTTGGGGTCAGCCCTGTAGCAACCATTGTGCTTTTTTTTTTTTTTTTTTAATTTATTTATTCATGATAGTCACACGGAGAGAGAGAGAGAGGCAGAGACACAGGCAGAGGGAGAAGCAGGCTCCAAGCACCGGGATCCCGATGTGGGATTCGATCCCGGGTCTCCAGGATCGCGCCCTGGGCCAAAGGCAGGCGCCAAACCGCTGCGCCACCCAGGGATCCCTACTTATATTCTCATCCTACTATGCAAATATTCCTTAGACATCTAAACCTCCATCCACCTATATCCCTAATTTTAGTTTTTTAAGGACCTCTTCTGAATTCCTTTCAAAAGTAGCAAAGTAGCCTAGCTATATAATATAAACAAATAGCTCTTCATACAAGATTCAATACGTGTTCTACTCCCGTGGCAAACTCTAAGCCTAAGCCTTGGCTTTGACACACTATACCTAGATCACACCCTCAGTGTAAGTTGTTAACAGTAAGACAAACATCTGCAGTGCAGATCATCAGAATAAACCCACTGCAGAGTTAAGCGCAACATGTCCTACCCTGGTGCACCGTACATCACATGAGAATTGCTAACTCGATGCTCTATGTCATGTTTTCAAGTTGAAAACGCAGTTAGACCATCATTTTCCAGCTCCTGAGGTGTGCACAGTGGGGAAAATGGGTGTTAACAAGATAAACCCAGAACCAACTGCAGTCATTATAGGTGCCAGGAAGGAATAACCACATCCCTGGGTCCTAGGGCAACGTCTGTGCCCCTAGAGATGATATTTAAGTTATTATTCAAGGGGGATTCGGCCCGGAGAAGATGCAGGAGGTGCCCCAGGCAGAGGAAGCAGCTTAGATGAAAGCCCTGAGCCCTAGAAGCCTGGGGAGCACTGATGAGCCAGGACAGTGTGGCTGGTGGTGAAGACAGGGCAGGACGTATGGGGAGAGATCGCAGGAGCCACTCGTGTTCTAGATGCTGGATTTGCTTCTGAGAGTGAAATGGAGGCCAAAGCAGAGGGGACAAGAGGGAGGGACAAGCTGCTTCCTAACGCCCAAGTTAGGAATGTCTCAAAGAAGAAGCCATGGTGGCGCATTTTCCAAGGCTAACCTTCTAGAATGCTCCCAAGACATGTCTTCCGCCTTGAGTGCCAGGTCCTGTTGCTGTCAAGTAGCCTGCAGAGACCCAGGTGCAGGCTTCCAGATGTCTGTTCCTATAAACAGGCCTACCCTAAGCCTATGGAGTGGTACCCACGACCACCCAGGAATGTGCCAGAGAGATGGAAAGGAGGAAGGGGAAAAGAAACAGGCAGGGATTTTAAAAAAGAGTCAGAAGCTGTAACAAATATGGTAGCTATGAAATCCACCTAAGTGAGATCACCTTGAATGTCAGTGATCTAAATGTACCCATTTAGATCTGACAGAGATTGTCAGAGGGGATCAAAAAAATGAGACCCCCATCAGATGTCATCAACAAGAAACCCACTGTAAATATAAAGACACTTCTCCCTCTTCCTATGCTCTCTCTCTCTGTCTCTCTCTTAAATAAAGTCTTTTTAAAAATCAATATAAAGGCACATAGAGATTAAAAATAAATGGGCAGAGAAAGATAAACCATGCTCACACTAGTCAGAAAAAGCTAGAAGTGATGGGGCAGCTGGGTGGCTCAGTGGTTGAGCATCTGCCTGTGGCTCAAGTCATGATGCCGGGGTCCTGGGATCGAGTCCTGGAGCCTGCTTCTCCCTCTGCCTGTGTCTCTGCCTCTCTCTCTGTGTCTCTCATGAATAAATAAGTAAAACCTTGGGCAGCCTGGGGTGGCTCAGTGGTTTAGCGCCACCTTCCACCCAGGGCATAATCCTGGAGACCTGGGATCGGGTTCCATGTCGGGCTTCCTGCATGGAGCCTGCTTCTCCCTCTGCCTGTGCCTCTGTCCCTCTCTGTGTGTGTGTCTCTCATGAATAAATAAATACAATCTTAAAAAAAAATAAGTAAAACCTTTAAAAAAAAAAAAAAAAAGAGTTGTTCAATGTAGGTGCTCCAAATGTATGTGTTTCACCTCCAGGTAGGTAGAACCCAGCCCCAGAAAAGCCCACCTGTCTAGGGGAGTGTAACCCCCATAACTGATTTGCTGCCTAGAATTTTCCTCTTAGCAATGTGTTTATTCCTTTGGGGATGAGACTTTGAGCTCCATAATTTGCTGATTAAATACATCTTCCCTGGGAGGTCTTAAACTTGGACAGCTGTCGTCATTAATGCTGTAATGGGGGAAAAAAAAAAGAGAGAGAGAGAGAGAATTCATTAGGTAAACTTCCAGTCTTGTTAGAAGGAAGATGCAGCGGGCAGGGCCATCCCAAGGAGAAAGAGAGATCTGGATGTGATTCTGGGACAGCAAGAAGAGTGGAGAAAGCGCAAATGAGGAAGGGGTAGGTGTGGGGACATGGCAGTGACAAAAAAGAATTTGATAGTTCTTGCTCAGAGAAGGCATCGTGCTGGGGGTCCTCTGCAAGGCCTACAGAGGAGATTTTCCAGAATCCCATGTTTTCTGCCAGCCACAGCCTGGAGCCTGCAGAGTGTGTCACAGGAGACTTGTGCACACTCATGCGGAGCTCAGCACTGGGGAGCAGGACAGCCACATCACTGTCCCCTGGCAGGCAGTAGTGGCCCTGGCTCTAGTGAGAATGGCCCAGGCAACACAGCTGATTTGTTGGGCACCTCACCAGATAAAAGTGGTTGGCAAGAGAGGTTACCAAAGAAAAAAATATTTTCCGGTGAAATCCCTCCTTTTTAAAGATATTTAGGTAAGAAGTGAAATTGTTTCAACAGTTGGCACCCCCAAATATTAAGGGGTTAAAAACACCAGGTTTGGGAATTGTGTGTAACAAATACTCACCACGCAGACAAATTCAACCCACATACCATACTATTATGCCTAAAAAAAAAACAAAAAAGAGGCAGATTTCCTCTCCCTAACGTTTAACCTTGAATAGCTTATCTGTTAACCACGGTTTCTGAGACCATTGATATACAACAGATAATGGGGGCTTGGGTGAGGGGGGAGAGAAGCCTTTTGGTTTTTACAAAAGTTAATAAATGTTCACTGTGAAATACTAATAAGTTCAAATAGGCAAAAAAGGAAAACATCACAATCTTCTACTAACACATGTATTTTTTTCTTTTCACCAAAATGGATCACAGCAGTAGACATTGCTTTGTAATCTGCTTTTTTTCTCTTAACAGCAAGTTGTGAACATCTTTATGGTGTCATTGGTTAGTTTTCACCTCCGTAGTATGGGAGGCTCTGTAGTCTATGGAATGGATTTGGCATATTACTTAGCTGGTCACTGATTGAATCTTGAGGTTGCTTGGGGTATGTTATTTGCATAAGCAGCATTGCTGGAAATATGTTTGCATCTGACTCTTTGCCCACAGCTATATGGAT
Source organism: Canis lupus baileyi (assembly GCF_048164855.1). NCBI lineage: Eukaryota > Metazoa > Chordata > Mammalia > Carnivora > Canidae > Canis > Canis lupus. The sequence continues at coordinate 33,098,574 of NC_132867.1, read as the reverse complement.
TTCCTCAGAATGAATTCTTATGAGTAAACTTGTTGGGTTTTCAATTGATGTGGTTGATACTAAAAGTCTAAAACTGTTGAGTTTACTGCTTTTTTTTTTTTTAACCATATATATATATTTTTTTTTAAGTTCCTTAACATGGATAGATGAGCTAATGATCTGGAAGGGAATCAGTAGTATTCTCATGCTATCCTGTTTAAAGTTTGTCCTATTTGTGAGATATTTCAGATGATTAACTTAGTGTACAACTCTTTGACCTTGGAACTTGTTGGTTCCTTGATCTTGGGAGTGATGGGTAGTTGGTTGGTTGGTTGGTTGGTTGGTTGGTTGGTTGGTTGGTCGGTTGGTGGACATAGTAATACACTCCAAGACCCTTCAGCAATAAAGGAATTGAGCCCCCCCCCCCCAGCTGTCCTGGGCAATTGCCCCCTTGAGGTAGCTCTTCTGCTCCAGCTGGGGTTGTGCCATCTTCAGAACTCCCCACAGGATCACCAAGGATCCCATTGGGACATTGTAATTTTAGTCTTCCTCTGCTCAGTCTCTGTTTCTCTCTGTCCTCCCCCCCCCCTCCTTTCCCTGGGTATTGAGTCCAGGAGCACCCCCAAATAAATATCCTGCACAAGAACATCTGTCTTAGAGTCTAGAAGCAGCCTGTTAAATTTATTGGTTGGTTTGAGGGGTTGTGGGGAATGGGGGCTCAGCAGACCCCAGTGATTGATTACTGTATATGCTACGTTATTCACCTCTACAGAGGATAGTAGTACCATCATGATCTCCTTCAGCATGAAAGAGCCAGGGCAGCTTAGACTCTTGGGGAGGGTTTCTTTAAAGGATGAAGTCAGGCACAATCTTCCTAAGAGGTATTTCAACATAAGAAGATTGATCAAACTGTATCGTAGATTTTTACAAAGGCAGCTTAAATGGTCTTTTTTTTTTTTTTTAAGATTTTTTTTTTTTACTTATTATTAGAGAGAGAGAGAGCAAGAGCAAGGAGAGGGGCAGAGGGAGAGAGAGAAGCAGATTCCCTGCTGAGCAGGGAGCCCCACGCAGGCTCGATCCCAGGACCCTGAGATCATGACCTGAGCCAAAGGCAGACGCTTAACCAACTGAGCCACCCAGGGGCCCTTTGAATGGTCTTTTAAAGAACTGTCTTAAAAGCCTTACTCTGAAAATACCTGGACTCTACTTTCAGATCGTCTCTAACCCCATCTTCTAAGGCCACTCATGACAAAACCTTTCTCCCGCCATCAATCATAAGCTAGTTCTGTAGAAATCTCTAAATGTGTTAAGGTTCTTATTCTTAGCCACTCTGTCTGCCTCTCTGGTATGACCCAGTCACATCTTACTAACAATTTCTAAAGAAACCAACTGTAGTTTGTAGATGTTTGAGCATAATCTATAATAACCTATAATAATGTCTCTGCCATTCACTGGCGTTACTGTATAATTGCAGGGATGGAAGAAAACATTCAGCAAATGTCTAGGGAGTCACTTATGACAATGTGTTGTGCCTGCGAATAGCCAGAAAAAAATAAAATAAAGAATTGCCATGTGAGGAGTGACAGGCATGCTCCCTAAGTGTATTATTTGAAGGAGATTATGTGACAAAGAACATTCTGAGCCATGGGGATGGGCCGGGTGAGCAGCTTCATGTGTACCCCTAGCCCTCAATGTCTGGCTCACAGCAACGGACTAATCTATTTTTGATGACTACTAAATTAAGCCAGAGGCCAAAAGCTCAGATGCCTTTGGGGTCGGGAGCAATGGGGACATTGCTGGAGAGGCACAGAGTTTAGCCACCACTCCAGCCATACCCTTTGGCCTTCTGGGCCCTAAATTGGTACATCTTGTTTACCTCCAAAGAAGCCAGGTATTCTACTTCTATATGAAACCTCCCAGCTTTTAAATATTGACAACTAATTTTTTTCTTAAATGTTGGGGAGCTGCCAATTCACAACCAGCAAACTGACCTGCCAGTTCCCCTGTTCCGAGGGGACAGCTCTTCCATCCCAGACACTGTGGTGCAAAGGTGTGTGTGGCCAACTTCTAGTCACCTGACGAGAACACCCAAATTTCCCTAATGAACAAAGTTGGCTTGGTTGTTCTCTTTTTTGGTGATGAGTGCCGATACCCAAGTTGTGGTGGTGGTGGTGGTGGGTCTTGTTTATTCTGTGCTGCTACTTTATTTTTTTAAGTGTATTTTAAATCTTCACGTCATCCTCATGAAGACAGGATACACTTCCTCCTGCAACTTATTATCAGACTTTTAAATAATCAGCAAAGAAGGCAACATCAGTATGAAAAGACAGCATATGCTCTGGTAACTTCTCAGCTACAGACACGGAAACAGGGGCCTGGGGGTGGGGATGGAAATAGCAGGAAAGCACACACATGACACACTTTTCTCCTGCATTTGGTGAAAAACTGTTTCTGAGCTGACTCCTGAGTTTTTCGAGTGGGCGTGGCTATGAACTCTGCATAGCCAAGTTCTGGAAAACTGTGTTTTACATTCGGTTTTACAGATTGACGGATTTTGATCTTGCTCCCCGCTCTCCCCTGTCTTCCAAAACCTTCTCCCCTTTCCATCTTCTACTAATGTAGCCAGCTGTTCCCCCTGGGGATCGATAGGGTGTTGCAGGGCCCCAGCACTGTGCCAGGTTCCCCGGGAGAAGCTACTGGAAGGACACCTGGCCTCTGCCTCCCGGCAGCACACATCCTGGCCCGGGTTCAGTTGTGTAAATTCTTCCCAGATGAGTGTGGAATATAGCAACGAAAGGATCAGAGCTCTTCCAAGTCAGCGCTCACACTAGGAAGGAGAGCTCATACTTTGAGGGGTGTAAGGGATTTACTTGATGGGAATGAATGAGTGCAGGTCCTGGAAAGCTGTTGCACGCTGGAATGAGAGATGACCAGGTCCTGGGGAATGAGCAAGGGCACAGACTGTGGCCAGCCCGCTCCCATATACTTCCTGCCCCATACACTTCCTCCCTCCGGAGATTTGTCCCCGCAGGATCATGCCTTTGCTGAGGGAGGCATCAAGGCAGAAGTTAAAATCTGTAATTAAAGCAAGGTGGGTCTGGAAAGGCAGAGATTACAGAGAGCAAATAAGGGATGATTAATTAGGGTGGCTTGGGCCCCAGTCATCTCTAAATAAACGTTACCTCCCTTAATCCCTGTCTGCTGGTCTCCAGGTCATTCATTAAGTAAAGTTCTGATTTGCCTATGGCTGTTTCTCCATCTTAAACCCTGTAAGCAGTGCGTTTCCAAGAAGTTACAGAGGGGTGGTTAACCTTTATGTACTAAGGAAAGAGTGAGGTAATCCGGAAACAAAAGTTAATGGGATTTTGAGCGCATGTGGAATTTAACAACCAAGGTGAAATCTTGTATGAACTCTGACCCCTTTTTTTTAAGGTAGAAATTTGAACATGCTCTTCTCCCTACTTTTTCCTAATCAACTGATTATTTCATTTTATTTCTTCTTTTTTTTTTTTTATGATCGCAATTTAAAAAAAAAAATCTCCACTGTAAGTTTTAAAAAAGCATGCTTGCCCTTCTGCTTAAATACGTGGTTAGCAGCCTCACCACTGGGTTGGTTTTGTTTTTTGTTTTTTTTTTAAGATTTTATTTATTTATTTGAGAGAGAGAGCATGAGCAGGGGGAAGGATGGAGGGAGAGGGAGAAGCAGCGCCCCCCCCCCCCCCCCGCCGCCGCCGAGTGCAGAACCCTAAGCGGGACTCGATCCCAGGACCCCAAGGGATCATGACCTGAGCTGAAGGCAGCCACTTAACTGACTGAGCCACCCAGGTGCCCCTAGCAGTTTCAACATTGTATCCATCCTTTTTGGCACTGGCATCAATAAGCCACCCATATTATTTATTTAAGCCCTTGATGGTTCTGTATTATCCCAGAAATACAAACTATGTGTACACTGTCTTGTACGAATCCATGCAAGCAAGGCATCAGATCCTTCAGGCTCTTCTATTTTTCAAATTATCAGAAATGTGCCAGGCAGAAGTTTAGTATTAATATCATTTCTTCTGTATTATCCTATAGATCCAGAAGATTAATGCTGCTTAAACATAAAGGTGATCTTCATTTAAGATGGTTTTCTTTTTAGGCATCATCCCCTGTCATGGGAGGACCACCACTTGCCCGTATTTTTCTAGGGGGTTCTGGTTGGAATCTCAAAGCCCATCTGCAGAAAGGTGACCTGCTTTGTTTTACATTTTCATTGAAATGGAGGCCTCTCCCTATGACCAAGCAGATTTTACCAGTAATAAAGCCATGCTAAAAGCAATAAATTCCTGAACCCAAATCTGGCCTCTCAGAGCCGGTTCCCTGATTACTCCTAAAAGAGAACAAGAATGGAAATTCCTTTGCAGAGCAAAAAGAACATTTTTCCTGCTCTCTTTCTTACGCTTGATGGTTAAGGCAAAGCTCAAAGACAATGGGGAATTTAATCACACTACTGTGTAGACAAATGGGCTCCATGGGTGTTGATCATGAATCTTATTGGCAAAAGATTTTTGAGTCCATCTACCAGTAAAAGCATTCTTCGTAAAATCAAATCTACACAACTTCAGCCCCACACTGGGTACCTTATAGAACATACCAGAAAAATAGGTATTTTAAAAAGATATAAAAAAGCATTGAAAGAGGTGGAAGTGTATTGAGTTGAATATGTACTTCCCACATGTAGAGGATTGTTGAGACTACTGCTGTGGCCATAAGAATCACTGGATTCTAGTAGTGTCCCATGGGTGGGACATCTGAGTCTAGGGTTGATGACTCAGTCCCTGGTGCCTGGGTGTCCTGTGGGGTCACCCAGAACAAGAACAGAGAAGGTACACTCAGGAACGGGCCGGCATGCTCTGAACACACATGTGCCTTTACGGGTGGCCCACTATGTCCTGTGATGGAAAGGAAGAGCATGGCTTTTGCTCAAAACAAAGACACAGGACACCCTTCAGTCAGGAGCACTGAGGGCCATGGCCCTTTGATGCCCTGTGGATGCTCTTTGATGCAATTTACCTGCCTCAGATGGGCCCACCCTAGGGCATCTCTGAATGTCACAGTTTTCTGCATCTCCAGGAAGCGCAGGATGAGTGGCATGGCCCCCACGTGGCTTACACTGCAATCAGGAGAGCGCCAGAGAAGAACAGAACTGGGATGCCAGGCAGACAACCATGAGAGCCCAGGGGGTCCCTGGGGTTAAAGGAGGGAGAAGACATTTAGTCAGGAGGGGCATCTCCTGGAGAAGCAGTGTCTGTGGTGGGCTTTAAAGGATGAATAGAGGTTTGATGGGCAGAGAAGAGACAAAGAGAGTCTCTGGCTGAGGGAAGTGAGGAGAGCAAGCATGGCCGAGGGTGTACCTAAAAGAGCTGTGGCCTCCATGGCTGGGGAAGGCCTCATGCCTCCCTGGGCATCTGCCGTTTGCTTAATTCTGAACTAAGGTACTGCATGGGCTCTGTTGTATGGAAGTCAGGTCATGCTCCAAACCCTGGCTACCATCATAGACAGAATATAAGCCAGAGTTCTTTCAGGGCTAAAAGGCTCACATGGCCTTGTTCCCAGCCACTTTCTCTATGTCTCCCTCCTGCAGCCACTTGAAGCTTCCTCCTGGGCCTTTAATGTGCCACAGTGCTTTGGTGCCTTTGGGTATTCTGTTCCCAGAACTGGAATACTATTCCCCAACACCCCGTGGTTCACTCCTCTACTTCCTTCAGATCTGATGCGTTCACATGTCATCTTCTCAGGGATGCCTTCCCTGGCTAGTCTCTCACTCAACATCTCCTTTTCCCAGGACTTCCTATCCCTCCTCTGTGCCTTTCCCCCAGCACATAGCACTGTCTAAAAACACTGCGTGTTTTACCCATTTATCTTGTTTCTCTCCTTTTTCTTTTCTTCCTGTCTAGAATGTAAGCTCCATGAAGGCAGAGTGTTTTGTCTGTTTTGTTCGCCCTTGAATCCCCAACACTGAAAACTCCTTGGGTGAAAGAACAGATCCATGGATGGGTGGATTGATGGGTGGATGGATGGATGGATGGATGGATGGATGGATGGACAGATGGACTGACAGATGGATGCATGCATGGATGAATGCATGGTTGGATGGGTGGATGGATGCATGGATGGGTAGACAGACAGACAAACAGATGGATGCATGCATGGATGGATGCATGGTTAGATGAGTGGATGGATGGATGGAAAGATGGATGAATGATTGGATGCATGGATGGATAGATAGAATGGATAGATGGTTGCATGCGTGCAGGGATGAGTACATGGATGAATACTAAGTGAAAGTCTTCATCTTCAACCGAAGGAACAATGGGAAATCACTGAAGTTTTTCCAGTGGGAGAGGAATGTCATCAAGCTCAGCTTCAGGAAATTTTATGTTTAGTGGGAATCACATACAATACTGGCACAATAAAAAATTGATGACAGCGAAGCCAGTTGAAAGGTATTACAACTGCAGGAGCTGCCTGAAGTGGTGTGCCGGGAGTGCAAAGTGGAGGGTGGCACAGAGAATCCACAGAACTCTCCACCAATGTGCAAGTGGGACACTTAGAAGGGGAAGACATCCTAAAATGCCCTAGACAGTCCAGCCAGAGGGACCGAGAGAACAGAGAGGGGGAAATGAGCCACGATACCAGAAGGCACTGCAGCTAGGTGGGCATGGTTCTGTGGTTCCACGGAACAAGCCTGGAATCTGCAATCGAAAGACCAGGGTGAGTCCTGGGCCGTCTTAAAGTGTGCCCTTCTCAACCTCAGCATCATTAGAAGTGAAGTAGGAAGTAGAATCACAGCTAACACACAACTACCAGTTGTGTTTCAGGCGCTGTGCTAGGCACTCCGCCTTACATCACATTGTTTGATCCTACCACAACTCTGAATTTGATATTAATGCGGTTTACAAGCTGAGGACAAGGACACTCCCCTTAGTTAATAACATCTTTTAGGCCGGAAAATGATACAGAGGAATCAGAGTGAGCCCCTGTGTTTTTCCATTGTATAGTAGCGTAGGTTGGAAGAACAAAGCTCCACATTATAGAGAGAAGGGCTACCAATATAAAGTGACAAAGAATTCCATTATCTCAGAAGCTAAAAAGTCAACCAAACCGCAAGTTCTACTAGCATTCAAGATAAATGCTCTTTAAAATGACACCTTTTATCTCAGCCAGGTGTGTCATTCCCCACACCCCCCACCCCACCCCTCAATCTTTTCGCAGGTTGCCTCATTCTTTGCTCTGCTTTGGTTTGCACATCAAAGTCCAAACTCAGTTTCCCTTGCTGGTCGGTTTGTAGAAAGTTTCCCCGGTGGCACATTCTTGGCATAGTTGTAAACTCCTTGGGGTTTATAAGGACGGGCTGAGGTCATCCTAACTCTTGCCTGAGGAATGCTGCAACAGGAATAGTGGAATTCAACATAAATCTCCATTTTTCCCCCACTGAAAATAGAAAACTTCTTAGTGAAAATATGCTCTAAGTGCGTGGAGCCAGAGCAAGCAAATGCAAGTTAAAGAGATTCATTTAGGATTTTTATGATACGAATGGAAGAAATGCAAACCATCTAAGGCTTTCAGTTGACTAAAGCATTTCATCTCTTCTTTAACTTCTGGTGTCAGTGTTACTATTTTAAGTGCAAGTTTTAGTATGCTTTTCAAGAGCTCTAATGAGACATTAGGCACTGCTGTCTTCAAATCACTTATATCCGACTAGCAAACAAGAATCAAGAATGTACTTGTCTCCCAAATGGCAAGGGAGGTACATTTGGGAAAAAGACAACCCTTTTAATACTTGTTTTGGAAGAATTTTTATCCTCCATGAGGAAAATCACTATTGACAACGTAATTCTTTGGCATAGGACATCCAGAAATCCAAGTTCACGTATAATAGACACGCAGTAGAAGAGCAGACATTCCTAAGGAGAGCTGTCAGATTAGCAGAGGAAGGGAAACCGAGATGAGCTTGCAGCAGTGTTACCTCTGGGGGCAGCGACAGGTGTCTCTCCACTTGGCCAGCCAAGGCTGGAGCCCAGGAAGCCTGTGCTGGTGGGCCCTAGGTGCCCTTCTCCTGGTCCAATGCCCTGGTCGCTCTTGTGACCCGGTGAGTTTTGCCAGAGAGCATTCTTTTCAACCTCCAGACAGTTGGCCACCATTTTGAGCTCCCCTTCTTGATGTAAAAATGGGAGCCCTCGGGTTCAAAATTGGGTTCAAATGAGCTTGAAATCAATTCAAAGGCAGATACGGAATTACACATTTTATGAGGCTCCTGGTGGGGCAGCCTACTGAAAGATCGATCATGGATCGTCTGTTGCTTTGAGCAAAGACAGATGAACAGTCTTCAACACTATTCTTTTGTTGTTGTTGTTTTCATCCATATAATGAAACAAAAATTATAAATCCGGGGAGCACAGGACTCTGGTCTCAGAGGAATACAAATGTTTCAGATCTGCCCACACAAACTGATCTGGAACCTCATCTCATGATTTTAAAAAAAGAAGAAGATGGGATCCCTGGGTGGCTCAGCGGTTTGGTGCCTGCCTTCGGCCCAGAGCGTGATCCTGGAGTCCCAGGATCGAGTCCCACATCAGGCTCTCTACAGGGAGCCTGCATCTCCCTCTGCCTGTGTCTCTGCCTCTCTCTCTGTCTCTCATGAATAAATAAATAAAATCTTAATAAATAAATAAAAGAAGAAGAAGATGATGATGAAGACGGAGAAATTAGCCTCTTCTTCCTCCTCTGATCACATTGTAACTCTATTTGTGAAGGACTCCCAGAGAAAGAGAAAAGAAGAGGCTAGGGGTTGGAGCTGGCGGGGTGCTGGGGGAGGGTGCACCTCAGAGCCATCCCCAGCCTCTCTGGAGGAGGGGAAGGTGGTTCTGTGTCTTCTACCTACCCCCTCTGTTTCCGCTCAGCACCCCCACCCTCCACCGACACCTGGCATACCCACACTACCACCACCAGAGCCTGTAGGTGTCATGAGGCCCATTGCAGACCACGCTGAACAAGCAGCACACCCGAGCACACCCTCCCCATCCCCAAGCACCAGCTCACGTGACCACTTCCCCTCGATGTTTGATGCATACCGGTACTATTCACAGTGTCCCAAACTTTTTTAGAATATATGCATTTAGATCTTTTCAGGTTGGGAGTTATGGGTAATTTGGCAAAGCAAACACCATAACTGGTTTCTTACATAACTCTGCAGTTGGCAGCAAGGCAGCGTGCATTGAAATTAAGCAACACTCATTCATCCGAGAAGACTTTGCTTTTCCTTTTTTGGAGGGATAAATGCTCTGGTTTGTTTTTTCTCCATCGTGTATATTCTTTTTATTATTGGCTGACTTTAATGATCCTCTGAAGTTCATTTTTACATGTGAATGGCCGGGTTCTGTTTAAGTTTGGGAAGCTTAGGAGGTGTCTCTGTGTGCCTCTAGACTGGAGAGTGCTTTTGTAAGTAAATTGAGTGCCTTTAGGTGATAATGAAATTGGGGAGATTGGAAAGGACCTAGGACCCAGGCTGCCAAGGGATCTAAACAGAGAAAGTGCTTAGAACTTCAGAGTTCCAGCCTTTGGAAAGAACTGGCATCGTGCCATCCCAGTATGCTTCTCCACACTGAAAAAGTGGCCAGCTGAACTTTATGTATTTATTTATTTACTTAGATTTTATTTATTTATTTATTTATTTATTTATTTATTTATTTATTTGACACAGAACAGAAGCAGGGTGGGAGGGGCAAGCAGAGGGAGAAGCAGTCTCCCTGGTGAGCATGGAGCCTCAGGGCCTGATCCCAGGACCCCAAGATCATGACCTGAGCTGAAGTCAGACACTTTACCACTGAGCCACCCAGGCACCCCTGAACTAACTTTTCAACATAGCATACATTCTTCCCATTTCTTCTTCCTTTCCTATTAAACAACAAGGACAACAACAGCAGCAACAATAGCAAAACTTTGTCTATGTGTCTCAGAGCAAGACAATGCCCGCAATGTTTCTTTTCTCAGCTTCACAGCCTAGATTCTCTAAAATGCTTTTGTATCTTTTTCTGAATCCTATAGCTGTTAGAAAAATGATCAAAGCCTTGCCTATTCCTAGTTCCCAAATTACAATAATAAGGTTTTTCCAGTGAAAAAAATCCCAGGATTGCTTGAGGATCTCTTCCCACGTTCCCACCGCGGAATACAAGCGGGAATTGGGACATTCATCCAGTAAAGTTCAATTAGGAAAAAAGGAAAAAAAAAAAAAGCCATATTTCAAAATGAATTCCACTTTTTCTTTAAAAACAGGGTTCACTGACCAAGAAAGATTTCAAAATGTTTTCCCTAATACCCCAACACGAAACTTTGAGGTTTTCAGGGAATTATAGGGATCAAACAACTAGTCAGGACTTGGGTTTCCAGGTCTCCCAAAGGCCCGAAACTCCCCTAGAGGCTAATGACTGTTTACTGCTGGGACCTTCCTCATTTTTCTTCTGTAACATTTTCCATCTTAAGAAGGATCGTCCCATTCAGCTGAGGAGCATGGTGTCTGAGTGGCTGAATGGAATTACTACCAATGGAAACTATGCTCCAAGAGGGGTTGATAAAGCAGCTGCAAGGCAAACCTTGGCTGTTTTTTCCATCCCCTCCCCAAGCAAAGTTAATTAGCATAGGGAAAATGACTAAGGTGTTGACGTCACCTCTTTCCAGTAGAAACTTAGACTCTGTCTCTGTCTGCCTGAAAGCATGCAGGACTTGACTCAGGAATTTGCTGTCCAAACAGGATGCTCTGAAAGCTGTGCCTTTTTTTTTTTTTTTTTTTTTTTTTAATCCCAGGGGGCTGGACTTTCGGTGCTTTTATAAGGGCTGGCTGGAGAAAGAACTTACAGCCTCTTGCAAAGGAACCTCACTTGGGGCTTGACTGCCTGAACCGCTTAGCGCTTTCACTGTAGGAAAGCAAGATGCACTTTAGAAATTTTAACTACAGTTTTAGTTCTCTGATTGCCTGTGTGGCAAACAGTGATATCTTCAGCGAAAGTGAAACCAGGGTAAGGCTTCTAAATCTAATGTGATTTTTGAGGGTTTGCAAAGCCTTCTGTTAATTGAGACTATTAACTGAAATATTTGCAGGGGTGTGATGTGGCTGTCTTGTGGGTTTGGGGGTTTGGAGATAAGTCCAAAATACTTGGAGCTTTATCAGTCAAAGCTGTTGCCTGAGGAATTAACTGCGAAGGAATTTTGAAAGCTCTCAATATTTGAAAACATCCAGGTCCCTTGACCGACTAGTAATGCAACTAGTTTTAATGCTGCGTTTTTCATCCTCCGTAGGCTGTAAGTAAACTTTTGGAGGGAAGCTTTTTCTGACAGTGGATAGAGCGGTCCACTTTGACATCCAGAGATCAGAATAATTTAGTTTTATCTTAGGAAGTAAGTAGCATAAAGATGTTTGTATGTTTGTAGTAATTACAAGGGCCTGTCCTCAAGTTTTCAAGTCTTTCGCAGAGAAAATGCAGCCATAGCAAATAATAAAACTGGATAAATAACTTAAGTGCGGGGATAAGTGTACCTCCTGGGAAGCAGCTCCCATTGATGGTAATTAGTATAATTAGTCGTTTTAATTACTATGCTTTTCTTCTTCATTTGATTAAGATGTAAGATTTTCATCAGTAGCTACCCAGCTGTCTAATTGATCTTTAACAGTATCGTATATGAATGAATTCTTTGTGTTCTGTTTGGGGATGGTCTTGTTCCATGCTTTATACTCAGCACCATATTGAAGCCTGTGAAGGTTTTGTGTCATTGTTGCTGTTTTTTTTTTTTTTAATTAAATCTAATTCCATAATTGTGTATGACGCCTGTGAGCCGGGACTGTGGTGTTTGAACTAGATATCAGAGCACACTGTATGTATGAAAAGCCTACAGAGCCCATGTATTTCATATTAGCCTTGTGTGAGTCAAAACTCATTATTTATTTAATTAATCAAAGAGCGATGCCATCCAACAACTGTAATAATAACCAGGTATCAGTTATTGGAACAAATAAGATTATTTTATAGGAGAACGGTATCACAGTAATACGGATTTAGCAGATACTGTGCCTTGCCTTGTGTTCTGGTCCTGAGCCCTGACTTGTATTCTAAAAATATTCCTCAAAGTCATCCCCCCTAAATTCTGAATCATAACTTCAAAACGAAGCAGTTGGTCACAATGCCTATTGATGAGGTCATGCAAAATTCCAAATTTATGCCCATACTCTGTGCCAGAAACTTGCCCGTCCTCATGCTCGGGAGAGGTGGAGAAAAAGTCACATGCAGCCAGATGAAATCCTCCGCGAAGCATCTGCTGCGCATTGTTCTCATTCTTCGCCCCTCTGCAAAACCCCTCGGAAATTCTCATAAACTAAAGAAAAACCATGGAATCCAAAGAGGGGAAGTCTGTGAGTTGTTCCCACCCTCCCCACCCCTCAACCTGCCCAGTGGAGACAGGCTGGAGCTCAGGTCCTGTCCTGCCTGTGCAACGGCTGGCACCTGGAGATCCCATTCCCTCACCTCTCTCTAGCACCGAATATTCTTTTTTTTTTTTTTTTTTTAAGCACCAAATATTCTTGAAAATGTTCTCCCCTCTTATAAGCCGTCCTCTGGCCCCTCTGCAGACACCATGCTTTCCACAGGTTTGCAAAGAACTTGATGGGCCCCCTCCACCTCTTCTTCTGCGTGGATTCCCTTTGTAGAAGGCACGCTGCTCCCAGCGGACCCTCAGCCAGTCCTTTCTGCCTTTCACAGAGTTCCCACAACCTGCCCTCAGTCTGGAAAAAGAGACTCAGAAAGCACAATGCCTCCAAGCCCATACAGTCTCTCTGGAAGTTTCGACAGCCTGTCAACTCCCTCCCAGCTACCCCCACCGCCTCCTGCTGACACCCCCTCCCAGGACCCAGCACGGCAGGGGGCTCTCCAAAGAGCTTTTCCCAGAAGGCTGCTGAGCTCGCTCCTGAATCAAAGCCTGACACCCTTGAACTTGGGCATTTCCATTCTGAGAGCTCACGCTGTTTCATGATTTTCACTGGCCTTTGTAACACTGGAGCTAGAAACGAACACATGTGAAAGCCAGCCTGCAGAAATGGGTCCATTTGCAGAACCTTAATTTTTAAGCTAGTATTATTTTAGTGGGTTAAAAAGTAACAGACCAAGTGGGAAAACAATAGGGAGATTTCTTCTTAAACCTCTTCCTGTACATGAAGAAACGCAAGGTTTCTTATTAACTTCGCTGTTTCCCAGTGCAATACAATTTTTCGTTTGCAAATCAGCCTTCGGTGTTCTTAAGCCCTAAAGAATATCCAATGCACACTGCAACACCCCAAACTGAGCAGTGGGATGGGAATTCACGGGGCTGGGGAAGGTTGTTGGACATTAGGAACTGCCAGACCGAGATGGGGGTGGTGACAAATCACCAAGCCGGACCTCCCTGGAATGTCATCTGTCTCTACTTTTTTAATTTATTTTATTTATTTATTTTTTCGTCTGTCTCTGCTTTAAAAAGACTGTTTCTGTGACTCTAAGAGGTGTTTAAGTATTGGTACTTGTTCTGATTAAATGAATTTAATAAATCATACATTCTTACTTTCTTCTGAAATCACCCGTCCTGGAATTAAAAGGGCAGAAAGAGCAAATCTTCCTCAGAGAGGAAAGGCTGGGTCTCTGATTTCTCTAAGAAAGAACTTGGGGAGTGTTCTCGAAATGATAGCAGTCCACTTCCTCAAGAAGAAACGTAATGGGAGTCGACAAGACTCCTACGCCGGGATGTTCTAACTCCTTTTATTTTTGCTTTTACTTTTCAGGCCAAATTTGAATCCCTCTTTAGGACATACGACAAGGATATCACCTTTCAGTATTTTAAGAGCTTCAAACGAGTCCGAATAAACTTCAGCAACCCCTTATCTGCAGCAGATGCCAGGCTCCAGCTGCATAAGACTGAATTTCTCGGAAAGGAAATGAAATTATATTTTGCCCAGGTGAGTTGGATCCATGGACATGCATGCTTCTCCCTCTCCCCCCTTTGAAAGGTAGCTTTTATACATCGATTATGTTATAACATTGACCTTTTTACGATATGCATTTTGGCTGCAATATTGAAATTACAAAGCATCTCCTATTCCATTCATTCTTTTTTTTACCATGTATCGTCATTCATGATCATTTTACCACAACATTAAAATTTTTTTTAAAAAGATCCTTATAACAGGCACATAATAGTCTCCCATGTAGATACTTCAGGACACATTTAGCCAGTCTTTACTAGACGTTTCTCTTGTTTTCCGATTTTTCACTGTCACAGGTAATGCTGCAACGAACATTCTTCTACACCCTTTTTTAAAGCATGTCTATGTTGTCATTTGAGTGACAAAAGCAACACGAGATATCGAAACAACCCAAGTATAACACAAAAGTCCCTAAAGTTGAATAAATAACGTTTCCCAACCCTCCCTCCAAAGCCTTCCCCCTAATGTAACCACTTTTGAAAATCTAGTGTGAACCCTTGCACACTTTCTTTTTCACATATGCAAACACACAGAGTAGTTCATTTTCTTGCACAAAACGGTGGGGTTACTACAGCCTTCTCTTTTACGTAGCCACGTATGATGGACAACCTTCCCAGTCAATGTGTACCTCATGCATTGATTTATTTTTTTTAATTTATTTATTCATGAGCGAGATAGAGAGAGAGAGAGAGGCAGAGACACAGGCAGAGGGAGAAACAGGCTCCATGCAGGGAACCTGACCTCCAGGATCACACCCTGGGCTGAAGGTGGCGCTAAACCACTGCGCCACCGGGGCTGCCCTCCTGCATTGATTTAAAACTCGAAGAATTCATTTTGAAAAAGGCTAAGTTCATACTCTAAATCTTCAGTGCCTCCCTATCTTAAGAAAACATCAGCATATGGTTGAAAGCAAGCGACCTCAGAAATGGTCCCTGACCTTGGTCTGAGTAACACTGGGTGAACCTTTCCTGCTCATCCAGAAGGTAGTTGATGGCGTGCAAGGCTGTGGGCCTGAAGACTCTAGCACTCCAAGATCCCGTGCAGCAGGTTCCCAGGGATTTGCTCAAGGGTCGGGGCTAATGACATGTCCCAGACGGAGAGCAGACCTGAATGGGTCCCCACTCTGTACAGGTTCTGAGCAGCGCCGAGCTCCGCTCCGTGGAGAATCAGCAGTTTGCAAGTGGGGGCATGTGCTTCAGTACAGGCTGCCAGGCCTGGCTGGAAAGGAAAAAATGAGTTAACCAGACAGGGAGCAAAGGCTAAGAGATCCTCCTGGTAGCAGGAGTCCTGGCCCCAGGGCCCTCAAGGGCTGTGAAGGGTTTTGCTTTTTTTCTCTTGCTCGCCACATGTCCAGCTCTCCCCTCACTTGTCCTCCTCCTTCCAACCCTTCCTTCCTTCCTTCCTTCCTTTCTTTCTTTCTTTCTTTCTTTCTTTCTTTCTTTCTTTCTTTCTTTCTTTCTTTCTTTCTTTCTTTCTTTCTTTCTTTCTTTCTTTCTTCATGAGAGACACAGAGAGGCAAAGAAACAGGCTTCCTGCGGGGAGCCCTATGAGAGACTTGATCCCAGGATCCGGGATCACGCCCTGAGCCAAAGCCAGATACTCCCTCCAAACTTCAATGATAGGTGACCCATTGTCAAGGCAGCTCACAAAGTCCTATATGATTATAGAACGGTGATCCAGGGTCCAAGGGGAAGGAGCTTCTTGGATGCTGCTTTCTGATTAAAGCTGCAACCCCCCCACCCCCCGCCCCCCCCACCCCCCCCACCCCCCCGCGTTGGGGTTCTGAGCTCCCAGGCCTGTGTAGGAACAGACCTGGTAGGGAGGCTTCCTGACTGGGAGGAGGAGGGCTCCCTGGCGCCCTGAGGGGTAAATTAGAGCTGGGATGCGCTGCCCCCTGGTGGCCTATGGGAGGCACGGGTTCTGACCTCGGATTCTTCGTTGTGAGTACACCTCTTTCTGCATTTGGTCAGGTTCTGGATAATTACCTAGTCCCGCCGCAACTTTTTCTGATTTACTCAAGTAAATGCATGCTCCTCGTGAAAATTAAAATACAAAGAAAACCGCAACTGATAAGAAAGATGTAGTGCCTTTCTGGATTCCCCTCTAACCACTGATAGAACTTCTAAGCCCAAACTAGCATCATGGGTTATTGTTTCATGTTATTTTTTATTTTTTTTTTAATCTCCTGGAAGGTGGATCTTTTTTCCCCTTCCTCGTTATGGCATCTGATTTGGAGGCCCAGAGGGAGGGAATTGTGGGGTACCACTGGATGGGCAGGAGTCCAGGGGTCCCCATTCCTGCTTTGGCTCCTGAGAAACTCTATTTTTTTTTTTAAGATTTTATTTATTTGAGAGAGGAGAGCACGAGCCGGGGAGGAGGGACAGAAGGAGAGAGACAAGCTGACTCCTCACTGAGCAGGGAGCCTGACGCGGGGCTCAATTCTAGGACCCGGAGATCATGACCCGAGCCAAAAGCAGATGTTTAACTGACTGAGCCACCCTGATGTCCCTGAGAAACTCTATTATCTTGGGGCTGTTGCTTAGCTTTTTGGAGCTTCTGTTATGTCTCTGATATGAGGAGCTGGAAGAAATGGATTCTGAAATCCCTCTGACCTCAACAACAGTGCTTTATTTTTCCATTTCTACTAAAACTGTACTATTTTTCCATCAGTCTGGGTCAGTGGTAATCCCTTGCCATCCCTGTGCCTGTGGGTCCCAGTCCTGGGAGGGGGCTCTAATCAGGTTAGCACCATAACCCGTCACCTTCTCCGTATAGACCGTATCACGAGCCATCCTTGAGCACACGTCCTGGGCACACGTTCTGCTGCCCAGACCTGGGCTTGTCCTTTCTCACCTGTCCTCCACAAGGTATCCCTAGGTGCCATTGCATCGCTTGGGTTCTTTCCTCAAGAAACATCCACCTGTGTTTCTTTCTCTCCTCAGACTTTACACATAGGAAGTTCCCACCTGGCTCCCCCAAATCCAGACAAGCAGTTTCTGATCTCTCCTCCTGCCTCGCCGCCGGTTGGTTGGAAACAAGTGGAAGATGCTACTCCTGTCATAAATTATGATCTGTTATACGCTATCTCCAAGCTAGGGCCAGGTAAGCTGTGCCCTTGGGTGGGAGCGGGGAAGGAGATGGTGGGAAACTGCTGGAGGGCCGAGACAGAGATGCTCACCTGCCGCAGGGAACAGCCATATCCTTGTGGCTAGGAATTTCATTTCTGGTCAAGGTGGTTTCATCCATTGATCTGATTCTCACCGGCCCTTTTAAATGTTCAAGAGAACCATAGAGAGGAGAGGAGAGCCCCGGTCATGCATGCCGCCACTTGGCCCCATTGAGGTGCTCCCCTGCTGACTTGCCAGAGAAAAGTAGAGGTTCCAGTCCTCTGATGCGACATCAGGTGTGAGTATTCAGGGACATAACAGGTGCCCTGGCCTCAGTCTTCTCCACAGAATGGGTATTACCCAGTGGAGTGGTGAGCAGTAGAGGTAGAAAGCACTTCAAACAGTGCCTGGCCCATGGGCAGTGCCCAGTACATGATTTTTGGAAGCAGTAAAATGTGGGTGGTTCCTGTCTTACCTGCTAGGGTGTGGTGAGTGGGCAGGTGCAAGGGGCGTCAAGTGGTTCGAGCGCACCCTCCTGCCCTATCCATAGAGCAAATGTAATAAATGCTGAGGCCATCAGCTTCTCCTTTCTCCTTGACCAGCAATCTGAGCATGTTCCTTTGGATTGAGGGTTTTATTTCTTGGACCATCAGCAGTTTCATGTTGAAAAGATTACATTTCTGAACACACTGCCCCGGCGGAAATTCCCTCTGTGGGAGTGAGCAAGAATCACGTTACTTACTGGTAATGGTGGCGTGAAGGTCAGGGTCAGGATGGCCAATCTGAGGAAACGGGAGCTCCTCCCAGCAGCTCCTGGCTCAGGCACATTAGCAGAGCTGACGGGTGGAGTCCACCTAGATTCTAGAGAGAAGAAATGGGACCTCCACCTGGGGAGATGACAAACTGCTCCAGAGCCAAGAAGTGCTGCTAGGGACAATTCTTCACATTCCAGAATCTACCACTCCTTTACAGAAGGCTAATTTGAGAAGCCTCTTCAGAAACTAGACATAATAAAACCCACTCACCCTTCATTTGCTTAACGGTGAGCTAGAACCACATTCTTATTTGGCTGTACTTTACAAAGATTTTGCAAATGTGGCCCGATGCCAAAGCTTTCTGGATTGTGGCCAGTCCGTAGGTAGATAAGGATCCTGACCAACGTGATCTTGTGACCCTCCACCTTCATTCCCTCTCTAAGAGAGCTGAGACTCGCCCACCTTTTCAAAGCCACTTGCACTGATATTCCAGATAGAGAAAAAACTTTGCGTGTTCCCAAGAGTCCCCAGAGTAGCATGAGGCAGGTCCAGAATCAGGCTAGAGGCAAACCCACCCCAGCCCCCCCAGGAGGGTAGAGCCAACTGAAGCAAACCCTCGTCCCCCTACCTGTTTAAATCATAGCATTTCGACTACACCCAACTTCCCACCAGTAATGATCCCCGCTCTATTTGTAAACATTAGTAAAACTAGGTGACACTCGTCGGGCCTGTGTCCTGTGCACTAGGTCAATAACTTGCCTTGCACTCAGGTAATCAACTTGGTGAGGTCAGAGTCACTATCATCGGAAGGTCACGGGGATATGAAAAAGTGTGCCCATGGGCTCCGGCTCCTGAGTGCTCACAGCCCACGGGTTGGCCAACTGCCTCCCTCAGCCCTTAAGATGCAGCCAGACCCGCACCATAGATTGCTTCTCAGTTACAGAAGACTCATCCGTCCCACCCTTGCTGGGCCAGAGCCACCTGAACTGGACCAAACCTGGCCAAACTCAGGCTGACACAGAACTGCAGGACACTCCCGACTCCTGGGGGTGAAAGTTGTCCTCTGAGAAGGGATGCTGCGGTCAGAAATGTTTTCGGAGTGCCTGGTTCAGACCAGCCATAATTACACCTCCTGTCCCCAGTGTGTGCTGTCCCCCCAGAGCCTTGAGAGGGGGAGTCTCGAGGTGGCCCTTCCTAATGTGTTTTATCCATGCACTGTCTTTGCCTGAATGCTCACTCCTCACACCTCGCTGGGGAGTCATCTGGATAATTTTAGGAGGCCCGGTGAACAGGTTAAGTGTAATTAAAAATACAGCCCTTGGGGCACTTGAGTGGCTCAATCAGCTAAGTGTCTGACTCTTGACTTCCACCCAGGTCACCGTCTCAGGATGGCGAGATGAGCCCCAAGTTGGGCTCCGTGCTGGGCGTGGAGCCTGCTTGGGATTCTCTTTCTTCCTTTCCCTCTGCCTGCCTCTCACATTCAAATAAATAGATAGATAAATAAATAAAATACACTCTTTCCATACTCCTCTTTTTTAAAAAAATATTTTATTTATTTGTTCATGAGAGACACAGAGAGAGAGGTAGAGGGAGAAGCAGGCTCCGTGCAGGGAGCCCGATGTGGGACTCGATCCTGGGTCTCCAAGATCACGACCTGAGCCCAAGGCAGATGCTCAACCGCTGAGCCACCCAGGCGCCCCTTTCCATACACCTCTGTTCACAGTGTTTAAAAGCAGAGTAATACGTAATGGTGACTATATCTATATCTATTTAAAACTTATTATATTTATATATATACATTTTTATATTATATTTGTGTGTATCTATCTACATATATATATATATATATATTTTTTTTTCTGCTAAAGCCACCTAAGGAATGCCAATCCAGAGCAGATCTGGCCGTGTCCCTCAATCCCCACTGAACAGCCACAGCATCTTGGCCAGTCAGACCCCTCCATGCTTTTTTCCCCATTTTGCTCGTGCCCTCTGGCCCCTGCCTGCCTTACCCTGTCATTTGTCCTCCTCCTCCAGGGGAAAAGTATGAATTGCACGCAGCGACCGACACCACCCCCAGCGTGGTGGTCCACGTCTGCGAGAGCGATCAGGAGAACGAAGAAGACGATGAGGCGGAGAGGATGAAGAGACCCAAGCCCAAAATCATCCAGACCAGAAGGCCGGAGTACGCGCCTCTCCACTTAAGCTGAACTGGCCCTTCCCCCAGGGGAGAAGAAGTATTCTGAATCACACCCACGGGGAGAAATCTTGTACTGTGGAAGTGGCCGCTCACGACCCGGGAGGTGACAGCCGTGATCCCGGTGGCAGAAACTCCAGTTCATGTTGCTCAGAAGAGAATCGGGGCTCCGACTCCTGGTCCTGATGCTGCGCCTCTGCCGGTGTCCGTGGCTTCCGGGAATGTCCTGAGCCCATCACTGAGTTTGAGGTGATCGCACAAGGACATTTGGGCACGTCTCGGGAAGACTGATAATGGTAGCGTTCCCTACTTGTTCTTTTCCAGTAGGTTCTGTTTTCGTCAAGGGCAGCTTCATCCCTGGGTGTGGGGAGAGCCTTCTGTTTCCAGCCAGCCTGCGGGGTAGGCTCTCTCTCCTGTTAGGCAGAGGCACCGCGGTGCCACCAAGTGTCTGGGGCAGAAACGTGAAAACGAGAACGAGGCAATGTGGGATTTGTAGTGTTTCATTTTCTCCCCCCTCATGTTCTAATGTTTGTGCATGTATACTTACTGATTTTCAGAACTAACCTTTGTTCGTGTATAGAGTTACGCCACTGTTAGTTTTACATCTTTTGGGAAGACGGGAGAGCATTTGAAAAATCTGTCATCACCTTTCCAGATTCCTGACTCTTTTCGCAACTGCAGTCACACGGGGAATCTCACCGGCCACACGGCCGCCCCGCATCCTAACCCCCCGCAACATCCACCCTGTGCTTTGGCAAGAGAAGTCGAGCTTAAATTCCTGTGTAGAGTTTCGCTTTATAAAATTCAGAGAATAGCAGTTTCACTGCCAACTTTCAATGGGTGAGAAATTTTAGTTTAGGTGTATTGGGTCAGACATCGGTTCCATTGATTTCTTTTACGTGGTGGTTTATCCACATGAATCGTAGCCCAAAAAGAAACCTTTTTGGTTTCTTGGCTGAGATAGTTGATTTTTTTTTTTACTCCACTAAAACATCAAGATAAACTTGTAAATAAAGCTGATAGCATATATTCATACCTATTGTACACTTGGGTGAAAAATATGGCAGTGGAAGAGTGGTGTCAGACTATTACCCTACCTGTGACTTGTATGTCGTAGAAAACGCTGTTAAACGTTGGACAGGACTTGAATTCAAAGCATGTGAAGTGGATATCGTACACGTGTGGTGGAATGCAAGAGATGCAGTGCCTTTCCCCATTCATTCCCGATGGAATCGTTACAGTCGGTTAAAGTCTGTAATTTTTTTTTTCTAGTTGTAACGTGTCTGTCTGGTAAATAGGTATCCTATTTTGGCCTTACGATACCGTAACAAAATGCATCGTTTTGAAAATACCTAATGCCAAGTAACAGTGCATGCTTTGGAAATTTGGAAGATGGTTCCCTTTAAGAAGCAAATACATATTTGATTGTTCATATCCAGAAACTGACTGAATGTTCTCAAAACGCTGTTTACAGTACTCGGTGAGGTGGGGGGGCAGGTGAGGGAGAGATCATTGCCCAGCTGTTCAAGTGTTCCTGGTTAAGTGCTTTTAAACTGGAGAGGCTAACCTCAAACTATTTTTTTTAACTGCAGTCTATAATAATAAATCAGCACAATATGCTCTTTACGGAAAGGTTCGTGTTTGTGCCGTTTTATTTCTGATGCTCCGTCTGGGAACTCTTTGAAGCCTGCAGTCTCAAAAGGAGACACATTCCTCCCTAAGTTTCTGTTTAGAAACTTCCAGTTCTTTGCCGCGGATGGCGGAGGGTAAACGTAAGGAGGAGAATAGATAAAACCGAATCGGGAGTCTGAGTATGTGCTGAGATGATACCATGACAAAAACACCACTCACCAACAAGACCAGCAGCCCCGCTAAACAAACAACAGTGTTTCTGATTGTTAATTTGAGGAGTTGTCTTTCCTGTTAGGAAAGATGTCCACGCAAGACCCCAAATCACAAAGGCCGGTATGTTCGGAAGGTCTGTTTCTGCACCTTCTGTTTGAATCCCAAGCGGCCTTTCCCTGGAGCCCTGATTACACGGGGTGGTGAGCCCGCTGTGCTAGCCCACAGAAGCCCAAACCACCCAGGGTTTATTTGCCAAACTCTCACAAATGACATTCATCTCCATCTAGATTAACACTTGGCATTTCTCCATGAAAATTCACATGCTCTTCTTGTTTTCTCTTATGAATAGCCTCATCCTGTCGTGTCCAGGAGAACTGACGTATTTTAAACCCATAGATGCTCGATGTTTAAACATGTTGCAAAATCCACTTTAAAAAAAAAAGATTTATTTATTTATTTATTCATGAGAGACACAGAGAGAGAGGCAGGGACAGAGGCAGAAGGAGAAGCAGGGAGCAGGGACTCGATCCCAGGACCCCAGGATCACCACCACCTGAGCCAAGGCAGATGCTCAACCACTGAGCCACCCAGGTGCCTCAAAAACCCACTTTTCAATCAGGGGGCCCAATCTGATTATTGAGCAGACTCACTCATTGACCACCTAGCAAGGGAGGGGGCTGACATTTACCATCATGTTGACTAGTAAGGAGCCCACCAATGAGCACAGGTGAATCACACAGGGTGCTGGCCCAGGATCCTTTTTCATCGAGAATCCCGGAATAAAATCAAGATGTGTTGTCAGTGTACTCAGATTTCCGGTTGGTGCCCTCACACACCTGGGAAAATATAAGCAGATGGCCTCACTGCCCATGAAGATGACAAAGCCTGGAGTAGAAATCACAAGTCACTGAACATCTTCACTCAAGATGACGATGTTTGATGAGTAGTCCTGTGGCAGCCTGAGCTGGAATCCTGAAACCAGGACTGGTTTCAATCCTGCATTTGCTGGTTACCAGGCTGGAGGATATGAAGAGCCTCATAAGCATGCTCAGGACTTAGGCATCCTTTGTCTGGCCCTTCTCATCAAAGGGCTCTGTAAAATGCAAAGCAGCAAAAAAAAATTAAAATAAATAAATAAATAAAAATAAATAAATAAATAAATAAATAAAATGCAAAGTAGCAAACACAAGATGGGCAGAACCATGCAGAATATATCCTATTGCCATTGATTGAATGTGTTCCTTAAATAGATGTTGATAGAATATATTTCTGATCTGGTGATAACCAGCATAGAGTCATCCAAGAAAAGAAACCCAGCCCCCCCACCCCGAAATATATGGTAAATCCCAGTGAAGGGTGGTAATCGATGGAGAAGTAGTAACATTCAATGCAGCTATTAATATTTGGGTTTTGAAGATTGATTTGCAGTCAGCAAGCATTTAGGATTTTATATTTCCAGAATGTCCTGTGAATTAGTACCCATCGGAGATGTGGGTTTTCAGAGAGCCTTAGTTTTTGGTGGAATGTACAGCATTTATTAGAAAGTAAACAGATTTTATCAAATATTAAATTGCAAAAGATTAAATACACCGTATGGACATATTCTGGCCCAAAATGAGTCAGCAGCTGGGGTATGTCAAACTCAAAATGTATGTCATACGTTTGCAGAACCCTGTGGAATATTTGCCTCAGTATGTTAAGTGCCTATCACGTAACAGTCACCTAAAGGTCAACAAGTCAGATGGAGACTATAAATAACCTGAAAATTATTTAGGAAGGAGTTAGAACGTACATTAAGAAATAGATTCTTGGGATCCCTGGGTGGTGCAGCGGTTTGGCGCCTGCCTTTGGCCCGGGGCGCGATCCTGGAGACCCGGGATCGAATCCCACATCGGGCTCCTGGTGCATGGAGCCTGCTTCTCCCTCTGCCTATGTCTCTGCCTCTCTTTCTCTCTCTGTGACTATCATAAATAAAAAAAAAAAAAAAAAAATTAAAAAAAAAAAAAAAAAAGAAATAGATTCTTTCTTCCCCAATTCTCCGGTCTTCTGATTCTAAAGACACGTGGGGATTTTTTTTTTCAAGTATGCCAACGCTCTTGGCAATCCTTCATTCGCATCTGAAATCCCCCACTCTCGTGACTCACCGAAGTTACATGGCAATCAGGTAGATGGATTTTATCCTCCCATACCTCATTTTTCCTCCAGCACTGCCTCTCTGCGGTTCGTGAAAGGTCATTTTAATCACAGCTATGTTTATGAAAGGCAGAAGGAAATTAT
This sequence comes from Canis lupus baileyi, assembly GCF_048164855.1. Classification (NCBI taxonomy): domain Eukaryota; kingdom Metazoa; phylum Chordata; class Mammalia; order Carnivora; family Canidae; genus Canis; species Canis lupus. The sequence continues at coordinate 33,074,376 of NC_132867.1, read as the reverse complement.
TTGAAAGTGATTGAACTGTGGTGTCTACATTCAATGTTTCTTTTGCTTTCAAGATTCTGATTAGGGATTCAGTGGCTGTCCTACACAGCAAATGAGAGCCAACGGGTTGCTGGTTGCCTCTGCTCACAGCTCTGTCCAGGGACCCCTCCTGGCTGACATTCAAGCTCCGGTCACGTGGAATTTTCAATGTTTCTAACTCACTCACCATATTGTCTCTTTTCTATGCACCATCACACGTGTTCCCTGTGTCTAGACCATTATTCCACTGCCCCAGCCCAGCCTGGGCTCACTCCATAATGATGGGCACCCTGTGCGAGCAGGCCCACGTCTTTCCTACCCGCCTCTCCGAATCACTAGCAGCTACCACTGTGCCCAGCCTGCGGCAACCGATAAATACTCCTGAAATAATTAACTGACTCACTGATATTTATCCTACAGTTCTGCATCATCGATGTCTCTTCCCCCCTGAGAATCATTCCCAGCCACTCCTGCTGAGTCTCCCATTGTGTGTCATATTTCCTCTTTGTAATATACATTGACTTCTTAGCATAATCGTTAAAATTGTTTGTCTTCCCTGTTGGAACCTAAGTCAAGTGGAGGCAGGATTTGTGGCAGCCTTGCCTTGGAATAGACATTCAACACAAGTTGGATGGATGGATGGATGGATGGATGGATGGATGGATGGATGGATCAATGGATGGGTGCAGATTTCAGATACAGAAGAGTGAGAAGTCACTGAGAAAGAATAGGAAAATAAGCAGGCATGTTTTCCTCTCTTCGTGGATAGAGCCCATAGGCAGCTCAGTGCTTTAAGTCAACAAATTGCCAGGCTGCTCGGACAGCAAGAACAAAAGACGGAGAAAAAGAGACATAATCGTGTTGGAGTAGGGCAAGAGGTGAGAAAAGAAAAATTTTGTTTTTACATTTCTCTTCTCAAACAGAGTGGTTGACCAAAGGGTGAATGACTGGGAAAGGCAGAAAAGAACTTTGTAGATGATGGAAATGCTCTGTGCCTTGACTGAGCAACACAGTAGCAGCAGCAAGTATGCATTTGCCCCACACTCATCACGGGGTGCATTTTGTTATATGTAAAGTTCACCTCAATAAAGTTGACATAATTTTTAAAAATCAGGATAAAGGAAAACAATTTTTTTCAAATCTTGTTCAGTGGACAGCAGTTGAAGGAAGGCCTTCCTTCTCCATATCCCTAGTACAAATATTTTCCGAGTATATAATGCTTCCATAACATTCTTTTTTTTTTTAACGATTTTATTTATTTATTCCTGAGAGACACAGAGAGAGAGGCAGAGACATAGGCAGAGGGAGAAGCAGGCTCCCTGCAGGGAGCCCGATGCGGGACTCGATCCCAGGACCCAGGGATCATGGCCTGAGCTGAAGGCATGTGCCCCTTTAATAACATTCTTAAAACAATATTATACAGCAAGGCAAAGCAGCATCCCAAATTAGAGTATGAAAATTCTAATAGCTTTCTAGAACTCAGTGTGTCCATGCAATTAAACTTTAAAAATCAACTTGGATCATATTTACTTCCTTAAAGTTTATTGTATAGGACTAATTTTTTTATATGTTCAGAACCAACACGTTGCTAATTCAAGAATAATATACACCCACTTATAATCAGTGGTAAATGGCAATGACTTTAGTGTCTTTAATGTCAACCCACACTCTCATGAGACCTCAGGCAGCAGTGACATATCGGATCAGGAAATGTACTTGCCCTGATGCATTTGGAATGAATGAACTATTGGGAAAAGAGAAAAAAAAAAAAAAACACTTTTCTGCAAGATCACTTTTACTTTTGAAGCTTCTAAAGCATTTTTCTTGTAAATTATGCAAAATGTGCACCATTCTTTTTCTCCTAGAAATAAAAGAAATTTAAGTACCATGAATGTTGGAGAAATAATTTTGAAAAGCCACAGAGGATCATCAGTAACCATTACAAAATAATAGCTTGTATCACATACACATATTTATGGCTTCCAAATTCTAGTATTCTTTAGGTGGTTTTATTATAGGCTTAGTTGCCAAATATCCTCTTTTAATTGAGTTAAATTCACTATTTGTATACGGTAAAAATAGTTCCAGTTTTTGGTCCCTGTAGCAAGTCTTTTGTGAAAAAGCAAAACATGGACTTTGTAGGGATATCAATCGGGGAATAGTGAGAATTTTCTTAAAACACACTCATATGGGATGACTGGGTGGCTCAGCAGTTGAGCATCTGCCTTTGGCTCAGGGTGTGAGCTGGGGGTCCTGGGATCGAGTCCCACATCGGGTCCCCTGCAGGGAGCCTGCTTCTCCCTCTGCCTGTGTCTCTGCCTCTCTCTGTGTCTCTCATGAATAAATAAATAAGATCTTTATGGGATTCCTGAGTGGTTCAGTGGTTTAGCGCCCATCTTCCGCCCAGGGTATAATCCTGGGGTCCTGGGATCAAGTCCCACATTGGGCTCCCTGCATGGAGCCTGCTTCTCCCTCTGCCTGTGTCTCTGCCTCTCTCTGTGTGTCTCTTGTGAATAAATAAATAAAATCTTAAAAAATAAACTTTATAAAAATAAATAAATAAATAAATAAATAAAATCTTTAAAACACACACACATTCATATCATGGGTTGCCTGGGTGGCTCAGTCGGTTAGGCATCCGACTCTTGATTTTGGCTCAGGTCACGATCTCAAGATCTTGAGATCAAGCCCCAAGTGGGGCTCTGTGCTCAGCAGGGAGTTGACTTGAGATTCTCTCTCTCTCTGTGCCCCTCTGTGTTGCCAACCCTCCCTCTACTCTCACGCATGCTCTCTCTCTCTCTCTCTCTCTCTCTCTCTCAGATGAATAAATAAATTTAAAAACAAACAAAAAATCACACTTGTAATCAAATAATAAATAATAGAGGACCTCACATAGATTAAGTTGTATATTGCATGAAAATACCTTGTTTTTATAAACATATTGCACATCCTCAAATGCATCAATGAGAAATGCCACCAAGGAAGCAGATGTGATGAGTGGGAATGGGCTCACAGCCGTCACCCCTCAACCTGGGTTTGCTGCGGGCTCCTTTGCTGGCACTGGGAACTAAGGAAGCCGATTTCCTAGGAAGCTCAAGAGACCATTTACCTTCGGGAAAATAGGATATCGCTTGGGAAAAGAGAGTAAAGTGGGCGGAGCTGCCTGCCACTCTAAGGTGGTTTCCGAGCCAGACTTCAGAGTATCCTATGCTTTCTGGTTCTGTTTCTTTTCATTCATTCAGGCAAAATGTGCCCAAATTCAAATTATTATTTTTTAAAATATCTTTAATTGTACAACATGACCCTTTGGCCTGGGTCCCTCCTCCAGTGTTCCTTGTCCCCATGACTTGTGACACCATTCACCCAGCTCACCCTGAGGTCACCTGAACTGCTGTCCTCTTTTCTCACTCCCCTCCTGGCGATGAGATTAGCCTGGGTTACCTGGGTGGGCCCTCCATGCAAACACAAGGGTCCTTCTAAGAAAGAAGTGGAGAGATTCGACAACAGAAAAGACAGATGCTACACTCCCGGCTTTGAAGATGGAGGGAGGGGCCCTGAGCCCAGGGATGCAGGGAACAGAGTTCCAAAGCTGGAACAGGCAAGGAAGAGCATCTCCCCTGGAGCTTCAGGAGGGAGGACCACTTGGCTGACACCTTGACTCCAGCCCTGTGAAACTCATCGCCCTCCGGCTTCCAGAACTTGAAAAAGAAAAAATAGGTGTTGAGCGCCCGAGAGTGTGGCGATCTGTTACAGCAGCAGCAGGAAGCTAATACAGCCTCCAATCTAGAACCGAATTCACAAACCAAGCGGGCACTGAGGTCCGCTCTCTCCTGCCCTCTGTTCTTCGTCACCGACCCCCTCGTGTGCACCCTCTCCCTGGTCGGCCCTGTCCAATTACACCAATGTGCCAAACACACTCCCTGGCGTTCAAGTTTGCCAAAGGTGCTGACTTCTAGGCTGTTCCCAGGAAAACATTGGCAGAGGCATGAGTGGCGATTCTAGGCCTGTGCGTTGGGCCTCAAATCCTAGAAACGACCGAATTTCTTCTCCGGGAGGAAATTACACCATAGATGGACAATGCCAGCCACCCAGGGTGTGAGATGGACCCCTACCGCCCCAATCTGGTTATGCCACAGGTCTAGGCAGCAGGGGGACCACTGAGCCAGCTTTGGGAGTCATGCATTACCAATAATAATAATAATAATAATAATAATAATAATAATAATAATTCAGAGTACTTTCTGGAAATCAGGTTTTCTCCCCAGGGTGCAGGGCATTTGAATCTTGCCTGGGATACAGTCCTGGGATGTTAGGATCACCGTGGTTGTCGGGGAAGCAGAAGCAAGTGGCTGACAGGTGGCCCAAAGGGCTCAGGTTTGGGGGACATGCCCAGTTGCAATGCTCAACTTTGGGTGCCTGCAGCAGAGGACCCAAGTCCCTGGGAGCAAGGGTTTGGGTGGGTGAGCAGTGACCTGTACAAGGCATAGGGACAGCTTGGTGGCCAGGAGGCCCTGAGCATGGGGATGGCAGGTCCCCTCCATGCCAGCGTCCTGACCACGGGAGAAACCCTGCAGATCCAGGCCAACCAGCCGGGCCAGCAGCCCTGCTGCCGGAACTGAGTAGCCTGGAGGCTGGAGTGGGAGGCACAGAGGTGACCCGGCAGGTCCTGCACAGCTGGGACCAGAACGTAAGTGTGGGCGCCTTGGTCTGAAGAGATAGCATCCATATCCCCCAGTCACCAGCGAGGTCCCTGGGCGTGACTGGGTGGAGGCCGCACCCCAGGGCTGCAGAGGATGGGAGCCGTGAGAAGCTATGCGGGGCTCGGAGGAGGAGGGGGTGTGGGCAGCACAGTCAAGGTGGTCCCCAGGCTTCCCAGCCCCGCTCTGGGTGACCAGGACCCATGCCTATGATGGGATGCCACCCCCATGGTTATATTATTTTATGTGTCAAAAGGGATTTTGCAGGTGGAGTTCAGGGCCCGACTCCTGGAGTTTGAGTTAATCAAAAGAAAATGTGTGCTGGGTGGGCCAGACCTAATCAGGGGAGGCCGTGAAGTGGACCAGGAGCCGCAGCAGGGCTCTCCTGCCGGCAGGAAGGGGTGAGCTGCCAGGTTATGAGAGGAGGGCCCTGAGACAAGGACCTGTGGCAGCTTCACAGCCCTCGGGTTGCACCAGGCGTCAAGGTGGCACATGCCATTGAGTCTTGTTTTGTGTCTTACACCCAAGGCCATATTTCATACTACAGTACGATAGTACTAATTTAAAAAAAAAATCATATACTACATCATATTTCGAGGAGGTGGACGACACAACATTTCAGGCCCTATTTGACTCCAGGGCTGTTGCTCTAACTGCCACACCACACGGCCTCAATCGCACTGTGGGTTGTGACAGCCTGTGACGGTCCCCAAGGAGCCCCATCCGCCGCCACACGGATCCTGGCGATGTGTCCTCCCACATTGAGTCTGGGTTGAACCTAAGACTCAATTTAACCAATAGAACATGGTGAAAGGGGCACCATACTTGTTCTGGGGCCTCCGAAGGGCTGGCAGCTTCTGCTTCTGTCGCCTTGGCAGCCACCTGCCATGTGAGGAGTCCAACTAGCTCCTATTGGGAGATGCCACAAGGCCCTGGGGCGTGAGACCCCTCCATGGAGGGAGAGGCCACAGGAAGGAGCACCAAGTTATCGGCCATGGAAGCAAAGAAGCCACCATGGAATGTTCTAGCAAAATGGAGCCCCAGAGGCTGCAGCCTCATCCCGCTTCACTGAGAGCAGAGTGTGGCAGCTGAAGCCAGTCAATGCACAGCATAGTGTGAGAGAGTGCAGTCGTGGTGGTTGCGAACCACGGCTTTGGGGTGATTTGTTACCCCAACCGATAAGTAAAACTCTGATTTAAATCTTTTCGTACCTAAGTTTGCACCAGTAGTGAAACATCAATACCTCAAACAAGTGCTGCGGTAAAGAAAATGGCCCAACTCTGTCTATGTGTGTGAGAAGAACACTTGGGTGAATATACTTACTGCTGATCAAAAGGGTTGAAGAAAGACCTCAAGTTGTGCAGCTTTTTTTTTTTTTTAATCATTTCTATTCCCTTCCAAGGATTTTTCTTTTCTTTCTTTTTTTAGATTTTATTTATTTATTTATTTGGGACACAGAGAGAGGCAGAGACACAGGCAGAGGGAGAAGCAGGCTCCCTGCAGGGAGCCCGATGTGGGACTCGATCCCAGGACCCCGGGATCATGACCTGAGCCAAAGACAGATGTTTAACCACTGAGCCACCCAGGTGCCCCGGATTATTAATTTTTTTTTAATAAAGCTGTCTAATATCTGTTTCCTCACGCTTGCCAATTTCCATGTTTTAAAAAGCACATTCGGTCAAAATGCTTGGTCATTCCGAAGGCTTTCGAGAGAGTTCCTTCCCCCATGTTCTTCCAGAAACACCGTAAGCATGAGTTACACAGGTCAGCTAACTTTGACGTGAGGTAATGGCTTAGGCTGTTTGTCCGACTCCAAAGATGACACGTAACTCCAAGTAGTGGTGTCATTATGCGCAGTCCCTGTTCTTACTGATATTCTAAAAGCCAGAGTGGGTGTCATTAAAATGTTTCAGCCGCATGCCTTGGCTGCTAGGTCACCGGGGGCCCTCCCGCCTGTCACGGGGCTCATGATGCAGTGGAGGTTTAAGCCAGGCAGGCATTGCGTTAGGCCGCTGATGGCCTGCTCAAAGCTTCTCATCATGGCTGACTTAGGCCTTGGACACTCCACCCCTCCTTTCATCCCCAAGAAAGATACTCAAGGCTGACTCACAGACGTGTGTTCCTGTCACCATAAAAGATGAGCTTCTCTGGCATCAGAGAGAAGTCTTGACACACTCGTGGGGGCCCAGACCCTTGTTGTCCAGACCACTGCCGCCCAACCCGCTCCCAGGGACTCCACAGTTGGGTATCCTCCATGTTTCCCCAGCTCCATGATGGGGGGCCCTGCCTTAGTGACTCAAGGTAGGGCGGTGGGAGCCATCCCATCTCCTTGTCCCCTGCTTCACTCTCTCAGGCCTTCCTCGGGGCTCTCTGAGGAAGCCTCCCCGTCCACTCTCACATCACTGCCAGAGTGAGCTTTCTAACACGCATGTCTGATCTTCATACTTCTCTTCACCTTCATGCTCAGTCCAAACTCAGTGTCCTGACACACATCCATCCATTCTGGAACTTCTTTCTCTGCTCTACAGAGACTGGGACGCAATGGGGCATCTGCACATCTCTGGGCCATGCCTCCCGTCCTCTATGTCTTCACCCACAATGCCTTTCTCTGGCTTTCCATCTTCTCGTCATTCTCCAGGACGCTTCTCAAGCATCATGCTGTCTGGGAAGCCCACGAGGCCCCCTAAACAGGACTGTGTGCCCCTGCCCTGGGCTCCTGCAAAGCCATCGTGCCCCCAGCACAGGTCTGAACACACCCTGACCCGGACCACACTGATTGGCTTCCTTTCCATCCCCGGACCAGTTTGCCAATGACTTCCATTTATTTGTCTCTGATTTCTCAGCCCCTGCAGAATGCTTGGAACGAGCTAGTCGTTCAATAAACATGTGCCCAATCAGTTGCTTCCAACCCTACCTGAGTTGTTTTTCTTGAGCTCCATGAAGATACAGATTCTCTTCCAACACTCCTGAGCCTGCAGTGTCTGTGTAGGTGGTGAAGTCCCAGGCAAAGTGGGTGAACAAAAATATTTCCCAGGGGGTATTTTCTTGGTGGAAACAATGCATCTGACATGGAAACTTGGCCTTGGCTTTTCCCCAGGTGCTTCCAGGAGGGGCTGGTTCTCATCTTCACGCCCCCCCAGCCAAGTCCGTATCATGTCCCTGTCTTCCCCCGTCTATCTGGCCAAAGGAGTTAAGCCAAAGCAAGAAATCGTTGATTGATGGGAAAATATTTCAAAGACATGATAGACTGGACACAGCACAGTATTCTGAGAGGTTATCCCTTTGGGGTCTGCAGGGCCCAGCTCAAAGAGCTGTGGCAGAGGGGACATTCCTGAATTGCTGACCTTGACCTACAATGTGGAACAGCACAGCAGCTTGATTCTGAAGGCACAGCAACAATGCATTTGTCAGAAATTCCCTATAGGGCCTGAGAACAAAACAGTCCCCTAATGGAAGTCGTTTGACATCCAGGTGCTCACACAGCTCAACTAACAAAGATTGTATGTTGAAATCACTGCTTAACAATTTTTTTAAAAGATTTTATTTATTTATTTATTTGACAGAGAGAGAAGAGATCACCAACAGAGGGGAGGGGCAGAGGGAGAAGGAGACTCCCTGCTGAGCAGGGAACCCAACCTGGGGCTTGATCCCAGAACCCTGAGATTATGATCTGAGCCAAAGGTAGGCACTTAACCAATTAAGCCACCTACTCAGGGGCCCCTAAACAATGTCTTCTTTAAAAAAAAATACTGTGGGGGCACCTGAGTGGCTCAGTTGATTGAGCATCTGCCTTTGGCTCAGGTCATGATCCTAGCATCCTGGCATCAAGCCTCACATCAGGCTCCCTGCTCAGGAGGGAGTCTGCTTGTGCTCTTTCATTCTCTCTCTGAAATAAATAAATAAAATCTTTAAAAAAAATGCCGTAGTTAAGAACTTTTTTTTTTCTTTTCAGAATCCTCTGTCCTGTCTCACAAAGCAGTTCCATACACGGGAATTTCCAGCAACTTGGAGATGGCCACTCTGTGTCCTAAGAGGTGGCAGTGACCGTAGCAGGCACCCCAAGCCAGGTCTTTTTTGGGGACCTAGTCTGAGCTCCCTGGAGCTGGAGGAGCCAGTGAGAGCATTGGCACTCCCTTGGTTGTGCTTTTTACAAGTAACAGAGGACGGAGAAATCTGTATGGTGATACCTGTGACACTCAGGACACATGGTCAGAGCTAGAACAGGAAGCCACACATGCTCCTAGCTCCGAGGGATTGTGCTATGGCTTGGAGAAGTTCGTGTGCAACCCTAATGTCAGTGGGTCCTGCTGGGTCTCTCGGCCCCGGGTGAGGTCAGTAGCTCAGGGAAGCCCAAGCCTCCTGCGATGACTCCTTACACTCTCCCCACCAGCCTCTGCCTGTCTTCTGGCCACACCATCCAGGCCACAAAGTGTGTCTCCATCACTGGTGTCCACAAGAAACCAAAAAGACAGAAGATCTTTGGTTTCATTTAGCTTGTTTCAGGTTAAATGGCTTTGTTGACATACATTCACATACAATTCACCCATTTGATGTGTATAACTCAGCATTTGGGTGTATCCACAGATGTGTGCAACCAGCACCACTGTCCATTTTAGAGCATTTTTGCCTCCTCACAAAGAAACCCCAAATCTGTTAGCTAATATGGCTCTTATTCCCCATCCTTTCCCTATCCCTCAGCCCCAGCCCAGCCCAGCCCTCAGCAACCATGAATCTACTTTGATTCTAGATTCCCCCATCCTGGGCTCTCATATGAATGGAGTCATATAGTATGGGATCTTTTGTGAGTGGCTTCTTTTGTAATAGGATTTCTCTGCCTTTACTGCCCTCAGCTGTTGGTCACTTTGAAGAATGAAGAGATAGAACAGATGAAGAGTGGTGGGTAGCAAAGCAAAGTTTATTGGGCCATAGAATAAAGCTCCTGTAGAGGGAGGGGAACTGAGATGGTTGCCTCTTTGGCAATTAGATCTAGGGGGTTTTATGGGCTTGTTTGGGGGCTGTTTTAATCTGATTAACCCTCTATGTACCTATCACCCAATCAGGTGATCTACCTGGCCCATGGGAAAGGGTGGAGGGCTCCTTCCAGGATCCTTTTAAGGGTGGTTTCCTCTTAAGGTGAGGGGCCTCTGGTCCCTGCCTGCTTTTCTTCTGACTATACTTCATTGCTTTCATGCATCATAACTATTATATGGTTCATTCATGCTCCATCATGGGTCAGTACTTCATTCCTTTTTATGATGGAATAATATTCTACTGTGTACTTTAGCACATTTTGTTTATCCATTGATTAGTTGATGGGTTTTTGGCAGCTTCTCCTTTTGGCTATTATCAGTAATGCTGCTATGAACATTTGCATAAATTTCTGTACGGATATATCACTTTTGTTTCTCTTGGGTCTATACCTAGGAGCGGAATTGCAACTCTATGTTCAGTCACTTGAGAAACTACCCATCTGTTTTCCAAGCTGGCTGAACCACTTTACATGGCCACCAGGAGCATATGAGAGCTTCAATTTCTCCACCTCCTTACCGATGCTTATTGCTATCTGACTTTTTCATTCTGATCACCTAGTGGGTATGGGGTGGTGTCTCACTGTATTGTGCATTTGCAGTTGCCTGTGACAAGTGATGTAAAGCATCCTTTCCTGTGCCTAATTGGCCACTGGTTTGGAGTTGAGAGGAGGGGTTACACCTTTTTTTTTTAATTTATTTTTTATTGGTGTTCAATTTACCAACATACAGAATAACCCCCAGTGCCCATCACCCATTCCCTCCCACCCCCCACCCTCCTCCCCTTCTACCACCCCTAGTTCGTGTCCCAGAGTTGGCAGTCTTTACGTTCTGTCTCCTTTTCTGATATTTCCCACACATTTCTTCTCCCTTCCCTTATATTCCCTTTCACTATTATTTATATTCCCCAAATGAATGAGAACATATAATGTTTGTCCTTCTCCGATTGACTTACTTCACTCAGCGAGGGGTTACACCTTGCAGAACATTCCATTGTCTCATTCTCCTTCCCCTCCTCATCTTCTACCCTCCTGAAGCCCACCCAACCCAAACTCACAGCCAGGTCCCGATTTTTCACTCTCCTTCCTCTGATGGCCCAGTGCCAGTCAATACAGGGGCTCAGGGTGTGCCACATTGGGCCTGCCTGACAAAGGCAAGACTTCTCACACCAGCTGCTTAGACAAGAAGTGCTGGCACATGGGAGGGCCCTCCTAGGGGATAGCTATTAGTATTTACATGGGTTTGAATGTATGTGTTCATGCTTCAAAGTGCTACAAATTCACAAGATGAGGAGCTTCTCCAAAAATTCAGAGGGAAGGAAAGGATTTGGTGGCATATGTTGAAAATTCTGGACCCCTCAGCAGCCCACTTTTTGTAAAGATCTACTTCCCTTAAAGTAAAATATGGTTTTTGGAAGAAGAAAGTGCCTTTGGAAGATGAGAAATTCATCCATGCCTGATGGTAGCCATGATGAGATTTGTATGGAAGCTCAGAAATTCAAGCCAAAAAAACAGAAAGAAGTTCAAAAGCCATGCTTCTTAAAGGAAGCTACTATGGCTTGATAAGGAGTATTGTGACCTCTGATCGTGCGTCATTACCAGTCTTGGCTGAATTCCAGTCTCAGGCAGTGTGCTGAGCATCTGTTTGCACTTCACATGTGTCAGTAGAGAACCATCCACGGTAGGCCCTCCATGTACTCTTGCTGACAGATGGAGGGATCAGTAGGCCAAGTCCTCAGGTGGAGTCAGATGAGGGAGGCCATAGGGTGAGGGTGGGTGAGGATGGGCCTTCCCAATCAGAGTATAAGGTGAGCTCCATCCAGGTAAGTATGAGAGGGTATTAGGAGTGACTAATAAGAACTCCAAGATAAGTGTTCACCACAAAAAAGACAGGACATGCCCCAGTATTTAAAAAAAAAAAAAAAATCTAATCTGGGTATTGGCCTTTATTCAGATTTGGTGCAAAAAGATGAAAACTTAACAAGTTGAGTGACTTGGTCATATATGCAAATCATCCTCAGGCCAAATTTCTTCACTTCTTGAATTCATTCATTCATCTCTGAACAGTTATTAGGTACCAGCTAGATGCCCCAAACAAGGCTAAATGTTGGAGGTAGAGATGAGTCAAAATCCTTATCTTTGTCCAGAACAGAATATGAGAAGAAGGGTTGGGCCTTTCTACCTGAGGGCAGCCCAAGAGAGGTTCCTTCGGCATTGTGATGCTAATGTTGATTCTTGACAGATGAGAAAGATTCTGACACAAGAATCAAAAAAGGAAAGGCATTTGAGATGGTTGGCACAACAGCAAATACATGTAGAAATAGAGTCCATCTCTTGTGTCTCCAGTTCCCAGGGCATCAACATTTCTACTCTTCCCGAGGCTTGAGACTTCCAGATCCACTGGTTGGTGATGATGCCAAGTTCAAAGCCCACCTTGAGATCAAGTAATCCCCTGGGGCTTACAGAGGTCTGGGGTTATTATAGGGTCATTGTTTCTGGGGCCTAGAATGTAAGAGAAGTGTGTCTTGACCAGAGGTTAATAGATGCCGTCTTTAGCCTACAGAAGCTACGGACACTCCAGCTGCAGACTGGGAGGCCTGCTAGGGAAAAGATCGTGGTTCAGGGTGGGTTCTGGTGTCTGGGTTGGCTCCTGGGACACCAGCACTGGCCTGAGTACATAAAACTTTCCTCTGTCTACCAACCCTTAACACTCCCAGGCTCTGCTGGTTCTGGAATGTTCCCATTAGCTTACCAACCATGCCTGTGAGACCCAGAAACTGTCAACCTTCACACTTGCCTCTACCCTGCCCTCAGGAGCCTGAGATGTTGTTTATAGGCCCTGAAACCAATAAGATGAGGTCATATTCTTTCTCAGACAATTGAGTATCTACCTCCAGGACAAATACTACCCAGCAAGTTGCTCTCATCCTCTGCCTGGAGCAGACTGTTTCAGTGTCCAAAAATGTGGGGGCCCACTTTCCAGTTTTTCTCTGGACAGTAACTAATCAGAGCGGATGGCCTTGGCTTGCCCAGTTCTACTCTCTGCTGTGACCTGTACACAATCCCCCTTCCACAAGACTGGGAATGGCCTTCCTCTGATCAGCTCCTTTGTGCCTCTTGGGCAGTCATCCAACTCCTCTCCTGGCACTTACACATGCTTGAGCCCACTTTCTAAAAAAATTTTATTAGTTTAGTCATGAGAGACACGCAGAGAGAGGCAGAGACACAGGCAAAGGGTAAAGTACTCCCTGTGGGGAGCCTGATGTGGGACTCCATTCTAGGACCCCGGGATCATGACCTGAGCCAAAGGCAGATGATCAATCACTAAGTCACCCAAGCATCTCTGATCCCACCTTTGTTAACCCAGGAGATAGCAGTGGTGGTCAGAACAAATCTTGTGCCTTCCAGCCAGCATGGCTGACTCTGATGCCCCCCCCCCAAACCTTACCTCCCTCATCCGCCCCAGAGTGGAAGTTGGCAGGCAAAGCACCTAATTTTAAGGAACACAAATCTTCTCCTATCTTTTTAAGAAGGAGGAGTGGGTACAACCTGAAGTGGGTACGTAGGCTGACCTCCCAGAGAAACAGGCAGACAGGGCACCTTCTAACTCCATGCTCACAGTCCAAAGAGGTGCCCCAAGGCCCCCAAGAAAGACATTCCTGAGAAGCCAAATGGGTAAGGGGCCTAATTCTTTTTTTTTTTTTTCCTGTTTTTTGAAAGTTTTACACCTCTAAAGGAAATGCTTCAAGGAAAGAGAGGGAAGGGGCACCCAGGTGGCTCAGTGGTTGAGAGTTTGCCTTCATTTCAGGGCATGACCCTGGGGTCCTGGGATCGAGTCCCACATCAGTCCCCCCGCAGGGAGTCTGCTTCTCTCTCTGCCTATGTCTCTGCCTCTCTGTGTGTCTCCCATGAATAAATAAATAAAATCTTTAAAAAAGAAAAGAAGAGGAAAGAAAAGGGAGAGAGGGACTTCTCTTTCCCTTTGACCCCAGGGAAAATCCTCTTTCTTTTGACTTGTAGTCACCTTTACACCACCTGGGAGAATGATCCCAGGCCCACTGCTAGAAGATCCCACACAGTCCATGGGGACCGGCCCTCGTTTCCATGTTGGCTGGCTGTTCCACAGATTTACCATTGGCCAGTCCTGGCGCTGCTGCCTCCTGAGCTCTCACTGGCACTTCTGGGATGCAGGTTCCCACATTTCCTTCCCTCATTCCCACCCACAACCCCACCCATCTCTCTGTTTGAAATCTGTGTGCTGCAGTGGGGTGAACTTGGAACCACAAAAGGCCTCCTTATTTCGAAGGCACTGGAATCTACAAATGGTTCACGGAGGCATCATCAGGTCCTGAAGAACTGAACCAAAAATCTGGGTACCTGGGACCCATCCCCCACCACGTGCTACTTGTCTGATTAAACCAGAACCACCTGGCCCTTATTAAAGTTTCCCTGGATTCTCAGGGGTACCTAAGGATGAAAACCACCAGCAGGGGGCAGAATGTGGAGGGATCTTTTGCAGATCACTAAGGAGCCCAGATCAGAGTCTTTGAACTAGCAGAGGCCTTTGAAACCTTGTTAGGGAAAAGGGATAGTGAGATTGGGGATTTTGAATGATCCTCCTGAAGTGGGAGAGTGAGGTTCTTGTCTTATGGAGTCAAAGAATGAATCTCTTGGACAAATGAGAGTGAGGAAACAATAGAGTTTTATTAAGCAAGAATACAGAAAAAGTTCTCAGGAGTGAGAGGGGACCCAACAGGGTTGCCCACATAGGCCTCTACTGACAAGTCTTTTATTTAGGACTGACCAGGGAGCTTGTGGCCTTATCATTCTTGTGTTGTCTTGGTACAAGTAAGGATTGGTGATAGCACCTTTAATGGCTTGCTTCTTCTTTGAGATCTGGTTATTTGCTGGTTACAGTGTGAGATCTGGTTATTTGCTGGTTACAATGTGACTGCCATAAAAAGACCCCACTTCTGATGCCCAGGGCAGGGTGGTCTGATTTGTTCCCTTATCTCTGGTTTCCTGACATCTCAGCATTTCTGGGATTTCTGGGAGCCTGATCACATAGCTTCCTACCTATCTGTCCCTCCTTAACCCTGCCTGTCCCTTCCTCAATGAGACCCTTCAGATGTACATTGGTGGGTCATATGCTTGGGAGATGATTGCCAACATGTATGTTTGGGGAGGAGATTAAAGATAAAAGAAGTTTCCAAAGGAATTTTTTAAAGATTTTATTTATTCATGAGAGACACACATAGAGACAGGCAGGGACATATGTAGAGGAAGATGCAGGCTCTCTGAGGGAAGCCTGATGTGGGACTTGATCCCAGGACCCCAGGCTCACGACTTGAGCCAAAGGTGGATGCTCAACCACAGAGCCACCTAGGCACCCCAGGAATTTTTATATGTTAAAGTAGACTCACAGGATCCTGGGGGTCTGGCTAAGATTGCCTTTTGCTCTAAGCAAAGTGTCACCATCCATGCACTTGTGTCTCTAGAAGAATGTCACTCTGCCCAGCCTCAGGGACTTGTCCATGGGCTGCAAGTATTAAGGATATTTAATAATTTCTCTTCTGCCTTTGTTTCCCATGTCACTTGAGCAGCTGCATGGAGGGTGGACGGGAGACCACAGCCAGCAGACCAAGGAGATCACCTGGTGATGCAAGTGAGGGCCATCTGGGCCAGGCCAGGGCAGGGGCTACAGGATAGGAAGAAAGGAAAGAGTCTGTGAAAGGAGTCTACCTCTGACCTTCCTCACCATGGCTCAAGGTCATCCGTTTCCACTTTTTCTTCCTCTCAGATTCCTGCAGTCTTCAAGTCAGTTTCCAGAAGAACAGAAGCTAGTGTTTGCACCAAGAAGTGAAGCAAATGTCCCCCCATGAAGGGACAGAAACATTTGCTTCTGTCACTCATCCAAGATAAATTCAAATGTAAGGTCACTCTAGTGGGGCCATGGAAGGAAAGGCTCTGGATAACTATTATCTACTCTCGGTCTTACAAATGCTCATAATGCGGTTTTATTACTCAAGTAGAAGAAAATCAAATTCATGAAGATGAAGTAGAGGAGCAAGGTTCTTGTCTCAGGGAGTCGAAGAATGAATCTCGCAGCTGAAGGAGAGGGAGAAAAACGAAAGAGTTTTATTAAGCAAGGGTACAGAAGAAGCTCTCAGGAGAGAGCGTCATGTAGTTTTGGAACATAAGTGGTTTGGTGGGGTGAGGTCTGGAGCCGACAGCCAACAAAGAATTCCTGAGACATCTTTGGTGCAAAATGGTGGTTTTATTAAAGTATGAGGACAGAATCTGTGGGCAGGAATGGCTGCTGCCCCAGGGTTGTGAGGGGTGGCTGATACTTGGGAGTTGGGGGAGGTAAGGAAAAGGGAAGTTTTCAAGATCTTTCTTTCTTTCTTTCTTTCTTTCTTTCTTTCTTTCTTTCTGTTGGGCTGGCTGAGAGACAGGGGCACCCAAAATGGCAGACATCTCAAATTGGGTCAAAATGGCTGATCTTCCTGCCAAAGCAGCCATGACCACCACGTCATCTCCAGTAAATCAAAGCCTAGATGGGAAACCGAAACTTTCCATCCAGGACTTTCCAGCTAGGGACCACCTCCCCATCATCTGTACTATCCCCACCCCCAGCCAATCACCTAGGGACACGGTGTTCCCTTGCCTAATTTGGATCCCCACCTGGATCCAGACCCGGAACCAATAGGCTTAAATACTCCCACTCTTCCCAACCCCGGGCGCGACTTGGGCCACCTCTCCGAGTCATGGAACCTCTCCCGGGAGTGCTCCCCATTAAAGCACTCTCGAACCTACTGCCTGGCTCTGCCGTTGTTTTTTTTATTATTATTTCTCCACCGTTCATTTTGGAAAAAAACTAACACTTTCTTTCTTTCTTTTAGATTTTATTTGAGAGCAAGAGATAGCAACAGAGAGCCAGAGTGAGGAGGAAAGGGAGAAGCAGACTCCTCACAGAGCAGGGAGCCTGATGTGGGACTCTATCCCAGGACCCAGGAATCATGCCCTGAGCTGAAGACAGATGTTAAACTGACTGAGCCACCCAGTCGACCCTCAAAAGAACTTTCATATGCTAAAGAGGACCAACAAGATACTGGAGGCCTTGCCTTTGTCAGGTTAAGATCATTTTTGTTTTTTTGTTTTTTTTCCCTCCAGCTAGGCATTTACATTAAGACAGTTGGGAGCTTCCTGGAGAAATGTCCCACAAATGCCAGCCAGGAGTGGGGGGCAGGAGGAGGTTGCAGGGTGTCAGCTTGTGCTTTGTCCTCAGCTAGCCTTCTGCTCCTTCATCAATAACAGTAAATATCATCAAACAGTTTCTGCTCATGGTTAACATTCTTTTTTCTTTTTTAAGAGTTTATTTATTTATTCATGAGACACACACACAGAGAGGCAGAGACAGGCAGATGGAGAAGCAGGCTCCCCATGGGGACACTAATGTGGGACTTAATCCCAGGACCCCGGGAACTTGACTGAGCCAAAGGCAGACTCTCAACCACTGAGCCATCCAGGTTAACATTCTTGTGGCTGATTCAAGCAAAGCTCCTGAGATGGGTTTGCTATTTATCTTCTGTTTTCTACCCTCTGTTCTCAATCATCTTTGAAGGAGAACCACCCACTTCCCAACCTTATGGTAGTGGAATTCCCTAAACTGGAATATCTGGGCCTCCAGTGTATGGTTAAAGGCCTGGGCGTGGGTTTCAGGTTAATCTCAATCTGGGATGTGGTCATCCCACCAATTGTGGAACCCAGCGCTGGGCTGGAAACTGCTCCTTCCCAGCAGGGAACAGTACTGGCTGCACAGTCCTCAGCTGGGATGCAGTGTGGCCCCTTCTTTTCTTCCTAGCTCACCCTGTTACTTTTCACTTCCACTGCTGTCAAAGGAAAATGTCTCTCATGTTTGAGAATTCAGCAAGAATGATAGTCATGTGTTTCTCATCTGGAAAACCTTGACCTGTTTTTGTGTCCTCACCTTATCACATGTGACAGTGACATTTGCCAGAGTTAACCAGCTCCTCCTGTTTGAAACACGTTATTTTCCTGACTTCCAGCATGAGACTCATTCTTGGTTTTCTTGCCACCTCTTCTGCTGTTCCTTCTTAATCTCCTTTCCTGCTTTATTCTAGAGACTGAATATGCAAACGGGCAATGGCCAGGTCATATAGAGAGATATTGCTCTAGGGGCACCTGAGTGGCTCAGGGGTTGAGCACCTGCCTTCAGCTCAGGTCATGATCCCAGGGTCCTGAGATCGAGTCCGGGATTGGGTTCCCTGTGGGGAGTCTGCTTCTCCCTCTGCCTATATCTCTGCCTCTCTCTGTCTCTCTTGAATAATAAATAAAATCTTTATAACAAAAAAGAAAGAAAGAAAGAACATTTAAGAGATAAATCTCTGACCCATGGTCTGCAGCTGCCCACCCAGGAAACCAACCCCTCATCCACAGCAGCCAGCCCAGGAAGCCAGTCTGCTGCAAGCCAGACTGGATCTCTAGTCACAATACAGGAAGCTAACCAATGACTTCTGCAACAGTTGGCCTCAAATGGCCAAGACTTGACTAATAACTGACAGCTTCCAGAATTTGTGTCCTTGCTTCCAATTTAGGACCAACAAGAGAAAGCCAAAAATGCACCCCTAACCAATCACACAGGATACCCCACTTCTAGTTAGCCCACCTCAAGCCAACAGCCTCAGGGCACACCCAAAGTCTTCTCTTCAGTCTGCTACAAAGCTTTCCCACTCCTCTGCCTGCCTTTGAGTCTCCGCCAAAGTATAAGTAATGGTGGCTGACTCCCTTACTACTGAAATCTCCACATAAAAAGCATTGCTTTTCTCATTTGGCTCCATGGTCCTCTATGAAACTAATTACTGGAGCATCTCAAGACTTGATCCCAAGACCTCTCTTCTCCAAGGGGGGAGTCTCAGCAAGTCCTACAACATTGAGTGCTGTCAACACACTGATGACACCCAAGTGTAGATCTGTAGCCTGACTCCCCCCCACACTTCAGACTCAACATACAATTGTCCACATCTAGACTTGGACTTCAAAAGGCATCCTTCACACTTTCAAAAGACAAACTTCCTAAAATTTTCCCCCATCGTCCCCATCTCAGTTAATGATACCAGGTTTTACATAGTCACTTGAGTCACCTCTCACTGTCTGTCTCCTCCTTGATTCCTCTTCTCACAGCTTGGGCTCAGTCACATTATTTAGAGCCATTTGGAGACTTCTGATAGTTCTGCCTCAAAATGTTTCTCAGTGCTATTTACTGCTATCTCTCCTCTGCAACCAGGTTTATTCAAGCTCCTCATATCTCACATGGACCATGTGGGTGCTCGGTTCACATTTTGGAGCCAATGAATGAGCAACTAGATTGAATTCTCATTGCTCATTGACCTCCAACATCTGACTGCTCTCGGTGGTTCTAAAGAGCTTATCAAAAAAATAAAAAAATAAAAAAATAAAAAAAATAAAGAGCTTATCAGCAGATGTAATTTGTCTTCCAGGAAACTTTGAAATCACATTTCATGAAAGATATGATGTTAACAAGGGGTTGGTGAAATGCAAAGGTCATTAGTCTTTGAGTTAGAACTCCTTGTATTAAAAAGGAAGCTAGGGATGCCTGAGTGGCTCAGCGGTTGAACACCTGCCTTGGGCTCAGGTCGTGATCCCAGGGTCCGGGATCAAGTCCCACATCAGGCTCCTCACAGGGAGCCTACTTCTCTCTCTGCCTATGTCTCTGCCTCTCTCTCTGTATCTCTCATGAATAAATAAATAAAATCTTAAAAAAAAAAAAAAGGAAGCTAACAGTATCTGTATTGCAAAGAATCTATGGATCCATTAATCCCTAAGTTGCATGGAGGTCAAGTATTGATCATAAAATGCTTGTTAATTCTCCTAGGCTGCTATATGTTCTTATAGATATATATGCACCCATACAAATAGGTATATATTTCAAAACTAGAAAAAAAGAAAAGAGAATAACATCATGATTACCCATGCCACTGAACCCGACTGTATCATAGCTTAATATTTTGTGATATGTGCTTCAGATTTTTTTAGACATATAAAATAGGTAGGGGGCACCTGTGTGGCTCAGTGGTTGAGTGTCTGCCTTTGACTCAGGTTGTGACCCTGAGGTCCTGGTATGGAGTCCTGCATCGGGCTCCCTGCAGGAAGCCTGCTTCTCCTTCTGCCTGTGTCTCTGCTTCTCTCCATGTGTTTCTCATGAATGAATAAATAAAATTTTTAAAAATATATGTATTATAGGTAGAAATGAGACCTTCTATCCCCCCCTTCCTTGATTTTATTTCCCTTCTTCCCTCTGCAGAGGTAACTGCTATCACAAATTTGGTATTTATAATCTCATGTGTGTTTCTATATATTTAGACTAAATTTTCTAAGTCTGTAAGCAAGATTGTGTGGAACAGACTAATGTCATCCTGGACAAGCGTGCCATGCTGACTGACCATTCTGTGATCTGAAACATTCTGGAGCACAGCACCCCCCACACCCATACCCCTCTCCACCTCCACCCGGCCACATTCCTTCCTCTTGTTTAACCACACCTTTAAGTACACCATCAGGGCATAACATCCTTAATCTGGGTGGACAATGGCACACTTATTCTCAAACATTTTCCTCTTAGACGGTCCCTCAGATGTACTCCTAACCCCTGGGGTTCTAAACGCTGGCCTGAAGGGAGGTGGGGTTGGAGAGATCTACTTGACTTCTGGTTGCCCAAGACATGCTGCTGTCTTTAAATCCTTTTAATAAACCACTTCTCGTCATGCTGGACTTCTTGGCCTTTCTATATTAAGGTTCCCTTTGGGGGTCTTTTTACATATACCTCCCTTTCATAGAACACAGAGTATGTTTTACCAATGGCAAATTTTAAAAATTGCTGTATTTGGGGTATTATTTGGCAAATTACTTTCTAAAATTCAACATGTTTTAGTATTCATCCATGTGGGTGCCCATTCTGATTCATTCCTCGTGCTTTTTCTTTCCACCATTCATGCTTATCAAATTGCACAGCAAAGCGCACAAATAATGAGTGTCAGCTTACTGAATTTTCATAAAGTGAACATATCCTGTGTAACCACCAACTGGAACAAGAAGGATAATGTTACTTACACTCCTGAAGCCCCTCATATGACATCATCCACTCACCAGCTGCTGCCCCCCCCCACCCCGCCAAAAAACTTTCCTAACTTCTCATGCCATAGTCACCAGCTTAAGAATTCTATATGCGAGAAATCATGGAATCTGTAGACTTGTCCATCTTCTTTCACTCAAATTCCTCTTAGAAAGGTTGACCTATCTTTTTGTGTGTGCCAGTAGTTGGTTCACTAAACAAATTTGTTTATTGTTAATAGACTTTATTTTTTAGCAAAGTTTTAGATTTTTGGAGAAATTGAAAAGACAGAACACAGAGTTCCCATATACCTCACACCCAGTTTCCCCTACTACGAGCCTCTTACATTAGTATGGCACATTTGTTAGAATTAATGAACCAATACTAATACGTTATTAATATAAGCTCACAGAGGGGCACCTGGGTGGGGTGGCTCAGTCGGTTAAGTCTGCCTTTGGCTCAGGTCAGGATCTCAGGGTCCTGGGATCTAGCCCCATGCTGGACTCCCTGTCAGAGGGAATTTGCTTCTCTTTCTCCCTCTGCCTATGAAACAGAAGAGCTAAGTTCTTGTCTCACCGAGTTGAAGAATAAAGCTCATGGACAAAGGAGAGTGAGAAAAGCCATAGAAGCTTATTAATCAAGGATACAGAAAAAGCTCTCAGTAGTGAGAGGATTCCCTATAGGGTTGCCACTAGGGGCTTGTAGGGTTGGTCATTTATTGAAAGCCAACCAGGAAACCTAAATCCTTTTAACATCTCTATTGATACCACCATTGAGTAAGGACTAGTGATAACATCTTTAATGGCTCATTTCCCTTTTAGGGCCTGGTAATTCTCCATTGGTCGCAAGTAGCTGTTATAACCAGACCTCACTGACACCAGGGACAGGATGTTCTGGTTTGTTTATCTCTGGTTTCCTTTCATCTCCACAATTCTGATAATTTCATGAGCCTGATTCCGTGGCCCCCTACCTATCTCTCCCTACTTAGCCCTCTCTGCCCCTTACTCACCTCTCCCATCCCTGCTCATACTTGTCTCAAATGAATAAATAAAATCTTTAAAAAAAACCCACCAAGCCAAAATAAACACACACAAACACACAAACATAAGCTCACAATTTATTTTGATTTTCTTAGTCTTTACCAAATGTCCTTTTTTTTTTTTTTTTTTTCTGTTCCAGGTTCTCACATTATATTTAGTTGTCATGTTGCTTTAGGTCCCTCATGGCTGTGGCAGTTCTTCAGATATTCCCACTTTTGATGTCCTTGAAAGTCTTGAGGAAGACTGGTCAGATATTCTGTAGGATGCCCACCCACTATTGGGATTTGTCTGATGTTTTTCTCATGACAACACTGGGTTATAAGGGTACCTGGGTGGCTCAGTTGGTAAAGTGTCTGCCTTCAGCTCAAGTCATGATCTCAGGGTCCTGGGATGGAGCCCCTTGTCCAGTTCCCTGCTCAGCAGGGAATCAGCTTCTCCCTCTCCTTCTGCCCCAACCTTTGTTCATGCGCTCTCTCACTCAAATAAGTAAATAAAATCTTAAAAAAAAAAAAAAAGAAAAAAAAGACTGGGTTATAAGTTACTAGGAGGAAGGCCACAGAGGTCAAGTGCTTTTTTCACCATATCACAGCAAGCTTACCTACTGTCAACATGACTAATGACTGTTGATGGCCTTGGTTAGCCGCCAGAGGTAGTGTTTGTCAGGTTTCTCCAGTACAAAGTTAGTCTTTTCCCCTCCCTTTCTGAATCGTACAGTTTAGAAGGAAGTCACTCACAAAGTGAAGAGTTTGACTCTCTCTCCTTAGAGGCAGAGTAGCTTTGTCAACCCTTTGAAAGCCTTCTGCATGGGAGATTTAGTCTCTTCTTCCTCATTCATAAATGTATTCAATCACTTATTTATGTCAGTATGGACTTGTGGTTATTCACTTGATACTTTGGGTTATAATCTAATATTACTTTATTTTGCGGCACAGAAGTTCCAGGTTTGACCACTGGGAACCCTCTGTTGGCTCCTATGGTCCTTTTGATGTGGGGAGCAAAGGCAAAAGAAATGTAGTCTAAATTGAAATCTCCTTACAGCTTGTAGCCCATGGATAGATCCCTGAAACATGCAGAGTGTGAACTTCCTCAAGGTTGCCTTAGTGACTTACTGTTTAAAAGTAACCTTATCTTGGCAGGAGTGGGCCAAGACTTGCCTTCCTTTCCTTGGAGACTCCCACTATCCCTAACCCCCTCTAATTAGAAAGTATACAACCTATCACTGCTCGTAATCCCAGTATAGCTCTTTCTACCCACCGGTTCCATCCCATAAATAAGGAAGGGCTTAAGGTATAGACAGGAGAGAAAGGAGACCCCTGACTCCCCTAACCAGGCTCCAGAACTATTCCTGCCAGGTGGAGATGCTGAGATAGATCTGAACTAGAGATTAGAGAATAAACCAAGAAGGCACAAGAAGAATCTCAAGGCCACAAGCTTCCCAGTCAGTTCTCAATAGAAGACTGCCACTAAGAGCCTGCAGTGGCAACCAATTCCGGACCCCTCTCACTCTAGAGAGCTTTTCTTTCCCTTTTGGGCTCACTTTCACTTAATAAACTTTCATCCTTTTGTGTCCGTGAGATTCATTCTTCGACTCCATGAGACAAGAACCCTGCAATCCTGCAACACTTTGACACATTCCCATCAATTTTGTTTTGAGCACTTCCTGACTTCCTGGGAATACCAGTCTCCAGGCTCATCTGATATATTTCCTGCCTCAGCCCTAGAAACAGCCATTTCTCCAAAGAGCCCTGTTCCTTTTGCTGGAGAAGAGTATTAGAAATGGAGGTGTGCTGCTTGTTACCAGATGTCATTTCTTGTGGAGCTCTCAGAAGGCAGAGCAAAAATATACATGTTCAGACTATACCATGTATGTATACTGACCTACAAATACTTGCCTATGTAGCCATCTCTACCTACATTATGCTAACCATGAGTTCATACTTATATCTCCAACTCAAATCCATTACTACAGGGATCATTCTAGCGTCTTCCTTTTGCTTATCTCTAAACTCCAATTCCAATGCTGAGAAATCAGTGTCTCGATTTTTATCAAAATCAGTTTTGGAAAATTCTCAATCCCCTATGAGGGAGCAGAAGGCAAGCTGAGGATAAGCACAAGCTGACACCCTGCAACCCCTCCCCTGGATACAATACAGGTGACATTCCTCAGGCACTCCTGGCCACCCTAAAACTAGAGGAAGAGAAAAAAAAAACAATGGTTAACTGATAGAGATCACAGCCCTTCAGGACATGAGTCTCCCTCAGTTTACCAATGTCTTAGTGATTTACAAGGAAAAAACATTCTTATCAATAACCTAACTTCCAGAGACCCATAACTCGATTTCCTGAAGCCCTAACATCACTCGCCCCTCCATAAGTGCCAAAAGTGGTGTGAGAACCAGAGGCAACCCATTAACAAGGACCTGCTAATGTCCTTAATGTTAATGCTTTACTAAAAGAAAAAAACAACTTTAACTGGACATTAGCCAGGCATCCAGGATCCTGAGGGTCTTCTTTAGCATATGAAACTCCTTTTGGACACCTCCCTTTGTCCTTACCTCCCCCAACTCTCAAGTATATAATCAACTACCCCTCAAAACCCCAGTGCCTCAGCTTTCTACTCATTGGTCCTATTCCTGTGCTTTAATAAAATCACCTTTTTGCACCAAGATGTCTGAAGAACACTTTCTTGGCCTTTGCCTCCAGACCTCACCAACATTCCAAAACTACATCACCCTATGTCTCCAAACATCGCTTCTGCTTCATTCTTTTGTTTCTCTGCTTCTGGGACTCCAATTGCACTGTGTTGGTCCTTTTTCCTGCTCCTACTTTTTGTATTTTTCATAATTTTTTCCTTTTGTGTTTCACTCTAGATATTTTATTTTATCTTATTTATTTTTAAATACTCATTTGAGAGAAAGAGAGAGAGA
Organism: Canis lupus baileyi; assembly: GCF_048164855.1. Classification (NCBI taxonomy): domain Eukaryota; kingdom Metazoa; phylum Chordata; class Mammalia; order Carnivora; family Canidae; genus Canis; species Canis lupus. Next base: position 33,049,516 of record NC_132867.1, on the reverse strand, counting down.
GCATGTGGAGAGAGGAGCAAAGGGAGACGGGGAGAAAGAATCTGGAGCATATTCCACACTGAGAGCAAAGCCCTACATGGGGCTTGATCTCAGGACCCTAAGATCATGATCTGAGTCAAAACCAAAAGTCAGTGCTTAACCGACTGCTCCACCCAGGCACCCCTACTATATATATATATATATTTAAAGATTTTATTTATTTATTAAATATTATAATATTAAATATTTAATATATATTTAAATAAATATATATTTAAATAAATATTTAAATATTAAATAAAATATTATTTTATTATTTATTTATTTATTTATTTGAGAGAGAGACAGAGGGAACATGAACAGGAGGAGAGGCAGAAGAAGAGGGACAAGCAGAATCCCAGACAAGCAGAGAGCCCTGATTCAGGGCTCAAATCCCAGGACCCTGAGATCATGACCAGAGCTAATGTCAGACTGTTAACCAACTGAGCCACCTGGGAGTCACCCAGGTGCCCTCCCACTCTAGATATTTACAGTGACTTTCTAATTCATCAATCTCTGGCTGTGGCTCCTCATCTGCTAGTAAATCCATTCACTGAAGTAATCTCTTTTTTTTTTAAGATTTTATTTATTCATTCATGATAGAGAGAGAGAGAGAGACAGAGACAGAGACACAGGCAGAGGGAGAAGCAGCCTCCATGCCAGGAGCCCGATGCCGAACTTGATCCCTGGACTCCAGGATCGCGCCCTGGGCCAAAGGCAGGTGCCAAGCCGCTGAGCCACCAAGGGATCCCTGAAATGATCTTTTTATAGGTTCTAGCTTTCTTTTAAACTTGTATTTGTTCATGAATTTTTGGAAATTTACGTTTTTTTTTTCTGAAAAAAAAAATATTTCATCCAAATATTCCAAGTGTATTTCTTGAGTGATTTTTCATTTAGTTGTTCCTTTCTATTTTTTTCTGCCTTCTTTTCATGATTACGTTCTTAGTTGAAAATTTAATTTAATCTTTTTCTTTAGCTTATCTTATAATTCTTTTGCTTTTAGGATTAAATTTATTTTCTATCATTTTTCTTTTTTAAAAATATACTCAAGGCTACAAATTTACCCCTGAGAATCATTTTATGAACCCAGAGGATTTTTGGGTAGCATTTTCTATGTCCTTTGAGATCTATTTATTTCTACAATGTTCTCTGCTCTAACCAATGAGTTAAGTAAGTAAACAGGAATTGATTTTTAGCTTTCAGATATAGTCCCAATAGTTTATTTTTGCTTTTATTTCCCTTGTCTCAGGAGCTATATCTAGAAAAATGCTACAGCTGATGTCAGAGAAATAAATGCCTTTGTGCTCTTCAAGGAGTTTTTATGGTTTCAGGTCTTATATATAGTTACATCTTTAATCCATTGTGAGTATATTTTTGTGTGTGGTGTAAGAAAGTAGTCCAGTTTCATTCTTTTGCTTATAGTTGTCCAGGTTTTCCAAAGTTATTGGTTAAAGAAACTGTCTTTTTCCCACTGTATAATCTTGCTTCCTTTGTCAAAGATTAATTGACCATATAATTATGTGTTTATTCTGGTTTTCTATTATTTTTCATTGATCTATGTTTCTGTTTTTTTTTTTTTTAAGATTTTATTTATTTATTTATTCAGGAGAGACACAGAGAGGGAGAGAGGCAGAGACACAGGCAGAGAGAGGCAGGCTCCATGCAAGGACCCCGATGTGGGACTCGATCCTGGGTCTCCAGGATCACACCCTGGACCAAAGGCAAGTGCTCAACCACTGAGCCACCCAGGCGTCCCTATGTTTCTGTTTTTATGTCAGTACCATACTGTTTTAATTATTACTCTTTTGTAATAGAACTTCAAATCTGGAATTGTGATACCTCCAGTTTTGTTTTTCCTTTAATAACTTTTTTCCTTATAGAATTTTCCCCTTCTGTTTTCTATCAGTATGATAAAGCATTCTATATTCACTTTTATTTTTAAAAAGGAAGTTAATTTTGTTGTTTTGAAACTTACAGATTTTTTTCTATCCTTTTCATAATTACCTATATATCTTTAGCATACTTAGTGACCTATGAGTTCAACATTTTCCTACAAGGTCTCCAGTTACTCAATATTTCTAATCTTTTCCTGATCTCATTAAGGATCTTAGGAATCTCCAATTATACATTGAATTTTCACCCATTTAAATAATCTTACCTCTTTTTAGACCCCTAAATGTATCATTAATATTTTATTAATTTAATAGGTAATTAATTGTATTAACATGCTTTATCAATGTTAGTGATTACCATTTTATCTTAAATTCCACACATTCCCTCCAGTCCTCATTTCTTCTTGCTGCAGTACAGTCACTAATAGTTCTGTTAGCAAATATGAATTCTCGTCATTTTTGAAATTCTGAAAATCTATTTATGTTGCTTTTTTCCAGAATGGTAGTTAAGCTGGTTGTAATAATCTAAGCCCAAGTAATTCAGTGGAGACAGGTCAGTCTTTTCAACAAATGGTAATAAAAACTGGACAGTGCCACACAAAAACAGAATCCTTAACCTCCTCTCCCCTTCATAAAAATTTCAACTCAAAATGGGTCATAAACTACACAACCTAAAACTATAAAACTTTCTAAAGGAAAACATAGAAAAAAATCTTAGTGATCTTAAATTAGACAAACACATAGCTAAGATTTTAAAAAGCACTAATCAAAAAATAAATTTAATGAGTGAAATTTAATATTCTCTTTTTAAAGTCCAATGTCAATAAAATGAAAGACAAGCCACACATGGGGAGAAATATTTGCAAAATACCTATCTGATAAAGACTTCTATCCAGAGATACAGATGGCCAATCAACATATGAAAAGATAGACAACATCATTAGTCATTTGGAAAACTCAAATTAAAACCACAATGAGATACAACTACACACCTATTAGAATGACTGAAATTTTTATGATCATTCCAAATGCTAGCAAGTATAGGAAGCAACTAGAACTCTCATAGGCTGCCAGTAGGAAAGCAAAATGGTACGACCGGTTTGAAAAAAAAATGTTTGGAGGTTTCTTATAAATTTAAACATACAGCTCTAACTAGTCCTAAATATTAACCTGATAAAAATGAAAACATAGGTCCACACATAGGTGTAAGTGGATGTTTTTATCAATTTTATTTATAAGAACACTAAATTAAACCTTAAAGTGATCTAAAGTAAACACCTAAAGTAAATGTTGATGTCTACTGACTAGTGACAAATACCATGCATGGCACATCCATAATGAAATGCTAGCCAGCGATATAAGAAAAAAGCTACTGATACCTGAAACAATACATATGAATCTCCAAATCCCTATGTCAAGTGAAGGAAGCTAAATGTGAGAGGCTACATACTATATGATTTCATTCACATGGCATTCTGGAAAAGGTGAAACTGTATGGACAAAAATCAGATTAGTGGTTGCTGGGGGCTATGGCTAGGAGAATAGATAGCTACAAAGGGGTACTTTGGAATTTTTTGAAATGAAGGAAAGAGTCCATATTTTTATTATGATTATGACTACATGATGACTGTACATTTGCCAAATTCCTCAAATGAGGGGATCCCTGGGTGGCTCAGCAGTTTAGCGCCTGCCTTTGGCCCAGGGCGTGATCCTGGAGTCCCGGGATTGAGTCCCACGTCGGGCTCCCTGCATGGAGCCTGCTTCTCCTTCTGCCTATGTCTCTGCCTCTCTCTCTCTCTCTCTCTCTCTCTCTGTGTGTGTGTGTCTCTCATGAATGAATAAATAAAATCTTTTTTAAAAATTCTCAAATGTTATACCTCAAAGATATAAATATTATCAAATGTAAATTATACCTTAATAAACATGACTTTAAATACATATGGATATAATTCAGACTGACCACTTCACACCATTCCCTGTGATACCCTCTTCATCCAAGCCAATACCATCACTCTTTGACTTCTTGACTAGTCTTCCTTCTTCAGGATCTTCAACCAGTTTTCAATATGGTAGCCATCGGGAGCATATTAAATATAGTCATTTCTTTTTATAACACCATCCAATTTTTCCCATCTTACAAAGGCTTAGTATGAAAGTACCTGAAAGATCTTTCTCCCATCTCTTGAGCACTTCCCTTGTCTTCCCTCCATTTCCTATTCCCTCTTCCCAGCCACAGTAACAGATTTCTTTCTCTTCCCACTAGACTTTTCCCATCCTAGGGTCCTGGCATTTGCAGCTCCCTCTCCCTCTTTCCAGGTGCCTGAATTACTTGCTCTTTGCTTCTTTAAGACCTTCACTGAAATCTCACTTTTTTAGTGATAGTCCCTCTGCCACCCTACTTAAAATTTCAACCTCCTCCAACCCTTGGCCAATATTCCCTATCTCCTTCTCTCCTTGATTTTTCTCCAGAGCACTTCTACATTTCTAACATATTAGGAATGTTACTTATTTTGTTGACCACTGGGGTCCTTCATCCCCTTATCCTACCAAATTGAACACAATTTCCATCAGAAAAGAGATTTTTGTCCTCTTCGTTGATCCCTCTCTCACTGTGTCTAAAATAGTATCTGCACAGAACCAATGCTGAATACATACATGTTGATTACATAAAGAAATGAATGCTCATAAGGTTTTTCTCCTTTAAAATGAATCACTTAAGTACATTTGATAATAATACCATATATATTTCTCTCCAGAGAAACAGGACCAACCAGAGATTATGAAAATATTTATTTTAAGCAATTGGATTACTTGATTATGGAGACTAACAGAAAATCTACAGAGCTCCTGATTTTGGTCTAAAGGGTCAGAAGGCTGCCATAGAACAAAGAAGAGCCTATGTCCTATTTCAAAGCCTCTCAGGCAGGAGAATTCTCTCTTACTTGAGAGACAGTCAGACTTTTGTTCTATTCAGGTCTTCAACTGATTAGGTAAGGCCTACCTACATTGAGGAGTGTAATCTGCTTTACTCAGTCTATAGACATCAATGTTACTCTCATCCAAAAACACCTTCACAGAAACACCTAGAATAATATTTTACCATATATTTATCTGGGTACTGTGTGGCCCAGTCAAGTTATAGCATGAGATTAGTCATTAAATCATAATATTAATATAATATTAATATTAATATTACTACTACTACTCTGTTATTTGTACACCTGGATTTTCTTAAAATTATACCACATTAAGCCAACCTGGCATTCCTGGAATAAATTTATTATTTTATTTGTTGTGATACAGTACTGATTAAAGAGTTATTGAATTTGGTTTGCTAATAATTTTACTTAGTGTCTCTGCAATAGTTTTCAGGGTTGATGCTGGCAGGTGATTTTCCTTTTTTGTCCTGTTGTCATGCAGTTTGGTATCAGAACGTTCTAACTTCATAAAATGAGTTGAGGTCTTTTGACTGTCCTTAATATTAGATTTCTTCACATGTTTTAGAATTTTCATTTTAGGCTCATTTCCAGTGGGTTTGGTTTTTGGCTTCTTTTCATATTTCCATGTTTCCCTGCATCCACCTTACCTTCCCTGACTATTTTGTGACAGCTTCCACCTAGACTCTGGAATGTCATCCTGGAGTAGATAATAGTTTGGAGTCATCCTGGCCTTGATAACGGTAGTTTGGGGTCTCTGTTCCATAGTGATCTGGGGACATCCACATAGTCATAAGGCCAGTATATGACCAGACTCAGTTTTTGGTGGGGAGTTTAGTCTCCAGCTGAACATTCCTAGACCCTCATTGTTCTAGAACTATGGTCTCCAGGCAATGGTTTCTTCCCATAACTTCTTTTTTTCAGGACTTCCACTCAGCTCCTGACTTCAAGTAATTTGGTGCCTGTCTGTCTTGTTGGTTGTTTGCCTGTAGGGCTTGCCCAGAGGAGCTAAACTCCCTGCTTGACTTTAGACAAAGAGCCCAGTCGGTCAGAGGCTTCCAGCAGTCTTTCACTGCTTCTCTTGAGCCAGACATCTCTTTTTAGCTTTCTATTTTTAGACCTTATCTGTCATGGCTGTGTTCAGAGCTGAAGGCTGGATCAAAGCATGAACTCATTGAGCCATCTTGTCCAGAACACTCGTCCCTATCTTTCTTATTTTCAATTCACTGCATTGTTGCACAGGAATTTAAAGCAGCTCTTTTACTCATCACACCAACACAAGTCAAATAGAACAGGTCTTCTTATCACTCGAGTTGAAAATGAGGAAAACAAGAAAGGGAGAGTTCAAGTGCCTCAGCTCAGGTTTAGTGACTAGATGGTTTACCTGCAAAGCCAAGACCCCACACAGGGTTCTGAGTCATTCCCATTTTAGTCCCAGGTCATACTGGCTGCTGAGGGACGTGAATGCTAAACAATCATGGCATTTGTTATAGACAATTCCCTTGTCCAATATTCAATGAGTATGACACCTTGGGCATTTTGTGATTTCCAAATGAGCAATATCAAAGGAAAAAAGGTCTGATCTACTGTCACAACATGGATTTTCATTTAGATACTGTCATTCACACTAATTCCTCCTACTTACTTTTCTAGTCCAAACTTCCACACTCTGACATTCCATTAAATTCAACTTGATTCAGCAAATGTTCAGAGATTCTGTTACACTCAGATATTGACAAGTGATATAGTCTGGTCTACAGCTGGGCTGGAAAGAGGAGTCTCCCAAATCATGCACAAATAACCATTCATCCACTCAAATATCTATGAATCCTTGTCTACCTGCTATATTCCTTGCTGGTCACCGTATGGGACTAAAGGCAAATCAGTTGGTAGAGTTTGTCCTTTGGGAGCTTAGAGATGATAGTTGGCAAGGAAGGTTGATGTGCTAGTCAGTTACTGACATGTGAGGTAGAAAATGAAGCGTAGTAAAATAGAGCGCTCAAGGAAAGAGGAAGAAGGCCAGCCTGGGCTAGGAGATCCGCCTGGAAAATCTTCTTAGATTCCTGGCAAAAGCTGATACACATTGGCCTTTGGTGGGGCCTTTAGAAATGAATAAAGAAGACTAGTCCTGAGAGCCTTTGGGGACAGAGAGCCATCAGTGGTCACAGGTGACAGCTTGTGTGGTTGGAACCGATTGGGTTTTTTTTTTTTAATTTTATTTATTTATTCATGAGAGAGAGAGAGAGAAAGAGAGAGGCAGAGACACAGGCAGAGGGAGAAGCAGGCTCCATGCAGGGAGCCCGACATGGGACTCGATCCCCAGTCTCCAGGATCATGTCCTGGGCTGAAGTTGGCGCTAAACTGCTGAACAACCCAGGCTGCCCCTGCTTGGGTTTTAAAACAACAACAACAACCATAAGATTTGCACAGCAAATCTCTCCAACAGGGAGGGACCACTTCTGCCAGAAAGACCTCATGTGTGTTGAGGGCAGCGGAAGGCTGGCAAGAAAAGGGGGTGACATCTCAGCTCTACTCTGCAAGGTGGTTAAATTTGGACATACATTTCATTGGATGCACCCCACCCCACCCATCTGGGAATTCAGAGTGAATTAAACTGACCACTCATCAAAAGAGATGATTTATTTATTTATTGAGAAAAAATTTTAAGGGAAGGGGTCTGAGTTCAGACTAGATGCCACTTAGAATAAAGATCTGAAGATCAAGGTAGTTCCCAAATCTTTTCACTGTTTACACATTTCACACTTAAACGTATGTTGGAATTTGGTTTTCTAAAGATTTTCTCTGATCCTCCTTTGAGTCATGCCAGACACCACCTCTGATCCTTCCTTCAGTCCCTGTGGAAGACCTGCAGCAACCCACATTAATCCAGACTTCCAGGCAGAAGGTCCTGGTTGAAATAACATAGAAATCATGACAATGGCCATGGATAGTCCTGTTGCTAAAAAGTGACCTTCCCACACATTCCCAGAAGGCTGCCTGCGCTGGTTTCCAGTTCATGTTTGCCAATGTCCTACCATTTCAGGGACTTGGGTCACAACAGTGCTTCTGTGTTATCAGGAATTGGAGGAACACCAAAATAATATCAGACATACAAGGAACTGAAGAGATGCTAATCTCATTTCTGCACTACCTTGTTCTTTGGCTGACTACAACACCCAGCACATTGTTACCTCCGTGATTTTAAATCCACAGCACTTAAAAGGATTATACATATAATCCTGTGTAAACTGGACCAATTGAGTTAAAAAAATACAACAAAAACATAAGGGCAATATTTGTATTCAAATGTCAAACACTGTAGGTGTAGGTTTAGTGTACTTTCCTAGCAATGAATAGCATTCCAGAGTGTAATTAATTTATCCATGTTCCTATCAGCATAGTATTATTCCAGGACAAAAAGGGGGTGGTGGGGGAGGTGGGGGAACAATGATGTTATTTCTTTTGGAAAAGCTTTCTTAATTGGATTTGTGCTCCTTTCGTAGCAAGGTGAAGGATGTGGTTATTTGTCAAATGCAAGGGCATCTGTGAGGTCTGAATCTGTGGGTCTGTAACCGGTACATCCTCTTCCTTGGGTGACTCCAGGCTGCCAAGAATTAGTGCTATGCTCTCAGGACCTGGGTAGAGGCAGCTTGAACAACTATTTTCGTGGACAGTCTTGCTGTCCGCCAGTCAGGCAACACTTGGTGGCATTTGTTGAGCATAGAACACAGTAAAGACCCCATAGAATCAGTACTGCAGAGTTGTATTTGTTTCACAGAAAAGATAGTCCTTGTCTTGAGGTTCCTAATGTAGCAGCCACGAATCACCTAGAATGCCAGGGGTCCGTAGGTCTCCTGATTGTAGGCAAAATGTTGCACGTGTGTGCATTTGGAAGAACGGGAGGAAAGCCATAGCTTTTCTCAAATTCTCGAGAAGATTCCTGAAAAGTTAAGAACTACTGCTCTAAACGCATAAACAAAACATCCACCTCTTTAGGATGCCCGGGTGGCTCAGCAGTTGGGTAGTGTCTGCCTTCGGCCCAGGGCGTGATCCTGGAGTCCCCGGATCGAGTCCCACATCAGGCTTCCTGCATGGAGCCTGCTTCTCCTTCTGCCTATGTCTCTGCCTCACTCTCTTTCTCTCTCCCTATCTCATGAATAAATAAATAAAATCTTTTAAAAAAAGAAGAAAAAACCCCCAAAACATCCACCTCTGACACAGCCAAAGAGCACCTGCAACACAACAAAATAGCAAGGACAAAATGAGTGCAGAAATGAGTTTCTTTGCACCAGATGTGCAAAGTGAAGGAATAGCCAGACGTGGGGCTTTATCCTGGAAGGGAAAGTCCTAGAACAGAAGTGACCAACTTAATACCTCCGGACAGTCAGGATATCGAGTAAGTGGGTTCTGCTAATCGTCCTTGTCAGGGAGAATGTGGAGTGGTAGGGCGCATGGTAAACTCTCTAGTTTGTATTTTTGTGGAAAATACAGCCCCTGCCTTTGTTGCTGTGCCAAAAGTAAGCATAAAGTTTCTAGATCTCTTGAGTTTTATAAGAGAAACCAGAAATCTTGATGCTTAGGATGAGATTTTTCAACTACTTAATCTTGAAAACTAATTCAGAGCTAAAGCAAACAGATTCCATGCCAAGAGGCCCAGAGTCAGCCATGGTCCCCTCACCTTAGACCTCTGCTGAAGATCTGGGATTTGAAAATGTCCTGTGTCCATATTGGAGGATGATCATCAACTCATCTGGAGGGGGGGAAAGGTGAGTTGTGCATGGAGAATGGAGGGATGTCTTTTGCTGGCGTGGAAGCTTGGAGGAGCACAGCACTGGAAAATGAGGTCATGGAGCTGGAATGACCTGTACACAGGTTGTGGGTGTTTCTTTTTGGAACAAGAGCAATCCTTTAGGGGGTTTTAGGAAAATTCCAGGAGACTTCAGCATTTAGGAAGGATGCTCCTGGTGTGCAGGACCCCCAGCCAAAGAGGAGCCCTGGGGGGAAACTGAGGCCAGGTCTCCTACAACCAAGTGAATCAGATGGGGGAGATGTTGGCCAAGGAAAAGGGGCAGAAGAGATGAGAGCACCACATGGCCATCAGAGAAGACACGGCCATGCCAAACCATCTGCGTGGGGCACTGATGGAGCCGTGGACAGCAATGGGGGCAGAGCGCCCCAGGTGACAGGCAAGGTGGGGTTCTCTTCCATCACTCTGCACCTCATCTGTCACCGGCAGGACAGAATGAGGACTTCAGTGCCCTTCCTCCCCTTTGTCCTTCTTGGGGGAAGTACTGTAACTGAGCATATGACTGCACTCAAGATATGCTCCACTGCTACTGAAGAAAGCTGTTTGCTTTACAGGTGTTCCTCACCGACAAATGAGAGCTTCCCATAGGTTAGCAGAAGTCGTGGGGTAGAGAGGTGACAAAGCAAGAAGAGAGGTCAAAGGGCAGGGGCTGTCCTCAGGCCAAAGCAGGGGCATCTGGACACCAAGTAAATGGTCGGCAGAGGGAACAGTCAAGAACTGTCCACGTACCCCGGTCCAGAGTCCGTAAGAGCGCCGTGGGTGGGTGAGTCGCCCCGCAGATCAGTCCTTTCCGATGGCAGAGCCTTGCTTTCTCCTACAGCGTGCGAGCAAGATTAGGAACATGAGCAGGACATCCGAGCTGCAAACTGAGTAACGAGATTCTCCTAACAAAGAGAGAAAAGTGGCTGGAGCTCTGGCTTCGGATGCCACCTGCATTGAGGTGGGAACCCTCCGATGAGGAACATAAACCCACTCAGAAGAGCCCGGGCTAAGCTTGCCACCCCATTCCCAAGACCCAGCTCCCAGCGAAGGGACCGAGAAGGAATGGAGAAGGTGGAAGCGCCAGAAGAGGAGGGAGAAATGACCCCAGGCCTTTGCAGGCTGTGGCTCTATTGTTAGGGTTACTTTAAGCTCCGTCACACCTGTATGGTGGGGAAAGGTGAGTTCAGGAAGGGTAAAAGCCGGAAGTGAAAGAGAAAAGAAGAAACCCTTTCAAGAAACAAAATACAATCTTCCTTGCCTGTGATCGTGTCCTATCATCACACTTTAAGAAATGACCAAAACAGGGCAGCCCGGGTGGCTCAGTGGTTTAGCGCCGCCTTCAGCCCAGGGCCTCGTCCTGGAGTCCCGGGATCGAGTCCCACGTCAGGCTCCCTGCATGGAGCCTGCTTCTCCCTCTGCCTGTGTCTCTGCCTCTCTGTCTCTCTCTCTCTCTCTCTGTTTTTCTGTCTGTCTCTCATAAATAAATAAATAAATACTCTTAAAAAAAAAAAAAAAAGAAATGACCAAAACAGTAGCATCATCATCAAATAACCCATCATCACATGTGGGATGGAGAGAAGCAGGAAGAGAAGAGCACCACCACTCACAGACGCAGCACCTTTTGAAAACACCACCATGCACGCCGTCTCCACGATAATCGGGTGACAGGTGGGCAGGCACGGCTCCAGGACCAGGGGAGACGGTCATCCCACAGCTGCTGTGGGGCATGCCACACACCATTACCTGCCACTGAAAGGGCTGCACACAAATTTATTTATTTTTTTATTTTTTTTTTATTTTTTTTATTTTATTTTTTTTATTTATTCATGATAGTCACAGAGAGAGAGAGAGAGAGGCAGAGACACAGGCAGAGGGAGAAGCAGGCTCCATGCACCGGGAGCCCGACGTGGGATTCGATCCCGGGTGCACACAAATTTAATGGGACAAACATTTTTGCCTTAACCGACTCTCCATCCCACCCCCCTCTTCAAGTTCCCTGTGGAAAGGTGGGCAAAAAGAGACCATCTCCGAACAACATGATCTGGAACATGATCTGGAGAAGGGTGAACCTAGGGAATTTCCAGATAGATGGTATGCATTTTCCCCCCTAAATATTAAAGAATACAGAATTATTGCGGGGAGTGGGGGAAGGAAAAGGAAAACACAGATTTGTGTAAATAAGAAAATAGATCCCACAGAAGCCCACCATCAATAGACAATATTAACATTGGGGTGTGTTTTTTTTTTTTAGTCTCAAAATGACGCATAGCATCCCGTGTGCACAATTTAGAGACCCAGTATTTTGCATTTAACATTACAGTGTAAGGACCCCGCGTCCTACAAACTGTTGGCAAACGTTGCCCTACGGAAGGCATGAGGTATTCCAGTCCGGAGAGCCATACTCTGTCACAGGTCTGTCCAAGGTACGACCATTGACCACTTTTCTGTTCTGAGACAGATTCTAGTTATTGCAAGTAAAACTACAAAGAAACTTTTTTTGCATAGAGCTTTCCTAAGGTTCAGGCCATCCCGGCAGAGCCGACTTCACACAGCGCATCACACATCAAGGCTGCAGACATTTTAGGGTTTTCCGAAGTGCCTGCTGTGGGTTTGTCCTGGCCCCGGTGGAGCACGCAGGTGCCAGCCCGGCATTTGCCGGCTGAGCTGAGTCCTGGAATGTCACAGGCCGCGGTCCCCTCCGAGGGCCTCCTGCCCAGGAGAGCACCCAGGCCAAGGCCCAAGAAGGAGATGGGAGGACGAAGACCAAGCGGAGGGAGCGTCTTCTGGCTCTAGATCAGGAACCTTCTTGCTCTGACCCGCCTGCAGCCGGTGAGCTGGACCTTATTCCCCAGAGCTCTCACGGGACTGGCATTTGCAAGTTTCCCGGGCTCATGGGGGCCTCCCACGCTTGTGGGCAGCTGCTGTGACATTTGCTGGCAGGTCACTCAGGCGCTGTGATGTTTGGCCTTCGTGGCCCGTGCCAGCGCCCCGAGGACTTTGGAGTGGCCCTGCCAGGGCGTGGGTGGCTCCAGCGACAGCCTCCCGCGGGCCTGGGCTGCACCTGCCGCGTGCACAGCCGCACCTGCAGCTCGGAGCTGGACACCCGGTCCACCCGGTGGGCAGGTGGGTGCTCCTCGAGGCCGGCGCGGGGATGCGGGGACACAGCTGGGGTGGGGGAGGGCGTGCGCGCTGCAGCTACAAGGAGTCTGCTGGGGTTTTGAGCGTCTCTAAGTTACTGTTTGCAGCTGCAAACAGTAGGGACATTTGTCCTGGCTTTCCGCCGAGGGTGGGGGTCCCCCGGAATGCCTTTCTCGGGCCGCAGCGGCTTCTAGCCTGCCTCCTGCAAACTCCCGCAGGAGGGGAGATCTGTCTGTCTGTCGGTCTGTCTGTCGGGCTGGCTGGCTGGCTGGCAATCGTGGCAATGCGGACTTTCTGCCGGCCGGAGCCCACCCGGCGAGATCCGGGACGCAGGCAGCGGAGGGCGGGGCCGGGGCTCGGCGGGGTCCCCTGGGGACAGGGCGGGGCGCCCTCGGGCTCCGGGAGGCCCCGCCCGCCTGCCCCCCCCCCCCCCGCCCCCTGCCCGGGGAGGGCGCAGCCTCGGGCTCGGCCGGCGGACCCGCTGCGCACCCGGCTGCCTCGGCGCCCCGGACCCGGTAAGTCCAGGCTCCCCACCCTGATGGGGGCTCCAGGGACCCGGCCTCAGCACCCCCCGCCCCCCGGACCCGGAGGCCCGCCGGGATGGAGGATGGGGCGCGCCTCCTTTCCCTCTGCGGGGCTTCACTTAGAGACGCACGCCTAGAGAACTGTCTCACCATGTCACAGCCACATTTCCCCATTTTTATGAAATCTCAGGCATTCTTGTAGAAAACTTGGGAAAAACCTAAAAGCACCCAAAGAAAAGTAAAACCTCCCGCGCTCCCAGTCCCCACTGGGTTTCAAAGACCTCCCCCCAGCTCAGGCAATACTGCCATACACACCCGGCCTCTGAGGGGCCTCATTTGGGGGCCAGGAAGGTTCTTGGGCCTTGGCATCTCCCTGGGGAAGAAGCGAGGGACTTGCAGAACATTGTTGGTATCTTGTCTTGATCTTGGTAATTGGGGAAAATGTGGAACTTCTGCGATAAAGTTGACCGAGAAGCTGTCGTAGGTATGTCCTGGATCTATCACCTGTTACACTGTCCTTGCCTGGATTTTTTTAACCTAGTATGTGAACTGTTAACCTACTGAATGTGAACTGTTTGTTTTGAGACCACATTTAGGTTTAAGATGGAGCTTCTGGTTCCATTAAGGAAGGTTCTGGTCAGTAACCATTTATGTTCCTGGTGGTGGGGAACTTTGCAGTGATCACCCGGATGTTTAAAATCATATATGGTGATTTGCGGGAAAGCACCTAGACTCCCATCTATGGATTCGTTGTTTTTTTTTTTGTTGTTGTGTTTAGATTTTATTTATTGATTCATGAGAGACACACACAGAGAGAGGCAGAGACACAGGCAGAGGGAGAAGCAGGCTCCCCATGGGGAGTCTGATGTGGGACTCGATCCCAGGACCCCAAGATCATGCTCTTGAGCCTAAGGCAGATGCTCAACCACTGAGCCACTCAGGCATCTCTGATCTATGGATTGTTAGAGAGGGAACCCGAACCTGCTTTCTGTGGTCTATTTCATATATTCATTAGGGATGAGCTGAGGATGGGTCCGAGGAAGGCATTCTCCCTTTTAAGAATATCTCCAGAGGTCTGGCTTTTGACAGGTTCTTAGAAAGTGGATTGTTTTGAAAATAAAGTACACTGTGAAGACATCAGAGGGACTCACTCTTGTCATCCTAAGTCTCTGAAGGTACAGCTGGTGATTCGGGGCTTTTTGGTAATTGAATGGGACATTTATTCATTCATGCATTCATCCATGCATGCCTGCATTCCAGGAATATTTATTGCACTCCTACCACATGCCAGATACTGTTCTAGGCCTTGAGATATATGCAGAATAACACATGCAAACATCCCTGCCCTCAAAAGCTTGCGTTTTGGTGGAGAAGACAAACAAGCAATGGACATAATAAATAAGAAAACCATATTACAGTGGCAGTTATTAAGTAATATGGTAATATGGCTATCAGGAGTGGAAGGGACAGGATAAAAATTCAGCTATACCGTCCATAATTACTGCCCTAAACCTTTTTAGAAATAAAGTAGTTTGTGGATACATATGTAACTATGTTAATAATAATAATAAATATGTTAATCAGATTAATACTAATAAAATATATTTAATATACAAAATAAATAATACTACAAAATAAATATAAATACAAATAGTTTACGTTTTATTATGTAAAAACATACATTATATTGAAAGAGATTTCCATTTGGCTACCCCCAATTTTATTTTATTTTATTTTTTTATGATAGACATAGAGGGAGAGAGAGAGAGAGAGAGAGGCAGAGACACAGGCAGAGGGATAAACAGGCTCCATGCCAGGAGCCCGATGCAGGACTCGATCCCGGGACTCCAGGATGGCTCCTGGGCCAAAGGCAGGCGCCAAACCGCTGAGCCACCCAGGGATCCCCTACCCCCCAATTTCTTTCAAGACTGTATCATGCCTTATTGGTTATTTGCACTTGCAATCACATTGTAGTTGTATTGGATTTAATACTTGGGACCCCCACTTAATTCAGGAATCTCTTATGGAATGAGTCTGGGTGCTGGCGTGGGGACAAGGTGAGCAAGATCATCCCCGACCTTCCTGAGCTCCTGGAAAGAAATGCCCAGACAAGCCTATAAATTATTGTGAAATAAATTAGAATCTGAGTGGTATAGACAAGGCGCCATGGGATCAAAGAAGGGGAGGGGCATTCGCCCCCAGGTTGGCAGAGGAGTAGGCGTTTGGAGGACCAGCAGGATTTTGACAATCAAATATAGCAGTCGTGCCTCTCTTGTGGAGAGAGCTGCAAAATTTAGAGGTGGCAAAATTGGGGGTTTGTTCTGTGCCTCACAGAACCTTGTGGTAGTATAGTCAAGGGAGATTCTAGTATGCCCAGTTTTTGGATAAGAAAACTTCGGCTTCTCGAATTTATTCAGTCTGATAGTCCATCTGCCCTCCTTCTATGTGACTTCAGCTGCCCTCCGGAGGCTGGGAATCCTCCCATCAATTCCTCACACCAGAATGCTTATCCTTTTCCCATATTGGGTTTGGCTGGGTCCCTCTCACCAGCTCACTGGTTCACATTTCCATCCTTCATACCCTGGAAGGGTCTAGGGGCCCCGTTGGCTTTTTATTTTTTCTTGCTAGAGGTAAATATGTTTTCAGAATTTATTGAGAGAAAGATGAACATAATTGATAATTGCTTCCAAGGAAATCATGCTTGCAGAATTCTTAACTTGATAAGATCATATTCACCAAAATTAGGCTAACCCATAATTGGTTTTACCCTAATTCTGCTTCCTGAAGCAAGTAAAGCCTAATGATGATTTCAAGACTGAAGAAATGCTTATTAAGGAATGCTGTTAAGATGATAGGAATGGGGGTGCCTGGGTGGCTCAGCTGGTTAAGCATCTGCCTTTGACTCAGGTCATAATCCCAGGGTCCTGGGATCGAGTCCCACATTGGACTCCCTGTTCAGTGGGGAGTCTGCTTCTCCCTCTCCCTCTCCCTGAGCTTCTGCTCTCTTTGAAATAAAGAAATAAAATCCTAAAAAAAAAAAAAAAAAAAAGAAGCAGTGCAGAAGCTTAGCATCTCTCCAGATCTCAAATCTGAATCTGCATTAAAAAAAAAAAAAAAAAAAGAGGATAGGAATGTTATGCCTGTTTACCAAGATAAGTAAACTGAGGCCCAGGGGAGCCCTGTGTTTTATCTAGGCTTGAGCCAGGGCTGGAACTCAGATCTCTGAGCTCTGTATCAGACACTCTTTCTTCTCTCCCCTGCCCCCCAGCATCAATCCCTCTGAGCAGAAGTTTGGTTGGAGTCAGCCCACAAAAGCCTTGGGTGCTCAGTAAATGCTTAAGAAAGAAGGAAAGGTGGCAGTGCTAGGAAATCTGTTCTAAAAGCCTCCAGGTCATTATCAGTGCTGACAGGCGATGTAGCTGGAAGAGGGAGAAATGCAAAAGGGGCAGCGTGTGCCAGGACAGCGTGACGTCGCTCACTGCCCCCTTCTCCTCTGGGTGCAGCTGGGGGCCTTCCAGAATCCCAGGGTGGTGGAGACCCAGTCGGACTCCATTTCTAGCTGTTAGCTCAGCTCACCTGCCCAGAACGCTGTACCCTGGGTGACTTCCAGCAGACCACTAGCTCTGGCCCTAAGCTTTGAAGAGAAAAGAAAATCGTACTAACCTTGATTGGGGGCAGTATCTATTCTGCATGAGGAATGTCAAACCCAGGATGAAGCAGAAACTTCTAGAAACCCCCTCTTTCTAGGCCCAGTAAGGTCAGTTTGAGAATGTTCAGCACAGGTTGGGCATAAGACTGGCTGTGTTTGGAGTTTGACCTCCCTGGTTCCTGCTGCTTCTGTCTCCCACAGCCCGCTTGTCACTGTACAAACTATGAAAATCTGTGTTCTCTCCGGTCGAGGAGGGGTCTTCTGATGGCATCTTTAGATCACAAGCTAGTCTTCATCTGGGTAGACCTGGTGGCCAGGTCCTCTGTCCCTTTGACCTTAAATATTGAATCCGTTCCCTCCCTACAAAGTCCTGAGAACTCCTTTTTCTGTACTAATAGAATGTGAGTTCACGGCTACAAGACTGAATTTTAGATGTATTTTTGATAAGAGACATGACCTTGGGCAGGTCAGCTCAACTCTATGGATCCCAGTTTCCTGTAAGTTAAGATTGCTGGCTTACTTGCTCTTCAAATCCATGTGAGTCCAGTAGTCTGCCACACAGGCCACAGGGCAGTGCGTTGGCATTATAATGGAAGTGAACTTGGAAGAATGAGACATAAACCCCCAGCTGACATGCAGATTGAGTTCGTTTACATCATGCTGACTATTAAGAGCACATTGCCA
This sequence comes from Canis lupus baileyi, assembly GCF_048164855.1. Taxonomy (NCBI): domain Eukaryota; kingdom Metazoa; phylum Chordata; class Mammalia; order Carnivora; family Canidae; genus Canis; species Canis lupus. Next base: position 33,031,886 of record NC_132867.1, on the reverse strand, counting down.
AACTCATTTTGAGACTCATTACACAGAACACCACGTGGCCCAGCATGCAGGCCTTCGGGGCACAGAGGGCATTTCGCAAAAGCAATACAATAAATTAAGTGTAAAGTAAGAAGAAGATTTCTCTTTAAAAATTCAGAGTCGTTGCTTGAAAGGCAGTTGATGAACTTGGCTTTTCGGGGTCTGGCATTAAGGCTCTGACAGGCTCCACATAATTTAAGCTGCCAGCGTGAGTTAGGCAGGAGGCAGCTGGGGTTATAGTGAGGCTTGAGAGTTTCTCTCTGCCACTTCTCTTCAGGTTCCATCAGGGACATAGGAGACCGAAAAAGAAAATCTAAAAAACAAATGAGATTGGAAAATTGTTTTATGAAATCATTTCTCTGCTCATCAAATTCTTCCTAGCACCTTGCAGCAGGAAAGATGGGTCAGTTTCCTAAGGTTCCATAGTCCCGTGGGTCTCAAGCTTGGCTACAAATTAGGATCACCTAGGAAGCTTTATGCCAGAAAGCCAGGACATCACAATCTTTGAAGGAGGGATCCAGGCCATCAGTATTTTTTTGAAGTTCTCCAGGTGATTTTTTTTTTTTAAGATTTTATTTATTTATTCAGGAGAGACACACAGAGAGAGGCAGAGACACAGGCAGAGGGAGAAGCAGGCTCCATGCAGGGAGCCCAATGGAGGACTTGATCCCAGGATCTCAGGATCACGCCCTGAGCCAAAGGCAGATGCCCAACCCAGGTGCCTCTCCAGGTGATTCCAGTAGGTCACAAGTGGGGGTCCTTGGACCAGAAGTATCAGTAGTACCTGTGAATCTCTTGGAACTGCAATTTCTCCGGCCCCACACTGGCCATTCTAGATCAGAAACTCTGGGGTGGAGCCCAGCACTCTGCATTTTTAGAAGGTGATTCTAAAGCATGCCAGGAGCACCTGGGTGGGACAATTGGTTAAGCAAATGACTTTTGGTTTTGGCTCAGGCAGTGATCTCAGAGTCATGAGAAAAAAAACCCATGTCGGGCTCTGTGCTCGGTGCAGAGTCTGCTTAAGACTCTCCCTCTCTGGGGCACCTGGGTGGCTCAGTCAGTTAAGTGGCTGCCTTCAGCTTGGGTCATGATCCTAGGGTGCTGGGATCGAGCCGCACATCGGGCTCCCTACTCCATGGGGAGCCTGCTTCTCCCTCTCCCTCTCCCTCTCCCTCTGCCTGGCTCTCCCTGCTTGCATTCTGTCTCTGTGTGTCAAATAAATAAAATATTAAAAAAAAAAAAAAAAGACTCTCCCTCTCCCTCTGCTCCTCCTACCCTGCAAAACAAAACAAAAAAATCTGAAAGAAAGAAAGAAATGTAAAGCATGCCAAAATTTGAGCGCCACCACCTGAGAGCAAGGCTGAGGACGGTTGGCCTGGCAGGTTTTCAAAGCAGATGTTTCTGGTTGCTTCCTCTGGCCACAGAAAAGTCCGTCTGGTTTTAAGTAACAGATCTTCTCTGTGATCCCCCCCCCATGTGGATTAGCTGCAAGAGTTGCTGTTAAATCAACTTGCTATGTGAAGCTATTGGTTCTAAACTAATTAACCTCTGGAGGTTGTCCACCATAATTCTAGTCTCATGTGGTCATGAAGTGATAAGAATGCTCTGATAGTCATTGGTAGCAGGATTCCCTGCTTGTGGTCATTCTGTGTTCTTTAGGGAAAAAAATTACATTATCAGCTCAAGGGCTGTGTATTTTCTGGGGGCAGGGTTCTGTGCATTCCTAAGTGTTCTGAAGTCATTTAAAAAGAAAATGTAGGGCATCATGTTTGGAAAGCTCAGCTGCCTGCAACCTCGTCCTGAGTGATTTCCAGCAGACTAGCAGCTCTGCATCTAAGCTTCGAAGAAAAAAAAAGGTAACCAAAGAATTCCTACCTACTGCCATGGTTAGAATGGGGCAAAATGCTGGTTTTGTAGAACAATCAGTACCTGGAAGTCTCTTGAGCCTATGCAGCTTAACCTGTTCTAACAGATCTCAGGGCAGACTCAAAAGCCCCAGAGATGTCCGGAAAACCCATAAACTCCTCTGTTTCTCTTTCATGAGGAGCTTCTCCACAAGGTAGAGAGAGCCATGGTGGTCAGCCCTAGAAGAGCCAGACCTAAAACCCCAAACTCCGAATCCCTGGGCTGGTTCTATTTTTCTTTCTTTCTTTCTTTCTTTCTTTCTTTCTTTTCTTTTCTTTCTTTCTTTCTTTCTTTCTTTCTTTCTTTCTTTCTTTCTTTCTTTCTTTCTTTCTTTCTTTCTTTCTTTCTTTCTTTCTTTCCTAGATTTTATTCATTGAGAGAGAGAGAAATAGAGAGAGCATGTGCACACAAGCAGGGAGAGGGGTAGAGAAAGCACGCAGGACTCGATCTTCGGACCCTGAGATCATGACCTGAGCTGAAACCGAGTCAGATGCTTAATCAACTGAACCACTGAGGTGCCCCAGGGCTGATATTTCCTAAAGAGCTAGAAAAACCAATCCACTCACACTCAGGACCCTAAGTTCACAGCACTATGATAGGGTTTCTTTCCATCCACAGGGTATTCGGTGCTGGAACACACCACCCCTTGCACATCACCCCCTAGGACGCCTGAGAGTACCTTAGTCTGACTAGATGTGCAAACCACGAGGCACCAGTGGTAGCAAATGTGTGATTTTTCCAGGTACACAGGAGGACAGGGATGTTTGCTGTCCCTTTGTTTTATGGAGTTAGTGGGCACAGCAGCAACCAGTTCTGGGGCAGCAGGCAGAGGAAGGAAGTGGGTGTGTGCCATGGGTACCGTGCAACGTTCAGACGTAAAGGAAGGCAGGCACACGGAGTAGCCGAGGTGGCCGTAAAGCCATGGCAGAGAGGAGAGAGAGGCAGATACATAACCCAGCACCACTTACGTGGCTTAGCTCCGGCCGCCGTAACAAAATCCCACAGGCTGGGGGCTTACACCACAGACCCTCACCATTTGGGAGGGTCTAAGTCCAAGATCAAGATTCTGGAAGGGTTTGGTTCTTGGTGAGAGCTCTCTTCCTGGTTGCCTTCTCATAGCATCCTTGCATGGGAGAGATTTCTCTTTCTTATTATAAGAGCATCGTCCTAGCGGGTTACGGTCCCGACTGTAATGATCTCCTGTAACCTCAATTAACCTCCGGAAGACCCTGTCTCCAGGTGCAGCCACATTGGGGGTTAGGGCTGAACAAAATTCAGTCCATAGCACGTAAACCAAGACACACACACACATACAACACAGCGTGTATATTAGAGGAACTCCTTCTGGGGGTTTCCGAGGAGGTAGACGGTGGCAGCGGTGAGTTGAAATAAGAGGGAACCAACTGATCAATCCAGAGAGGTGCTGTGAAGACTCAAGGTGGCACATGCCAGGGACTCAGGTGTATGTTCGGACACCCCTCTCCCTTGAGATTTCAAAAATCTGTGCATGTGTGGGTAGCTTTGGGCCGGTACATGCTTTCTGAGTCCAGATTGCACTTTTCTTTCAGAAAGCTTTCTCGGAAAGTTCGAGCTCCTGCAGCAGAACCTTTACGCCCAGGATGATTCCATCTAATGCCACCGAGGTGATGCCCTTTCTGACCACACTGTGGCAGGGGACAGTTGAAGAGGGCGGCAACAACATGTCAGGCCTGGCCCGCAGGTCGCCCAGCCGTGATGACAGCCAGCTGGCGGCGCTCTACGTGCTCATGGTGCTTGGCTTCTTCGGCTTCTTCACCCTGGGCATCATGCTGAGTTACATCCGCTCCAAGAAGCTGGAGCACTCCCACGACCCGTTCAACGTATACATCGAGTCTGACACCTGGCAGGAGAAGGACAAGGCGTATTGCCAGGCCCGTGTTCTGGAGAGCTACAAGGCATGTTATGTCATCGAAAACCAGCTGGCCGTCGAACGCCCCAACACACACCTTCCCGAGATAAAACCTTTGTCATGACCCCACAGTCGGTTAAAACTGGACAAATCTTACTTGGCAATCTGATTTTTCTAATCACGTGCCTTTTATATTCTTTATTGTAGGGATATAATTGGGTTTGTTTTTTTGTTTGTTTGTTTTTGTTTTTTTTGCTCTTGTAAGGGGTGAAGGATGGATTCATGACACTATTTCTCTAAAATCACATTTCTTCTGTGATGGCTGCCAGCTGTTCCCCAGTATCTGTCTCTGCCTTGTTAATTTTAGCAGCATTCCAGCGATCATGACCTCTGAGAATAAAAGCTATATTTCCCAGACTCCCTTGCAGCTAGCAAGGTCATTTAATGACATTCCGGCCTGTAGACATGGGAGGGATTCTTGAGAAGGAAAAGGTGTGTCTCCCGCTTCCCTCCCCTTCCCCTTCCCAGTGGCTGGATGGGGATGAGGTCATGAGCCAGCTTTGACTCTGGAAAAGGACAGCATCCTCTCGGGTGGTAGAGCAGCAAGTCTAGGTCCCTGGGCAATGTCACAGGGCAGGGTCTCTCTGCCTTCCTGCTCACTCGCCAGCTCAGGCATTATGGGAAAGAGAAACTGATCTTCCTTGGGCCTCTGTTATTTTGGTTCTTGTCAAAATGACAAAGTCAATATCCTAATAATATCCTATTTTATGGGATGGAGACCAGAGGCATAATATTGCCGTATTTGTCCCAAGCATCCTCCCTGCTCTTGTTACGGGACAATACCACTCTGCTTTTGTCACGAATGCCCTCACTACGGTGGCTCTGGCTTTCTCTTCCTTCCTGTCTCCTGCCCCCCTACCTTATATCCACCCTTCACGCGTTCCCCCTCAATCCCAAACACACATTCACACCCATATCCACACATGCACACACACACACACACACACACACACAGACACTTCCTACTCACACATGTCAATTTCTGAAAAATTCACTTAACTACAAGACTGAGATGCTGGAGAAAAAATTTCCACCTCAGAATGTGTACCAAGGGTAAGGGGTTTAGTTATCATGGCAGAAGGGAGGGGTGCACCCATCACCCCGGAACCCAGGAGAAGGAGCGGGTATGGGTAAGTGGCAACACTGGGATCGGGGTGGGGGGCGGCACGGCCTTTTGAGGCCATGTGTCCACTGTGGTTGAATTGTGTCCCAGCCAAAAGACATGTTCAGGTCCTAACCCTGGTACCTGTGAATGTGACCATACTTGGAAATTGGGTCTTTGCAGATGTAATCAGACTACAATGAGGTCATTGGGGTGGGCCCACATCCAATATGAATGATGTTCTTATAAGAAGTGGGAAATCAGGTCAGGGACACAGGGGGAGAACTCTCGTGAAGACAGGCAGAGATTGGACTGACACACCTGTGAGCCAAGGATGGCCAACAATTGACGGCCACCCCCAGACTGGGAGAAGCAAGGAGGGGAGCTCCCTTACAGGCTTCACTGGAAGCATGGCCCTACCACACCATGATTTCAAACTTCTGGCCCCCAGAACTGTGACACAAGCAGTGCCCTCATCCCCACCCCTAGAGACAGCAGCTTTCCTCTCCACTCTCCTTCTCCCTATGGGACAGAAGAGTCTCTGGGAATCTTTCCTCACAGATGAGAGAGGGAGAAGGGATTAGGGTGGAGGTGTGGTGCTGGGGCTGGGGCTGTTGTTTGGGGCAATAGAAGAAAGACTTCTTAGCGTGACCCGACCTTCGAGAATCCCAGAGAACATGCGCCTTGCTTTCAGCCTGTTTCTCCAACAGCTGCATTAAGTGCTCAGGAACATCCTGAATGCTTGCCCATTCCTGAGAAGGATGGAATATTTAAGTAAAGTATAACTTTTGGAAACCTGTACAGAGAATAAATTAAAAGCAACACATAAGCATCGTTGGCCGTATTCAGTGGACAAATCGGGCCCAGTTCACTGCAGCTCTGGCTTCATGGGCTAGACAGTGGTGCCTTCAGGCAAGCTTGGGGTTTAGGACATCTCTGGGGCAGAGGTCTGGTGTAGACTAGTCCCCGTGATGATGGTTCTCCGGTTCAGAATCCTTTGAAATTTGATGAAAGTTATGATCCCCCATACCCGAGAAATGCACACGGACGCATCTTGCCCAACATCTCAGGGTGTCATGGGACCCTGGAAGCCCTCCCACAACTGCTTGCCCTCCTGGACCCTGTGAATTATCTGCTTCCAACAGACACACATTGCCCACAGGAAAGGCAGGCAGGCCGGGATCACAGGTTTGGAGAGGGACCCAGAATGCGAGTCAGAGCTGCCGGCACAGCGACTGGTACCCCAGGCACTCCAGCTCGTGCTTACCACTGGTTTGCTCTCCACCACTGGGATTCCTGTGACTTTTAAGGCAGGGGGACACCCTATGATCTGTAGTCCTCCCAGTCCTCAAGGGACCAGATACTCAGCACCCTCCCCTCGGTACCCCGCAAAAGCTTTTACAAGCTTTCAAATGCTTGTGAGCACACGTTAAAATTTGGTTTCACATGCACTCGGCATGTCTGGGTACTGCTCCGAGCTCTTTAGAAACAGAATCTCAATATTTTGTATGCAGTATTTTATGTGTTCACCGGGTAGGACAACGTGACTGGGAGGAATTTCGTTCTTTTAAAAAATTAAAGTCTTGTGGGATCCCTGGGTGGCTCAGCGGTTGAGCCCCTGCCTTGGGCCCAGGGTGTGATCCTGGAGCCCTGGGTTCGAGTCCCACATCCAGCTCCCTGTGTGGAGACTGCTTCTCCCTCTGCCTGTGTCTCTGCCTCTCTCTCTCTTTCTCCCTCTGTGTGTGTCTCTCATGAATAAATGAATAAAATCTTAAAAAAATAAAGTCTTTCATCATGATCTGTGGTGTGTTTTCTTCAAATCATAATGACACTTTAAGGAATGGATGTGGGTTCCTGGGAGGCTCTGGCGAGCAGCCCCAGCCCATGGGTAGCTAAACTCTGCCGTCAACCCCTCATGTCTACAGATAGAAAGCAAAGAGAGCAAAGCCAGCCATCTGGGAATGCAGACGCTGCCTTAATGGACTTGTGGGGTTTTAAGAAAAGCTGGAAATGCAGATATTTATTTGAAATCTCTCGATTTTTAAATGTTGGCACCTAGTTCCAGTTTTCTTAAAAAAAATGTGTAAGCCAAACAAACCAAAAAATGACCTTGAGTTGAATTCTACCCTGATTCTACACTGATTTACCACCTCTGCTGTAAAGGGAAAGAACAGCTGCCAGCAGGCCCAGGTCACACTTGCTAGAAAGCAGAGTCGGGGAGGGGTGCCTGCATCTGAAAGGCTGGCTGCCTGGCCTTGGTGGCAGAAGCAGGTGGAATCACTCCCCCAAAGTGTGGTCCTGGCCACTGAAGCCTCAGTCCCAGCCCCATGATGAGACTCTGGCTCAGGCTGTCTTCATCTGGCACCATGAGGACACCCATTCATCAGCCCCTCCCATTCGGATGTCAGGCCTCTCTCTCACTCGGTCACTGCGCAAGGGTACGTTACAACTCCGATTTTGCCCCTCAGGCTCTTGGAAATTAGTTGTGAAGGTCCATCTTAGGGAGGTGGATCTACTCCCTACGTGCAGACAGATCAGGCTTTGGAGCCTCTTCTGAGATTGAGGGCTGAGTGTGGACCCGGGTGAAGTAGCCAGACGAGGAATGTCATTTCCACCTCCATGTCTCTGGAGCCACTTGGCCTGGCCGGCGGGTAAACATTTCCAGTGTAGACAGGCCATGTGCAATTCATTGGACAGTTGCCCTAGAAGAGTTAGCCCCAAGAAGGTTAACTAGACCTCCAGGAGGTTCAAGGACACACCCAAGGTTATTGGTCCTTTAAGGGAGAACCCAGCAGGAGCTCTGCTTCCCTAATTTTGGGCCCTGGTTCTTTGCCCTCCTCCAGCTGCTTTAAAGGCTAAGGGCTTCTAGAGGCCTTGAGGTGGGACAGGTAATCGCCCTTAGCCACCCAGGAGCAGAGGCTTAGTGAACACTGCAGGGGAAGGTGGGGACTGTGAATTTACCGATTTTATTCTTTTGCATACACTAAGTCAGCCTGAGCATTTTTTGAAGGATATCATTCAGTAACATCAGACAACTTACCCTCAAAAAGGATCCTTTTTTTTTTTTTTTTTAAAGATTTTATTTATTTGAGAGAGCGAGTGAGCACAAGCAGCAGGAGTGGCAGGCAAAGGCAGAGGGAGAAGCGGGCTTCCCGCTGAGCTAGGATCCCGGGGCTTGATCCCAGGAACCTGAGATCATGACCTGAGCTGAAGGCAGACACTTAGCCCACTGAGCCACTCAGGTGCTCCTCAAAAAGGATCCTAATACCATCCGTGCTGTATACCCAGAGGTCTGCTTAGAAAGACAAGGTAGTCCTCCAGCATATCGGCCAGGCCCTTAAAAAAAAAAAATTAAAAAGAGCAAACCAAGCCAAAAGGAAGGCAAGTTGCCAAATATGAGAATATGCTTTGAACTATTGCCTTCGCACTGGCTCTGAGCTTCAATCTCCCCTCAGGACGCTGTTATAACCCAACAGCAGTCACACCAAGAGTTAGAAATGAGCTCACAGGCAGAAATCATTGCTGTGGATTCCACAGACTTTAAATTCCCAGGCAAGGCTGCCCTGATGCATGTGGCAAGCTCGCTCTCTCTCTCTCTCTCTCTCTCTCTCTCTCCCTCTCCGCCCCCCCCCTCTCGATTACACCCTATCTTAAATCCACATCGTCAGATGACTTCTCTGTGGGCACAAATGAGACATAAACATTAAATCAGACTAAGAGCGATAACCAAAGGCTGCAGAGCTGCAGCCAGGTATGGAGATTTCTGAAAATCCTCGGGTCAGGCCCAGGGTGTGCAGGCCCTGCGGGCACGGCTGCCCCCTGGCGGTGGCCTGGAGGATAGGTCTCCACGTCGGGATGCCCTGAGCACCTGGAGCCCGGTGGATGCAGGCCTGGGGCTGCGCCAGGTGCTCCCAGTGGGCTTTACACACTCCTGGGAGACCACGCTTCTTTTCACCTGTCGAGTTCCTCCAGACAGGGCTCACCGAGGGGCCCCTTCATGAAACAGGAAGATGGAAGTCTGGAAAGAGAGAGGCCGATTCTCCAGGAAGAGTCTTCTCACCCCAAGGGCTCAGAATTCTTGAGAAGGCACTAGGATCCCTTCTCCTTTCCTTTGTGCTGGAATCTGCTCATCCCCTCCCCATTTCCAGAAACGACTCTTTATTTTTTTTTAATATTTTATTTATTTATTCATGAGAGAAAGAGAGAGAGAGAAGCAGAGACACAGGCAGAGGGAGAAGCAGGCTCCATGCAAGGAGCCCGACGTGGGACTCGATCCCGGGTCTCCAGGATCACGCCCTGGCCTGAAGGCGGCGCTAAACTGCTGAGCCACCCAGGGATCCCCAGGAATGACTCTTTATCATCCTTCCCAGCTTGGGAAAATGATGTCTCACTTAGACCCAAGCCTGTTTCAGCTCCAGGCCTGTGACCTTTTGTGCTCCGCATGGAGAGAGGACTTGGGTGGGCTTTACTCCACACTTGGGTAACCTCAGAGCGCCTCTGACCATTTTCACCTCCTCTTCACCCAGGTGGGGAGGGAGGGATTCCTGCCCCAGCGCTATGGGGATGGGGACCACCCCGCACCCGACCCTGGGCAGAGAGGCCGATGGCAGGCTGTTGGGAGGAGGCACCGTGTGCCTCGGACGGGCCACCCGGGCTCGTGCTTGGGGACAGAACACACAGGCAGGGCTGTGAGAGGCGGGCTTGGTGGCACCAAGCGGGGGGGGGGGGGTGGCCCGGTGCCCTCGGGAGGCCGGGATGGGCTTGTGTGACAATTCCATGAGCTGGGAGGGAGCTGGAGCCCGTGACTCAGGCTTCAGCAGGCCCCGAGGTTCTGTGATTGGAAGGGGTGCTGGCTGGAGGACCTCTCCACAGGGGCAGAGTGGAGGGGACCCTGCAGCCAGACCTTTCACAGCCTTCAGGTTGCACCAGGCGTCAAGGTGGCACATGCCATTGAGCTGTAATTTCAGGCCATGCACCACCGCCGGGGGCATCAAGGCAGGTTGTGCAGTGAGTGGGGTGCTGAGCCGGTGGGGTGAGTGGAGGCGAAATCCAGCCCCTGCTCCTCCAACCAAGTTGTGGGCTCTGGAGCGGAACTGTGGCTGCTGACAGAAGGGGTGCCTTTCTCCAACTCACTCCAAGGACACCGTTTGGGCTTGTAGGGCTGTGACCAGCACTGACTTTCATTTCCTTTGTACCTGCCACACCTGCCACTGAGTGTGGACTCACAGTTTCAAAGATACGATGTGGTGGGAGGGCATGCTGGAGCTGAGCTGGGTGGGTTCACTGCTCTCACTCCCCACCCGTGGGGTCAGGAAGGCTTCCCCCAGGAGGACGGAGGTGGCTCCAAAGTAACTAGGCAGCACAAGGCCTTGAAGCAGCAGGAAGAATGGAGGATGTGCCTGCTTTTGGGAAAACCCAGGAGATCCAGAGGAGAGAACCCAGCTTTCCAGGCTGCTTTTTAAACATGGCTTTTAGGTGAGAATTCAGTGATTATATTAGTTTTTCTAAGGCTACTGTAACCACTTACCACAAAATCGGTGACTTGGAATAAGAACTTATTCTCTCACAGTTCTGGAGGCTGGGAATCTAAAATCTAGGTGTCAGCAGGGCTGTACGCACTTCCTCTGAAGGCTTGGCGGGGAGGGGGGATGTCCTTCCTGCCTCTTCCAGCCTCTGGAGGACCCAGGCATTCCTTGGCTAGTGGGTGCCTCACCCCAGCCTCTGAGTCTGGCTTCACCTGGCCCTCTCCTCTGTGTGTGTGCTTTTCCTCTTCTTCCAAGGACATGACTCAGTGGATTTAAGACACCATCCTACCCAGGCTGATCTCATGTAGATCTTTACCTCAATTACACCACCAATGACTCTATTTCTAATACATACATATTTTTTTAAAGGTTTTATTTATTTGAGAAGGAGAGAGAAAGTGAGAGCACCCACAGGAGTGGGAGGAGGGGCAGAGGGGAAGCCAATTAACCTGCTGAGTAGGGAGCCCGATGTGAAGCTCCATCCCAGGACGCTGAGATCATGACCCAAGCTGAAGGCAGACGCTTAGCCGACTGAGCCACCCTGGCGCCCCAACCCTATTTCTAAATAAGGGCACATTTTGAGACCCTGTGTGGACATGGATTCCATCCAATCCACTACTGAAATTCTAGACCAAGAGTTTAGAAAGTGCCAGGCACAGAACAAGTGCATACTACAGGGTCCGTGTTCCTTGTTCTCACTAAAGGCCAGTTGCTGCTCTAAACCCATTTGTGATTTTTCTCAAGTGACATTTCCACTACACATTCTCATCCCTCAACAGATGTGCCTTATCACTTACTCTGTAGCTATCAGCCAGAGTCTGCTCGGGAGAACAGAAGCCTATTTATTTTGACAGAGAAATTAATATGAAGAATCAGTAAAACAGATGTGAAAAAAACCCCAAAGAGACAAACTGAAGAGATACTAACTGCGGGGAGCAGCCTGCAGATAGGACAGTGGGAAAAGGTGGGGGGGGGGGGTCTTGTTACCCTGTAACTGCAGCTGATCCCTGTAAATTCTACACTGCAGCCTGAGCAGGGCCTTGGAAGCAAGACTGTTTATGACTGTTTACACTTCAATAAACGCAATGCTGGGAGCTACTCCTTAGAGGCTGGATGCTGCCTTTCAAGGCTGCATGCTGAGCACCCACTAGATTGATGCTTCCTGCCTGTTCTACTTCAAAGGATCACCTTTCTGATATTGGGGGGAGAAAAGAAAATGGGAAGAGAAGAGAAGAGAAGAGAAGAGAAGAGAAGAGAAGAGAAGAGAAGAGAAGAGAAGAGAAGAGAAGAGAAGGGAAGGGAAGGGAAGGGAAGGGAAGAGAAGAGGAGAAGAGAAAGAAGAGAAGAGAAGAGAAAGAAGAGAAGAGAAGAGAAGAGAAGAAAAGAAAAGAGAAGAGAAAGAAGAGAAGCTTCAAAGTTTTAGCTATTAAGGAAGTCCCCAAGGACTGGCAAGACTGAATGTGGCCCAGGCAAGAATTTGTGAATTTAGGGAGGAGCTGAGTCATACACTCAAGTGCTGGCCCTACATTAGGAGAGAAAAGGAATGACACCATCAGGTAGTCAAGTCAAAGGGAACGAGTGAGGCCCACACACAGCTGGGAAAACTAATAAAGGGAAACATCATTTAAAATGGAGTCTGGAGGTGGGCAAGGAAGCTCTCATACCCTATGGCTAATGGTCAACAGAGTCCCCCAGAAGACACACACCTTGCTACATATATACAATGGAATGTTACTCAGCCATCAGAAAGGATGAACTTCTATCATTGATAGATGATAATGGAACATTGATGTGAATGGAACGGGAGGTTATTATGCAGAGTGAAATAAGCCAATCAGAGAAAGACAATTATCACATGGTTTCACTCACATGTGGAATATAAGAAATAACGCAGAGGATCATAGGGTAAGGGAGGGAAAACTGAATGGGAAGTCATCAGAGAGGGAGAGAAACCATGGGAGACTCTGAACTCTAGGAAACAAACTGAGGGTTGCTGGAGAGAAGGTAGGCAGGAGGGATGGGGTAACTGGGCCATGGGCATTAAGGAGGGCACCTGATGTGATGAGCATTGGGTGTTATAAGTGACTGATGAGCTATTGAACACTACATTTGAAACTAATGATGTACTATATGCTGGCTAATTGAATTTAAATTAAAAAAAAAAAAAAAGACATACACCTTCCATTGCCAACACAAAGCCTAACCCCAAGGTCAGGAAGCAAGATTTTCTCCTGCCCCAGCAACAGCCCAGCCAATGAGAGACAGTCACAGCCCCAGCCAATGAGAGACAGTCACAACTCAGCCAATGAGAAGCCAGTACACTTCAACCTTGCAGTTTTTCCCCCAAAGACTCTGTTTACAACATGCCCTCCCCACCTCCCCACTTTTTTTCTACAAGAGTTCTCCTCTCCTTTGTTCTCCAGACTTGCCTACGGTTTTGCTGAACTTGGCTTGTCCTGCATTGCAATTCTCTGTTATTCCTGAATAAACCCATCTTTTGCTGGTAAAATGGCTAGCAGTTTTGTTTTTAAGGTTAACGGAGCCCGGCAGGAAAGGAGGCCGATGTAGTTTCTTTGTGCACATGTGCTCACAGGATCTTTGGGAGACCTTGAAGCAGATGTGTTTTGATGCAGCCAGATGAGGATGAAGACATTTGGTGACCACAGCTTTGGGGCAGACTTCTCGAATCAAGGACGTGGGGGCCATGTTCAGCACTGAGGCATTCGGTGTGTGCTCTCCCCAGCTCGCATAGGTTATACCTTTACTCAGCCACCAGAGGTCTGGACGTATTGACCTTGGGACAGACTCAGAATGGACACGCTAACTCAGCAAAGAGCCACCACTGACTCTGCTGAACTTCACTCCACTTCGTGGGACAGCGGACCGCAGGACATCACACTGCCCGCAAGGTGGCCTCTCACTAGATTTTGAAGACAGGGGCAAACATTCTAGGCCAGAGTGGGGCCAACGATGGCCCACAGGCCACCTCTGGCCTGCCACCTGTTTCTATAAATAAACTTTTATTGGAAAGAGGTATTCGTTGACACGTCGTCTAAGGCTGCAATGCTGCAGCCTTAGGCACAGTTGGTCCTTGTGACAGACCTCACATGTATCACAAATCCAAAAATACTGACTTTCTGGCCCTTTAAAGGAAAAATAAAGTGTACTGAGCCCTGTTCTAGACCCATCCTAAATATTTGGGTTGGGTGTCCAAACTTGGCCAGGTTGGCCACCTCCCGCCCTTTGGATGCACATGCTGGAGCATGCAACTATGGGAGTCACAGGTGAGAGGCGCCCAGAGCACACTCTGAAGTCAAATTGAGGCAGGCTCCGGCCAAACACACCCCACGATCCTCATAGGAGTTTTGTCTGTTAAACATGAAATACTAAAATTTGGATTTTTAAGAAAATCAGTAACTGGGATCCCTGGGTGGCTCAGCGGTTGAGCATCTATCTGCCTTTGGCTCCGGGTGTGATCCCGGGGTCCGGGATCGAGTCCCACATCGGGCTCCCTGCATGGAGCCTGCTTCTCCCTCTGTTTGTGCCTCTGCCTCTGTGTGTGTGTGTCTCTCGTGAAAAAGTAAATAAAATCTTAAAAAAAAAAAATCGGTAGCCATCATTAGGCCCAGAATAATGCACTTCATTTTTATTATTTTATTTTTTTATTTTATTTTATTTTATTTTATATTTTATTTTATTATTTTATTTTATTTTATTTTATATTTTATTTTATTATTTTATTTTATTATTTTATTTTATTTTATTTTTATTTTATTTATTTGGTCTTTTGAGCGGTGTGTGTATGTAAAATCCACACTTGGAAGTATTGCACTAAAAGACGCGCCCTGCCCCCGCCCAGAAACGCGGCCGTCTTATCAGCGCCCTATAGCCAAAGCCTTTGGGATGGACCCCGGGAAACACCGGGCGCGGCTCCTGGGTGTCATAGCGGCCGCTCGCCACGCGGGGGCAGAGCATCCCCGGCTACCCCGGAGCCCGGCTCTGCAAGAAACCCCGAGTCCCAGGGTCTCGGCCCCCTGGGAGAGAGGAGGTCTAGTGGGGTGAGCATCAGCACAGCTACACTGAATTACTGAATCAGTAATCACCTGCGGTCCCGAATCAGAGGCAGAATGAATTGCTGACTTTTTTTTTTTAAAGATTTTATTTATTTATGTGAGATAGAGAAAAGAGGCAGAGACACAGGCAGAGGGAGAAGCAGGCTCCATGCAGGGAGCCCGACGTGGGACTCGATCCCGGGACTCCAGGATCAGGCCCTGGGCCCAAGGCAGGTGCTAAACCGCTGAGCCACCTGGGAAATCTCCGAATTACTGACTTTCAAAGGACTTTTTTGGTTAAAGTCAGGGCTACCTGCACATGTAGTTTCCGTACCTCCTTGGATTCTGTTGTGAGGCAGGCTATTTCCCTTACACAGGGGAATCCTTTCTTTCTTTCTTTCTTTCTTTCTTTCTTTCTTTCTTTCTTTCTTTCTTTCTTCCTTTCTTTCTTTTTTAAATTTTTTTAAATAAATA
Organism: Canis lupus baileyi; assembly: GCF_048164855.1. Taxonomy (NCBI): domain Eukaryota; kingdom Metazoa; phylum Chordata; class Mammalia; order Carnivora; family Canidae; genus Canis; species Canis lupus. The sequence continues at coordinate 33,016,862 of NC_132867.1, read as the reverse complement.
AAAATTTTTAAATAAAAAATATATATTTATATTTTAATATAATATAATATATATTATATTTTTATAATTTATATTATATTATATTAAATATATTTGATAAATAAATAAAAAATTTTTATTTATTTACTTATGAGAGACACAGGCAGAGGGAGAAGCAGGCTCTATACAGGGAGCCCAATGTGGGACTCAATCCCAGGTCTCCAGGATCATGCCCTGGTCCAAAGGCAGGTGCTAAACCGCTGAGCCACCCAGGTACCCCTGGAGGAACATTTCTACAAGAAGATGCGAAAGGAACTTTAGAGGATCGGATGTGAAATGTTGGAAAGCAAGAATTTCAAACGTGCTGGCCAAGAAAAGGCTGAGGCCCTGCAAAGAGCTTACATGCTGGTATCCAACTCTTTCTTAAAATTAAAAGATTTGTCTTTTTAGTAGGTCATAGATGCACGGTAAAAATAAAATAAGTTAACAAATCATCAAAAAGGATATCACTCAGAAGCAACGAAAGGATTCTTCAGTGTCCTTTCAGAGATAGTCCGTGTCTGTACAGCAGAAGCCGGCTTTTAGGTACCAGGGGTACACAGCACATACCAATCTGCATCGTGCTTATTTTTTTCCTGCTTAGCAGTATATTGAAGATTGTTCCACATTAGTGCATGGACGTCTACATCATTCCTTTGAATGCTTGCCCAGGATCCCATTGGATGGATTTCCATGCTTTTTTAAAAAAGATTTTATTTATTTATTTGAGAAAAAGGGGGATGAGCAGAAGGAGAGGGACAAGCAGACTTCCCCCCCCCCATACCCTGCTCTCTGTGGGGGTCTGTCTCACCACCCTGAGATCATGACCTGGGCCGAAATCAAGAGTCAGATCTTCAACCTTCCACCCAGGTGCCCCTCCACGCTGTCTTTAACCAGACTTCTCTTGATGGACATTTCGATGGCTTCCAATCTTTTGCTGTTACAATGGGGTGATGACTAGACTTGTACCTATATCCTGGAAATCTGCTCACAACTAAGTCCCCCAAATTCCTAGAAGATGACTGAGCAATCACAAGGGATGTATGTTATAAAATCTTAATGATGCCAATTATCCTCTAATGATACTAATAATTGGCTTCTATGAGCTGTCACTATGTGTCAGACACCATTCTGGCTGCTTTGTAAACTGTGGCAAAGGCACCGTGGATAAATCCAACTCACAGATGATCCGTACTCATCTATTGTTGTAAATGAGACCTCCTTACAATTTCAATTTGCGTTCATATTATTATGAGTGACAATGAGCAATTTTTATGTTTCAAAGACATTTGTACTTCTTCTTCATTGTGACTACTTGCTTCCATCTTTTGACCGTCTTTCTGTTGAATTGCTGACCTGTTTCAAAGTGTTAAAAGCCTTTGAATATTAAAAAAAAAATTGATACGCTACCATATAGGTTGCAAATGCTTCCCCTCGTTTATCATCTGTCTCTTGACTCTGTTAATAGTATTTCACTTTCGCCCCAAAGGAAATTTTAACTCTTATGTACTTGGTTTCATCAGTCTTGTCTTTTGCGATTTCTGACTTCTGTGTCATGCTTGGAAAGTCTGCCACAATCTGAGATTATAAAAATAAATTCCCCATGTTTGTGCTAGCACTTTTATGGCTGTATTTTTTTTAAATGATAACTTAGCTCCATCTGGAATTTATTCTGGTGTAAGTATTAAAGCAGAGATCCAATTTTACTCTTTCCCAGATGTCTACGCAATTGTCCCATGCCTTCATGAGATAACCCATCTTTTCTACACTAATTTGAAACATCCTTTTTATTTCATATTATTTTCCTCAATGTCTTTCAGTCTATTTTAGGACTCCATTCTGTTCCATTGATCCATCTCCTTGTTTGTATGTTAATCTCTGTGGCTTCACAATACATTTTGACATCTTGCAGGGATATTTCATTACCTTCCTTCCCTCTGCGCCCCCCCACCCTCCCCACCCCCATTTTTCTTAGCTATTCCTGCATGTTCCAATTCCCATGTAAGTTCTCAACTCGGCTTGTTCTATGTTAATTTGAATGAGGCCAGGCTCTCAAAGCCTTTGTTTAAATAAGAAATCTAACAGATTTGTTTACCTCCTGCCTCCTGTGAGGGAGGTGAGAAGCCAAAGAAAGTTCACAGATGCTAATACCTTTGAAAAAACAGAGGCATCTCTCTAAATATTTGTCAGAGCCAACTCCATTAAGTCAGTGACCAGTTGGCATCTTAGCCTTTGGGAGAAGTTAAAGTTACCTTTCTCAGGGCAGAGCAGCAACCTTGATCAACCAGGTGACTTGCTTATTCTTTTGTTGAGATAGTGTCTTTAAGGATGGATGTTTAGGATACAGGAGGCTGTCTCCTCTTCTCTGCAGCTGTGGGGGGTGGGAAGGGGTAGGGTGTGCGGGGGTGGGGGACATCCTTGCTCCCTTCAATTTTGCTGCAGCGTGGCTGTGATTTTTCAAGCCTAAAAGCTGGAATTCTGTTCATTGGTACTGAAAGGGAAAGGGACGGGTCAGAAAAGCATAAAATACATTACTGGAAAGGGAAAGAGAAGAGTAAGATCATTAGCAAATGGATTGTGGGCTCGGATCCTTTGAGGTTCGCTGTAGTTCTGAAATACAAAGCAAAACCAGAATGACAATAAAAACCGAAGAAAGATCTCTGTCGAGGTTTTCTTTGGGATTATACTAAATCTACAGATTTATTTGGGAAGAATCTGTCATCTTTACACAAGTGAGTCTTTCTATCAAAGTGTAGGAAATCATTGCATTTAGTCAAATCCTTTTTGTCTCTCTTTTAGAATTTTTCCTTTTTTCTTAAGATTTTATGTACTTATTTAACAGGGAGAAAGAGCAGGCAAGCACAAGCAGGGGGAGAGGCAGAGAGAGAGGGAAAAGCTGACACTCCGCTGAGCAGGGAGCCCTACAGGGGGCTCAATTCCAGGACCCCAAGATCATGACCTGAGCCCAAGGCAGATACCTACCTGACTGAGCCACCCACGTGCCCCCCTTTTAGGTTTTCTTTGTGTATGAATATTATAAATTCATTGTACTCTTGGGTGTTTTATCTTTTTGGTTCTTGTGGTTTTGTTTTGTTTTTAAAGATTTTACTTATTTATTAGAGAGAGAAAGCATGAGCAAGGGGAGGGACAGAGGGAGAGGGAGAGAGAGCATCTCAAGCAGCCTCCCTGCTGGGCACAGAGCCCAACGTGGGGCTCGATCACACAACCCTGAGATCATGATCTGAGCCAAAACCAAGAGTTGGATGCTTAACTGCCTGAGCCTCCCGACACCCCATTTTTGGTTCTTACCAGAATCTTTAATTATATTTACAAAGTGCTGTTAATACAGATCCTTGAATATTGGGGTTTTTTTTTTACTCTTTATTTTGTACCCACTCAGCTTTACTGAATTGTTCTACAGCTGCTAATCGTTTTGCAATTGATTCTCTTCAGTTTTTCAACCATACAGCCAATAATAATTTTTGCTTCCTCCTTTCTGGTTTTTGTGCCTCCTATCTGAGTTGGACAATTCCTCCAGTACAATGTGCAGTGGTGGTAACAGGTGATTGTGTCTTGTTTCCCAGCACGCTGGAATGCTTCTCGTGTCTCCCCCGTTAAGCACAATGTCGTTTCTGACTTGAGATACATTTAATTTGGCATTTTAGAGCATTAGCTATTTTCTTGTTCATCAAGATTTAAAAAATCAAGATGAGATTGGAATTTAACAAATACCTATCATCTGTGAAGATGAACACATTTTCTTTGGACTTACTCATGTGGTAAATCACATTCATAGATCTCCTAATGTTGGATGACTCATCCATAACTGGCACAACTGCATTTGTTTGGGGCATTTATTCTTTTAATGCACTGTTGGATTGGTTGACTAATACTGTATTTAGAATACTTACATCTGTATCCATATGTGAAGTTCGTTTGTGGTTTCCTTTTATTATGGTGGTTTTGTTGGGTTAAGTTATCATCCGTCTGCTAGCTTCATCAGAAAAACTTGGAAGCTCTCTTCTTTCTCCAGGCTCTACAGCAGTTTAAAAACAGCATTCTCTAATCCATAAAAGTTTAGTAGGATTCACTTGTAAAACTGTCTGAACTAGAGGCTTCTCTGGGTGGATGACTCTTTTTTTTTTTTTTTTTTTTGAGAGGGAGAAAGAGCACATGCACAGGTAGGGGTGGGGGTCAGGGAGTGGACAAAGGGAGATGGAGAGAGAGAGAATCTCAAGCAAACTCCAAGTCCAGCACAGAGCTCATTTCCGGGCTCCATCTCATGACCCTAAGATCATGACTTGAGTCAAAATCAAGAGTCAGATGCTTAAACAAATGAGCCACCCAGGCATACCTGGGTGGATGACTCTTTAGCAAGTTTTTCAACATCTTTTCTATGGTAACTGATTTTAAAAATCTCTTTTGGGGTCAGTTTTGATCATTTACCTTTTCCTAGCAAGTCATTTGTTTGGTCAAGGCTTTCAGACTGATTTGCACAGAGTTGAGCAGAAGGGCATCATTTCTTTGATTTCCTCTATACCTATGGCTATTCCACTCACGATTCTAATTTGGTGTGTTTGTGCTTTCTCTTTTATTTCTTTTTTTTAAGATTTTTTAATTTATATTTTCATGATAGAGAGAGAGAGAGAGAGGCAGAGACACAGGCAGAGGGAGAAGCAGGCTCCGTGCCAGGAGCCCTACGCTCGTCTCGATCCCAGGACTCCAGGATCATGCCCTGGGCCAAAGGCAGGCGCTAAACCGCTGAGCCACCCAGGGATCCCCTCCTTTATTTCTTTATTAGGGTCAATAATGATGTCTCCATTTTATTTATTTATCCGTTCCTCAAGGAACCAACTCTTAGATGCATTATGAGCATTATTGTGTCTTTGGTTTCTGAATTCTGCTCTTACCTTTTAAAATCTCTTTTGCCATGCTTTCTTCAGGCTCATTTTGTGATTCTTACCTACACATCTGGAATTAGGTACTTAATTTAAAATTTAAAGCAGCTTTATTGAGATATAATTTACATACTGTAAAACCAGCTTGATGATTTTTAATAAGTTTCCACAATGGTGAACCATGACCACAATGCAGTTTTAAAGCATTTCCATCAGCTTCCAAATTTCCCCTCTCCTGTTTATGTCAGCTCCTGCTCCCACCTCTGGCCTCAGTCATCCACTGATCTGCTTCTTGCTTTCTTTTTGTCTTACCCAGATATTTCACATAAATAAAATCATACAGTATGTAGCTTTTTCTGTTTGGCTTCTTTCACTCAGCATAATGCTTCCTAAGTTCATGCACATTTACTGCTGTATAATATTCCAATGCAAGGATATAGCACTTTTTGGTTCTACTCACCAGTTGATGGACATTTGGACTATTTCCAATTTGGGGCTATTATGAATGGTATTTTTTAAAGATTTATTGATTTATGATAGACATAGAGAGGCAGAGACACAGGAGAAAGGAGAAGCAGGCTGCATGCGAGGAGCCCGATGCGGGACTCGATCCCGGGACTCCAGAATTGCGCCCTGGGCCAAAGGCAGGTGCCAAACTGCTGAGCCACCCAGGGATCCCTATTATGAATGGTATTGATATGAATATTTATGTACAAATTTTTCTGTGGGCGTTTTTTTTTTTTTTAGTAGATACCCAGGAGTAAATTTGCTAAATTATATGGTTTGTATAAGTTTAGTTTTGAAAGGAATTACTGAACTGTTTTCCAGAATGCTATCAACATTCCAACCAGCAGCATATGAGGGTTTCTGTTTCTACACATCCCCGCCGAAAGTCAATATCTTTGCTGTTTTTTAAATTATAGCCATCTTAGTGGATGTGTGCTCATGTATTATTGTGGTTTTCATTTGTATTTCTTTGATAATTAATGATGTTGAGCATCTTTTCATGTCCCTATCAGCCATTTGTGTATTATCTTTGGTGAAATGTCTGTTCAAATCCTTCTTCTACTTCTAATTGAGTTGTTCATCCTCTTATTATTAAATTATGAGACTTTTTCATCTATTCTAGATGCAAGGCCTTTATCAGATATCTGATTTGCAAGTAAGTATTCACTCCTAGTCTGTGTGACTTGTCTTTTCATTTTCTTCATAGTGTCTTTTGAAGATCAAAGATCCTCGCATTTTGATAAAGACCAATTTACTAGGTTTTTTTTTCTCTTATGAATTGTGGTTTTGATGTTTTATCTAAGAAATCTTTTCTTAATCCAATGTCATGATTTTCTTTTGTGTGTGTCTAGAAGTTTTATAGTTTTAGCTCTTACATTGAGGTTGAGCCCAATGATCCATTTTGAGTTGATGTTTGTATATGGCATGAGGTAAGGGTCTCAGTTTGTCTCTTTGTTTAGTTTTTCAAGGAAACATCCAGTTGCCCAGTGCCATTTGTTGAAAGGATTGTCTTTGCCTTCTTAGTACATCCATTTTTATTATTTTTTTCTTGCCTGTTAAAATTAGCTTTGTCACTTCGGTTTAGATACGTGCTATTTATAATTTATTTTCTAAACAACATTTTACTTTCAGTTCTGATTTTCTTTTTGGCCCAAGAATTTTTTAGGCTTTGATTTCCAGATAACAAGCTTTATGTTTTTCAATTTTAGAACTTAATATATCTTTTAATAATTGGTAACAGAGAATATTTCTTCTTTTAAAATGTTCTAAGTTGCCTTTTACAGCCATATATATGATATTTTATGCATGTGAAAATTCCATGCATCTTGAAAAAAAGTTGTATTCTGTGTTTTCAGGATATGGAGGAAGCCCCTCTGCTGCTGGAGGAAATGAGGCCAAGGGGCAGAGAGGTAGAAGTAGAAGACAGCAATGGACCTCCCCTTGGATCTAGCCCTTTAGACCAGCTCTACCCTGCTTCCTTCTTTCTTACTTGAACCTATAAAGTCTCTCTCTCACGAACTCTTATTTAGCTTTGGCTCTGCACCCCATAGCATCCTGATGGTAGTGCATCATCAAAGTAGAGTTAAGACTCATTTGATGCAATAATTGCACTTTATTTGTGCTCCCACCATTTCTTTAATTTTGTTCTCTGTGCTCTACACAATATGGGGTTTGATCTTTCCCTAACCCCACTGTCATGTTAAGTTGAGGGAAATGGTCTTCATTCAGTAATTAAGAGGTGCAGTCTCATGTCATAATCAAAATTCAAGGGGCACCAGGCTGGCTTAGTCGGTAGAGCATGCAACTCTTGATCATGAGGTTGTAAGTTTGAGCCCCACGATGGGTGTAGAGGTTACTTAAGAATAAAATCCTTTTTAGAAGATTTTATTTAGGGACGCCTGGGTGGCTCATCAGTTGGGTGCCTGCCTTCAGCTTAGGTCATGATCCTGGGACTCAGGATCAAGTCCCGCATCGGGCTCCCTGTGAGGAGCTTGCTTCTCCCTCTGCCTATGTCTCTGCCTCTCTCTCTCAGTCTGTGTGTCTTGTGAATAAATAAATAAATCTTTTTAAAAAAAGATTTTATTTATTCATTTGAGAGAGAACAAGCAGAGTGGAGGTGGGGGATAGAAGGAGAGAGAGAGAGGCAGAGAAGCAGATTCCCTGCTGAGCAGGAAGACCTATGCAGGGCTCCATCCCAGGACTCTGGAATCACGACCTGAACTGAAGACAGGCGTTTAACCAATTGAGCCTCCCAAGCACCCCAAAAATAAAATCTTAAAAAAATTCAGAGCTCGATCTTTAAGGCTAAGGCTCCTCTGCTCTTCCTGGTCAGGCCTGCAAGAGGGCAGAACTGCAGTGGGAAATGGCAGCTGGGCTGGCTTTCTCTGTTCAGCCCTCCTCATCTACTTCCACTTCAGAAACCTGTTCACTGTGCTGTTTCACTTTGCCAGGGGAAGGAAAAAGAGAGAGCTAAGGGAGCAGACAGTCCTATTGGTCTGTTGTGCGGTGTGAATGAGCAACAGGCAAGTGTCTAGAGCTAATACTTTGTCTCCTGGGCACACACTTGATGCCTTTGAAGACTGTGCACCAAGCCAGTGTTCAACAGTGGCCCCGCGTAGCACCTGGAGGCAACAGCAATGAAGGATTACTCTACGCTGGTCCTGGGCGCTGGGCTACCCTCCCTACCCACTCTGGACCAAGTCCCAGTGAGTCCTGGTCAACCCTGAGGCCTTAAGAAGAAGATAAATATAGGATTTCCTGCTAACCAGGCTCCCAATTTAGACATCTTCTAAGCTGACTGGTTCTTTAGTAGAGAAAAGAAGGAAAGAAAAGAAAAGAAGAGAAAAGAAAAAAGAAAAAAAGAAAAGAAAAGAAAAAAGAAAAGAAAGAAAAAAAGAAGAAAAGAAAAAAAGAAAAGAAAAAAAGAAAAGAAAAGAAAAAAGAAAAGAAAAGAAAGAAAAAGGGAGGGAGGGAGGGAGGGAGGGAGGAGGGAAGGAAGGAAGGAAGGAAGGAAGGAAGGAAGGAAGGAAGGAAGGAAGGAAGGAAGGAAGGAAGGAAAAAACAAGCCATGGCCCTCTGAGAGGGTTTGGTCTCTAATGACAAAGGAGACGGAGGGTATTAGGGTCCCTCTCCCCCAGAACTGTAGCTCAGACAAATATTTACCAGGTGAATGGCTTTGCTTGATCGCACTTTGTCTAGACTGAACCAGAACGTCTAAAGAGACATACACAAATAGGAAGAAAATTCTTGGCCCTTGTGGTGGTACAAACTGTTCCCTTCCACTGTTATGTAAGCATTTGGGAATGACAAATAGCATCCTCCACACCGCAAAATAAGGCAGGCAGCTGCCCAGTCCCTGTGACCATGATCTCGACCACCCGCCCCCCAAATCCAGGCAGGGCACTTTCCATCAGATGGTACCATGTGGCCACAGCCATAACATAGAATTATTTTTTAAAAAAGCATTTGTAGGGGCACCTGGGTGGCTCAGTGGTTGAGAGTCTGCCTTTGGCTCAGGTCGTGATCCCGGGGTCCTGGGATCGAGTCCCACATGGGCTCCCTGCATGGAACCTGCTTCTTCCTCTGCCTGTGTCTCTGCCTCTCTCTCTGTGTCTCTCCTGAATAAATAAATCAAACCTTAAAAAAAATAGCACCTGTATTTTCTACATAAACCTTACATTTTATTTTCCCATTGTCTGTCAGGTCTTTCCATGTTAAAGAAACTGGGTGAGGCTTACCTTGAAGTGAAACATGCACCCAGAAGAGTGAACGAGCAGATACATGAACAATTTTATGAAGAGCCCCAAACTGATCAAACCCATGAGACAGAGTATGGCCAGCACCCTAGAGTCCTCCTCCTGCCACCTTTAGTGACTTACCTTCAGCTGAAGGATATCCATGATCCTGACTTTTAACATCATATGTTCATTTTGGCCAACAGGAAGGGTTTCAGGGTCACAGATAAGCCTCAACAAGGAGGGGATCCCTGGGTGGCTCAGCGGTTGGGCACCTGCTTTTGGCCTGGGGTGTGATCCTGGAGACCTAGGATCGAGTCCCATATCGGGCTCCCTGCATGGGGCTTGCTTCTCCCTCTGCCTGCGTCTCTGCCTCTCTCTCTGTGTCTCTCATGAATAAATAAATAAAATCTTTTTTAAAAAAGCCTCAGCAAGGAGAGTCTGCAATTCAGCCTGGAGGGCAAGCGATTATTGGGAGGATTTCTGGGACCCTGGGTCTAGCTTGCAGGTGACATTCATGGTGAAGAAAGAGAATGCCTTCAGTTTCAGACATCCCACCTCTGGTACCTGTGAGCTGTGTGACACTGGGCAAAGTCACTTTTCTGAGCCTGAAAGGGTGTCCCCTCTCTCTAAGGGGGGAATAACACCTCTGCCTCCCAGGATTAGGGAGGCAGAAGCCAGGCAGAGAGCACCTGACATAGAACTATGCCCTCACCTGCGTGCCCTCGTACAGCGTAGATGAGACCAGAGACCAAAGGCCGCCTTTCTTGGTCTCCCCCATTTTTCTGGAGCTTATTGCTCCCTACATCCCATGCCTTCGTCTTGCTGAGCTAAATGCTGAAACCTTCTGACCTCACAGATGACACACTCCAGGAAGCCTCCACTTCCTGGCACCAGCTGCCCAGGCCTGCCCTCCCTGCCCTGAGGCCTCCGGGCATTGGCAGCCCTCCCCTTCAGACACCTCCACGGGGCGGCTCCTCCCCAGGCCTCCCCAGGCTTCCTTCCCACCTTCCTGGGACCAGCGGCTATCAGATCCTGCAGCTCCTCCACCATACAGGAGAGGAAACTGGCTCATGGTAGGGAGGGACTTGCCCCAGGGTCCCAGGGCGAGGGCACAGCTGGGACCAGAGCCCTGACCACTGACCCTGTTCTTCCCTTTGCCCTTTTTAATCCAGGGTCCTCCTTTCTGCCCCTTCTTACCTTAGCTGGTCCCTGTGACAAATCCTTGTCTGTGTCCATCCCCCTACAGAGAGACAGGAGGAGCCTAAATAAGATTTACATGTAATTAGTGGATGTTTTCATTATTGACTAGGGAACACACAGACATGGTTAAACTTATTTCGATTCATAAAGGATATACAGTGAAAATTCTCCCCCGACTCCTGCCCATGTCCATCCAGTGAATTTTCTTCTTCTCCAGGTAACTTCTGTTCTTACTTTCTCGGGCATCCTTAAAGCAGCTTTTCAATGTCTATACAAGCAAATCAGATCTATATTATTTCCACCTTACTTTTTTTTTTTTTAGATTTTATTTACTTATTCATGAGAGACACACAGAGAGAGGCAGAGACACAGGCAGAGGGGGAAGCAGGCTCCATGCAGGGAGCCTGATGTGGGACTCGATCCCAGGACCCCAGGATCAGCCCTCGGGGAAAGGCAGGTGCTAAACCACTGAGCTACCTAGAGATCCCTACTGTCTGTCTTTATAGTTTTTTCTATTCTGGACTTTTCATATACCTGGACCCCTACAATATACTGTCCTCTGTGACTGCCTTCTTTCACTTGGCTTAATGTTTTCAAGGTCCATCCATGTTGTAGTGTGTGTCAGAACACTATTTCTTTTTACTGTCAAATAATAGTCCATTATAGGGATCAACTGCATTTCATTTCCCCCTTCACCAGTCAGTGGACGTGTGATCTATTTCCACTTTTTAGCTATTACAAATAATGCTACTGTGAATGAATATCCATATGCAGGGTTTTGTCCAGGCGTCTGTGGCCATTTCTCCTAGATATATGCCTAGGAGTGGAATGGCTGGATCATATGGCAAATTTGATAATTTACTTATCTAGTTCCCTATTGATGGAAATCTGATCAAATGACTTCTTAAAAGATTTTATTTATTTGAGAGAGAGTGTTGAGTGCAAGCAAAGGGAGGAAGCGGGGGAGGGGGGCAGACAAGCAGACTCTACACTGAGCTCAGGCTCATGGGGCTCGATCTCACAACCCCAAGACCATGACCTGAGCCAAAATCAAGAGTCGGACACTCAACCGATTGCGCCACCCAGGCACCCCTTAAATTACTTCTTAAAAGCCAAAAACCCTTATAAGTTTGGCATGTGCTGGTCTTCTTGGTGAGGATTCAGGAGCGGGGCTGGGAACAATGGGTGCACAGAACCTGCCAAAGCTCCCTGCTTTTCTTTGCTCCCAGACTCTTATTCTTCTAGCACTTTCTGGTTAAATATGCTTAGATTGCAGTGTGGGCTGTGACTCAGGAGTGTGGGAAAAGGAAGCATCACTCTGCACAGCCTGGCCTACCGGCCCACTGCCCACTGATCCCTGAGGGGGAGCCCAGGCCCCTCAGCTGTGTCCGCGCCTGTGCCTTCCTGTCTGGGTTTCCTCATCCAGGAGACAGTCCAAGAGGAAGCCAGTGACTCCTGACCATGGAGTTTCCTGACCCTGTAACAACAGGCCTCTGCCACACCTGACCATCTCCCACTCCTACGACAGGTGCAGAACAGGGGAATTCAGGAACCATCCAGGCTATAAGCTCGTGAGCAGCCTCACAGGGAGCCTCTCACCACAGCAGGCCTGGATGGGACCAGGGGCAGCTGGAGACTCCTTGGTACCAGCACGTTTTTTAAACCTTCTTTTGCTTTAGGCCTCCTCAACAAGCTTCAGCCAGGAGGTGCTTTGTATTCTGAGCCAACAGTAGACAGGTCGATTTCGATCCCCTGATTAAGGAGAGAAAAATCGTCCAAACTCTTCTCTGCTGTTTCTTTTTGGTACAGCCCTAAAATTCTCTGGGTATCGTGTTACTCCCTGCTCTGCTCACAAACCTCGGGGCAGCCCCACGTCAGTAGGACTGATCACTTGCGGGGAAGACTTCTCATTCCATCTTCTCTGGCCACGGCAGCTGCTTAAACTTGCCTCCCTCAAGAGTCGAGGAAGAGACCGCCTCATGGAACGTGAGTACTCTTCTTCAATACAAGGACGAGCTGTTCTAGAATGACTGCTGTATTTCACATCGGTAAATTATAAGTGCAAAATGGCACAGATGAAAAGGTGTCTCTTTCTGCAAGATGTGTTTGTCCATTAAGATACGACCAACCTATTTTTTTAGAAAAAGAAAAGTGGAGAACAATGTGCTGCAATAATTAATATAGTGAATTTCTTTCCTGTGGATATGGACTGTTTTAAAACTTATTTAATGTCTTGTAGTTCTTGGTTGGGCATATTTTATATGTATTTGAGCATATCACATCATTCTATAACAACTCACAGAAAAGTTCAGAGTTCTCAGTGTGTTCTCTTGCTGTAATTGAGACTTCTGATTTTCTTATTGGGTGGACTTTTAAAAAGAAAGCAATGACGACAATTTTCCCCTTTCTATGCTTTAAGTTCTCAAACCCTTCCACCAACAGTGGTATAAAATTCCTCGTTGTTGTATCATTTGTTATGAGTGACCAATTTTATATAATTAAATCTGTTCATTTGGGCTTTGTCACATGTGGTTTGTAGATTTATTTTTAAACCCTTCATCTAAAAGTAATAAGATCATTCACTTATTCTGACAATTAACTATAACAAAAGATACCAGCCTCTCTGAATCTTGCCATTAGCAAAATGAATTAGCAACAAACAAATATCAAATAGATGGCATTTGGGGAGCAGCTTTGGTCTACCCAGCAGGCTATGGGATATATCCTATGATACATCTGAAAACATCTGTGCTCACACAGGGCAAGAATTGGGGATTTGAGCCAGTAAAGTTCAATTGGAAAAATGTCTCACAGTTTTATGTACTACTTCTGTGCCTTTCATTTCATGGCCACTGGCTCTCCTAGGAGAGAAAACAGTTTTGAATTAAACAGCAATTAAGATTTTAATCTTCTGGTCTTGGAAGGGCACACAGTGTCATTCCCCAGGGGCATTTCACCAAGGAGGCCAGAAAAGTGCCCACTTGTACCCTTTCCTTTTTTAGATTAACTCCTTTTTGAAGGTAACTATACATGGTACAAAATGTACAAAGGGGAGCTGTTGAAAAGTACATCTCATCCCTCAATTCTCTTCCCCAAGGGCAACCCCAGGTACCAATTTCTTGTGTATTCTCTCAGAGATACTTTATACATATATGAGCTTCAAGCAAATGCCATATCCTCCCTCCTTTTAGGCATATGATTGCATATTATATCATGGTTAGTCTTAGTTTTTCATATACTAATATTTAGGATGCCCCCCCAAAACCCCTTTTTATGTATATGTTGTTAGAGTCCTGACCATTCAACAGAGAGAGCCCCCTTTAAGCAGTCCCACATTTCCCCCACATTTCCCACTGATATGAGGACCACACTGTCATTGGCTTGGCCAGGCAGCCCTCAGCCCAGGATGCTGGGTCTCATCTGGATCTCTCTGTTTCTCAGTGATCAAGTGGACTCCTCAGGGAGCCCCCAACCAGACCCAGGCCAGCACTGGCCTAGGCTACCTGCTGAGGGACCACATGGAAGGGAGGAGCGGCACCAACTCCACCAGGGCCCTGAAACTTCCAGATGGGACCAGCGCTGCCTGGTACATCCTCACCATCATTGGCATCTACGGAGTGATTTTCCTCTTCCGGTTAGCCAGCAACATCCTCAGAAAGAATGATAAATCCCTGGAAGATATTTACTACTCAAATTTGACCTCTGAACTCAAAAAGAAAGGTCTCCAAAGCAAAGTGTCCAAATGCTCTGCATTAACGATTAGCAACAGACCTGTCCTGCAGCCCAACCAGGCCAGCCTGGGGCCAACATTCAAAAACAGTGAGTGCCAAACTGAAATCCAAGGGATCCCTTGAAAGTTCAAGGCAAGCCGACCTCTACAGAAGAGGCCCAACCTTCATACAAGGGGAAGCAGCTTTGAGTTTACCTGGAACCTTGAGAGAAGAGTCAGATCCTTGAGTGGGGCTGGAAGAGGATCACTGGGGCACTTAGGCCAATGGGAGTGTGACTGAAGGCCAGCATCCCATCCTGTTTCCTTCTCAGGCTTTGTGGCACTTTGAGACAGGACAGCAGGGGCAGCAGCTTCCAGTCATACCCTTCACTGGAAAAGGTTATGTTCCAGGGAAGGACATGGAGCATTGAGTGTTCTCAGAGAATCTAGGAGATTCCTGAGGGGTATTCACGAAAGTAGCCTCTTGTCATGGAAAGAAGACTGAATTTGGAGTCAAGCGCCCTGGATTAAAGTTCAACTTCCAGAGGATGACATCAACTTTGAGTGACTCGTGGCTCTCACCTGGAATGCATGGCAGGGGGATATATGGCTTCAAAGAGCTATTCATTCTAGAGGTTCTCACTTAGAGCCAAGGTTGTTAACAGCAGAAGTCAGTCAGAAGTTCTTCATTTTTATTGAAAGCATGGGGTCCATTGAAAAAAAGTATTAATTTTGGAGTCAGAGGAATCCAACTCTAGTCAAGGACACTTAGGTAACAAGGAACTCAACACCTCACCTCTCTGGACCTTAGTTTCCACACAGATAAAATGAGAATGATGATGTCTGGTCTGTCAAACTACAAAGTAGATAAGAGCTAATAAGATCATGCATATGAAGATATTTTTCAAAGTAAAGTAAAAATGTAAAATATAAACCCTGTGCTCATAGTGGTGTGGTGGTTGATGCTATGGGGGTATTGGTGTTAGTGATGATGGTAGTGATGTCATTGGTAATAGCTGATGTTGATGATGGTGTTGGTGGTAGTATTGATGTTGGGGTTGATGGTTGATGTTGATGATGGTCATGTTGTTGGTGGTTGATATTAAGGGTGATGGTGGTGGTAGTGGTGGTTGATATTGATGATAGTGGTGGTGGTTGATGGCTGATGTTTACTCAAATGTTTTATAAATATCTGTTACTTATATATTTGTCTCTGCCTAAAAAGAAGTAAGACCTTGCCTAGATGAGTAATTAATTTAGAGAGATGGTGATTAGCTGAACTTCTGCAGGCTTTCAGCAGGCAAAGGGATAAGTTATTTGTTGTACCAACTTCTATGAAGTTTATTCAGCTCCGTTTTTGGAGACATTCCTCGGATTACAAATGAAAAAAAGTGGGGTTTTTTCCCCCCTATCTCCAGATAGTGGTCTGCAACCAGCTCCACATTTCATAAAAGTCAGAATTAAACCTCAAGCTTTTGTTCTTAGAGGGTGAGGTCAACTTCCAAGTATTCTTCTTTTTTTTTTTTTTTTCTTTTTTTAAAAAATATTTTCCACAGATGTTAGAAATGTTGGCTTGTTTATATAGTTAGGGCTAGGCATCATCCATATGTTTGAGATGGTTATAAGGCAGGATAAAAGAGAAGGAAATATAGACAAAAATGTAATCCACAGCAAATAGGAACATGGAATGTATTACAATGGGAGTGAAAGGTCAGAACTTAAGTGAATTTGAAGATTCAGTCTTCTCCTGTTACCTGCTTCCCCAGCATGCATTTCCCTCTTCCTTAACCCAACCACCCCTAATTTACATTTGGAGATCCATATGGCACTAAGGAAGCTGAAACTACTCCCAGTTCAAGGGCTGAAATAGGAGAGCCACGTCAATCTAATCAGCACAATCCATTTCCTGGCTTCACGGATTGGGTCCAAGAAGGACTCATGACCTAAGTGAGCTGATCTTCAGAATGATTGGAAAGATTTTAAAGGGAGATTCTGGGACATAAAAGTTCTGTCTTGTGCAGGATTGTGTTAAATGCAGATCTGAGCCTATAATTGCTGGAGCCCTTTTGCCAACGTTAGAAAAGCCAGTTTGAGGGCAAAATCCAGCCTGGAAAAAAAAAAAAAAAAAAAAAAAATCCAGCCTGGAGAGGAGAACTGAGAATATCACAGAGACTAGAGTCCCAATCAAACTGTGCTTGAAGGGAAACCTGGGTGGCTCAGTGGTTGAGCTTCTGCCTTGAGCTCAGGTCATGATTCTAGGGTCCTGGGATCAAATCCCACATCAGGATCCCCATAGGGAACCTGCTTCTCCCTCTGCCTCTGTCTCTGGGTCTCTCATGATTAAATAAAATCTTAAAAAAAAAAAAAAAAAACTGTGCCTGAAGCCTTAATTTGCTACAGGACTGTTTAGTTTGTGAGCCAATAAATCTCCTTTATTAAACTTTCTGACCCCCCTCAACCAAAAATATCCTGTATGATACTGCTGGATAAATAATTTCCTGAAGGAAGTGAGCCTTGAAGTAGAATTTGAAAAGAGGAGCAATGTGATGTGGTAAATTAGGATCCTTTCCTTCATCAAGGTTTTTCTATTTCTAGGATTTTGGGGTTTCAGGGAAAAGATAGATTTGGTATGCTTCTAATGCCAGTTCAGTGATCACTTGTATAATTTCACATTGCTTGGCCTCTCAAGGAGCATTCAGTGAGATCCTGTTCCATTTAATCTCCAACCCTTGACTCTGTTAGTAAACCACCATGGAAATCCCAAGAAGGGCTTGCCATGTTAGACACGTGGTCAGGGACAGGCTTTTACAGTATTTCCTAAGGAACAAAGCCACCATCTTCCCATTGACACTCAGATGCAGTTAGTTACATGAGATCCAAGGATATTTTCCCAGGCCACCTGTTTCTTGATACAAATTCACCTGTTTTCTGGGGAGCTGATCTAAGAGTTTGCATGGGAGATGTGTTCCTGGATGGAGACTACATTCTCCATTTTAAGCAAGACTGGTGAGACACAAGTACTATGAATATTTTATGCAAAATCCTTTAAATCTAAAATGCTCAGGCTCAGAATAATCCACTACTATCTTGGCAAACCCCATGTAGCTGGACCAGTGGGAAAGGTACCAGCACCACAGTGTGGGTGTTTAGTTCAGCAAGTGAGCTTTGTGCATTCCACCAACCCTGGTGGAAGCAGGAACAGAGAAAGCTGATTCTCAACATTTCAGACACTTTTTCTTTTTTTTGTCCCTATAGTAAGTTACCCCCAAGATTAGAGGATCAGGTCAATTAAAGGCCTACCTCTGCCATTGAGATTACTTAAAATGAATCTGGCTAACAGTTTCCAGGAATGGCTTCTCTGGGGGTTTGTGGTTGAATGTACCATGATTTCTACCAAATCAAATCCAAGTTACCAGAGTTTTCCTGGGTGTTTGGAACACTTCTATTCTAAATGAAATTCTGATCAGCTCAGCTGCATTTTCATGTGTCTGGTGTGATGTATTATCAGAACATTTTATTTTATTTTGTTTATTTTCTTAAGGATTTTTATTTATTTATTCATGAGAGACACACAGAAAAGAGGCAGAGACATAGGCAGAGGGAGAAGCAGGCTCCCTGTGGGATGTGGGACTCGATCCCAAGACCCCAGGATCACTACCTGAGCCAAAGATAGACGCTCAACCACTGAGCCACCCAGTGCCCCTATTTTGTTTATTTTTTAAAGATTGATTGATTGATTTGAGAGAGAGAGTAGGGGGTGGGGCAGAGGAAGAGGGGAAAAAGAATCCCAAGCAGATTCCACCCTGAGTGCAGAGCCCGACTCCAAGCTCAATCCCAAGACACAGAGATCATGACCTGAGGTGAAACCAAGAGTAAGATGCTTAACTGATACACCACCCAGGTGCCCCATCACAACATTGTAAGAAAGGATTTAAAAAAATTAAAGACTAAACATTTGTTAGTATTTACCCAGCTCTTCCTAGAGTGGCCGGTGGCTCTGACTCTCACAACTGATTCTGATTGTCAAGATTTCCACTGGAGCAGAAGAATGTCAACTCAGTCTTCAATTAAAGTTCAAGTTCTTCTCTTGGCAATGATGGAAACTGACTCTAGGTAACTCATGACCCCCTACCCCCAAAAAAGATTTCTGGGAAGGCAACTGTGGTAGCTCCCAGAATCAAAAGAACAGCAGCTTATCCAGGCCTTGGGAAGGAGAGATGCTAGTTGGCCCAAAGCCTTCACACAGAGGCCCCAACTGGAGAACCATATCTCTAGGGTCCTCCCGGATGATGACTCACCTTCCATGCTGCCTCTCTGTGCCTCTGCTCAAATATCAAATGTCAGAAGAGAGTATTGCTTTGGATCAGGTACAGCAGGTGCTTACCCCTTGGACTAGTCGCTGAGGGTGGGCCCAAGGAATAGAGAACTCTGATTGGCTGAGGCTGAGTCATGTGCTCCCTTCTGTGGCACTGAAGTCTATAGAGAAAATGTCAATAAGAAGACTGTTGCCAGGTATTACCTTCTGTGAGGCCTTCTTGACCCCTAAGGCAGAATTAGTGGTCCTCCAGGGTGGCTGTAACACTTTGTAAATGCTTGGATGAATTGAAGAGGAAATTTTTATTTAACAAAATCTCTCCAAGGATGGGAACTGGACTTGTTGGCCAAGTGTTTGGTACAGGAAGTGAGACCCCATGAGATCATAAGCATGGGTAGAACCATTCTATAGGAGACCAAGAGAAGAATTTGCCTCCCAGGGGAAAGGAAAAAGAAAAAGAGGGAAGAGTAGGTTAGGGACCTAGCAGGACAGCAGAACACATTAAGTCTTTGCAATGACTTGCCCACCACCCGAGAAGGGCAATGATAATAATATGGACAGGAATAATTTTGACATTACCAATTCCTTGCAAAACACACAATAAATATTTGCTGAATGAAAGAAGGATGCCTACACTAGTGTGTCAGTTGAGTTACTTACAATGAGAGCTATTTCATTGGGAACAATGGGTCTTAACAATTTTTACTGGGCACTTCTGGGGGAAACATCCAGTCTCCAGACAAAATATAATGAGCACAGAATTTGAACAAGGAGATTCGTTGTTCTTAAGGAAGTAATTCTAACAAGCAAAGGTAATTGGGTTATTATTGTTTACAATCTCTCTGTGTGTTTACAAAGTACATTTATCTTTCTATCTTACCTGGGTCCTTATGGCAGCCGTGGGAGCTGGGCAGGCTTCTAGCCTTGGCCTGGATGGCTGCCTTTCTGCCCATACGCCCCGTTCATTTGTCTGTCTTCAAACTAGCTCAGATAGCATTTCTTCCAGAAAGCCTTCTCCCCTTGCCAAGCCTCTTACAGATGTGCTTTAAAAAATAATGATACTCATGTAAAAATAATAAAAGTTAAAATAAAAGGACTCAGTATGGACCAGGCACTAAGTGTTGTACATGGGTTATTTCTTTTATCCATTGCCCATCTTCTGTATCCCCACATACTGTGCTGCCTCCATGGTAACACCCACAAATAGTAAACCTGAAGACAAACCATATGGTCATGTGAACAAAGGAAGTTTCTTCTTTTTTTTTTTCAAAGATTTTATTTATTTATTCATGAGAGACAGAGAGAGAGAGACACACACACACACAGAGACACAGGCAAAGGGAGAAGCAGGCTCCATGCAGGGAGCCTGACATGGGACTCGATCCCAGGTCTCCAGGATCACACCATGGCCTGAAGGCAGGCGCTAAACCACTGAGCCCCCCGGGCTGCCCCAGAGGAAGTTTCATATAAAGAACTATCCAATTATGATAAGAAACTATACAAATATAAAAATAACTCTAAATCACACCCTATGGCTGACAGAGAGTGCTCTGAAAAAGACAAACTTGGAAGGGGGTCCCATCCCCAAGGCAGGGGTTCAGACCCTATTGGTGAAGTTCTGGTTGCAGCCACTGGATGGTGGAAAAGTTTGTGGGGTTGCCTAGACCTGGGCTGGGCCACAGTCTCTGGGCAGCAGGGAACAATTTCCCAGGGCACGAGGGAGCCAATGCTGATGGGCAGATGCACAGAGAGAATTGGGGTGTAGGGAGCCCACTCACTGGCAGGAGGGCATCTAGTCTAGTCACCCATGATGGTATGCAGCTGCCCAAGATGCCCAAGATGGTAGCAGCTGCCCAAGACAAAGGCCAGCAGAAGATAGTGGACAGCACCTAAGGAAGTCAAGGGATTGATAGTGTTCTATAGATTGAATGTTTGTGTCCCCCCAAATGTGTACATTGAAGCCCTACTCCCCATTGTAATAGTATTTAAAGATTTATTTATTTATTTTAGAGACAGTGAGAGTGTGTGCACATGCAGGGTTAGGTCCAGAGGAAGAGGGAGAGAGAGGATCCTGAAGCCGACTCCACACTGAGTGCAGAGCCTACTGTGTGTTTCTATCTCATGACCCTGAGATCATGACTTGAGCTGAAACTAAGAGGTGGACCCTTCACCGACTGCACCACCCAGATGCCCCCTCCCCATTGTAATGGTATTTAGAGGTGAGATCTTGGGGGAGTGGTGTTAGGTTTAGATGAGGTTATAAGGTGGAGCCCCATGATGGGATTAGTGTCCTTCTCTGAAGAAAGACGGCAGAGCTCTCTCTCCTCCGTGTGAGGCAATAAGGTGGCAAACCAGGAAGAGTCCTCACCAGACACGGAACCTGCCAGCACCTTGGTGTGGGACTCCTAGACTCCAGAACTGGGAGAGATAAATGTCTATTGTCTAAGCTCCCAGGCTATGATATTTTGTTATGGAAGTCCGAGCTGACAAGGCATAGGGTCAAAGACAAAACAGCACTGGGCATCGTGCTTAGTAAAGGCAGCAAGACAGACTGTATTCAGATGACTGCGGAAGAGGAAGGAGATGCCAGTGTAGACTGAGCTTCACTCCAGCTGAGACAAAGGTGAGAACAGATAAGGAACAAAAAGGGATTGGAGCTCTGTGGACATGGAAGATTCCGGAAGGAGATAGGTGGAGGGCTACTGAAAATGTTTTCGCAAGGTGGGTTGTACACAAGACGCACGTTGTGGGACGACGTGCATTTTGTGGTTTGGCAGCATTGTGTTTTCTTGAGCGAAGACTCCGCATGGGGCTGGGGTCATCTTGATGCACATGGCCCAGTGCGGGTGGAAGCCAAGTTTGGTCAAGTCTCTTAGCACAATATGTGGGTGAGTCCATTGGGCAGGATAGAGTTCAGAGTTCACGGGAGCCCACTCACTGGCAAGTGGAGCCTGGCCTGGACTGTGGGGAGCATGGTATCCATATCGGAAGGGCCTTGGGAAACAACCCTTCAGGCCTCACCTGGATGGCGGCGCCCGGCTCCCCTGCACCTACCTGCCCACCAGCCTCCGCTCTCCTGCACCAGGGGAATAGTTTCCTGCTGCTCGGGGACATGGCCCAGCTCCAGTCCAGGCAACCCTGCAAACTCCTCCTCTACCCAGTGGCCACAATCCTCTAAGGTCTGAACCTCAGCTTTGGGAAGGGGACCCCTCTTCCACGCTTGTCCTTCCCTCGGCACTCTTCTTCAGCCTTGGAGCACCGTTAGAGTCCTCCTTACATCTTTTTTTTTTTTTTTAAGATTTTATTTATTTATTCATGAGAGACACAGAGAGGGGCAGAGACACAGGCAGAGGGAGAAGCAGGCTCCCTGCAAGGAGCCTGATGTGGGATTTGATCCCAGAACTCCGGGATCACACCCCGAGCCGAAGGCAGATGCTCAACCGCTGAGCCACCCAGGTGTCCCTCCTCTTTACATCTTTAGGACTTCTTCCCTGTTTCAGTTTAGTAATTCTGTGCATTAAACATCCACAGCTGATCGTGTGGCTTCTGTCTCCCGATTGCACCCAGAATGAGACAAGGTCTGAGTTAAAGAATGCAAGTTCACGGCCAAGCAGGCCTGGGTGGTGGTAGACAGAATGAAGGCCAGCGGGTTTCCGGAACCTGAGGTTGCAGGAAGCTGTTAATATAATCTGCAGTGTTACCCGGACAACTGGCCACTTTTTTCGTTGAGCACGGGGAGGGACTAAGGCTCAGTTTGGGATGTGATCCACTATAACGAAACACTAGTCATGGAGAACAAGAGACAGAGCCCACATGATTGTGAGCCTTTCACTTGTGCTGTGTTTACTATAACTCAAGTTAAATCAACCAATAAGCCAGTATAGACTCAACACCTGCATCGTGCACAAACAGTACTTTGCTGCGTAAGGCCTAAGACGGCTTCGGTTTAGGTAGCTTAGGCCTGGAGGATGTGACACAAGGTTTACTTGACTCCAATACAAATGTGAAGTGAAAGGTGCTATTCAGGGGGCCCTGGGTGGCTTAGTCAGTTGAGCATCTGCCTTTGGCTCAGGTCCCCATCCCAGAGCCCCTGGTTGGGATCCCTGCTCAGCGGGGACTCTGCTTCTCCTTCTATCCCTCCCCCTCTCCCTCCCCCTGCTGCTGCTCTCTCTGTCTCTTGCTCACTCTGTCTCAAATAAATAAATTAAAAATTTTTTAAAGGTGCCATGTGACAGGACATAATGGACAAACTGTAAGATGGGTGATGGCAAGTGCTCAGAGGTCAGGAGAGGACAAACCGCATATTTATTTACATTGAGGATGCTCCCAGATAAGGATTTATACCCCAGTTTTTCATTCCCTCCCTCTTTTCTGCTCTCAACCTCATCTTTCTGAGGCAGCCCTACCAAAGTAGCGCTTGACACCAGTGCAGTGCACGTAATTCTGGTCCTGAGGTCATGTGATTCCCCAGACACATGGCAAGGGCCCTGAGCTATTTTTTGCTCATTTGTAACACTAAGTGTGTGGGATTTCTGTACACCAGCAACCAGTTCTCCAGACCCCAGTTGAGTGTCCTATATAATTCAACTCTGTTCTGACGCTAACTGCCCAGGGCTAGTACTGATCCCACAGGCTAAAAGCCCAGTCCCACAGGACAGCACCCGCTCCAGACGCCAGTCTCAAGTTCCCGATTGCCAGCAGCGTGTCCAACTGGCTCTACAATCAGGGGTTCCCACAACCCCTTCCTCAGGCTCAGTAATTTGCTTGAACAGCCCTCGGCTTGAACAGAACTCAAGGAAACACTTATTAGATTGTCAGTTTACAATCAAGGACACAACTCAGGGCAGCCAGATGGAAGAGCTTTTGGGGTGAGGTATGGGGGAAGAGGTGCAGAGTTTCCAGGCTCTCTGAGGGACACCATTCTCCCAGCACCTCTCTGAGCTCACCAACTCAAAAGCTTTCTGCATCCCATTTTTAGGGGGTTTTATGCATTTTTTATTCATTATGTGGACACAGTTAATTAAATCAGTGGCCACTGGTGATTTAACTCAATCTCCAGCCCCCTCTCCCCTCCCTGGAGGTTCCAACCCTCTAATCACATAAGTGGTTCCTATGGCAACCAGCATCCAATCTGCAACCTCAGGGCCCACCAGGGTCACCTTATTAGCATAAATTCAGGTAGAGTGGAAAGGGGCTTGTTACAAATAAAAGATATTCTTCTCGTTCGGGATATTCTGAGGGTTTTAGAAGCTCTGTGCTAGCAGGTGGCTCCATCAGTTGGGTGTCAGACTCTTGGTTTGGGCACAGGTCAGGATCTCAGGGTCATGGGATGAGCCTCTGTACTCAGCGTGGAGTCTGCTTGAGATTCTTACCCTCTCCTTCCCCCCCCCGCCCCTCCCTGCTCTCCCCCCTCTCCTTGCCCCTGCTCTCTCTCTCTCTCTCTTAAATAAATAAATAAATAAATAAATAAATAAATAAAACTTTAAAATGAAGAAAAGAAGCTCTGTACCAGGAACCGAGGCAAAGAGCAAATACACATTTCTTATATGGGCAGGGATGCAAGGCCCAGGCACCATGCAAGGACCAGCGAGACAGACAAACACAGTCTATCGGAGAAAGCGGAGTGTCAAGGGACCACACAGGACAACATAATAAAAGAAAGCTGGAGGTGAGCCAGGATCTTTGGGAGCAGGGAAGGGGCAGGTAGCCTGGGTCAGAAATAGTGTGTTTTGGGGGGTGGGGATGATGTAAGCAGGGTTGGGGGGGTCGCTCCAGGAGAAGCGTTGCCCATCAGGATCCTGGGACAACTTCCGTACAGGTCACTTTCAGAAGGCGTCATGGTCTCTCTTAGGCTCTGCGTGGCTTAGGGACCTCCCCCAAGTTAGGGTCCTCCCCCCAGACCTGGCCAGATGACCAGGTCAGTGTGTGACAGAAGGCAAATCTTCCACAGGCTGGGAGCCCTTTGTAAGAAAAACCCTTCGGTGATTCGGGACCCTCGGTTACAGCACAACTGAGAAATTGATCAATAAACCCCCGGTCAGGGCAGAAAAAAGAGAGATTTCGGTCATCCACATCCACCATCGGCACTAGCCGTATAATTTGACGCACTGGAAAATTTAATGAAGTGAAGCCAACAAGCAGGATCATGTTGATTAGTCTTCAATGAAAGTAGTAAATGTTAAATGAAGCCACATCATTTCCGTGACGTGGGTTGCTTTCCCCTGCGCACAAATGCGAGAAAGTTCTTTGGAGAGTATTATTATTATTGTAATTAGTATTTGCCAGGGACAAGCTGAACTGTCTGCCCTCAAGTCATGGTCTTCCTGGTTGTTTGAAACCCTGATTAGCTCCAGCCTTCGGTCCCAAGCTGTCACCACGGCCCAGACAAGCACTTTCACGCGCATCTCTATTAGCCCGAGGTGTGGGGGACGCTGCCTCCTTGCGAGGCCAGGAAGGGCTCCTTTTCCCGCACCCCCTGCCTTGCAAACCTGCTCGGTTCTGTTAGATTAGGAAGTTTAATTAGCAGAAAATAAGTGAGGGTCCCAGCTGGAGCCCAGGCTGCGTCCCCCGCTGGGGTCGGATATGTCTGAACAAGTGTCAGCGAGGCTTTCTGCACAGAGGGACAGATCTGGTCCTCGGGAAAAAGAGATGATGCAGGGAAGCAAGGTTAACCCCCCTCTTGGAGCATGAGGGCCCAAGTCCAAGCAAGAATCTTGAGATTTATTGGGGGGGGGCGCTGCTTCAGTCACAGCACACCCCGAAACCATGTGAAGGGTGGGGAGCGGAGTATGCGGAGTGGGAGTTGGCCTGTCTTCCTCCAGAAGAATCTGAGCTTCATGAGAGATGCGTGAACACCTGAACCAAACTCATGGTACCGTCAGGAAGGGTGGTGGGGAAGATGCAAGCAGGGATTTTAACCCTGTACCCACTAAAGTTTCAATAGAAGAGAAGAAAACTAACACCGATCCCCTGATCAACTCCATAGGTGAGTACTGTTAGGGAACTGAGGCTCAGAGAGGTTCAGAAACCTGTCTATCGTCACACAGCAGGCAGGAGGTTCCAAGCTGGGTCTATCGGATTCAGAAGCCCATGTGATGTTTCTACGAAGTCTTTGTCCAAAATGCACTTTTGTTTTCATTCAAGGTAAGGAGCGGGGAAGGCCAGTAGTTTGGTTGAGGCGCATTTCTCTCATGCCACGGGTGCCCTGCAGGTCAGCTGGGACTCTGCTCCATGCTATTACTGCCCCTACTCTGAGGCCCAGGTTTCTGGAACAGCCCCTCTCTGCGACACTGCTGGTCTCAGCGCTGAAGGGTCTGGAGGGTCTCACCTGGACCATTAAATGCCCCAGGCCGAAGGGCCACCCACCACTTCCACCCACCACCCACTGCTGGAATTAACCCATGGCTGTTCTCAACCACAAGGGGAGGGAGAGGCGGGGAAGTGCCTGCCTGCCTACCACGTGTCTGGAGGGCCACAAGCCAAAGTCCGGGGAAGGGTACTAATGATACCACGGAACTGAACCAGATACGGAGTTCTTAGGACTCAACGTTCGTGCCCTCCAGAGATTCGTGTTGAAATCCTAACCTCCCCTGAGGTGGTGTTAGGTATTAGAAGGCGGAGGCTTGGGGAGGGTGATTGGGTCATGAGGATGGAGGCTGCATGATGGGATTAGTGCCCTTCATAAGAAGAGATGGAAGAGCTTGCTTCTCTCTCCTCTCCCCGACGTGGGGAAACAATGAGGTCAAGGTGGTCAGCAAACCAGGGGATGGGCCTTCACCAGACACGGGATCTACTGGGGCTCTGATCTCAGGCTTTCAGCCTCCAGAGCTGTGAGAGATAAATGTTTGCTGTTGAGGCACAACCCCTCTCTCAGGCTGTGGTAACTTGTCACAGCAGCTGGAACAGACTCAGACAGACACCACGTTCCATGGAGTTCCTTAGGCCACCATAGGGAGCAAGGAGTAGCCCAAACCTATCCTCTACTTTCTCTCTTCTGCATTTATAAAAAAAATATTCTATATTAACAAATCATTAGAAATGGTTCTGTTGCATTCAAAATTAACCCTGCCAGCTCTAACATTCTGCACCCCACAGGCCCCCCACTAGGCCCAATTAAAACTTGTCCTAAGACAGGGGTTCTCACCTTGGCTTCACTTTAGAACCACGTAGACATTTGTTAAAAAAAAATTTTTTTTTTTAGATTTTTATTTATTTGAGAGAGAGAGTGTGAGTGTGAGCAGGGAGGAGGGGCAGAGGGAGAGAGAGAATCTCAAGCAGACTCCTCACTGAGCGTGGAAACCAACACAGGGCTCGATCTCACAACCCGTGAGATCTTGACCTGAACTGAAATCAAGAGTCACAAGCTTAACCCATGAGCCACCTAGGCGCCCCACTTGTAAAAATCCTGATGATGCCCAGGCCTCCTCCTAGACCGAATATGTGGGAAGAGGGCAGTGGGAGGAGTGCAGAGAGGGAAGGGCTGTCACTCGGGGCCAGGCCTGAGGAAGCCGTCCTCTGTGAGCGGGTCCCTCAGCTGCAGAGAGAACAGGAAGCACTTCCGGAGGTGGGTGTCTGCCAACAGGTCCCAGGTGGTTAAAATCCACATTCAGGGGTACACACACACATACACACACACACAGCACAGGCCATACACACAGACACACATGCACACACACATCCACACACCCCTTACAAACACACACACTCACACACACAATACCCCCCCCACATACATAGCCATTCATGAATCTGCATACACACACATGCTCACACATGTAAACACACGCCCCAGACACACACACATCCTTCCACACACATATACACACTAGACACACACACACACGCACACACTTACATCTACACTCACACACCTCTTACTCATTCCACAAGTAAAAGATCAAATTTTAGGCCAAATGAAACTCAGCCTTTGCCTGGTCCAGGTGTCTCATTTTACCGATGAGGAAAAGAAGGTCCAGAGAGGGTCAAGGACTATGAGAAGCCCCTGTGGTCCCTCCCTGTCAACTCTCCTAACTAACTAGCTAACTCCCAAAAGTACATCAGGGGTCTTTGTTTTGTTTTGTTTTTTATTTTTTATTTTCCCCCCTCCTCTCCCGTTTGTTTGTTTGTTTGTTTGTTTGTAGAGGGGCCCCTCATGATCTCAAGGTCCTGGGATTGAGCCTGACATCAGGCAACCTGCTCGGTGGGGAGCCTGCTTCTCCCTCTCCCTCTGCCCGCCTCTCCACCTGCTTGTGCTCTCTCTCTCAAATAAATGAATAAAATCTATAAAAAACATTTTGTAGAAAAAGAGGCAACTGAGGATTCTTCTCTTGGTTGGCAAGGCAAGGAGAAGGGGGGCCCCTTTACCTTCTCTTCCTAAACAACTTGTCCTGAAAATGGAGCAGTAATCCTTCCAACTCCATGGGCTGCAGAGAGGGTTTACCAAGGTGCTTTGTGTAGGGGGCCCGGGCCATTCCCAACACTGGGTGATCCCAAACATGACCGTTACCCCCAGTCGCCGACCCAGCAGGGGCCTTGCCACCTCACGTGACAGACACATTTCACTGGGAGTTTTTTCCCTGATAGCAAGTTTGGGGAGGACGTTACAAGTCTGACTCACACAGACAGAGGGGCAGGCTCATTTGTGAGTTGTAAAGGTGGCTTCATTCTCAGGACTTTTTCCTTCCTGCTCTGCCTACAGGAGGGGGGGCCAGGCTCTGGGCCTCAGGAGGTGCATGGTGCCAGGCCAAAAACCCAAGGGCAGACTCTCTCCCTGTATGTGGTGACACTGAGCTACTGGTCCTGTGGAGGGAGGGAAAGGGAGAGGACAGGGCCATGGACGGTGAAGTGGGTGAGAGAGAATGGGACAAAGCTATCCTCAAGCCCAGCTTTGGACAGAGGCTCTTAGGTTGGGGTTCTAGGGGTCTTCAACTTCCTCGTTCTTGGTCCCCCTAAATGTGACTGGGCCTCCCAGGCAGTAGCTTTGGGGCACACCTAGAGGTTGCCTAGAGGTTCTCAGCCCTAGCAAGACACCTGTACCCAGTTGATGGAACCACAAGAATTGGATCTGAGCCCCTCCTGGGGTGCCTCTAGTGAGCAGGCAGCGTGGAAGGGTGACCTCAGTGCCCGGCTGGTTCTCTGGCCTTGGGAGTAGGGTCAGGAGCCCCAACAATGCCTCAGTCCAGTGTCATTGATTAAGTAAATAAACATAACGTTTCCTGTGCTTATGGGATAAGAGTCAAACTAGCACACATACACACATATCTCTTCTTATGCAGGGCAACTGTTTTAGTTTTTGATTTTTGGTTTTGGTTTTTTTTTGGTACAACCGGTTTCCAAACATTTCCTTCCATCACTGTTTTGTCTTTGAATCAAACAAACTTGATTTTCCAATTATATAAAATTAATTTAAACAAATTAAATACACTATAGTGTTCTACCTTAGAATATCAGTTACCCAGGCACTAGAGAAGAAAGAAGAACAGAAGAATTTTCTAGAAAAGCAGAGGGTAGGTACTCGTAGGACTGAGGGAGGAGGCTGTGATTGGGAAGGGGCATGGGGATGCTTCGGGGTGCTTCTAGGGCTGGCAAGTTTCTACCTCCATTCCTGGGAGGGGATTATGGTGCTGCTTAGAAGTCATCATGGACACAGGTCCAGACTGCCGCCTGGTGGTGCTTCCATCACCCTCCAAGATCTCCAAAGTGGGAGCTGACTCTTGAGTTGCCAAGTTCTCTCTCCCAGGCCCTTGGGTGCTCCCAGTGGAACCTACAGCCAAGAAGGAGAAGCAGAGGAGATGCAGAATCAAGGGAAGGAGGAAAAATGAAAGGTTCTCTGAGTTTCTCTGACTGTGTGTGGTAGTTCCTCTTGGCTGCCAGGCCAGAGGCTGGAGAGGTCTCCTTCTAGGCTAGTGATGGTGGCATCCAGAAGGAGTCTCTGCAAGGGCTGCTATGGCATGGCATTGCATCCCTCTGTTGACCACTATGACTCTAGAATCCCCCCCAGTCACCTCCAAGGCCTGGTGGGCAGCCCATGGGGAGCCCACCTGAGCCCAGCCTCTCAGGGTTCCATGACTCCTCTTCTGGCTGGCTTCCTCCAAACCCATGGCCCCTATGCTCTCTCTAAAAATAACCCCCAAGGGCATCTAAATTTGTGCCTTTTATATCTAATTCCTCTTGACATTATTTTCAAATCCTACTGCCAGATTTACTTATAATTAATGATGTTAAAACAGTGAAGTACCATTTTTGCCTATCAGATTGGCAAAGATTAAAGATCACAAACATCAAGTGGTGGTAACAATCCAAGAAGTACAAGTTGGTATAAACTTTTCAGTGGATGATTTGGCAATATCTTCCAACATTTAAACTACGCACGGCTTTTGACCCCTCCTTTCCCCTGCCATATATGGATGTGTCTATCTACATTATACCTTTATTAGGAGGAGATACTCAGCATAGCATTATTTGAAACAGCAAAAGCCCTGAAACCATCTAAATAACTACAAAAATAGGACATCTGTTAAATAGTGTGGGTCACATCCAAACAATGGAGTACATTGACTATTAAAAAGAATGAGGCTTTCCAGTGTTAATGACATGGAAAGGTGTCCGTGATTTATTGTGAAATTTACAAAAGCAAGTCACAGAATAGTGTAGTGAATTTTTTAAAAAATCAAACATATAAAAAATAGTGAAAGAGAGTAAAAGGGAAAGGAGAAAAAATGAATGGGAAATATCAGAAAGGGAGACAGAACATGAGAGACTCCTAACTCTGGGAAACGAACAAGGGGTGGTAGAAAGGGAGGTGGGCAGCGGTTGGAGTGACTGGGTGGCAGGCACTGAGAGAGGTACTTGATGGGATGAGCACTGGGTGTTATTCTATATGTTGGCAAATTGAACACCAATAAAAAATAAATTTAAATAAATAAATAAATAAATAAATAAATAAATAAATAATCAAACATCATGGATATGTATCTATCCTCCTAAATCCAAGTAGAATAGCATCTGGATGACACCAAATGATTCCAACAGCATTCCCTCTGGTGAGTGAAACAGGTAGGGATGCAGTAAGAACAAATGACTTCCATAAGACTGGAAATTATCTACAACACCTATGCATTGTGTTTATAACTTAAAAGGTAATGAGGACATTTATTTTTTTAAGTAGGCTCCACGCCCAATATAGAGCCCAAAGTGGGGCTTGAACTCACAACCCTGAGATCAAGATCTGAGCTGAGATCAAGAGCCAGACCTTCAACCGAGCTACCCAGGTGCTCCAACAATTTTTAAATTTCAATTCTGACAGTTAATAGATCTTCCCCTTCCCCATTGCCCACCCCCTTCCCAGCCCTCCAGAGCTTCCCACTTCCTGAAATATAAGGAAGTTCTCTCACCTCCCAGGTAGGGGTAAAGATTTAATTAACAGACTACTCAGCAAGCAGGAAGTGCACTGACAAGATGTAAACAAAGGGTGTGCCTCCTAAATAGCCATTGGTCCCTCTTCCCCTCCCCTGCTTTGCATTCACAACTTTGTGTCTCTCTTCAGCCCAACCATTCCCCTCAATGGAGAAATCTTTGAATTTGGTGACTACAGTTCCCTCTACAACCACCATCGGCTGCACATTCTCTGGGCTCTGTGTAGCTCACTCCTTCCTCAGCAATTCTGTGACATTTCCCATGTGTCAGGAGCCCCTTGAAGATTAATTTCACCTGAAATACAAGCTCTTCACCACAGCCACCCCATCCCTGGGTTTCCACACTTGGCCTGCTCCATCGCCTCCTTGGAAGACGTCCCTCCCGTGGGGCCCCATTTCTAGAGCTTCCCTTCCCTGTCAAGGCCCATCTCCTTTTCCTGAGACTCATTGTTGACTCTTCTCTCCCACAAGATGGTGCTTTCCTTGGGGAGACTTCAAGGAACTCTAGTGTTTCCAAGATTTACACAG
The DNA here is from genome assembly GCF_048164855.1 of Canis lupus baileyi. Lineage (NCBI taxonomy): Eukaryota > Metazoa > Chordata > Mammalia > Carnivora > Canidae > Canis > Canis lupus. The sequence goes on along the minus strand of NC_132867.1, from coordinate 32,985,537 downwards.
CCTGGAACTGGAAGCATTCAAGATTTATTGATGAAGTTGAGAGAGAAAAAGCGAGGAAGAAAGGAAGGGAGGAAGGAAGGAAGGAAGGAAGGAAGGAAGGAAGGAAGGAAGGAAGGAAATGAATGAGTTAGGGAAGGAAATAGGAAGGGAACACTTTCCATTTTTGCCATGGGGTGGACAACTTATTTCATTTCAAATTTGGTCCTCAGTCTTGATTTTTCTTTTTTAACTTTTCCTTTCTTTTCTCATCCTTTGCCGCTCCCTTCAAGACTTTTTGTTTTTTCATTGGTCCCTGCCAAGGTCTCTTAGGGTCTATCTTTCCAGCCCATCTGTCTCAATAATAACAGCAGCCACGTATTAAGCTCTGTGCCAGTGAATACTGTTTACTACCTCGTAGGTCCTTGCCTCAATACTTTGCCATAGGTATTCTCCCCATTTTACAGAGAGAGAAGTTGAGGCTACTGAGGTGGAGCTGGGATTTGACCCTTAGGTTTATCTGGTACCAGAGCTCTGCCCACAACTCCAGTGCTCATATGTACCCTACTTCCCTACACAGCCCAGTGGGGCCACATTCACACCCATCACTGTGGCCTGACATATGCTTGGACTTTCCTAAGTCCTGGCATTTCCCAGGAATTTGGGAATTTGGTGGCTGCAGTCCCTCCCACAACCACCACCCCAAGCATGCAGGCTGACTTTTTATACTATTTGCCATACCTTCCTCTGACACCTGTGAACTCCATGCATATGCAGACTTAAACCACACACCTGTGCAGGTCTCACTGCACATGTCATGGCTGTACCACTGGTGCCTGGCACAATGCCTAGTGCTTAGTAGGTGCTCAGTAAATATATTTGGAATGGATGAATGGATGTAAATATTCCTCTTGATCTTCCTGAACCAAAAGGAGAGGGGTCATAAATTTGGCTCTTCACTGTTAAAAGATTGCTGTTGTGGGTAGGATTGTGTCCCCCTCACCCAAATTATATGTTGAAGCCCTAACCCCCACCCCAGTACCTCAGAATGTGGCTCTATTTGGAAAAAGGGCCTTTAAAGAGGTGATTAAAGTAAAATGAAATCATATGGTGGGCTCTAATCCAACAGGGCTAGTGAATAAGAAGAGATTAGGCCAGAGACATGCATGCACATAGAAAAAAGGCCATATGAGGCCACAGCAAGAAAGTGACCATCGACAAGCCCAGGAGAGAGACCTCAGAGGAAGAAGCCACACCTGCCAAAACTTTGATCTTGGACTTCCAGCATCCAAAAGCATGAGAAAATAAATTTGTTGTTTAAGCCACCCAGTCTGCAGTGTTTTGTTTTGGCAGCCCTAGCAAACTAACACAATTGCCAATCTCTGTCCCAAACCATGGCAGAAGCGATGTCAAAGAAACATTTTTTTTTTTATGGTTAGCATTTCCCATTCACATAAGCCAGAAAAAAAATTATACTGAGTATGCGTTTCATGGTGCTTTGAAATTCAAAGTGTATCTATGTGACAGACCTAGCTGTAAGAAAGCCCTTTGTGAGGTCATCATGCCACTCTTGCCAGATCTGCACAGGTGGAGACATGCAGGTTTTTAAAATCACTTGAGGAGACACCATGCCTCACTTTACAAGTCCTCTTTTAAGAAACATCATTAGCAGAAATCCATTTGATAGCATCAGGAGGAAGCAATGTCTCCAATATTTGAAAAGCCTGAGATCACTGCAATATGATGGATTTAAGACCATATATTTTGGAGAAACTGATATTGCTGAAAGTCTTATAACTGGAGAAGAAGATCTTAGTGATGGGTACTTCATGCACGCTCCAACTTGGTGTATTGTGCATGCTAGTAGTAGTCAAGGATGGGTGCCTTGGAAGTATCGGATGTTCCTAAGAGATGAGTTATGCATCAAACGGGAAGAGAGCCTCTTCTTTGAGTTTTGCGATGTGGTGAAGAAGGCCTATGGCAAGTGTGCCATTGTGGTCAAAGAGAGAAGGCAGCAGGACAAGATGAAGCCAAAAGAAGACACAGAGCTGGAGGCCCAGGTCCGCGTCCCATCAGTCATTAGCTTAATGAGCATTGTGTGTTGCCCTGAGGTAGCCAAGTCCTGTGGCCATGAACTACTCTCTTTGCCTTCCCCTTACAATTACCTAAACCCTCTAGACTCAGCCTGGTCTTCTCTGAAATGGTTTATCATCAATAACAGAAAGGAGTTTTGCTTGCAGTACATTGACAATGTCTATTCTTACCAGTATATACTTCTCAGCGATTTAATTAGCAAGGGGATTGGAAGGATAAACTCAAGCAAATGGAAAATACTAACCAACAAAGTACGTAGATGGGAAAACTACTATCTTGGCAAATTTTCTTAAGGGTGACTCCTCTAACAAGCAGTTGGGACCATGCTATGGGCATAGTCTTTACCAACTCTGCTGGGCTCGACTCTGGACCCAAAGATACTCCAACAGCGGCCTCATGGGGATGCTGTGAGGACCAAGGTTTCTAAGGCTGCTGGCAAAGTGCTGGAAAAATGCTGTAAGTTTACTGAGGGTTCCATTAAAGCCTGTTGGTAAATTAGGATCTCGACTCCCATCTTGTTGAGGCCACCTTGAGAGCTATGCTAATGGGAGGATGACAACTAGTCCAGCCCAAAGGAGTTCGATGGTGAGCAGGGGTGAGCAGAGCTAAAGGTTGTGTCATCAAAATTTAGGTCAGAAAGAAAAAGAGCCAAGTGTGTAGTCACCAAAGAGTTGGAAATGGCGTGCCAACTAGTTTTAGCCAACCAAAATAATCCACAGGGAGCCAGTTTGCCATGAGCAAGATAAGTGGTCCAGACAGCGGCTGAGCAGGCTCTTTGCTTCCCATTGCTTGGAGAAAACAGTGTCAAAGTTGAATGAGAGACATCCGAGGTGAAATCCCATCCAGATGCTCCAAGGCAAGTTTGTGGTCCCAATAAGGCAGCTGGAGAGCTGTAGTAGTTGATTGATTCACCTGGGACTTGGTGGGTGAACAGGTGAAGTGAGCGGGGTCTGTGGAGCCCATTTATCCAATCTTTCAGCCCAACACCTCGAATCCTACCAGGAGTTCGTTAGACTTTGCCATGGAGTTGCATCTTGGGGCCCCAAGAGCCAAGACACCTGTGGCCGGCACAGCACACCTAACTCAGGTTTAAAGCTGCTGCCAATGTGGGCTGTAAGGATTTGTGGGTGGTATTTTTTTTAACTTTTATAGAAAAAGACCTGCCTCCAATTAACCATATCAGAAATGTCACTCCCACTGATATATGTTGAGGCAGTAATTTTACAACAGACATAACTATTCCAGAGGGTGTCAAAAACAACTCATGAAAATTTCTGCCTAACTCCTAACAGAATTGCCCATAGATAAGATTGTGAGGCCAGGTTCCTGATAGCCAGTTGCAGAAAGCCTCAGATGATTTGCTTGTCTTCCTGTCCTGTTTTCCTCCAGAGCCTCCCTGGATTTTTTTAGAACTATGTGGTCCGATGAATAGAGATGTTCAGTGATTTTCAGCAGTCAAGTGGTGGACGTATCTGCATCGTTTTGTTGTCGTGAGTTTTATCCGGGGAATGAACCAGTTGCAACTGCAACCACCAACCCCCCAGAACCCGGCAACCGCAGTTGTTACACACCTCACGTCACAGCCAGCCAGCTATCTTGTCTCCCGTGGCTGCTGTAACAGATTCCCACAAACGTGGTGGCCCTAAACGACAGACCCTTACTGTCTCCCAGTTCTGGAAGCCAGAAGTCTGAAATCCGCTCCACTCAGCTGAAATCGAGGTGTGGGCAGGGCCGCACTCCCTCCCGAGGCTCTGAGAATCAATCATCCCTCGCTCTTCTGGCTTCTGGTGGCTGCTGGCATTCCTTGGCTTGTGGCCACACTGGTCCAATCCCTGCTTCTGTAGCCTCATTACTTTCTCCTAATTTCCCTCTGCCTCCCTCTTGTAAAGACACTCATGGTGCCACTCAGGTCCCATCTGGGTAATCCAGGATCCTCTCAAAATCATTAACTTAATCCCATCTGCAGGGATTCTTTCTCTACGTAAGGTAACGTTTCACAGGTTCCAGGGATTAGGAGCTGGATATCTTTGGGGACCATTATTCAGCTGACTGTAGATGCTAGAAAGTCTTCTGTCAACTGAAATACAGCGTTCTCCACTGGGATTAACCTGGTGAAACAGCTCTTACTGTGTGGTACGCTTCTGTGAATCTTTTTTGCTGCCTGTTTCACCTATGTTTTAGAATTTAGGTTCCTTGAGAGCAGGTAATAGGACTTAAACCTCCTTGGTGACTTCAGGACACTGGCACCGTGCAGGCCCCAGGGTAACTAGCCTGGGTTTGAGGGTATGAGTGTGCTTGGCCCCTATATCACGCTTATGACACATCTACCCAAGATCTACGTAGTAATAAGCACTCACAGCTATACCTCCTTAACTCATTTAGTCCTTCCAACAGACTGTGATGGAGGAGCCACTGTTCTGTGTTTTAGATGGGGTAAACTGAGGCTTGGGGAGATCATGTAACTCACTCCAATGTGGAGGAGCTAAGGTTCAAACCCAGTGTTCACACAAACAAGCATTATTCATGCTGCTTCTCTACTATAGGGCAGTTCATTTAATCCCATAACCTCCCCCCCATGGAGGCTCAGGCATTACAGGTGAGGAAGCCGAGATGTTTTGAGGTCACGCAAGCCAGTCAGACTCTAACACCCACGTACCTAAGCACCATGCTTGGCTTTGTTACTGGAGCCCAGCGTTTTGTTTTTCTCTCCCACACTTCACGTGGCAAAAGGCTCACCTCTGACAGCTGACAAGGCGCCCGCCTCCAAGTGGACAGCACAACAAAAAGATATTTCAACACAAAATTGAGCAAGAAGCAGGATACCTTGCAAGGACATTATTTTGCAATGAGGGGGAAAGAAATGGAAGGGCTTTAAGGTTCTCAGACAAATAAGATAAACCAAGAAGAGCTATTTTTTTTTTTTTTTTTGAAAACCAAAATGATCCAAAAAGTCAAGTTGAGGGTCCTATTCCCTTGGGACCTTGTTTACTCATTAGGAAGGCGAGGAGGGGAAAGACGTCAATACAAGGGAGATCAAAAGGACCTCCTTTAACGTGTGATTTAGTTACATAATACTGTATGCATAATTAAACGCTGCTTAATACTAAGCATGGAAACTTCCAGCAGGAAGTAATGGAAAGTACACTGGGCTTTGGGAAGTGGGTAGACCTCACTGGAATCTTAAGTTTCTAGCTTATTAACTATGAGGCTTTAGACAAGTTACTTCACTTCCCTGAGGCTCGGTTAACTCATTGGTAAACTAGGGTTGAGGACTTTAAAACACCCAGCACAAGCCATGCCCCTACACCGTGACTGGCACCTCCTGAGTGCCCTGCATGTTGAAGCTCCTATTATTCTTTTTTTTTTTCCTGGGATCTAATCTCACCTTTAGTTTTTTAATTTTTTTTTATTGGAGTTCAATTTTCCAACATAAAGCATAGCACCCAGTGCTCATCCCGCCAAGTGCCCCCCTCAGTGCCTGTCACCCAGTCACCCCCAACCCCTGCCCACCTCCCCTTCCACCACCCCTAGTTCGTTTCCCAGAGTTAGGAGTCTTCATGTTCTGTCTCCCTTTCTGATATTTCCTACCCATTTCTTCTCCCTTCCCTTCTATTCCCTTTCACTATTATTTATATTCCCCAAATGAATGAGACCATATAATGTTTGTCCTTCTCCGACTGACTTACTTCACTCAGCATAATACCCTCCAGTTCCATCCATGTCGAAGCAGATGGTGGGTATTTGTCATTTCTAATGGCTGAGGAATATTCCATTGTATACATAGACCACATCTTCTTTATCCATTCATCTTTCGATGGACACCGAGGCTCCTTCCACAGTTGGGCTATTGTGGACATTGCTGCTAGAAACATCGGGGTGCAGGTGTCCCGGTGTTTCATTGCATCTGTATCTTTGGGGTAAATCCCCAGCAGTGCAATTGCTGGGTCGTAGGGCAGGTCTATTTTTAACTCTTCGAGGAACCTCCACACAGTTTTCCAGAGTGGCTGCACCAGTTCACATTCCCACCAACAGTGTAAGAGGGTCCCCCTTCCTCCGCATCCTCTCCAACATCTGTGGTTTCCTGCCTTGTTAATTTTCCCCATTCTCACTGGTGTGAGGTGGGATCTCATTGTGGTTTTGATTTGTATTTCCCTGATGGCCAGTGATGCGGAGCATTTTCTCATGTGCTTGTTGGCCATGTGTGGTCTTCTTTGGTGAAATTTCTGTTCATGTCTTTTGCCCATTTCATGATTGGATTATTTGTTTCTTTGCTTTTGAATTTAATAAGTTCTTTATAGATCTTGGATACTAGCCCTTTATCTGATAGGTCATTTGCAAATCTCTTCTCCCATTCTGTAGGGTGTCTTTTAGGTTTGTTGACTGTTTCTTTTGCTGTGCAGAAGCTTCTTATCTTGATGAAGTCCCAATAATTCATTTTTGCTTGTCTCCCTTGCCTTCATGGATGTATCTTGCAAGAAGTTGCTGTGGCCAAGTTCAAAAAGGGTGTTGCCTGGGTTCTCCAAGAAGCTCCTAGTATTCTAATCCAGGCTGAAGGGCCAGCTAGTGTGCCCGCAAGCAGACCTGATGTCACTGACCTCATCTCCTTTTCTCTCTCTGAGGGAAATTCTTGCTGCTTTTTATCACCACGACATGATGAGAGTAGACAAATCTTAAGACACTTTGATCAAAGGAACTTTGTTCTCTGGCATTTCTTTTAAGACCATCTGTGACAGGTCAGGCAGCTAATGATAATAAGAAGTTTCATCTGGTAGGGTGGACAGGGAGGGTGGTGAGCATAGCCAGGACTCCTCAAGAGCAACCATGTGCGGTGCTTACATGAAACCTAACAGTAGGTAACAAGGCACAGCAATCCTGCGTCTGTGGACAAGTCCTCTGGAAGAGGTTTCATGATGTTGGTGGCGCCGCTGTCCTTCTGAGGTTAGTTGATGAGTCATCCCATCCTCTCTGGACCTCACCTTCACCAACAACATCCCCACCCCCTCTCCATGGCACGGTGACTCCCAAAGAGGTGGTGTGTTGGAATGGGCTGTCCTAAAATGAGCCCAAACATAAAACAGGAAAATGCAGCTGGATGTCCAGTGGATCCTGTTTTGTTTACCCAAGGAAGGTCCAAGCTCAGCTGGGCTGATGGAGCCGCACCTGCCCAATCGGGGCTCAGTTGCCTACCCAGGCGGTACATGCTCCTTCCATTTGTGATTGTTTTCTACATACAAACCGTTTTTACACACTTGACCTCATTCAGTTTAGATGATCATCCTGTACATAGGCAGACCAGTGATCATTAAGGTCATTTATAAATGAAGACAAGTCCAGGCAGTAACTGACTCACCTAGGGGCATGCACCCCTGTAGTGATGGGAGGGTCAGAACAAGAATCCACATCCTCTTATCAAGGATCACCTGTCTCTAGCAGGCTTCATGGGTTGGTTAGGATTAGGTCAGGTTGTGAGTAGTGGACACCTAACCACAGAGATAAGAAGGTACCCCACCTCCACCGCCAAAAATTAAGAAGTGCCAAGGTGCTAGTTGAAGGCTGATATGTTGGATCCATGAGCCTCAGGAATCCAGATCCCTATCTTGTTTACTCCACTGTCCTAACCTGGTTCCATCCTCACAGTCCCAAATGGCTGCTGAACAGGCCATTGCATTAGCATTTTGGGCAGCAAAGAAGGAGAAAGGGAGGAAGAAGAGTTCATCAGTTCCCTTTTTTAAGGGGCCTTCCTGGAAGTCCCGCATAACACTTCCACTTAAAGTTCATTGGCAAGACTTAGTTGCAAGGAAAACTGGGAAATGCAGTCTTTTATTTGGGGAGGCACTGCGGGCAGCTAAAATCAGGGTTCTGCTACTAGGAGAAGAGAAGGAATACTGAGGTAGGCAACTGGCAGTCTTGGCCACATTCCCTGCTCCCCTTCCTTTTGGTGTTACAGTCATCCACTCATCAACATTCCAGCACCTGCTATGTGTGGTGGGAAAAGGGGTCCCAGTGAAAACAAGCTCTGGCCCTCGAGGCAGTCAGAGTCTGGTGGTGGGAGTATCTCTCAGTCAGTGAGATGTTAGAGGTTTGGGTGGTGGGGGCTCCGAGGCCAGGGAGTGAGGTGCTGGGAATGTGGGACAGAGCTATAGAAGACACGGCGGGGACCTGAGACAGCGTGGGGGTCTCATCACAGGGAGAAAAGGCCAAGGCACGCGGGAGCTCGAACAAGTGTGTAGGATCTAACCCCCTCACACTCAGGGTGGGGGGGGCGGTGAGAGTGAGTGTGTGAGTGTATGTGTGAGAAATGAGTGTGACCATGTGTGAGTTGTGCATACATGCGTGAGATTGTGTCTGAGAGAGGCGTGTGCGTGAGATGCGTGTGTGACCATGAGTATATGTCGTGCAACAGTTGTGTGTGTGACTGTGGGCGGGCTGTGAGTATGTGGGTGAGCTGTGAGGGTGTGACCATAGGAGAATTTTGTGCATGTGAGAGTCGTGTGTGAGAGAGATGCGTGGGGGGGTGTGAGACGCCTTGTGAGTGTGTAAGACTGTGAGAGAGAGTGGTGTGTGTGAGCCCATGTGAGAGTTGTGAGTTTATGTGTGAAATGTGAGTGCGTGAGCTGCGTGGCAGAGGCGTGCATGTCGTGTGAGGTGTGTGGGAGCGTGCGTGCGTGCGACACGTGGCTGTGTGACGGAGGTGCGTGTGTTGGGAGGAAGGGGAGCAGAATGGCAGGAAGGACGGGCGTGAGGCAGGGCCAGGAAGGGGGAGGACAGCCAGGCCGGGCTTCCTGCGGGGCGGGAAGACGCCCTTCCCCGTCTAAGCTGTGGGGTATCACTTGTCCCACTGAGGGCGTGTGGCCTTCCAGGGCCCACAGGGGAAGCCGCCCCCCCACACTGGACGTGGTGACAGCCGGGCCCTGGGGCCTCTGACGGGTCACCCATCCTCACCCCCAGCCTGGCGCCTTCGTTCCTGGGCTCCTGGGCCAGGCCTTCAGGCTGCTCTACTGAGATGTCCTCATGGGGAAGGCTTGGGGACACTGCCCCGCTCTGACCCAGTCCCCAGTCCTTCTCCGCTCCTGAACCTTCCTCCCCGCCTCTCTCCCTGCGGCCTAGGCTCCCTAAAACTGCTAGCACCTTCCCTTCAGGGAGCCCAGCGGCTGCTGGTCGGTGTGGACCCCACTGACCCCTGATGGGGGATCCTGAGGGGACACGGGGCAGGGCCAGCTGACCCTTCCTCGGGCTGAGACTCTTGCTTGTGCTCCCTCGGAACCTCCGAGAAAGCACTTAAAGGCTGAACCCTTCCATCTTGGGCTCGCTCCCTGGATCAGCTACTCTGGCACCCGACAGCTGGGCTCCCTCCCAGCTCGGCCGAGCTGCTGACACCCAGGCACCCCGAGGCGGGGAGACGCCACCGAGGTTCAGGGGCACAGGGAGGAAGGTGCGTCCACCTGAGCGGAGAAGGCGAGGAAGAGGGGATTGCGGAGCTTGGCCCCTGGGGACTCTGGTCACCACACTGGGTCCCCGCTGCCCCCGCAGCCCCCCCACATTGGGAACAGAAGGCCTTGTGCCAAACCAGAGGGGAAACCAAGGCCAGCAGCGGGGCTTCCAGGAGCCTCAGTGCCTGGTCCCCAGATGCCCCCATCCGTCCCCTTGCCCCCCTGCAGCCTTGATCATGCTCCTGCTTCCTCCCACCAGAGAAACCTCCCCTTCCGTCCTGCCCTCCCCTGGGCTCCCGGGGTCTCCCCCCCCAACCTCGGGAGGTTGTGGCCTGCTGGGGAGCTGGCCTCACAGGACACTTCTTCTACAGTGTTCCAGTTAGCAGCCGTGTTTTCTGGGAAAGTACCTCCAAATTTGAGCCAATGGAAAAAAAACAAAAACAAACAAACAAACAAAAACAAAACAAAAAACACAACAAATCTGAGCCAATGGGACAAAGTGAATTGGAAAAAAAGAATCCATACATCAGCGAGTGTCCCAAACACTGGGAAGCACAAGGAAAATACTCAACACATGATTTGAAAACTTGCCGGTTATTCTTAACCAGCACTTGGTTCAGTGACGTTTCTGCCCTGGCTTTGTAGACACCACCTCCCCCACACGCACACACACGCACACACTTGAAATAATAATGCAAGTGGCACCATTTCTACCCCTCCCAGCCCCGCAGCTCACCGCAGCCCGGCTTCTGCCCCCATCATGCCGCTCACGCTGCCCCCTGAACCCCGGCCCCCAGCCACTCCGAACCAGGACTCGTGCCCACACCCCCTTTCCATCCACAGGAGCGAAGGGTATGGGCCCCAGGGCTGATCTATGGAGCCTAACCTCTGTCTCTGCCTCCTGCCACCTGGGGGCCTTAGACGGGGCGATGCACCTGCGTGCCTCAGTTTCCTTATTTTGAGCAAGGGATAATGACAGCCGGTGGAGGTAACAGAAATAAAGCACGTGGGGGAGTAAGAGCCGAGAGAGGAGTCATGCCACCCCCCTGTCTCCTGATTGTCATCCTCCCACCCTGGATGTGCTTTCCCAGACTCAGCTTCCTGGGGCTCATCTCCCTCTGTTTAAAGCTCAAAAGAAGGGGCGCCTGGGTGGCTCAGTCAGTGAAGCGTCTGCCTTCGGCTCCGGTCATGATCTCAGGGTCCTGGGATCAAGCCCCATATCGAGCTCCCTGCCCAGCAGGGGGTCTGCTTCTCCCTCTCTCCCCCTCCCCACTGCTTGTTCTCTCTCTCTCTCTCTCTCTCAAGTCAATCAACCAATCTTCAATAAAAAAAATATATAAAGCTCAAAAGAAGGTCCAAGGACCACCTCATTGGGACCCTCTGAGGCTGTTCACAGCACAGATTCCCGGTCTCTCCCACATGTTGTGAAGCGGGGGTGGGGGGGTCCTGGAGTCTGGCCCAGGAATGTGCATTTTAAACTGTCTCTCTCGTGTGTGCTCACAGGGGAGAACCCATCCTCAGTTCTCCTTTCGCTGCGGACTATCATCCCCCGACTTCCCTCTGACACACAGGCGACCTGCACGGGACAGTGATGTCAAGCAGCATCCGTGTAATCAAGTCAGGGGAGACACTCTGCTGTCGAGGCCCAGGCATCTGGAATTCGTCGGGAGTGAGTCATTTAGACGGCTGCGTTTCCCTAGAGATGATGATTTGGACACTGTCTGGGGAGAGGTGACCTCTTTCTAAAGCACCCGGGATTTTTTTGTTGGAACTATTCGGTTCCTGAAATACATTACAGGTGTCTCGGCCTCGTGAAGCAGAGGACTTGAACACAGTAGAGCCTTTCCTTAGGCTCTACGATGACTAAGGTCATTGTGAACATAACGTCCTCTTGTGTGGTGTTCCCGGTGTGGGGCGGGGGCGATCGTACGGTGAGTTCTCAGGACCCACCTGCTTGGGCAAGACCACTTCTCTTGCTCTAAGGTACTTCAATACATGGTAAGCTTGAAACCAATGAAAAGGTGTTAGGACGTGTCTAATTAGAGATTAAAGAGGATCTGTGTAAGGGATCAAGGGGCTTCCCTGTGGGTAGAGGACACAGATTTCGGTTTATGCTCTCTGAAACATCTCTCAGCTATGGGGTGGTGCTGGTGGTGGTGGTGGTGGAGGTGGTCTCCTTATGGATTTGCTCACAATTATGGTCCAGAGAGGTGCTAGCTCTCCATGGGGCGGGGGTGTCCCGGTTGTGGGCTTTCCCAATCTATCCACCGACATTCGCTCATGCATGCCTGCATCCAACCAACCGATTCTTTAAACTCAAACTATAAATCTACTGACGTCAAGTGTATGGAGTGGGAGCATCAGTAACTCCAAGTGGTGTTAATCGTCTCCTCCTAGTGGTAGAAGACAGTATATGAGAATGGGGACTGGAAAAACAATAACAAAAACTCGTGTGTACAAAAAAACAAATAAACAAAACAAAACAAAACAAAAAAAAAACCCACGGGTGCAGTCAATGTTAGGGTCAATCTTTACATCATCTTCTACCAAATTTTCCAAGATGACCCCACGTTCCACGATTTCCAAAACCAAGTTTTAAGTCCCCCTAGAAAAGCACCTGTGTTTAAAATAAACATGACCACCTACTGCTTAGGCATATTTAGATTCTCCAGGAAAACAGCCACCCTCCTCGGATTTATGAGCACACAGCAGGGAGTGCACGTGGGAGGGAGGGTGCCCAGAGGTACCAGGTGAGCTGCCTGGTATCCCGCCAGGCATGCTGGGAGCCAGTGATGCCTTAGACCTGCAGAGAGAGAAAGAAGCAGAGTTCCCAGACCAGGGTGGGTGGGTCGCCTGCAGGGCTGCAGAGGGCACTCCTGACAAAGGCAGGAGGGTTGGCCATGGAACCAGAGTCAGTTCTGGCTCCACCTGAGCAAGTCAGGGAAGTAGGGAAGGGGCAGGGTGCAGAAATGCTGGGGCGTTACCCTTCTGTTCTGGCACCTGTTCACGTTCCATGAGACCCAGGCCACATTGACTATTTGGGGATTTGTAGCTTGTTGGGTCAAGATCAATTCTGTACTTAGAATTTGGTCCTATGTGAACTCTGCTTTCTAAATTGTGATTAAGAGTATCTAGCAATCACAGTAAAACTTAAGAAAAATAGAATTCTTTTTTAAATTTTTACTTATTTTTTTAAGATTTTGCTTATTTATTTATGAGAGACACACAGAGAGAGGCAGAGACATAAGCAGAGGGAGAAGCAGGCTCCCTGTGGGGAGCCTGATGCAAGATTTCATCCCAGGACCCCGGGATCATGACCTGAGCCAAAGCAGATGCTCAACCACTGTGCCACCCAGGGGCCCCTATTTATTTTTAGAGATTTTATTTATTTATTTGAGAGAGGGAATGAACCAGAGAGAATATGAACAGGGGGAGGGACAGAGGGAGAGGGAGAAGCAGACTCCCCACTGAGTAGGGAGCCCGATGTGGGGCTCGATCCCAGGACCCCAAGATCACCCCAGGATCATGACCAGAGCCGAAGGCACTCAACTGACTTAGGCACCCAGGCACCCCTAGAATTCCTTTTACGCCTCGTTTAAAATTCAAAGTTCCACCAATCTGGGCCACAGTGGGTTGAACATCTATTAATATACAGTTGGACCCTGAGCAACGCAGAGGTTAGAGGTGCCAAACCCCTGTGTAATAAAAAATCCACCTGTTTTAACTTTTGCCTCCTCAAAACAATAGCCTACTGTTAAACAGAAGTCTTACCAACTAATGTAAATAGTTGATTAGCACATGGTTTGCATATGTATTGCATAATGTATTCCTGAAGTAACCTAGAGGAAAAAACGTTAAGAAAATCATGGAAAATGCATTTACAGCGCTGTACTATATTTACTGAAAAAATAAAAGCTGCTTCTGAGCCCCCCCGTTCAAACCCATGTGGTTCAAGGGTCGGTTGTACACTCATGCAAATTTTCCATGGGGCCACCAGCAAAGGGACCAAATCACACATTGCACCGACCAGATGTACGGCTAGGGTTCCGGGTTCCTCATCCCACATGCACGCTGATCTCGAGGGAAGTGAGACAACACACATCTTTTAATAGAGGTCTCAGCCTGTTAGGTGCTGAGTTCAAAAATCTTAGTAGCGCTCCTCTTAAATCTGGGGGTCTCCTTGGCTCAGCCCCCCTTCAGCTCTTATCAGCAAATCCCAAAGAGCAAACCAGGGGAGAAGTTGGAGGACATTAGCTCTTACTCTTTCAGGACAGGACTTGGTGGCATGAGTTCTTCCCAGCCTCCCAGCCAGTGTGGCCAGAGGGCCTCACCCTGTAGCCTTCCCCACAAGGACCTTCAGGGGTCCGCCGAGGTGCCAATACTCTTTGGGCAAGCGAGCGCGCAGCTTCCCTCCACCCCAACCATGAAAACACAGCAGAAGGCAGGCAAGAGAGGAGCAGTGTGTGGGGCGGCCAGCAGGGCAGAGGGGGGCAGGCTGGGGAGGTCAGTGGGGCAGAGGGGGGCAGGCTGGGGAGGACAGACAGCTGAGCTTCCATCCCTAGAGCAGACGCCTCTTCTGTGGCCCAGGGTCCATCCCCTGTGACCTGGCACCCAGAGCTCAGAGAGGCTGGGAGGGGTGTGGGCTTGCTGAACGGCCTCCCCTCACAACACGGGGGTGGGGGGTGTCTGTGCGAGACAGAAAGCCTTTGGCTTATTCCAGAGACGGAGACATGCTTTTTACAAAGGTATTTTATTTCAGTAAATAAAATAGTGGTTCTTTTAAGAGCATAAAAAAATTGATATAATTTTAAGTTAACCGTACAGGCAGGGAGTTGATCCTGTGACACATCATCCAATAACCGTCTCCTCTGTCTTCTCAGCTGGAATCCACTCAAGCTGACATGTAAATTGCAAATTCTAGAAAGGAAGACCGAAAGGATGAGCAGGAAATGTCTGTCTTAGCTGCTTAGCATTAGCCCTCACGCTCAGCATCTCAATGTGGCAAACAGAAACCACTGAAGTTTTATTCACGAACATATTTTCAGCCTCACGATGTTCTGAACATCTACAAGTCCCCCTTGTTTAAAACCGGGCTCGAGGCTGGAGAGAAAAGGAAGTGGCAACCCTGCCGCCACCCTGAGGGCCTAGGTGGATGCCTGAGGGAGGGGAGAGCATGTAGGGCCCCTGCTCGATCTTTCCTTCCTCTTCTCTAAGGCACCACACAAGGACTCTGCCTGGGGCACAAATGCAACCTGCAACCTTTCAAAGAGAACTGCCCTCCCTGGCCTGGGTTACTCCTGCAGGGCTCCCTCTTTGCTCACCCTTGCTGACCCTGTAAGTTTCAGTCAGGAAAGCACCTCTCCCAAAAAAAAACAAGGTTCCCTGACAGGAGCTTCTTGAGCCTGCCCGAAGCAGACAGCCTGCCAAGGACTGGCATGGGCTGATGGGCAGTGTCCTGGTGGGCAGTGGCAGAGGAGGGGGTAGGCAGTGTCCTGGTGGGCAGTGGCCAGGTGGGTGGTGAAGCAGTGGGAAGTGGCCTGGTGCACAGTGGTGCAGTGGGGAGTGGCTGGCGGGGCAGTGGCCAGGTGGGCAGTGGTTCCGTGTGCAGTGGTGTGGTCGGCAGTGCAGTGGAAAGTTGCGGGGTGGGCACTGGTTGGGTGAGCAGTACCCAGGTGGGCAATGGCGCAGTGGGAAGGTAGGCAGTGGTGCAGTGGGCAGTGGTGTGGTGTGCTTGGGTGCCTTAGGTGGTGGTGCAGTAGCCTGGTGGGCAGTGGTGCAGTGGCCTGGTGGGTAGTGGTGCAGTGGCTAGTGGCTTGGTATGCAGTGATTCAGTGTACAGTGGTTCAGTGGGCAGTGGACTAGTGGGTAGTGGTGCAGCATGAAGTGGTGCAATGGTGCAGTTGTGCAGTGGCCTGGTGGGCAGTGGTGCAGTGGCCTTGTGGATAGTGGTGAAGTGGGCAGTGGTGTGGTGGGTAGTTGTGGGGTGGGTGTGGTGCAGTGGGCAGTGGCCTGGTGGACAGTGATGCAGTGTGCAGTGGTGCACTGGCCAGTGGTGCAGTGGCTAGAGGCCTCATGTGCAGTGATTCATTGTGCGGTGGTGTGGTGGGCAGTGGTTCTGTGGTCAGTCATGCAGTGGTGCAGTTTGCAGTGCTGTGGTGGTCTTCAGTGCCTTGGGCAGTGGTGCAGTGGGTGGTGGGCAGTGGTTCAGTGACTCGGTGTGCAGTTTTGGGGTGGGGAGTGGTGTAATGCTAGTGGCCTTTGTGCAGTTATTTGGTGTACAGTGTCATGATATACAGTGATTCTAGGTGCAGTGGTGCACTGCTGCAGTGTACAGAGGGTGTTGGGCAGCAGTGCAGTGGTTCAGTGTGCAGTGGTGTGTTGGGCAGTGGTGCATTGCTAGTGGCCTGGTGTACAGTTATTCAGTGGGCTGTGGTGTGGTGGGCTTGAGGGCCATATAGAGTGGTGCAGTGGGTGGTGGGCAGTGATGCAGTGATTCAGTGGGCTGTGGTGCGGTGGGCTTGAGGGCCATGTAGAGTGGTGCAGTGGGTGGTGGGCAGTGGTGCAGTGACCCAGTGTGCAGTTTCGGGATAGACAGTGGTACAGTGCTAGTGGCCTTTGTGCGGTGATTCAGTGTGCAGTGGTGCACTGGTGCAGTGTACAGTGGCTGTTGGGCAGTAATGCAGTGATTTATTGTGCAATGGTGCGGTGGGCTTGGTTGCCTTGGGCAGTGGTGCAGTGGTGCATTGGCCTGTGGGCAGTGGTGCAGTGCCTAGTGGCCTTGTGTGCAGTGATTCTGTGTGCGGTGGGCTTGTGGGGCGTGGACAGTGCTGCAGTGGCTGGTGGTCAGTGGGGCAGTGATTCAGTGTGCAGTTTAGGGGTGGGCAGTGATGCAGTGCCAGTTGCCTTTGTGCAGTTTTTCTGAGTGCAGTAGCGCAGTGGCGCATTGTACAGTGTGCAGTGCTACGGCAGGCTTGTGTGCCTTGGAAGTTATGCAGTGGCCTAGTGGGCAGTGGTGTAGTGCCTAGTGGCCTGGTGCAGTGGGGAGTGGTGCAGTGCTGCAGTGGCCTGGTGGGCAGTGGTGCAGTGCCTAGTGGCCTGATGTACATTACTCATTGTGCAATGGTGCGTTGGGTTTGTGGGCTGTGGAGAGTGGTTTAGTGCCTGTTGGGCAGTGGTGCAGTGATTCAGTGTGCAGTTTTGGGGTGGGCAGTGTTGCAGTTCTAGTGGCCTATGTGCAGTGATTTGGTGTGCAGTGGCATGATGTGCAGTGATTCAGGTGCATTGGTGCAGGGGTTAGTGTGCACTGGCTGGTGGGCAGTGGTGCAATGATTCAGTGTGCAGTGTGCAGTGGTGTGGTGGGCTTGGGTGCCTTGGGCAGTCGTGAAGTGGTGCAGTGGCCTGGTGGCCAGTGGTGCGGAGAGCTTTTGGGGCCATGGAGAGTGGTGCAGTGGCTGATGGGAAGTGGTCCACTGATTCAGTGTGCAGTGGTACAGTGGGCTTGGGTGCCTTGGGCAGTGGTGGTGGTGCAGTGGACTGGAGGGCAGTGGTGCAGTGACTCATTGTGCAGTGGTTTTTGGGCAGTGTTGCAGTGCTAGTGGCCTTTGTGCAGTTATTGGTGTGCAGTAGAACACTGCTGCAATGTACAGTGGCTGTTCAGCAGTGTTGCAGTGATTCAGTGTGCAGTGGTGGGTTGGGAAGTGGTGCGGTGGGCTTGGGTGCCTTGGGCAGTCATGCAGTGGCCTGGTGGCCAGTGGTGCAGTGCTAGTGGGCTTTGTGCAGTGATTCGGTGTGCAGTGGTGCACTGGTGCAGTGATTCAGCGGGCAGTCATGTGGTGGGCAGTGGTGCAGTGGGCTTGGGTGCCTTGGGCAGTGCTGCAGTGGTGCAGTAGCCTGGTGGGCAGTGGTGTAGTGCCTAATGGCCTTGGGTGCAGTTATTCAGTGAGCAGTGGTGCGGTGTGCTTGGCGGCCATGGACAGTGGTGCAGTGTTAGCAGCCTTTGTGCAGTTATTTGGTGTGCAGTGGTGAATGTGCACTGGCTAGGGGGCAGTGGTGCAGGATTTAGTGACACAGTGTGCAGTTTCAGGGTGGCCAGTGGTGCAGTGCTAGTGGCCTTTGTGCAGTGACTTGGGGTTGCAGTGGCAGGGTGTGCAGTGATTCGGTGTGCAGTGGCCTACTTGGCAATGGTGCAGTGTGAAGTGGTGGGGTGGGCTTGGGGGCTGTGGACAGTGGTGCCGTGGCTGGTGGGCAGTGGTGTAGTGAGTCAGTGTGCAGTTTCTGGGTGGGCATGGTGCAGTGCTAGTGGCCTTTGTGCAGTTATTCGGTGTGCAGTGGCATGGTGTGCAGGTATTCAGTGTGCAGTCGTGCAGTGGGGCAGTGCCTGGAGGGTAGTGCCCTGGGGCGAAGTGGTGCAGTGTCTAGTGGCCTGGTGTGTAGTTATTCAGTGTGCAGTGGTGCAGTGGTCTTGGGGGCCATGGACAGTGGTGCAGTGGCTGGTGGGCAGTGGGGCAGTGATTCATTTTGCAGTCTCGGGGTGGGCAGTGGTGCAGTGCTAGTGACCTTTGTACAGTTACTTGGTGTGCAGTGGCAGGGTGTATAGTGATTTGGTGTGCAGTGGTGTAGTGGCTGGTGGGCAGTGGTGCAGTGATTCAGTGTGCAGTAGTGCGGTGGGCTTGGGTGCCTTGGGCAGTGGTGCAGTGGTTGGGTGGGCAGCGCCCTGGGGGAAAGTGCTACAATGTGCAGTGGCCTGTTCACCTGTGCTGCAATGTGCAGTGAAGCAGTCATGCAGTGGGCAGTGGTGCAGTGGGCAGTGTCCTGGTGTGCAGTGCATTGGTGGCAGTGGTGCAGTGGCCCATAGCAGGGTCAGCAGTGGCCTGGTGGTCAGTGCTGCAGTGGACTCATGGCCAGTGGTGCAATGGGATGTGGCCGGGTGGGCAATGGTTCCATGGTGCAGTGGCTAGTGGCCTGGTGTGCAGTGACTCAGTGTGCAGGGACTCAGTGTGCAGTGGTTCTGTGGTGCAGTGGCCTGGTGGATAGTGGTGCAGTGGTGCATTGTGCAGTGGTGTGTTGGGAAGTGGCCGAGTGGGCGGTGGCTTGGTGGGTGGTGGTGCAATGGGCAGTGGTGGAGTGGGCAGTGGCAGAGTAGGCGTAGGCAGTGGCCAGGTGGGTGGTGGTACAGTGGGCAGTGGCCTGGTGCACAGTGGTGCAGTGGGGAGTAGTTGGCAGGGCAATGGCCAGGTGGGCAGTGGTTCAGTACAGTGGTGCGGTTGGCAGTGCAGTGGGAAGTTGCGGGGTGGGCATTGGTTGGGTGAGCAGTACCCAGGCGGGCAGTGGTGCAGTGGGCAATGGTGTGGTGTGCTTGGGTGCCTTAGGTGGTGGTGCAGTGGCCTGGTGGGCAGTGGCTGGGTGGGTAGTGGTGCAGTGGCTAGTGGCCTGGTATGCAGTGATTCAGTGTACAGTGGTTCAGTGTACAGTGGTTCAGTGGGTAGTGGTGCAATGGTGCAGTTGTGCAGTGGTCTGGTGGGCAGTGGTGCAGTGGCCTTATGGATAGTGGTGAAGTGGGCAGTGGGGCATGGTGGGCAGTGGTGCGGTGGGTAGTTGTGCGGTGGGTATGGTGCAGTGGGCAGTGGCCTGGTGGACAGTGATGCAGTGTGCAGTGGTACACTGGCCAGTGGTGTGGTCGTGCTGTGGATAGAGGCCTCATGTGCAGTGGTGCAGTGGGCAGTGGTTCTGTGGTCAGTCATGCAGTGGTGCAGTGGCCTGCTGGGCAGTGCTGCAGTGGCCTGGTTGGCAGTATACAGGTGGAGAGTGGTGCAATGGGCAGTGCTCTGGTGGGCAGTGCTGCAGTGCCTAGTGACCTGGTGGTAGTTATTCAGTGTGCAGTGGTGTGCTGGGCTTGGGTATGTTGGTCAGTCATGCAGTGGAATGGTGGGTAGTGTTGCAGTGTGCTGTGGTGGGGTGGGCTTGGGGGCCATGGACAGTTGTGCAGTGGCTGGTGGGCAATGGTGCAGTGCCTAGTGGCCTGGTGTGCAGTTATTCAGTGTGGAGTGGTACGGTTGGCTTGGGTGCCTTGAGCAGTGGTGCCGTGGCTGGTGGGGAGTGGTGCAGTGAATCAGTGTTCAGTGGTGTGTTAGGCAGTGGTGCAGTGATGGCATCCTTTGTGCAATTACTGATGTGCAGTAGCGCACTGCTGCAGTGTACAGTGGATGTTGGGCAGTGTTGCAGTGACTCAGGTGCAGTGATGGGTTGGGCAGTGGTGTGGTGGCCTTGGGTGCCCTGGGCAGTGGTGCAGTGGCCTGGCGGGCAGTGGTGCAGTGACTCAGTGTGCAGCTTCAGCGTGGGCAGTGGTGCAGTGCTAGTGGCCTTTGTGCAATGATTCTGCGTGCAGTGGTGCGCTGGTGCAGTGTACAGTGGCTGTTCAGCAGTGGTGCAGTGATTCAGTGTGCAGTTGTGTGGTGGGCAGTGGGCTTGGGTGCCTTGGGCAGTGCTGCAGTGACTCAGTGTGTAGTTTGGGGGTGGCAGTGTTGCAGTCCTAGTGACCTTTTTGCAGTGATTTTGTGTGCAGTGGCATGATGTGCAGTGATTCGGGGTGCAGTGGTAGTGTGCACTGGCTTGTGGGAAGTGGTGCAAAGATTTGGTGTGCAGTGGTGCAGTGGGCTTAGATGCCTTGGGCAGTGGTGCAGTGGACTTGTGTGCAGTTATTCAGTGTATAGTGGACTGGTCTTCTGTGCTGCAATGTGCAGAGATGCAGTGGTGCCGTGGCCTGGTGGACAGTGATGCAGTGACTCTGTGCAGTTTCAGGGTGGGCAGTGGTGCAGTGCTAGTGGCCTTTGTGCAGTGATTTGGTGTGCAGTGTGCACTGGTGCAGTGTACAGAGGGTATTGGGCAGTGGTGCAGTGATTCATTGTGCAGTCATGCGGCGGGCAGTGGCGCGGTGGGCTTGGGTGCCTGGGGCAGAGCTGCAGTGGGCAGTGCCTGGTGGGTAGTGGTGCCGTGATTCATTGTGCAGTCATGCGGTGGCAGTGGCGTGGTGGGTTTGGGTGCCTGGAGCAGAGCTGCAGTGGGCAGTGCCTGGTGAGTAGTGGTGCCGTGTGCAGTGGCTGGTGGGCAGTGGTACGGTGGGCTTGGGTGGCTTGGGCAGAGGTGCAGTGTACTTGTGTGCAGTTCTGCAGTGTGCAGTGGACTGGTCTTCTGTGCTGCAGTGAGGCAGTGAGGCAGTGGTAAGTGGCCGGGTGGGCAGTATACAGGTGGAGAGTGGTGCAGTGGTCAGCACCCTGGTTGGCAGTGGTGCAGTGCTAGTGGCCTTTGTGCAATGATTTGGTGTGCAGTGGCAGGGTGTACAGTGGTTCAGTTGTTCAGTGTGCAGTGGATGGTGGGCAGTGGTGCAGTAATTCAGTGTGCAGTGCCCTGCTTGGCAGTGGTGCAGTGTGAAGTGGTGGGGTGGGCTTGGGGGCCGTGGCTGGTGGGCAGTGGTGCAGTGATTCAGTGTGTAGTTTCAGGGTGGGCGTGGTGCGGTGCGAGTGGCCTTTGTGCAATTATTCAGTGTGCAGTGGCATGGTGTGCAGTGACTAGCTGAGCAGTTGTGCAGTGTGCAGTGGTGCAGTGACTCAGTGTGCAGTGGTGCAGTGTGCAGTGGTGTGGTTGGCTTGGGCCCCTTGGGCAGTGGTGCGCTGATTCAGTGTGCAGTGGTGTGGTGGGCTTGGGGGCTATGAAGACTGGTGCCGTGGCTGGTGGCCAGTGGTGCATTGATTCAGGGTGCAGTTTCGGGGTGGACAGTGGTGCAGTGCTAGTGGCCTTTGCGCAGTTATTTGGTGTGCAGTGGTGCAGCAACTGGTGGGCACTGGTGCAGTGATTCGGTGTTTAGTGGTGCAGTGGGCAGTGGTGAAGGTGGGCTGGGGTACTTTGGGCAGTGGTGAAGTGGTACGTGGATGGGTGAGCAGCAGTGCAGTGGCCTGGTGGGCATTGCCCTAGTGGGTAGTGGTGCAGTGCCTAGTGGCCTGGCGTGCAGTGATTCAGTGTGCAGTGCTGTGGTGGGCTTGGGTGCCTTGGGCAGTGGCACAGTGTGCAGTGGTGCAGTGGTAGGTGGCCGGGTGGGCAGTGGCACAGTGATAGGTGGCCAGGTGGGCAGGATACAGGTGGAGAGTGAGGCAGTGTGCAGTGGGGCATTGTGCAATGGTGCCATGGGCAGTTTTGCGGTGAGCAGTTCCCTCATGGGCACTGGTGCAGTGGGCCGTGGCCTTGTGTGCAGTTATTCCATGTTGCAGTGCTGCAGTGTGCAGTGGATTGGTCATCTGTGCTGCAATGTGCAGTGAGGCAGTGCTGCAGTGGTCAGTGGTAGGTGGCCAGGTAGGCAGTATACGGGTGGAGAGTGGTGCAGTAGGCATTGCCCTGGTGGGCAGTGGTGCAGTGCTAGTGGTCTTTGTGCAATTATTTGGTGTGCAGTGATGCAGTGGCCTAGTCATCTGTCCTGCAATGTGCAGTGAAGCAGTCATGCAGTGTGCAGTGGTCGGTGGCCGGGTGGGCAGTTGTGCGGTGGAAAGTGGCCAGTTGGGCAGTATACAGGGGGAGAGTGGCACAGTGGGCAGTGCCCAGTGGCCTTGTGTGCAGTTATTCATTCTGCAGTGGTGAAGTGATTCAGTGTGCAGTGGGGAGTGGTGCAGTGGTGCAGTGGCCTGGTGGGTAGTGGTGCAGTGCCTAGTGGCCTGGTGTACATTATTCAGTGTGCAGTGGTGCAGTGGGCTTGGGGATGTGGAGAGTGGTGCAGTGGCCTGGTGGGCAGTGGTGCAGTGACTCAGTGTGCAGTTTTGGGGTGGGCAGTGGTGCAGCGCTAGTGGCCTTTGTGTAGTGATTCAGTGTGCAGTGGCATGATATTTAGTGATTCGGGGGTGCAGTGGTGCAGTGGTGAATGTGCGCTGGCTGGTGGATAGTGGTGCAGTGGAACAGTGGGTTTGGGTGCCTTGGGCCGTGGAGAGTGGTGCAGTGGCCTGGTGGGCAGTGGTGCAGTGACTAAGTGTGCAGTTTGGGGATGGCCAGTGGTGCAGTGCTAGTGGCCTTTGTGCAGTGATTTGGTGTGCAGTGTACAGTGGCTGTTGGGCAGTGATGCGGTGATTCATTGTGCAGTGGTGCGGTGGGCAGTGGTGTGGTGGGCTTGGTTGCCTTGGGCAGTGGTGCAGTGGCCTGTGGGCAGTGGTGCAGTGCCTAGTGGCCTGGTGTGCATTGATTCTGTGTGCGGTGGTGTGGTGGGCTTGTGGGACGTGGACAGTGCTGCAGTGCTGGTGGTCAGTGGGGCAGTGATTCAGTGTGCAGATTCAGTGGGCAGTGATGCAGTGACAGTTGCCTTTGTGCAGTTTCTCTGTGTGCAGTGGCACGGTGCATTGTACAGTGTGCAGTGCTATGGTGGACTTGTGTGCCTTGGAAGTTGTGCAGTGGCCTGGTGGGCAGTGGTGTATTGCCTAGTGGCCTGGTGTGCAGTTATTCAGCGTGCAGTGGTGCGGTGGGCTTGGGTGCCTTGGGAAGTGGTGCAGTGGCCTGGTGGGCAGTGGTGCAATGGGCAGTGGTGGAGTGGGCAGTGGCAGAGGAGAGCGTGGGCAGTGGCCTGGTGGGCAGTTTTGGGGTGGGCAGTTGTGCAGTGGGCAGTGGCCTGGTGTGCAGTGGTACACTGGACAGTGGTGCGGTGGGCAGTGGCCAGGTGGCAGTAGTGCGGCAGGCAGGGCCAGAGGAGAGTGTGGGCAGTGGCCTGGCAGCACGGTGTGCAGTGGTGTGGCAGGTAGGGCCAGAGGAGGGGGTTCTGGGCCTGCCGGAGGCCCAGACGGCTGCAGTGATTGTCACAGTGCACTTCCCTGCATTCAGCGTTGAGGCCCGGGGGCGCATGCCTGCCCTGGGTTCAAATCGGACTCTGCTCTTCACCAGGTAGAGCGCTGGCCCTCTCTCAAGCCGGGCAGCTCTCCCAGAGCTGTCGAAGGAGTAACACCACCGTCCAAGAAATGCCGAGCAAAATGCTAGCACGCATCATGCGGCATGAGTACTGCCGTTATGACTGCTAAGCGCGCCTTTAACCCCACAGCGCTGAAAATTCTCTACGGGAATTCGGATGTTTCCAATGTTCGGAAGTGGCATCGCAGGGCGGAGAGGGTTCTGGAGATCACAGCTTCCCGAAGCCCAGGGAGACAGGGCTGTGTAAGATACTCCCCCCCCCCCGCCCCCATCACTGGGTTTTCAAAACAACAGATGTCCTCACCCAACCAGACTTAACGGAATCCCTCGGGGCCAGGGCCTGGAAATCTGCACTTCTATCAATTCTGATCCATTAGCCAAGTTTGGGGACCGTGATCTAGAAACCCCTGCCACTGTATTTGAATCCTCTAATTTTTAGAGAAGCACAGATTTCAACCCGACAAATGAATTAGCTCAGCAAGTGAGAATTAAGGGATGTGCTGTCAGAGGCTTGGTCTGTAATGAGGGTTTAGCAACAACTTCCGCTGCCTTAACTCAACAGGCGGGGTCCCGGCACCTCCCGTGGGCTCTGTGATAGGCCCAGGACTGGTGATGAGCAAGACTTCATGCCCGGGGGAGAGGCTGTTGGGAAGGGCCCTCTGGGACTAACAGGCAAAGGCGGAGGGGGGAGGAAGTCAGGTCAAAGAATGGCCTGCGGGACTGTGGGGAGTGGCCCCTGGAGGGCACGCATGGGGCCTGGCTGAGGACAGGCGGGGAAGGGATTCTGATGCCATTCCTGGGAGTCAAACTTCATCCCGAAGATACAGCAGGGTCTCCTAACCTTAGGTGCAGGCATGGGTTGCAAAAGACCTGCGACCCCCTCCTCCTCCCAACTCCTGTCTGCAATTTTAGGTACAACTGTAGGGGTTTCTAGTATGTCTGCTTCTGTGGGGAGAAGGTCCACAGCTTTCAGGGAATTCTCAGGGGTCTGGAGACCCAGGGCTCATTAAGTACCACTGCCCCCCCATCCCCATAAGGGAGCAGCAATGCCCACCCTCCCATTCCCTCATAAGGAAGCAGCACTGCGCACCCCTCCCAACCCCCCTAAGACAGTAGCACTGCCCCCTGCCTCACTCCCCCCATAAGGGAGCAACAGGCTTGGAGCCGAGGCAGGGACAACCATCTGCGTGCCCTGGCTCCTCTGCACCCAGGGCGCAAGGGTCGGGGTCTGCGCACCTCACCTCCTACAGGTGGGTGTTCACATCGGACAGCAAGAGGGTCTCATGCAGCCTCAGACCCAAGGGACGAGCCCACCCGAGCCCACCATATCCTTCGACGGTGCAAAGTCCCCGTACCTTTGATTCCCCTTCAGTTATCCTTCTTCTCTGACTGCTTCTTTTTCTCGGCTTCCAGTTTTTGCTGTTTGGCTTCCAACCTTTTCCTTTGGTATATTTTGACTCCGGCAAATGCCAGGCAGAGAATTAAGGTTTTCGCTGCCAAGATATACAGCAGCAGGGGCACGTGTTCAAGGACCTTAAGGAAGAAAGCAAGCGACATAGAACATTCTAAACGCTCTATTATTGATAAGAAATGTTTCTTTCATGTTCCTTCATCTAACAAACCTTGACTGTACACCTGTTAGGTAACAGGCACCAGGCTAGGTGCTGGGGCTTCGCCAGGGACCAGGACAGACAAGGTCCCCGGCCCCACGCCAGCGTGCCCTCCGTCACTCCCTCGAGGCTGGCTTCGCCGGAGAGCCACCCGTGGACCGCAGACATAACTCTGGTCTCTCACAACAGGACCCTGCACTTTGCCAGGCCCCCAGGCCCTCTGCTGCTGAGGCAGCACCTTTATCCAGAGAAAGGAGCCGAGTCAGCGGGCCTGGGGGATGGCTCTGCTCTGCCACAGAGAGACCACACGACCTGGGTCAGTCGCTTCTTGACTTTCTGAGCTTCTGTCTCTTCAAGGGAGGCTGGACCAGACCTTCCTTCCGCAGTCTCCAACTTCAGCAGGCTTACAATTTCCTCTTGGTTGTGGCTACTCATTAGCACTGGGATTTGAAGGTAAAATAAATATAAAAGGACAATAAAATTCAAAACATGAGGGGTCCCTGGGTGGCTCAGTTGCCTCTTGATCTCAGCTCAGGTCTTGATCTCAGGGCTGTGAGTTCAAGCCCCGGGTTGGGCTCCACACTGGGTGTGGAAACTACTTAAAAAAAAAAAAAATTCAAAACATTGGAATTACTATTTATTAACCGTTCTTATAATTTCCTGTTAGAGGGAAGCTTTAACCCATGGGCTAAAATGATGTCTGGGAAATAACTATGGATTTGAATTACTCTCTGTACCTGCAGGTGCACTATTATGACAGTCTGTATAGCACAACAGTATCTCAAGGCAAATACTATACTTGGTTTATTCTTTTATTTTTTAAAGATTTTATTTATTTATTCATGAGAGACACAGAGAGAGAGAGAGAGAGAGAGGGAGAGGCAGAGACACAGGCAGAGGGAGAAGCGGGCCCTATGTAGGGAGCCCCATGTGGGACTCGATCCCAGGACTCCAGGATCACGCCCTGGGATGAAGGCAGGTGCTAAACCTCTGAGCCACCCAGGGATCCCCCAAATATATTAAACTACTGATTATACTTGGTTTATAAACATGATTAGCATGATCTGAATGATAATTTATGAGCTTTCTGTGATTAAAAGTTCGTTCTCAAAAAAAAGGTACGCTTTTTTTTTTGAGTGATCACCATTCCAGAGAATAGGTAGGATTTATTCCAAAGAAATCATTAAACTGCCAAACGTATTCTAGGCAATTCCTATTTAATGAGATTCTGTGGGAAGCACATTGGTCTCTCCTTGTAACAGGTGAACTCAACTAGTCAGAAAAAAGTCTGGTCGGGTACCACATGCTCACGGCGCTGGAGGGCTGGGAGATTTCACAGATGACTTAGTCCACCTCCTTGCTTCATGGAGGAGAGTAGAGCTCATGGTGGGGAGACACCAGCCCCCGTCACACAGCTCCCTCACAATGAAGCCACACTCAGAGTGAAATGTTCTAACCTCTCTGCCACTCTTCTTTCCACTGCCCCCTGACTTCTCAGGAAGTGGAATTAGTGAAATCATAAATTATGTACGTAGGTGGTTGTTCAATTTTATTAAAATGCTCAGACCTAGATGTAGAGCTCACATGCAGGAGATGTAGCATCAGTTAGGCCTCCCAGGGTCCCTTCTGCGCTTTCAGCGCCTCCTATACATTTTCCCCTGGAACCCACATCGCATCCACATGAGGCAGGGAGTCTGTCCTAACTCTGTGGCTGAGAAAGTGCAAAGTCTGGAAAGGTTAAGGTCTGATCGAGCTAGGACTGGTCCAAAGCCTGAACTGTCTTCATCATTACACCACACTGTAATGTATACCATGCTCTCCCCAACCCTTACCAGATTTACAAGTAAATTATGCAAGTAAGTGGTGTCTTGGCTACTGAATTTACCAAAGGCAACTGGATTCACCACCTCTGAAGTTATTTAGCTGGTTACTTATGGATGTTTGAGGCAGGCTGCAATGTGATGCAGTAGCAATATGCCGGATATGAAAAGGAGGAACTCAAATATTTAAATGGCTTGAATTTAACTAAAACGGTAAGAACACAAGAACACTGAGTAACTGGATAGTAATTTTCACAGCGAAGTCATTTTAATGGTAAACGATAAAAAGAACATATATGCTTTAGAAAAGATCGCTCCAGCAAGAGTATAAAAGACTAAACAAATTGGCCCAGTGAAACTGTTTCTCCTAACAAATATAAGCAGCTTAGAACACAGACCCTCCTCACTCAGACTTACAGCTAACCTCCACTACTTG
The DNA here is from genome assembly GCF_048164855.1 of Canis lupus baileyi. Classification (NCBI taxonomy): domain Eukaryota; kingdom Metazoa; phylum Chordata; class Mammalia; order Carnivora; family Canidae; genus Canis; species Canis lupus. The sequence continues at coordinate 32,958,242 of NC_132867.1, read as the reverse complement.
CCCCAAATAATCCCCTAATTCATCTATTTTCTTGAAGAGGCTTCAAGAAAGGAAGCTTGACTCCATGTTTATCATCCAGCTATGAAAGAAAAAAATGTTAAATGTTCTTTTATTTTACTTCGTTGGAGGCAAAAATCAACAGTTTAGAGGTGGGGACCCCTTTTTATGATCACTAGGTTGATCGAGGCCAACTGAGCACTAATCCACATGAAAGAGTTACTCTTCCAGTTCTCTCCATCTCTACAGCTGGGCCTGTGGGTCCAATGATGAGGGTCATAGGGTCCCTATCACAGCCCATGGTTCCCTGTGATCTGAACATGAGACAGCTTTAGCTGTTACAGGAATGGAGATCTCAACCGGAAGTCAGAAAATGCACCGAATTGGAAACACATCAACACTGGACAGAGGTATGTGGTTTCAGGATTTACTTTCTTCCTGAAGGTAGAGGAGAGAAGGCAGCAAGAAGCAGAAGCTTGGGGCCTGGGAGAGGGCACAGAAGCGGCAGCAGAGGTCAAGGACACTATGCAGGCTTAAAGCACAGGGTTCAGGGCTCCACCCCTCACAGTACTAAGCTTCAGCTGTGCTCAATCGCTTTGATTTCTAACAAACCCTTATTTTAACTCTCAGAACAGACCAACGTTCAAGGGGGTAAATGAATAAAATATTGTGGGGGTCGACGAGATCTATACCAATTTTTAAAATACATCCCCAATACTTGGGTAATGAGAACAGCTATTTATTTATTTATTTGAGATTTTATTTATTTGACAGAGAGAAGGGAGAGAGAGCACAAGGTGGGTGGTGGCAGGCAGAGGGAGAGGGAGAAGCAGGTTCCATGCTGAGCAGGAAGCCCAATGCCGGGCTCAGTCCCAGGACCCCAGGATCATGACCTGAGCCAAAGGCAGACATTTAACTGAGGCCACCCGGGCGCCAGAGAATGGCTAATTTTTTGAGTAATGAGGTCACACTCCATTGCTAATGCAGGATGTTGACTGTCACTGACGGCCCCAGGCCACTGAGCCCGAAAAGGAAGCCCGAAGGCTCTACTGTGAGCTACAGAATCCTCCCGCCTTCCAGAGCTCTGTGTAGTCAGGCCACTTGTTTCTGACAGCACAGGGAAGGGCCCCCTTCTAAACATGAGGTTGCTCCCCGGCAGCCCCAGGGCTGTGTGTCTGCTCCAAGTTGGAAAGGTTTGGGCAGACTTTGTCCCTGACACAAGAAAGAACTCCCTTTCTCACAAGCAGGATGGGCCAGGGTGGTCAAATGGGTTGTCCGTCACTCTGATTAAAAACTTTCTCTGCAGGGTGCCTGGCTGGCTCATGCAACTCTTGATCTCAGGGTTTTGAGTTTGAGCCCCATTTTGGGAGCAGAGATTATTTAAAAATAAAATCTTTAAGGGTGCCTGGGTGGCTCAGTCTGTTGAGCATCTGACTCTTGATTTTGGCTCAGGTTGTGGTCTCAGGGTTGTGAGATTGAGCCCGTGTTGGGCTCTGTGCTGGGTGTGGAGCCTGCTTGGGATTCTCTCTCTCCCTCTGCCTGCCCCTCCCCGCTCCATGGGCATGCTCTCTCTCTCTCTAAAAACAAAACAAAAAACAAACAAACAAAAAAACCCACAACCACGACAAAAACTTAAAAAAATAAATCAATAAAAACTATCTCTGTGCCCTGCCTTAGACCAGTGTTAACCCCACACCTAAGTGATCAGAAACTCTGGGGGTAGCCCCACCATCTGTTTTAACAAGTCCTCAGGCGGTTCTGATGCACCCTTAGGTGTGAGCGCTACTGTCTTGGTGCATGACGCGTAACACTGAACTTTGCTGACATGGCCTCTTGTCCCCACTGACTGTGGCCACCACAAAGAGGAAGAGCCCTTCCCTAAATCCCACCCCACACTTTCTGCTTCTTCCCCTTATATCCCCCAGTGTGCCTTGTCTTTCCTTCTCAGCCTTTCTGCTGTGAGCTCAATATACGCTAAACAAACACTCCTGTACTTTCAACACCTTCAAGAAACCCTCACTCTGCCCCTTGACTTCAGCCAGGCTCGTCCTAGACAAGAGTCCTCACAGTCCTCCTGCGTTGCGCCCAAACCCCTACTCAAAGATGCTGGGGAAGGAGAGGGGTTCTCCACCTTCTAGCTCCCTGGTCCTCCTTCCAGATCATTCCAGCCATCCTTGCAATGCAAAGCTGGTGGATGTTTTGAACAAGGAAATGCTCATAATTGAAAAAAAAATACATATGATGAGATTGCAAGTTTGAAAATACATACACACTACAGTTACATATACAGAAAAAGAATGGAAGAAAACACACCAAAATTGTTACTAGTAGCGATCTCCGGAGGGTGAGATGACACGGTTTTTACTGGATTTCACAGTGTCAAAGAATCTACAATAAGACACATTTTAGTGGCTGCTGTCTTAACCAATCTTTGCCACACCCCACGTACTTCAGGGGAGATCTGCTGACCGCTGCCCACAGCCCATCCAATGCTCACAGCTTGCAGGCTCGCGGCGGCTGAGTCTGTTCTACCCAGGACAGCTGTGTTTATTCCTCAACCAGTTTAAGTTGTACTTGATGGTATTATAATAGATCATTTAATTACACACAACACTGATGAGACATGGCTATATTATATAAAGAAAAAATTGTTTCTGTGAAAACTGAACTGAATGCTTTTGGTGCATTTTCAAATTTAGGTTGGAAAAAAAAACAAAACAAAACCAAGAACGGTTAGCAACACAAATGTAAAAGATTATCAAAGAAAGACAGAAAAACCTGGAAAGGTTTTGTGTGTTGTTTCATAAAATATTAACCCACTTTAAAGAAACCAAAATGTGAAACCGTAAGTAAAACTTTAAAGCCATGATTTTTGCAAGAGAAGTGAGGCAGATCCAAAGTCAGCGTACGCCCACTCAAAGAAAGGGCCTAGCCCTCCTCCAAGGGTCTTGGGAATAAATGTACTTCGAAATGTTTTAATTTAAAGTAGAATATTAAGTATCATTAGGATTCCTGCTTTAGCCCGATTTTTTCTTTTTAATCAACCTACATCTCCAGAATGAATTATTCTGAATGCTTACAGTGAGGGGAAAGAAAATAAAAGAAAACCCAAGTCATCATGTTTAAAACAATTCTCACCTTCCAGTTCATGTTGGACTGATTGTGAATTCACTCTGGGTCGATGCAGGCCCACGCAGAGCAGAGCATGAGGAGAGGAGCTGGCAGGGCAGGTCTTGCTGTTCTGGCGGGGAAGAGAAGACACGGGTCACTTGGGGTTTCCCGGAGCAGATCGTCTTAGGAAGACCTCTTTGATGGAGAGAAAGGGTGCATGAGCAAAGACAGCAAGGGTTGCAGAGAGGAGGGGTCAGTCTCCCCAACAGGGTGACCCAGAGCCTGGTGGGAAGCAGCCTGGCTCGGGGCTGACACAGGCTTGGGTCCCAGTGAGCAGAAAGGTCTCCTCAGCTGCTCTGGGCTGAGGGTAGGAGCACAGCCCCGAGCAAAGGTGGCAGCGCTGCTCCTAAGAGGACATGTGCTTCCCCCCATTCCTTTCATCTGTGCGCATGAGAGCTCAAGGCCAAAATCGACTTCTCCACCCATCTCCTGTCCTGAGCAAGAGCTGGCTTGTGGATGAGCGTCTTTCTGTTTTTCAGGTCCTCGGAGTGTTAACTAAGCTAATCTTGTTTTTTAAAAAATACCAAGGAGGGGAGTAAATGCTAGGGAAAATTGTCCTTTGAAAGCAATTCTTATCTAGAATTTCATCTAAAATGTGAGGGAGACCTAGGGGAAGGTGAAGCAGGGCGGGACAGGTCAGGGACACCGCCAGAGCACAGCCTTTGCTCACGGCCTCATATGTCACTATTTTTAGAATACAGCACATACCCCAAGAGTCAGAAGACTTGAGCTGTGGATGAAGAACCTACTACACTCTGGTAAGTGACTTCCCTCTCGGGGCCTTGGTCCCATCTGGAAATGAAGAAAGGGGGTGTCAACTAGCTGGACTCTAGGGCCCCAACTTTTTCTGAAATTTGGCAACTTACAGCATAATCATAGTTTCATTTCACATTGCCCACCTGCACGAGAGCGCACTAGCTGCATGAACTCATGCAGTCTTCCCATCGGCCCTAGGAGGTAGAGGTGACTGTTCCATTTCAGAGATGAGGAAACAAAGTCTATGTAACATGTCCAGGGGTCACATGGGGACCGGGATTGGAACCCGTCTAATGTGGTGTCTTAAGCTGATGTAGGCAGAAAGCTCTGCATTCCAGAATCAGGCAGACGCTTGTCTTTAAATGTACTTAGAATTAAGAAAAGCACAGGAAAATTTCACAGGCCTTTGGAATGGGGATAGTAATGTTTTACTAAAACTTTTACCTACAAAAGCATAAATATAGAAAATTCGTACCTCATCTATTCAAGGTCATAGTATCTGGAAAACATGCTGGTAGGCTGGCACAAGATTACTAACTTTTCCCCATGACTTCTTTCAAAGCCAGATAAGTTAATGAAAGGAATGTACACCATAAATCTGTTTAAATCTGATGACAGTGATTGAAGGTGCTTGTTCTCTTCATGGATAAATGACCCGTTTGTCTTTTAGTAGCAGCAGATTCTGACTTGGACCAGAGAAATATCTTCCTAGCATGTCATAACCTGTTGCTAGAATTTTCACTTTCAGGAATCTCGGATAATCGCAGGGATTAGCCATACTGTAACTTGCAACGCTTAAGGTCATGTAAATTTTATTCTTACAACTCTTGCTCTAATTGAGTTGTGTATAAATATAATAGGTGAGCTTGGTGGTTCCTAATTCTCTGAGGTCATATTAATGTATGAATGTAATTAACATACTAATAACATGAATTAATAAAGGAACTGATGGATTAATGTAAGATACCTCAATGGATTAATATAAGATATTGATTCCCAAGGTCAAGGATAACAAGTAGATCCAAAAAGCTTATACAAGGAAATGAAAAAGAACACCTAGTGGGGCACCCGGCTGGGTCAGTCAGTAGAGCATGCAACTCTTGATCTTAGGGTGGTGAGATCGAGCCCCACATTGGGTGTGGAGATTATTTAAGGAAATTAAAAAAAAAAAAAAAAGGAGTATTGCCTTAAAACATCACCACCACCCAATGATCTGGCCCTCTGGCAACTCAGGACTACGGTTACTACTGGTGTGACCTTGGACAAGTTGCTTGGCCTCTCTGAGCATCAGGTCCCTCATTTGTAAATTCTTCAGGGGTTGGATTGTAAACAGGAAGCAGCATGTTCAGCAAATGGAAAACATTACATAAATATCAACCGTTACTGTCATGGTAAATATCTCTCTTTCTGCTAATGGACATGCCATGCTTAAGAACTACTAACAAGAGACAATCAAGGCAAAATGCAGTCAATGCAAGACAGCAGGGACCAAGAGGACTGGAGAGCTGGACTCTAGTCGTGGTGGTGCCAACAGCAGGCATGTGACCTGAGGCAAACCATTCACCTCTCTGAACCAAAATATTCTCATTTTCGGGGATCCCTGGGTGGCTCCACAGTTTAGCATCTGCGTTCTGCCCAGGGCATGATCCTAGAGTCCCGGGATCGAGTTCCACATCAGGCTCCCTGCATGGAGGCTGCTTCTCCCTCTGCCTGTGTCTCTGCCTCTCTCTCATGAAGAAATAAATAAAATCTTTTAAAACTAATAAAAAATTTAATTTAAAAAAATAAAAAAATAATTAATTCAAAATATTCTCATTTTAAAAATCAGAATTCAAAGAACTCTGCCACTCTGGAATTCCTAAGTCACCATTCTTTCTGATATCACAGCATCTGACTATGACACGTTACTGGCAGTGTCCCCAATTTCAAGTGGAGAGTGATGACTTGCAAGCTCTTTAGAAAGAGACATATTTAGTCAACCTACAAACAAAGTAGTGGAAGAGGTACAGTGAGAGGGCGGGAGACAAGCGGGTTGATCAATCCAGCTCATTCCCACCCCCTGCCTCCAACTGATGCCTTCCCCCCTCCCCCTGCAATTACAGCAGCCAACTCAGCCCTTTCTGTAACACCCCAGCAGGACTTCAGCAAAGGAGAACAACTGAGAAAGCTAAAAACATCCGCAGGCTCTTAGCTCCAGCACCGCAGGTGCACACCTGCTGCAGTATTAGACACAGGCGCAGGTGGTATCTGAGGGCCGCACTGCAAAAGCCAACGAGACAGGGGCAATTCTGAGGTATAAAATCTAAGAAGTGCAGGGAGTTTTAGACTTTCTCTGGACTCATCCACAATCTTAGCTTAACATCTGAAAAATAGCAATGCCTTGGATAGAAATGGTTCTGTCTCCTTTACTGCAAAAAAAAAAAAAAAAAAGTCTCATTTTTTTCCTTTGCCAGTTTTCTCCCCCAAAACCAGAAGCCCCATCCACCGATGAAAGCAATCTGGGTGCGGGTGGGGGGTGGGGGGGTGGATTCCCGGGTGGCTCAGCGGTTTGGCACCTGCCTTTGGCCCAGGGCGTGACCCGGGGGACCTGGGATCGAGTCCTACATCGGGCTCCCTGCATGGGGCCTGCTTCTCCCTCTGCCTGTGTCCCTGCCTCTGTGTTTCTCATTGATAAATAAAATCTTAAAAGAAAAAAGAAAAAAGAAAGCCATCTGAACAGAATATCGTCCACAATCTACGTTTCCTTCTTGGCACCCCTAACAACCTCCAGGGCCGTCTGTGTCTTCGTGCCTCCGCCACTAAGCGGGACCCTGAGCCTTGCGAGCGCGGGCGCATCCCCAGGCTCTCCCCGGGGCACCCCAACTCTTCCCCCGCTCGTTGGCAGTTGAGAGGTTCGGTGGGGGGGTGGCAGCTGCAGGTGCCCGGGCCGCGGACCCCGCGAGGCCTGGACGACCGGGCCGGGCCGGGGCGACGACCCGCAGGTGGGGGCTGCGGCGGCTGGCACCCTCCCGCCCCCGCCCCGGCCCCCGCCCCGCCCCGCCGACCCGGCGCCGGCCGGCGGGCATCCGCGACAGCAGGCGCAGACGCGGGGCGGCCACGCGACTCCCCAGCGCCCTAAAGAGCGACCGGGCCTCGGGTCAGGCTCCGCTGACCGATGTCACCCACTTACAGCTGCAGGCCGCGGAGGAGCCGGCGCCAGGCCTGCACAGGAAGCGAGACTCCCAGCGTGCGGGGAGGAAACTACACATCCCGAAATGCACCGCAGCGCGCGCCGGCGCAGTGGGCCCGGGCTGCGGGGCGGGGGGGGGGGGGAGCGGCGCGCAGGCGCAGCGCGGGGCGGGTCACGATTGGTGGTCCAGGCGCGGAGATGCGCGCGTCCTGCGCTCACCTGAGCTGCGGGCGCACGGAGGCGGGGAGTCCTGCGCCCCGAGGATCGAGTCTACAAACTTAGCGTTCATCTTGTTTGACAAAATGCGTGCATCTTCCCCAGGGACGGCGCCAGCCCGCGGTGCTGGCTTCCCCGGCTCCCGCTTCAGCGCGCGGTCCCTGCCCCACGGGAGGGCGCGCCCGACCCCAGATCGAGGCCGGGGCCACCCCCGGGCGTGTTCCCGGAGCTCGCTCTCCGGGCTCGGCTCCCCCTCGGGACTGAGGACCCCTGCAAGCGGAGACTGAGCGGCTGGCGCGAGAGAACGCGCGGCTTGGCAACGACGCGCTCCGCTGGATCCGAACCCGGGGGGCCGAACGCCAGATCGCATGGTGACGTGTGTGGTGATGAAGGACAGGATGCCGGGGTGCAGAGGAAGGGACAGCCCGAGCGGCGGAGGCTTTAGTTCTGCCCACAAGCCAAGTTTTCCGATAGAAAGTGACAAAGCTAGGGATGCTCTATGGCTCGGTGGTTGAGCGTCTGCCTTTGGCTCAGGTCTGACCCCGCCGGGTCATGAGATCGAGGCCCACATCTGGCTCTTCGGGGATGAGCCTCTCTTTCATCCCTCTTAGTCTCTGCCTCTCGCTGTCTCTGTGTCTCTCAAGAGTAAATAAATGAAATCCTTTTAAAAAGGGGGGGGTGGTGGGAGGATAAAACTAGCTTTGTCCTGAGCACTGTGAGGTCCCACTGAAGTCTCACAAGAAGACCATAGAGGAGGTAAAATAGCCAACTCGCAGGTGAGGAAGTGGAGGCACTAAGAGATTAAAGGGATTTGCTCAGGGTTGTTTTTACATTTTATTTATTTATTCATGAGACAAAGAGAGAGAGAGAGTCAGAGGCAGAGACACAGGCAGAGGGAGAAGCAGGCTCCATGCAGGGAGCCCTATGTGAGACTCAATCCTGGGTCTCCAGGATCACGCCCTGGGCTGAAGGTAGCGCTAAACCGCTGAGCCACTCGGGCTGCCCTCTGCCCAGGATCTTTTTTTTTATTATTATTATTTTTTATTGGTGTTCAATTTGCCAACATATAGAGTAACACCCAGTGCTCATCCCATCAAGTGCCCCCTTCAGTGCCCCTCACCCAGTCACCCCCACCCCCCGCCCACCTCCCTTTCTACCACCCCTAGTTCCTTTCCCAGAGTTAGGAGTCTCTCATGTTCTGTCTCCCTCTCTGATAGTTCCCACTCATTTTTTCTCCTTTCCCCTTTATTGCCTTTCACTATTTTTTATATTCCCCAAATGAATGAGACCATATATTAGAAATGACAAATACCCACCATTTGCTTCGATGTGGCTGGAACTGGAGGGTATTATGCTGAGTGAAATAAGTCAATTGGAGAAGGACAAACATTATATGCCCAGGATTTTAAAGCCAACCAGTGCCACAGCTGGAAGCTGACGCTCAGTAGTCTGGATGTAGACTCCTATATGTAGACTCGTATCAGGGCAGCAAGTACCATGAGCTCCTTTTCCAACCTCTTCTGAACTCTGCTGTAAGAAGGAGGTGGGATTCAGGTCATGTGGAGCCAGTCATCCAAGCAAACCGAGCTCTAAAAGCAAAGGGGGTTGGGGCAAGGTGGGGAACCCAGCAAGTTGTTTGAATTGGCATCTTAGTTGCTGAGTTGAAAATAGCCAGCCTGGAATTTGGGGAATTGATGCTGAAAGTGGCAGACGGGGGGCATGGGGTTTCAACTACAGTATACCCAACATGCATCTAAGGATTCACCATTTCTCCCATCCCCTAAAAGTAAAGTTGGCTAATAACCATCTACTTTACCACTACACTTTCAGTGATGATAATAAAATAGACTTTCTTAGAAGAATCTAAATTTCTTTCCCTCCATTTGGTTTCCTATGTCAAAGATAAAGCCAGAAACTAGTGAAAGCCTTAAGGATAGACTTTATTCAGTAACTTCTGCAGGAGAGAAGAGGGTCCAGTGTGAACTAAAGTCAACTTTGGTTTATGCAGCGGTAACTGGGCATTTTAAAGGAGAATGAGGGAGCGAGGTCAGTTGAGCAGAATCAGGAAAGTGGACATTTACAAAAACCGGGGGATTAGTCAGTCTGATCTGGTTTTGTTAATAGGCACTTATCTGAAAGACAGTGGGGTAGGTTAGAGCAATTGGGTCGAGAGAGTTACCTTTGTGAATGCTGGCATTTCAGGGACAAGACAGTTCTGGGTCTTGATATAAAAAGATTTATATCTAAAAGAAGGAGAGAAATTTATAATTCCAAGTTTTCTAAAGTAACTGTTCTCAGAGGGGATTCAGGGAGCTGATCTGTTTATCTCCAGGTTTTGGCTGGAACCAACAGTAAATTTTTCTGGCAGCTTGTTGAACTTTCTCAGGCAGGCATTCCAAAGGGAGCTGGGGTCCTCTTAGTGATGAGGCCTTGAGCTGTTAGAAGCTATTCTAGTGTTTGTTCAAATCTCCTACTGTGGAGAGAGGGACAAAATCACTTACACCAAGTGTCTATAGGCCAAAGTTGAGGCCCACTTGAGAGCTCAGAAGAGCCTGACCAGAGCTTAGTGAAGAAGATAATCTTGGTCACCTGGTGGAAACCTTGGATCTTTGTCTGGGTCCAGACCCAAGGCCAGGATTTTGTAGCTGAAGTGGCCCCTCTGGGCACACTGGGATGAATGCTCTGTGTGCAATAGCATTTCTGGGTTTCTGATCTGAAGAAGGAGGCCACTCTTGCCACATCTGCTCTGGGAATGTAAGTGGCTTTCCATAACCCTGTACATAATGCTCATGTTAGCATAATTGCGCATCTGTTACCAAGAAACCCATATGTTGTAGCTACCCCACTCTGGAGATGTAATCCTTGTAATCAATGGAAGACATCCTACAAGCAAGCATGCCTTGAAGAAGGGCTTCTTTTTTGAATTTTGTCTTAGTACCCTGAGACTTGAGGCTCTACACGCAATTGCTGTGCCCCGGCTGATGGGGAGATGGTGGAGAAGAAAGGTAAGCTGGGAGGCCCAAAGCAATGGCCCCATACATGGGTCTTGGCTCTGACTTCCTACTCTCAGCTACTCAGAGAGTAGACTTTCACTAAGTTAGGCCTGCTCTCCTGTCCCTGTTCTAGCTCTGCCCACAGTGTTTCTTTTATAACCTGTCATTTCCTATCATCGTGATGTTTACGTACCTGACTCTCTCTAATGAGTAGACTGCTCCAGCTCAGAGTCTTGTTCACCTCCTGGGGTCTATTCTAGTGGCCCCAGTAGATAGGTGTTAAATATTGCTTGGTTTAATTAACAGATGAAGTCACCTAATCTGTGAGCTGGCATCTATAATACAAAATCTAGGTATCATCAACTGTCTACCTTTTCTTTAAAAAAAAAAGATATTTATTTATTCATGAGAGATACACACAGAGAGAGAAGCAGAGACATAGGCAGTGGGAGAAGCAGGCTCCATGCAGGAAGCCTAATGTGGGACTTGATCCCGGTACTACAGAATCACAACCTGAGCCGAAGGCAGACACTCAACCACTGAGCCATCTAGGCGTCCCTAACTGTCTAGCTAGTTTGCTAGCCTTGCTGATGCCACAACATCAGCAATTCAGATACTTTCTGTACCATCAGTCTCTTGAAACAGAAGTAAGAATAAATAATTATTATATATAAATAATATAAATAAATAATAAATAATTATAAATGGAAGAAGATAAATGAGATTGAAAGAATGCTATTTATAAAGCAATGTTACAACCTTTCCTTATTTTTTTCTATAATAACAAGAACTTCTAAGTTTTCTGGAAAACTTTAAATGTTAATTTAAAAATATGCTTCTGTTGTACTGGGTAGTTCTTAAAGATGCTACTTCTTTAAGTGAACTATTACCCTGGGTTATTTGTAAAGTTAATTTGTCACATAGGAAATAATGTTTCATTAGCGAGAAGGTTCAGTGATTTATTAGCCACCCCTCTATCCCCACTGCCAGGATACAGGCAATTTACTTCAAATTTGACTTTATTTTCACTAACTTGACAAAATTTGTCAAATCTGACATCGATTCAGATGACATTTGTATTGCCCAGAAAGTAAGAGAAGTCTTCAGCATAAAACATGGCTCTGATGAGCAAGTATAAATCACTGAGATTAAAATGTCATCAGTGTTAATGGAGCAGCCACATGATCTCCATGAAAATTCTCAACGGAAAGCAAGGAACTTAGTGTCTTCTAAGCAATGACAGCTTGGATTTTCTCCATGGCAGGGCCATGTCTTCATATCCGGATATCAGACGTTAGCCTTATGCCTTTCCCACTTATCAAGGACACATTTTGAACCCTGCTGCACCCATGTTCTCGTGGATGGTGGTCTTTGATTCTTCTAGATTCAAGATTTGACTCTTGTACTTCTCTTGCCAATCTTCTACGATGTACTGGTGGTAGGGGTCATTGGAGTGCTCTCGTCGCTTGGATTTCACCGTGCTCACCAGGATGGCTACAATGATGAAAGAGAACATTCCGATCATCACCATGAGGTACAAGATGACATAGTAGAAGTTCTCAGCATCAAGTTTGGTTTGCAGGGCCTCTTGCTCAGCTGTCGTGTTCCTGCGCCAATTGTCCATATAAGTAATAAAAATCTTTTTGAAGACATCTTCCAGGGTCTGTGTCAGATTGGCTAAAGTAGGCATATCTCCCTCCTGCTGCAATTTGAATAGTAAAATAGAACAAGATTAAGAACGCCGATTCTTTCTGCCTTTGGCTACTTGAAGGGATAAAGAGAGGGGAATGCAGAGGGGAGATAATATAATTTATTCTTTACATAGCTGGTGATTGATTGAGTGCATATTTTTTTTTATTCTTTAAGCTTTGCACATGCATCTTTTGCGTGCAGGATACCTGACAATAAAAAATTTGACAGAGGACATAAAGTTAAATATAGTATCCCCATTTCCATATGTGAATAAACATAAACATGCAAATGACGATGGGAAAAAGACAAGAAATAGTTCAAAATGTTGATGGTGGTATACCTAACGAAAATTTTTTCCTTCTTTATACTTTCCTCATGTTCCAAATTTTCATCAATCACTTTGCACTACTTTATTTTTAAACAGATGGGTCACCTCACAGTGGCTAGCATAATGCCTTGTTCATCACAGGCATTGGGCAGGCATCAGGGGAATGAAGAGGTGACTCATGCCTGACCCGCGTTTTCGGAGAATTTTGAGGCAGAGGATTGCAAGGGGCACTGACGGATTTTGCTGTCTGTTCCATCTCCTTTGTCTACACAGTGCTTTTTCCAGGACTCCCAAAGAGAGGAGTATGTACGCCTACTTTTGAAAGAAGTGTCTTAGGCAAGTGGCACAATGAAACAACCCGAGAGACCATTCATATTCCTCAAATCCAACTCTCCTCTCCCTCCTCGCTGGCACTGCCTGGCCACCAACATCTCTCACCTCAATGACACAACACAGTGCAATGCAGCCTCCCCAAAACCGTCTCCTAGGGGCATATGTATCCCTCAGTGCCCTCCACAGCTGTCACTGTGCTCTTTTTAAGAAGGAAATTGAATCATATCCCCTTGCTTTTGAAACGATTCAGTACCTTCCTGTAGTACTTAAAATAAAATCCTAGTTTCTTCATAGGATTCACCTGGCTTGGCCTGAACTCACCCCTGACCACCTTCTCAATCCAACTACTCTATCCCCATGACAACTGGTCCTACTGGCCTTCCTTCCTCCAAGTCAGTAAACGTTCTGCCTCAGGACATTTACACATTCTCTTTCCTCACCCTGGAATAATTTTTCCTTTCTGTTTCCTCTTCTACCCCCTTTATCTTTTTGGTCCCAGCTTAACTGTCCCTTCTGAGAAAACTCCCTGGCCCTGCTCTAAATCAGTTCTGCCCCTCACCCCCTGCCACCACCACTTTTCTCCGATAGCATCTTATTTTTTTTTTCTTCAAAGCTGTTGTCACAATATGCATTCATGATGTGTGTATATTGCTGGTGTGTGTGTGTGTGTGCGCGCGCGCGCATGATTATTGGCTTTTGGTGTCATCTCTCCTACTCAGCTGTCATCTCCTCAAGGACAGAATTCATATCACCTTTGCCTATCTTGGTACAGCAAATGTTGGCATAGAGCCTGATACATCAAAGGCACATAGTGGATGTTTAATGAATAAATGGATGTGCCGGGCATAGGCAAGGCATTGGAAATGCAGAGATGATGAATATGAGATTTCTGTCTGGGGAAGCTCAGTGTAACAGGAGAACTGCAAGCAAATGGCAATGAGAAGTACAAAGAGTTGTAAGAGGTCTGAACAAAGTGATAAGGGAGCTCAGAGAATGAAGCTGAACATGGTGCATAGATGGAGCAAACAGGTGTGAACAGACTGGAAGGAATGCAGACAGGAAGTGTACCTGTGATTAGCCAGGACCTACAGGTCCACCCAGTCAATAAAAGCCCAAACAACCCGACAGGGAGTTTGCCTAATGCACTTGGAAAACAATGTCCCTTCTCTTTAACATATCTTTCATTTCTTATTAGGAGAGATGTTTCAATCTCCTCACCTGTGGAAGGGGCACAAGTACACGTCCAGGCCTTTCTCTGACACCTTCCCAACATTTCATTCATTGAGAATTACTATAACTAAGGTAACAGAATTTTTCAATCTGATGGTTTAAGTCCTACTATTCAAAGAGCTCTCAGGGATCCCTGGGTGGCGCAGCGGTTTGGTGCCTGCCTTTGGCCCAGGGCGCGATCCTGGAGACCCGGGATCGAATCCCACGTTGGGCTCCTGGTGCATGGAGCCTGCTTCTCTCTCTGCCTCTCTCTCTCTCTCTCTCTCTCTGTGTGACTATCATAAACAAAAAAAAATTTTTTTTTAAATCCATATTAAAAAAAAAGAGCTCTCAGGACTTCCTCTCACTCTCCCATCCACACAAAGCCTAGAGCAACTTGAAAAGAAACTTGACAAATAAATAAGATTGCCCCGAAGTACATGCCAAGCACATTTTCCAAGCAATGTAACAGAGACATACTTTCTTCCCCCTAAAAATAATATAAGGCGAAGAGTATATGAAGCGTATATGAAAAAGTTTAGCTAAGCTGGCTTTGATTCTATGCAAGACATGACCACTGGCTCCTTAACTCTTCCAGAGACAAGATCTGCTCATTTGTGGGGAGGTCACACTTGTTTTATCAATTAAAAGACAACACCCACCCCTGTGTGCTATGTCAGGGCTAGTCTTACAGATATGGTTCCTTCACCTATGATAGTTGTCACCCTCTATTTCTGCCAACCCTCCTCCACGTCTTCATCCAATGAAGAAAATTGTGATTTTGCCAACTTGTACCTTCCCCCTTCTGCACCCTCTAGAGAGAATTCTATTTCCTTTTGTGAAGCCAAATGGAAAACTGCACAGAGCATAGAGATGAGAAAAAAAAAAAAAAAAAAAAAAAAAAACGAAGCCGAAGAGCTAAGTGTATAAAACTAAGGGCTGGTGAGGGGGTAGAGAAGTCACAGGAGTGAGTGGTGTGGGAAATTTGGTCTGGGGGAGGATGCTGAGGAAAATTAGGGCAGCAGAGAACTAGCAAGGGGAAGGGGGGATCCCCTTCTGGGCAGAGAATTACAGAGTTTTTTTTCTAAGGTGCTCTCAAGATTGGAACTATTCTAGTTATTTTTGCATACCAGACAGCACTTTTCTTTTTTTTTTTTACTACTACTCCAGTATGTACTGGGCAACACGAGGCCCTGCCTTGCATCTGAGTCTCCCCCAGAGAGGTGATACCACTGCAAGCTCCTAAATGCTTTGAGCTCCTCTGTCCACCCTCCTCCCACATATCTCCTTTGTGGGCTGTGTCACTGTGCTTGGAATTCCACCAGGGATGCCTCTGAGCAGAGGAAGTAAAGGTCCCATCTTCAATGGGAAGTGCAGTAGGATAGGGCACGCTCACTGCCAACACCATTCTTTGAAGGTTTTCATCAAAGCAATGGCACCACCTGTGAAAAATCTAGGCCAGCGCCTGACTTACAAGAGTGTTCAATCGTTAGTCTGTTTTTTTTTTTTTTTTTTTTTTTTTTTTCAGGATTCTGAGAGAATGGGGACATAGGAGAATAGGAGAGCTATGTTTCGATGCCTGGTGAGACCATTAGGGACAGGGTGCCTCAAGGGAAGCTTCAAGACTGCACAGCTAAAATGGGAATGGGGCAATTTTAAGCAAGTATTGAGGGGGGAGAGGGGAGATGGAGCCCAAAGGAGAGAAGAGAGGGCATTGAAGCAATCTTGTTCTTCTGATGTTCCTGTGTCACCCTGCAGAGGAAGAAAGAAATATTTCTTTTTTTAAAAGCAGCTTATTGTTTTTTGAAAGATTTTATTTATTTATTCATGAGAGACACACAAAGAGAGGCAGAAATATAGGCAGGGAGGCAGGGGGAGAAGCAGGCTTCCCGCAGGGAGTCCGATGAGGAATTTGATCTCAGGACCCCGGGGATCACACCCTGAGCCGAAGGCAGACGCTCAACCATTGGGTCACCCAGCAGTCCCAAGAAATACAATCTCTATAGGACAAAGGAGCTGAGTATCTCCAGACTCACAAAAATGGCAGAAAGCTCTTATAGTTTAGAAACCCCCATCTGTGGTCACCTCATCCACAAGCTTTTCCCTGGACCTCTGAGTTGGAGACCCCTGTCTGTGCTACTTCTGCAAACTGCCATGTTCGTCTGTTTGCTCATTTTCAATGACCCATGCATTGTGTGTTCATTCATGTCATACTCAGAACCACTCTATGACACTGGGATTATTGCCTCCACTTTACAGACAGGAAAATTGATGTTCAGAGAGCTTAAGTAACTTCAATCATAATTACATGAGAGCTTGAGCTGCTGGGGGGCAGGGATCTATTGCTTTACTCATCTTTGAATCCCAGGGCCCTACATCATGGTTGGTGCATTGCAGATCTCTACTAAATGTCTGGTGAATCAATGAATTGTTCCTCTCGCGTGCACTATGGATTTCAACTGGAAACTACTAGAATGGTGATTCTCAACTTACTTGCCGGAGAGGAAAGGATTCACAAACTCCTTGAAAAAAGAAACTAAACAATTTGATTTTACTCTTCCCCCCCAAAACATACATATGTTCATACAAAGCTATGCATTTAATTTCAGGGGACTCCTGGGCCCCCTAAAGCCCAGCCAAGTATCTCTGTGACAAAGTATCTTTGAGTTGAGGAACCTGGGTGCTGGATTCCACTGGAGTTGTTTGGGTTTGTTTCATGGTATGAGCATGGCAACATTCACCAACATGCTTCTGGAACTAATACTGATTATTTGTTCAGCTCTTCTAACATGGACAAAGGCTCACAGCAAAGCAGATCAAGGGAGGTGCTTCTTGGGGCACCTGGGTAGCTCAGTCGGTTGAACAACTCTTGATTTCAGCTCAGGTCATGATCTCAGGATCATGGCATGGGGCTCTGTGCTCATCAGGGAGTCTGTTAGAGATTCTCTTTCTCCCTCTGCCCCTACCTACCAGCCCCTCTCTAAAATAATAAATAAATCTTAAAAAAAAGAGGCAGATCGGGAGGTGCTTCTTCATAAAACTTAATCATAGGGTGAAAAGGGCTCAGGTAGATTAACTACCTGGCTCCTGGCCAGGCTGAAAAAATTGAGTCTAAGGGGGATTCCTATTCTCAACCCTGTTGCATGAGACAAGGCTGAGTAATCCATTGTGTCTGTCAATTTTATTGATGGAGATTATGCTAGAACATTCAAATAGGTTTAAATTTATGATACCCAGAATGACTTCTTAACTGATAGACGTTGATCATATTCGGCATACATATCATCCTTTCTCTTAGTAGAACACCATAACAGGTGTTTAGCAATGCAAAGATGGTTATTTATGTTCTGTTGAACCATCTGAAATTGTTGAACCATATTATGTTCTGTTGAACCATATGAAATTGTCATTTCATATGTTAAATATGGTCAGTATTGGCAACTTCATATGGTCCAGCCTAACATATGTGGACCTATATTTTCAGGCATTTTCTATAAATAGTTCTTGCTCAAAAAACAGGATGGGCCTCTGGAGATGATTTAGGCTGGCCTGCACGTTTGGCAGGTGCAGTTACTATAGCCCACAGAGCTTAAATCACCTGTCCAGTATCACAAAACTTGCATGTTGGAACCAGAAACCCGAGTCACCCAGGCTAGCACCCAGCATCCAGTGTGCCCTAGCAGAGGTCACACATTCCAATAATGCCCTGTTTCCATCATTGACTGGGCAGCTCAGCTGGATTAAAAAAAAAAAGAAAGAAAATGAGACCAAGACTACGGTTTCAGCTCATACACACCAATTAGTTGTACCCTGTTTCAGGACACATAATGGTCCCCTAATTCCAACTGTGCTTGTCACAGGTGTGTGTAATTTGCAACAGAGACAATCTAGACACTATGAGGAAAGTAACACCCACTTGATCCCCCAAATCCGAAGTTCTGTTTTCTTGAAGGATGATGGTGGGGTACCTGGGTGGTGCAGTTGGTTAAAGGACCAACTCTTGGTTTTGACTTAGGTGGTGATCCCAGGGTAGTAAGATCAAGCCCTGTGTCTCAGGCTCCCTACTCAGCAGGGAGTCTGCTTAAGACTCTCTCTCTCCCTCTCCCTCTGCAGCCCCCCCAAATAAATAAATCTTCAAAATAAAAGAAAGAAAGATGGTGAATCATTAGCATCACCTGGGCCTAACACAAGAGTGAAGTTTTGTTTTTTGTTGTTGTTGTTGTTGTTGTTGTTGTTGTTTTTTGAGAGAGAGAGAGTGAGAGTGCACAGTGGCAGGGAGAGGCAGAGGAAAGAGAGAGAGGATCTTGTTTTTTTGTTTGTTTGTTTGTTTAAGATTTTTTATTTATTCAGGAGAGATACACAGAGAGAGGCAGAGACAGGCAGATATGGGACTCAATCCCCAGACCCTGGGATCACATCCTGAGTTGAAGGCAGACGCTCAACCACTGAGCCACTCAGGCGTCCCAAGGAGAGAGAGGATCTTAAGCAGGTTCCACGTTCAGCACAGAGCCAGACATGGGCTCGATCCCATGACCCCGAGATAACGACCTGAGCCAAGATCAAGAGTCAGGTACTTAACTGCCTGGGCTGCCCCAGGCACCCTGAAGTCATTTTTATATCAAGAATAGAAAAGAATATGATTATCTGCATTTACCATGAACATTCTGTAAAAACACTTTCAAAATTTTCATCTGATTATGAAGAAATGAGGAAGGAAAGCATTACCAAGAATTAGAATAAGAATGAGGGGGACCAGGAGAAAAAGAAGAGGAAGGAGAAGAAGGAGAAGAATAGAAAGAGAGGGAAAAAAAAAAAAAAAGAAGGAAAGGCCATCTTATACCAGGAATATCATTCCTTTTATAAATTTCTGGAAAAGGAAAATCACTTTGTTACTTAATTTCTCAAAAAATAAAGAATTTGCAATAGAAGCTTACCTAGGCAGTGCGTGAGCAGTAATTAAATCCCCTACTACAAAGCCAGGTGGATCTGAACCTCCTGGTTGGTGTTGGCAAGCTCTCCAGGACTATGCATAAATCTCAGCCCGCTGAGTACCCTCAATTTGCAGCCAACCAAGCCTTTGTTAGCTGCGGTCTACAATCTAGGCTTTTATGGACCCAAATGTTTAATCTAATCTTAGGTGGAAAGTTAAATACCGGCCAGCAGCTGGGAATTAACCTTGGTGCCTGATGGGGTGTGCCTGCTTGGGAGTCTGGCATTGGGTAGAGGCAACACAAGTGCCCTCTCGGGCCCCGTGATGCCAGCACCAGCCAGGACACTGCCTGAGCACGGTGAACCCCCCTTCTCAGGAAAAGGCTTAGTGGAAGCCCCATTCCTTGCGGAACTTATGCCGAGGGAAAACATCCCAGAGAGACTTGAGCTGAACGTGGCCATCTCTGCGTGGGTGTGGGTTGAGGAGAAGGTCAGTATGCTTCCAGGCAAGCAGCCCTATTCTAACCACCTCCTCATAAACCTAATTTTGTTTAAATACCCTCCCTTTGAGACAATTTTCAAGTGACTTTATAGCAACATTGTTATCTTGTACAGTAGAAACTGGCCACAATAAAGGTACTATACAGAGGACATGGAAGCAAGACCAGCAAATTATGTAAAGACCTCGAAAGAGCTGAACATGCTCATCTCACCAAAAGATCCTTTTCTATCTTGATAGGAGTCCTTGGAATTGGACAGAGTGGGGTTTGGAAAGAGCTGATACCTATTATCACGTTTTGGGTCTTACTCAAAGGCTTTTATTGTATTAGTCTCATGCAATCACTGTGACAACCTAATGTAAAGGTACTCTGAGGTTTACAGCTAAGGAGTCCTGGCACAGAGAGGTAAAGAGGTCAGGATGACATAGAAAGGTAGAGCCAGGATTTGAATCTAACCCCGAATGGTGGCTGTGGTAGTGACACACCGCCAAAATAATTTGAAAGTCATAGAGCTGCCCATTACTCAGCCCTATAGCTGTGCAAAGTAAAATTAACTTCGTTTCACCATTGAGTTTTCTCATCAAACGGTGCTCTGAGCAACGTGGCTTGAAGTGCACTGGGTGGCAAGGGGAAGGTGGCAAGGCTACAAAATTGTCTACAACTTGTAGTAGTTAACATAGCAGGTGTGACCTAAAGCAATACAAGGATCTCTGTAACTTCATGCCTCTCGTGACACCATTTGTCCTCATAGATTGTCTTCACTGAACAGGATTAGTCAACTGCAACCACACAAAAATGTTTTGATGGTCCAATTGGGCTGCAAGTGTCTCCATAGAAACGAAAGCCATTCAAATGGCTCCCAGGGAAATTCCACTGGGGCAACTGTGCCACCTGCTGGTGGAAATGAGGAGCAGAGACCAACGTCTCCCTAACTCCTGAAAAGGCCTCTGTCATTTAATTTTGGTGTCTTGCATTCTCCTAGTGTGAAGGTGAGGATACTCAGAACAGCATGCAAGTCTACACTTGAGTAATTTGAGGCTGAACTGGAAGGCAATGTACATCCTAGGGGCCCAAAGCTTGGCTTTGGAGGCTGACAAACCAGATGAGCAAATTACTTACGTTCCTGATCTCTGGAATTTTCATCTGTAAATCAGGGAGATTCAGAGCCCCTACCTCATTGGGTTGTCACAAAAATTAAGTGAGATAATGAATGTAAAGCACTTAGTACAGAACCAGACACATAGTAAGATAGGAAGTGTTTTTATATATAGTAGCTTTTGCTATTATTTTTAAGAGAGGTGAGCAAGAGGACATGGCAGTGAGAAGCAGTTTGACCGGATCTCATCAAGGGAAAGAACATTCTAGCACTGTGTGAAGAGTAGTTCCTTAGTGGTTTAATTTTCGATGGCTCTTACTCATGCCCTGATACACAATCCACACAACTGACCAAGATGAGGACCTGACAAAATAGATGCAGAAGCGGAGTATAAATATGATCCAAGCATCAGTTGCAGGGTGGAGAAGAAAATGGAAGGGGGCAGAGCTGCTTCATGTCCCCCCCTGACAGGCTTCAGCCCCCCTGGCCCCTGCAAAAGGCTCTCTATCTATTGATTCACTCTGCATTGTCCCCAACAGGAGAGTAGAATGGTATCTGCTAGAAAGCAAGGTTCATAAAAGCAAATGTTCTCTTTGAAAATCAAATTGCAACCCACACCTTTACAGAGCTTCTCTGCCTACATATGGCATATGTTTTTAAAGCATGGGGAGTTGAGTCTGCTTTTGGATTTAAAATTGGATATTACTCAGTTCCACATCCAGCACTAACAAACCCAAAATTCCTTCGAAAGATAAGAACAGTGGAAGACTGTTTAGAATTGAGCCTGCCTTTCAAGCTACTAGTACTGTTTTTAGGGCATCACTATGACACAAACCAAAAGGCTGACAACTGCTAGTGGCAAGGAATGGGGAGTGCAGGAAGTTGGGTAATTGTCTTTGGAGAATTTCAAATCAGTTAGTGCCTCTCTACTCAAGGCAATCTTGCTAGGAGATATCCCATACAGGCTTTATCTAGGTAGCTCTAAGTCCACACCCTCTCTCCTTCTCCACAACCTCCTCAGTAGGTCACCATTTACAGTTAAATCCAAATTTAGACTTTGTATTTCTATGGTGATGGAAATATTGTTCTCTGATGATCCAATTATCCCTCTCCTATACAAATTTTGGTTTTCAAGGAGTAAGTTATGATTTTGGTTTTGTTTTGTTTTGTTTTGTTTTTTCATTTTCACTAAGCTATACCCTTCAATGGCTCAACATCATCACTCATTAGGGAAATGAACTTACAAGCACAATGAACTTACACACCTACTAGAATGGCCAAAGACCTTCTTAAAGAACCAACAACACCAAGTGTTGATGAGAGTATGGAGTAACTGAAACTTTCATACATTGCTGGTGGGAACATAAATGGTACCACCACTTGAAACAGCTTGGCACATTCTTAGAAGGTTACCATGGGGCCTTAGAAATCCCATTTCTAGGTATTTACCCAAAATAAATGGAAAAAAGTATGTCCACACAAAACTTACACGTGAATGTTCATAGCAGCTTTATTCAGAGTAGCTAAAAACTGGGAATAACTCAAATATCCCTCCACAGATAAATAGGTAAGCAAATTGCAGTATATCGATACAATAGAATATCGCTTGACAAGAAAAAGGAACAAACAAGCAACAACATGGATACATCTCAAAAAGATTATCTGAGCAAAAGATGTTGGATATGCAAAAAAAAAAAAAAAAAAAAAGCTGTTCTGTATTCCATCCAGAAAAGGCAAAAAAGGACTCTATAGTGATAGAAAGCAGATCAGTTGTTTCCTGGGGTCAGGTAAGGGGAAGACTGGCTGCAAATTATTGAGACAACTTTATGGGGTGACTTAATTGTATTATACCTTGATTGTGGTGGTAGTTACTGGGTGTACACATTTGTCAAGATTCATTGAACCATACCCTTAAAATGGATACATGTAATTTTATGTAAACTATACCAAAATAAAGCTCATTTCTTAAAAATCCAAGTTTATGTAGTTGACTTGCAAATTTATATCCCAAGCCCAGTCTTCTACTCTGAACTTCAGACTCAGATGTCCAAATGATTGCTTGACATCGCCATGTGGATGTTTAATGGGTATCTCAACTTCAATGTCCAAACAGAACTTTTAATTCTCCCACCAAATCTGCTCCTACCTATGCTCCATCACAGCAAAGTGGCCCTACCATCCTCCCATCCCAGTTAGCTAGGCCCAAACCCTAAGAATTAGTGTTGATTCCTTTCTTTTCCTCATCTCCCTGTGGGGGCATGTCATAGGGAAGATGTGACCATTCACTGACCTCTGAGCTGGACAGGGACACTTGGAGGCAACTCAGACCCCACCCTGTCCTTGGAATGTGGGTTCTGCTCACCTCTTCTTCTCCCAGAGGCTGCTCCAAGAACATGGCCTTGAGATAATGATGTGGTGTTGAGAACACTTGCACATGTCCAGACCTGGTTAAGGCCTCTTTATAAACTTTTAAAATTTGGCAAGCAGGTATAGGGATCCATTCATCTTGATGCCACCCGAGGCAAGGCTCATATGGAGGTTCCCTTTGGAACTTTATAACTGCCACCTACCTGCCTAGAGTGACCACCTCCTCTTTGAGCTCTCCCCGCCTTCTGAGTACAGGGGCTAGTTTCAGGTTATATGAGCAAAGCCCCTGGAGGGTTGCAAACCAACACTCCCACATCCACTCCATTAGCAAATACTGTTGACTACCTCCCATCAGAGAAAACTCACTCCAAGCCTTGAGCATGGGTATATGAATTTGCCTCCTTGGTGACATTGAACCCCCCACCAAAACTTTAGCAGCCCATCCCAACCTCTTTGAAAAACAGGCTGAATTGTTATGTCAACTAATGTAACAGCCAAATGCAAAGAAGAATTATACCCCATTTTATGAGCCAACCAGATACCTGTTCTCAGAATCTTGACCTTTTTTGAGTTGTAATGTCTCCCTGTTGCCCTGAACCTACTTTTTCCCATTTTTGTACAGACATTTTGAACTTGTCTCCTCTGCCTGGAAAGCAATACATTCAGTTTTTTTGTTGTTATTTTGTTTTGTTTTTTGTTTTTATTTTTTGCTACTGCTCTAGTGGTTTTGTGTTTTAATTTGATACCTCAACACACATCCCAAGTCAGTTTACTTTCTTCAAACCTCCGCTGGCTCATGGCTGTGTCATGACTTAACTGTCTTCAACTTTCCACTCTTTGTACCCATTCATCCACTTCTAAAGAATGACCAGACCAGGGTGATCTTTTAGAAACATAAATAAGAACATGCTATTCTCTGAGTAAATCTCTCCACTGGTTTACCATCATCTTCAGAATAATGTCCAGAATGCCTGGTGCCATAAAGGACCTAGCCCTTGGTCTCTCTGACCTCTTCTTCCTCTTATACCTGATCCTGCCTCCCTGCTCTTCTCATTTCCACTGTAGCATCTGTATTAGTTTCCTATTGTTGCTGTAACAAAATACCATAAACGTAGTGACCTAAAACAACACAGATCTATTATTTTGAAGTTCCGGAGGTCAAAAGTCCAAAGTGTGGGTAGGGTGGTTCCTTCTGGAGATTCTGGAGAGAGAAACCACTTCCTCTGGAGGCTGCCCTAACTCCTTGGAAGGAATGGTGGCCCTTCTTCATACCCTATCAACCTCTGTTCCTACCATCACATCTTCTGACCTCTAACTGACCCTCCTACCTTCCTCTTCTGAGGACCTTGGTGATTGTATCAGGCCTGCCCAGACAATCCAGGATAATCTTCTTATCTCAAGACTATTAATTCAATCACAACTGCAAAGTCCCTTTAACCACATAAGGTAACATATTCACAGGCCCCAGGGATTAGAGTGTGGAGGTCCTCAAGGGGCCATTATTCAGCTGACTGCAGCACATTTGCATCAGCTGTTCCCTCTATCTGGAATGCTCTTCCCCTGGATCTTAGCACAGCTCACTTCTTGTCACTTCAAATGACATCTTCTCAGGTTTTTTCCTGCTGTCCCAGCCTGTCACCCTGGCACGCACCCACCCTAGTCCCCAGTCACTCTACTTTATTTTCCTTGTAACATGTTTTATTGTCTGAGTTGTGCAGGGCTGCCACGTACTGTGGCATAGGTCAGGCAGTGCATGGTGGGAGGATGCCCTGACTTAGAGTGGGAATGGGGTCTGTGCACAGCTTGCACTCTGTGTGCGGAACATCTTTGAATTTTGAACTTCTCCTATTTTATTGCTTGCTATTTACTTTTCCTGCCTCTAACTAAAGCTTGAGCTCCATGACAGCAAGAGCTTGGTCTGTACTGCTTTTCCCAAGTCTGGCTGAACAAAAGCTCTCCGTGCTTCCCAAACTCGGAAAAGACTTCAATTCTCAATTCCAGAACCGATGAAACCCACCACCTCATCTATTTACAAGGTACCAAGATTATTCTCCCAATCAAAAAGATACTTGGAAAAGAAACTTTGCCTCATTGCAAGAGCATTAATTTCCAAAGTGAAGTTTCCAAATGGGACTTATAAAATAGGAAGTTTTCTTTGATGGTTTTAGCACGAGCCTAACGGTTTTATGAAAAGCTGGAGCTGGTTGTGCTGAGAAACCACTGGTACTTTCATGCAGCTGCACACTGATTTTCTAATTTCTCTGTGCCCAGCTTCAGAATATTAGAAGAGCTGACAAAGCAGTGACACCATTTGACTGAGGAGTTACTCAAATGTTCTCTCTTCTTTAAGTCGAAAAGAAGCTTGATCATTTCCAACAAATATGGCTTCATCAAGGCTCCACTCCCCCAACATGTGGGGCTTCTTTTGTTTCACAATGAAGGAGGTAGGATGCTTTTGAGATGCTGCTTTTGATAGAGCAAACTAGGTGTTGTTAAAGTTTATCCTCTACAGATGGAGCCTTCACCCAGGAACTCCCCCAATTTTGTAGGCTTCCAGCTTCTGGGGATGAGACTCTGGCCAGCAAGAAACTGGAGGCCTACTTCACAGTAGAATGCCAGAGGACACCTCAGCTTCATCATGCTCTACTTTCCTTGACATGACTCGACTTCAGGGAGGCCCAAAGTACACAAAGATAGATGACCTGGGCCCAAATGACAGGAGATACTATCTTCAACTTCTATTAGCGAAAATGAAGACAGAATGGAGTGCATGAGGGCAGGTGTCATCCCAGAATCACTAGTAGTGTCTTTCCCTGGGACATTAATCCAGAGTGAAATGACACTTTGCCATTATACTAGAGTTCCTTCACAAAGATCACTTCTTTTAAAAAGTATTTATTTATTTATTTATTTATTTATTTATTTATTTATTTATTTTAGAGAGAGAGACAGTAAGTAGCAGTGGAGGTAGTGGAGGGGGAAGGGGAAGGGCAGAGGGAGAAGCATGTTCCCCTCTGAGCAGGGAGTCCAACATGGGGCTCGATACCAGGACCCTGAGATCATGACCTGAGCCAAAGGCAGATGCCCAACCAACTGAGCCACCCAGATGCCCCCCACAAAGATGATTTTCAGTGAGAAAGAGAATCAGAGCAAATAAGAATCCTCAGCGTGTGGGCCATAGGTATGTGGTAATTAAAACCAGGCAGAAGGGTGGGAGGGAAGCCTGGAACCCAAGGGACAGCCACGGGGGTTCACTCCCAGGAGCCGGGGAAAGCTTTGGGAAAAGCAGATCAACGTGAAGAAGAGGACAGAGGAAGGGGTCTTTTTTCTGGTTTTGCCAAGAATCAGGTCTATCTTTGCTTAGAAACCAGGTCCTGTTAGTGCATCCAATGAAACTCTTTCCAGATGTGTTATTGGCAACATCTCTCCTCATTCCTAAGTCATTCATTTGGGCACTAGTGTTGAGTGGGGTTTCTCTGGGGCTTCTATGTCTAATTCAGACAGAAGCCCAGGCCAAAAAGTCTCCAGGGCAAGAAGAGACCCCCAGGCACTCCCTGGGAAGCACCTATTCCCATACAAAATCTTTTCTAAGAACTCTGTGTCCTTGAAAATTTAGAACAAACCCATGATTCCTTGCCTGGTCTTGGAGAAAACCATCTCTAGGCCTCTGCTGGTTTCCAAAGCTAGTAGTAGCTTTAGGAATTTGCTTCACCTCAGACCCGTCAGGATGGCCGCTATCAAAAAAAAGCAAAATGACAAATGTTGGTGCGAATATGAAGAAACGGGAACCCTCTCACACTGTTGGTGGGAATGCAAAATGGTACGGTCGCTACACAAGACAGTGTGGACATTCCTCCAAAAAAGTGAAAACTAGAACGAACCTATGATCCAACAATTCCAGGTCTGGGTATTTATGCAAAAGAAGCGAAATCAGGATCTCGAAGGGATGTCTGCATTCTCATATTCTTTGCAGCACTAGTCGCAACAGCCAAGACATGAAGAAAGCCTATGAGTTCATCAACAGATCAACAGATGAAGAAAGTGTGGTGGACACATACGACGGAACATTAGTCAGCCTCTAAAAAGAGGAAGCTTCTCTATGATAGCACAAATACACCCAGAGAACATTATACTGAGTGAAACAAGCCCGTCATAGAAAACAAACACTGCCTTGTTTCCACTTCTATGGAATGTCTAAAGTAGTCAGTGCAGAGAATCAAAGAGTAGAACGGTGGCTGCCAGGGACTGGAGGGAGGTGGAAATGGGGAGTTACCACCCGACGGGCATATAAAGTCTCCGCCAAACAAGATGAGAAAGCTCCAGAGAACTTGCTGTTCAACTTGGTACCTGGAGTCAATAATGCTACATCATGCACTTAAAGATCATTGAGAAGGAAGAGCGCATGCAGAATGTTTTTACTACAGTAAAATAAAATTAAAAAAGAAAGACTCCGCTTTCAGTTAGCATCCTCAAGGAGAAAGCACAGCTTTACCAAGTATCCAGGAAAGGGATGGCTGGGGGGCACCTGCTGTCCACTCTGGTGAATTCCCAACATCCACTCTCTCTTTTATGGTCTTTCAAGCTTGACAGGCAGGGTGTTTATAATAGGTTCCCCTCTGCTAGGGCTAGAGAAACAAAGTCTAAATCGGAGGCTGCGGTGTTCAAAACAACCACACTGTGTCCCCACTGCGCCGTCAAGCGTGCATGACTCATAAAGCTACTGAGTCCGGAGGTGAGCAATTCTGTGTAGCTGATAAAAACGGCCACGTGCTGCTCTGGGCGGGAGAGCCCTCCTCCCCACCGGCCCTCCCTGCCAACAGCCCTCTGCAAGGCTTGGGGTTGATTTCTTTTTTTTTTTTTTTTAATTTTTATTTTAGAGAGTCATGAATACAACCATTCCATATACATCTTTTTGTGTTATTTTTATCCTGAAAGCATGATAGACTCAGAGGCAGTTGCAAAAATGCCGAGTCCCACCTACCCTTTACCCAGTTTCCCCCAATGGTGACATCATACATAGCTATAAAACAATACCAAAACCAGGAAACCAGGGGCGTGTGGGTGGCTCAGTCGGTTCCAGTCGGTGTCCAACTCTTAGATTTGGCTCGGGTCCTGATCTCAGGGTCGTGAGATGGAGCCCCATGAGGGGCTCAGTGCTCAGCACAGAGTCTGCTTAAGACTCTCTCCCCACTTCCTCCTCCCCTGTGAATAAATAAATCTTTTTAAAAAAAAAACAGGAGACTGGTATTGATGGAGTGCTGTTTACTAGTCCACAGACCAAATTCAGATTTCACCATTTTTACCTGCACTCATCTGTGTTGGGGGGTGGGGTGGGGGAGTGGTTTGATGCAACCTCATCTGATACATAGATTTGTGGAAGCAGCACAAAAATCAGGGTAAGAACTGTCCCATCACCACTGAGGAACTAAACTTCACATGTTCCCCCCTTGCCCACGTGCACCCTTTTCTCCCATCCCTTATTCCCTGGTTGCTCTCTCCATAAATCCATCACTTCTGGGATGTTCTAGAAATAGGATTACACAGTACATAACCTCATGGAACTGGCTTTTTTCCCCCATTCAGTAGGATGCCTGTGCAATCCATGTGGGTTGTGTATGTCCATGGTTAGCTGCTGAATAGGACTCTAGAACATAAACAGATGTTCACCTGCTTACCTGCGGAAGGGTCTTTGAGTTGTTTTCAGTATTTTGCTATTGTGAATAGAGCTGCTATGAACACTTATGTGCAGATTTGGGCGTGCATTTAAGTTTTCATTTCTCGGAGATAAACATTCAAGAGTGCACCTGCTGGATCAGATCCCAGATGCATGTTTTAGTTTGATAAGAAACTGCCAAAATTAGTTTCCAGAGATGCTGTACCATTTTACATTCTGACCAGCAATGAGAGAAAATTCTAGTTGCTCCGTATCCTCCACCAGCAAACCTCTATGTTTTGTACCTGGAGTTATGAACCCTGAGGACTCTAGAAGATTAGAACTGTACAAGGCCTTATAGGTTATGGGGCCCAGCCGATTGATTCTGCATAGGAAGGGGCCAGATGCTAAGGAGGGACCTGACCATCCCTTGTCCCTTCATCCACTTCTTCTGTTATTCTCACCATCTCCTCTGTGTCCCCGTCTCAGGCAGAGCTGCCTCCGCTTTATCACACTTCTGGAAACTTGTCAAAGTTTGGGCAGGACTGAAGAGCCTTGTTCAAGCCTCAGGGGGTGGTGGTGGTAATATCTCACCCAGGAAACTTGACCTTGCGCTTTGCTGCCATTGAAGAAACCAGGCTCCAGCTGCACTTTCCAATTCTCACATGGCTCTTAATGCATTGTCTTCTCTCAGGAAATTACTAACAGCACCGAAGTTCAAATACAATCTGACGTTGCAGCCCACAGCCAACTTTCCCAGGCTCAGCCGGCCTCCCGCCCAGCAATACTGTCAACACTCATTGCCTCTAGCTCAGCTACTTCCAGTTATTGAGAACCTACTGTGTGCCAGGCAACGTGCGAGGCGCTTTACATCTCAGGGCCTCTGGTCTTTACCCCGGTCTGCAAAGCTGGCACAATACGCCCCGTCCGACAGATAAGGAAAGACGGCTGGGGAAGTCATGATCAAACCCAAAAGTGTCAGGATAAAAGACCAAGATGTAGGTCGCTATTTTACACAGAGTGCATAAAATACTGTTTCGGGTGATCAAAGTGGCCTTTCCTGTCACTTTCTGAGCAATTATGCCTCTCCCTGGGTTTTATACCTGAAATTCGCATAGTGGACACCGAGTGGCGCCAATGCGGAGCCTTTCCCTCTGCGAGGACCAGCTAGACTTTTCACAGAAGCCCTCTGCTGATTCTCCTATCACCAGCCCAACTATAGCATTTCTAGCACATTAAACTCTTTAAAAAAAAAAAAAATAGCAGACATCCTTGCTTTCTTAAAAAGAAAATCCATCAATGTTAACATCTGCACATCTTACTGCAAGGGTTATACTCGACAGCAAAAAAGCAAGCAAATGCCACATCTAGGTAGGATGTAGAACCTTTGCCCTAAACGTCGACTGTTTAAAATTGCTGGTTATCCTAACTTCAACTTTTCCAAATATGGACGTTCTTGAGAAACAGATAACTGTTCCAGGCCCTTACTGCATTTTGGATGCTTAAAACCCATGAACCTCTCTCTGCAGTTCTCTGCGGAGACGAAGTTCAAACATATCTGCAGTTGTGTTTACTACCGAGCTTGTTTAGGGCTATTTTAAGAACTGAAGTCCTCTTGTTTTGCTTGCGATGCCCAACTCCTTATAATCTCCTAATTGCCCTGTTTCTTCCTGTGTGGATGAATTATGTTCTGGTCCTTTGTTCTCCCGAATGAAAACATGAACGGGGGAAGGCAAGTGCTTCTTACACGCCTCTGCTCCCAGAGCCCTCTTATTTCCCTAATTCACATATTTCCTAGTCAGGTCTTCTCCTCCCTAATTCCCTTTTCTTTGAGGTTTCAACAAGCAGTCTGACTTATCCTCGTTTGTCTGGGAATTCTTTTCCATCCTGCATCCATGGGAATGCCCTCGACCCCAGGCAAAGTGGGATGGTTTGTGATCCTTGCCGTAAGTTTGAGCACAAGTTCACCTGCGTTGAATTTTAGATTGAGATTTGACTTCAGTCATTGAAGCAGGCTTCCTTCTCCACCCCCTTATTCATGATTCCCTCGGCAAATGTGTACCAAGTAAACTTCAACTCTCCCTGCCATCCCAGACCTATCGTGATGGATCTTGAAATTCCACCTTTGTTGGATTTTGATGCCAACGATTTGTGTCATACCCCTCCTAAGGCTTGCAGTACCAGATGCAGCATCTCATCCAAGCAGATGCTTCATTAATGGTTATTAAATGAAGAGAAAAAAAAATGAATGCCCCTCTCCCCCCTCGAGCTACTGCTTCTCTGTGGTTTCAAGAATGTCATTACTACAAGCTCCGGCTTGGAGCGAAAGATGGACGTCACGATGTCACACAGGGTCTTGGCTATGATAGGGACATCAGTGTCCAGGAGTTTTTAGAACCTGCCTCAAATTCAAAATTCCTGGTTACCCTTCTGGGAATCAGCTCTCCCCGAGTTTGTTTTCTGTGGGGTTTGGATTTATATTTATGAGAAGCTAGCATTTAGGAGGAACCCATAACTCAAGACCAGTTTTAATTTTGCACCAGACCTCAACATTTCAGAAGAGGAGGTAGTGGTTGCAGGAGTGGGAGAAAGGAATTTGCTGGAGAGATTGTCCTCGATTCCCAAATAAGTTCTGTCTCTCTTTCCCAGCCAGACTCTCTATAAAAGGGAAAAGTGGACAACAGGCAGTGGGAAAGGAGCGCGTCCTGGCAACTTGCTGCAAGCCTCGTACACCATGCTGTTTACAAATTCCTGCAGCCAGCCCCGGGATCCAAATGTAGACAACTCTGTTTATGTAACTAAAATAGATGCTTATACCGTGTGATTAAGGTGGCTCGGGGAGCCGGGCCACAATGAGGCGACATGTGCTACAGCCGGGGCCAGAGGGGAGCACAGAGCACAGGAACCCTGGGACCCTGGCAGGTCTAAGGTTTATTAGATTAGTTGTCTGGCCGAGAAATCTCCAAGGGTGGGCACATTGCAGATTCATGGGAGAACTGTGGGTCACTGAGGATGGAGCTCTTCATCTGCGAGGGACCAGCCCAGAGGGTCTCATGAGGGACCAGAGGACACAGCCCCTCCCGGCTGCATCCTCTCCTGCAGTGTTTGGAGTAAAGCCCCCCTCCTGCACCGCCAGGAGAGGAGTGGTTCCACTGCCTGCGTCAATAAAGAGGCTCGAGTGTCCTAGGGTCAGTAGACAGTGCAGCTCAGTGCAACATGCTCTCCACTCACCATGCCCTCGGGCACTCATCTCTGCACCCCTCTCTTCATGAGTGGAAGGTTTGTTCTTCTAGAAGCGGTCAGTGCACGTTTCCCCTCCGGATAGTCTCTCAGCCCTCCCCAGCTGGAAGTGATCATGACTCCCTCCTCTGGGCACTGAGGTCACCCATCCCTGGGTCCATCCACTGCACTCATAAGTGAGCTCTTTGGGCTCAGTATCTGCGTCTCATCATCTTTACACCAACCTTGGCCCTGGCATAGTGTCCAACATGGGCGGTCAAGTTGGCCAATGGCTTGTCTTTCTGAGTCATGGGAAGACAACATCCAGGGGCCATGGGACAAAAGACAGAGCAGCTGCAGAGGTGCCACACCACTGCTAATCACCCCCATAGACTCCCTGAGTCCCAAAGAGGAAGGCCCCCATTCACGCGGCTTCCAGGCTTGGAGGAGCCATGTACTTTGGGGCCCTTTACACACTCTATCTCCTCCTGAGACGTGCTGTCTGGCCCACCCAGATCTACTCTCCGACTCATCCTAATCACCACTCTGGTCTCCCCTGAAATGCCCAAGGAAGTTGAGGACAACATCCTTGATAGCACCTGCTCTGTCTGGATCAAGTCCTCTTCTTATATGTTTGCATCACACACCAGGTGCTGCTATAACGTCTTATGTGTTCTCACCCCCTTCTTGTGGGGTAGAGATGGGTTTTATCCCTGGGACTGTGCCATGGCTCCCCATGAATCCCCTCCTGGCATTACTAGGATGGTATTCAATAATTCTGTAATTATTTGCTTACTGTCTGTTTCCCTGCTTGAGTCTGGAGAACAAGAATTTGTCTTCT
Source organism: Canis lupus baileyi (assembly GCF_048164855.1). NCBI lineage: Eukaryota > Metazoa > Chordata > Mammalia > Carnivora > Canidae > Canis > Canis lupus. The sequence goes on along the minus strand of NC_132867.1, from coordinate 32,925,773 downwards.
TTTCCACTGTCTTCCCAATGCCCAGTCCAGTTACTTGGCTTCACAGAAACAAATGAACTAATGAACAGATGAATTAATTAACCAACTGAAAGAGGCCTGGAAACACTTTAGGAGAGAGAGCCTGGAGCAGTCAGGTTCAAGGTCACCTTGAGGCAGGCAGGAACAAGCTAGAACCTGACAGTGGCCCACCACCAAACGAGCTTCCAGGGAACAAAGGGTGACTGTCCTCTGCCCAAATCAATGGGATCTCCTAAGCTGATGCATTAGAGGAGTAAAAGCAACAGAAAAAACCCCACAGTTTTAAGCTGAGTGTCTTTCTCTTTCTTTCTCTCTCTCTCTCTTTTTTTTTTTGGAAAAAATAAACAGAAGGGTTCTTCACAGAGTCCTTACAGGGGAAGCGGGTGGCTGAGGCATGCAGCAGGAGGAAGAAAAGTTCTGGACCATCAACATCTCTGATCACAGACACAGTCAAGAAGGAGGCCCCACCGAAGTCACACTTGGATGCCAGGCGCCCAGTGCCAGGGAGGGCACGGTGGCTGCCAGGACCGGCTCGGGCACACACAGGGGCATTCACAGCCCATGGCCACAGCCACTCTTGCCTGCCCACCCTGCACACCCCCCTCACCCCCCGGCAGCAAACAGAACTCTCTGTCTCGGTTCCTGATTCAAGCCTGCATAGAATTAACTGTAATAATTGGCAGGTGTGCTGCTGGCTTCTGGGTTTCAATTCACCAGGGGCTCATGAAAACTGGATGTTGTGCGCAGCCAGTATTTAGCTTGGGCTCTGAGAAGCTTCAGCTTTCCATGACGAGAGGCGAAGTGTGTGGCTGCAGCTGCCCTGGGCAAACAAGAATTCCAGAACAGTCTTGGAGAAAGAGGCCCCTCTGGCCAACAATCAATTCGCTCCTTGGGGAAAGAGGAGGAAATAGCCCTTGACCCGTTGCCCTTCTCAGGAGCACAAAAAATGGAGAAGAAAGGAGTCTTTCTGGGAGTCCCTCCCCCCTCCACCCCTCAGGAATGGAAGAGAGTGGTCATCACTTCCAGAAATTTCCTAGGGCATGAATGCCCTTGGACTTCTTTCCAAGAATACCTATGATGATAAAGATGCTTATTGCAACCCAGAGTTGAGCCACCATCCACCTATACTGTGGACAGTAGAGGAGCCAGCCACCTCCACTGTGGCGCCTCTGCTGCTTGCCCATTGCAGACTTCACTAATCAAGAGCGGTCATCTTTTCTACAGAGCCTTAGACATGAGCTTGGAATCCTCAACCCTGTGCCCCAGGAAGCCATTACAATGAATAGGAGTTGGCATGAGAGATGAAAAACTATTTGCCACTTCTATTTTAGTAACTCAGAAGAGGCCAAAGTTAGAATCTCATCAGAAGGCTTTTTGCAAGGACAGGAGTCAAGTGATGTCCTACCACAGACTGTGGCTTTGATGCCAATTATTGCCCAAACAGAGAATCCTTATCACTGCCCTCCAAAGAGCCGGCTCTGACGATGATTCTCAGAGAAGGGAATGCTAGATGGGATTTCACTGGGGACCCAGGCACGGTGGCCCAGGGCTGGGACAGTCAATGCCAAGGTCATATCCTTTCTGCTCATCACACCCACACTCGAAGCTGTTCCCCGACTGGTGTTTTTGCCCCTGGTCTGCTATAGCAGGGACAGAGCTGGCCACCGACCTGACATCCTTTCAGGAGACAGCTGCCTATGCGTTGTGGCCTCCTACCATGTGTCACCCCACCGCTCTTTCTCAGAAGGTCTGATTGGGCCCTTTTTTTGTAGGAACTAATGTGTAGTGCTGGGGAAGGAGGACTCCAGCTTCCAGAGCTGAGAAACAAGAAAGAAGTGGCATCCTTTGGGTCAGGCCCACATTCTCCATGGAAGAGGCCCTTTGTTCACAATCCAGGTAACACCAGCTGCTCCTTCATGGACCATTGTCCTTGTGACCTTGGGCTTCCTTCCAACAGGCTTTGAGAAGGTGTCTCCTTCCAGATGCCCTTTCCTACCCCTGTTTTATGTTTCATCAGAGACCAGAGTCTGAATAGTACCTCCTGCTGCTCAGCCCAATGACATGGGGAGGATCTTCCTCTGCTATGACAAGTTGGTGCTGTGTCCAGAGCACTTACCTAATATCCTAAGGGAGGAGGGAGGACTTAGCAGCCCCTCACTCCTTACCTCACTGCTTGGGTTCCTGAGTCACACTCCCTGGGACTTGGGCAGTCACATTAGCTCTGTAGGTCTGTGCCCTCCCCTGCAAACAGGCAGAATGACACCACCTTCTAGGATTGCTATGAGGACCAAATGAGAGTGTCTGCACAAAATGCTAGAATGCAATTAAGCACCAAATGGGTACGAGCTTTATTAATATGAGGTAGATATATTCCAGCTATGACACCTCTCTTATGCATTTTTAAAAGTAAAAATGCTCATAACACAAATTTTATAATTTTGAAGTGTATAATTCAGTGGCATTAATTATCTTTACAATGTGCAACCATCACCATGATCTCGTCCCAGAACTTTCTATAACCCCAAATGAAACCCTGCACCCACTAAACAGTCCCTCTGTTTTTTTTCCCCTCCCTCCCAGCCCCCGACTAATCTGCTCTCTGTGTCTATGGATTTGCCTGTTCTGGACATTTCAAATAAATAGAATCATGCAGTATATGGTCTCTTGTGTCTGGTTTCTTCCACTTAGCATCATGTTTTCAAGGTTCATCCATGCTGTAAAATATATATCAGTACTTCATTCCTTTTTATGACTAAATAATACTCCATGGTATGGATAGACCATATTTTGTTGATCTATTCATCTGTTGATGAACAGTTGGGTTCTTTCGACTTTTGGCTATTGTGAAAAATGTGCTGTGAATAGTTGTGAGCAAGAATGTGTTTGGACACCTGTTTTCAGTTTTGGGGGTATACATCTAGGAGTGGCACTATTGGGTCAGATGGTAATTCTATGTTTAACTTATTGAGAAATCACCAACACTTTTGCACAGCGGCTCTACCATCTTATATTCCCATCAGCAATGTAGGAGGGTTTTAATTTTTCCACAGCCTCAACAACACTTGCTATTTCCCTCCCTTAAAAAAAAAAATCTGGCCATCCTAATCCTCTTACACTGTTGGTGGGAATGCAAACTGGTGCAGCCACTCTGGAAAACAGTATGGAGTTTCCTCAAAAAGTTTAAAGTAGAGCTACCCTGTGACCCAGCAATGGCACTACTAGGTTTTTACCCGAAAGATGCAAATGTTGTGATCCGAAGGGGCACCTGCACCCGAATATTCATAGCAGCCACGTCCACAAGAGCCAATCTGTGGAAAGAGTCCAGATGTCCATCAACAGATGAATGGATAAAGATGATGTGGTGTATATATATTCATATATATCACTCACATGCATATATATATATGAAATGCAATACGACTCAGTCATCAAAAAAGTGAAATCTTGCTGTTTGCAATGATATGAATGGAACTAGAGGGTATTATGCTAAGCAAAATAAGTCAGTCAGAGAAAGACAATTCTAATATGATCTCACCCACATGTGGAATTTAAGAAAAAACAGGATCTTAGGGAAAGGAAGGGAAAAATAAAACAGGATGAAATCAGAAAGGGAGACAAATGTAAGAGACTCTTAATCATAGGAAACAAACTGAGGGTTGCTGGAGGAGAGGCGCGTGGGGGGATGGGGTGATTGGGTGATGGACTTTAAGGAGGGCACGTGATGTAATGAGCACTGGGTGTTGTATAAGACTAATGAATCACTGACCTCTACTTCTGAAACTAAAAATACATTATATGTTAATTAATTGAATTTAAATTTAAAAAAAAATCTGGCCATCCTAGTGGGTTTGAAGTGGTGTCTCATTGTGGGTTTGATTTGCATTCCTCTGATGACTAATGACATTGAGCATCTCTTCATGTGCTTGTTGGCCATTTGTGTATCTTCTTTGGAGAAATGGCTACTCAAGTCCTTTACTCATGCTTTAATTGGGTTGTTTGTCTTCTTGTGGTTTCTCCTATAAATTTTGGGTCATCTTCTAACCAGTGGGGTTAGAAAAAAGAATCAAAAGACATGAAAGTGTGTGTGTGTGTGTGTGTGTGTGTGTGTGTGTGTGTTTTCAAACTCCTTGTATAACCTGGAGGTGCAGGAAATAAAGCAAGTTCCTTTATGTTGTCTAGAACTTGTCTTCCTTCTGATCATTACTGCTCTGATCTGCTTTATTACCTAGATCCTAAATTTTAAAAGCCCTCTTAATTATGTTCAGTCTTTCTAAAAAGAAAAGAAAAGAAAAGAAAAGAAAAGAAAAGAAAGAAAGAAAGAAAGAAAGAAAGAAAGAAAGAAAGAAAGAAAGAAAAACAAAATAAACCCAAATTCTAAGTCTCCAAGATTTTTCTTCCATGGCCTCTGAGAATATGGGGTGGCGGTGATTTTGTAACCTCAAGGCAAAAGGGGACATCTCAGCATTCTTGGTGTGGTGACTTTTGCCTTCTCTGGACTCCTGGGCCCTATCCCTTGTCTGCTGGCTGAGCCTCACACACTGGAAATGGTGGCCAAAAGCCGTGGCCATGTGGTCAGTCTCCTTGGCTCCATCAGAGCCCACCTGCTCCTGGTGACTTGGCCTTCCCTTTGAGGTCTGGCTGTGACTTCTCCTGGGCCTTCCTCTCAGAGATCCCACCTTATCCCAGCCAGCCTTTGGCTCCTCCTGAGTCTCACATTCACCACAGACAGGTAAACCAAGGACAGCTCAGGAATGCTATAGCCTCAGGCCTTCCTGCCACACTACCCTGCACCACCTTATCTGTGTGGATGATCTACCTTCCCCCCACCTCCCCTGCTAGGAAGCTGCAGAATCCTCCCTGAGACCTGAAGAGAGAACAAGTGGAATGACAGCATCCTTACGGCTCACAGGAGAGAGAATTCAGGATGTGGTAACTAAATAGGTCCTTGAAGGACAGGGAAGTGTCTTAGGGTGGGAACTCTTCCTTCTGAGTCTTTTTCACTCCTCAGAGCACCTGACAGCATTAGACAAAGAAGAGGTGCTCAAGCCACCAGCTTGAGTTGACCATGACAAATGAAAACGTTGGGAGGTTGAAGGCAACAGCTCAGTGGCTATTTATTTTTGAGTTAGAGGAAACATTCACCTCTAACCACCCAAGTCCATCTCTATCATTGACCATGAACTCCCCTAACTTACTGCCCATGAAGTGACAAAGGTATAGGGTCAATATTTATATTGCTTCTCTGCCCATCTTGCAGGTCAGAAAAAGGAATATTCTCCTCCTCTAGGAAGCTAATTCTCCTACCTGTGCTCATAATTTCCCAATCCTCCATCCTCTTTGAGATCTAGACCCTAATCCCAGAAGCTCAAAGAGAGGATGCCCTTCTCAGATCTGTAGAGCTGTGGTTGACCAGTTGGTTTACTGCTGACAGCTAAAAGCAGAAACTGCTGAATCTTCCATTACTTGCTTCTTTTGCCACTGCTTGATAAATGTGCTTATCCTGATCTGCCTGCCAGTGGACTACAGAATCAGGAACATTTAAGGGTCTGTGATGAGAGGGAGAAAGATCAAGCTTTCAACCCAAGAGGCCCCTGTTGGAGCAGGATGGACAGAAGAGGCTTGAACAAAGGAGTAATGAGAATGCTCAAGAGGACACAGAGCTTAAGAAAAGGACTTCTAGGAACTAAAAGAACATTATTTTTTATTTTAAAAACTTGGGAAATAAACTGAAAGGAAGATGATCACTGCTTATCAGTGAATTAAAGGTCTAGGGGATCAAGCAGAAGAAAGGCTTATAATATGAAAACACAAACATTTGGAAATCAGGAGGAAACAGTAAGAGATTTAGAGGACAAAAAAGGAGATATGATGTTCAAATAATAGAAGTTCCAGAGGGAGAGAGAGAGAGAGAGAGAGAGAACGAAGAACAGATGAAGGAGGAGTAATATTTAAACAAATAACAGAAGAAAATTTCCATGGTCTGATATGAGACTTAAGACTGTAGGTTGAAAGGCCCAAGTCCCAGACAGGGTTATTTTTTTAAAGACACACACCTAGAAATAACTTGGGGAAATCTTGGAATTCCAAGGACAAAAAAAAAAAAAAAAAATCCTTACCAAGATGAAAGAGGATGAAGAGATATGAAGGGAGATACAACTTTTTCTTCCTATATCTTTGCATTGTTTCACTTGTAAAAATGAGTACTCATTTTAAAACTGACAAAGAAAAATATTTTAATGGGTTTCTAATGATTCTCATTTATCTATGGATCCTCTTGACCAATGTCTAAAGACATGCACAACTCTGGACCCAATGCCTAATTGTCCTATTTTTCTGGTTCAGCCTCTCACATCTAGGTCCTGGCCAGTCTGAGCTCCCTCAGACCAACAAGCACTTCTCACACTTTTACTTTGAGCCTGGGACAGTATTTGACATTGATACACAGAGGTGAAGAAGCATGGTTCCTACACTCAAGGAATGTAAGCTAAGAGTGTGCTGAATTTGCTCATTGGGGAAGGCCTCTGGGCCTTTGCTCCTGGCAGCTTTTCAGGGTAAGTGGTGACACCTAAAAGATCATGCCCATTGTTTCCATCAGCCTGCCTAGGAGCCCCCTCAAAGGAAGGAGGCCGGACCTTATAACCCTGTGGTCTCCATGACAACCTCAGGATGGCATTAGTGGTGACTTAGCCAAGGTTCTTCTGAGACAAGATGGGTGACTTGGACTTCCCCCACCCATCCCAGCTTCTTTCTTTTTTCCCTCCGTCCACCTTCCATATCATTCCAGTCATAATGTATGCTGAGATTCCTTTATTTCAGGAATACATTCTATATTTGAAAGTTGGCTCACCCTCTGGGTTTTCTTTCCAAAGGCAATGGAAAACAGTCCCCAAAGGCAGGCCACTGAAGCAGTGTCACCCAGGGGGGACAAGGAACTGGTCAAGGTTAAGAACCAAAGAGAATTAAAAGAGGAGACTCTGAATAGGAGGGTTCCTCCCTTCTTCTCTGATCTGAGGAACAAGATAGGGCTATAGGAAGCTTAAGGGAAGCTAGTAGGAGAAGCAGCGGGGAGGACTGTGGAGGTGGCCTTTATAGGAAGAATCATGGAAGGCCACCACCCAGGAGACTGTCCTGCCGAGCCAGGATCTGCCAGGGGCAGCTCAAGAGGTGGTAAATGATCCTCAGTGAGACAGGAACATTGTCACATTGGACAAAATAGGGTTTCCAAAAACCACGTGTGGCTGCAGAGCTAATGCATTTGCATATCTGGGGGTACCTGACTAGGTAAAGGGTTCAGCTTCCCAGGTGTTCAGTGACTCCAAATAACACCAGATATATCTTTGGCATGGGGTAATAAACTCACACTCCCTTCTTGTTTGCCATCACCTCTTCCCTCCTTGCCATTCCAAAGCCCATCTCTCTGATTTCCTCTCTACCTCTCCGGTCAGAAGCTGACCAAGACCTGGAGCTTGGGACTCTTCCTCACCCCAAAGCTTCTTCTCAATGTTAGAGGCCAAGAAACAGAACCATGGTCATCCCTCCTTCTTTCTTCCTGAGATATGCAGCTGAGCTGGAGCAAAGACCCCAGAGGCCCAAATGAGGAAATGTCAAGGCATCCCAGGGCAGCTCAAGGCCACATTGCCAACATGGCCAAGGTCTGAGCCAAAGGACATAAAGAAACAGGCTTTCCATGGAGAGTATCTTCAAGGATTTGCACTCCTGCCCAGTTGACAAAAGCCCCAAAGTGTTGGCCCAGGGAGGGAGTGCCAGCTTTATGTTTAGTCTGGCACTGATCTAACAGGCCTGCAAGGATCAGCAAGCAGCGAGTGTGGGTTTCAAGGCCCCTGAGTACCCATGTTTATCTTCAGGCTCAGATCCAAGAGCTCAGAAATGTGTCCATTTCAAAATAATAATTACAATAGTCTTTCTTCAGGAAGATGCAGACTTTGGAATCCATGTCAAAGTACAGTGGGACAAAACAGCCTAAGAGAATGTGATTTGGGTGCATGAAGAATGGAGTTTAATATAAGAATTCGCAGAATTCATGTGGGTTTCTCACTCACCTCAGCAAGAAAGGGATATGAAAACATTATAATTGGAAGAGATAATTAGGGAAAAGGCTGGAGCATAATGTTTTGCAAAATTGGATGTTTCAGCTGGTTCTGGTCATTGGACAATAGAAGGACCAGCATTTGGATATTCAATTACCTCCTAAAGCTGAGGACCAGTTGAACATATTTGGTTCCGGAAATGTCCCAATGAAGCAAGAGAAAAATGGAACAAAAGGCTTTGGCAGGGGCCAAGCCATTCTCACAGCTGCAGAAATGGAAGACAAATCCCAGAACACCCTCCACCCCATCCCAAACCCAGCCCCCACATGGCCTCAGGAGAGCACATGAAGCAGAGCTTCACCATGGCTTGGCTCACAATCGCATGCGCCCCCCAGGAAGACTTCCTCCGTTGGCCCACCCTAACCCTAAGACACACCATCTCTGTCTCACTAAGAATGAGAAATACTGAAATAACCTTTCTGACTGTTGGCACCAGGCACCCAGGCACCCACCAATTGGCTTCCCTGCCTCCTTATAGAAAAATGCCAACTTCCCAACCACACACTGACATTCCTGGCAGAGAGAGCCTTATTATTCTACCTGAAGCACCGAGAAACAAAGCCAGTCAAGAAATTTGCCTATTGGGATTGCAAAGCTTTGAATGCCATCAGTCATGTGGAAAATGTTGAGCCGAGCCCGGCGGAGTCCTCCAAGGCCTTCATGCAAACAACAAAAGGCTGCTGAGAGCGTTCAAGCCCGCGTGGAGGAGGAATCGCGAATCACAAAACCAGGCCCTGGCCTCCTCCGATGGCCCTAATGAGGACCAGGTGACCTCGGATGAATGCGACCACACTGCGTTCGCGTTTGTCAAATCTGAGATTACTGCGGAGCCTGGAATGAATGAGTCTACAAACAAGAAAATCTATCTGTTCAGGAGCTGGAAAGAATAGGATGTGGAAAAGGCGGGGGGTGTCATCAATTACTTGTGGTTCTCAGAGAGCCAAGAATTATGCTTGGAAGTACAACTTCTGAGCATCTGGAGAAGTCTTTGGTCAGCATCCTAAGTCTTCTGGATAATATCAAAATCATCCAGACCATCCAAGCGAGGCCAGATGGAGGCAATATTGTGTAGTGTGCAAACTTGTCTTGGGCCCCTCTCTGCCCTCCCCCTGCTTCTTGCCCATCTTCCTGGGGGGCGGGGGGGGCACACCCCCTCCACCACCAACAAGAACGGCTCAGAGTCTCACCTTCTCGCCTGCCAAAATCTGCTCCTAAGAAGGGATGAGATCCAACTACCCTTGCACTAATCACAGGGTAAGTATTAAATGATTTACACTGTAGTGGGAATTGGTGCCTTCACATCAAGGATCACAATTTTAATTGTTGAAACTGAGGCATTAGCTGAGAGGAGAGGACACAGGGGTCACAGTGACAAAGCCAACGAGGCTTTGGAGGAGGGAGAGTGACACTCACCCAGCTCTGTTCTTCACTTCTTGTGGGGCCTTGGACACCGGCCTCTCTCTCTCTTGGTCTCAGTCTCCTTCCTTCCAGAAGGAAGGACGTGACTGTGATTGCTTCAGCAGCACACACACTAAAATTGGAAGTATACAGAGAAGACTAGCATGGCCCCTGCACCAGGAGGGACATGATTTAGGGGACTTGAGCGTTCCTTCCATCTTGACCAGTTCATGGGCAGCCGGCCAGCAGAAGCTTCTTGTGAGCCCCCCAAGAAGTAGTGAGGCATGTTTATGGATATGGGGAGACCCAACAAGAGGTGCTGCAGGACCCCTGTGGAACAGCCTGCCACCACCTCCGGGAAGGTGGGTCATGGGGTCTGCTGGGCCCTGGAGGACAGAGCACAAGGGATGACTCTCACGGTGCCCATGGGAGCATTTGGGGTCCCACTGATGGTTTGATAGTGCTTGGGCTAGGGCCGCTCCTGCGTCCCTAGAGGAGGCCTCTGGCCCAGGTGTATCTCGATTTTACCCCCTGGAGGGGTTCCACACATACTGCAGCTTAGATCAGTGGCTCAGCTTTGCCAGGATAAAAGATAGCCCCCAGAATTGTGGAAGGCCATGGCCCTGCCTTTTACCCCAAATCATTCCCAAGCAACATTGTACATGTCGGGAGTTCTACTGTCCCTGCAGACTGTGTCACCTCTATCATGTCTTCTTCTCTTCCCTCATAGGCAGAGCCCATCTCCCTCCTCTTCCTCTCTCTCTGCGCATCGCCCAGGAAGGGCACCCCAATGTGCTCCATAAACCCTACCGACTTGATCAGACTAGAAGTCAGGACCATGAACGACCATTCCTTGTTATTCACAAATGTTGTGGGGGGTTTTATTTTTGTCTCTTTTTTAACGAGAGGTATTTGGGTGGCTGGGAAAGAGGTTTTTAAATAACTTTTTACGGCTAACGAAGAATTTTTAAATATCCTTTACAACAAAAGGCCTCTTTGAAGCTGGGTCTGCCAAGCTTGGACACAACGGACACCCTGTTGACTTGCTACAAATTGTTTACTTTGCTGCAAACTGAATGCAGAGAGAGAGTTTCTTGTGTCCGGGGTTGCATACATGTCAGCCTCGAAAAGAATTCAAGTAACTCTAGCCCCATTCCACATGCTCTACCCCAACTATGCGCTATGGAATGATGTTGTGTTTGGAGCAGATTCCATCCATCTGATTTGGCCCTGGAGTGGGGTGCAGGGTGGCTGGGTCTCTTATTTCAACTCTGTATTTTAGACCCTAGGGTGAAGAAAATGAATTCAGCATTTTTGACCTGTATAAAAGACTCAAGATTTCACTTGAGATGGAAGAGAGGGTGTATAGGAAAGAGGGGAGGGTGAGACCCTCTCTCTCCTCGTTCTCCTCGCTCTCCTTGCAGCTTATTTTGGGGAGATACTCCTCATTCTCCGACCTCCCCACATGCCCCCCTGCCCCCTGCCCAGGGTCTGACATTAAAGAGAATACATCTTCCCTGCTTTCAGGGTGGGAGGGTCCAATAGACTCTACCGCCATGCCAATGGCATCATTTTCCAAAGTTCACCCTACTTGCTGTCTGCTTTGGGCAACACTGTGTACCCCCAAAATTCATGCACTGAAACCCTAACCCCCAGTATCTCCAAACGTGTTTGGCGGTGGGACTTTTAAAGAAGCAATGAAGTTAAAATGCTGCCCTTAGGGTGGGCTCTAATCTAGCTGACTGGAGCCCTCATAAGAGGAATTTTGGACACACACAGAGACACCAGGGGTGCACGTGCGTGAAACAAAGACCACACCAGGACACAGTGAGAAGATGGCCATCTACAAGCCGAGGAGATTGGTCTCGGAAGAAACCAACCCTGCAGACACCTTGATGTTGGATGTCTAGCCTCCAGAACCGTGTGAAATAAATTTCTGACGTTTAAGCCAGCCAATCTGTCATATTTTGTATGGGACCCTAGCAGTTTAATATACTGTCAAAAGGACAGGGACCCTGGAGCTGTCTCCTCTTTGTTCCTCATCTATAAATAAAAATATCTGCCTTGCAGGACTCGTGAGAGTTAAGCTCGCAGATGACAGGGTACCTGGGGCAGGGTCTGACACGGGCATTCACTAAATAATTGTGAATGCTAACATTATTACTTTGAGAGACCGATCAGTGTTTATATGCTACTTACGGACTCTCCCCAGCATCACTCATAGAATCTCTGCTGATTTGATGATTTACTACGAAAGAATTTGGCGTTGTTGGCAACCTTGGAGATCTCAGGCTCTGGGCCACCACGTTGCCCATTTCCAGGGGGCCCAATCACGGGGCTTGTCATCTCTAAACCAATCCCTTCTTCATGACTTTATGTCCTCATCAATTTCACAGAAAGTCAGTATTTCATAGCCTCCATTGACAAGACAAAAGTTTGTTGAAGGTCTATATAAGTTATATCCACAAAGCTATTCATCTTCATGTCAAACTCTAAGAAATTAGGTGTGATTTTGCCCTGATATAATGTTTTCTTTCCCCCAGAGAAATGCTTTTTTTTTTTTTTTTTTTTTTTTAAGTATTGGTTGATTTTGTCTTCTCTCCTACCTGTGCTTTGTGACATGCTGGAGAGGCAAGGTTCACATACTGAACCCTCTGTTATGCAGTAGGGCTTCCGGGGACACTGTGACCACACGTAATGATGGGTTACATCCTTCACCAACAGTCTTGGCCATTGATCTACATTTAGCTTGCTCGTCTTCGAAAACACTGGACTTTGACCACCTCTGAATTTAAACCTCCAGTCTGATAAATTAGAATCCCCCCCGCCCCAGAGTTCTCGAACGCTGGCTTAGATCCTGGCCGCATACCACTTCTCTTCCTTAATATCTCTAAATGAAAAGACCCTCTTAGCCTTCAGTGTCTGATGGCCACAGAGTTTCTGCCCAGTTGGATAAATCTTTCTATAAACACTCCAGCCCTGCAAAGTTAGCTCACCACAGTAGCTAGTTCATATTTCGCCTCTCTGTCTGAGTGAGACAGACACAACAAAAAATTGGTAAATGGTACCAGCAGAGATAAATGTACGGTATTATGTTTAATTAATGTTTTTCAACTGTTACACGATGCTCTCACTCCTGACTGATAACTTCACCCTCAGGAGTGTAGAGAAGGCTGTGGCCCTGAAAAGAGAGTTGTCTTCATTTATACCAGCTATAGCTTTCCATCTTCAAGAACTACTTTTCTCCATATCTGATGTCTCTTCCTTGCACTTGGCCTCAGGAAAGCAGCGTGCACGGCTCGCCCCAGGGCCAGCTCTCTACCTAAACCCTGGTCTACTGTCTGTCCTCCCCTCGGAGGACCTTCCTGTCACCCCTTCCTCAGTCTCTCCCTTCCCACACACAGGCTTCTTTCTGACATTACAAAACCATCTTCTCCTGAGCCCACTGTCTTCACTAGTGGACCATGTCTCACAGCCAACATCCTTTTTTAAAAACCTAATTTTTCCATTTTTATTGAGATATAAGTGACATACAACCTTGTAGAAGTTTGAAGCGTACGGCATGCTTAACTGACGCATTTATATATTGCCACGTGATTACTTCCAGAGCATTAGCTAGCCCCTCTCTCCTGTCATATAATTACCATTTCTCTTTGTGGTGAGAAGAGTTAAGATCGAATCTCGCAGCAACTTTGAACTTTATTATACAGTATTACTGACTATAATCTCTCCGGTGTGCATTAGATCTCTGGGACTATTTTATCTGCTACTTGCAAGTTTGTACCTTTAAATACATTTCCCACTTCGGCTCACTGCCCACCCCCCACTGCCAGCCCCTGGTAACCACCATTTTACTCTTTGTTTTTATAAGTTCTGCTGTTTTTAGATTCCGTATCTAAGTGAAATCCTACAGTTTATGTCTTTCTCTGTCTAATTGCACTTAGCATAATGCCCTCAAGATCCACTCATATCTCAAATGGCAAGATACCCTCCGTTATCATGGCTGGATAACATTCCCACCCACCACCGCCCCTTCCCATACCATCAGAGACCTCAGAGCCCACTCTACTCCACCCTAATGCACTGAGGAGTGCCTCGGAATTCTCAACTCTGGCCAGGCCATTGCTTATTATTCTGTCCTCACAGCAAACCTACAGGTTAGGTACTGTGCCTGCCCTCATTCCCATTTCACAGGTGACAAAACTGAGTCCCACAAAAGGTAAGCTATCCTTTCCCAGGAGTCACTGTCTTAAAAAGTAGCAGAGCTAGAACTCAGTCACATGGAGTCTGGCCCCACTAGCATGTTCTTCCTCATGTCTATATCTGTTCCCCTCTTACTGTTGGTGTTGGCTCAACTACATGGCCCTTGGGCAGAGAAGACTCCCTAACCCAAAGCAACAGGGGCTAACCTCCTCCAGGGAACTCTGAATAGTCTGGAGAAAACCTTGACATTGCTGGCTAAGGCCCCTGCCCTGATCCCTTATCCCCCCTCCTGGTAAACCAGGAGGATATCATGGATATCATGGGAATGTTATCCAGCCATGATAACGGAGGGTATCTTGCCATTTGAGATACCACCTCTTCCAAATCAGCTCTGCTGCACCCATTTTTCCTTCTGAGTTGAAAGAAACCCCATCTTGTCCCAAGGAATGCAGAAAAGAGGGGCAGCTATGCCCTAGACTTTGAGTGGACTGCCTGGTTTCAGTCCTGGCCCCTCCACTTACTCACTGTGTGGCTTGGGATAAGTTACTGAACCTCTCTGTCCCTGGGACTTCACATTTGTATAATGGAGATGATAATAGCACCTCTCTCTCGAGAAGATTATAAAGATGAAATGAAGCAGCACGGTATGAACCCTGAGTAAGCACACTAGTGGATCTAGAAATGTCCCTTCTTTTAGAAGTAATATTTTAGTGTGAGGCTCTTATAGGTGGAAAACACTCGAAGAGCTAAAGAAACACATATCTAACTGTAGAATTCCAGGCACCCTGGAAAGCCATGGGTCTTTCCTTGCAAGCTCCAAATCATTTCACCCGCATTCCCCAACTATGCTCACAGTTCAAGTAATAGCCACCAAGCTGGTTTGCACAAAGTGGCCAATCGCTTCTAGCCAACACTGGCTCAAAGTTTTCATTAGTTTGATGTGTGCAGGTTGCTTAAAAGGGCTCCGTGGAAGACTTACTTCTGCAGGCACGACCATTACCCCAGAAAGGCAACGAGAGCGGGGCAGGGCCCAGCCCCAGGGTAGCTTGCTCGGCCTTGCGTGAATTCTGTCCACAGAGTGCGGAGCAGGGCGGAGGGGCCTGTGCAGATCTCTTCTCCCTCCATTTTTTCTGCTGTGCACAGTTGGACCTGTTACTGGTCCTGATCACGATGCCTTGTTTATTGATTCCACAGGCTCAGGACCAGAGCATGATGAATATCACTTTTCCACTGGGGCTGAAGTCACAGGGCCAAAAGACAGAGGCTGTCATCCAGAAAACAAAATTGTTTTTGTCTGAATGTGCCATTGGAGATACTCTGAAAAACAGGCTTTTCAGGTGATCATGGAATTTAAGCAAAGACAGACTCTGGCTTGAATTATCCGCATAATTGCCCTAGTTCTCTAGTGTGTCCGTGTGGATGCGACCTCACAAATCTCCAGCTCATCTAAAGGAGGTTTGAAGTCAGGCAACAATAGTGATGATGCCAATTTAATAAAGGAAGAACGAGGCAATGCTGAGGATCCAGCTTAGCAACAGCCTGGTGTTGAAGGACTTCCTCTGGCAGAGGTTTGAAGAATGTTTTTATTGCTAGTTGTCCACAATAATCCTGGAAGGTGTCATTTCTGCCTTGAGGATCACCTCAGTCCTGATGATCCTCGGTCCTGAATGAGCTTGTCATCTGGGACGTCTTTCTTTGCTGGGAGGGCCCCCTGTTCCCCTGCTGCTGGGGGTGTCCACGCAGGCAGGTTCCTGAGGTCAACCGTCCACCCTCTATTGACCAAACTGGCTGCCATCCTGCAAGGTCAGTGTCCTTCTTCTGACATGTCTTTCCTGTCCCTGCCTTTGGCAAGCTGGGCAGAGTTACCTGCCCCTGGGGCATCCAGAGTATCCAAGCACATCACCAATCCCCGCCAAGACCACAGCCAGGACCCCAGCAGGAAACAAGGGGCCTGGCAAGAGGGGATCATTCAAGGAGGAGATAATTACAAAGGTGTGCCCTGGCTGTAGGGTGGTGGAGGACTGCCGTGTTGGTGTTATCTTGGCTCCTCCATCCACCAGGCTGGCTGAAGGAAGAAGCAGTCCCTAGAACATGGAACAGGAGGGTCCTGTGGAACAGGCCACCTTGAGAGGAGCTATGAGGGACACAGCTTGCCAAAACCGCTTCACAGTGAGGGGCCAGAGAAGTCAGACCAGGTGCCGCCCCACTGCTGGCTTCTAATCTTAGGCTGAGCACTTTGCTAGCTGAAGCCAACAAGAAGATAGTCTCTTCCATCCCATCTATGAGTCCGTATAGGTCAGGCCCTCAGGGCCGGAAGCAGGGGTGGAGGAGGGTGTAGGGTGGATGTAGCGAGGTTCAGAGGGAGATTTTGCAAACACAAAAATCAAAATTCCATCATAAAAAGGAATCCAGCAGAGTACCTGGGTGGCTCAGAGGTTGAGGGTCTGCCTTCGGCTCAGGTCATGATCCCAGGACCCTGGGATCGAGTCCTTCATCAGGCTCCCGGCAGGGAACCTGCTTCTCCCTCTGTTTATGTCTCTGCCTCTTTCTGTGTGTCTCTCATGAATAAACAAAACAAAACAAAAAAGGAACCCAGTTAGAAACTTTGGACTTAAATGTTCTTGGTTTTTGTAACCATACCCTATATCCCCACAAGAATCAGTTGGTATAGAACCTAGAACATGCTGGCTTGACTAGGCTGAGATGATACCTTGACTTTGGTTCTGATAAGTTATCATCTTAGGAAGGCAGAGAAATCACTATCTTGTAGAGTCACTGAAATCTCAGGAATGGATCAAAATAAGAATAAGTGGAAAATAATAAAGAAACAAATAGGTCCATGCTACTAGAACTTTTATCCTTGTTTTAAGTGTAATTGTAACAAAGTGTCATTAGCATTGTGATAATATACACATTTTTTTTGAAGTGTGCAAAAGAAACCAATAGAGTGGAATTGTGATTTTAATTGGATGATTAGGCAAATTTGATTAACGGAGTTTGTAATCACGTTTAAATATCAGAGAATGTTTTCATTTGGAAATTCCTAAGTTTTACATTGTTGGTTGGGTAAGTGGTGTTTGGATTTTTAGAAGAAAAATATTTAATAGGCTTATGAGATTAATAAATTTTGCATTAGATTAAGCACAAGCAATATTGTTTCTCTTTATGCTTAAAGCCATTGGGCGTTCACAAGGCCATTCCCGTGTGACCTTGTCACGTAAGGTCCAACCTAAGTCCCTTCATGTCTGTGATACGTTCATTGATTCTTCCAGGGATTTCTCATCTCCTAATTCTTTAGCTGCTAGACCTTCTTTTTGGTACCTGATGTATAACTTAGTTCTTGCCCTGTTATTATTTGGGGTGTGCATGACTTGACTCCCCAACTAGACTGTAACCTCTGGGAGACAAGCACTTCTCCAGAAGCAATCATCCTTTCTTTTTCCTTTTCCATTTCTAGAAGCCCAGTGCCAGACACAAATTAGGTACTCACTACATGTGCGTTATTTGGTTGGTTGTTTTTAGACATGTGTGGAATGATGCCATTATGCTACACATACTCCAACACACAAAATCAAAGCTTTTGTCAAGGAAGGAGTTAATATGAGGACCCAGATATGGCCGGCCTGAGTATTCAGTAATGAGAATGTTGTATTGGTACTTCCATAAAAATACTTTCTCAATTCCAGGGTGACCTCTGTATCCTTTCTCTACTTCACCATCCCCATCATGCACAAACACACACTCAGCACCATGGATTTTTTTAGGCTCTGGGGTTCTCTAAAGGTGTACGGCACAACTTTTTCTTTTGATGAGGCTCAGAACTTGTTAACAGAATTTATCCATTAAGAAAATGTCTGATGAATATCTACTGTGTGTCCAGCACTGTGCTAGGTAGGTCCTGGGAATACAGCAGTGAAAGAGGCAGAGTCCTTGCCCCCTTAGAAAGTCATGATTTAGTCAATATCTCACAAAAACATACTAAGCAGCCCATGTTCAGTGAGATGTGAGTGACAATATGTGCTGTAGGACTTGAGAAGGAAGCCATCAGGGGAGTGACAAAGTAGTCGGGAAAGTTCCATGAAAGAGGAGACAGGGTGGCAGGGTAGACCTTAGCAAATCAAGTAAGGGTGGAGGCAGGAGATGTCCTCTTACTCTGCGGGTGTGAACAAGGTAATAAGTGAGATAGAAGTGGATTTCTGGTTTGGTCGTGCTGCCCGGGAAGTACCATCACATCTGGGGAACTGCTGAGAGTGGAAACCTGCAGAACTGATACCAGCAGACGGGAGCTGATTGAGACCCATCTTGGAAAGGATGTCAGGGGGTCAAATCCCCATCAAGGGTTGAGAGTAGATCCACGGGTAGCACAACAACAGCATGATGTGTTAGAAGTAGTGTTTTTAGTATCACTGCTCACTAGCTACTTCTTCTATTCTAAATTGGAGCATCCCAAAGTCAGGATTTTAAAATCTGACCCAGCCAAGGCGTAGGTGGGGTGTGGAGTAGGATAGGAATGGCAGAAATGTCCAAGAGGTGTGGGGAATCCAGGAGTGAGGTGCTACTCTTCTTTAGGAAGAATTACTTCTGCATTCGTGAAAGGAGGCAAGCCAAGGGGAGGGGGTGCCTCCATGCCAAGCACGAGTACTGGAGGAGCAAAAGCTGGGTGGCATGTCACCAGGCAAATGGCCCAGTCACATGTTACAGTTCCCCTGCACCCACACGAGTGCTAGCTGGATATTTTCCATGTGTCCCTGAGTAGCCCAGAAATGATAGAGAGAGCCAACTCTGACAAGAGCTCAGGGGGGCCCAGGAGGACACTGTGGTGACATACATTGCTGAGGACAGGGACCTGACAGGAACGACAGACGCCTCAGGCTGTGCCGTGTGTATGTGCCCAAGGATGATAAGTGGTAACCAGATGCCAGACCCCTGCACCTCCCCTCAGCATAAAATCCCCAGAGGAAGGGGAGAACAGGGCAGTGGGAGCATCTGAGATGACCCCAAGTTCGTTGACATTTCAGTTTCCATTATCTGGCAAAATAAGAGCTTGAAATAGCGTGTGAAAGTGGTTGTTTTGAAAATTAAAATAACGAACATCTCTGAGTTTGTGATCTGAGATCTGTGCCACATATTTACGATTAAAGGTTAAAGCAGACACACTGAAATAGATACAAGAAAGTAGGACAAAAACCAAAAGAGTGGTGATGTCACAGAAGTCAGGGGAGGGAAGAGATCCACCACCCAACCGTGGGTGGCAGTGTGGAGCACCTAGAGAGCTACTGCCGGAAGGGCCAGGGAGGAGCCACAATTTCCCCAAGTCTGCTGTGAGAAATGAGGCGGGAGAGCTTTCAGGGCTCAGAGGCAGCACATACAGTGCTAGTCTGGACTTGACCAGCTGCCTCCAGTGCAACAAGTCACGCATCTTGAACCTGAGGCACTGTCGCATGTGCTCTTCTTCGAGGAGGCTTTTAGGAAGGCTGCTGCTCCTACACAGACCACCTAGCCCTTATCTGAGCCTGATACACAGCTCGCTGTGTGCAGGTTTGATCAGACTCAGGATATATATTGAAGAGCAACCACGAAGAGGATCTGGCCCAGTGTTGAGGTCCTAGAGAACTTCTGGTCATCATGACGTTTCACGACCAGTATGAGCAGCTGCCTAAATTTAATGCTTCAAAATGGCAGGGGGCAAGGGAAGTCAGGTAAGCTTGGGATAATTGTTAACTCATTGATCCCACACTGTGACCAGAATTGGTCATTGTGCTGCAGGCCGGTGACTACACTCAAGTCCAACATCAATAAGACACCAACCGATTACCTGTATGACTTTGGGCAAATCACTTACTTCTCTGGGTCTCACTTTCCTCCTCTGTAAGAGAGCCCTTCTGTGTTCTCAGAGATTTCCTCTGTTCTCCCCACCATTTTCAGTGTCTGGTCCTTGGCTATTGGCATATTATTGTTAAATGCCAAGTGCTACAACTGTCGATCGGCCAAACCCATAAGGACATGTTTTCCAGGTAGTGTGGATTTGGGGAAATGAGCACTCCTATACCCTGCAGGTGAGAATACAGTTCCAGAGGACAATTTGATGATACTATCAAAAGCCTTGAAAAAAATCGTACCTGTGACTCACTGATCCACTTCTAGACATTTATCTAATAAATAATCATGGACATGTGAAAATATATGCAAGCAAGGAAGGATGTTCATAGCTAGGAGAAAATTGGAAACAATGCCTGACAATAGGAGATGATTACCTAGATTATGATACATTCCCCCAATAGAATACGATGTATAAAATCATCCCTAAAATTATACGTAGGTGATATTTAGTAACACGAGGAAATGTGTCTAATATGATGCAGCACAGGGGGTTACCATAAGATCTGATCTTTGGAATGTGTTTTGTTCCATTTACAAGAATAAAAAATAATGAAAGGTGTATTCTCTAGGTGTGAGGGTAGAGGTGGTTTTAATTTTCTTTTCTTGTGCTTCTCTGTGTTTCCTGAGTTTTCTGCAATGAATGTGAACTATGTTTGTAATCAGGTTTTTAAATACATCTTTTATAAGAGGGCATTTTTCACCCAGTCCCTCTTCATGTCCTGATGCCAATTAATCTCTCAGAAATATGTCAGTAAATCCTTCATCGACAAAGCATCTTTGTCTCCATTGGCTCTGAATCTTTTGGAGTGTGGTTTTTCTGGATGTTGGGGGGAAATTCAGGTGAGTTTTGGTTAGATGGTCGGGAGAGAAAGGTGAGAGGAGCTGGCGGTGGTCCCACTTGATTGGAGGAAAAAGTCTAAAAAGTTCAGTAATAGCTCCCTGTCTTCTCTCTACTGGTCATGCAAACAGCCCACTGCCAAGTTCAGCATAAGAACCTCTAGCTCTACAAACAGGGACTGGAATGCATGTCTGTCTATCAGAATTAGGTAGCCGGTGTATTTAAATATTTTGTTTGTTTATTCATGAGAGACACAGAGAGAGAGGCAGAGACACAGGCAGAGGGAGAAGCAGGCTCCATGCAGGGAGCCTGATGTGGGACTCGATCCCAGGACCCCAGGATCATGACCTGAGCCAAAGGCAGACACTCAACCACTAAGCCACCAGGCGTCCTGCCAGTGATATTTTTGTAAACAAAATTTAAAAGCATGTCAGGGCCATTGACAGAATAGTATGCAGGAGGTGACATCTGTTGCATCTGTCCAGTGCAAGGTCTTCTGGAAGGGAACAACTGATGCTGGTTGATACGGGGATCCATTGGTCTGGGATTGGCAGGCCTTCTAATTTTTCAGGAGTAGCCTGTAAAAATCTCAATTTTTTTTAACTGAAATCATTTATTTGTTGTTTTGTTTTCTCCTTATCTCCTCGTGAGAGCTCCTGCCCCTTCTAGAAGTACTTCTATCTACCCTGATAATAACAAGTTTCCAACCTTTGGGGAAAAACGGTCAGAAAGAGAATACCACTTAGAGAGGAGGTGGTGCTGAGGGTAAGAGAAAGATAGAGATGAGGATCCTGGGCAGGAAACCAGGGAAGACCAGGCTTCTGGAGGAGAGAGTGACAAGGCAGGTTGAGATCATCCCTGATGAGGAGAGAAGCCATGTCTTCTTTTCTGGAGGGAAGGAAGGAGAAAAAGAGGAAGAGGATTCCCCCAATGTTACAACACTTTGCTGAGTGCAGATTACGTACCAGGCATTGGACTCATCAGTAAGCCCAATCATGATCCTCTGCATCGCTTACCCTCTAGCAGGTTGCCCCATCTTCTTTGTGGGGCCCAGGGATATACTGACAATTAGGCAGGAGGAGGTGAGGCCGCTGAGGGCCCAGGGGAGCCCCCAGGGGCAGAGAAGTCACTGTGGGCAGTGGGCCAGGGGCTCTCTGCTATTGCACATCAGCCCTGTAGAGATTCTTGAGCATCGCCATGGGAGTAGGTGTCCATGAGCAGGGACCTTTCTGAGGGAGCAGGGTCACAGGAACACTTATGATTCAGGTCGAAGATTAGGGTAGAAGAAGGCCAATGGGGTGAGGTCTGAGTGGCTTTTATTATTTTTATTTTTATTTATTTATTTTATTTTATTATGAGTGGTTTTTAAACAGTGGCTCCAGGAGAGAGCCAGTGGAGCCCAGGGTGAGCACATGCTTAGGACACAGGCCCCTCTTAGGGAGCTGGGGGAACAGCCATGCCCACCTGCCAGTTCTGCCTTGGGCCAGCCTTGTGGGTCAGCCCAGGGGTCAGCCCATGGCCAGCTGAGTGACAGGGCTCCCTGGTCAAGAGACCAAATGGACTCTGGGAAGAAAGTCAGCACCAGAAGCAGTCAAATCCCACTTTAAGGAAGTAGTGCAGACTTGATGATGCTAACCAGCTCTTCATTTAAAAAGAGAAATAATAAAAAGATAGAGAGAGAGAGAGCAATAATATATGTGACTTTTGTATTTATTCCAGTTATTAAGGACCTGGAGGAAAATTAACAGCTGCAACTTAAGTGAGCAGAATGTGTGATTTGGTGTTCCGTAGCCATATAACAAGCAAGGGCTTTATGGAAACTTCTGTGGGTTTTTTTTTTTTTTTTTTTTTTTGAGACTGCTATTAGAACCAGACTGTGGCAGGACGTGCGAAGATTCACAGGGAAGAATATTAGGATGCATCAGCAAGTGAACAAAAAGGGCTAAACATATACTAAAAAGCAGGAGAACAATTTTTTCTGAGCCTACAGCTACTAGATAATCAAATCAGCTCTCAACTGGACACCTTATGTAAGAGTATTCAGAAAGTTGCTTGGTTTCTGTGAAATGAGGCATACCTTCCCAAATTTCATTTCCAAACTTAAACTTGAACCTGGAATAAAATTTAATTCCTCTCTCACCATGCTATGCATCTGTTGGAAGAAAATTTGAAACAAATTTTCTATTGTACAGTGAAATCAATGCCAATTCATCCTGGTGTTTCTAATCAACATGTCTTATTTTCCTCTCTGTTCCCATAACTTATAATTATTTGTGGTACTCTCCAAACAAACCCTTCTGTTCTTCTCCTTACTGTCTCCTTCTGGCTTGCAATTTATATATGTGGAAGTCATTTGAGGTTGGAGATCACTGATCTATTACTAAGCAATTTTGGGGGGTCTTCAAGACCCCCTGCCATTTTAAAATACAGAGCTCTACCTCTTGGCTTTTCATCATTCAGATAGAATATCTTAAAGATTAAATTTGTAATGAAAAGGTAAACATGGAGTCCTACAGTTTCCCAATTTAGACTTTGAGAAAACAAATCATTGTCCTGGTGCCACCACTGCTCCCTGCTAAAATAATTTCCACAAATGCTGGAGGACTAAAATATTTGATTCTTGCTCAGAAATCTCATCCAATAATTTGACATTGGCACTTTCCCACCTGGGCCTTCAGCACGAGGCTGCCTCTTACCCAGCCCTGACACTCTCCCCTTCTTAATCCCTTCGGGGTTGTTTAAAATATATAGGCATATTTTCAGCTTGAAAATATTGAAAACATTTCCAATAAGTTTTTATAATTATTGAGGTTTGAGTTTTGGAGAACAAACTTCTCAAGTGGGCATCAGACCAGGGAAGTTCTTGAGAAACCAGCCAGACCTCATGCACCTGAAATGCTGGGGGCAGAGCTGGGACTGACACTAAAGTTAATGCCCACAGCAATCCCAACCGAGAACCTTCCTGCGTTGCCTTCATTTCTTCCTTAATCTAAACGATGCAAGTTCAAGGGGTAGCAGCCCAAGAACTAAGGAGCCAGGCACTCTCCACTGCTTAATTTAAGCAATTATGTGGTTGAATCAAAAGACAACAGAAAGATCCAGAAAAACACCCACAGCAAGTTAATCCAATGCATATTAGTGACTGGGTTGGAATCCCCTTTTCTCTGGCTATAGTGGACCCAGGTGATGTGAATTGGTCATATACTTTCCCATTATAATTTTTTCCCAGTGCTGAGTGGAGAAATGTGATTTTGTGGTCTCTCAAGCCATTCAACACCACTGTTTTTTGGCAAACAGAAAAATGCCTTCCTGCAGCGCTCATTTCTATATCCCACTGGACTGAGTTTGCACAACTAAGGGGGAAAGCCCCACAAACTCGTGAGATGCTCACGGTGGTTAGGTTTTCATTCGTCTTCAATCTTTCTCCATTGTATCTCCAAAAATGTCAAAGCCTGTTGTGAAATCCTCCAAACAAAACTGATTTTAATTCACTCTAGTCAAAAACAAATAAACATACAGCAAGATGTGGGGTGGGGGCGGGGGGGGTGAAGAGACAGTAAGGGAAAGGTTGTGAAATAATTATTTTCCATTGTAGGTGGTCACAACACCCCCAGAGTTAGGGACGGCTGTCTGGGAAGCACCATCTGAAGATTTCTTTATCCGCGTGGACCATGTCAGGCTTAGAAAACAGACTTATAGCTGAAAGGAGGGGCAGATGGAATCTGGTAAGGAGAAAAGGAAGACTGCGTGGAGGAAGCTGTAAGGGAAATGGCTCTGGGGTGAGATGGCAACAGGTGGAGATGGGGGCGGGGTTTTAAGAAGGCATCATTCCCCGAAGAGGGAACTATAGGGTTGGGGAGCTATGGGGAGGGCGTTAAAGGATGCTTACACCCCCTCCCTCAATTCAGGCCGCCCAACCACCTTAGAGAAGGATGGAGCTTTGTCAGTCATCTCACAACGTAGAAAAATTAAGCCATCCCTTTCCCATTCCTTCCTCATTTTCGTCTGCATTCAAAGACAAACTGGGGACCCGTGGGTGGCTCAGTGGTTTAGCGCCGCCTTCGACCCAGGGCGTGATCCTGGAGTCCAGGGATCGAGTCCCGCATCGGGATCCCTGCATGGAGCCTGCATCTCTCTCTGCCTGTGTCTCTGCTGCCTCTTTCTGTGTGTGTCTCTCATGAATAGATAAAATCTAAAAAAAAAAAAGAAAGAAAGACCAACTGAAGTGATTCCCAAAGAGAAATTTTAAAAAGAAGAGGTTTAATGCGTAAAATATAATTTCAGGGAGATCTAACGGGACGTAACAATCCAGTCCGCGTGATTGGAGCGACACTTCCGGGGTCTCTCCTCGGAAAGGGCTTCTCGGAGCCTGATTGGTTGGAGCTGTCCGGCGGCCGGATATCCGGCCGGAAGTTCCCATAAGGCATTGCAGCCATGGTCCGTTTTGATTGGTTGCTTCCAGCCATTAGCTATTTTTATCATTGCTCTGGATGCCCTCAGTGCCCGAGGGTGGTGAGGTTTGCAGCAGAACAAAATGGAGGCCTACTGAGTTCCAGGAAGTGGAGCTGGAGACCCGGCGTCATCACCGACGGTGGGAACCTGAGCTTCACGTTCCCGCCCTCCCGCTACGGTGATACACGGCATCTCAGGTAACTCGGACGGCGTCAGCCAACGGGCTCTCTTGTCCATTGGTCACTTCTCGAGCTGGTGGAAAAGAAGCCAACCAATAAACATCGATACCGTGGGGTCCGGGCCTCCAGGGGCCCTTCCCCTTAAGATAAACTTTCCTAAGGCAGTATTTGGATCCCTTTGTTAGCTCACGTTGGCACTGAAATTGGCAAGGCATCGCTACTCTCTTATAAAATATACAATGCTGTTAATAAGGAGATAATGTGGCTTCCTCTCATGTCTGTGGAGGTATCAGTTCCTAACCAGGCATCCGGTTCCCCTTTGTATCTTTGTCCTTTCAAGTTTGATAAGGATTGCTCATCAATTATGCACTTGGGGGGGGTGGGGGGGTGGAAGAGGGGGACTCCTTTGCCTCCAAGTCCAGAGGAAAAATTCACTATCTGGGACGGCCTGAGCTCTCTGTGCTGTCAGGTTAGTTTCCTCCATATTGTCAAAGAGAATTTTAAAAGCTCAATTTCACAGCCTGTTAGAGTTTTATGGTGATGTCCCCATGTGATGCTCACATGTTTGCGTTTGCGTCAAAAGCCCTTTATATTTTTAGGTATAAAAACTTGTAAATGCAAGATAGCTGTCTTCACATTTTGAAGGACATTCCTGTTAAAGAAGCCTTGGATTTCACCTCTGTTGCTCCAGAAAGAAGAGATGGAACCAAGCACTGGAGTCCAGAGGAACAGGTTTCTTCTCAAGATTAGGAAGCGTTTTCCTCAAGAGTTGGAGCTGCTGAAAAATGCATGGAATCGCTTGCTTCAGAACAGTAGGGCTAGTTGCTGGTACTAGAAGAAGACACCCTCACCACAGTATTTCAAGAGACTGGAGATCATTCGTGAAGGAAGTTTGAAAAAAGGGGGTTCAGCAGTAAATGATCACTCTGGTTCCTTCCAACTCAAAAACCAGTGGGCACTCCCAACTTTGAGGAGTTGGTTTATGCTATTAGGAAGTTGGCCTACTCTCTAGAACACAGCAAACTTACTATAATACTTTTCTTCTTTTGTTTGAGTATTCCTTTATTTCTTTTAATAGAGTTTTACAGTTAATTATTATTTTTTTATTTATAGAAATACTAGGTTCTTTGGTTTGGTTTCTGCTTTCTGAGATTTAAAAATTATAGTAAAATAAAGGAAAGAAATTAAACTTCCATATTTCCACAATTTAAAATGAATAAATGTTAACTTTTTTTTTCTTATTTGTTTCAATTCTGGGGGGAGAAAAAAGAAGGAAGAAAGGAAGGAAAGGAGGGAGAAGAAGGGAAGGGCAAGCCGAGGAGAGAGAATTAGTTAATGCCCTTCAAACCACCAACCCTGACCCATCCCTCTTCACATTCCCCTAGAGACTCAAATGTTCACGTATCCTTCCATTTCTTTGAAAAATATTTTTCTAGATAGATGTGTATCTGTTACACACACACACACACACACACACAGAGACTATCTGGTCCGGTTTTTAAAACACAAGTACATTATCTGTGTATATCCCATCAATCTGCATCTTGCTTTTACCCTCTACCTTATGATTTTAACATCTATTAATGCTACTATGTATCAATTTTATTTATTAAATTGTTGTATGGTATTTCATCAGAGAGAATACTACATTTTCTTTATTCCTATACTGGGAGATGTTTTGGTCACTTCCTTTTTCCCCTGCCAACACAAAAAAATGCTGCACCAGCCTGTTGGGTACAAGATGCTCATGACACCACGCAGGAGGCTGTCTAGTGCTATCCCAAAGCAGAATTTCTAGCACAGGGTAAACATATTTTCCTACATGCCACCAATTTTTTCTCCAAGATGCCTCTACCAATTCATATTTCCAGCAACGATTTATCATTTCTTCTACAATCTTGCCACAGTTGCGATAGCCTGACTACTAAATTGTGCAAATACAATGAGTGAGAAATGGTCTCCCTTTGTTGTTTCTCTTTGCCTTCTCTGAGTTTGAGGATCTTCTTGTTTGTTTTCCTTATTTGGTGGCCATTCATGTTTCCTTTTCTGACAATTCATTTTTTTCTACTTTTCCTTATTATGTGTTTTGTATACTAATTCCTAGTCTATTAAATGTGTCTCCCAGTCTGTTTTTAATCTTTTGCCAGTAGAAGTTTATGTTTTTCTGCACAGATTTTTAAAATTTAAAATAGTTAAATATATCTATCTTTTTCTTTATTGTTGGGGCTTTGTAAATTCTTCTTTTAAAAAAAAAAAGATTTCCTCTACTCCAAGATCATGTAGCTATGGCCCTTTATTTTCTTTACCAGGTTTTGAAGTATATTTTTCACATGTAGATATAACCCATACACATCTGGTGTATGTGTAAAGTGCATGGTGTGAAGTAGGGATCTAATCGCATTTATACAGCCCTCCCTACCCTCCACCCCCAACTTCCCAACCCCATGAGATTTTTCTGCGATTGTTTCTACCACTCCGAGCTGACCTGTCCTCATCTTAGTTGAATGGTCTCTGCGACACATTTCCTTGTGGGCCAGAAAGTGACAAAATGACACAGTTTCAATTGATTCATACCATGGTACACTTGACTGTACCAAAGCAGAAAAAATATGGAATTATGGTGAATAATCCTTCAGTGGCATTGCACAGTCTTATCTGCTCAGCTGGCATAGACTCTCTCCTACCTGTACCTAGTGCAGATGTTATGGGTTGAAATGTGCTCCCCCCGAATTCATATGTTGAAGCCCTAACCCCCGGTACATAGGGAAGCAACCAGAAATCAGGCCTCTAAAAAGGTGATTAAGTTCAAATTGCCTTTTGGTAATTTTCGAATGGGCCCTAATCCAATAAGACTGGCATCCATATAAGAAGAGGAAATTTGGACACATACATGGCAGGTACAGAGGAAAGACCCTGTGAGGACACAGCAAGAAGGTGGCCATGTGCAAGTCAAGCAGAGAGGCCTCAGAAGAAAACAAACCTGCTGATACCTTGCTCTTGCACTTCCAACCTCCAGAACTGTGAGAAAATAAATTGCTGTTGTTTAAGCTCCCAATCTGTGGCACTTTGTACTGGCAGTACTAGAAAACTCATACAGTTGGATAATCCCCAGCAAAGATGGGTGAAGATGATTGTAATTAGATAGTTAGATTTAAGCCTCCCAACAGGGATTTTTCACTTAGCATGAATATGTGAAAACTATTTGAGCAATTCTACTATAAGCCCACCAGAACAAAGGAAGGCATTCAAGGAACCTGTATGAAGATCCACAGGAACAGTTAATTTGGCAAAATAATCATTCCTTTTTTATACTAACAGGCATGATCTGATCACTCACCATAGGTTGTATTAGTTTCTTATTGCTGCAGAAACAAATTAATGCAAACTTAGTAGCTTAAAACAAATTTCTTATTTTACAGTGAAGAGGGCTAAGAAATGCTAAAATAGAAGTGCTGGCAAGGCTGTGCTCCACACTTTTGGAGGCTACAGAAGAGATCTCATCTCCTTGCCTTTTCCAAGTGTCTAGTCCACCTGTGTTCCTTGTCTTTTTGCTCCTTTCTCTATCTTTACAGCCATCACTCCAGCCTTTGATACCACCCTCACATCTCCTCCTCTTAGGAAGACCTTTGTAATTCATTGGGCCCACCTGAATAATCTAGAATAATCTTCCCCCTTCAAAACCCTGAGATGAATCACTTCTGATTTTTGCCATGTATGGTAACTATTCATAGGTCCAAGGGATTAAGAGGTGAACATCCTTGGGGGCCATTATTCTGGCCATCACAGTTGCAAAACAGCTCAATAAGGTCATTTTATAAGGAAAAGAAGTAGAGAATTTTAGAAGTATGGAAGTATTGAAAGCCTCCCTGCTTCTGAACTCAACAGAAGAGTCTTTAAATCAATTTTTTAAGACTATTAGTACCAGAAGTTTTTCAAAATAGTTTTGTAGTCCTCACTAAACTTGAAAGGTGTTGTTTTGGTTAATTTTTTGTTTGGTTTGAGCCCTCTGTTGAGCTTTTTTCCACATTCAGTTAGATTCCAGCTGCCAGTGTGCAAATGGGGCTGTTTCTACTTAGGAGATCTTCCATGTGCAGCCTAGAGGCAGAAGTGTCCCAAACGACTGCTGATCTCTCCAGGAAGCTTATGCAACACTGGGAGCCAGGCTTCAAGTCAGAAGGGCCAAGCTTTTGGGGCCCGGGGGGTACCAGCATGACTCAGTTCCTTCACCACTCCTGTCATTGACCCTCTCGGGCAGCTGCAGGCAGCACGTTCTTGCCCCCAAACGCCTGCAGTGTCACAAGAGGGAAGTGAGTGTCATCAGCTGACAGCGCTAAATTACAACCTGCCTTGGGCATTGAAGATGCGTGGGTGGGAAAGCCGCCTGCAGGCAGACTGACATGAACACATGTGTGCACTTGCCAGCAACCATACGGGGAGTCTCGGCTACAGGCAGAGTCCCACCACTTGCAGCTGACTGAGGGAAGAGGGCTGATTGTTCTGGAAGACTGTCGCATTCCCTGGGGATGTGCATTAGAACAATTAACTCCCCAGGCCATCAAGAGAACATGTTTATCAGCAGCTACCGCTTGTGTTCCAGAATGGTAAGCTGCCTTGATCATCTGTCCGTGGGTATCTATAATAGACATGAACTCGGAATGTGCACACGTAACTGTGCAAGCAGATGCCGGGCAGGTGAGCATCAATGTACGCTGTCCATCTGTCTTCATCTGTGCATTTCTTGTTGCACATGTTAGTGTGTGCCTGTGTGGAGGTCCTGCTTTGCACTAAGAATCAGGAGAAGCCAGAGGTGGGATCTTCCGGCTGCCTGTCCAGCCCCTCCCCGCTCATTCTGATGCTCCCAGAGGTACAGATTTCTGCCCAACACACAAGCCTTCCCAGAAAGGCACCCTGGCCATTCTGGGGAAGGCAAGAGATGCCACATGGCCTGAGTTCCTTTCTTGTTCCCTTCTCTCCTTCACGGATGTAGGAGAAGGTCCTCATTTCATTCCACATTCTCCAAGCCCTGGGATGTCATTGCTCATTCCTCCCTTCTGGGACCCGAGATCACTTCCCCAGCCAGGTGAGACACACAGAGGAGCCGGCACTCAGACCAAGACCCCGTGTGTGATTTCAGGAGGGTTGTTTCTCTCGGGGGGTAACAGCTACACTGAAGACGCAGCAGAGGTAAATATGCATTCCATTTTGCAGCCTCATATTTATTTTATTTTTTTTCATTGATAAACTATTTTTTTAGAGCAGTTTTAGGTTCATGGCAAAATTGAACAGAAAGTTCAGAGAATTTTCATATGTCCCCTGTCCCTGCATATGCACACTCCCCTTCCCCATTATCAAATCTGGCACCAGATCGGACATTTGTTACAGTCAATGAACCTACGTGGACATTGTTATCACTCAAAGTCCATAATTTACATTAGGGCTACCACTTGGTGTTGAAGACTCTATGAGTTTTGACAAATATATATGACATGTATCCACCATTACAGTATCACACAGAGCAGTTTCACTGCTGTAAAAACCCTCTGTGCTCCGCCTATTCATCCCCCTCCCCAATCCCAGCCCTGGCATCCCTTGATCTTTTTCCATCTCCATACTTTTCCTTTTCCAGAATGTCATATAGTTGGAATCATACAGTACATAGCCTTTTCAGACTGGCTTCTTTCATTAATAATATGGCATTTAAGTTTCCTCCATGTCTTTTCATAGCTTGATAGCTCATTTCTTTTTATCACTGAATAATATTCCATTGTCTGGATGTGCCATATTTTCTCCATTCACCTACTGAAGGATATCTTAGTTGTTTCCGAGTTTGGGCAATTATGCATAACGTTGCTATAAACATTCATATACAGGTTTGTGTGTGGGCACAAGTTTTCAACTCGTTTGGGTAAACGCCAAGAAGCTTGGTTGCTGGATCGTATGTTAGGAGTATGTTTAGTTTTGTAAGAAACTGCCAAAGTGTACAGACTCTTTTTAAACTTAGCATTTCTGCTTAACTTTATTTTTCACGAAGCTATTTATTAATATGCAGTAGGCACTTGAAATCCTCATGGGATGGCACTCTTGATTCTTCCAGAATTCCCCAACTCAAGAATGTGGAAAATTTGTACAAGCTCCTGGCGTCTTCTCGAATCACATTTCCATCGGGAGTTAAGTGTTTCCTGCACATCCATGCACACCACAATCTAACTGCCTCTCAACTTTTACAAAACGTCTAGCTTTTAGTTGGTGACCATTTTTCACATACACAAAAATGATTTGTTGTTGTTTGATAATTTCAAAAGACTTACTTTGTAGTGCAAGTCAAGGAGAGGAGATCCATATAGTGCCCTGGGATGAGGATTCTGGGGGTGAGCTAGGCACACTCAGAAAGCCAAAAGATTTGTCTCCACTACGAGCCTCATGGAATAGTTGGTTCATATTGATGCCTCAGCAAAAGGACAAATTGCAACCTGATATGGGCCTTCTGAATCACACAGGGAAACTCAAACCTACAAGTGCTAAGTCCACAAATTCCATACAGTACATTTTGAAAAAGAAGTCTATGAAATAGATTCATATTATGAACCGAGTCTAATCTGGAAAACATTTCATTAGTCTGTCCTCAGATTGCACAGTAGCACGATGACTGCATAGCCCTGAGAATGCAGAGAACAATATAAAGATTACCGATTGATTCATTTTAAAAAATGCATTTTGTCCTGGTTCTGTTGGTTTTTCCATTTAGAGATAAGGAAGCTACCTACTGATGTTTCTGGTAATATGACACCAGCCCTAAACAGGCTACTTAAAAAGCTGGAGATGATATTAATTAAAATAATTATTTTAAAGCACAGCTGAACCAGCATCAGAATAAGGCATTCTTGAGAGATCAGAAACTTTGAGAAAGCATGAATTGAGAAAGCTAATGCTGGAGGTAGTGGTTACCTATGGGGGCATGGCCATTTCTTGGTGACCTAGCCCCTGCTTTAATGGGTCATTCAGGCACCAGAGACAGGGTAAAAAGGTGACTGGGAAACCCCTCACATAAAACCAGGACCACCAACTCTGAGAGGCCCTTTGGATACAAGAGGAAAGAAAAATGTCTCCTGAGAATTTCTGAAATAGTGCGCCAAAATTCATACTACTTGATTAGCTCTTAAAGTCAGCAATTTATTTTGTGTGATAACAGATTGGGACTGTTATCTGATAGTGCATGCATCTGATAGAAAAAAAAATGCAATACCTCAAAGAATGATCACAGATAGGGTTTTAAGGACTATGAGCTCAAAATTAAAATTCACCAAAGTCAGGAAGAAATAAGCTGCCGTTTGTGAAAATCAAGAGAAATCATAAACCACAGAATCAGACCTGCAGAGATCGCAGATGTTGGAAATACTAACAGAGAATGTGAAATTGGTTTATGTAAAGATACTTAAAGAAATGAATGAGGGAATTGAGTGTATGATGAGGATATAATAGGCGTCAAAATACATCAAGCAGATTTGAAAAGGAGCCAAAAAGGACTGTCAGAAATGAAAAGTAGATGTGGATGCAGCACAGAGAAACAGAGGTAAAAATATAAGAGTGGTTCAGAGGCATGAAAGATGAAGGGAGAAAATGTAACATATTACCAGATGAGAGTTGCATGAAGAGATGAGTGGGGAAATGTGGAAGAGGCAATATTTAAAAAGGTAATAGCCATGAATTTTACAGGACCAATGAGAGATATCCACCCCTAGATCCAGGTGCACCAAATTAGATAATCTTTTTAAAAAAATCTTCACTTAGGTACCTTGATAGTAAAAGTGTGTAAAAGTGTGGAACAAGTGTCAGCAAATTATGGTTGATGGTCCAAATCTTGCCTGCTACCTACATGCAATTTTAATAGGGCATAGCCACACCATTTGTTCACACATCATTTATGGCTACTTTTGTACTACAGTGAGAGAGATGAGCAGCTACAACAGAGACTATATGGCCCATAGAGCTAGAAATATTTATTATATGGCTCTTACGTAAAGATGTTTGCCTGCCCCTGTTGTAGACCATCAAAGCAAAGAGAAGACTTCAAGTGATTATTCATATTTATGGCAAATTGGCAGCACAGCAAAGATTTTCACTCAGATCCTTTGACCAATTGTTCTCATGCTTAGTCCCAGAACAAGGACCAGCAGCTGTAGCATCATCACCTGGGAACTCGTTAAAAATGTAACTTCTTGAGCCCAGTCTTCCAACCAATTTGGATGTGTGCTGAAGTTTGAGAACCATTGCTCTTGACTATCTTTTGAGACCAGAGGTTCTCAACCCTGGCGGTCTATTAGAATTATCTGGGGAGCTTGTAAAAAATGCCACTGTTTGGCTTCACCCCCAAAGGTTCCCACCTAACAGGTCTGTAAGGAGCCTGGGTACTGGCATTTTAAAAATCTCCTGGGGGACTGTTTTGACATATCTGAACCACCCAAATAAGGCAAAGCTAAGTCGTAACTCTTCCTGCATCTCTTCCCCACCCCGTCCACCACTCTGTCTCTCCTTGAAGAGGAACTACCAAGGAGTCAGGTAACCAAATGTCAAGCCATTAAATGGGTGGAGAAGCAAGTTTTGTAAACAATTTCGGGGGGTCCCTGGATGGCTCAGTGGTTTGGCGCCTGCCTTCGGCCAAGGGC
Source organism: Canis lupus baileyi (assembly GCF_048164855.1). NCBI lineage: Eukaryota > Metazoa > Chordata > Mammalia > Carnivora > Canidae > Canis > Canis lupus. The sequence goes on along the minus strand of NC_132867.1, from coordinate 32,892,034 downwards.
GTGGTCCTGGGGTCCCAGGATCGAGTCCCACGTCGGGCTCCCTGCATGGAACCTGCTTCTCTCTCTGCCTGTTTCTCTGCCTCTCTCTCTCTCTCTCTCTCTCTCTCTGTCACTCATGAATAAATAAATATTTTTTAAAAACCAGTCAATTTCGTTGTAAACAATTCTGGGATAATGATGGTTTTGGTAATGCCCACTACACCAACAGGGGAAGAAGGTACTGAGATTTTGAGTTAACAAACCTTGGCCCAGAGTCTTCTGCACTGCAGGTGCATGGGATAGGGGCAAGCAGGGAACAGAGCATTCATGCCAAAGTTTTCACAAATGTGGGACACTAGAAGAGGAGGGCTGATATCTTCTCTATTTACCTTGCTGAAACACTTACCTCCTGGGCATACCTACACAAAGCCTGCCCCAACTGCACCCACCCTCTTCAAAGTGTAGCTCTCCTGTCAGGCAAGGCCACAACCTGAGACCCAGGTGACATCAAATCACTAGACCCAGGTGACTCACTGTCTTCTGAGCTTTTAGATGAAAGGGGCTATGTGGACCAAATGCTTCTTTGGCACAGGTTAGTAAAATTCAGGAGAGGAAGAAGGGGCCAGGAAAAGGCTGAGAACACCACTTCTCAAGCTGTGAATGTACACATGAGCCATCTGGGGATCTTGTTAACCTGGTGATTCTGGCTGAGTGGACCTGGGTAGATTCTGAGATTCTACATTTCTAACAATTACCCAGGTGAAGCTGATGCAGCGGGTCCTTGGGCCACATTTTGAGTAGCAAGGATTGAAGGTATGTTCCCAGGGCCAGGACCCTCGAAAATCTTTCCCCACGCAGTGTCTGGACTTCCTGCAGCCTCTTCCTGCTGCCAACAAGAACATGCATGGTGGACAGCAAGATGCGCTCAAGGTAGGTTCTTTACCATTTGCTTAAGGGTAGGGATTGACTGATGCTCCCAAGCTTGGCAAAATCCCACTTGCATAAAAAAAGAATCCTGGGAGTTTATCGAGTTTCTCACCTAAAATTTCAAAATAACAATGTTGAACCACCATGAAAACAAGTGGTTTTTTATAATAGGAAAGCCCACAAAATGGCCACAGTAATTTACATCTTCATGGTTTAGAGGCAAAAAGTCTTCAACTTGAGCTGAGGGAGAAGTAAAATAAATAATGGGTTCTTTTACCACTCACCAAGATACTTATGCACTTAAAAGACTGATGCTGGAAACCACATTCTCATCTACTCTGAGTTTCCACCCATTCCCTTGGAGCTGTATCTGGTGGACATTATTGTAATGCCACTGTGAATATTTGTTTAAAGCTCACCACACATTTATGGGGACCAGATTTGGTTCCCCGCGGAAACCTTGCATGAGGCAATTGAGAAAAATAATTGTCATGAGCAAAGTTTGGGCAGCAGGGGGAATGAGAGGGTTGTAGACAACCAGAACTGGAAGACAGGCAGCCCCCCACGCCCAGGGGACTCCCCACAAGAAGGTAAACTCAGGTCCAGGAAGCAAGGAACACTGAGTCCAGAAAGCTGACCTGAATCTGAGTCTTTTTGTCTAAGGCAGAGCTCAGGACAGTTGCAGGGGGTGTAGGGGCCATTCAGGGTGAGCACTCGCCGGATCAGGGTTAGGAAACAGTCAAGGTGGGAAACAGGATGAAGGGAAAAGGCGTTAGGTGGGTCAGGAGGCCCCTTGCATAAGCCCCTTTCTGGTTAGGCAGAAGCTGGGACTGGTCCCCAAGGATCACTGATGCCAGGGAAGGCCAGCTGCCAGGTGACCTGTCCCTGAGAAGCTAGATAATTCCTTTGACAACACCACCAAGAGGCCATTCTCTCTCCTGACATCATAGTCATGGACTTGGAGTCTTCTAGGTTGCTTCTCAAGCACTGGTACTCTCTCAAGGCTTTTGATGAAAATCTGATGGGGAAGAAACAGGGGCAGATTGGGTACGTTTGCCTGGTGGATTGGACCAAGCAGTAAACACCATGGAGATGTGGCCCCTGGGGACTGGGAATTCAATTCTGGAAGTTCATTCCCTGGGAAGTTAGAATATAAGGACTGGTGTTCTCACCCCTGGCCAGACATTAAATGATTCTAGGGAGCTTTAAAATGAAATCTCAATGCCCTAGCTCGTGCCCAGAGATTCCGACCTAATTGGTCTGGGGAGTGTCCCTGGCACTGTATTTTTTAAACATTCTCAGGGTGATAACAAGGCTCAGTCAAGGCTGGGTTAGAGGAACATGAAGAGGGGAGATAAGCGACCACTTCTGCACTTGTCATCCCCTTCTTTCTACGGAAAGGCCATCATATGAATGTTTAGTGTTTGAAAGTCTAGGTTTTATTCATACTATCTCTTTAAAGAATAATAACCGTTGGGTTTATTTATCATTTTTTCCACTACAGTAGTTTAAAATCCTAATTTTTAAAGAAGTCTTTCAGTTACTTCACAATGACTAATCACTATGTACAAAGCACTGTTCTCCAAGGGAGAGGCACAAAGTGACAGGAGATGACAGGAGGGGGAGGAGAAATGTTCAGAGCCCACACAGGGATGTGTGTTCTCACCTGCCCACAGCTGGGCCCATCCTCATCCACAACGCCACCCCTCTGCTGGATGTGAATGTCTCCCCTGAGGACCGAGCTGCGTGATAACAAGTCACAAGAAATGGGCACCATCTGAAATGCTATAGAGCCAGAGAAGACTTAGAACAGCAATGCAGGGAATGTACACCACAGTCCCAGGTTTGAGCCTCACCAAGAGACATCACTTCAGAAGACCTCTAGGCTGCAAACCAATGATTTTTCCTTTCCCAGGCAACAATCCTCCCTTGCTGTACTTGCTTTTTCTGAGTCCACCAAACCCAGATGGGAATGTTTATGAGTTTTGTCCTCCACAGGATGCTTCACAACCTTGGTCAGAATATGGCAGTGCACCCACCATGACCTCTCCAGCCAGCAAACCTATACTTGCCATTCCCAAATCTTTAGGTTAGCATGAGTTTTCTCTATTGACCACAGACAGCCACTGACTCCTAAACCATGCTAAGTGAAAATAAGCCAGACAGAGAAGGACAAATACTGTATAATCTCACTTATATATGGGATCTAAAAGAGCCAAACCTGCAGAAAAGAAGAGCAGAATGGTTGCTACTAGAGGTTGGGAGTAGAGGAAATGGGAAGATATTGGTTAAAGTGCACGAACTTCTAGTTAGAAGATGACTGATTCTGGAAATCGAATGTACATCTTGGCAATTAGAGTTAGCATTAGCGTATTATACACTTTGAAGTTGCTGAGATAGTAGGTCTTACATGTCTCACCACAAAAATGCAACACTAATTATGTGCCATGATGGAAGTATTAATGCTATGGGGGCAATCATTTGCAATATATAAGTATCAAATCAACTCATTGTATACCTTAAATTTACATAATGTTCTATGTCAATTATATCTTCATAGAGCTGGAAATAATTTTTTTTGAAATAAATTTTTAAATAAAAAAAGACACGTTTTTAAAATATTAGGAAATGTTCTTGAGAACGTTCCTATTGTATGTTCAATCACACTGGGTATATTTGCTATAGTTCTGGCCCAGTTATGCAGTTGGCTAAGCCCTATACATTTTTGTGTGCATCTGCTTTTCTTTCTTTTTTTTTTTTTTTAAGGTTTTATTTAAGAGCAAGAGAGAGAATGAGAGAGAAAGAGCATGATCAGGGGGAGGGGCAGAGGGAAGGAGAGAAGAAGACTCCCACTGAGTCCAATTTGGGGCTCAGTCTCAGGACCCTGGGATCATGTCCTGAGCTGAAGGCAGACACTTAACCAACTGAGCTGGTACCCCCTGGATATGCCTTTTTATTTTTTTGTTAGTGCAATTAAAGTATATTAGGGTTGAAGAAATGGAATTATTTTCTATGATTTGCAGGGTTTAAAAATTTCTCATGTTTAACAGTTGGGGAAGTAAGTATTGATATTCTGGTTTTAGTAGAAAATCTAGGATCAGGGAAATTAAATAAGTCATCCAAGGTCACAGCTAGTCAGTGAAAAAGTTGCAGTTCAACCAAAGTTAATTTTGTTATTTATACATTAAGTCAGTTTTTCCCTGTTTTTTTAGAAGTAAGCCAAAATAAATATTTAACTGATTTGTTTTCTTTTATATTGAAGGCTGTATTCATTTTGTTAGTCTGTTCTTCCTTTTTCCTTTACACACACACACACACACACACACACACACACACAAAGTTACTTGGGGAACTGGAACATGAACTCCTCTGAACCTACCCCTATAATCGGCAAAATAATGGTTCTTCAAAGATGTCCATATCCTAATCTCAGGAACCAAAAAAAGTTACCTATCTGGTAAAGGGAATTTACAGGTGTGATTACATCAAGAATCTTGCAAGGGGAAATTCTCCAAGATAAAAACATGTGGGCCCAATACAATCACCAGGGTCCTAATAAGAGAAAGGCAGAAGGATCAGAATGAGAGATAATATGTAAGGGTAGAAGTTGAGAAGGAGTGATAAAATTTAAAGATCAAGAAGGGGCTGTGAGCCAAGGAATGTGGACAGCCTCTAGAAACCAGAAAAGGGAAGGAAATGGATTCTTCCCTGGAGCCTCCCGAACCAAACACAGCCCTGCCAACACCTTTAGTTTGGCTTAGTGAAACTGATTCCAGGGTTTTGAATTCCAGAACTGGAAAGCAATATATTAGTGTTGTGTTAAGCCACTGGGTTTGTGATAATTTGTTACAGCAGCAAGAGGAATCTAATACTCCCTATTCCCTGCACTGTTGCTGGTTCTTGCCCATAATATTTTGCTCTAAAAGCAACCAGCTCCACATTCCACCCCAGGCAAGTGTTACTTGTAGGTGTGTGATCAGCTCACTTTTCCCCTATATTTTTTTCCCAGTGTCCTAGAGCCTAAAAACAACAGGCTTGTTGTTTTGGGCTGAAGCTATGTAGAGGGGATTAGGAGGCTTTCTGGAATTTCTGGCCTTGGGTTCAGGCCAAGTTGTGGGGGGATCTCAACACTGGGATACTCAGGGAAGATCTCTCTCTTCTTCCCCTGCTCCAAGACCCGCCACATACCCTGGCTGGCTGAATTCTACTTGAGTGTTTGTGCAAAGTTCTGGAATGCATAACCATTCCAGCTACAGAGATGGCCAGGAGACTTCCCAGATTCTTCCATCCCTGTCCCCATTCCATACTTTTTATTCATTCATTCATTCATTCATTCATTCGTTCAGCTGACACTAATTAACTACCTCTGAGGGCCAGATGGTAGGCACTGGGATCGAAACACTGAACAGACACAGCCTGTGTGTGTATAGCATGCTGATGGACAGTGTGTGCTAATAGAGATACAAGGTCACAGAGGATGATGAGCCCCTCTGCTGAGAGCTGGATGAAATCAGGCTCTGCAACAGTCTCAGAGAGGATGGGGCCCTTGAACGAGGTCTTGAGGATTGCGAGGGTTCAAGAAACAGACAAGGAAGAAAGTGGAGCATGCTGGAGATAGCACGTGCTGCATCTGTAGAGGCTGGCCATCAAGGAGTGGCTTAGTCCAAATCAGGAGTGAAAATAGTTTGGTGTGGCCACAGCAAAGGGGATAGAAGGAAATGGGAACTAGTAGGTGGAGAGGGGGGCACAGCTGCTTGGGGTCTAACAAGAATATCAAGGGTAGAGTTTGTAGAACTGAAGATTATTTTCCTTCCCATTTGAATTGCAAAACTGTGACCCACTGGTTGGATGGTAGGGGAGTCTAGAAGCACCTCACCACTGAAAATATTTGTTGACTGATTTAGTTAATGTAAGTATTACGTGGAGGATTGGTGTATAGTTAAAGAGGCAAGATGGGGTAGTATAGTGGTTAGACTGTGGGCTTTGGAGTCCCACAACATAGACTATAACCTTCCAACTGCATAACTTTGGGCCAACAGATAACCCTCTCAGCTGAACTTCCCCCAGAGAGGTTCAAAGGTTAAAGTGAGGATTAAATTTAAAACTGTATGTAAAGGGCTCAGCCCATGACCTAGAACACAATTAATGCTCACAAATCACAGTTGTTTAATATCATGGCCCTTTATGCCAATTTAATGTATCGCCCTATTCTCCTACCAGAGGAAGATAAGAGGGGAGCTGTCAACAACTTCAAGATGAGATTTTAATAAGACATTGTGAGCAAAATGACAAAAGAGCCAGGAAATACGAATCTCTAGATTAGAAAAAGATTCAGGTTGAAAGCAGATGGGATTAATTGAACTGTTAGAAGATCCTTAATTAGTTAGGGTAAAGTTTCAAGATTCTAGAATGACAGACCTATCTCCAGCTCCTCTCAGGAAACGTAGAGCACAACAGCGGGAACTGAAAGAATTTCTGAAAGGAATCGTCACTGGAGAAAAGGTGGGTGGGGTGGGGTCGGGGGAAATGAGGAGGAGGAAAGATGCTTAGATATCAGCACTGGGGCACAACTGTCATGTTCAATCACCAGTGGAACCCGGATTCTATGTCCTTTGAGGGCAAGCCATTGTCTCAGGTGTCTTTGTACCTGCAGTGCCTGCCAGGTGGTGGAGAACTAATAAATGTTGAATGGTCAAAGGACACTCTGCCAAGCATTTCCCCCCAACCAGCTCATCTACCAATCCAGGCATTATTCAAGTGCTAATTGAGCACAGGTAAAGCCAGAGGATGGGTGTTTTTAAATGACACCTTCTTATCTTGATTTGATCTCATCTATCCTTCAAAATCTTCAAATCACTCAGAAACTTTGTTATTGCGCTCATGACCCTTCATCATCACCTAGTGAGCGATGCCAGGAAGACATGCGATTGCAATGCTTGGAAGAATTTTATCAACTAAATTAAGCATTGCCCCTGGTCTCCCATAAAATTTGGACCGATAATGAAAGAATACTTGAAAATATATCTTTGGTAAGAGAGAGGTGGGTAGTACACTTCATCATTTTTGCAAGTCTTAGCTTTATGCTTCATGAAACCACATAGCCTGTTTTTAGAGAAGTGGTTTTATTGGCCGGCCTGGCTATTGGTTACCGCCCCAATATGAAGAACCAAATGGAAGATGTACATGTGTGTTTGTATTTACTGTGTCAGGAATCGTTCCATTCATTTTACCAACCATGATGGTTTTCTTGAAATGGCACTAGTAACTTTCTTTTGTCCTGATACAACAGAATCTTCTTGTGATCTAAACGGAAGACATCGGCTTTTTGATATTTTTAACCAACAGATTAAAAACTCACTGAAATACTTCCCCTGGAAGATTTTGGAACAGGTTAAAAAAGAAGTTTCTGTTATTAAAAAATGTGCAGATATGAGTTTTCATAGGTAACACATCATTTTTGACAACACTACTATGTAGTCGTGGAATATTTCCAAACATCTGTTTTCAAAATGCTTTCTCCATAGCATGATCTCCTCTTGAGAATCAGTAACTTTCTTACTCGGAGGTAAAATATCATCTTTACCTTTGCAGATTATGTTGATTTATCACTTCAGAAATCTCTGCCAGCTAGCAGGCCCCTGACAGCCACAGGCTGCAGAAAGTGTCTGAATTTGCAAGACTAATCTTACTGTAAAAGCAACCGGATGCCTCTTCTCCAAGTTGGACAAATGCTTTTTAGTATTTTATAAGAGATAATCAGTAAGCCTCTGCACGATACAAGATGTGTTTATGATACTTCCCCTTCCATTACGGAATACTCGGAAGAGTCTCACATATTGTACAGGTTTTTTTGGTGTTTGTTTTATTGCTTTATTTTGTTTTAAGAATTGGCCTCATCAGCATTGTCCTCTAAAACTCTGTACCTTCCAGCAACAACCTCTTCCCGGTGCTAACTCGCCTGCAAAGGAAGTAGTAAATGAAAATCACCTTTGGATCTGTCTCTGTAGGGCTACCCTGGGATTCCTTTTACGTTCGGGTCATATTGGCTGCCATATCAAGGGTTAGGCTAATTCTGTTGTCTCATAAAACATTGTTCTTGTTACAGAAGTCACCTCGCATTAAAAATATCTTCTCCAGGCCACCTGTTTCTAGAGGTTCACAAAGAAAGTTGTCCTGGATGTGATTCATCTGTACTTCAACCACATCGCAAGCCTCCCACACTGCCTAATTTCTTCTCGTACTTATTTAAGTCTTCAGTGATGTTTTCAATGCACCTGTGAACAGTGTGTGCTGGCAAACAGACGCATTTTCAGTTAGTCGCTGACTTGTGTTCCATGTCTTATTTCCCCCCTGTTGGGCCCGCAACAGGAGTGACAAGTGTCTCTTCCAGAGTATGTAGCTTTTCCCATTTACTACTGAATAAGAAACTATTAAATAAGAAATTTGAATAAGCCCTTAAGGGCTTCCAAATGTTTATCAAATTTATTGTGATTTTTGTAAAGCACTGGATTTAGTAAGTGAATAGCTCTAAACATTAAAAAAAATTGTAGACGTTTGATACTCCAGATAGCAAGTGTTTAAATGTTTTGCACATAGTTTTGGCTTCATACCAACTTTACTTGATACCCCGGTTACAATACCCATTTAGCTTAGGATACATCGTTAATGAGATGACATAAATCTTATTTTTGTGGTCATTTCAATTTTTTTTTTTTTTTTGGTCACTTGTTGCCAGAACTGATGAGATTATCATTATTTTGCCTCCTAACGTGGCCAGCAAAGAGCTTGCTTGCATCAGAGGGTTGGCCTTTACATTTTTTCTAATGGTTTACTACTGCTTTCATTACTAGTATTGTCTACAACCAGCAATTTCTCTGTAGGTAGATTTAAAGCTGCTTGATCACTTTGCAAGGATTGGTTTTATTAAAAAACAAGATAATATGAACCATAAACCTACTTAACTAAGCTCACATGATTTGCATTTGCCAAATCTCCCTGAACTAAAATGAATGAATGGATCTGCATACTGGGGATGCTGACGCTTCCTTCAAGATGACTCACATGTTGGATGAGACATGGGAAGAGCTGACATAAGGACCAATTATAAGCACCAGTGTCATTTCATATGCCCAATGCTGGCAACACTGAAGTTCTTTCTTATTATCTTAGATGTTTAAAAACATGTTCTAATACACCTTTCCTTGTGCCAATAGATCATCCTGCACATCCTAGAGTGTGTGTGTCCCACTTTGGAGATGACCATTCTTAGCTCACTTCCTTGATAAATCAACAGCAATATATTATTTATTCATTTCACAAATATAGACTGTTTAGCTCTTCACCAGAACTCCATTTCTTCTCCTTTCTAGCACACAATGCTATTTTCTTTATGGCTTCTGTGGCCATGAGGCTGAGTTCTAGCCAAGGGAATGTGTCACTTCTAAGCCTAGGCCATGAAACCCACCAGGCCATCTGCCCCCATTTTTCTCTGTTACTACATCTGCTGTCTTGTTGTCAATGCCCAAAGCAAAGTTGGAAGCCACATGTTGAAAATGGAGGAGTCTCAGGCAGCCTGGGTGGCTCAGTGGTTTAGTGCCACCTTCAGCCCAGGGCCTAATCCTGGAGACCCGGGATCGAGTCCCATGTCAGGCTCCCTGCATGGAGCCTGCTTCTCCCTCTGCCTGTGCCTCTCTCTCTCTCTCTCTCTCTGTGTGTGTGTGTGTGTGTTTCTCATGAATAAATAAATAAAATCTTAAAAAAAAAGAAAAAAAGAAAATGGAGGTGTCTCTTTCCATTTGGGTCCCTGAATGACTATGTGGAGCAGAGCACCACTCTCACCCCCTCTGTCATCAACTAAACTTTACAAGATTCAGAAATAAACATTCATTGTGGGGGGTACCTGGGTGACTCAGTCAGTTAAGTGTCTGCCTTTGGCTCGTCATGATTTCAGGATCCTGGGATTGAGCCTCTCGTCCCCACTGAGTGGGGAGCTTTGCTTCTCCCTCTCCCCACTACTCACGCTCTCTCTCACTATCTCTCTCTCTCTCTTTCAAATAAATAAATATAATATTAAAAAATTCATTGTGTTAAGCCACCAATATTTGGGGAGTATTTGTCACAGCAGCCAATGTTACCTCAGTTAATACCCTTCCTTGGTGTGCAACATTTTGACAGATATTGTAGGGGTTGTAAAAACAAACAGACATATCCCTTACCTCAATAATATAATAAGACAGGTATGCAAGTCATCATATTATAAATCAGCTCAGGGTACAAGCACCACACGCACCATGGGTCCAAATTAAGCACAAGGTGAACTTAAGCAAAGAGAACAATCGTTTCAGTTAGTGTGGTCAGAAATGTTCCATGGAGATTACATTTGCACTTAACTTTGGAGAAAAGAGAAGATTACAGTAAAAAGAGCTGAAAAGGAGAGAAGAAGGAGTATAAGGCTCTAGGTGGGACTGGCTTTGAAATATCAAGCCAAGTTGTTTAGACTTTTTCCTGCAGGCAATGAAGCACCAATGAGAAATTGTGAGTAGGAAAGATGTGGTCCCATTGGGGCATTAGAAAGATCATTCTGGTAACAGTGAAGAAGGTAGACTAGAGGAAGCACAGGAGGCCCTGTGTGTTTGTGAGACCAATGAAGAAGCAACCACAATTGTGAGCCTAGCATCACAGTTTAAAACTCTGGGGTCAGCAGACCTGCCTGTGAATCCTGACTCTTCCACTTGTCAGCTCTATTAGCCTTGGGTAAATTACTTGATTAACTAAGTCTCAATTTACCCATCTGAAAAAAAAGTGGATAATAACAGCAGGTACTTCATAAGATTTATATGAAGAGTGAGATAATATATATAAAGCATGCAGCACAGTGCCTGGCAGATGATAAACACTTAATAAACAGCCATTATTATTTCTATGTCCAGTGTGACATAGTAAGCATCTGAATTGGGTTTGTCACAATGATAATGGAAAAGAAGGGCTGAATGCAAGAGGTACACAAGGAAGGCAGATGAATCAAAAATGACTCCAAAATTTGGTCTCAGTTGCTTGGGAGATTGTTCTCCCACTGGAAGGATAGATTGGTTTTGTGAAGTTCAAAATAACCACATTTTTAGTTGAGCCAAGATTAAGGTGTGAAGGGAAAGCCAGAGACACTTGTTGATAAAGACGAAGAAGGCCTGTGTGGCTCAGTTGATTGAGCATCCACCTTTTGATTTGGCTCAGGTCATGATCTCATGGGTGGTGAGATAGAGCCCCACATCAGATTCTGCTCGGCACAGAGTCTGCTTAAATGTTCTCTTCCTCTGCCCCTCCATCAACTTGTGTGCATGTGTGTTCTTTCTTAAATAAGTAAACAAATAAACAAACAAATACTTTTTAAAAAGAAGAAGAAAGCAGCAGAGAAGGAGAGTTTAAGAGGAAATAAATTGTTGGAGAAAGTTTCCAAATAAGAAAGGAGTAGATGTGACTAAGACCGAGGTTAGGGTCTCATTAGTAGAGAGATGAAGACCTATGCCTCCTCACCCTCCTCTGAAAAGAATGAGGGGCAGGGGAGAAGGAAGGAAAGCTTTGAAGAAACCATGATACATGGAACAAAAATGTTGAGGTTGCTGGTGGTACATGGCATAGGCTTTTTCTGAAAAGCTGGGGTATAGTCTGCTCTGGTGGCAGTGGGGAAAGAGATCTTTGCACAGAAGCAATCCCCATTTATTACTCAGCATCTATAAATCCCATTTACTGAAGATCAGTGCATGAGACCCTGGGCTGGGTGCTTTGCAGAGAGAATTTAAGGACATTGCTTTTATGAGCGCTGTTGAATGACCAACTTTCCTGGCCCTGCTGGAGGCTTACAAGGTTAGCTGCAAGCTAATAAGAGCAATGCTCTCACCATTTTAAAGTTAAATCAATTTTAAAGTTAAAGGTCCAAACCGACTTTCTTTGCTCTGATCTTGTTGGGCAGAATCAATCCCAAGGGCATGGCACATTACTGTTTTTGCCAACGGGGGCCATGCTGTAATTTGCTCTCAAGGATCCCATTGAGGGACTGCCAGCTGGTTAGGGCGACTGGTGCTAAAAACAATGGAAGGCTAGTATGGGTGCTCACAGAGTAAGCTCCCACCTTCCTACCAGTATACTAGACAGGCCAGGGCCTTTACTGACTCCTCATCTTCTCAGCTACCCAGATGCTCCCTCTAACCTGATTTCATCTTTGGACAATGTGATTGAGCAGAGAGAAAGAGAGAGATGCCCAGTGCACTAGATCCCCCCAGAGATGGCCCCACCTGGCTGCTAGAGCCAAGTTTCAGCCAAGTTGAGTCTGAGCAACTGAACTTGGAAGCTCATAATGTTGAAGACCACCGGAAGGTACCAGTCACGTGAGAACCTTCCTAATGAAGTGAAGCCTTGTTTATTTTTCCCTGGCGGAGGTAATTGCATGTGACATTTCTCTGAATCATTTATTTATATTTTTTCTTCTTTTTTCAGCATGAGAAACTAAACAGATGGAGAAAGCTCACTTAAAGGGTTTTCTTATTACTCCTGGCAGTCTTTGGCTCCAGACAACTGCTTAGCCTCTTTCCCTGGCTAGAAATAATGCCTGGAAGTGTTTCTGCTGCCTTCAGACTCACAGAGGATGAGCAGGGACCACATTTTTCCCATTTGTTCCCTTCATCATTCCTTCATCAAAGTCTTCTTCTCAGCTCCAGCACAAAGATGTTTTATGGAGGCCCTGGACCCCACTCAGAAGCTTTTTTGTTTAATTCAATTCTTCTTGTTACCATTAGGAGTGCATTTAAGCATGTCTCCGTCCTCATATTCTAGCTGGAATCCAGAACTCCTTCTTAGAAGGTTGGACATGAATGAAAACATCTACGATGGTCCACTCAGCTGGGAGCATGGGCAAATGAGGAGAAGACAGATGGGAGGGGGGTGGGCAGCAGAGGGTAGAGTACACTGTACCAGCACTTTATAAGTAGGGTCTCCAAAGAGACAGGCCTAGGGGACTGTCTGGGGGGGGGTGGTGGTGAGCAGGAGTCTGTTGCTACTCCCAAAAGGATTGGCTTCTTCAATCTGGCCTAAGCCAGACTAAGCCCCCAGGATCCACCATCCTTGAATATTTGTTCTCCTGTGCTCAGGGCAGAGCTTACACCAAGAAGACAGGAAGAGTGACAAAAGAAGAGGAAAGGAAGTATAACTGGGGTGAGGAGGATCTGAGAGCTCCAGGCCCGGGCTGAAGTTTGGGAGGATCAGGACCTACAATGGGCCACAAATGGCACAAAAGATATCCTATGACCTATCTTTTGTCTGCAAAACTGGGGTTCCTCCTCTACTTCCCCATTATCTTATTTCCCCATCAAGAAGGAGAGTAGTAGCTCAGCAGCACATCACTCCTTGGGGCTATATAATTCTGATAATTACCAGAATTTCTACCTCTCATCCCAGCCTGGCTAGAGTGCCCCTTTTCTTCTGTTCCCACTATTCCCAACACTTAACTCACACCACATTGGAGTGGACCTGCATGTAGATCTCTCTCCCTCATTAGACTGCACACTTTGATTTTTTTTTTTTATTTATTTATGATAGTCACACAGAGAGAGAGAGAGAGAGAGAGAGAGAGGCAGAGACACAGTCAGAGGGAGAAGCAGGCTCCATGCACCGGGAGCCCAATGTGGGACTCGATCCCGGGTCTCCAGGATTGCGCCCTGGGCCAAAGGCAGGCGCCAAACTGCTGCGCCACCCAGGGATCCCCTAGACTGCACACTTTGAAATCAAGGACTACCTCTCACTGCTGGGTTTCTCCAGGAATTAGCACAATGTGAACTCATAGTTCAATAACTTTCAAAGGAATATGTAAGTGAACAAATAAACATAAAACAAACAAATGGAACTTTCTCACACCAACTCATCCAACCCCACTTTAAGACTGCCATTCAACAATACCAAACTAACATTGGATGCTTGCTATGTGCCCAGCACTAGGCTGGGCTCTGGACATACCACCGTGACAAAGACAAGTTGTGACTTCCAAGTTGCGCCCAGGCATACAAAATGACAAATAGGAGAGCACTGGTCCTGCCCTTCTTGATCAGGGATGCCAGTGTCTGGCTGGAAACAAACATGGTCCCTTCAGCATGGAGCACAGTGCACCCCCATTGCTTCTCATCCCTCATCTTGGCAGTCGCTCTCCTTGGGCTGTTGGATTCCTCTCTGCTCCCATGGTTCTCAATGGGTCAGAACCATTATGAAAATTCTCATGGTATTCTTGTCTCAATGACCAGGGGTGTCCCACTGATATTTATTTGGTGGAAGCCAAGAATGTTCAACATTCTGCAAAGCCTGGGACAGTCCCCTGTAGTAAAGAGTGATCCCACATCCTGCTGACTTCCAAATGTTCCACCAGAGCTTCCCAGAGATAAAAACTGTTTGTTTTACATGCAAACACAAAGTATTTGCTGCAAGGTTTAAAATATGCTGCAATTACCCAGGAGTGAGACTCCCATATAAATTGAGGGAAGACTGTTCTTTGTAAAGAGTCAATCGCTATTTGGGATACCATGTCACTACCGACAGTGCCCCATGGTACTTGAGTCGCCTGTGGCAGGTTGCAATCCTATCTGCTGCTCTCAAACAGAGGCTGCACACCCAAGTATTTGACTTGGGCCCTACATTTTCTGCCTCACTCTTGCTGGAGCATTTACCCGTGTAAACATACAATTTGCTACAAATTACTTCCCATTTCTTTTTAAGTCAGGGCATTATGTGGACCATTTAAAATATAATCCACATACAGAGATTAGATTCATCTCTGTTATGGGCTGAATTGTGTCCCTCATTTCTGTTATGGGCTGAATTGTGTCTCCTCCCCCTACCAGCATCCAAATTCCACTGTTGAAGTTCTAACTTCCAGAACCTCAGAATGCAACCTTATTTGGAGATAGGGTCTTTACAAAAATAATCAAATAATAATTAGGTCATGGCGGGGGGAAGCTCTAGTCCAATATGACCAGTGTGCCTTTATTGAAAGGGGAAATTTGAACACAGGCACGCATAGAGGGAAGACAATATAAGGAGATACAGGGAGAAGACAGCCGGCTACAGGCCTGGAACAGACCCTCTCCTCAAGGTCCTCAGAGTGAACCAAACACCCCAACATCTTGACCTTTGATTCCCAGTGTCCAGAACTGTGGGACAACACATTTCTGGTATGTGAGCTGCGAGGTCTATGGTTCTTTGTTATGGCAGCCCTAGTGAACTAACAGTTTCATTTCAGAAAAGTATAGGGGAATGAGAGATAGTATAAAAAGAGGGCATTGGGTGTGATGGGTTGAGAATAACTGTTCGATTCAGACTCTCAACCAGCACCACTGAATATGGCCTCTAACAGCAATAATAATACAAAAATTGGGCTTGGTTTGGCAAAGGCAAACCGTGGGTAATTTCAGTGTCAGAAATAATCAAAGTATTACATATCTAGCAAAAGAAAAGTAAACCTCAAACTATGGAGATTTCCTGCTCTTGAGAGAACTTGACCACAAAGCAATTAAAGTTAAGCTAAAAAAGAAAGAAAACCTTCGTTTTCATACTTGGAAAAAAAGCTCTTGAAACTCTTCCTGCTATAGACAAATAGCCCCCACTTATATTTGTATGGTTTTTCAGTTTTTTTAAGTGCTTCATGTGCTTTATTCTATTTAACAGTCCTGAGAGATAGGCAGGGCAGATAAAATTATCTTCAATTTATAAATGAGAAATCTGTGGTTTTGAAGTGATTTGTCCAAGATAAACATTAAATTCCTTTACTGATTAAAGTTATTTGGGTTGCAAGAAATAGCCACCAATTTGAATAACTTAGACATTAAATAATTTGGGAGTAGAGATTCCCCCAAGCCATGGAAGCCACGAACAACCAGCCATGGGAAGGCCAGGGCCCAGCTCTTCCGGGGCCTTCCTTGCAGAGAGTTGAGGGTCTTCATCCCCAGGGCTGCCATGAAGATGACTTCACAGCCAACTTCCAAGATTGAGTCTCTGATCTAATTTCAAATTCCCAAATGAGAGGATCTGGGTGGCCAGTCGAGTGTCTAATCCTATGTCGACCAGTTGGGGCCAGGATAACCTAGTCATGTAGTATCAGCAAGATAAATGGGGACCCAATCTCATAGATTAGGGAAACAGTTTCTAGAAAGAGTGAGATCATCGTGTAGTTGAACAAGCCCCCAGAAGTCCAGACCTTGGCTGTCCAACACCAACATATAGCAACTTTCCTGTTCATTCAGACATGCCCCCCTTGGTAGCACAGTGCAGAACTAGACACACAAGCACACTCATCCACTGCCCAGAAGAAACAGCCAAAAGTCGTGTCCAGGAAACAGTTAGTAGATGGACTAGCGGCTTCTCAAACTGAATTCCTTTTCTTTCTGGGCTCACAGGCTCACTCCATTCCCCAGTCTCCCTTGGAATTAGATGTGGTATGTGACTGAGTTCTAGCCTGTAGACTGTGAGCAGGAGTGTTGGGCATCATTTCCAGGTCCCATCCTCTTTTTCCCATTCCACTGACTTGATGCAAATACACTTCTCTAAACTGAATATGGAAAACCCACAGCATGGAAGGAGCCTCGGTCCCTGAGTCACTTCTTGGAGAAGAGGCACCAGCAGATCAGGAACATATTTGAGATTTTAGGACAGCAGGAAAGAAATTTCTACTGTGTTTGTGCCCAAATACATTCTTGTATTGGTTTCCTGGGAGCTAGCATTATCTTACCTGATGCAGAAAGTGATGCTAAAGGTGCACTGTTCAGAGTGTTCCTAAATTCCAACTGATGTTCATCCCTCCCCTCCATTCCATCACATCATTTCTCCCAACTCCATACGCTGCTCTGCTACAGACAATAGACATTATATAAAGGAGTGGGGGGGAGAGAAGAAATAATATCAGGTATGAATCAGAAGACCAGGTTGCACACCTGACTCAGTAACTTTGTCCTTCATTCATGGTGAACTCTTTTCTCTGGGAACTCCAAGAATGGGCGACTGGCAGCCCTGTTTATACAGCATGAATTTGCCTCTTCAGGGCTGACTGGGGGAGGGGACACATCTTTTACTTAAATGGGCCAATCAGCTTCTTTCCTCTGGGAATGTGGACTTTGAATGAGAGTAACAGACATCAGGAGATGAGAACTAAGCATATTAATAGCATAGTTCCGGAGGAAAAGGCCTATTAACTCCTGGGGTTGACATCAGTAAAACAGCCTAGGTACCATCTTCCTTAAGTGTGACTTTTCAACTCCTCCTTGGATCACATGGCATGCCAAATAACCTTCCAATAAATTCCCCTTTATGCTTAAACTTAAAGAAAACTATAACCAAAAAAACTCAACCAAAAAGAAAGCAGTTCCAGAATAAGGGATTTGATGATCCTCTTGTTACCCAAAGGAGGAGCACTTCAACCATTCATTCATACATTCACTCGCTCATATATTCAAAGAACATTTATCAAGCTCCTACTGTGTGCCAGACATAATGTGCTACCGACTGAGGATTCAATGATAAATCTGATACCTGCCCTCTTGATGCCTATAGTCCAGAGGGGAGGAGGTACTGGTTGGGTAATCTCACCCATGAACATGCAGTTACACGGAGACCCTTAAGGAAAGATTCAGGTCTCCAAAAGAGCAGAGCAAAGGATCGAACCTTACTTAGACCTGGGGATTTGAAGAAATGACATTTGGGCTGAGTCCTGAATACTGAGAAGGCATTCACTTAGGGGAGAAAACAACCCTAAACTAAACATTTACAGAATCCAGTGACAGGGGCTTAACTAGAAGTACACAGGGAGTACCATAGAAGCTGGGCGGAAAATAGTATTTTAATTTTTCTGAAGGAAATGGAAAAGAATTCTCATGGTAGGTAACATTTCAGTTGAGTACTCAAGAAAAAAAGGGGGGGGGGTTTGCCAAGAAGAAAAAGGAAGAACCCTCCAAGCAGAGGGAAAGAAGGATGTGCAGAGGCACGAAGGCATCAAAAGTTGAGAACAAATAATTCTACATGGCTGTTGCATTTAGGGTAAGGATATTTCTAAGGGTAATGGCCAGGAAGGAAGCCGTAAAGGACCTCACCTGGGTCATGCTAATGGGGGTGGACTTTACCTGAAAACTAGTGGGCAGCAGAGAGTCAAAGGAAGACTGGCAGGGAAGGGTTCCAATAAGATTTCTGTTTCAGAAGCTTATTCGCGATTTTATGAAGAACAGATTGAATCCGGGAGAGAATGGAAGCTGAGAGGATAATTTGAAGCCATGAACTGCTTCTGTGTTACCTGTTATCATCTACTAAATGATCCACGATGGGCCTGAGGCCTACCATAACCTGAGCATTTGCAGGAGAAGGAATAGTTTGAAATGTCTTTCCAAAGCCCTGGGCTGCCACCTGGCTCACTGCTGCCTTCTTGGTTGGCCCTAGTCCCCTCTGTGGGGCTCATTGCCATAGCAACAACCAATCTCTCTCCCTCTCTCTCCCCCCTCCCCGCAGCATGCTCCTCTGGTCCCTTCTCTACTCTGCCAGCTGGTCAAGCTCCCAGGGCTCACAGAGGACTGCATCCTCCAGCTCAGAGCTACTCTTGGCCTGCGGGGTTAAGCCATAGCCATCTCTCCACCACATCGAGCTTCCTTTGCTCATCAATAGTGACTGTGGGCTCAGCTCTACATTATCCTTAATCCCCTTCCCAGCCTACCCCTGGTTGAGCATTACTGTCTTTATTTTACAATCTCAGAGAGGCTAGGCCACAGGTCATGGGCCAGTAAATTGTGGAATCACATTTGGAATCCAGGGCTGTCTGACTTCAAAGCCCACACCCTTCGCGTTCAGGCATATTAAAGATTTTATTTATTTATTTGAGAGAGAGAGAGAATGAGCATTAGTGGCGGGGAGGGGCAGAGGGAGAGGGAGAAGCAGACTCCCCGATGAGCAGGGAGCCTGATGCAGGGCTCAATCCCAGGATCCCGGGACCATGACCCAAGCTGTAGGCAGACCCTTAACTGACTAAGCCACCCACGTGCCCCTCATGTTAACTCAAAAACAAGTAGCCTGGGTTAGTTAGGCCCTAAACTATACACCCCAGATTTGCACTAACTCGATTGCTATTCATGTAACATTGAAAATGCCAATACTAGTCTTTTCCCAAACCACAGCAAATAATTGAATTTTCCTAATTTTACATGTGTGCCCTCTATAATTAAAAAAAAAAAATCTTTGGTCCCTGCTTCCACTTATGTAAATTTGAATTTCATATAGAACACTGACTCTAGGGGCACTTGGGTGGCTAAGTCGGTTAAGTGTCAGCCTTCAGCTCAGGTCATGATCTCAGGATCCTGGGATAAAGCCCGTGTTGGGTTTCCTGCTCAGTGGGGGGCCTGCTTCTCCCTCTGCTGCTCCCCCTGCTTGTGCACTCTCTCTCTTTCATCTGTCTCTGTCAAATAAATAAATAAAATCTTTTAAAAAATTTTTTAAAGCCTTAAAAAAATACTGACTCTGCACTAATACTAATACTTAATTATTTTAATCGATTCTTTTTTACTTTCTTTTCTTTTCTTTTTTTTTTTTTTGGATTCAGTTTCTTAAATGAGTTTAAAATCCACTGAGCTAGCCTACACAGTTAGAGGGGAAAAGTGGGAAATGAGACCAGAAATCCTGTTGGGGCCCATACACGGAAGGCTCTGAAAGCCTGACCCAGTAGGTTGTGCTCAAGGCAACGGGGGCCTTGGATGGCTCGGAGTTGAGGAGGCGCCCAATGACAGCTAGGCCACAGGAAGACCTCCCTGACCACAGGGGCCAAATAGGTAAAAGCAGAACTTCTCGAAACGTGGTCCCCTACCAAGTGGATCAGAATGCCCCAGCAGCATGTTAGAATACACGTTAAGTTTCCCAGGCCACGTCCCACACCTGCAAAAGGAGAATCTCTAGGGAAGGGGCCCAGGAAGCAACACTTTAACAACCTCTAAGATGCTGATGTATACTGAATTCGAGAACTCGCAGATTAGGAGGAGAACTTAGAGATGCAGAAACCAGTGAGGAGGCAGCAGAAAGTCTCCAGAAGAGGGACAGTAGGGAAGGATCTGGAAGGGAAGAGAGGAAATGAGAGTGCCAGATCTGGAATGGGGCGCACCTCATTAGATGAGGAGAAGTGAGAGGCAGGAGAGCGGCCCAGGGGATTCTGTGGGGTTGGCCAGGGTCATCGGCAAAAACAGGGATTGCAAGAGAAAAAGCCACTCGGGGGAAGAGAATATATGTTTGAGTTTCGTGACTTTGACATTGAGGTCCTGACAGGGCACTGTCGTCAGCGTGCGGAAAAACATGCCACCCATAGATCTTTTCGTGACATTGAAAATCTATGGCCGACTGGCACGTTTGGAAACCACAAGACACTAATGAGGCTCAGGGCAGGGGACGGGTCTTCTGGGAGTCTATTAGCTTTCCCTGCTCATGGCCATGGACCACACATCTCATCCACCAGCCGTCCACAGGTACAGGTAATAGTCAAAAGTGCAAGTGGGGGTGGCAAAGAGGGGAATGAATGGACCCCTGTAGACCTGGCCCTGCTGTGTGGAACCAGCTCTGGGCTCCTGTGCTCGCCAGGCCTACCTCATGAGAGTATCTTCCAAAATGCACCCCATTATCCTTCCTCTGGTGCTCTGGTTGGTTTCTCTACACATGTCATCATTGAGATCACTCACCAGCACTGAACTCTCAAAGGCAAACTTCAAAATCCGCACAGCTGTGCTCTAAACTCGGCCAATTATATTTGACTGGAAAGTCAGTTGGGGCCAAAACCTGGGAGTAATTTCAAGGACACCTTTTAAGACCAAAAGAAGGCCTTTTAGAATTAACAGTTTCTGTAGATCCAAGTCACACGGGGCCTTTCATCTGCGCATTAACACATGCAGAACTCCGGGACGGGGCTTGTCTGAAACTCCAATCATCAGGTTTTCTGAAACCCACACATTTTCTTGTTTAGCTCCCAGTCCGCAGAGGGGGTCATCTGGGGAATATCAGTGCCGGAAATGCATCTAGAGGTTTCCAATTAAAACAAATTGCCTCAATCTTTGCAACTACAATCTTTGAAACCGTCGGTGTTGTGCCAGGGCCACAAACCATTCCACTCTGGGGTGAGCTCCGGGCTGAGCTGCTATAGAGGCCACTGACAGGAAAGAAATATCAGCAAGATTCACTGCCTCCCCGCCCCCGGACCTCATGGGTGGAGTCACAATGCCCAGTCCTCAGCCTCCGGAAGCTCTCCGCAGAAGCCTTGGGAAACCCACCCTGGCAATCAGTCCCCAGGGCTGCTTCACTCTGGGGCTGCCCCAGGTTTTCCTGTCTGTGTCAGGGGAATCCTGGGGCTGCACAGGGCTTCGGTGGCCTCCCAGACACCCTTGCTCCACCATCGGCCAAGTCAGCTCATCTCAAGGACAAAATGGCCCTACGTCCCCATCACCTGCCAGGTCCAAGCTTCCCCTGGTCTCTGATCTTTGTTCCTGAGCAGGGTCTCATGGGCACATAGAACAAAGTTGCATTTAGCTGGGTCCCCACACGGGATCATAAACACTGGAATTGTGGAATTCCTCACCTGGCATCACCAGCCCCGGGAGGCCAGGAGGAGCGCAGTCTTGAGGCAAATGGCACCTGAGTTGCTTACAGAGCTTTCAGGATGTGATTGTTGAGGACACCTCAGGACTATTCATGTAGGCACACGCACATGTCCCTGTCTTAGTCTGCTCAGGCTGCCATAACCAAGTACTGCAGATGATGACTAAAATATGTTTTCTCACTGTTCTAGAGGCTGGAAGCCCAAGGTGAAGGTCTTGAAAGGGCTGGCTTCTTCTGAGACCTCTTTCCTTGGCTTGTAGGCTGCTGTCTTCTGGACAAAAAAGACACCAACATCTACAGATGGTCTTCCCTCTATGTGTCTGTGTCCTAATCTCCTCATATAAGGACCCCAGTCAGAAGGGATCAGGGCCCACTCACATGACCTACTTTCCTTAATCACCTCTTCAAAGGGTTCATCTCCAATATAGCCAGCCACACTCTGAGGACCTGGGTGCTAGGCCTTCCACCTATGACTTTTGGAGGGGACACAATTCGGTCTATAATAGTCACATGGCACAGCATGCACCCAATACACAACCGCCCCTCCTATTCCTTACCCATCAGCCAGGCTATCGACTGTTGACATTCCTTGCAAGCCGCAGGGGCTGGAGACCAGAGAAAGTCTGACAAAGTCAGTTGCTTCTGGGTCACAGTTCTGGTAGAAAGGTCATTTGGAGGAAGTGTCTGAAATCGCGAGTGGATAGATCCCTATCTTCACCTATGCAGACACCCATCCCCTTGGTCGTGGGAGGTCACCAGGTGCCTTGAACTGTGAGTGCCGATCACCTACTCTGGCTGGTAGCCACGGCGCCCCAGCCTTCAGAGGAGATGCTTTCCCAAAGCATTCACACACCCCAGCCGACAGACAGGGCCGTGGTGTCTGTGGTGCTCCTGTTTCTGATGGGGAGCCCAGTACCAGGTGCGGGCCGGCCCTGAGGGCCTCTGATCTCCCAGGATAGAGGAGGCCCAACGGAGGAACCCATATGGAGAAGGGCCAAGGCGCCAGCCAGAGCCTATCGGAGGCTTCACGCAGCTGTTTGAAGAGAACTGTTTTGATCCTCACAACAGATGAGCTGAAACATTTCGGGAAATCCACTCTAAAAGGACAAAAAGGACACCAACATCTACAGGAACACCGCTGTTTGTGAGCCAGGACTGCAAAGTGGGGCTGTGTGTAGTACAAGTTGAGAGGAGGAGAGGGCCAGAGGCCTGGGTGAGAAAGGTCTGGGGAGAAGGTGGTGCCTGAGCTGAGCCTGGAAGGGAAGAGATGACTGGGCTGCGAGCAGGTCGGAGGGAGACCCCAGAAGTGGAGGGCACAGCCTGAAGCAGGACCCGATGCTGGTGGGAGCCAGCTGGGCCGGGGCAGAGAGAGGGAGGCAGGGCCCCGTTTCTGACCAAAGCAGAGGCCAGTTTTCTACGTGCAGGTAGGGGATGCTGCGTGAACAGGGAGCTCACAGCAGTGCCTGCAGCCGAAACAGGCCTGCAGACAGCAGGAGAGGCCAGCCTGTTCTCAGACTCAGCACCTCTTCGGCATCTCAACCAAAGCCCTGCTCCACTTTCTGGCAGGCCCCGGACTCGCTCTCCGCTGTCAGCATTATTGCTTTCCAGGAATCTCCTGTTTTTCAAAGTATTTTTGCCAAGATGTGATGTTTTGCAAGCCCCACGGCCCATCTCCCTCCTCCCCTGTCAAACTGATGAAACCATTCATCTTCCAGCCCCAAGCAGTCCACCCCACCCCGTCCTCACTCCCCAGCTCACCCCGGGATCTGGCTGAGACCCAGGAGTCCCGGAGGCAGAAGACAGGCCCGTCTTGTCTGAACCAGAGCTGGCGACACAGAGGGGCCGCAGTAGTCTCACTGCCCAGTAGAGACAACTGTATGTTGGCAGATTCTCCCAAAGGGCATAAATATCTCCGAGGCAGCCCTTGAGTTTTGGCAAGAGGAGGGTGGGAGGGTTTCTGAATATATTTTGACTTAAACTAAGGGCAAGGGGCCCTTTCTAAAATATCTGGTTGAGGCCTGAGCTTTAAGCTTACCCCACTGCTTAGTGACTCTGCCCCCACATAATCAACATAGCAATATATTTATCAAGATTCCCACTTATTAGGCCAGGAAAACGTAAGTTGCCCATGGGGAAAGTTACTTCAGGCTTGTCAATTCTTGTACCTGGAAATCATTTTCACCCAGCCTTGCAAACGAAGACCGAAGTCTACCAAACTGCTCCTATGCTTCCTCAACCCAGGCGAAAACATCGTAAGGTTGGCGGACCAGTGTTATGAACATTTATTGAGCTATGGGTCAGGCATTGCTCTGTAGGATTCATGTGTGTAAATGTGCATAATCCGAAAGAGACTCCCATTTTATCAGGAAAAAAAATCAAAATTAAAATCACATTGAAGGGGATCCCTAGGTGGCTCAGCGGTTTAGCGCCTGCCTTTTGCCCAGGGCGCGATCCTGGAGTCCCGGGATCGAGTCCTGCATCGGGCTCCCAGCATGGAGCCTGCTTCTCTGTCTGCCTGTGTCTCTGCCTCTCTCTCTGTGTGTGTATGTGTGTGTGTCTATCATGAATAGATAAATAAATAAATATTAAAAAGAAAAAAAATCACATTAAAACCACCTGTGACTCTACGCTTTGCATCCATAGCAATATCTTGATATTCCATCAGGAATACTGGAATGAGAGCCAACTGTACCTTTAATCCCAGGACTAAGGACTAAATCCAGATGGTTCTACCACAGAATTCTTGGGAGGCCTGTGCAAGCTTTCAACTAATTAGGGACTCAATTTTTCCTCACATCCATATTATACTACATCTACACACTACAGAGTATTTCCAGGTGTTGGCATAGCTTTCAGTGAGCAGTCACCCTGAGAAATGACCCTGGACCTTTCTGGAAGTCTAGCAGGTGGACAGGCTATTTTACTCCCTAGCTATCCGTGGGTCGTGGCCTCCTCAGCACTAAGCATGTAGCTTTAGGGGAAAAGAAAAGTAACTCAGTAGGAAGACTCTTCAGGAGTTTAGAGGGGGTAAAATGACTGCCACGAGCTATAAATAGCATTAGAGTGCTCTTCAGAGAAGCTACTCTGCCCTCAACTGCTGCCACCCTGGAGACGTATAGGATTGTAAAGTGGTCACGTCACAAATGGGAAAAAATTGGAGAAGTTATGTAATTTTGTGGTTTTAAGATTTTAAAATGGTTTCTACTATGGAAACCTTCTTCAAACTGAATCTTGCACGGGAACCCAGTACATCAAACAGCAACCAGAAGGCTCTCTCACTCCCCTCGCCAGCCCAGACACCGCCGGCATAGGAGAGAAGCTGGGCCACCACCTTCTCCGTGGCTTGCCTCCCTGCTGTCACTCAAATGCTAGCATTGGAAGTAGAGAGGAGTCACACAGCTCTCTAATACAGCAAGTCCCCTGAAGGACGACGCCACATCGGCTCCTTGAGATGGGAGTCTCACAGTGGCATTAAACCAACTGGACTCGAAGCTCGCCTGCCTGCATCTGGGATTCATGGCATCTTGAGTAAAGTGAGTCTGCATGGTCCCTCCCGCCACTCCTCAATCATCTGGCCAGAAGTTTCTTGGCAGGCTAGCCTGCCTCAAATGGTTGGTAGACATATGGTAGTAAAATCACACCTGTCATCAACGTAGGCTCATCAGTTTTAACAAAGGTATCACCAACACCAACACCGAATATGAACTTTATGCCATTTTTTAAAATATCTGTCATGTGTGTAGAAGATAGACTACGATAGAACTCTCCTCTTTTCACCGCAGCTTAGAGAGGGAACTAACTCACCCTCAGTATATGAGGGCTCTAGGAAGTAGCAAAGTCAAGCTACGAATCAGGGTGCCACCTCAGCTTCTTCCTTTCCTCTATCTTATGCATTTACTCGACCCCACTCCCTAATGCCTGTGTCACTCCCTCTGTCCCTCAACACATTAATTCAATAATGTTTATTGAGTACTAACTGTATTCCTGGCACTACTCCAGGTACTAGGGATGTAACCATAAACAGGGCACACAGGGCCCCTCCCTCTTGTTTAAGTAAACAAATGAACATATAAGGAAGGCACATCTCATGATAATTGCAATGAATGAAATAAATAGGATGCCAGGATAGAGAATAACCGACTTCCCTCGGATAGTTTTAGGGTCACACCTAAACCAGAGACCATCAAACTCCTGCAGAAGCATTTGGCCCTGGTTACTCCACCTTCCAACCTCTGAAAAGAGATGTCCATGCCCAAGAGAGGCCCTTGGCCCAACCACCCATCCAGTCATGTGGAGTGGGACAAAAGAGAAGGGCAGACCTGCCCAGGGGAAGTGTGGATGGGAAACAGAAAGCTCCTAGCAGGAATAGAAGTCCAAGAAACAGGATGCATACGTCTCATGGATCCTCAAGCCTTCAGTTAGTAAAGGGTTGACTCAAATCCTCTGAGTCCTAACCAAACACACTAGGAAGATGGTAAAAAGGATGGATAGGAGGGCATAGTCATGGAAGTTTCCTCATTTATGAGCTAAGGGGGAGCCTTGGGGAAAGCTGTGTGGAAATATCCTCCTCGCTTAACCCCCCGGAGGGAACATGTGACTATAATAGCAAAAAGTTCAGGCACCCTCGCTAACCTTTGCCAGCTAGGAGAAAATGGAAACCTCAAATAGAAAACAGTAATCAGGCCATTTCTTCACCTTATCCCAGGACAGTACTAACTATGCATAGAAACACCAGTCAGGTAGTTGCGATTTTTCAGAGAAATTTGCAGGAGACTGGGATCTCTGTCAGAAATGTTTGCTGGCAGAGAGGGGACTGAGAAGGCAAATATATTGAGGCCACAAATTTATTCACATTACAACACAGAGGCTCAAAGAAACGATCCTTTATTTTTCTCTATATAACTTCATCTGCTATTTGTCTTGAGCCCCCACCCTGCTGGGCAGTGGAGGCAACCAGGCCTGGCCATTAACAACAGTTCAGACTTTTCCAATTTAAGTGGTCTCCTTTCAATGCAAACATTTGGTCAGTTTATTCAAAGTTCAATTCTCTGTACGGCTGATCTTAACAGTCTCTCTAGGATGGTTCAGATTTCCTCCCCTGTTGCTCTGCCTCTTTCCAATATAGCAGCTAAGTGTTTGGAGGAAAGGTAAGGCTCTCCTGACTTTGAAGAGACAGGGAAAGGCATCTCTGGACCTCCCTACTGGAGAGCATTCCCTAGCCAGATTTTTTGTCTGGCTTCTGCCTGTTTCTTCAAAGACATCCAGGCCCATCTGCTGCCCATTCCACACTGAAGGTGAGGATAGCTGGGGAGGGCCGATCTATTTGTCTGTCCCTCTGACCCACTCAGTTGATGTCTTTCCCAGGCTGATGCAGGAGAAGTCTATGAAACAGTCTCCTCCCAGAGTCCTGAACTGTGGTTCCCTCAGCTTACCCAGTAGGCCCCCACCGCCCCCCCAACTCTGGGGTTGTGACTGTGAGGGCACACACAGGACTGGGGTTTAGTCTCTTGCCTCCCCTCTGTCAGCCTGCTGCCAGTTCTCCCCTGCCATTTTGGAAATGATGAGAAGCAGGGTTCCTCCTAGAGGTCAGAAGCCTCCCTTTAACACACCCAGGAAAACATGCCTTGAGTCTTGAGGGGTGGGGCTACCTCACCTATCCAGATGTTTCTGGAAGTCCCATGGGATAGAAGTGTGTGAGCAAGATCTTTGGTACCTGACCCAGTCTTTTTCCTTCTCATTTATTTCCTAAACCCACAATGTAAGGCCTATGTAGGATGAGCTTAAGCGCTCCCTTCCCGTCTATCATATCTTTCCCCTACCCTGGAACTGCAAGCCCCAAGGCCTAATTGTCACTGGCTGAAGTCTATCTCTTCCATAATTATGGAAAAAATTTAGGATATGGGTCCTCCAGCCTTAGTTCCTGGTATGTTAAAGAATTTTCAAAGTCCTCTCCCTTTCTGCGAAGTCTGGTCTTCAAAACTATTGTTTTGCTGCAAAATCCTATTTTGGATATCAGAAACTTCTTTCCCTTTTAATCCTGACAGGGCAACTCTGACTCTTTCCCAACTTCTTCCCCTGAGGGGGAACGGATAGCGCCAACAAAGGAAGGAGAACTGGGAAGATTTTTCTCCCCACAAAAATGCAAAAGGTAAAAGAACATTAGTAGTTTGCAAAAACAAAACAGAAACACACAAAAAAAAAAACAAAAACAAAAAAAGCTATCCCCATTTCATAAAGTCAGTACTAACTGACACTCCAGCAAATGCTTGGCCTCAGTCTGATTTGCTCCTATTCTTAGAAGAGTAAAACAGCAAATAACAATGGGCCCACCAGAAGCCCAAGCCTGTTCGTGTTTCCACTGGACATTTACTCACCCCCCACTTCCTACTCTTCAAATTGTCCAGTGAGGGACTGCAACCATCCTAAGACACCACAAGAGAATAGACCCTGCAATTCTGACAGGAACTTGAGGGACAAGTTAGTATCTTTTCAATGTCAGAAGGAGGCAAAAAAGGACAGATGAGACTTAATAGTCTTACAAGTGACCAATCTAATGGCTGATCTTTTTTGGCCAAGTGATAGAAAGGTTTTCAGATTAATTGCCATGACTCTTAGAGACTCTGTAAAGAAAAGAAACAACTGTATGGATTCCTCAATGCCTTCTGTATGGAGGATGCAGCCAGGAAAAGTCAGGGAAAACCACAGAAAGAGAAGAAATGCTGGCACAGGGATGGCTTTCATTCACCAACTTCTCCAGGAGCTGCTTTAAAAATACGGAACATTGTCATGTTTGATGATGTCCTGGTTCATGTAGCTTTAGTTCTCAAAGCATGATCACATCTACCATCTTCTGGCCTCTCAAAGCCCTGTGAGGCGAGTACAATGAGCAGCAGCGCAACCACTGCCTGTGACAGATGCCATCCATCTCCGGGGTACAAAGAGGTTGAGAAGCTCAAAGTCATTTGCTTCAAATAACACCCCCTGACTCCCAGGGTAGGTTCCTTCCCTTGTGTCACAGAGATGTTGGACAGAAACCTTCATGAAAAGGCACAAAGTTGAGTGGTGCTGCTGAACAGATGAGAGGGACAGTGGGTGCTTATAAATTCATGCTAAGCTTGGAAACAAGAAACCTGGCTTCTCATCCTGGTCAACCACTGAGCCGCCATGTGTCTTTGGGGAAGCCCATAAAAAAGGAATCATTAGTCATCATCATCATTATCATCCTGCCCTATTCACTTCACAGGATGGTTGAAAGCATCAAAAATCAGCTACCTATATGGATGTATCTATGTATTTATGGAGGGACATTTTATGATGCCACCAAAACCTGTGGAGATGGTGCCATGACTGCTTGATACTGGTAATGACAGTGTGCCACGCTCCTGCTTTTTCTAATCTCATTTTGGACATCAATCCTGGCATCTCTGCCTCCTTATCTTAGGGAAAAAATGGGGGAAATGGTGTGCAATCAGGAAGATACAGATTAGTCCTTTTGTTCTTGCTTACAGATGGCTGAAGGAAAGAACATGGCATGGATATAGTAAAGGGTTGGGGGGGTGCTGTAAAGGCTCTTGGTCTGTACATTAGAGGAACCCTTGCAAAAGCACTTGTACATACTTACCTCTTCTGGTCCTCACAGTAACCAAGTAAGTAGGTAAGCAGGACAAATAATATTATCTGAGTATAGAAACTGAACAGTGGTGTGACCATGGTCACGTGGTCCTGCACTCAGGCCTCCTAAACACCTCATCATCATCTCCCCATCCCCTGATATGAGACTTGAGGCGCTGAAACTTTCAGCACTCGAAACAAAAGTTTCAAGCAACTTGAACCAAGGCACTTTTTCCCCTGAAATTCAGCAATAGTCGCCATCAGTATCCTTGGACATCTAATACTTATAGAGTGTTGTATCAACTTATGGATCTAGGTTGAGCCCCCATTAGGCTCCGCTTTGTGTTGGACTCAAAAGCGACGTTGAAGTCAAGTGGTTGGTGACTTTCAAGGTGCATGAAGCTGTAGTGGAAGGAAGTCAAAGGCAGTAAGTGAGCAAGGCCAGAAAGAAAACCAGCACCAGGCATGGCACATACTAGGCTCTACAGGAACACATCGACCTAACAATGATTGAATCAACGAAGTAAGCCAAATTAATGCAAAACATCCTATTAAGTACTAGATTGTCTCCTTCAGGATATGAAGAACACAGGGTTTGGGTGGAAAATAGATCAATGAAAGTAATTACTGTCAGAGGAAGTGTGATGGAGAAGGAGAGTTTAACTGGTGTTTATAGATGAGTAAAGACTTTGTATTGCAGGAAAAAGTGAAGATCTGCAAGATAAGGGGGGGGGGGGAGAAAGTCCCAGACAGAGGAATATACAGGGGATGAGCACAGTAGAATGCTGGGTAATGTTCAACATTCCTCTCTTAGGAAAAGAAACAAACCACTATTTGTGGCATTTATCAATCTCCGCGGTATAAATATTCTGAACATGGCTGATTCCTAGATACCAGTGTGTGATTACTGAATTCAGAATTAGGAAGAAATGTGTGTTAGCTCACCATCATAGAGCATTTCCGCATGCAACATAAATAATCTCAAAAGCACGGATAAGAGTAAAATAATTAGAAACTCATGAGTTTTAAGGACTTTTTAAACATAATTTATTTAGGTTTATACAATTTACTTTTTAATAATAGCTGCATCTAACTGGCCCCAAAACTTCCTGAAAATTTCATACTAGCTCTTGCGAGTCGGTACCAGACAGTTACAGCACACTGTTATGTAGCTACGACAAAGCAATCAGCCCATGGGAATGTTTTGTGTTGGAGGTTAGAGGGAAAGAAACATTGCTTCTTGGAGCCAGATTATAAAGTCCAGGAAAGACACAGAACTGGGAGGTCTAGACTGGGAGGCACTGAGAATACTCAAGCAAGGAAGCAGCTACCATGATGCTTGGGAAGTCTGAGAGGATGGGCAGGGTGGAGGGATGTGGGAAGAGATGGGCACGGGGGTGTTCAGCTCACAGGTTGTGCAGGCAAGGGGAGCAGAATATAAAGGCAGCAAATCAGACCAAGATCGGAAAACTAATGTGAGAGAAATTTTGAGGTACATCCAAGCACAGTTTGGTGCCTGGATTTGAGGAAAAGGCAAAGGGCCAAAGATACTTAAGGTAGGTCTAGGTGATTGAGAGGAGCTAAAGCTGAGAGAACTCGCTGACCGGAGCATACTGGGGAGGAAGGTGTTTTCTTGCGCTTGCCAGACGGACAGCACGGTCAGGAAGATGTGGTGATAGAAATGACTTGTAGACAGCTCTTAAGAGGTAAGGGACTGGAGCCTGGCGAAGAGGAATGTACTAGAAGATGCTGATTCAGGAGTCTTTGTCCAGAGACAGTAGAAGAAGCGTTGAGACGGAAGAACTCCCTGGAGAAATACACACAGAAAAGAAGGCCTGAGTGTTGGGGCCTACTGTCATTTGGAAGGTGGGGGGAGGAAGAAGAAGAGCCACAATAGATTCCAGATAAGAAGTTACCGGAGAGCAGGACAATCAGAGAAAGAGGTCAGAGATACCAAGGTGGGGCAATTTCCAATGGGGAAGTGTGTATCAAATGCATTAGGGATGTTGAATAAGCTAAAAGAGAGAAAAAATAAGTTCTCAGAAAGAAAGGAAAACAATAATGAAATTTAATTCCATCCCATCAAGAGAACAAATTCCTCTATTTCAGGCAGAAGCTGTTCTCTTGGCTGGGTCATTTGGAATGTGCCCCAGTATGGCACCTCACGTTGCTTTTGTAGACATAGGCTCTTTAT
Source organism: Canis lupus baileyi (assembly GCF_048164855.1). Lineage (NCBI taxonomy): Eukaryota > Metazoa > Chordata > Mammalia > Carnivora > Canidae > Canis > Canis lupus. Next base: position 32,860,689 of record NC_132867.1, on the reverse strand, counting down.
TTCAAAGATGGAAGAGGATCTCAGTCAGCCCATGTAAATGTGTATTAGGAAATCTCACCGTGCTAAACAAGTTCTAAAAATAACAGATAACTTCTCAGTAGTTAACAACAAGAGAGAGCTGAGATTACAGAAGTTAAGACCTTAATAAGCAACTAGAGGTAGAGCACAGCACATGCAGCCTTTGGAGACATTTGTCTCTCGCAGGGATATAACATTGCAATCTGTGAAAGAATCCGATAGCTGCATTGAATCCAGTTGCTTCCTTTGAGAAGATTCTCCATGAAACTAAAAATGCAAGTCGTGTCCCTTTAGAGGAAATTGGCTTTAAATGTCCAAAAATAATAAAGTATAAATACAGCCGTCTTCTTAAAGGAATGTGCTGTATATGTCTGTTGTTTGTTATGAATGCCAGAGATACCCACATGCAGCCTGTAGGGACTGCTATGTAAATAATGAGCGCTCTTAAAAATGCAAAAAAAAACCCCAATTTAATAGCATTTTCATTGTTCTTGTTTTGCATTACTGCTACTGAGAGAGAAAACAGATCTCAAGCCAAGTAGGGAGAAAAGATAATATCCCACATATAGTGTTGGATTTAACATATTTAACAGGAAGAGTAAAAACAAAGCTTACTCTACAGGTTGATCCCCAAATTTAGTAATTCCAGCAATTCTTTTGCTTCGTAAAGGGCTGAAAATAATAACAAGAAACATCTACCTTCTCATTTGCTCTACAATGTACTTCATCATTTGCCTTTTGATGCTATCTCTCTTTTGTCTCTAACAACTTAAAAGGGTAGCCTGTGTCCCTACATTATTTTTCACTTTTGTACTTGAATGATAAAAATCTTTCTTAACTCTTTATAATATATAGTAAAACCTTCTACATATACCTGGAGCAGGCTTTAATTAGGGGGAGATTATTTTCTGACCCCATCTCCTTAGCTATGTGGAATTGTGCTGCAACCAAAACAACAGGAGAAATGAATAAAAATGGCAAAATTGTTTGTTGGCAGGGCTTTGGGGAAGCAGGCTCAATAAACTTTGCTGGTGGCACCATAAACTGAAAAGAAAAAAAAAAGTCTTCAAGAGCAATTTTGCAATAAGGGACAAGTCATAAAAATCATTCTACTCTTTGACCTGGTGGAGCCTCTAGGGAAAAAAAAAATGTCCCCAGGAACAACTCCAAGGAAACAAACACATGTGTAAAAAGATGTTTCGAGTCCTGCTGTGTATTCAAGTGAATAATTGGAGACAGCCCAAGTACCCAACTGTGAGGAAATGGTTTAGGCAGACTGCGTTCTATTAATATAATGGAATTGTAAATGGTCACCAGGAAGGACAATTGGAGAGATGATTATGAAATCTGGCAAGTATCATGCAAAAGCATCCTAAGTGGGAAAGAGGAGAAAGAGACCAGCACACAGAGTAACAGGTGAAGTTGCGTGCTTCTGTGGGAGGATATGTGAGGTAAATAACTAGTGATGTGGGGCTTCAGTTATTGGAGCTTTTGTTGCACCTTGCCTTTTTGATGGACCTGCGTGACGTCATTGTTCAGGGTATTAAATCCGGTAGCTTTCAGCTGGCAGGTCGCATACTCCCCTCCCAGGAGAGAGGCAATATGAGAAGAGAGGGTAAAGGGGCAGGCACATGTAGTTTATAAACACTGGAGTGTTTTTATGGAGTGGGGAAGATTATGCTTAATTTGAACCTCAAGTAATATTTTTATATCTTTATTATTATTCTTTTAAGTAGGTTCCATGCCCAGCATGGGGCCCAACATGGAGCTCCAACTCATGACCTTGAGATCAAGACCTGAGCTGATCAAGAGTCAGATGCTTAACCAGCTGAGCCACCCAGGTGCCCCTCAAGTAAAATTTTTAAAGAGCCTGAGCTTTGCATGTTTATCAAAAATCAAAGCAGGGCTTAAAAAGATCGAGAAATACTAAGTTCCCTCTGGCAATCTGTTCTAGGAATTTACTTCACTGATTTAAGGATGGCATTTGAATTGGATCTCCAGTGACTACATTGAAACTGTCCGTACTGAAGCAGTCTATCACACAAAATAACTGCCTGTCTAGCAATTTGCCAAGGAAGAGAGTTTATGCAAAATAAATAGGCTGATGGTCTGTCACACTGGGGGGGGGGGGGTGCAATATGGCAGTACACTCAAGACAAACTTGTAAATGCTCAAAGCTGAACTCTACAAAGAAAAGTAGACTAAATGGAGCAACCATAGTCTCCTTGAGGATATGGCTGAAAAAATCTCATTATCTTGTTATATATTTAAATGGAACTTACGCCATGTCAGCAGACAATAGGCCCTCCCCATAGTTGGGCTCTGGGACCCAGTCCACCACCTGCTCAGAGCCATGTTTCATCCAAGCACCATTGTCCCCAGCATCTCCACCACCCTCTCCAATGGCTTCTTACTCCCATCCTCCCTAGTCTAAATGGACCTCACACTGGATCCTTCCCTGCCCCCCCCCCCATTTAAGCAGTGGTATGCCATTGTAAATAGTAAATGTTTAATAACCAGCTGTGTGGGGAGAAGAGCCCTGATTTAATTCCTTTGCCAATTGCCATGGTGTAAATATTCCTACTGTAGCTGACTTCATGCTACCAACATCACTGAATGCGAAGCTGAGAGGAGACAGTTACTATCATGCCACTATGCAACATTAAAACCACACAGAAAAAAAAAAAAAAAAAAAAAAAAAAAAAAAAAATAAAACCACACAGATTCAATAGACACAAAGAACCTCAAGAACACAGACAATAGTAAAATGTAATAAAATAATTAGCATCTTTGATAATAAATAATAAAATAAATAATAAACATAAAATAAATAAACAACTTTGAAAATAAATAATAAACTAATTATTATCTTTGATTTTAATAAAATATATTTAATGGTAAGCTTATAAAATCTAATTTTTAAATTTTAATGATAGCTCACAAAATTCCACAAAAGTCAACAGTTGGGTCTTGCAAACCAGACTTGCAAGCCAACATCCTGCCCTAGCACATCAATAGCTCTCTCCCTTGAAATTTGAACCATTAAACTACTGTGCTGTTGGGTTTGTCGGTTGACACTAGCCTTCTCGAAGCTTTCTCCTGCCATGGTTCTAGGACAACACACTGTCGGGACTTTCCTTTGACACTTCCCACGCACCTTCTCATCTCTTGTCTTGGTTCCACGTCTTCCTTTGCATATTAGTGTGCCCCAGGTTTTCATTCTAAATCTGTGCCCCTTCTTATCTTCTGTAACAATCTCATTCATCACCACCATGTTAACAACTTCAAAATGATTCCAGCATTTGCTATTTTTTGTAATCTTGGCTTTTCTTGTGGGTTCACAGAACCTCAGGCAGCTCCACCCAACTGGAGATCCTTATCTTTGTGCCTTCTTTCCAACCTCTTCATCCAAACTTGATATTTTTCCTGCCTTCCTTATCTGATCTATGGCAAAGAGCATTCTCACTCATTCACTAATTCATTTGCAAATACTAATTGAGTATTCACTAGGAGAGAGGCACAGTTTTAGGCTATGGAAATACAATAGAGAGCAAAATTGGCAGAATCCTTAAGAAGCTCACATTTGGGGCACCTGCATGGCTCAGTCTGTTAAGCCTCTGGCTTAAGTCATGATCTCTGAGTCCTGGGATCGAGCCCTGCCTGTGCTCTCTCTCTCTCTCTCTCTCTCTCTCTCTCTCGTTCACTCTCCCTCTCTCAAATAAATAATAAAGTCTAAAAAAAAAAAGAACAAGTTCACTTTTAGTGGGTGACACAGTGCACAAAACAAACAAGCAAACAAAAACCAGATATATTTTGTCATATCAGACAATAATAAATGCAGTAAAGGCATTTTGATGTCATCCTCAGTTCCTTTTTCCTCTCCACATTGAATTGGATATGAAGATTTATTCCTTTACCACCTAAATATCCCTTGAATGGAAACCTTCTCTCTCCAAACAGATTTGACTTCAATTTGGTCATTATCACTTCTAACTTCTAGTCTAACCTCGCCTCCCTGTTACAGCCTCTTGCATTTTCTGGAGCTTCCCAAAATACCCATCTTATCGTGCTGCTCCCCTTGTTAAATACCTCAGGCAGGGGGTGACTTTAATAACTGTAGGATAAATTCCTTGGCATGCTATACAAGGAAACTAATTTTGTTAGTTATTTACTATGTGTGAAATGCTCAGTGAACACACACACACACACACAGAGTTTATTTATTTCTATATCCCAAATAGTTAAGAAAAGATTTTGTTAACCTTCCAACAACTCAGTGAATTCATATTATTTTTCACTTTGTTCTAGACCTTTTCACAGTCCAGCCCAATCTTTCTTGATAAAGTTTCCTCTCCTGCTCCTCATCGACTAAGCCTGAAACATGACTTCCCTGCCCTAACTTTCCCATTTGAAGTTTTTTTCACACGTATAAGTCTTTGCCCACCTTGTCCCCTCTTCCAGGGATGTGTCTGCTTCACTTTCTCTACCCAATGAGACACTGCCGTTTGTGCCCTGTTCTCATACAAGACATCCTCCCTCTGAGTCTCATCACCATCTTTGCTGTAGGCAATCTCCTCCTTTTCAGCATTTCTGCAGCCCTGTGCTCATAACACATCTTTGTTTAGAACCTACTGTTAATGAGGCTTTTTCCCAGACACTGGGAATATGCTGATGAATAAAGCTAATCCCTGCCTTCAAAAGGTTGGTATTCTAGTAGGAAGAAATGGAACATAAACACATAAGTAATTTCAAATAGAAATGCACACATAAATGTCCCTCCCATCCCCAGGGGGGTACAATCACAGCACATACCATCAAATATTAGAGTTGGTATCACTTCTCAGCCTTTTGGCTAAGATCAAGTGTAGAATTGGTATTTGGGTCCACATCCATCTCCCCCATTAGTCAATGAAGGTAGGCATCATGTCTTATTTCTCTTAGTACCATATCACTTAGCTTATATGCAGTAAGTATTTAAGAAAGGGAAAGAGGGCAGCCCAGGTGGCTCAGAGGTTTAGCACCGCCTTCAGCCCAGGGTGTGATCCTGGAGACCAGGGATCGAGTCCCATGTCAGGCTCCCTGCATGGAGCCTACTTCTCCCTCTGCCTCTCTCTCTCTCTCTCTCTCTCTCTCTCACTGCCTCTCTCTCTCTCTCTCTCTCTGTGTGTGTCTCTCATGAATAAGTAAATAAATAATCTTTTTTAAAAAAGGGAAAGAAAGAAAAGGGAGAAAGGAAGAAAAGGAAGGAAGGAAGGAAGGAAGGAAGGAAGGAAGGAAGGAAGGAAGGAAGGGAGGGAGGAAGGAAGGGAGGAAGGGAGGAAGGCAAGCAGGCAAGAACCTTTCATAGACAATTTGTTTGGGCACAGAATCCAATTGTCAACATTTCAAACTCCAAAAAAATCTTCTGATACCTTAATAGAAAATCCTGGCATGATAATTTGCCTCATTTTCAAGTTATTCATATCAAGCCACCTGAATGGCTCATGCTTTTCCCATTTCCCCCTCATGGTCATTGCACAACATCCAGCCATTTGACAAGGAGAGTAAAATTGCATCAGACTTCCCAGTTTTGAAAGCACAAAGACTATTTCTGTCTTGGATGAAGTTCAGTCCCAGGAGCATCAATGCCAGCATCCTTTCTAAAGTTAATTTATTTCTCCATCTGTACCATTCACGAATCTACCCATTTGAATTCACAGGAGAGGGTGGTAGCTGCATGAACTCTATGCTACAGGAGGCAGTAAACTAGTCATTCCCTATTAGGGAAATGCACCATTATGGCAAGATATCAGATGTGTTCTTCATGCTCCCACAGATAGCATGCAGCCTATAGATGGAGGGGGTCCTGAGAATTTTCAGCCTTCTACCTGGAAAGTAGAAGAGTGGCTTTAGTGGATCACAGGCATGATCACATTTCACATTATTTGTGGTTCCCTAATTAAGATTACTTTTGGTTCAGGTGGGAAAATGGTACATATTCTTTGATTGCTAGCACAAGTATATGAAGGAAGGTACAAGAGGACATACCATTTCATGTCCTGTCTCTGTGGTTTTAACCCCAGTACCTTATGTTTTCTATGCTCCCTCTCAATATATTCAGATTTACATATGTGTGTTTGCATATACATTTTTATACAGCTTGCTGTGTTGCTGAAAGAATTTCAAACAGTTTATGAAATCATTTAAAATATAATAAGATTGTATGGCTTAAAAGTGGAATACAATTTCCATGTGATCTTGACTTGGAAATGAGATCAACCTACTACACTAGATCTTTCTCACTGAGATTTGCTAAAACATAATTAGATCCTTCTGTATAGGTGCATAAGGCTCCAAAGAAAATAATGTTGCTAACAGAAATCCAGGCCAGTATCCCTGGGAATGGAGAAGATTATGTTCCACATTTTGGGCATATTTTTGCACAATAAATGAAAGGGAATCGTTTTCTGCCTGGTGAGCAGTTGTGAAGTTCTAAATGCTTTAGTTTCTCAACCTTGTTATGATGGGCAAAGGAGGTGGGACAGAGGACCAAGGGGTTAGAACGTTCTCTAAAAAGAGAGTTACTACATTTTTATTTCATATTGGCCTGTAGACAGATTGGAAGAAGGAAGAGGTGGGCAATACTTCGGAAAAAGGAGAAACAACAGGGAGAAGCACATCACTTCAGCATTGAATATGACAACACAGAAATGTTGAGAACCATGGATTTACACAGATATGGACTAGGAAGTAAAGATACGGCATAGGAGTTAACATCATAGGTCTGGCCCACATTGGCCTGTGTTCTAGCATCAGCTCTGCTGTTTACTAGCTGTGTGACCTTAGGCAAGGTCACTTAGCTTCTCTGGATCCAAGTGCACAAGGTGTTTATTATTCTTAGCTCCCCTGTTGAGGCCAGGGAGCCAAACTAGAAGACCTCTTAAGAAAATTCCCCTTCCACTTTCAGAGGCACAGTGCAATAAAGAGGTGCTTGAGAAACTGGTGAGGAGGCTCCGTCCAACTGGGTAGGCCTGGGAGAAATGTCCTTCTATTTTTCCTAGCTGGGTCTTGGGTGGATCAAGCTCAATTGGGCTTCCAGGGGCCTGTCTAGATTCTCCAGAAGTATGTCTTAGCTCTTAACAGCTCATTATGGAAAAGACTAGTGATAAAAGACTTTGTACATCTCTTTCAAACATCTGCTTTTCCCTCCTTAGTGGTTTACAAATCTGCTATCCTAAATTCAAAAGTATAGTATTTGTTCTAAACAAAAGAAAACAAAACAAAAACAGAGGAAAATGGCCTTAGAATGTGACCTTTCAGATTTCCTTCAGTAGGTGCCAGCAGCACTGAAGCAAACAGCCTTCACCCACCTTCACCTTCTTTTCCCTTCTAACTTTCTATACATTATTTACAAACTTAGTAAATATTTCTTTCACATACAAACTCTCTAGGCCCACATGGAAACTTAAAAGCAAATAAATTATTTGCATTACATCTAGGGACAATTAAGCACATTTTATTTTATGTCCTGGAAAAGGAGTCTAAAGTACTTTAATTCCAGCAGTCAGCCTGAGACAAAGGGCTTTGTACCCATAGCTGCTGAGGGTTCATGGAGGAAGCCCACCATTATATGCACCCTGGGGTCTCCAGAGGTCCAGAAAGAACAGCAGACAAGAGCAGACCTGCATCTCCTTGGAGAATGTGGTTGGGAGTTCCAGATAGAGTGCCTGGAATCACAAACACACAGATTTTGATGGATTAACAGAAGGACTTAGAACAGGATCCAAGAGAGGACCTAGCTAGGTGGCCACCTTACACATTCTTCAGGGTCTTCGGGATACATGAAAGACTTAAATTCTAAGCCGGTGCACTGGGAAACCATTGAAGGCTTTGGAGCAGGGCTGTAAAGTGCTTTGGTTTCTACTTAGAGGAGACTACCCTAGCTGTAGGAGAGAAGGCCACAGATGAACATAGTCCCAAACAGTCATGGGAAGACAAGTAGGAGGCTAATGGGTACCCCATGTGAGAAGTACTGGCACTGGACCTGGGATGGGGGAGTAGAGATGGAGAGAAGTGGATGGACTGCAGACAGAAGTTTGTGTTAGAGGAGAGTGAGTTGCAGGAGCAACTGATTAAATGGTGGCTCCACTTCCAGAAGGGGTGTACAGTCAAGGAGCAGGTCTGAGGGGGAGGTCAAGAGGTCCACTTGCAATCCCTGAGGTTGAATAACTCACAGGAGCTCCAAGTATAGTTGGTAAGGATGTGAGCAGATCTGAGTATCCCGGAACTTAGAGTGGAGACTGAGGCTGCTTTCTTCAGGTTGCTTCATCAGGCCCCACATTCACGAGACAAGCCTAATGAATGACAATCACAGAACCTAGAACTTCCAACGGAGTCTGCTATTTACCCCAGATCCCATTAGCCCCAGTCTCAGGAAGGCTTAACAGTCACTGTCACAACATTTAGAAAATGTTGAAATCCAACCACAAGTACTCCAGTTTAATTGCCAAGAGGGCACCAGAAGAGTTAAACGCATAGTAAGTATCAAAATTACTTTATTTATCCCCAAGCATTTCCCATATTACAGTTCATATACTCAAGTCCCAGTATAATAAAATCTGGATTAAGCTGTTGTAGAGCTTAATAGAGCCAAGTCACGATGCCAAGTTTCAGTTAATACATTTTAAATGAAAACACACCGGCAAGATTTAGAACAAGGGTCAGGAATCGTAAAATAAATACCACAAAATAATTCTCCATTGTGAAATGATGGGCGTCACGCCCCTGGGAGTCTAAAATCTCTTCTGAATTAAACAGGCTTTTCACTTGAAGACAATTAGCAAACCACGGGCAGGCTCTGCTCTTACCTTTAGAGAGGGGAAGAGAAGAAGAAAACTTAAAAAGGGAGCCAGAATCTTGCTACCTCTATGTCTAAGCTTGGTTCTAGCCATTGTCAAAATACCATTGCTCTGGTTCAAGAAACTGACCAACCAGCAACTGGGTTGGTGCCTAGGGAAGAAAAACCTGGTAGTGCAAACTTCTAGAACCTTCTAAAAGCTGAATGAACTCGTATTTCAGGAGACATCTCTGTTCCCTGAGAGCTACAGGTAGTGAATTAAAACTGTTTCCCACCCAGCCCTCTAAAGCCATCCTCATCATGAATCCTGCTGTAGAATTCAGTTCTCCTCTCAGAGGAGCAATCTCTACTACAGATATTTTTTGCTGCGGTGCTAGTGAAGGCTTGGGGTCACTGTCAACTGCAGGAGCTGCTGAACTGAACGGGCCCTTGGTTTGCCTTAGCTGGCCAGTGCCAACCCCTGCAGGCCGAGCTGGCGAGGCCTTCTCTTTAGGAGCTCAGAGCTCTGTGGTCTGACAGGCAAAGACAGGGGCAGGACACCATATTGAAACTCCAAAATACAGAGACTGTCCTGACTTGATGGGAGCTTTCTGGGAAGGCCATGTGTGTTTCTCATAGGGAGACATCCCGGCAAGATGAATCTTTGTTGGGTGCCACGGTCCTAGGCCTTGCTGACTGTTTTGCCTCCTGGCTCAGTTCCTCATGCCAACACCCACAGCATGGTGACTAACTAAAATGCCCCCCCCCCCTCGCATTATTATACACTCTCCTTAGGGAAGTGGTACCACTAGTAAGAATCACTGTTTTGTTTTTTTTTTTTTTTTTTTTTTTTTTAAGAATCACTGTTGAGGAAACCTAGGGACAGGAGTTTGAGACCTAGAACTGTGTCTTCTCTCTACCTGAGTCACATGCAGGCAAGGAAATTATTTCCAGTCTCTCTGCCCCCTAAATTAAACCACGATGCGTCCCCCACCAAAGGTCAGCTGGATCTTTCAGTGAAACTCAGGGCTGTCTCTGTTAGGGGTGCTGTTCTCCCTAGCCAGTTCTGTCTCTGAGGTTGGTCAGCATTCCTCAGTGGCCTGAGTGACAGGCCATGTTGCCACCTTCCGTTGCCTTACATGGGCCTCCATGACAGCACATATCACCCAACCCTCAGGTCACAGTTCTCTCCCTTTCTCACACAATGGTTGGGATACCTGTCCCTTTATACTAGGGTCCAGGAAGAGTCATTATCAATAAGTGCTCTCACAGGTTTTTATATTTCTTGAATGTGAGGACATGAGGATGTATCAATAGTTTAATTCTGTGAGCAGAGAGGCTAGGAATAGTTGCTGGTTGATGTGACTGGTAGCTTAACTATTTGTAACAGATACTCTGCTGCCGCTGGGCCAAGGCTGGAATAAATGTGGCCACACATCTGAACTGAATTTTGACAAGACCCTGTTTCTAGACTCCTGTATGTCAAAAGCAGCAATGTCTACCACAAAATGGAGGTTTTTGTCCTTAAAAAAGGTGATATCAAAGAGAGAAGTGATGACCAGTTTCTGAGCTGTATTTATAGTGCTATTAATACATTGGCCCCAAACCACAGGTGATCCCATGTGGTAGAGGTAAGTGAGGAAAGAGGATACTTTTCTGAGGGCTTACACATCCAAGCATTTATGAAACTTAAAGTTACCAATGCGGGCAACAGAGTGGGGTCATGGCCCAGCATGGATGACTCCTGAACTCACCATCAAGCAGAGTGACTATAGCAGTCTTCAGGCCAAAACATTAATATTGTCTGCCCTAATTAAATCTTCTCTGAAGGGGGCCTATGCAGGGCTATAATGCCTTGTGAGAGCTTTGGAAAGCCAAGCAGCTTGTGGCCACCATGTCTGGCTCAGAGCAAATAAACAACAATCAACATCTTGGCCCAGAATATAAACCTAGACAACTTTCAGGAGAGTTATTTTCCAAGGGTTGGATCAGTGTTTCTCTTCATCATTATATATATATAATATATATATATTTCATTTTCATGCACATTGCTACTACTGGCCTCTAGCCAGGTCTAGTCTGCCAAGAGCAGGAAAACTATGAGAGAATCTTTTTTTTTTTTTTTTTTTTTTACATTTCTAAACTCACTAGAAACAAAAGGTGTAAGGAATCTAGACAGTGGTTGGTGAGAGGACAAGAAAAAAAGAGATGCATGCTTTGGGGGCCAGAGTACAGAGACATGGTAGAGGAAGAATATCCAGTGCTCAAAAATAAATTGTGATAGGATGGGGATGAAGGAAAGAAAAGAACAATCAAGGGAAAGTCCACATTCCAAGGCTGGTGTAGAAGAATGATGGATCCTTCAATCTATAAACTTGGGGAGTCTATGCCATGTTCATGCTTTTATTTTTTTTTAATTTTATTTATTTATTCATGAGAGACACAGAGAGAGAGAGAGAGGCAGAGACACAGGCAGAGGGAGAAGCAGGCTCCTTGCAGGAAGCCTGATGTGGGACCAATCCCAGGTCTCCAGGATCACACCCTGGGCTGAAGGCGGCGCTAAACCACTGAGCCACCTGGGCTGCCCCATGTTCATGCTTTTAATGACTCTTTCTATGTGCATGGTCAAGTTCAAAGTATCACCATGGTAAGGGTTTGTATCCAGCATTTCACCAGTTCAGGGCTTCCTCCAGGATCTGCTTCCTACCCTCAAACCCTCTAATTGCACAAAATTTCATCTTGCTGTTTTCTACCTAGATTCTCCTTCCTGTTTCACCTCTGTGAATTGGTGACATTTTGGGGTAACCTGGCTGGCTTTGATTTGTCATCATATCTTTTACTTTTGTTTACAAAACCCATCTTTTATGATCCATCACCTACATCCAACCCATACGCATCAATAGCCCACTCCATGACCTGTAGCTCTTGACAAGTGGAGCCCAACTTTTTATTTGACCTAAGGCTAGGATATGCCACATACCAGGCTGACTTGCAGTTCTAATCGCCTGACTCAAGAGAGGGGAAAAGGGAAGAGAGGGGAGACAGAAAGGGAACTTGTCAAACAGAATACAAGTTTGTTTTCATATGTGTAAATGCAAAGTGGTGGTCTATTTAAGTGAACAAGACCAGAGAGCACTTAGAAATTGGGTCTGGAGATCAAAAGTTAGGGCTAAGGGTAAAGTTTGAGAGTCATCAACATAAAGGTAAAAGCTGAGTCAATGGTGGTGCTCTGTATAGCAACTTCCAGCAAACTGGTCTACATTTTCACTCATCCTTACGTTGTTACTTCTCATCTCTGTATTCAAGGTGTATCCCCCACTTATGGTCATAATTCCATCCCTTCTCAACTCCTTTCCTACCAGCTTTTAATCTTCAGTCTACAAACATGTTCAAATCTCTCTTGTCTTTAAAACAACAACAAATTAACAAACTAAAAAAAAAAAAAAAAAAATCCCTCCTCTGACCCTGACCCTCCCTCCAGCCACTGCATTGTTTTTATGTTTTTGGCTTTCCCAAGAAGTAAGGAGGTTTGCTTGGAAAAAGGATAGATACTGCCTTTACTTTCCATTTTTCATCAACATCATCTCTTTCTGAGGTCCACCACTAATCTCTATGTCTTCAAGCACAGTGGATTTGCTTCAACATTCATTTTATTGGATACTTCTTCATTTAGCATTGTAGTTCCTTGGATTGCTCTGTTCCTTGGCTCTGTGACTCATCTTTCTTGGTTCTGTTTAGTCTTCTCTGACCTTTTCTCACTGGATTTCTTCAAAAGCTCCTCCTGTGGAACCACCATACTGGTATTTCCGTAAGTTTTAGCCTTGGACCATATCTTCTCTCTTTCAGCATGCTCTCCATGGGTGATCTCTGTCATAAATTTCTAATTTAATTCCATTATTAAAGAACAAAATCCATATGACTTCACTTTTTTAAAAATTATTGAGACTTATTTTATGACCCTACATATGACCTATCTTAATGAATATTCCATGTGCAAATTTTAAAAATGAGTATTCTGTTGTTGTTATGGAGCATTTTAAAATAAATGTTAATTATATCACCTTGTTGACATATTGCTCAAGTTCTTTATGCTTATTGATATTCTCTCCCACCAGTTACAGAGAAAGGAGTGTCTTAAACTGTAATTATGGATTTATCTGTTTGTCCTTTCAGTTAAGTTTTTGCTTTATGTATTTTGAAGTTTGATTGTTGATGAATAAACACTTAGAATTGTTATTTCTTCTTGAAAAATTGATCGCTTTATCATTATGAATTCCCCTTTATCTTTGGTAATATTCCTTGTTCCAAAGTCTAATTTGTCTGATGTTAATATAGCAAATTCAGTTTTCACTGTATTTGTGAAAGTTAGCATGGTGTATGTTTAAAATCCTTTTACTCTTAACCTATTTGTGTCTTTGTACATAAAGAGAGTTTACTGTAGGAAGCACATGGTGCAATCTTGCATTTTTATCCAGTCTGACAATCTCTGCCTTTTAGTTGGGGTTTTTTTGAACATTTATATTTAATGCGATTATCCATGTGCTAGAATTTTCGTTTACCATCTTCCTTTTTTATTTCTATTTTTCCTATCTGTTTTTTATTCTTTTTCCCCTCTTTTACTTCCTTCTTTTGATTAATTGAGACTATTTGTGATTTAGTTTATCTCCATTACTAGAGAGTAGTAAAAAAGGTGGAAATAAATCTGGTGAGTATGATGTCATGAAAGCCAACATAAAGAATATTTCAATAGGAATAATCAACTATGTTAAATGCCTCTTTGAGCTTGAATATAAACAGAAAACAATGACCACAGAATTTAGCAATATGAAGATCAAACTGATGACCCTGATAGGAATGACCACGGTGAAGCAATGGGTTGTAAACCCAATCTAAATGAGATGCATAAAGGATAAAAGATGAATAAGTAGAGACAGGTTATCATGGACAACTGAAAACATTTTGCTGTAAAAGGGAGCAGAGAGAATGTGGTGGTGATCAGAAAAGGATGTAGTATCAACACGGACTGTTTTTAAGAAGATAAATATAAGAATATGTTTGAATGCTGATGAAAATGACCCTGCAAAGAAAGAGATTGATAGGTTTATGTTAGAGGAGAAAGAAGAAGAAGAAAAAAGAGATAACATAATGAAGAGACCAAATTTTGGTAGGATAAGATCAATTGTCATTTGTGAAAAGAAAAGCAAATGTGTGTTACAGACATCAGATCAGCTGGTTATTATTTATTTTTATTTTCCAAGTTCCTCTTCCTATTCTTTCATGTTTTCAAAGATGAATGAGCATAGATCATTAGCAAAGGATATATGCGTGTAGAAATTGTGTAACAAAAGGAGTTATAAATCACAGGGCTTGAAGGTAGAAGTTAGTTCCAGATGAAGGAATCAGTTTTCTTAGAAGTGGTATCATTCAAGCTAAGTGTTGAAAAAAATGGGTAGAATTTGAGTAAGTACACATTCATTTATTCATTCATATTTAGGAAGAGATTATAACCACTATGATGTTTGCCATAAACAAGATGGGGCCGTTGCCCTTAGGAACTGCTAGTCAAAACTAGGAAATGGTTTTCCAGTCAAAAGAAAAACTAAGAATAGAGGGAGGATAATAAATGAGAAATAAGGGTAAATGGGCAAGCGATAGCCAAATTATGGAAGACCATAGGTAGAAACCTAAGAAATGATGAGTTACTGAAGATTTTCTAGCAGAGGCATGAAGAGATTGAGCTTTACAATGGGCTACTCATCAGAGTTTGTCTATTGTAGGGAAGCCAGGAAGCCAGAAGGCAGAGAGTGCAGGATCTCATACCTATAAAGAGTCTTAAATGGAAACTTCTGACATTATCTCTAGATAGGCTTATATATCATAGTAATACATTATTAGAATTGAGAGAGGGCCATGTTTAGCCGCCTGATTTTAAATGTTTGTCCTAATACTGGTCCACACAAACTGTAATACCTCTGTCTTTTTATCAATCTTATGAGTGAGACAATTATATTAAACTCAGATTTTTATATTAAAAAGATTAATTCATTAAATGGAAATGGTTAAAATATTTTACCACTTGGGGAACTTTGAGTGTGTGTGTGTGTGTGTTAAATACCAGAATCTTTAAAGAAATGGAATTGATAAAGACTCAACTACTGAGAGGCTCTGCTTGCAAACAGAGCATTATTACCTTTCATAAACTTATAACAGCTTTCTTAATTCTATAGTACTTTATAGTATGCTAAGAAGCATCAGAGATCAAATAGATGGTAAATTATTACAATTCTTTTATTAATGTCAACTTTTGTCTTATCATATTAGCAATGGTCAATATTGTATCTCATTCTGCCTTTGAAGACACTCTGTGCCAATTAATATTCCCAGTTCATTGACATTTTTAAAGGTTTTCAAAGTAAACAATTTGACATAGTTTCATTTCAATGCTTTGAAATTCAACTGAGATTAATAGAACTAAAGAAAAAATACAAAATTCTTAACAAACACAAGGTGATTACTAAATGAAACTGTGATGAAAAGTAAAAGATACTTATCTGAGTTTGAGTTACTGGTAAGTGAACCCTGTATATAGACAAAATAAGAACATATACTAAGTAATTCTGAGAGTAGAAACGAATGTCCCCAAAACACATGAATCCATAGCCTTCATTTTCTGCTTTCTCCACTGGACTTGACTAACATAGGAATGGAGTAGTCGAGCACCTATGCAGAATTTTGTGAAGAGAACTACAAATGTATGAACGTTTCCTGACTCAGAAAATCTTCCTTGCTATTTCTCCATTAAAGGTTAATCTCTTTGGTTAAGTATTAGTCTGTTTTTTCTTCTTTTTAAAAATCCAAATATTTCTGGGTATTTGACCATAAGAAGTGATATCCAAAGCTTAGAAAAAGAAAGAAAGAGGGATGCCTGAGTGGCTCAGTGATTTGGGGCCTGCCTCCAGCCCAGGTGTGATCCTGGAGACCTGGGATCGAGTCCCACGTCAGGCTCTCTGTGTGGAGCCTGCTTCTCTCTCTCTGCCTCTCTCTCCACCTGTGTCTCTGCCCACCCCCCTCTCTCCCTCTCATTAATAAATAAATAAAATATTTTTTAAAAGAATGAAGAAAGAAAGAAAGAAAGAAAGAAAGAAAGAAAGAAAGAAAGAAAGAAAGAAAGAAAAAAGAAAAGAAACCTCATCAGCCAGGACCCTGGATTTGCAATTGGATATGGTAATTGTGTGGGCTTTAGCTTGACTTTAGGCAAATATATATATATATATAAATTTTGTTAGAAGGAGGCATATTTTGAACCATAAATATGAGAAGGATCTGTGTATTTGCTGTGGGACTAAGGAGTAGAATGTTGTGGACATCTGTGTTTTTTATCTGTCCCAATATTTCCTTTAGGGAATTGCTCCTTTTCTATAGAAATGATGTCCTTATGGATAGAAGGACAACCCCAGCATGACTGGTGTAAGATTGAGCAACTAATATGGACCCTGATGATCAAAGTATCCCATTATTCTAACCAAAAACTCTGGTTCAAGTCTAAATCCTTCCCTGGTATTCTTCTAGATAAGCTGGAACAAAATATCAATTTCAGAGGTCAGGAGATCCCAGATAAAAACAGAAGTAGGGGAATAAAGTGCTGACCTAAGAAACTTTGGAAATGGGTAGAGTCTGTAAGATTAAAAGCCAGAGGAATGTACATAGACACCGCACTGCATTCCATCTAATAAAGTTATTTCACATAAGGGAACAAGTTAATGACTTTCAAAATACTATCTATGTATATTGGAATTGGGCAGTTAAGTAAATGGATAGCATGTGGAGAGAGTTGAGTTTCTTACTTTTGGGGTGGGAAGTTACAGATAAGAAATAAGAGGAGGCTAGAATAATCTATGTAGTAATGGAGTAGAGTTGGAGACATCAGTATGAACTCATATTTAGCTTAAAACAGATACCGATGGTTATGTGTGTATAAATATTTGTAGCTAGGTGTATAGACACAAGTTAGTATACACACATATTCCTCTTACTCTGTCAACTAAGAGACCAGAAGCAATGGCCATCCAGATCTTGGTTTATAGTAACATTCTCCAATAAAAGGGACCATGGCTCCTTGGAGAAATGCTGATTCTAAGACAGGGGCAGAAAATATACAAGATGATCCTGGAACATCTTGTAGTGCCAGAAAGTAAGGAAGTACTCAAAACCAAACCAAAACAAAAACAAAAAACAACTCACATTGTTGGGGTTATGTCAAACTGAAAGAGTTCTCAATGTCCAAACCTGGAAAAATTTGAGCAACAAAATTTGAAACACAGTTTTGGGTTATAACTCAATGTACAAAGTAAATATCAATAAGCCCATCCTGTTATAAATAAATGATTGCATAAATAAATAAATGGGGGAGAATAGGCAAATCTCTTGTGAAGGAATTTAAAGTAATTTATACAGAATGAGGTATACCCTCAAGATGACAAAGTATAACTCCTCACTCTTTAAGTATGGACTGTGCACAGAAACTTTCTTCCAAAGAGGACAGTATGGAAAGGGAGACAAAAAGTAAATTTACGGTGTAGGAATCTGACAAACATTACCTCAGATGATCCAAGTTAACATCCACAGTAATAAGTCATATCGATACCTTTAGTGTACCTTTGATATTATGTAATGAGAATGGCATTTAGCTCCCCAAAACCCATAGCCCCAGTGTAATCATGAGGAGAACATCATACAAATCCTACAAAATACCTGAACAGTACTCCTCAGAATTGTCAAAGTCATCAAAAACAAAGTCTTAGAAAATGTTACAACCAAGAGGAACATAAAGATACAGCAATTAATGTAAATGTAGGATCCTAGATGGGATCCATAAAAGGGACATTAAAGAAAAACTGGGGAAATCTGAAAAAGGTATGCACTTCAGTTAAAAAGAATGCATCAATATTGGTTCATTAATTGTGACCAATATTCATACTCATACTCAGATTAGATATTAGTGATAGGGGAAACTGGGTATGGGGCATATAGGAACTCTCCGTGCTATCTTTTCTTTTCTTTTTAAGATTTATTTATTTGAGAGAGAGGAGTGGGGAGGAAGAGGAAGAGAATCTCAAGCAGACTCCCCACTGAGTGCAGAGCCTGATGCAGGGCTCAATCTCATGACCCTGAGATCATGACCTGAGCTGAAACCAAGAGTCAGATGCTCAACCGACTGAGACACCCAGGTGCCCCTCTCTGTGCTATCTTTACAATATTTTTACATATCTTAAAATAAGATTTGTTCTAAAATTAAAAGTTCATTAAAATAAAATTCAAGAGTTACTAAAAAAAAAAGAAACGAAACAAAACGAAAAGAAAAGAAAAGAAAAGAAAGGAAAGGAAAGGAAACCTGCACCAACCAAGCCAGCTCTCCTTCCAGCACTACTTGGAACCAGGAACTGGCTCACTGATTCAGAAGATCCTGGGACCTGTACAGTCCTTTTTGATCATCATAGTTTCTACAGACTTTCTGCTTCCTGCCCTGGGTCCCCTAGCTCTGATCCTTGGATCTGCTTGGGTTACCCTTCTTGAACCCACACCTTCACAAGACCCTACTGA
The DNA here is from genome assembly GCF_048164855.1 of Canis lupus baileyi. Classification (NCBI taxonomy): domain Eukaryota; kingdom Metazoa; phylum Chordata; class Mammalia; order Carnivora; family Canidae; genus Canis; species Canis lupus. Next base: position 32,842,256 of record NC_132867.1, on the reverse strand, counting down.
GAGGCCCTCTTCTCTTTCACATCATCATCTGCAGGTACCACTAGGCATCCCAGGCAAGACACTAGCCTAATGTGAAACTTCACTCAAAGCCAGTGAATACTCAGGAAGACCGTGTTTTAACACAGCTGCTTCCATTCCCCTCTGCTTCTGCCCATTTTAGTAGGAGGAGCTATTTGAAGGAGGAGCTACTTTTCTGCATGATACAATAAAAGGACTGACCAAAGAAATAAGACTTAAAGCATTCCCAGACTCTGAAGACTTAGAACATTCTCAGATTCTGATGCCCCAACATTCCTGTGCCCTTCCGCGAAGGCAATGAACAAGATCCTTTTTGCAAATAGCTTTTCAAGAGCTGAAAATCATGCATTTGATCCATAAAACTTGTTCTGGCCCTAGCTGCATATCCTAGGGTTATCCCTTTCCTTTTCTCTATCTCTACTGCCTTTGCTTCTATACATCAATGCATCAACTTAGTACTACAAAGACCCTGGGGAAAACAGATAAAGGAGACATTATCTGAGGGCACAGGTAGAGAGATAAACCTGTGAAGAGAAAATGTGAACCACTCCAAGAAGAATGTTCAAAATAAGCAAGACAATAGCCAGAGTCTTTGTTGGAGCCCATATCCACGGGTCAGCATCATGTTGCTGCTGCTGTGGTGTCAGGAGGCCTTAGTCAAGGGAGAATGAAGAGAAATCAGAAAAAGTATAGACTTTATCTGGAAAACAGCCAAAAGACACCTGGAAAGAGCCAAAGGAAGGGTGAGTAAAGAAAAAAGGAAATAGGACATGGGACATATTTAGTGAGTGCCATAACAAATTGCCACAAACTTGGTGACTCCAAATAACAGAAATTTATCCTCTTGTGGTTGTGAAGGGGAGAAGTCTCAAATCAAGGTGTTGGCAAGGCTGTGCTCCCTCCAGAGGCCCTAGGAGAGACTACTTCCTTGCCTCTTTCGACTTCTGGTGGCCACAGACATTCCTTGGCTTGTGGCTGTCACTCCAACCTCTGCCTCCATCTCCTATGGTCATCCCTTCTTCTCTGTGTCTGTGTCTTCTCTTCTTATTATTCTTACAGAGATATTTCTCATTGGATTTAAAGCCCACCTGGGTAATCCAGATGATCTCATCTCAAGCTGCCTGTCTGTACTTAGTTATATCCTTTCTCCAAATAAGGTCACAGTCAAAGGGTCATGGACATCCTTTGGGGGAGCCACCACACAAGATACTACACAGAATTTAGGAGAAAGGGTTGAAATAACTAGCTCTCGGGGCACCTGGGTGGCTCAGTGGTTGAGAGTCTGTTTTCCACTCAGGTCATGATCCTGGGATCCTGGGATCGAGTCCCGCATCGGGCTCCTCATAGGGAGCCTGCTTTTCCCTCTGCCTGTCTCTGCCTCTCTGTGTGTGTCTCTCATGAATGAATAAATAAAATCTTTAAAAAAGAATGAACTTGAAATAATTACTTCTCATGAGTATGAAAAACAAATGCCCCAAAGTTAGGTTGTTTGATGTTTGATGGTGAACATGTATGTTTTCATACATTGGACACAGAAAGAATGTGAAGCATTTGTGCTTCACTGGATTTCAATTTGAAAAAATACAGAAGCCCAGACTTCACCACAGACTAACGGAATGAGAATCTCTAGGGGATAAGTCCCAGATGTCAGTATTTTTCAAAGCTTCCCTGGTGATTCTAATGTGTGGCAAGGGCTAAGAATCACTGGGGGCTAGGTGAGACATGAAGGGTTGTGAGTTTTTATGAGGCTCCCAGGCCTCCCCCAGAGTAAATAGAAGAGAGCCTTGTCCTTTGTCAAGCCCACTAGCCCAAGCAGAAACGCTTCCATGCCTGGTTCATCAGGCACTTCCCAGCATTCAACTGCAAGAGATGTACCCTAGAACCTGCCCCTCTTGAGCAGGGGTGTATCAATGACATAATGGAGTAGACTCTTGGCTTCACTTGTTACCAGTATCTGTGCAGTCTCCCAGACACACATTCATTCCCCCACACACGTAATTACCTGACCACAAGTGACTCACACCTCTTTCTGTATGAGACCCTTTTCCCCAAATGGGGATATTCAAACCAGCACATAGTGATCTTTGTTAAGAACAGCATAGTTTTCTTAAAGGTGCTATCCCAGATGAAAACTAAATCTCTATCTTAATTATTTCTTTTCTAGTTGGTTTATACAAGGAACTCGATCAGGTGAGAAATACAAGAGTCAACTCATTAAAGTTATCAGATTTATATTAAAAGGAAAATTAGGTCTGCATTTACCTGAAACAACCATACTCTCTCAGTCAGATAACAAAAAATACATCAAATAGTATTTAAGTTGGAGTACAAATATGCTTTGATTGTTTTTAGTAACACTCTTCTACATGGGTGTCATCAAAGGAAGCACTGGGTTAACCAGAAATGAAGTCAAATTGACTTGCCTTTGAAAAGGAACAAGTAACTCACTATCCTGTAATCACTCCTTGAATCCACTGAAACGATCACTTCAAAGTAACTCCTTGGGCTCCACACCAATTAGTCTCAAAGCTATAGGCAATACCTGAGAGAACAATGCCCCATTGTTGAGAATGAGGAAAGGATGACTGGACACTTCTTGAGTTCGTCATTATGACTTAGCAAAAAAGAAACTGAAGACAAAGTCAAAAATACTTCCAGGTTAATGCAGGTTTTGAGTTGGTGGAAGGGGAAAGGGGACCTCAGAAGAATTCTGTGGGATGGTGACATGAGTGTCTAATGTTCTCAGAGAAGAGCATTAAATAAAGAATATTATGCTTCTTTTTTTTTCAGAATCCAATGCCTCCCATAAAGTAACCAAAGAATAAATAGTCCATTTATATAGGAAAAAACACAAAGAATAAATCATGACGTGGTGGTCATTAATTCTTTCATATTTTTCTGAATCTTTTTTTAGGACTATGATAGAATTGCAGATCCCTTGCCCTTGAAGTAGGGTATGGTCATGAGACTTGCTTTGGTCAATGAAATGGTGGAAGAAATGACATGTGTAACTTCTAGGCCACAGTGTTTAATGACCTAAACATAATTTGTTATTCTCTTCCACTTCTTCAGGAGTCAACAACATTTCTAATAGTGGATGCTCTACCAGTCTGGCTCCTACAATGAAGAGCAAGATCTCTGATCAACCCACACTGAAAATGTAGCCATGAGCAAGAAATAAACCTTTATTATCACCTTTATTAAACCTTAAGAAATCTTAAGTCACTAAGATTTTTGTGATGTTATTACCACACCTTTACCTAGCCTGACTAGATTTCTATATATGACATTGAAAGAAAAATATTCAGCTTCATAAAATTCAAGTCAACTGTAAAATACCATTTTGAGCATATAAATTAGCAAAAAAAGGAACTAAGTGACAAAAATCCAATGCTAGCAATACTGAGGATTTAAAAAATAACATTACTGATTATGCAGTTTGATGCAACATTCCTGGAGCATTATCTGATATAATCTAACAAAAGTCAAAAATACATCTTTAACCCAGTAATTTCCTTCTAGGAATTTATTTTGTGGAAATAATTTGAAGAAATTGTTGAAAATTTTTTATAGAGAATGGTTTACAGCAGCTTTAGTCATAATGGTCAAAATGCCCAACAATTAGATAAGGTTAAGTAAACTAAAGCAATTTAAAAATTTAATATGTAAATTCCTAAAACCAGTGGAAGAGTATATATGGCATACAGTTCAGTGAAAAAGTAGCCCACCTCTACACATGAATTAAAACTAAACATACTTTTAGCTCCTATAGAATAAGCAGATCTTTCCACTAGAATTTAATATACCCCATGTGGATAGGAATTTTCTAGATCCTGTTTCCTACTACATTCCAAGTATCCAGAATAATGCTTAGCACATGGAAGACATTCTGTCATATATTTAATGAACTGATTCATCAATTAATTAATTAACCTTCATAAAAACCTTCAAAGTCAAGTATAATGTTATTGTCCCTAAATTATAGCTAAAAATTAATTGTGTTTTTGAGAGGTTTTTTCCTTGGTTGGTTGGGGGAGGGCTTTTTTTCCTTTGCATATTTTTCTATGGTGTTTCAGCATTTTTAAGAATTCTCTCTGAAAAATGAGTGAAAATATCAGTGAGGGTGACAAAATATGAGAGACATCTAACTCTGGGAAATGAACAAGGGGTAGTGGGAGGGGAGGTGGGTGGGGACTTGGGATGACTGGGTGACGGGCACTAAGGGGGGTACTTGGCGGGATGAGCACTGGGTGTTATGCTATATGTTGGCGAATTGAACACCAATAAAAAATTTTTTTTAAAAAAGAATTCTCTCTGAATAGAGACGACAAATACCCACCATTTGCTTCGACGTGGATGGAACTGGAGGGTATTATGCTGAGTGAAATAAGTCAATTGGAGAAGGACAAACATTATATGGTCTCATTCATTTGGGGAATATAAAAAATAGTGAAAGGGAATAAAGGGAAAGGAGAGAAAATGAATGAAAATATCAGTGAGGGAGACAGAACATGAGAGACCCTAACTCTGGGAAATGAACAAGGGGTAGTGGAAGGGGAGGTGAGCAGGGGGTTGGGGTGACTGGGTGACAGGCACTGAGGGGGGCACTTGACGGGATGAGCACCGGGTGTTATGCTATATGTTGGCAAATTGAACTCCAATTTAAAAAAAAAAAGAATTCTCTCTGAAGGGATGCCTAATTCTTTAGTTCCCCCTCTCCACTCAACCCCTCCTAAGAACCTCTTCTGTGGTCCTCAATGGGCAGGAAGAGGCTCAGAGGTATACTGGGGCTTAGAAACCAAGCAGGGGGCAGGAGGGAGCTATCTTTAGGCTCTGTGTCTCTTATCTGTGTTCAGGTCCTGGCTCAAGTAAAGTTTTTTTTTTGTTTTTTTTTTTAAAGATTTTACTCATTTATTCATGAGAGACACAGAGAGAGAGGCAGAGACATAGGCAGAGGGAGAAGCAGGCCCCCTATGGGGAGCCTGAGGCAGGACTTCAATCCCAGGACCCCGGGACCATGACCCAAGCCAAAGGCAGGCATTTGACCGCTGAGCCACCCGGGTGCCCACCAGCAGGGTTTTCAACCCTTCTGAGCCCAAGCATGAACATGATGTCTTGGGTGAGAACATGAATATGAGCGAACTTGTAAACCATATAGAGTTATACAAGTTTGGGGGGCTCAGTTTCCTTATTTATCTGCTTCCTAGGATAACTAGAAAAACCCAAGAAAGAATGTACATAGAAGTGCTGTGTATATTATAAAGCTTTCTGACAGATTCCACTTTTGGTGAAAGAATCAGGGTAAAAGGGTAGGAAGAGTATGCACTAAAACTTATTGGGGTGGCTGTGGCTCCTATGAGCCTGAGTCGTCTGTCTCCTCCTCCATGCCCAGCATGTGCAGGCAAGATGTCCATACCCCACTGGTTAGTCCAAACACAGCTTTCCTTCCTGCCAGCCCTTAGACATCAGGTAACACCTACACGTTCAGGGCACATCCAGGACACACCAATGGGGGCTGATGAAAACCCACAGATTGCCCAAGCCTTTTTCCATCAGAGCTCTTCAGGGACACCTGAGGGAGATGAGTGCCAGATGTTCCTTGTATTAATTATCTATTGCTGTGTAACAAATTATCCTAAAACTTAGTAGCTGAAAACAACAAATGTTTATCATTTTACAATTTCTGTTGGTCAGGAATCCAGATGTGGTTTAGCTGAGTGCCTCTGGCTCAAGAACCCTCATGAGGTTTCAGTCAAGCTGTCAACCAGGGCTATGGTTTCATCCAAACGCTTGATTGGAGGGGGGTGGGGAGGAGGAGATCCATTTTGAGGCTCACTTATTTGGTTGTTGAAAGACCTCACCCTTTCCATATGGCACAGAGCTACCACACGACACGGCAGCTAGATTCTCCAAAGATGAGTGATCCAAGAGAATGGGAGCAGCCAAGATGGAAGATAATCTCCACAGTGGCATCCCATCATTTCTGCCATATTCTATTTGTTAGAAGTCAGTTGATAGGTCCAGCATGCACTGAAGGAGAAGGGATTACCAGACGACAGGGATCATGAGGGACATCTGGGAGGCTACCTTCCACTCTCCTTCTTTCTCACATTTCCTCCATAAGGCAGTGCTGATGCCCCCACCAGAAGCCATGCTACCTACCTGGCTCAGGGCACTGAATATCAGTCCTATCCCCAGAATGCTCTACAATGTCCTAGCAAGTTGGAAAGGTTACATCAGATCTACACACAAGAAGACTCATCTAGAAAAGCCCAGCCCAGGCCCATCTCTAACACGGTCTTAGTCCATTCAGGCTGCTATAACAAAGGTAACACAGGCTGGATGACTTTGAAACAACAATTCATTTTTCAAAGTTCTGGAGGCTGGGAAGTCCAAGATCAAAGTGCCAATGGATTTGGTGTCTGGTGAGAGCCTGCTTCTTGCTTCATAGACAACCATCTTCATGCCAAATCCTCATGTGGTTAAAGAGGCAAGGGGACACTCAAGGGTCTCTATTATAAGGGCACTAACCCCATTCATGGGGGCTCCTCTCTCATGACCTAATCAGATCCCAAAGCCCCACTTCCTAACACCGTCACATTGGGCATTAGGTTTCAACATGTGAATTTGGTGGGGGACACATTCAGTCAGTCTATAGCAAACACACACTGACTTAAAATGATGAATGTGTTAAGGAAAAATAAAGAACAGTGGTTAAGGGTATGCTCTGGAGCCAGACTATTTGGGCTGGAATCTTGATTGTGCCACCTAATTATGTGAAACCTTGTCCAAGTTTCTCACTCTCTCTGAGACTCGGTTTCTTCATCTCTAAAATGGGACCTATCTCATTGGGCCATACTAAGGACTAACGAAAACAATAGGTAAAGTACTCAGAACAGTGTCTGGCACACAGTAAACTCCCAAGATATGTGTATAGTTTATTCATGCTATTTTTTGTTGTTGTTGAAAATAAAAACAGAAGATCTATCCTGGAAAGAGGATCGGATCCCTAAGAGGGATCCTCTTGCCCAAACTTCCCTCTTAGTAGTCATGGACTTCTAAATATGGTATTCAAGTATTTTTTGAAAAAGAAGAAGATTCTCCAAGGAAGGCCAAGTTGTGTGCGCTGCATGTTAATGCTTGGCCATCAACACTTTACTCAGGCCATCATGAGCCATGAGAGTGGCAGAAGCACAATAGTGTGCTTTCTGTGTGTCTTTCCTAATCTGCAAAACAGATGCGGCCTGGACAGTCTCTGCTCCAGGCTGTCTTCAGGAGGAATGAAGCCCTACAACTCTGGCACAGGGTTCTGCATTCCCAGGGAACAGGATCCCCATAAATCAGGCCGCTGATTCCAACCTCAAACCCTGAAGCAGAGGGGTTCTTGGCAGAAAGCTCTTATTTTGTCCGCTTATGACTTTTTGTCTAATTACTTAGTCCTGTAAAATCCAATTGGTTGCAACTAGAAAAATGATGATTTTAGCTGTGATGTCTCGTTCACACTGAGCATATGTCTCCTGTCTGCGTCCCTTGGTGACTTTGAAAGCAAGAATAGCAGATTATGGCAAATTCCTCCCAGCAGACTCCAGTCCTAGACAGAAAGCCAAGCAGAGTAGAACATCCAAACCGAGATCACTTAGAAGTTGGGACAGACAAGGGGGCATGAACAGCCTCCAGGCCCTCGCCTGCCAGGGTGCCCACTGAGACCATGAAGCAGTGGGAAACACCTCCCCATGGACTCACCTCCTCAGGGCTGATGAGCCTGACCCCAGCTCTCCAGCTGCTTCACGTCAGGGGAGCTACACCACATCTGGAGCTTTGCCTCTTCATCTTTCGAGAAGCTTGTTCACGGCCTCTGCTTCTCCTTCTCTCCAGGGAATATGCTCTCCCTCTTGTCCTTAGGTTCCCTGCTCCCCAGATCTGGGTGTCTGTAAAACAGCTGGATGGCCTGAAAAAATATCAGCTTGATCCCCATTCCCCGTGGTGCCTAAGGGAGCTTGGCCAGGCTGCTTCACTTCTCTGAACTTCCGTTGTCTTCTCCACCGGAAGAGGGAGGCTGAGCAGCAGCTGACCCCTGCGGTCCTCTTTAGCTCTGTTTGCCTCTTCCCTAGGAGGATGGTGGTGGGTCCAAAGCAAAAGCTCCCTGCTGCCCACTGATAATCAGAGAGCAAGGCTTTCCTGCAGGAAGATGGGTGTGCCTCGTGGTCTGCTCAAGCCCATCCTCCCCGCCTCCCCACCCCACATCCAGCATGCCAGCGAGACAGGATGGCCCCTTGAGCCCCTTTCCCAGCAGCTGGAGGAATGAGCCTGGTTAGAAGACCCCAGCATGGGAGGGAGGCAGTTTGTCAATAAAAAGTAAATAAATACAAAAAAAATACGTTAAGATCCTCTTATAGGGAGCATACTTGGCAGTGAAGCTTAAATCTGTGTGGTGTGTGTGATGTGTGTGTGTGATGTGTATGTGTGGTATGTAGTGTGGTCTGTGTGGTGTGTATGTGTGATGTGTGTGGTATGGGGTGTGGGTGTGGGGCGTGGGTGTGAGATGTGTGCAGTGTGGTGCGTGTGTGTGGTGAAATGTGTGGTATGTGCGATGTGGTGTGTGTATGTGTGATGTGTGCAGTGTGTATAGTGTATGTGTAATATGTTTGCCTGGTGTAGTGTGTGTGTAGTGTGGTATGCAGCGTGTGTGATGTGGTGTGTATGTGTTTGTGTGGTGTGTGTAATGTGTGTGTGTGTGTGTGTGTGTGTGTGTGTGTGTGTAGCCAGATCCACCTTTTCAACACCTGTTGACACTAAGGATAAAAGTTTTTTTTTTTAAGATTTTATTTATTTATTCATGAGAGACACACACAGAGAGAGAGAGAGAGAGAGAGAGAGGCACAGAGAGAAGCAGGCTCCTCGCAGGGAGCCCGATGTGGGACTCGATCCCAGGCTCCGAGATCACGCCCTGCTCCGAAGGCAGATGCTCAACCACTGAGCCATCCAGGCGTCCCGATAAAAGTTTTTTTATTTGGGATCAGAACATTGGTATAAAGGGCATTTTGGGGGACATTGGTGGAACGTGAATATAGGCTATATATTACATTCAGTATTGTATCAGAGTTCAATTTTCTGAACTTCATAAACATATTGTGATTTAACAATGAGTTATTGTTATTACTAGTCATTACTAGTATTCAGAGATGAGGGATCATGGTGTCTGCAACTTATTCTCAAATGGTTCAGCAACTAATGGTAATGACATAATAGGTCTACACAAGGAGCGCTAAAAGCACACGCGCCAATGCCACTCCTGGTAAATGCAGGTCAAGGGCAGACAGACGTGCACTGTGCTCTTCTCACAGATTTCTGCACACTTGAAAAGTCTCCAAATAAAAGGTGAAAAACTAAGGAAAGTAAGAAATTTCAAAAACAAAATGGAGATTTTGAAAACATCCTAGTTCGGGCTTAGAGGCAGCAGGTATGAAGACAGGCGAGAGCCTCTGGTTCATGGCCCTCGTGGGTTTGAGCGCATCACAGTGAGCCGCAGAGCCGGGCCAGCCTTGCACTGCTGTGTTTTGCTGGAGAGAGCCCAGGAAGGGAGACCACTGTCAGTGGGTAAGAAAGACAGGCCCTGGGCCATTACCCCGTGGAAATCAAAGGCCCCCCCAAACGCAGGAGGCCACCAAGAGGGGCAGTACTTCAGCCCTGGAGGTGAGGGGACTTACTTCCCAAGGCATCTGATCTGACCCGTTGGAGTTTCAAATGGGGCTGCTACTCACCAAAATCTCCCTCTCTCCTCACCAAGCATCAGCACCTTCTTTCCTTCTTTAACCTCCGATTTGCTTTGCAGTGATTGATAAGGAGGAGGCTGGCAGTGGGTTGCCCCCAGAGGCAGGAGGGCTGGGCCCTTGGCCACCCATGCCACGTGACCCCAAGTCAACAGGTCTGCTCAGGAGACCTCAGTTCAACAGACATCACTGAGATCCAAGATTAGAAGGGGCGATACAACCACAGGTCTTTGGGGTGTCATTGCCTTTTCAAATCTTTGTGACTGTCCCCATAAAGGAAGACCATTATGATCACAAAAGCGTGGGCATCTGCTGCCCCACTGTACAGGAGGATGCTTGTAGTCATCTTGGGTTGGGGGAGCGCTGGGGTTACCCACAAAAAGAGGACTTGGAGGACAAAAGCATTCCTCTTTCCAAACATTGCTCCCCCTGTTACCAAGCAGCAGCACCTGCTCAGCCCATGAGGCTCTAGAATCTTCTGCCCCTCTGCCATTGCTTCATTTTCGTCTCCACTTCCCCTGATTTTCAGGCCTCCTCTGAGTCTACTTTGGGTTAAAATAGCCAAGGGCCAAGCTGGGACTTCAGTGTCCACTTGCCTGTGCCTCTTGCTTGGAAGTACCAGCCGGGCCCTTCCAGCTCCAAAGGTCCCAGATGCCAGGAGTGGTTTCCCCAAGGGACCACAAGAGGGAGACAGCTTTCTCTGCCAGGACGAAGAGCTGGCAGGCCTGTGTACCCAACCGTGTGCCCCAAACAAGTGCTTGGAAAGAGATCATTTAAGAAGGCATGCATAAGGGAAATCAGCAGGCATACAACCCTAGAAGTCATGACGCCAAGAAAAAAATCCCTCCCACCATGTTCTCTCCCATTCGCTGGCAATATATGAAGTCTCCAGAGTACACAGAAGTTTTGGGTTAATTAATGGATCCATCGGAGATTTCCGACTCCTACCCTTTCCATTTTGAATTTGGACTGACCCCACTCCTAATTCCCTTTTCTGCTTTTCCCTTTCCCCTTCCTAATCTGGGTAAACTGCACAGTCCCACTGACATGCTAGCACGGCATTCAGTGACAGAAAGAGAATCCTAGTAGACCCCTATCACTTCTCCACCCTGGTCCTCCCTCTCTTGAACCACACACACCTCTCTTCCTTGCCTCCATCTGGTTTGCCTGTACTGGAGCTTCAAGGACCCCATCCACCGCTCACCCTACCAGTGAGCCCCAGGGAGTCTTCTCCTCACCCATCCCTGCCTTTAGGAGGCCAGGTGTGTCCCCGGCCCCATCAGCACCTCCTGCCCACTGCCTGGCCCCTTGCTGGTGTGCTCTGCACAGCATTTACTCTCACTTTACATCCTCTGCCTTCCACTCACCCCACAGCACGGTCTTGAGGATGGTCCTTAAAAGGAGAAAATGTTCCTAAAAGCACCTTGAATTGTGTGAAGATGTTAATAAAGGCAGTGCTGTTATTATCTTTAATAGGCTTTATTTTTTAGACGTTTTATGCTTATTACAATCAATGAACCTACATGGACATGTGATTAGCACCCAGAGTCCATAGTTTACACTAAAGTTCACTTTTGGTGGTGTGCATTCTGTGGGTTTGGACAAATGTATAATGACATGTATCTACCATTAGAGTACCACAGGGAGTAGTTTCACTGTCCTAAAAATCCTCTGCACTTTGCTTCTTTATCCTCCTCTCCCTTCTCCCTAATCCCTGGCAATCACTCATCTTTTTCCAGTCTCACAGTCTCTCCTTTTCCAGAATGTCACACAGTTGAAACCATACAGTATCTAGCCTTTTCAGAACGAGGCTTTTATCTAATAATATGCACTTTAAAATTCCCCTATGTCTTTTTACGGCTTGATAGCTCTTTTCTTTGCAATGTTTAATATTTCATTGTATGGATATACCACAGTTTATTTATCCATTCACCCACTGAAAGACACCGTGCTGGCTTCCAAGTGTTAGCAATCATGAACAAAGCTGTTATAAACATCCGTGTGTAGGTTTTTGTATGGACTTAAGCTCTTTTACTCATTTAAGTAAATACTAAGGAGAATAACTGGTGGATCCTAAGAGGCAATGCTATTATTAATTGCACTTTTCAAGCAAAGGCTCCTCCTCCTTAGCTCCCGGATCTTCTGCGGTCTGCCTCATGAGAGCTTCGGAGAGTCCAGTCCTGGTGCCACGGCTCTCTAGTTCTTAGGATCTGATCCACTTGACTTCTCAATATAACATTTAAAAAAAAAAAAACTGACTTAAGATCATTGTAGATTTACATGCAGTTGTAAGAAATCATTCAAGAAGATCCCTTCACCCTGTTTCTCTCAATGATAACATCATCTTGCATAACTATAATATATTATCACAAGCAGGAAATTGACAGAGATATGGATGTACCAGTTTATTTAACCATTCACCCATTGAAGGACTTTTGGGTTGCTTCCAGCTTGAAGCTATTACAAATAGAGCTGCTATGAAGGTTTTCGTAGAGGGTTTTGTGTGTGTGTGTGTGTGTGTGTGTGAACATAAGTTTTCATTTCTCCGGGATAATGTCCAAGAGTGTGATTGCTGGGTCATATGGTGAGTGCATGTTTAGTTTTGTAAGAAACTGCCAGACTTTTGCAGAGTGGCTATGCCATTTATATTCCCATCAGCAATGTGTGAAAGATCCAGTTTCTCCCCATCTTTGCCAGCAACTGGTGTTATCACTGGTTTTTATTTTAGCCATTCTAAAAGGTGATAGTGATATCTCATTATGGTTTTAATTTTAATTTCCATTTTCCCAATGGCTAACGATGTTAAACATTTTTTCCTCTGCTTATTTGCTTTCTGCATATCTTCTCTAGTGAAACGTCTGTTCATGTCCTTGCCCATTTTCTAATGGGGTTGTTTAGGGGTTTTTTTTTTATTATTATTATTGAGTTTTGAGAGTTCTTTATATATTCTAGATATAAGTCCTTTGTCGGATATACATTTTGCAAGTATTTTCTTACAGGCATACCTTGTCTTTCCATTCTCCTTACAGGGAAAAGGTTTTAATTTTGAGGATTTTATTAATTTTTCCTTTTACAGATTATGCTTCTGACATCAAGTCCAAAAAGCTCTTTGTCTAGCCCTAGGTCCCTATGATCTCCTTTTTCTTTCCTAGAAGGTTTTTTATTTTGCTTTGTTTTTTACATTGTAAATTTAAGCCCATGTCCATTATGAGTGATTTTTTTGTGTAAACATGTATGAGATGTGATAATGAGTAAGAGTAACAATAATGAGTCCTGATGTGTAAGGTTTAGGTAGAGGTTGGAGGTTTTGGTCTTGGTTTTGGTATTTTTGCTTGTGGACAGCAAGTGCTCCAGCACCATTTTTTGAAGCCATCCTTCCTCCATTGAACTGCTTTTGCTCCTTTGTCAAAACCCAGTTTGATGTATTTGTGTGGGCATTCAGTTGACTTTTGTCTTGCCTATTTTTTTTTTTTTTTTTCTTTTTAGAAACTCCTTGCCTGGCAGAAATGCAAATGGCTGCACATATCTGAAGTCTCAGAGACTCTAGATAGGTAGGTGGTCATTGCTCCAAACTCTCACCCAGTGCCACACCACATCAGGGGTGTGGCAAATGGCATCCGAACTTAAGGACAGCAAACAATGAAGATGGTTTAGGGAAGGGGAAGTATCAATCAGCAACTTAATTTGATTTTACAAAAATGGATACTAGGAGGATAGGTCTCTTTCCAAGAAGGTGGCAAAATGTGAGTCAATTCCAATTTTCCCTTCCCTACAGTCTTCCCCAAAGGCTTCCAAGGGCTGTGAGGGACGCAGTGAAATCACATGGGTGTGAGACAAAGCCATTCCCAGCCAGCAGTAACAGGATGGATGCATCTTTTATAGAGGGTCTTATGACCCAATGAGACAAGTGCTTTAACTTTAAGGAGGCAACATTTATCAATTTTTCCTTTTATGATCATGCTTTTGGTGTCAGGTCTAGAAACTCATATGGTCCAAGGTCCCTTATTTACTTTCTGATATGCTTTCCTTATTCTTTTGATTCTCTTGCAAAGTGTCAGGATTCAATCTGTTTTTGAGAAGCTCACCTGGAGCTGGAGGAAGTTCATTCTGAGCCAAGATCCCATAGATCTTCTCTTCTGCTGGCCTGTGCTCTCTCTCTCATCCCACCACTGAGTCGTCCCCCCACCTTTCAGGAACCATTTCAGCCTACAGCCCCACAGAGTGGGGAAGGTGGAGGGAAGGCAACCGTTATAACCGGAAGCTTGGAGAGGCCAGGCCCCTTTAGAACAGAGCAGATTCCCTTTGCACTGCAGGCACAAAGCTGGGAATCACAGCTCAAGATCTTTTTTTAATGTCAGAATGTAAAAACTTAGAACAAATTTCTCAAAAAGCAGGATATTGGCTCCTCACAATTCCCTACTTAGGCTGGCTTTCTGAACCACCTTAAAGAAAGGCAGAGCTTCCATCTGTGTGCTTCAGAATCTCCTAGAAACAAAGGCTATTCAAGACATTGCACTTGGAGCAGCTTCTCAGGTCCCAAGAGCATATCTTTCTGCCTCTTCCTGGACCCAGAACAGCAGAAATGCCCAGCAACCAGGGTTCTTGGGGCAAAAGCTTCAAGAACGTAACAGACCAAAAAGGAACTCATGCCAAAGCCATCAGCCCTTTTGACCCCCAGCCTTTCCCAGATGTGTTCAAGAAGAACATCCCAGGGTGAACTCTTGTCTCAAAGCAATCTCCTCTTGTCATTCACAAGACAAATGAAGATGGCAGTCATAATTAGATTGCTACTAACACACCACAGTTAATAAGTGGCACAAATAACCATGTAAATGTCAAGCTGTGAATCTGAAACTTGACAGGACCTTTCAAATCCAACCAGAGCTTGGCACCAAAAAGCATTCTCTGAATTTGCACATAATCTGCTTTTTGCAGCTCTTTTGAGAAGGAGCTATTTACCCAGTAAGCATGTTATTCTCCACCGGAGATTATAGTCATTCCAAGTCAATGAACTGCATTCCAAAGAAAACAGGAGGAACTTAACAATACAAGATTTTAAGGTTTGGGAGTGAGATAGAGAAGACATGAAGGGGTCGTATAAGTCATGGTTACTAATACATTGACATTGTTCTAGATCTCTGAACAGCAGACAATACTAAGTCATTTGATTTGAAAAAAAAAAAATTCCATGTTGTTGCTAGGCTTTTCCCATGGACAGTTTGGTAGAGGCTGTCCTGGCCAATGAATTGCAGGGTTGTCACTACACTGGAAGGTATCACTCAGTGCTTCCTCCTGGGGCTGTTGTTCACCTGTAACCAGAGGGTCCCCACAGTGCCTTTCAAGCCCTTTATGGTTAAGGATTCCCCCAAGACGTCCCCTTCTTGATTTTAATTTTTTTTAATTGAGGTAAGTTCATATAACACAAAACCAACCCCTCTAAAGTACACCATTCAGTGATTCACAATATTTTGCAACCATCACTTCTATCTGGTTGTGAAACACATTCATGGCCATAAAAGAAACCCCTTCCATTAAGCAACTACCCCCCATTCTTCCCAACAACACCTGCCCCCAGCCCCTGGCAACCACTAATCTGCTTTCTACCCCCATAGAAGTATTCCAGACATTTCATTTAAATGGAATCATACAATATGCAACGTTTTCTGTCTGGCTTGTTTCACTCAACATGTTTTTCAAAGTTTCTCTGTGATATGAGAGGTACCAGTACTTCAATCTTTGTTATGGTGGAGTAATATTCCACTGTATGGATCGACCCATTCTGTTTATCCATTCGCCAGCTGATGGACATTTGGGTCATTTCCACCTTTTAGCTATTGCGAATAGTGCTGTTATAAATATTCACATGCACGTTTTTGTTTGAAAACATTTTCAACTCTTTGGGGCATATACCTAGTTGTGGAATAGCTGAGTCACATGGTTTAACATTTTGAAGAACCACTAAACTGCTTTCTGTCTTTTTGCTTTTGAATGAAGTTATGCCTGCATTAAAACTGTCTTTATTATTATTTCTGAGGTTTGGAAGAAGGGAGACGAGGCTTGCTGGTGGCTCACTTGGCCATCCTGATGCCAGAAGTCCATCATTAAACTAATCTGTATAATTCCAAATGGCTCTCTTCAAGGCCTGTCTTCTACACACTCACACTCTCTTTGCCCCCAGTGAGAACTGGGGGTGAATGATCATGAAGAAAAGAGGAGGAGGTACCAAACTCATGAGGCAGTGGTCTCCAAAGAAAAGTACACACACCTCAGGGGTGCACCAGAGCATAATCCACTGGGATAACATCCAAGAAGCCATTAGAACTTCTACTTCTATTTATTTTTACCTAAAAGCAAGAAAATAAGGAGTTTTACTAATCATTATGGATTGAATGATGTTGCTCCCAGAAAAGATAGGTTAGAGCCCTAACCCCGAGCATCTCAGAACATGATCTTATTTGAAGACAGGGTCTTTACAGAGCTCATCAGGTTAAGATGAAGTTGTTAAGGTTGGTCTTAATTCTCCTTACAGAAAGGAGAAATTTGGACACACACCCACTGCCATGTGAAGATGAAGACACATCAGGGTTATGTGCCTACAAGCCAAGGAACACCAAAAGACTGTTGGCAACCGCCAGAAGCCAGGAGAGAGGCTAGGAACAGATGCTCCTTCACATCCTTCAGGAAGAACCAACCCTACTGACACCTTCATCTCAAACTTGCAGCCTCTAAAATTGTGACACAGTAAACTTCTATTGTTCAAGCCACTCAATCCGCGGTGCTTTGTGACAGCAACTCTAGCAAGCTAATGTTCTAATATTTAATATCAAGGTGGGCATAGGTCTCTGACTTTAGTCCCTCACATGTAGGATCTGAGGCCTCCTGATGGAGGAGCTAGCTCCTGGGCGGAATGAGACTAGGAACACTCTGCCTGCATCCAGTGAAGTGGATTTGTGACTTGGATCATCTCATTGTGAGGGAATCGATTCTCACAAAGTGAATGAATAGTTTTAGGATTACTACCAAAAAAAAAACCTGACTGGAAATACTGTTGAGGCTGCATGGACAGGGAACAAAGGGTCAAGCAGAGCTGACTTGTCCCCTACAGGTGGACCCCCCTCACCCATGGCACCATAAAAACCCTGGGGAGTTGATCAGAACTGACAGGAGGCTGGTCAAAAATGACTCTGAATCAACAAGAAGACTATTCTAATTGTGCATTTATATCCCTTTTTGTTAACAAGAACTCCTAAATCTAGATTCATATTCTGCCTTGAGGTAATAACTCATGGTAATACAAAGCCACCGCAAGTAACAACACTTAAAACCGTGTTTATGTCATCTTGTTCCTTCTTTTAACCTCAACTTTATGTGTTTTATAATCTACAGAGTGCGTGGCTTATAAGTAAACATATGGAGAATATGTACCTCCCCTCCAACTTTTTACTAAACGGGGACATAATCAGAAAAGTTTGGAAACTGTTGACTTAGGGCAAAGTTTGGAAACTGTTGGCTTAGGACAAGGGCTGCAGATAGACATAGGACAACACCCACACCCAGACCAGAGGTGCTGGAGCCCCGATATCTGACCCTGAGGCAGAAACAGATGCAGTGGAGACATCAGAGGTGTTCTGAACCAGGAAATGCCCCAGGGATAAAGTGCTCTAGTTCCCCAGATCAGGGAAGGACTCTGTGTGCTTGGCAGGAGGACTGACACTGCCTGCCAGGAAGGGACACACAATGGTCAGAACCAGAGAGGACTTCCCCATGTGCACAGGCGCGCCACACAGCCATACTGACCCACGCACAAAAGAGGAGGGAGCCAGTTCTCAACGCTGCAAAGCCACGAAGCTTTCCACCTGGAAAAGAACTTGTCAGGATGGCTTCCCCCTACCTGTTGCAGTGAAGGGGAAAAATCCTCAGAGAGCAGAAAGTGACCTTTTAATGCATTTCAAGGTCAGTGAGGAGACACATTCTTGAGAAGTATGGGCCTCCTGAGCTCAGCAAATCTCAGCAAATTAACATTGAAGAGCAGGACGTTTCAGCACCCACAGTTGAGTGCGTGTGTCAGGAGGTGGCTGGTGGGGGACAGTCTACTCTTTTCCAGAATCCAGAACCTTCTTTTCTTTCCCCAACTTCCTAATCTGAAGCCCCCCACGTTCCTCTAACTCAAAGGCAGAATTAGGTGGGAAAGAGCCAGCAAAGCAAGAAGCTCTTTGGAGCAAAGAGGTTAGGGCAAGGTTGTCAGGCAAAAAAAAATGGAGAGAGATTTCAGGAAGGGATAAAGTTATGGGACTTGGGGGTAACAGGAGAATGTGTGAGAAGTAGGGGATGGGTCACAAGTGAAGTCCCTGGAGATGCTCAGGAGGTATGAGCCCACTCCCCACACAACACTCCTTCGTGTACACAGGGATGAATCAGCTGCATGAGAAGCACGACACCCAAGTTCTTGGACACCGCACGCTTAGGTATGTGATAGCGTCAGCCTGAAGTCGAGAGCAGATGGAACCTTATTCATCGTGCTGTGTCTAGGTTTACCTGGCAGAGGCAGGGAGAGCCCATCCTCTCCAACAGTGGTTTAAGGAAATTTCAGTACTAAGGAGGGTTAGCCAAAGGGTATCACCCTTGCCAACCACCCAACCAACCCACTAGTAGGGTAGACTGTCCTGACCATTTTATCCCTGGCCAAGTTAAAATACAGAGTCAGACTTCAGAGCAGTTCTCAGTGGCCCCCTATAATTTTAGGACCTTTCCGTGGAGAGTGGAATATTCACAGTGGCCTGTGTCCCTGGAAACTACACCTCCTTCTCCAGCATGCTCTGGGTCTTCCCTACGTGGCTGCCTGATTCTGTTGTTGGATGAGAACAGGCAGGTGGACTTTCACCGCTTGGACAGCCACCCATCAGCCCGACTACACTTGGGGTCAACTCAACCTTACCCCTGGAGAGGAACCACAGCTGCTCCTGGAACAGATCCCCCTGGACCACAAGACGCCGACGGCCAGCGAGCAGGAAGGGCTAGGCTCTCATGAGGCCAAGGTGGATAGAAAAGTATCCAGGTGAGAAGCTGCCCTCATGCCTCAGCCGTTCCTAAAGGATCAAGTGCTTAGCTTTGCTCTGGCAAATCTGTAGATATTCCACTCAGACGACCTTTCCCAACCCCTCCCGCTCCCCAGCCATGTTTGAGTTGGGCAGAGTGACAATGGTGTCTGCTGCTGCCATGACCACTGATAAAAGCTTTGCTCTGGCAGCTTCTCCTTTGCCCTTAGGTCAGCATCCTTTCTGGAGGGGCCTCAGGAGCCTCAGATGCACCTGGCCAGCCCCGGACAGAGCTCCCAGAGATGGGACAATGGGGCTCATGTACCTGGCTTCTCCTTGAGACCCAGCCTTGTCTGGGTTGATTTTGAAGGAAATATTTATACTAAAGGGCTGAAGCTGAGAGATTTCACCACCTCTTATCTCTTGTAGTTTAGAAAAACAACCAACATCTCATTGACAAGTGACCCCGTGGCGCCTGTGTTCGTGGCTCGTTTCTCTGGGGAGCCTCCTCTTCCCAGAGCCCTGTCTCGGTTTACATAGCTCTGCTCACTTCCTCTCAGACTCCCAGGGGAAAGCAAGATTCTCATGGACATGCCCCGTCTCTGTAAGGCTCCCTGAGTACTGTGAGTGCTCGAAACTTGAGTCTGGCCTTGCTCCATGTTCCATCTATGTGATGGCGGCTCCGGAACCTAGACCTCCAGCCAAACATCTTGGGTCTCGCAGCTTTGAGGAGCCCTGGACAGTCTGCACCCACCCGGCCCCAGCACCCCAGACAGTCATACAGTGCCTCAGCTCAGCTTGTTCACACCTGTCGCTACCCCTACATAGGCTCTTCTATCCACTGCCCCCCTCCCCAGCTGCCCATGCACTCCCCAGAAGACAGCAAGGCAAAGGTTGTCCAGCCCCATACCCCACCAGCGTGCCTCTTTCAGGCCGTGACAAAGTTGGTAGGCTCCAGCACCCACCCTTCTTCAAGGAACCAAGCATAACTCTAGTGTTGGAATCTCTGTACACATGCGCCCTCCTCCTCATACCCTCTGCCACCTTCCTTCCACTCAGTCTGCCACCCTATACCCTATACTCTGCACCCTATACATTTCTTCATGTGTTCCCTCCAACTCTTGGCTTAACTTGGGGATTCTCAACTGTAGCCACACATTAGAATCCCTTGAGGGGTCTTCTTTCTATCTTTGGGGGAGGGGGATCTTATTTTATTTTATTATTTAAATTCAAGTTAGTTAACATATAGTGTATTATTAGTTTCAGAGGTAGAATCCAGTGATTCATCGGTTGCATAAACACCCAGTGCTCATTGCATCAAGGGCCTTCCTTAATGCCCATCACCCAGTCACCCCATCTCCCCACTCACCTTCCCTCAAGCCACCCTCAGTTTGTTTCCTGGAGTTCAGCATCGCTTATGGATGCCCCCCTCCCTGTTTCTCTTATTTTATTTTCCCTTCCCTTTCCCTATGTTCATCTGTTTTGTTTCTTAAACTCTACATATAAGTGAAATCTATATGGTGTTTGTCTGTCTCTGACTAATTTTGCTTAGCATAATACCCTCTAGTTCTGTCCACGTTGTTGCAAATGGCAAGATTTCATTCTTTTTGATGACTCAGTAATATTCCATCATATATATATATAGACCACTTCTTCTTTATCCGTTCATCTGTTGATGGACATCTGGGCACTTTCCATAGTTTGGCTATTGTGGATATTGCTGCTATAAACTTTGGGGTGCAGGTGCCCCTTCGAATCACTATGTTTGTATTCTGCAGATAAATACCTAGTAGTGCAATTGCTGGGTTGCAGGGTAGTTCTATTTTTAACTTTTTGAGGAATTTGCATTCTGTTTTCCGGAGTGGCTGTGCCAGTTTGCATTCCCACCAACAGTGTAAGAGAGTAAGAAGGTTCTCCTTTCTCTGCATCCTCCCCAACATCTGTTGTTTCCTGAGTTGTTAATTTTAACCATTGTGACAGGTGTGAGGTGGTATCTCATTGTGGTTTCAATTTGTTGGGAGATTCTATTTTTAAGTAATCTCTACATCCAATGTGGGGTTCGAACTTAGAGCACCAATATCAAGAGTCACAGGCTCTATCAACTGAGCCAACCAGGTGCCCCTCCCTTGAGGAGATTTCTAAAGGATACTGCTACCCAAATAGGCCTGATTACCTAAATTTGGGAGGCCCAGTGTAAAATGAAATCACAGGGTTTCCTGTTCAAAAGTTATTAAGAATTTCAAGATTGCATTAAACTAAGCATGGGGCTCTTCTGAATGCTGGGCCTAGTGGGACTTGTGCCTATGAAGGCAGCTCTAGGCCCAGGCACTTTCCCTAAACATTCAGATTTAATTAGCCTGGATGGGGCCCTGGAATCTGCATTTTAAAGGCTTCCTAGGAAGTGCTAAGGTGACTAAGCTGGCTGCTGCTGGCTGACCCAGAGAGAGATACTTTATCTACTTTCCAAATGGAAACTGTTTATTCTTATCTCTTGACCTTGGGACTAGGAGTTGGGCTCATATCTTCCTTGCTCTGCATTGTCACTTCCAGAACATTTCTTTCATGATTTTACAAATTCTTGCTCAACTGAGGCTAAGGTCATTCAGGTCTTTTCCTTGCCTTAGTCTAGGTCATTTCTGCACTTTGTTTGGTACATTTCTTCATCCAACCAATATTTAGCAAATGATTCACAACTTTCTCCACCCCCATTCATGTTGCTGCTTCAGAATCCTGACAGTTGGCCCAGCCTCAATCCTAGCCTCTTGGCTTCTTGTCCTCTCATCTCCAGTAACCTCCTCCTTCCTCCTCCTCAGCTCCCATTCCCATGCTCTTCTGGATTTGACTGACACTCGAGGCTCTTCCACCTCTGAATCTCAAACCCAAGTGCTCCCGCTCTCTGTAGCCTCATATCCTAACTTTCCCCTCAATTCCATAATCCTACTACATCTGTTACTCAACTCCACTGGCGTCTTTTGATCAATGACCTCTACAGATATTCCTTGTCCATTGTTTCCACTCTCTTCAGGTTCCATTCTATCTTGCTTAGATTCAATGGTCTACTCGTTTAATTACTCTTTTCCAAATACTATGTATTCTCTTATTCCTCTGTCCTCACATCCCACCCATCTAGCAAAATTCCAACCCTGGATGAACATGAGCATCCATCTTCTCCACCTGCCCCCCACCCCCAGCCAGCAGAGTGCTGCTGGAGGCAAATCCCACAGATGCATGGACCACCTTGGATTCTACTGCACTGAAAAAAGAGAATGAACTGCCTAACATCCATTGCTGAGTTTGCACCCAACTCTCTGTCCTCCTGCTGAGGGCCAGTTCCTCTGCAGATGCTCCCTGCCTCCCCTGCTTCCCATCTACCCTGGAACTGTTTGTAGGTATTATTTTCCTGTTCCTTCCATCTCTTCTCTGTTCTGGGTCCTTCCCATCTGTAGGTAAGTGCCCTGGATTCTGCAGTTTTTAAAAGGAAAAAAATAAAAAAAGAAAGGAAAGGTAAGATGAGGTAAGGTAAGGAGAGGAGAGAAGAAAACAAGAGAAACAAAAGAAGTCCCTTCCTCTCTTCTCAGCTCCTACCCTCTTGCTTTTTCCTTCATGGCCACACTTTCTGAGCACGTTTTCTCTCTCTCACCCTGCTGACTCCTCACTCCCTCCCCCTGGCTCTCATCTCACCACTTCAATGAAACAATCCTTGATAAAACCACCAATTACTTCTATTTTAAACAGAATGGCTATGTTGGGCCTCTTCTTCCTTGACCTCTCAGCATCACTGGAATTGGAACTCTTTCCTCCCCGAAATATATTCTTTCACTGCCTCTTCTCCACCATTTTCCTTTCGTAGTTCTCTGGCTTTCCCTTTTCAGTCCCCTTAAGGGTTCTTCCTCCTGTATATAACTACTATGCTTCTTTAAGGCTCCATTCTAGGCTCTTTTATTTCTCCCTCTACTCTCTATTCCTGGATAATTTCATCTATTCTCATTATTGCAAATATCATGTAAATGCTGATTCATTTTATCTGCAGAGATATGAAATATAAGTCCATTTCTCTCACATTACATAAGCATCCTGAGCTGAAATGGTAATGCTATGGTTTGGGGGCATCTAGGCTCCTTCCGTCCGGTTCTTCTGCCACTCTCAATGCATTCATCTGCATAGTCCCAGATAACCCCATGCCTATATTCCAGGCTTCAGGAGGAGGTAAAGTAGCAGGGAGCAGACAAGTCCCTTCTTTAAGGACACTACCCAGAAATTGCAGGCATCACTTCTGCAAACATCCCGTTAGCCATAACTTCAATAGCTGGCCACACCTAGCTCCAAAGAAAACTGGGAACTGTAGGCTTTATTCTGGGTGGTCGCATGCCCCCTTACATTTCTTTTGGCATGGAAAAAGGGAAAACCAATACTTAGAGAAAAACCAGTAGAATTGGCCACAGGCATCAGCTGGATTTGCCAATTCTTTATTTTGTCAAATAAGGACATTTCTAAAAAAACTATCACCTAGTGCCATCACTTCAAAAAAGAAAGGACATTTTAAATACCAAAATTGGAGAAGACATAATCTCAAAATAGAGAACAGTCTTTTAAATTAAATGAATTTAGATTTATGGAAGACAGCACTGTATCATCCTCATTGTTCTCATTTCCCTTGAAACTGGCACAAGCATCCATCTCCTGGCCTGAACTGGAAGCCATGACTGAGGCATGGCTGTTAGAGCATCATCAGTCTCATCTTTATTTCTCTACACTACCCTGATTTAGGGGGATGACTATGATAGCTCCCACCTGGTAGTACTACAGAAATCCAAGCCTCCACCACCTCAAGTCCCTTCGCATTTCTAAATGCCCCCAGGGCATCTCACATTCACTGCTGTAGCTGCAGGACCTAATCCCATTACAGGATCTCACAATACATCGGGGGTCTCCAATAAGCATGGCCATATACATCACTGCTGCCATCACACCCCAAGAGGGACTTTCCTCAGCAGAGACAACAACATCTCCCTTTGGCCAATCTTGAAAAGCCCCTACTTTTTCTAACAGTGGCCCCTCTTTCTCCCCCACATCCCTTCCATGTAGAACAAGTCCAGGAGACCAGCCCAGAAGACCCTAATGGATGCTGAGCAGGGTCTCATCTACCAACAGTCACATCTACCACAGAAAGACTCAATGGTTTGTCTTGGTTTCCCTTAAGGTAAGTCCCTCCTTAGACCTCTGCTCTTCTCTACGGTCAAGAGAGTCATCCCACGCTCAGACCCCTCAACATTTCTCTAGAAGCCTCACAGGTAGGCATTCAGATTAGGTCATGGAATAGAAGTGAAGCTAAAGGGTTGAGAACTGCCCTCCTGGCTCAGGGCAGTTAAAAAGGGGTGTTCTGTACCCCCTTCCTCTTCCTCCATTTGCAGATTTTTTTTAATCTCCCACCATTGGTGACAGTTCAAGTGTGCATAGCAGGGTATCCTTGGGGCATTGGGGCAGGCTTTCAGCTGTGTTGTTGGAAAGGAAGCCTTGGGTGAGTTAGTTTTTTGACTTCTCTTCTTCTCTTGTATTCCGCCTTTCAAAAATGAAATGTTTCAATTTCACATAGGATTCTTCACTGCATGTTCCAGAATCCTAAAAACTAAGATTTTGCTGTTGTTGTTTTTGTCAAGAGTCCCCCCTTCTTTTCATGCAGACATTGCTGGATTAGAATCCTAAAGTTTCAGTGCTAGAGGGGGCTTGGGGATCATAAGATCCTACAGCTTCATTTTATGGGTAAGAAAAGTGAGTGGCAGAGAGGTGAAAGGACTGCCCGAGGATATACAATAGCCAGTCCCAAGGTCCAGGTCCCTCAATTCTGCGCCCTTAGCTGGACACGGGGGCAGGAAGCACCTGACCTGAGAAACTAGAGCATCACCTTGAAGGAGGAGATGCTGAGTCCTGGCATGTTCGAGACAGCTTCCCCTCTCCCCTGCACTTCATGATGGTTGCTTGCCCTCTGTGCCACATGAAGCTGATAAACAGAGGAAATTCTCACGGGAGGGCTCTTCAAGATCTGTTAAGAAAAGTTTCTCTTGTTTACAGCAGAGTGCATCCTAAGATGCAATGCCAACAGGGTTTGCTTCTTTGTTTATTTTAACCAAGAAGGGAAATTAGTGGCAAAAGAATATTTTGATAATGAATGGAAAGTTAGTCATGACATTTTTGAGGGGGGAAAATATAAATAAACTTTTTTTTTTTTTTAATGGAGCTGTCTCAACAGATGATAGAGGGGATTCATGGGTTTCAGCCAGTTTGAAGAGATGCTCGGGGTGCCTGCAGTGCCTGCTGTGGGTTTCTGCTTTCCCCATGCACACAGTAGAAACCTTTGGAGCAGGGGGAGTGAGGTGTGTGTGCAGATGCGTGTGTATATGTCTGTGTGTGATCTCCTAAAGCAATCGTTGTTAATAGAAAGGTTTTTAAATATTTGCAAAAGGATCTCAGAACTTTACAGAACACAACGGTATCTGTTTCAAAACAACCTGGGAGTATTTGGTGTCGGCTTGGGCCTGGTAAATTTCCACTGTGGCCAACGCTCCACAGCATTCTCTTTCCAGCCCAACTCACTTCAAGTGGCATGATTTGATTAAGCATTTCTTCACTTTTAATTGCATGCCAAGGCCCCAGGGCATCATTTGTTGGGTGGCCCTGAGTGGGCTGGAGTGGGGGTGGAGAGACATGTCAATCTAGAAAGGTTTGTGCCTGACTTGTTCTCCGATGTAATTTTGTCCTGTACCTGGCAAGCCTTCCCATTATTATGAACAGGCCTGTCTTGCCTGACAGTGGTTTTCAACGGTTCGTGGTGAGGAGCATCCAGGGGAGAGCCTGCTCCCCGGGAGTTCCTGACTTGACTAAAGGGTGGGAGAGCATCACACTGCACTTGGCTGATCTCCACTCACCACCTGGGAAATTATACCCTGAACTGCCCACTCACAAACTCTATTACCACAGCATTTTAGAAAAAGGGTTGGTTAACACTATCAAAAAAAAAAAAAAAAAAAAAAAAGATCTTAACCTCCGAGCACAGTCTACGCCTCTGTAAAATGAGGTAATGCTACAACCTCATGGGGTTGAGGTGGGTGTTAGAAATATTGTAGATCAAGTCCTGGAACATAGTGAAACTCTGCAAATCATATTTATAGACGGCACCCTGGACTGTCACAGTATCTATTATTCCCATCCTCCCTCTGAAAAGTATGCCCATTGTGTTCAGACATCTGCCCCACTCCCATGTAGCTGTGAGCCCAAGGCTGGGCCTCCTCAGGAAGCAGCCCTCCATTCTAGTGGAGTGATTTCCTCATGATGACCTTGCAACACACTGGTGGCCAGTAAGACATGAACAGAACCTGCAGCTGGGGGTACAGTAAAGCAGGATGGGAAGGTCCTCTCCCCTGAGGGAAAGCCATAGGAAAAATGTCCCCCATTCCTCAATATGCTATTTCTCAGGTTGATGCTGCCATCTTGAAAACAGCTGGAGGATGAGGCCAATTTCCAAGGATGACAAGGCATAGAGAAGGAAAGAAACTGGGTCCTGGAGAACAATACCATCCATGTTGCCAACCGGATACACTCAATGTGACTGGTTTTCTTCAAGTCTTCTCCAGCTGGAAATCTTTGCCCCTCCACTAGTGAGCTGCCCCTCCCACTAGTGAGCTACTCCCCAGCCAATGAGCCATCTCTCCCAATAATAAGTCACTTCCTAACTAGTGTGTGACCCTCTCAACTAGTGAGCCATCCCCCTCTACTAGTGAGCCATCCCTCCCACCAATGAGTTACCCCTCCACTAGCGAGCCATCCCCTGAGGGGATAAGTCACCTCCACTACTGAGCCATCCACCCCGTAGTGAGCTTCTCCCTCGCACCCCCCCCCCCGCCCCACTATAGTGAGTTGGGACCAACTAACAAGCAGTGATTCATCCTTCCTCACAAACAGGAACCTGAGGGGGAGACATCCACTTGTTGGAAGGGTCTTCTGGACTTTCCTAGAAGAGTGGGAGCCAGGAGAATAGAAAAAAAGAAGCTAGCAGAGGTGGGAGCACTGGTTCACAAGAGGAGAAAGTGAACAAAATTTCATCTCAGAGAAGATTTGCAAATGAATAATGCCACTGTGCATTTTCAGATACTGCTCCTGGGACACGCTAAGAAGCTGTGGGCTTTATGGGGTTTTGGCATTATAACTACTCCATCCTCTGGGAGGTTCTAGCCGCAAATAAAAGAAACCCTCACTGGAACCAGCATAATCAATATGGGAATGTATTATTTTATATCATAAATATTCCCTGTAGGGAGCTTCAGGGCCAGTTGAATAAGTGGTTCAAGAATGTCAACAAGAACCCAGTTCTTTTCTCTCTCTGCTTTTGGTGTGGGCTTCATTCTCTGTCTGGTATCAAGACGGCTGCAGGAATTCTAGGCATTCTAATAATGACCCCCACCAAGAAAACAGCTGCCTTTGCATTCCATGCCACTCAAGTACTGCTGACTAAAGATGAATGGGTTTTGAATGAGGACAACATCCAAGGTCCCAGTGCCCAAAGTGACATTTAGGTGCAGGGAAACATTTGACAAACCAAGAAAAGACAGCCTGCTGGCCCTGCATCCACCAAGGACAAAGAAGGAGGCTCAATATCACAGCGGCCAGCTTGGAATGTGGAAACAATATGCTCCACATCCCAGGGCATTCAGGGCAGCCTCCATCCTGGATCACTAGGTTCGAGGGGAATCACAGCAAGACACTCAACAAGCAATGCAGGCAGAGGTAAAGCAAACCTTACCCAGAGCTCCCATTGCCTTGTGATCCTATGGAATGACAGTTGTCCATGACCAGACTCTGCTAACAGAGCCTTGTCCCCAGAACCCCACCAGCATTTCTCAGCTTCTGGGCTTCCAGATCCTGTGCAGAAATACAGCTGCTAACCTGTAGCTGGCTCATGGGATAGAGAGGGAAGAGACAGACCTGACTCTATGTCAAATCTCTTTCAAAAAATAATCAAGAAATTCCCTGAAAAATATAGGATATCTGCAACCTATATGGTCAGGGTTTGATTATCCTTATTTTATTATGAACCCTTACAGACCAATTTATTTAAGTGAACACATACATAAAGGACATAAAATTTACAACATATAAAAATGTTACCACTCACTAATCATAAAAAAGTAAAGTTAAAAAATGAGACTCATTTTTTCTTTTTTTGTTTTGTTTTGTTTTGTTTTTCTCTTCATAAAATGGTCAACAAATACCAAATGGGGCACTGCTGCTGTTATGCACTGCTAGTCGCAATATAAATTCATGCTATCTTTCCAGAGGTCAGTTTGGCAAAATAGAGCAAAAAGACTTAAACACGTACATGACCTCTGAACCAGTGATTCCACATTCAAAAACGTTTCCTAAGGAAATAATCAAAGAAGTGTGCAAAGCAGTACTGCACTCATGAATATTCACCATAGTGCTGGAAATTGCAATGCTGGAAATTACCAAAATGTCTAATGGTATTTGGATTAGCTAAATGAATGATGGCACATCCCTTCCATACTGCCCAGGCACCAAAAACTAATGCAAAAAAAAAAATTCATCAGAGTTAAGTTAAAAGAATTAGAAATCATCAAGTTCAAGTGCAAATTTTGGTGACCATTTGCAAAAACCAACTTTGCATTATCTTTACACTCAAATTTCACACACATACAATACACACAGAAGAAATATTTAAAATGTTTAGCAACTACTTTCCAAGAATGAAGGGCCATATCCCCAAATATAGTTTGTCTCAGTGCTAGAATTATTTTCATGACCTATTTTGTGTGCCAACTACCTCCCCCACAAGGTAGTTTTACTTATTTAACAGATTAAATAATTATTTAAATAGTATTATTTCATTGCTCATACATTAGCAGCCTATTAACTCCTTTGCGTGTTTTCACGTTTTCCACTTTTTTGTGTAGTGAAATATGTTACTTATCAAAACCAATAATACAGTTGAAGAGTTCAGTGATAAGAACTCTTCATCCACTGTCCTTTATGCTGCCCTTCTGGCCTTTGACCCGTGTCTGCTCTCCATTTGGGGAATCCCAAAAGCAACTCTAGCAACCACATTTTTCAAAAACGAGAAGCATCTGATCTTGGTATCAATAACCATATTTTTGTCCTCAATTGGGGGCAACATCCCTAAACTCTCTGGGAATGCCAAGTCAAGGGTACAAATCTGGCAGCTCCTTAAAGTCCTGACCACCAGGCAGATCTCCCACCATTGGTGACAGTTCAAGTGTGCATTGCACTTTGGGAAAGCCTGTCCATCAAAGGCTTAAATGCACCAAACTCTGGCCCACATTTCTCTTCTAGGTTCTGCTCACACACATACAAAAAGATGTCTGCATAAGTACGCTTCCTGAAGTGTTGTTGGAAATAGCAAAACTATGGGATGTAAGCCCACTGTCTATGAATGGAGGATCATCGATGTATGGGAAATCCCTACGGCTGCTGAAAACATGAGGTACAGCTACATGTGCTCATAGGAAAACACATTCAAAAGGTAGCAATAAGTAACAGAACTAAATAAATATACAGAGCAAGTATACTATGATCCTATTTGTGCTAAAAACAAAAAAGAACCCATGTGCACATAACATTTCTGGAAAGTCCATGAGAAGCTGTAAGCAGTGCAGTCTTTAGGGATTTGGAGGGAGAGGGAGGGGTGACTGGTTGGGGCTCTTTTTCTTTCTACTTTACAGTCTTTTGTAATGTTTTAATTTTTTGTCATGAATAATAATAATAATTTTTAAAGATCTCCTTCCTGACATTTTAGGGCAGGCCTAGGCAAAACAATAGATGCAGACCACTGAGCCAGGCAAGTGCTCTGCAGCTTGGGTGTTAATTTACATGTCAGGGACTTGCCCACAGAGTGATTTCCATTTTAGCAGTCAAGGTCATCTCAGGGCAATGCTTCTCAGACTTTTCCACAGAAGTACCCCTGATGACAAAACAGAACAAACACGTAACCTCAAGGGATGAAGGAAATTGGCCCAAATCTCTGCCTCAAGCAAAACTTCTTTAGTGTGCAGAATATCTTAAAAATTCAAGAAAATTTTGAATTCTATTCCACCATTGTCCTTAACTTATTATAAAAACTAATTTTCTCTTCAAATTTTGTTTGTGAAATTCTGGTCACTATCTTGGTAAATCCCTCACTCCCACTTTAAATGGATAAAAATTTCCAGATGAAACTTAACAAGAAAAAGATTTATTCATAGTCAGGTTCCCAGGCAAGAAAAGTTGAAGTGATAGAGGGAACTCAAGATGAGATACTTCTGGAAACCAGGACTTGATACCGGCTGAGAGGTACAGATTCAATGTTCATACAGAGTTGCTGATCTAAAACTCAGGGTTGGGTTTCACAGAATACTGCTCCAGACATGAAATGAGCACCAAGGATTAGAAACATTCTCCCCACCAGTCTGAGAAGGGACAAGGACAACTGTCATCTATTTGGACTTTGAGGAAGAAAGAGAAAATAGTAGAAATCAGACACCCAGGCTGGCACTGTTGACAAGTATAAATTCACACCATATGCCTAGCACAGTGGTCCTAAGCCACATCAATGTCAAAAGTTGTTCAGTTACTAAAGAAATCCATAAGGGTCCTGGTGGAAGAAAAATTGAAACTGTCCTGTAGAGGTGGTCCTCCTCAAACTCAGGGAACTGGGACTTACCATAAAAATATGAGCCACATTGAAGATAAACAGAAATAATAAACTGCATGAGGAAATGAACGGCCATGAGGGAAAAATCACAGATGCAACAGTTGGGAAAAGCTGAATATCAAGAACCAAAGATAATAGGACGATATAAAAGAAATACCTAACATATTTAAACATATAAAGGAAGAAAACATTAACATAAGCCCAGAATGAAAATAGAATGGGAAGATGGCCAAAGGATCCGATAGAAGTTTGAGAAAGAAAACATATAAACTTCCTATGGGAAACTGGAATTGATGTGGTATATCTGCCACAGATGAGGAAAATATCAGTAAACCAAAAGATTAGAGGAAATTACCCAACACGCCTCAAAAAAATAAAGAGATGGAAAATGTGAGAGAGAAATTGAGAAATGTGATCATTTAAATGGGAAAAACCAACGGATATTTAAGAGAAATTTTCAATACATATAGGAAAGGACTGAGCAACTTTCAAAGACATAAGGCATAGATCTTGAATACAGGAGTAAGATATGAACCCTCAGTTAAATTAGTATACCACAATCTAAGAATGATAATTAAAATAAATCCATTCCTACACGCTTCATAGTGAAACTATAGAATACCAAAGACAAAGAGAAAAATCAATCTTTAAAGCTTTACAAGGCAAGTGGGAAAAAAATGAACAAGGCTAAAGGAGAACTAAATCATATAATAAATTAGAGAAATAGAGAACATCTCCTTTTCAAGTGACCACAGAACAAACCTCAAAATTTCCAAAAGACAAAAACAGAACAGAAAACATTCTTTAATGACAATGTAGAAATTAATGTCAAAAATCTGAAGACAAAAAACCCTTACTTACTGGAAAATTTTAAACACTTTCTCAAACAACTGTGGAGTCAAAGGAAAAAAATACAAACTGATAGCACAGAACAAGAGAAGATGGTAATAAGGAAGACTCAACTGTGAGCACTTACAGCAATACAGCTAAAGCAGTATGCAATGAAAATGCATATGCCTTATATAGGTTTATTAACAAACAAAAAATAAAAATAAGTGAAGGAAATAACAATAAATAAGTTAGAAAAAAACAATCAAATAACCTGAAGGATAGGATTAAATTAATTAAAATTAATAAAAAGTTAAAATATAATGATTACCAAACAGAAGATTATATAACTAGTTAATAAATTCAAAAGTTGGGTTTTTTGGAAAAACAAAATAATAAAATGTACAAATTTATGGCTCATGAAATCAAGAGGAGAGAAAGGGCAAATATATGAAATAAGATGAAATGGATCCAACAACTGGAAAAACCATGGAAATTAAACAAATCATCTAAAAAGTAGTTTGTCCAGTGTTATAAAAACAATTTTTCAAATACATTTGAAAACATGGATGAAAAGGACAGTGTTCTAGAGCTGAGCTCTCCAATACAGCAGCAACTAGCCACACATGGAAACTGAGCACTTAAAATGTGGCCAGTCTAAGCTTGGATGCACTGTCAGTATAAAATACACACCAGATATTGAAGACTTATGAAGAGAAAAAAAAGAATATTTCACTAATAATTTTCATTGATCATATGTTGATAATATTTATAATGATAATATTTGATATATATTTGGATAAATAAAATATTTTTAAAAATAATTTTACCTGCTGGGTGCCTAGCTGGCTCAGTCAGTTAAGCATCTGCCTCCAGCTCAGGTCATAATTTCAGGGTCCTGAGATTGAGCTCTGTTCAGGGGGGAGTCTGCTGGTCCCTCCTCTTCATGCTCTGCCTCTCTCAAATAAATAAATAAAATCTTAAAAAAATAAAGTCCAAAACACAAGGCTAATTTAACTTATGAGACATTCGCTAAGTTCTAAGGGAGGGCAGGGATGCCCAGAAAGCTGGAGGCTGGGCTAGAAAGGCAGAAAGAAATATCCTGCAGTCTTATAGGTGTTTAGGTAACAGTCCCATCAAATGGAGACTGCCAGACATGCGACCAGTCTTTCCCTCAAGACATTAGCCAAATTTTAACCTGCTTGAAGTGGTTGCTTAGCTCAAACCTCCAAAAGGCAAGACTTTCAAACCAGTGGTGGAATGCATCTTCCTAAACTGGAATCCAGCCCCAACCCACCTCAGTCTCTGATCAGACTACAGAAATCTGCTTTTCACCAGAAAGAAAAGGCAACTCTCACTTCTGGAAGATATCACTTGTAGCCTCTGTGCTTCTAAAATCATATGATACATGTGTTAAAGGAAATAAATGGAATCTGTGAAGATAATCAGATGGACATTCTACCACCGAAAATACAAGAGCTAAAATTAAGAGCTTGGTTTTTTTTTGGTTTTTTTTTTGTTGTTGTTGTTGTTTTTTAAGAGCTTGGTTTTAAAAGAAGACTGTATACAGCAGAAGATAGGATTGGTAAACTCAAAAATAGATTAATAGAAAAGTTAATATAAAGCACAAAGAGAATAGAGCACAAGTGATACATGAGGCACAGTCTCAAGATCTATTACATGTATAATTGGAGTCATGAGAGGAAAGAAATAAGGGCAGAAGCAAAATTTTAAGAGACAATGGCCAACAATTCTCTAATATTGATGAAAGATGTCAACTCATTGATCCAGAGTGTCAGTGAACCCCAAGAAGATAAATAAAAAGAAAAATGCATCTAGACACATCTAAGTGAAGCAATGGAGATCAATGACAAAGAGAAAATCTTAAAGGCACCCAGAAAAAAAATGCACGTGACCTTCAATGGGACAACAGCAAAACTGATGATTAACTTTTTTGGGAGAAACTGTGAAAGCTATGAGACAATGGAATGATAAATTTAAAGCACTGAAAGAAAAAAAAAGCTATCAAACTAGGATTCTATATCCAGTAAAAGTCCTTCAGATAAAGGCAAAATAAAAATTTTTCAGGCATCAAACAAACAAACAAACCCTGAAATTACTCATCCCCTGTGGAGAAGCACTACGTGAAATACTAAAGGACATTTTTTTGAGTAAAGGAAAAATGTTCCCAGTTGAAAGCACAAAACTTCAGAGAGGAATAAAGAACAGTGAAAAGAATAAATACACAGGAAAAGAGAAAGGATATTTTCTGTTTGAAGCCAAAATAATAATAATAAGATCCTCTGAGCTTTATAACATATGCATAAAATTATACAACAAGACCCAAAAGTGCAGGATGGAGTAAATGGACTTATGCTGTTGTAAGATTACTATGCTATTAATGAAGAGATAAAAGTACCTAAAAGTACCAATTTAAGGGCACTGGGTGGCTCTGTCCATTAAGCATTTGAATCTTGATTTCCACTCAGCTCATGAACTCAGGGTTGTGAGATGGAGTCCCATGTATGACTTCATGCTGGGCATGGAGCCTGCTTAAGATTCTCTCTCTCCCTCTGCCCCTCTTCCCACCTCCCTCTCTTAAAAAAAAATGTACCAATTTAAGGTCAAAGATAATAAGTCAGAGATGCATAATGAAATCTTTAGGCCAATGACTCCCCAAAGAAGTATAATCAAAAAGCTAAGTAAAGATAGGGTGCCTGGCTCAGTTGGAAGAGTATGTGACTCTCGATCTCAGGGGTTGTGAATTCAAGCATTACATTGCGTGTAGAGATTACTTAAGTGAGTAAATAAAAACTTAAAACAAAAAAAGCTAATGGATGATAAAATGGAATAGGAAAATACATGCTTAATTCTCAGCTCTGGTTTTTGATTTATTTCTTTAATTCTGTTAATTTCTATTTTGAAATTATGTTATCAAGGACTTTTGCTGGATATAAAATCCTAGTTTGATAGTTTTTTTCTTTCAGTGCTTTAAATTTATATAAATTTTAGAATCTTGGGTTTTTTGTTGAATTGACCTTTTTATCATAATGAAACATCTGCTTTCTCTCTACTAATACTTCTTGCCTCAAGTGTAGTTAATTATTAAGTCAGCCAATCAAAATTCTTTTTGCTAGTATTGTGTGGTATAACCTTTTCATACTCTACTTTCATCCTAATCTTGCCCTTATATTTGAGTTGCTCTCACTGGAAACATTATATGCCTGGGTCTCAACTCTTTTTATTCAGTCTGACTGCTTTATTCTTTTAATTGGAGTGTTTTACATGTACATTTCAACTAATTACCAATATAGTCACATTAAATCCTGCCATGTTGCTATTTGTTTTTTATTTTCCATCTGTTCTACTCCTTCATTCATTTTCTGCCTTTTTGAGGATTAATCACATATTTTACTATTCATTTTTCTCATCTATTAGTTTTTCATACTTTTATGTGCAGATTATTATGCATATACTGCATATATACATATATACCCACTACATATGCACCTGCACTAATTTATCTATTTATATACTTAAGTTTTGTGCACTTTTACTATCATTAAAAATGTTAACAAATACACTATCAGACAATTTATTAGTGAGTGAAGATAATAATGCACAACAGGACCATATGGGGCTTATTCCAAGAATCCAAAGATGATTCAATATTATGGAAATCCACTTAATTCGAGGGAGAAAATTATGTCATCATCTTCATACATGTTCAAATAGAATGTGACAAAATTTGACAATTCATCCTTTATTTTTCAAGGGCAATAGCATGATAAATAAATAGATATGTTTTAAATATATATCTGAACCTCAAAACCAAAAACACACTCAATCAAAACATACTAGTCTTTGCCCTTGCGTCAGGAATAAGACAAGTGTTTGCTCACTATTGCACTGTTATTTAATTTTGTATTAGAGGTACTAGCCAACACAACTAGAAAAAGAACACAATTGAAAGTATAAAAATTGAGCAAAATTAGGTACAACTACCACTCTTCGCAGGGGATTTGTATTATTCTTTGAAACCCCAAGAGAAATGTGTGAAAACTACTACAATCAATAAGAGAATACAGTAGGATAGTAGGATATGTAAAATTAATCTACAGAAGTCAATAGCTTTTGTTTATACAAACAAATCAGTTAGGCAATATAATGTAAGAAAATACTTCACTTACAATAAAAAAGATAAAATAATTAAAAGTAAGCCTCACAGGATACATACAAGACCTACATAATCTTTTAAACACTCATAAGTGAACCCCCTATCCCCCCCCAAAGAAAAGCAGAGAAAAAAAGTATAAGACTTGAATAGATTAGAAGACATATCATGTCCTGAGACAGGAAGACTTTGCCTTATGTCAGTTTCCCTTAACTTACAAGTGTTAATTTGCAAATATTATTCCAATAAAAATATAAAAAGAAATTTTTTTACTGATTCAAGGTAATTTCTTTAAGATCATTTATTTATGTATTCGTTTGAGAGAATGAGAGAGAGTGTACACAGAGGAAGAGGGAGAAGCAGGCTCCCTACTGAGCAGGATGCCCAATTTTGAGCTTGATTCCAGGACCCTGAGATCATGACCTGAGATGAAGTCAGATGCTTAGCCAACTGAACATACAGGTGCCTTGATAAACATTTTATATATATAGACTTCATATCTATGTTAGAATAAATCCCAACTGCATATACTTTAAATATTAAAATTTAAAACACATCAAACAAACTAAGACAAAAAGGGGAGATAAGAAAGTCTTGCTAACCATGACTCAGAATCTAGAAGCCATGAAACAAATGGTTGACAATTTCAACTACATGAAAATCAAAAACTTCTGCACAGCAGAAAGCAAGCAAATTTTTAAAAACACCCTAAGCAAACCCGTAAGTAAATGACAAAGTGAGAACTATGTGCAACTCATATCACAGAGGGTTTATTTCCCCAGTACGTAAAGAGCTCCTGCAAGCCGATGAGACAAAGACCAATGGGTGTGGATATGAACAGTTTGCAGGAAATACACTTGGTCCCTAAACATGTGAAAATAGGCTCTGTGTCAATCATAACAAGAATTATACACATTAAAACCATACTGATTTTTAAAAAATGTATCAGAATGGCAAAAATCCAAAAACTTGAAAATACACTGTTGGGGAGCTCTGGAGACACAGACACTCTCTCTCCTGAGCTGTTCCTGGGAGCAGAGGTTGGTATACCCCCTGTAGAGGGTAATCTGGCAACAGTTGTCCACATTAGAGATGCACTTACCCTTTGACTCAGCCATTTTACTTCTAGGAATTTACCTTCCGCATACACATAATCATGCGCAACGTGAACTAGAAAGTTATCCATGGCAGCACTGTGTGAAGGCAAAAGACAACTTAAATGTCCATATAGAGGACAAATGTGTTGGGGCACATTTTGTTTAGTAAGCAAGCATCAGTTAAGAAGAAAAATGATGTGCTCTATGTACCACAATGGAAAGATCTCTAGGGCAGAGTTAACTGAAAAAAATAAGGTACAGAACAGCAGGTGGCAGGGCACCTGGGTGGCTCAGTGGTTGAGTGTCTGCCTCTAGCTCAGATTGTGATCCCGGGGTCCTGAGATAGAGGCCCACATTAGACTCTACAGGGAGCCTGCTTCTCCCTCTGCTTAGGTCTCTGCCTCTCTCTGTGTTTCTCTTACAAATAAATAAATAAAATCCTTAAAAACAATAAAAGAACAGCAGCTCTTATACTAACGGAGCAAGTAGAAAGAGTTGGAAAGGGGAGAAGCATATATATTCAATTTGCTTGTATGTGTAAAAAATAGAGAAAAAGAAAGATCTAGAGATAAACAAATTAAGAACAGTGGCTACCTTTTTGAGGTGAGGGATGAGAAATGAGCTGATGGGAAAGGGTACTTTCCACTGTGTCAAGTTTTGTATTTGTTAGTTTTTTGAATCATATGATATATTTCCTACTCAAAATGTGAAATAAATAAATGCTTAGCTATGAGAAGGAAGCATGGGGCAATGCCCCCTCTCTTTCCCTCCCCTGTCACCAGAGCAGCCTGGCTCCCACTGGGCTGAGCTTAGCAACAAGCATGTGTGGCTGTCTTGGTTGCACAGAGCCGGGGTGGGTGAGTCCCTGCAAGTCTGAGGACTTGCTCAGGCCTGTTCAGGGAGGTCAAGGGTGATTCTAGAGCTGGAAGCCCAGTGCTAGGAGACTCTGCGGTGAGGATTCTGATTTCAGAAAGGAGCCTTAGGCCCCTGTGTGAGGAAGCCGGTTCCTGGGTGGCCTCTGAGGGGCCACCACTGCTGCATTCTAGAGCTGCTGAGAGTCAGCCCTGGGCCAGCTGGCCAGGCCTGCAAAGGGCTCTGAGTGGCACGGCACTGTGGGGTTTTCTGAACCAATTTCATCAAACTTCTCTCTCCCTGATCACCCTCTCTGCCTGGTGAGACACCTCGGAACAGGATTACAAAATCAAAGGAGAGTCAGAGACCTGGAAAGGAAACTAGCCTGTCAGAGGAAGCCACCTCCCCCCAGGAGCTGACCCCAGGACCCTGGGCTGGCCCAGGAAAGGAGTGAGGCTGAGGCCTGGACACCTGATTGATTTTGTGATTTCTCCAGGGGAAACATTCCATCCAGCAACCACCAAGGTCATTTCCTTCTTCACGAGGCCTTTCATCACTGCGTGGCTGGAGGACCATCCACAGCAGCCCCAGCCGTGGTCTGGAAACACTGGCTGGGTGCCTGGGAGTGGCTGCCAGAAGCTGCAGGCCATCCCAACCTGAGAGGAGACAATTAGCCACAAAACTTTCTCTGCTTCACTTCAGGCACTCCCTTGATCCACAGTCACTGAGCACCTGCTAGGTTCCCTTCACAATCCAGGGTACCTCTGGGGTTCCCAAAGCTTGCAGTTTCTTCCTCCTTTTGGGGCCCATCTGCACAACTCAGCAAGTGTGAGGAACTCTTTTGTATCAGTCACTAACTACTTTTTGCCACTCAACTTTATTCCAGACAAAACCACAGGCTCCCACGGAGCAAGGGTCTGATTTAAATTCCCTTGTGTTCTCCAGAGCCCCCAGCATACACTCGAACACATAGCAAGGCTTTCGGTTAAGGCTCACTGCTTGCTCTCCAGTCTCCAAGCTAGAAATGGAGCTGCTTTACAGTCTCTGAAGACCCAAGGGGAAATCTTCAGCAGAGCTGTCCACTGCCTGTCTGAACACTCACCTCATCCCCATCACCCACTCGTCCTCCTCCTCCCAGGACAGTACCTGCCTTCTGTTTGCTCCAGCTGGGAGGGTCACAGTCCCAATTCCCGTTGTTGAATCACTGGCTCTCCTGCACACACACACACACACACACACACACACACATACACCTGGAATGTTCTTCCCCCAGAAATCCATGGGGCTTACCCCCTTTGCCTCTTTGTCAGGTCTCTGCTCAAAGATGAACATTTCAGTGAGCTCTTCTCTACTCACCCAATTCAAAGTCACTCCCCAGGGCACCTGGGTAGCTCAGGGTTAAGCATCTGACTCTTAATTTCAGCTCAGGTCATGATCTCAGGGTAGTGAGATCAACCCTCACATGGGACTCCGAGCTCAGCAAGGAGTCCACTTCAGACTATCCCTCTGCCCCTGCCCAATCCTCCCCACCACATGCATGTGCACTCTTTATCCAAAAATAAAATAATAATAAAATAAAATCACTCCCCTACTTTCTATGTCCCTACCCCTCTTTCCTGCTAGCCACTGCACCACCTCAAATAGTCTATAACTTTATCTGTTTTATGACCTGTCTTTCCCATCACAATCTGAGTTTCCCAAGAGCAGATATAGCTGTTTCTTTCAGGGTTGTCTCCCCAGGCATAGAACAATGCCCATAAAATGTTAGGTGCTCAGTAAATATTTACTGAATACATTAATATAGGCACTGCTCTATTAGTTTAGCCATGGCTCTCTGTCACAGTTGGTTCAACTAAAAAGACATAGATTATATATTGTTTGCATACGTGGGTAAAAATTTCCACATATTTCTCCACGAGCAGTTTCACAGATATCATTTCATTTTAGTTTAGTTTCAGGAATTGTTATTCTCCTGATTTTACAGAGGTGAAAACTCATAAAAGTCAGATTTTCCAGGACCTCTAGCTGGCCCCTAGCGGAACTGGGGCATCCACCTTTTCTATCTCCCTATGTTTGGCTTGGTTCACCCATCTCAGGCTTTTGGAAGGGGGGTGGCCCCTTCTTTCTGTTCCCTGGATCTTCCTGAAGCTTCATACTCTCCTTTAGGAAGAAAAACCTGTATTTTCCCCCTTTCCTTCCTCGCAGATAGCTCAGGGCGCATGGTCCCCCTCCCCCGCTTCCAATCCCAGAAGAAGCCATTGTGATTGTCTTTTGGCAGAACCAGCTCTCCCGCAAGGTTGCATTCTAATTTTTGGACTCTGTTCACTAGGTCGGTCCTTTCACATTGCAAGGAGCAGAAACAGGCCCGGATCCCCCCGAATAACGTGGATTTAATGCAATAATTCACCTGGAGTAAAGACAGATAGGGATCTGGTAACACAGCCCAGCTTCGTGGAAATGCAGCCGGCTGCCCAGCAGCCTCACTCCAGGGCTGGAACACAGGCTCCCCAGCGCCTCCCCCTTCTCTGTCTGGCCAACTCCTCTCCTCCTATCTGGGATCTGCAACTCCTCCTCCTCCTCCTCCTCCTCCTCCTCCTCCTCCTCCTCCTCCTCCTCCTCCTCCTCCGCACTGGCAGCTGAGCAAGATGTCCCTTCTTTGTGGCCTTGGAATTGTCTGTGCGGCTCTGGGCGATGGCACTGATCTTACTGCCTGGGGTCCTGGGTGCCCTCTCCATCTCCCTCCACACCTTCGTTAGAAATACACCTTCGCTAACTCCTCATCTTTCGCTCTCTAGGACCCACCGGCCACTTCTCAAAAAGGTCGCCAGAGTCCTCGGAAGGAGAGATCTAGAAAGGTGGCCAGTTCATTCATTCTCCCTACACGCACTGAGTTGCAAAGCCCGGTGCGGGAACTTGGAGGAGAAACCCAGGCAGGACTTAACAGCTTGCTTGTGCCAGACGGGAGCTGAGGACCGTGCTCTCCTCTCTTTCTCTCTCTCTCTCTCTCTCTCTCTCTCTCTCTCTCTCTCTCTCTCCCCGCCCCCCACCCCCCGTCACGCGCGGGCATCGCCAGCTTTTCGTGCATTTGCAGAATTGAAAGCTTTTCTTGCAGAGAGGTGGGGAGAACAAGGGGGGGGGGAAAAAGCCACCAGCTTGTTGCGCGGCGGCTCGGGTGAAGCGCCTGGCAGCGGGGCCGCGCAGCTCGGGGACCCGGCGTGGGGACCGGCTCGGGGACCGCAGCGGAATGCGGAGCGCACGACGCCGCCAGGGGCCGCCGCAGCCGCCGCGGGCGCATGGAAATTTCCACCGGCCTGCAGAGCTTGCACAATCGCGTCTCATTGGCCGAGCGGGGGTGTCTGTCCCGCGTGGGGACGGCGATTAGATTAGCCAGGGAGCCCTCCTCAGTGGGCTTGGCAGGGTTCTGATTAATCAGGCCAGCGGGGCCAGGGACGGGAGGCCGGGCAGTGGGGCGGGGGGGGGGGGAGGGGGGGGGAGCCAGGAGGAGCCCAAGCCTGTTATCAAAGCCAGCTCAGTGAAGCCTTTGGATGTCACCTTTCGACACAGAAAATGCTCCAGTGAGCCGGGAACGGTCAGGGGTAGACACGAGAATTTGCCTCTTCATAAGAAAATTCCCCTAGAAACCACAGGAAAATAAGATTCCGGGTGCTTAAATCCTGCTGCCTGCGCCCCCCTCCAGCTCTCCCTCCGTTCCCCACCCCCTTCCCTTCCCTTTAAAGTCTTCCTTCCAGACCCTGGTGTTGAAGCCTTTGAGCATGCAATGGCCCGTCCCCAGGGTCAATCAAGAAATGCAGACAGTGAAAGACAATCAGAAAAAGGGAGAGGAGACCTCTCAGGGCTCTTGGAGGATCAGCATGAACTCGCCACACTGGCATAAAAACATGCAGCAAGATGTAAGAAGAACATCACTGTGCTCAGACTGTTGGCTTAATGGAATTTATGTGTGAGCTGGGCATGTTGACTTATGATTAAAAATACTACCCTTGTTTTGTTTGCTTCCGAAGTTTCTGGCATTAGGAAG
Source organism: Canis lupus baileyi (assembly GCF_048164855.1). Taxonomy (NCBI): domain Eukaryota; kingdom Metazoa; phylum Chordata; class Mammalia; order Carnivora; family Canidae; genus Canis; species Canis lupus. The sequence goes on along the minus strand of NC_132867.1, from coordinate 32,800,727 downwards.
CTCCTTTCTGGAACTTATCGCTAAATCTGCCACAAAGCCAAGCTCTGGCTCTGGATGAATGTTTGGTGAGTGAATGAATGATGTTCCCTGCAGTCTGCAGGTGTGTCCTCACCTGCAGACAGCAGTGTGAGCTTCTGGGTCCTAGCGCTGGTTCTGTCATCTGCAGTCACCTGACCTTGGACAATTCATCATTTCGTTCAGCCTCAGATTCCCTGCTTTGAGAATGGCACAGGTCGGTTCCTCAAGAAGTAAAGAAATGACCATATGACCCAAATCCACTACCAGGTATACACCTAGAAGAACTTGGAAACAGGTGCTCAAAACAGATACTCAGTACACAACTGTTCATAGCAGCGCTATTCACCATAGCCCAATGGTGGAGGAACCCCAAGTGGCCATCCAAGATGAACAGATACATAAACAGAATGTGGGTATGCATACCACGGAATATTACTCAGCCATAAAAAGGAACAGTACTAGGAAAAAAAAAAGGAACAGTACTGAAACATCCTACAACATGGATGAACCTCAAAAGCATGATCCTAGGTGAAAGAAGGCAGACACAAAAGGCCACATGTTGTAGGATTCCATTTATATGACGTATTCAGTAGAGATGAATCTATAGACACAGGAAGTGGTTGGTGGTTTCCAGGGGCTGGGGTGTAACCAGCTTAAATGAATACGGGCTTTCTCTTGGGGGTGATGAAAATGTTTTGGAAAGAAACAGAGGTGGTGGTTACATGACAGTGTGGATGTACTAAATGCTGCTGAAATGCTCACTTTCAAATGGCTAATTTTAGGTCGTATGAATTTTGCCTCAATTTAAAAACTGTAATGGGACTAATAATAAAATTACCCAGCCGAGGGTTAGGTGTGATATCTGCACAGAAACGTCTGAGCAAGTTCAACATCTTATTCTTTGATGCCCTCTGTGCTATTCCTTGGGCCACATATTGGTGAGGACAGGGGGCTTTGTGATGTCAACCTACACCCCAGCACCAGGGAGCTCCACCATGGTCTGTCCTTGCAGACAGAAGGTGAGGGATGGTAAAAACCACCAAAAATGCTGAATGGTAGGATTAGAAGTTTTAAAAATGTTGGTGCAGGCTCCCCAGAGGACTCACTCGCTCAGACAGGGATCCAGGTGGCCTGAGTTGCCATCTTCCACCTTCCTTTCACGTGGGGCCTCAGGCTTCAGGCTCCTGCCAGGAGTCAATTTGCTCATCTCAACAGTTGGGTTTATTGAGGCACCTACTTCGTTGGGCTGCTGTCAGAATTAAGCTAAGTGATGCATGTGCTAGAAACAGAGTCTGAGCTCAAAAAATGTTAGCTGATGTAATTAAGCAAAAGATAAATGACCAATAAAAAACACTGGGTGGGGGGCACCTGAGTGGCTCAGTCAGTTAAGCATCTGCCTTCAGCTCAGGTCATGATCTTGGGGTCCTGGGAGTGGAGTTGGGCTCTCTGCGCAGCGGGCAGTCTACTTCTCCCTCTCCCTCTGTACTCTCTTTCTCTCTCCCTCTCTTGCTCTCTCTCAAGTAAATAAATAAGATCTTAAAAAAAAAAAAAGAAAAACAAACACTAGCTGGTTTGGGCTCTGTTGGGGACTGGTGAGGTGAGGAAGACAAGGGGCCAGTTTGAGCATTAAAACAAAAAGGGAGGGACGCCTGGGTGGCTCAGGGGTTGAGCCTCTGCCTTTGGCTCAGGTCATGATCCCGGGGTCCTGGGATCGAGTCCCACATCAGGCTCCCTGCGGGGAGCCTGCTTCTCCCTCTGCCTATGTCACTGCCTCTCTCTGTGTCTCTCATGAATAAATAAATAAATCTTAAAAAAAAATAAAACATAAAGGGAGACACCTCAAAGTTGTTCTTCTTGAAGTTGTTTTAAGCAAGATGCTGCACTGCAGGGTGGGGATTGAGAAAGTCGGGAGACAGAACAATGACAAGAAGGGACAGAACTTCAAAGGGAATGTTCTGAAAATAAAGGAAAGAAAATGTGTCAGGTGCTGGGAGTGGCTCAGACGTGGGGATGACACAAATTCAGGAGTCTCCACAGGGCATGGGCTGAGCCTTCTTTCGTTGTCACAGGGAAAGGGGGACTGCAATTTCGTCCCCTGCAACGGGGCATTTGGAGAGTCCAGCTCTCAAATCAGAATCCTCTGTGCTTGGCGACTCCCTCGGAGGCAAAGCACTAATGAACTAAAGTCAGCAGAGACCCACCTGGCAGGCGCCCTTGAACCCCTGGTCTTGTTCCCACCAGAGTTGAAAGTCCTGTTATAAGAGGAATCTTTGTGCAAATCATCCTGGAGCCAACAGTCTTTAGCAGCAAAAGGGAGGGCCACACGGTGCAGCATTTAATGGAACGAGGATGTTTTATGGTTTCCTATGGTGACCTGACTCAGCTTCTGTAATAACCACCTTTCTAATGGTCCCCTTTTCGTCACTGTAACTGGAGCCACCACCCCCCCACTCCCAAGCCATGTGCCAGTGTTCATGCCAGGGGTACCCCACGTGAAGCTCTGGCCTCTGGTACACTCCCTGCAATGTCAGCCTGTGACCGCCCCCCGCCCAAGCCTGGTTCCCACTGGCTGCAGGGCAGAGAGCCCAGTGAACTGACACTCTAGAAAGAACAGGTTGCCACACTCCAGAAGTGTTGGATGTTTGGGCTTTGTTGGAAAGCAAAGTGTCTTCAGATCTATCTAGTCAAAGATAGAGATAACAAGGGTATCAAATCAATCCCTTGTACATCCTAAACTTACCTAGCTATACGTGACTTACATTCTCCAAAAGCTGGAAAAAAGATATAGACACACACACGTTATTTACAGTATATAGATATTGAGATTTTATGAAAAATTGAATATAAAAAAGGGAAGTGTCTTCTACTAGAAATCACTCGAAACCACAATTTTACAATGATGTGTATGCCTACGGCTATCTCCCCTTCCCAGTACCCTGCCTCCCTCCCCTCCCATCAGCGCCTGCCTCCACCCCTCTGACATTGCCACAGGTAAAATACTTTGCCTTGGATGGCAAGAAACTCACAGTTAAATGTACTAAGCAATTATTTTAGGTGTATTCAGTGATTAGCTGATTTCAAGTGCATCTTCATTTTTTTAATACAAGTAACACATGTTTATTGTAGAAATTTTAAAAACACAAATAAGGGGGGAAAATGGAACCTTTTGGCACCCTCAATCTTGCCACTCAGAAATTACTATTAAAAGTTTTGATTCTAGGGCACCTGAGTGGCTCAGTTGGTTAAGCATCTGCCTTCAGCTCAGGTTATGATCCCAGGGTCCTAGGATGGAGCCCCGCATCGGGCTCCCTGCTCAGCGAGGAGTCTGCTTCTCCCTCTCCCTCTACCCCTCGCCCTGCTCATTCTCTCTTAAATAAATAAATTAGATCTTAAAAATTTTTTTAAATTCCTATTTACATTGCTTTGAGAATACATGTGCACATGTATACACACATGCACATCCACGTACACACACATGCACACAGGGAATCAGCTCAGGCTGATGAACAGGCCCCCTGCCCCCGCCATGAGCTCATTTGTGGGGGCAGAGAGAACTGGGAGGTCAATGCTAAATGCATGTAGGCATGGGGCCAGGTAGAAAATGAGGAGGTCTGCATGACTCCTGACATGGCCTCCGGTTCCCAGTCCACCCCTGAGCCACAGCTCAACCCCGTGGAACAGCGCGGGGTTCACCTTCCTCATTCTTTGCAGAAATGGCATGGGGCCAAGGCAGATGTTTGCAGCAAAGTGGGTGAGAGGTGGACATCTGGAGCAGACCTTCCCAAGGCACCAGCAGCTAAAGCAAGGATGGGACTGTCCACATACACCTCTGCAGGTGATGGAAACCAAGAGGCCAGAGAGAGAATATGGGGTGCTTGTGGTCCTAACAGGTGGGAAACACCCCTAAGGCTCCTCAGAGATAGCTGGGGGGGGGGGACTGCAGAGGCAGGTGCTACCCTGTGAAGAATGAGGGCCCCCAAGTAGGGGAATTTGAGTAATTACAATCAATGTGACTTTGTTTTTTTTCAAAAACAGGGGATGACTGAGAAAATTAGTGATCGATATATCACTATATATACCTTTTATGTTCTTAATATAAAATTGGATCATATCATCATTTGATTAATCAACTGTTTTCTTTCCTTAACGAGATCTTATATTTTTCACATGGTAACAAGATAACTACAACAATCGTTTTCAAACTGTGCTCTAGAGTTTTACCAGATTCTAGAAACCACTGAGGGGGCTTTGAGATCCCCACAGAGGAGAGAGCAAATTTTGCAGGTGGAAGATTATGAGTTCCCACCTTCAACTCACTCAAGATAGTCTACTTTTATGTACTTAGATTGTATGAAAGGCTGAGTGTTAATAAGAGGAGGTGCCCACTACTAGAAATAATTTGAAACTACAGTTCTACACAATTTTTTAAAAGATTTTTTAATTATTCATTTGAGAGACAGAGAGAGCATGTGAGTGAGAACTCGAGCAGGGGGAGGGTCAGAGAGAGAGTGAGAAGCAGACACTCTACCGAGTAGGGTGCCCAACGCGGGGCTCAATCCCAGGATCCCAGGATCATAATCTAAGCCTGAACCTAAGGCAGACCCTTAACCAACTGAGATATCAATACTCCCCTCTACATAGTTTTTAAAAAGCTTTTTACCATTTCATTGTGGGGGTAAATGATAATGTATTGATCAAGCCTCTATTTTTGGACATGTAGACTGCATATAAGTTAGGAGTTGTGTTCAAATGCAAATATCACACTCCTGAGAGAGAGCGATTTCAATTAGGATCTTGTTTTTCTCATATTATGAAAAGTCTGGAAGCAAGCAGTGCTGACATCAGGTTAGTGAGTAATGGACCTCCAGCACCCCATCGGAGTTCCAGACAAAATAAAGGGGAGAGAGGAACAGAGGTCACAGGTCACAAGGGGCTGGTAACGGAGTGGATTCACTTCATGAACAGTTCACCTGGAGATGAGATGCCTCCCAATGACAAACCCACCCCTATATGCAAAGAGTCCAGAAAATGTTTTCTAAGCACATTGCGCCCCCCACCCTCAAAAAAACTGGGGTTCTGTTGGCAAGGAAGAAGATTAGAAAAACAACTAAGACATTGTCCGAAAATCCTTTCACCATATCCTTGAAGCTATAGCACCACTTAAATTTTAACTTAAGTCATAGAAATGAAATTATTCCTTTAAAGATCTATGCCACTGTACTAATTCTCACTAGCAGTATCAAACAAAAAAGTATCTCTTTAACAAAAATATCAGCATAATCTCTTTATTTTTATTCTTTGTTATTTTATTATTATTTTTTAAAGATTTTATTTACTTGAGAGACAGAGAGAAGGAGCAGGGGAGGGGCAGAGGGAGAGGGAGCCCCACGCGGGGCTCATCCCAGGACCCCAGGATCATGACCTTAACTGAAGGCAGATCTTAACCTACTGAGCCACCCAGGTGCCCCTCTATGCAACTTTAATAAGCAAATTTTTTCATAACTGTTTTTCCCTGTTTGAAAATGTTTTTTAAATACAGAAGTCTTGTTTTGATTCCTATCAACGTGACATGAATGCTCCAGAGCAGTGTTTTTTAAATTTTAATATATGCATAAATTCCCTGGGTCCTTCTTAAAGTGCAGATTCTGATGCCACAGGTCAGCTGGGAATCTGCATTTCTAAGAAGCTCCCAAATGACACAGGTGCTGCATCCACAGACCTGCTGTGATAGTGAGTTCCCAGCTGCCCCTACCAGCACAAGGCCATTAGAAGACAGAACACACTTGGATCGGTGAGTGAGAACAGCTACCTTCTCGAAGAGCACCTCTGAACCAGGGTCAGACCAGCAAACATCTCCAGTGAGGATTTGGTCCAGAAGCCAAATCTCTCATCCATATGTTCTTGCAGAGGGAGTAAAAGAGTTCTGCTCAGTTCAGCACAGGGTTTCAGATGGAGCTGAGAGGCCCCTGCAAAAAAAAATGAGTGCCTTTGCACGGGTTAAAGTTGGGGATCCGGAAGGGAAAGATCAGAAAGGCAAGCACCTCTGCAGCTCTTGTCCAAACAAGAGACCAAGAGATTTGGAGCGGCCCCTGAACCCCTGGGAAAAGTGGTGGGATCAATTGCTCAAGTAAGTACTAATTCGGGTTTGGCTCCCTTATTCCCCACCCACACCAATTTCCACCGGGCAGCCAAGCTTCACACTTCCTTGCCTTAGGGATCTGAGCCAGCTGAAAGGATTCCTGCTTTTGTAAAAGCTAAATCCCTGGATGAGATTATGCCAAGGGCCTGGAAGACGAGGGAGAAGGGGGGAGGAAGGAGGGAGGCAGTAAGAGCCCAGAGGCGCCTAGGGAGGTAGCCCCCCAGCATCCCTACCCAGATTCCCGTTCCCACGGCTGCAGTTGAACCACAGGGTCTGAGGGCTGGGTGCCCAGGCGGCAGGAGGGTGGGAAGCAGGGGGATTGCCTTCTGGGGTTTGGGGGATTACCTCTGCTGATATGCCTTATCTTAAAGCCGATTTTGCCTGATCTTAATTTAAGGTCACCACACCAGCTTTCTATGTTTTGAGTTGGCAGAGTACATCTTTTCCCATCCTTTCCTGTTTGCCTGTCTGTGCCAGTATATTTAAAGTATGTCTCCAGTAAACCTTTCTGTCATCATCACGTAGGGCTGTGCCTACCAACAAGTAGGGGGTGCGGCATTTGTAGGGTTTAGGAAGTCCCCAAGGGTCATGAGAAGAAAAGCTTTCTAACACTACTAATAGAAATTAAGTACCTTTTTAATCAATGGGAAACCAGAATACGGGTGAGTACAGTGCCGCAGATTAGAAGTTGAGGCCACAGGACTGCAGCTCCCATGGTTACAGGATACCCTGCATGCCCAGACAGGTGACCACCGTGAGGGCCTCTCAACCGGGAAGAGGGTTTGAGAGTGTGTGTGCATGTGTCCACCTGCCAGGTACACTCAGTCCATGCAATGCCCGTTTCCCTATCAACGGGGCTCACAACAGTGACACAAACCTCCTCCAGGAGCACAAACATACTCGGGTGGCCCTTAACCGACGCCTAACATGGGGCAGCACCACCCACAGAGACAGAGACTGGGAGATCCCCGAGGACATGGCCAAGAGACAGCTTTCCCTTTTCTAATTCAGGAGGTCCAGCCCTGGCTGTCCCTTAGAGGCACCCACCTGAGTTTTTGTTTTTTTTTTAATGTTGATCATGCCCAGGATCCATCCCCACATGATTCTGTGATATTGATCTGGGGTGGAGCTAGGTGTATTTCTTTTAGGAGGTTTCAACGTGAATCAATATTTGTGAAGGCTACCTAAGTAAATCTAAAGTGCAATCAGATCCTCTTGCAGGCTGGAAGTATCTCAGAAGGGAACCAGGTAGAAACCCGGTGTTATCCTACAGGCAGGTATACATGTTATTCTGTGGCATCACCAATGACACCAGGCTGGCTGCTAAGGACAGCTCTGTTGAGAGGGAATGTGACCAGGCCGTGTCAGCACCCATCAAACACACCCGGCCCGCTCGTGAGCGGCACCCGATACTGGGGCACCCAGCAGAGGGGAGGTCCATGGCTACAAAACACAGAACAGGAGCCCTGCTTGCTCCTCCACAAATAATTAGGCCTAAACTGTAGCATTACGTGATATCTATCTCCAAGGTCAATGCGAATGAATAGATCTCTTTGCTGGGTTTCTTCCCTCAAAGCAAAGGTTTCAACCATCTCCCTTTTCTTCCTCAATTCAGGATACATTGTCCAGCACGTCTGAGCCACTCTGAAAACAAGCCAGTGTGGGTATAATGGAAATAAAGCCATTTCCATGAGAAATGGCGTTTCTTGTTTAATCCCACTTGCAAGAGCTTACTCAACCGGAGAGGGGAAAAAAAAAAAAAAAAAAAGCAGTGTTTTTCAAAGTATGAAAAACTACCCATTATCCATTAGAGAGAAGCCAGTGCAAGTCAGAAGCTTTTGGCTTGAGGAAGAACTAGTGAATTTGAGGCTCATTTTTTAAATGGAAAATGCTCTTTTTTTTTTTTTTTCTTTGCCACTCACAACAACTAGTGCACCGTGTGAAGCCCAAACCAAACCTTTTGAAAATAGTATTGTTCTAGGGCTAGGGGGTTGGGAGAGAGGGAGAAGGTTTTCAGTTAAAGGATGAGAATGATTACCCTTTGACCAAACTGGATTCCACCTACTGACCCCAAGGTCCCCAGGTGGGAACTTGGGGTTTTTAGATTTTATTCATTAAAACCAAAGCTCCCTGCTTACAAGCACCACCTCCTGCCCCATCTTTGCAGGATCAGTCCCAGCCTTTCCTTCCCAGCCAGCCTTCTCGGCCCCCAGCTTCTCAGCTCCCACAGAAACAGAGGGAGGTGTGCGTGGGAGTTGTGTGCCTCAAGTGGATGCACCATTCCCCCGTCACCCCCAGCCACTTTCAACAGAAAAAAAGCTCAGGGTGGGAAGCTGGAGAGCAGGGAGGTTCAGAGGATGCTGCAAGGGTCCTGAGGCTGCTAAAGCCCAGCATAGAATTCCCCTCTGCTGCTTAGACACAGCAGTAGAAAGGCACAGACATGTCCTCCTGAGTTTCTGACCACTCGGTACAAGCAGTTGAAGATGTTAGTGGATCACCAGTCTACCTTGGCTTTGAGTGGACAGTCAGGACACACCTTCAGTGTTTACTAGCTCACCTGTTGTCCTGGACTGCCACAGTGGATACTGTAAAAGCAAGAGGCAGGGGGTGGGGTGAGAGTAGAGAACCTGATTTCTTCTTAACCCTGAGGCTGGGGTGGCTTTATAAAAGACAAAGCCTTGAAAAGTAAACACCTAGGATAAGTGTCAATAGTCTTGACACAGTGAATGGCCTTGGAGTTTACATGAGCTAACAAAGATAAAAGATTTTTGCACAAAAATTCCACTAGCCAGATATCCTTGTCCAGCTCAGCACCCAATTGTTCAGAGGTAATTGTACCCTCAGGGATCCATTCCCTATATTCACTGTTTCCAGGTGGGAACTTGCAAGGTTCCCAATTCTTTACTTCGTTGGTTTTTTTGGCTGGAATTTACAATATGGAATTTGAAGAACAAACAAAATAGCAGTGGTTCCTCTGTCACCCGATACTCCAGGCAGAGTTTTCTGCGAGAAGGTCTGGAAAAACCTAACGATGCCAACTGTGGCTGCTCTGTGGATGCCTTGGGGAAGAAGTGCTGAATAAGAAATGCGTGGACCTTGATTTTGCTCTTTGTCCTGAATTCAGGTGTGTATATGTGTGTGCATATATGTGTACAGGTACACGTGCATGGATAAAATGAACATGTTCTAGGTTTTTCCTCGTCTGGCAAGCAGCGATGATCCATCACCTCCACCTCCACAGGATTGCCTGGCAAATTCAATAAGAAAAGTTTGTATTAGGGTTCTTTGGAGAAATAGAACCAATAGGGTAAATAGAGATAGACAGATAGACGGAAACAGAGATATTATAAGGGACTGGCTTGTGTCATTATGTAAGCTGACAAGTCCTAAGATCTGCAGGGTGAGTTGGCAAGCTAGACACTCAGGGGAGCCAATGGTGTATTTTCAGTCCAACTCCAAAGGCCTGAGAACCAGGAGAACCAGGTGTGAAGTTCTAACCCAATGCCAGTAGGCTCAACACCCCAGAAGAGCTGATATTTCTTCGGTTCAAGTTCAAGCAGAAGAAAGCCAATGTCCCAGCTCAATAGGACAGGCAAGAGAAGTACCTCTTACTCAGGGGAGAATCAGTATTTTTGTTCTGTTAAGGCCTTCAACTGATTGGATGAGGTCCACACACACACTACAAGGTCCGGGGGTCTGCTTTACTCAGTCTACCAATTTAAATGTTAATCTCATCCCCAAACATCCTCCATGAAAACAGAATAATGCTTGACCAACATCTGGGCACCTCATGGGCCAGTCAACTTGACATACAAAACAATGGAGTAGGAGACAGCATTGAGCCCTGGATAGAACACCATTTCTGGAGCCCAGTGGCCAGAAATCAAGGTTGAGCTTTTATTTACTGGTTGTGTGATGTGTAGGTTACTCTGTCTCTCTGGCGCTGCCTCTGTTGCCCCTTCAGTAAGATAAGGATAACAAAGAAATCAGTATATGTAAACATATGACACACAGGCACTAAAGCATTAGTTGTTTCGGATGTGAAAAGTACTTTTTAAAGCTTCAGTTGGCCCTTTGCATTAAATGTACATTGGTATTTAAGGCAAAAGAGACACAAGACATAGAAAATATAGAACAGAAAAAGAGAAGCATTAATACCAAGAAAGAAAAACAATGGGCCAGAGAACGACACAGATCTATTGGCATATCCTTACTCTTTGGGTAGAGTAGACCAGGGGATAGGGATAGGGGTTTCAGAGATGCATCACAACTACACAACTGTGGTTCCTCTCCTCGAAGGAAACTTCTCTGTTTCTCCAGGAGGTTTGTGGGCCTATATTTACCTTGGAACCTAATGGCGGGGTGGCTGTGGTCTTTGCAGAGTATGGACATGTTTCATATTATATGCATGAGTGATGGATGATCATGAAACCTAATATATTTGGGGCCCAATACCATCATCCACCATAAAAGCAAAATATTTTCCCATCTAGAAGTCAAGTTGGAAAAACCTCTCTCACAGTTGGTTTGGGTTTTAAAGACATAGTAATGGCTGCAAAGATGGCCTGTTCGTCCAGATAAGACTGAAGCCAACCTGACACCTCATTGCAGTCTGGTCCCTCTTCCAAAGTTCTGTTATGCATGTGGGTGGTGTTAACAGTGTCCTTCTGGCAGCTAAAATGGACCAAGAGAACAGCCTAATGGTTAGAGAAAACCTAGTTGGGATAGCAAGAAATGCAGCGGCTGGACTGGCCAGATAAGACTGCTGGGGGCCAGCGGGACAGCTCTTCCAGAGTGTGAGGTATTTGGGGTTTGGCAAACCCTAAGAAGCTGGTTGCCAAGCCCTGTTGCCCCTTGGTCCCCTGGTGTATTTCAAAGGAAATTAAATCCACATGTTTCTGATTTGCTGACACTTAAAGCTCATCCAAAGGTGATTTTGCAAGAGTGGTTTGGACACAAGAAGCCTAGAGAAACTTTAATTATTATTGTTATTTTTCATTTTGAAACATAGACCTGTACGCTTACATAATGAATGCCATGCCTACAAAATCAGAGCCTAGTTTTGCCTTACCAAAACTTTTTGTTCTGGGCCCACCAGAGACAGATAATCGAAGTCAACTGCAGAAGACAAACATCCAACCTAGAAATCTCTCTCACAAATGGTGCTGTTAACAGGCCCTTTTGATTGGGTTGCACCTCAGAACCCCCAAACCTAGAGTTCAAAACCATATGCACAATATGGATTGAGTGTATTGATTTCATTATTCCCTCAGACTCTGGCCAAGGAGCTAGAAACCTAAATCCAAGATGGGATCATGTTGGTAGGTCCTGGGAACCAAGGTCCAAAGATGCGGGGCACGGCTCCTCAAGGGCAAGAGGCCATCACAAATGCTTTCTGTAGAATGTTCTAAAATGTCTTGCCATGTCCCTAAATGAAACCTAGACAAGGAGCAACTCCAATTCAGTTTCAGTGAAATAGAATCACATTAGACACTTAGAAAGAGTAAGTGCTTCTGGACAGAATATGTGACCTCTCCAAGTCTAGACACATGAAAACTATTGGCCAGAGAGCTCAGGGACCAAAGGGTCCCTTCTTCTGAACCTGGCATAGACATTTTCGATTTCTCCTTTTCCCTCCACACACACACACACACACACACACACACACACACACACACACACCCCCAAGCCACTGCATATAGCGTTTCCTCAAGACTCACCTCAGAGGAATTGAATCTCCCGACAGAAGTGGTGGCTTTGTTCTCTCTGGCTTTTCCCACCTGTTCTCCCAGCTTTAGGCCATCAACTGCTTGGTTAGCAGCTTACTCCGTTAGTCTCCACCATTGGAATCTCCCAGTCCCTAGCACAGGGTCTCGAACATGATGTGTCTTTAAACCTCTGATAAAGTGGGTGATGAGGGCTGGGATGAAGAACTGGGCTTCACCTGGAACTCAACCCTCTCCAGTTTCTCTGCTTCTGCAGTTGGATTTCTCTGGATATGCGGTGTACATTTCCGGCTCCCTCTCGCCCAAGGGCCTTCACACATGCTCCTGCAATCCCTCATTTTTTTTCATCCAGGTAACCTTTGCATAGCAGGTCAAGTTAGATGTCCCTTTCTCGAAAGGCATTTTCTTTTCAGCCTAGGGATGTGCTTCCCTCCCTCCTCTGCATAGTCGATACATATTTATATCTACCTAAGGAAATACAAGGTCACCTGCATTACCTCCCTTCCCATCAAACTGCTGGCTCCTGGAGGCCAGGATCCATGTCTGTTTCTCCTTCATCCATCCCCAGCACCTGGGCCTGAGAAACCAGTGTTGGTTCACTGACTTCTCACACCAGCCTGGTACCGGTCTTTGCCACCAACACAGCTTATTTCTGTGAACTATACAAACTAAGAGCAATGAGAGAGTTTTCAGACACTTGGAAACCAGTGCCCACTTAAATCAGTTTGCTACGGCTGCCATAATAAAATGCCACAAATGGATGGCTTAAGAACAACAGAAATGTTCTGATTCAAAGTTCTAGAACTCTAGAAGGCTGGAGTCTTAGATTGAGGTGTCCACAGGGTTTGTTCCTTCTGAGGGCCATGAGGAAGGATTTATTCCAGACCTGCCTTTTGGCTTTTCCTGGGTTTGCTGGCAATCTTTGGCACCGCTGGTCTGGGAGAAGCACCATGTCCATCTCTGGCTCCATCGTCACATGGCAATCTGCATATGGGCATGTATGCCTCTGTGTCCAAATATCCCAGGATCCCTTTTTCTAAGGACATCAGTCATATTGGATCAGAGGCCACCCTAATAACCTCATCTTACCTTAATCATCTGCAGAGACCCTAAATTCCAAATAAGTTCACTTTCATAAGTATTGAGGGTTAGGACTTTGATACCTTTTGGGGGAATGCTGTTCAACCACTCTTCTGGTAAAGAAAAAAAAGGAGCTTAAAATTGACATTGAAATACAGTGATCATTTAATTTATTGTCCAAGCAAGGACATTTTTTCTGAGAATGGAGGGGGGCACTTTTAACAATTTTGTAGGGACAACAGGCACAAACCAGCACTATCCCGGGCAGGCAGTCTGGGATGTATGGCCACCCTCTGTGGCCATAGGCTCATTGCCGAGGCTTTCCCACACAAGGATGCTTCGTACCTTCACTTCAAATCCCTCTGTGTTTGTGTTCCCAGCAAGTTCAGTCTGTTTTATACACAGTCTCGGTGAGACCAAGGGATTAGCTGTATTCCGGTGATAGTTAATTCACTGTTTCCAGTTACCAATTGCAAGCCCAATCTCAGCAATTAATTTGGCCAGATCAAATCAGGCCCTCTTACACCTGTTCCCCTGTTTTAATTAGGCTTTAATCTCCCCGGGGGAGTTGGAGGCACTGAGCACCATTACCTAAGCCTTAGATTAGGAAGGCAGTGTCAGATACCCCACGTCGCCATAATGCACAGGCGCTGTCCCTGAAACAGGTCCCGCCCTTTGGTCTAGAAATCTGCCTTGACAACTGTGATCCCCCCAGCATGGCTGGGGAAAAGATCCTTTTTTTTGTTACAGACTTCCTTTCATCTCCTCCCAAGGGAAGGCAATGTTCCCAGTGGTGCTTCTTTCTGAGGTAATTGTTGGACAGGAGTCAGCCAGTTAAGGCTGCCCATCTAATTAACAGAGTCTGTTATGATTTATCAGGATAATGAGGTGGGGAACAAAGACATCGATTTTTTTTCCCCTTCCTGATATTTTGGCCTCTTTTCTTCCTTTTGGAAAATGACCCAATGTTAATGAGAAACGAGTCGCTTATTGTTGGGGTGCAAATAGACAGATAAATGACATCAGTAATTAAGTCTCAAGCCCTCTTCGGTATACAGAGCCATTTGTCAGGCAATATTATTCAATTAATTAATTCCATTAGGGCTACCACATTTCTCTAAATCCAGCCATTCAACCATCAGTGATGATAATTCATATGATACAAAAATAGAATGGTTAATAAAGGCATAGTGAGTCCAGGAAGAAAGTATTTTAGCCACCACAGAAAGCCTAGCTAGAAGCATTTGATTTGAAAACGTGTAAAGTGATCACAGCTAGCCATGTACCTCTTCCCATCACGGACTGAACATATATGTTCTGGGCATTCCTTATTTCAAATGTCTAGGAGGAGAAAGGAGGACAGCGGAGTGGTCCAAATCACCTTCTGACACCACATCAGTGGACACTGTCAGGCTTCTGGTCATTTGCCCATCGGTGGTCAGAGAGGGGACAAGGGCCATGAAATGTGATTGTCTCAAGGCAATACAATGAGAGAGAAGGTTCTCAAAACAGGCGGCCAGGTTGTTTTTTTTTCTTATACAACTATCTACTGGTAAATATTTATCAAAATGAAAATTGGCTTACCAGCTGTGTGGTCAATTTTTGTCTGCTTTCTTTCCTCTTTTGTCAGGGAGAAAATCCTGACTCATCCATCTCTTACTGCTCACAACTCAAGGTAATTCTGTCTCTGTTGATGGTCATGTTAACAGAAAACACACCCACATTCTCTTTAATCCCCTTACTCTTTCCACTCTCCTTTTTAGCTCTTGCCAACTTTCTCAGAATTCTTTACACCCTCCTAGTGTGAAACTTGCCTTCCAAAAAAAAAAAAAAAAAAAAAAAGTAACAGTCCAGAACCACATTTAAGAAAACTCGAACTAAAGGAATTAGTATCATGACAATCTAAAGAGGAAAGCCAACAACTCCTTCAGTCTTGACAAATCCCCGTTTATACCTCTTCTTCTGCCTCCAAATCCACCTTTCCTTAACTCACCAACATGAGCATAAATAAAATACTATTTCTGTGTTTCATTTATCACTTTATTCTGTTTGAGTGGTTGCTAATACTACTGGAGCATTGTGATCTGCTCTTTTTCATTGTGACACAGCAGTATTTCAGCTAGATTCAGGATTAAATATGCCCTGTGTGCTGGCGTGGGAACCTTTCTACCATTCCTAGGAAAACAGCTCACATTCCAAACAGCTGACTTCCAAAGTCCAGAATATGATCTGCTTAGAAGCTGGGGAGCTGCCTACACAGTTCTAGCCTCTTTTCTCCTCCTGACTAATCAAGGCATCTTTTGTTTCCTGAGCCCATTCTCTGGGAAGGAGTGTGAAATCAACATTGAAGGCCCCCAAAGCTTACACAAGCCTGGGTGAGAAGGAAAAAGCCCAAGGAAGCGGTTCTCAAATGTAAGCGGGCATCAGAATCACTGGAAAGCTATCAGGACAGACTGCTAGAGATTTGGGGAGGGAACCGAGAATTGGCATTTCTAACCCTGTCCCCTTACCACCTCAGGAGAAAGTGTGCCTTCAGAAAAAGATGGTCTTGCCCAGGGATCACATTTTGAGAACCACTGGCCTAGACACTATACGTACAGAGAGACTACAGGGAGTTAAGTAGATTTCAGAATCCTGCATCCAGCCAATAATCTGGCTAATGCAAAGGCCACCCTTCCCAGGGATGGACAGGAGAAAAGCGAAGAGGCTCTCTTCCTAGGTCTCCTCTACCTTTATCTGTAGGCAGAGACCATGCCCTAGAGTCAAGTCAACAATTTCCTTGGAGGAGGGCAGCATCATTTGCAGTTTTATAATTAGACCCAGAAATAGTGCAGAAGACTCCCAAGATTGTGGGATCTTCACATGTCTGTGAAAATGTTTTGTTTTGTTTTGCTCTCTGCTTCTTCTGGATGTCATACATACTCACGGTGTTGAGCAGGCTTGACAAGGCTTGGGAATCTTCTACTGTTCTTCATGGTTAGACTCAGATACCCATAAACCTGTTAGAATAGATTGGGGACCTGACAATTCTCATTTTACATGCAGTGATTCCAACAGACATCTGGTCTAGTGCTTCCCAAACTTCTCTTTGAACCCCACTCATAGAGATATACAACTCAAATAATCCCTTAGCAATCTATATTCATGTCTTAATTCTAGCACATTACTCTAGTGTCTAGCATGGTTCCTCACAGAAAGCAGAACTTATGACAAGGGCTTTTGTAAAGGAAGCTTATTCTGGAGAGTGATCCCAGGAAACAGGAGTCAAGGCCAGAAGGGAACGAAGCAAGGAAGGAGAGAAGGTGGCCACATGATCCATCTTGCCTCCTGTGAGGACCCTTCTAAGGAGCTGTGTAGAATGCACATCAGAATTTTCAGCCTGAGGGAAGAAAAAGGAAAGCATTATCCCATGGACTCTCATTCTCTTTTGGAAGGTTGTCTCATGAAGTGTCAACACACTTACAACTTCGGGTAATGCAGGCATGTATACCAGGATACGGCCTCTGAGAAGCCCAGGGCTGAAAAAGAGACATGTGGTGCAGCTGAAACAAGGCACTGTTTGGATCCACCTGCACAGAGTGGCTGCCCCACAATGGCAGGCATCAAAGGTGGGCCAAGAGGTGAGAGACACACACAGAAGATGTCCAATATGGTGCATTACATAAAGAATGGGAGTAAAAAATAGTTGCTATTTTATCCACATATATTGTGAATCTCATATTGGTATAATCTTTAATATTCAATATATTTAAAAATTTAACTGAATGTGCGTATTAACATAGAATTTCAGGAGTGTGTGTCCAAAACCCATAAACCTTACAAGGTGCCCACATGCCCTATTTCTAAAAAATTCTATCATTTCTGTGCCCAAAAATCACTAGGAAACGGTGAAGAGACAATAAATTTCATGATGACAATTGCAAGACCCTCAGATACAGGGAGGAAGTCAATAAAAGAATTATTTTGTGTTCGCTGTTTGGCGCTCACATTAAAATACAGGTTGAAATTAATTAGGAGTTGGGGCATCAAAAATCGCTTTTATGACCGCATGTCTGAAATTCCTATATTTTGTGCTTAGAAAATCAACTTGCTGCTATTTATAATCACTTCCATACAATTGTTAGTTCTTTATAAATGAAAACCAAAATTATACATAATTGTCACTGTCTTTTCTTTCTGTAACAGTTTCTGAAGTCCAGGGGCATCTTCAGAGGGATAGATTTTGATGAGAAAAAGATCATCTTCAGATAAAGAGATTATCATCAGGCAATTAACTGAATTAATAACACGAATTTCAGCATCTGTGTTGCTGGTGCTTCTAGTCTTTAACAAATGATCCATTCAAGATATGGACCAAAGAACATATGGCTAAGAATAAAGGCCATTTGAAACTGTACAACAGATTAGAAGCTTTGGGGGTTCAGCTCAGTTAAATTGACTGAGGCCAACTCATGAGCATGCTCAGTTAAGCCTCCCTCCCTGCCATGCATGTGTACATGATACCCACTCAGGGGCTCTAGAATCATTCTGGGATGAGAGGTAGAAGCATGTAAATACTTTCTAAAAAACTTCTTGCCGTTAAAATCTTCAAAACCATGCTCAAGTACAGAAACAAGAATAATGAGCCCTTAACTTCTCCCAGCTCAATTATCACGGTCAATCTTAAATACGTAAAAAAAAAATTTTTTTAAATCTAAGTAGGCATCATTTTTGCTCCTAAAGACAAGAAACTTGGGGAGATTTTCATGACCTCCTGAGGGTTTGTGACCTGCTGCTTCTTTGGTTCACTGACCTTGTTCAATCCTCTCTTTATACAAGGGAATGCTATGCTTCTCCCATTCTCTCTGGCTGTCTCTCATGCTTGCAGCAAATTAAGTGAACTCTCTATCATTTCAGCAATGGTGACATATAATCCCAGTGTTAAAGGATGGAATTTCCCAACGCAAGAAGCAGCAGAAAGCGAATGGAGGAAACGTTGCCATGAGCAAAGGCTCTCAACACAGTATCTCCAACTGTGCTACAAAGCAGCCCAGCTTTTGGATGAAAAGTGAAAAAAAGAATCTGACAATGGAGTGATTGTTCTCCCTCCACAAGCAATGCTACTATTTCTAACCCCTCGATGGGCTGTGCTGGCACCAGGCAGACATCGTCTAGGTCTTCCTCCAGTGGCGGGCAAGCCTAAAGGCAAAGGGGAAAGGTCCTGTTGTTTTCCAAGAGAACAAGCTCCACACTAGGACTGCAGCCACCAGAACCTTCCCTCACAGAACAGAGTAGGATGATCAGGGCAGCTACTCACCTTGTCTCATTTGTTCACGAAGAACCCAAAGCCAGCAACGTGGATCTGCTCCTTGCTTTTTGTCCAACTACTTGCCTACTACTCTAGAAAAACAACCAAGGTCTGCCAAGAATCTGCAATCTCCTAAATCTTAAAATAATGACTAGCCTATCCAGAGTTTCCATCCAAAGCATTGTTGGTTCCTATACAAGAAAACCCTCTGGGGTGAGAGTCAGGAGGCCAAGAAAGGCATGTGGTTATTTTTGCCACACTTAGGAAAGAATGGGAAAGTCTATTTTTGACATCAGCTGTTCAGCTTTCAAATAACATCAACCCGTAAAACATACCTAATTTAAAAATTGGTTACAAATTTTACTTAACTTTAAGCCTTTTAGGTTTTGTATTACTTCCAGTGCATGCACATGCACATACATGAGCACGTGTGTACACACACACACACACACACACACACTCACACCTACATTCTATTCCCTGGCCATATATGAGCTAAATAAAGTTTTGGCATAGATTAAGGGAATCATGCTCCCATTTCCATAGGACAACTTCCATCTTGAAAAATATAATAATAAACAAGTGATGAGGTAGAGAGTTGATTGCTTTGTTCAGATTACAACGCTTCTAAGACTGACTACGGCATTCAGTGCAGTTAGCCATTAAACAAGGAACTATGTGTTCAAGAGATATGACGGGGGCATGAAATGGAGAGGGATGAGGGGCAAGAAAAGGAATCACATGGTAGTTGTGTACTATTGCAGTGGATGTGTAAGTCATTACACTTGGACCCTGAGCTGAAGGCAGAGATCAGACACGAAGTTCCCTGAGGACTAATAAGGACTGCAGTGTCACTGACCACTAACCACATTTGCTCACACAAGTGAAAATGGCTTCTCCACCTGGGGGCCCCTAGCTTAAAGGGAGAGCCAAGAATTATGTGTTTCCTTGGTTTAAAGAGAAAAAAGCATATATTTCAGTCATGAAAGCATTTGCAGTCCAGAGTTTGACTTTTTTTTTTAGCTAAAAAACAGAAAGCCGCTCCATGTTACCGAAATGATTCCTAACATGAAAGCATGGCATTGTTTTTGCTCTTAACTCATTTCAAAGGCAAAGAAAATTACTGTTCTTTGAAGCCTTTGGTTCATATTGCTCATCTAATGTAAAATAAAATTACAAACAGAGGGCAGCCTCCCCTGCCCTCCTCTGCATCCTCAGAACCCACTTGCTCTCAACTCCTGGAGTCCTTGGTAGATGCTCCCTACCTTTCTCCAGCTGTGTAGATAGGCATTCTCATCCCTAACAACCACCTTGCTCCATCACTGCAGCCCCCACAGGACCGGAGGTAGGAGCTGTTAAATGGCTGAATGCATTTGGGAATTATAAGATTTTAGTCTTTTCTATCAAGTAACCCCTTTTTTAATGAAAATAGAAAAGATGGAAGTGGAAGAAAAGAAGTCACAGTTGTAGGGATGCCTGGGTGGCTCAGCGGTTGAGTGTCTACCTTTGGCTCAGATTGTAATCTCGGGGTCCTGGGATGGAGTCTCATATCGAGCTCCCCACAGGGAGCCTGCTTCTCCCTCTGCCTGTGTCTCTGCTTCTCTCTGTATCTCTCATGAACAAATAAATAAAATCTTTATTAAAAAAAAGTCACAGTTGTAAATTTAGTATCAAACTTCACTAAATAACGGAGAAAGCAATGCAAATATTAAACCAAAAAGAAACTGAGTTAGAATCCTGAAGGGAGGCCAACTGTGCCGGTGTGACTGGGAAGGCCCATTTCCTGACTGCAATTCCCACATCCCAGGAAACCCCTCCATCCTGGGCAAACCTTGGCATGCAATCACCCTGCAGGCTATCAGTGACTCTCAAGAGACCAAAACCCAAAAGTCCCCTCAGTTGGAAATCAGCAAGATTGGAGAGAACTCACTACAAATGCAAGACGTGCCCTGGACCCCCTCACCACCACCATGAAGCTCTATCTCTGACCCGTCTGTTTCTCCCACTGCACTGAAAACAATATGATTACTTTTCTGGTTATTCATTTATCATGTGTTGTCCCGACTCGGTGTGAGCTCCACGCAGCCAAGGAAATTATCTCACTGGCTTCCCACCATAGGCCTAAAACATTCCCCCAGCAAACAGAGGATGTTCAAGAAACATGTCTTAGATGCAGAACTCTCTCCCAGATCATGGGATCTAACAAAATCGTTGCACTGATTCTAAGAGGCACAGTTTTCCACGATGTAACATCTCTGGAATCCAGAAGCATCTCAAGTCAACAGTGCCTTTCAACAGCCATTGGCCTACGGGGCAGTGGCTGTGACATGGCTGCCTTTGTGTCTGTGTGTGTGTCCACGTAGACGCGGCTGCTCATGCTGTCCTCCCTTCGACTGTGAGACATGTGCATCTGTGAGTTTAACCCGAGAGCTTAACTGCCATTTAGAAATGTTCTCAAAAAAAATTTCACCATGATTCAGCATTGAAATGACAAGCTATTTTGTACTCAGAAAGGCGCAGAAGCCAAACAGTAGGATGTAAATGTGGTATTAGCAACAACTATTTGTCACAGAGGAATGATCATTAAGTCCATGTTTTCTTGCTAAGGAACAACCAACCAAGTGCCTTAGGAACCTCAGAAAGGAAGGTACCAACAAAGACAGGCAAGCTGTGTTACTTTCTGTCACTGAGATATCTGTTTAGTTGCTAAATTTCTCAGAAGCGATGAAGATTAATTTCAAAAACTCTGCTGTGATGGACTCGGGAGTCGGGATTGTTGTTCAAGGTACTCGGCAGTCTATGGGCAGCGTTTTCCCTTTCTTATATAAAATAATGGTGGATCTTACATCCAAGGGCATCTCAGATGTGACTTAATGAAGTAAGGGATTAGCCTTTTCCAATCCTTAATTCAGGTCTGGCACCATCCTCCCAGGGGTCACCAAGGACACTGCTGGTACATGACAGGGTCAGTAGAGTGTAGCAGCTCATTAGGTTTGTGCAACTCTTCCAGAACTTCCGGCAAGTGTTCTCACTGGCTCTTACTACTGGCTGGGGGTGAGGAGGGCTCTTGGGTTCTAACAACAACTTTAGGTTTCAGGTCTCCATCAACTTCCCATCGATGCCTTCTCATGCAAAGTGCTCTGCTGCACTCGCCCAGCTGTGCTCCTCACCCCAAACTCCTTGCTAAGCCTGATTGATGCCCATTGACAGAGTTTCATGATGGCCTTGGCACTGCACCTACCAAATCCTGTCCTACAGGGCCTGGGAAATCTCAAGCACTAATTGCAGTGTATACCTTTAGGACAGTTATCTACCACCTTTGGTGACAACAGCTGTATCATTCTGAGAAAGGATTTAATTGTGTTCCCTCTACAGGATGGAAACAAGAGATGCTCAGGAATGGTGCAAGTACAACCACACAAGACAAATCTTGGTCAGTGGCCCAATCAGAAAAGCGCAGTTGGTGGAGTTATTAGAGACAGTCCAATTCATCACTATGAATAGTGATTATATGTTGAGTTAACAAAATGGGTTCATTTTTCTTAATGTCTCTAGAATCTCTCAATATATTGTTATATGTTTGTCCTTTTGTAGCTTGTTTATTCATTTATTCTTCTATTAACCAGATAATTAAGTGCCTACCATATGCTGGTCTACTTTACTAGACACAGAACATCAAAAAACAAACAAAAAAGATAATTTCTACATAATATATAGCATAGGATATAGCATAGGATGGGTTTTCAAGCTGGGGCCCACAGACCCTCTCAAGTAGTGTTTGAACTTGGATGGGAAAAAAAACAAAACAAAAAAAAAAACATTGTCTTCACTAACCTCTCACCCCTGGAAAGACTGACTTGTCTCTGTCATTATAGTTTTATTTTTTCCAAAAGTCCCTATAAATGGAATTATACAGTATATAGAACTTTCGAGACTGGCTTCTTTCACTCAGCATAACACCTTCGAGATTCATCCAAGCTGTTATGTGTGTCAATAGTTCATCCTTTTTATTGCTAGACTGAATAGTATGCCACTGTAGGAATGTACTCCCAGTTTATTTACACGTTCACCCATTGAAAGATATTTGGACTGTTTCCAGATATTGATGAGTATGAACAGAGCTGCTTTAAACATTCAGGTACAGATTTTTGTGTGAATGTAAGTTTTCTGTTCACTTGGGAAAACACCCAGGAGTAGGATTGGTGGATTGTAGCTAAGTCTTTGTTTGGCTTTATAAGAAACCACCAAGTGGTTTTCCTGAGGAGTTATGCCATTTGGCTTTCCCACTGGGAATGTATGAGGGTTCCAGCTCTGTATTGTCATGAGCACTTGGTATTGTCAGTACTGTTTTTTAATTTTCAGCGTTTTGCCATTCTGGGCATGTAGTTAGATCCCATCAGAGTTAACTTGTATTGCTTTAATGGTCAATGATGTTGAACATCTCTTCATGTGCTTATGTATGCTAGGTATTTGCCAATATTTTGTTAAGAATTTTTGCATCTGTGTTCATGAGGGGTATTGCTCTGTACTCTGCTTTTACTGTACCATCTTTGTTTGGCTTTGGTATCAGCGTAATGCTGATCTTATTATTTGAGAGGTGTTCCTCTTATTTGAGAAGTGTTACCTCCTGTTCTATGTTCTGGAAGAGATTGTGTAGAATTTGTTTTATTTTTTCTTTAAATATTTGGTAGAATTTTCTAGTGAACCATCACTAGCAGTATTTTGTAGAATTTGCCAGAATGATCTGAGCCTGGAGATTTCAGCAAACAGACGGGTTCTAACTGCAAATTCCTAACTGCAAACTCATTTTTAAAAACAGTTATAGGGCTAGTTAACTTATCTATATTTCATCTCAGGTGAATTTTGGTAGTTTGTGTTTTTTGCAGAATTTGTCCATTTTATATAAATCGCTGCATTCAAGAACACAGTCTTTAGTGATAACTCATTTTTCATGCTTGATATTGGTCATTTATGTTTTCTCTCTACAACTCTCATTAGAGATTTATCAATTTTATTAATCTTCTCAAAGAACCAAGTTTTGGTTTCATTGAGTTTTCCCTATTGGTTTTGAAATTGTTTTCAATTTGATTAATTTGTGTTCTTATTTCTATTATTCTTTTTCTTTTGCTTGTTTTGGGTTTCTTTTGCTCTTTTTTTCCCCCTAATTTCTTAAGATAGCATCTTAGATTACTGGTTTAATAGCTTTCTCATTTTAAATATGAGCATTTTAATTGTATAAATTTCCCTATAAGCACTGCTTTACCTGTATCACACAAGTTTTGATATATGCTTTCATAGTCAAATTAGAAAATATTCAAAATATTTTCTAACTTCCCTGACACTTCCTTTTTGACTCATGGATTATTTAGAAGTACACTGTACATTTCCAAGGGTCTGGTATTATTCCTGTTATTTGACTTTCAGACTAATTCCATTATAGTCAGAGAATATACTTTGCATGATTTCAATTCTCTTAATTTGTTTAAAAAATTTTATTATGACATAGGATATGATTTATCTTGGTCACAGTTCCATGTATATTTGAGAAGAATATTTATTACGCTGTTTTTGGATGTAGTATTCTATAAATGTCAACTCAAGTCAATAATTTATAGTATATACCCTTGTTGGTTGTCTACTAGTTCTCCTGATGACCAAGAGAGGAATATCGAAGTCTCTAGCTATTGTTGTGGATTTGTTTATCTTTTCTTTCAGTTAATTTTTGCATCATGTATTTTCAAGCTCTTTTATTTGGTAAACAAATTTAGGATTATGCATCTTCTTGATAAATTACTCCTTTTATCACTATGTATTATCCCTTTTTATTCTTTGCTCTTAAGTCTGCTTTGTCTGATATTACTGAAGCCACTTCAGCTTTCTTCTGATTAGTGATATATGTTTTCCAACCTTTATTTTATACTACCTAGGTCATTATATTTGAAATGAGTTTTTTTTATGGGCAATATATATAATTGAGTCATTTTTTAAAAATCGGTTCTGACAACTTGTGCTTTAATTAGTGTGTTTACTCCATTTACATGTAATGTAATTACTAATATCTTTGGATTTAAGCCTACCATTTTATTGTTTTCTGCTTGTCTATTTTTAGTTTTTAGGTTTTCCCTTTTCTTTAAGTTTCTTTTCTCTTTTAAACATTTCTTAGTTTTCTATTTTAATTTATCTATTGTATTTTTACTATGTATCTCTTTGTGTAATGTTTAAATGTTTGTCCTAGGCATTAAAATATTCATATTTAGGGACGCCTGGGCGGTTCAGTGGTTGAGCATCTGTCTTCGGCTCAGGGCATGATCCCAGAGTCCCAGGATTGAGTCTTACATTGGGTTCCCCTGGGAAGCCTGCTTTTCCCTCTGCCTATGTCTCTGCCTCTCTCTCTCTCTCTCTCTCTGTCTCTCATGAATAAATAAAATCTTTAAAAAATAAAATATACATATTTAACTTTTCATAGTCTATATAGAATGAGTATCACTTCAAGTGATATATTAACACCACATACATTCTCTTACCCGTGCTTCCTCACTCAGGTTGGGTTTTTATATTTTTTACATCAACATACACTGAAAATTCCACTAAACAATGATAACTTTTATTTTTAACCAAAATATATCTTAAAGAACTTAAAAGATGAAAAGGAGACTATTATATTTACCCAAATATTTATCATTTGTGTTGTTTCCCTTCATTTTTGTTGTTTCTGTTTGCCTTCTGGTGTCATTTACCATCAGAAGGAATTCCTTTAGTAATAGAACTGGTGATACTAAAGTCTCTTAGTTTCCCTTCACATGAGAATGTCTTTATTTCATCTTCAATCCCTAAGGGAATTTTTATGAAATACAGAATTATGGGTTGGTAGTTCTTTTAAAATGTTCTTCAAAAATGTTCCATTTCTTTCTGGAAAAATCTGTGGCTATTTAAATCATGTTCCCCATGGGCAGCCTGGTGGCTCAGCGGTTTAGCGCCGCCTTCAGCCCAGGGCCTGATCCTGGAAGACCCGGGATCTAGTCGCATGTTGGGCTTCCTGCATGAAGCCTGCTTCTCCCTCTGCCTGTGTCTCTGCTTCTCTCTCTCTGTCTCTCATGAATAAATAAATAAAATCTTTAAAAAAAACTAAATAAATCATGTTCCCCTATAAGTACTGTGTAGTTTTTCTCTGGCTACCTAAAGAAGGTTTTTTTTTTTAGTTTTCAGCAGTTTGATAATGATGTGTCTAGGCATGGATTTCTTTGGTTTATCTCATTTGGAGTATCCTAGACTTCTTCAGTCTGTAGGTTTATGTCTTTCTCAAAATTTTTTCTTTCGTTTTCAGCAGTTTGATAATGATGTGTCTAGGCATGGATTTCTTTGGTTTATCTCATTTGGAGTATCCTAGACTTCTTCAGTCTGTAGGTTTATGTCTTTCTCAAAATTTTTTCTTTCGTTTTCAGCAGTTTGATAATGATGTGTCTAGGCATGGATTTCTTTGGTTTATCTCATTTGGAGTATCCTAGACTTCTTTAGTCTGTAGGTTTATGTCTTTCTCAAAATGTTTTCTTTCGTTTTCAGCAGTTTGATAATGATGTGTCTAGGCATGAATTTCCTTGGTTTATCTCATTTGGAGTATCCTAGACTTCTTCAGTCTGTAGGTTTATGTCTTTCTCAAAATTTGGCAAGTTTTCATCCCTTGTTTCTTCAGACATTTTCTGTACACATCTTTTCTTTCTAGGACTCCTATGAAAAGATAGACATTTTGATGTTGTTCCACAAGGTTAATGAAGCTCTGGTCTTTTTTATTTTTAATATTTTTTCTCCATACTGTCCAGATTCTATAATTCCTATTAGTCTATATTGAAATTTGCTGACTCCTCTGTCATCTCCATTCTGCTAATGAGCCTATCCTGTGAGATTTTTATTTCAGTTACAGCACTTTTCCATTTTGAAGTCTCCTTTCAGCTTTTCTTTATATCTTACATTTTTCTGAGAGTTTTTATCTTTTCATTTTAAGAATGCTTCTTGCCCTTACATGTTGAGGTATTTTATAATAGCTGTTTTAAGTTCTGTGTCATCTAAGCATTGGCTTCTGTTGACTGTCTTTTCCCACACAAACTGAGATTCCTCCCAATTCTTCATAATGGGAGCAATTTTCAACTGTATCCTGGATATTTGATGATTGTGTTACAAGACTCTAGGACTCTAGATTGTGACCAAATTCTATGGAGAACGTTGATCTTTCTTCTTTCTTTCTTTCTTTCTTTCTTTCTTTCTTTCTTTCTTTCTTTCTTTCTTCTTCTTTCTTTCTTTCTTCTTTCTTTCTCTCTCTCTCTCTCTCTCCCTCCCTCCTTCTTTTTTTTCTGTCTTTCTAACAGAGTCTGCCAGGTTCAATTGAGGTCACAAATTCCAACCAGTCTTCTGTGGGTTGTAGTTCTAGTGTAAATTCTGTTTTCCATTACTTCAGATCTGTCCCTGTGCACATTATCAGGTGGCCAGTCTGAAACCTGGGCAGTGATCTTATTTGTAGTCCAGTTCTCAAAAACAATGGTATACTATTTAGATTCAGGTCTATTATTCGGTCTATTATTGTGAATCTCAGGGCTGAGCACAGAACTTCATTAACAACTTCATGAGGTTGGTTTCTCTAGCTCTTCCCACTCTCTGGTACTTTCCAGTTCCTACAGGCTCAACTTTTTGGTCCTCTGGCTAGAAATCTGGGGCTTTACTTAGCCTGCTCTTCTATGCATTTCTCATAACTATATCTGCACCCAGGGACAAACGGTGGGAGGACACAGAGGGAAAAAAAGCATTGGGGGTTTGCCTCACACTCTTGGGACCACAGTTCCTCTGATTAGAAAGAAGACTCTCCTCCCTTGGTTTTAGGCTTCTGCAAGTTCTCATACCCTTGATTCCACAGGATTGCTTGGGGGACTGAGTTGCAAGAGAATGGAGAAAAGAAAAAACAAAACTATATAGGGGATTTCTCCACTCTTCTAAATATTAGGAGACCTCCTTTCTGCTCCCTGTAGGGCTTCTCCTGGGGCTCTCTCTGCAAATACCAGTGCCTACTTCTGAGTTTTGGGCTATGCTAAATCGAGGATGGATGGTTCTGGAAAGGGAAAATGATACCTTACCACTACTAGTTCAGGGCTACTTCTGATTCTGTCTTCACCATTCTACCAACTCCTATAGCAGCATTTGCTTGGAGACAGACTGGAATGTGTTTATTCCATCTTGCCCTGAACCAGAACACAATGTGTTTTATTTTATAAATTTAAAAATGATTCTAAGATACAATTCACAGGCCTATTAGTTTCCAAAGACATCCATGGCAGAGAAAGGACCTTTAGCCCAAAAGGTGGGATAGACCTATCAACAGTCACATGCAAATCAACACATACATGCTCGGGAGGAGCAGCTAGGATCTTTGGAAGTGCTTAGAGAACACCTAGGCTAGTTTGAGATCAGGGAAGGCTTCCCAGTGGGCAAGAGAGGAAGAGTGTTCTCTGCAGATGGAAAGTCATGCTCATGAGCCAGAAAAGAACCACAGTGTGGAAAGTGTGGGTCACAACAAGTGATTCAGAGTGGCCAAGACATGAACTTCTCTTGGCTCTTGAGACCATACACAGAAGATATCATATTGTTTTATTAGATAGCATTGGTGGACTATGAAATTCAATGAAATCCTAAATCCACTGGAAACTATCATCCTGATGATATCCATTGTAGAATCCAATTCCAGATCTCGATCTCAGTTCTATACATAGACTCTGTATGTAGGCATTTAACATTTGAATAAGGAGCCCATTCATTTTGTATGCTTGGCAACAAACTCTGTTGTGGATACATATACCATTGGATAGCTATTTTAAATTGCTATTTCAGAGATCAAAAATTCAATGAGAAGACTGAGAGAAAATATAAAAATGAAGAATGCAAAAGAATAAAATAGCCAAAGGAAAAAATTTTAATTCTAGCTTTTCATTATTATAAACTAGAAAAACCACAAATAACTGACATAATCAGCATAATGCATTTCTCTGTGCTTTTTGAAAAATTCAAATTTGTCAGAGCTTGGGGCAGAGCATGGAAATAAGTATGATGAAACAGAGAAAGTGTGCTAAGAAATAAAAAAGAACTTAATCCCCAAGGCAGGTAAATCCAGTATGCAATAACACAGATTCAAATCCCCACAGACAAACACACATAGGCCTGCTGCAAGAAATCCAGTGGCTCTGCCACAGAGACTGTGGATTGAAGTTGCCCTAAGGCACTGAACTTATTTCCTTACCATGCAATAGAAGGATATTTGGGGAGGGGGAGAGAAAAAAAGGAAGGGCCATATATTCATAAAACTATAGAGTTACTTACACAAAATATTACTGGCTAAGGATAATAAAAGACAATAATGAGATAGTTACTTAATTTATCTTTTCTTTTTTAAGATTTTATTTATGTATTCATGAGAGACACAGAGAGAGGCAGAGATATAGGTAGAGGGAGAAGCAAGCTCCCTGCAGGGAGCCTGATGTGGGACTTGCTCCCAGGACCCTGAGATCATGACCTGAGCCAAAGGCAGATGCTTAACCGACTGAGCCACCCAGGTGGCTTAATTTATCTTAAAAGAGCATATGGTACCATCCCATGCAACACAACTTGCTTGATCAAAATGATTATAGAACTGGGGGACTTTCATTCAGGCCCTCAACTAACCAACTTTTAATTATGTTAGTTGAGCATCTACTATCAACAAAGCCTGCACCAAGCTATACTGGTGTGTTAGGACTAAACTGTGTTCCTCAAATTCACATGTTGATCCCTTAATCTTCAGTACCTCAGAATGTGACTATATTTGAAGATAGGACCTTTAAAAAGTTAAAGGTTAAGTGAGGTCATTAGAGAGGCCCTAATCTAATCTGATGGATGTCCTTAGAAGAGGAGAAAATTTGGACACACAAAGAGACATGAGGAATGTGCACACACTAAAGAAAGGCCATGTGAGGACACAGCAAAAAGTGACCACCTGCAATCCAAGGAGAGAGGCCTTAAAAGAAACCAAACCTGATGACACTCTGATCTTGGACTTTCAGCTTCCAGAACTGAGACATGAATTTCTGTTGTTTACGCTTCCCAGTCTGTGACAAGAGCCTGAGCTGAGGCGGGAAGGTAAATGGAGCTCACAGGCTCATGAGGAAGCTGACCCAAGGACAAAGAGTAACAATACTGAAGACCCATGTCAGGTGGTGAGAATAAGTGTGTGGGTCTGTAAATAGGGTACAAGGTGGGGAAAACAGAAGTGATTCCAGAAAATACTCAGGTCAAAGAATAAACTCAACTTCAAAAACCATCAGTACTGGGACCCCTCGGTGGCTCAGCAGTTGAGTGTCTGCCTTTGGCTCAGGGTATGATCCCAGTTTGGGGATCGAGTCCCATATCAAGCTCCCTGTGAGAGGCCTGCTTCTCCCTCTGCCTATGTCTCTGCCTCTCTCTGTGTCTCTCATGAATAAATAAAAACAATCTAAAAATAATAAAAAAAATACCAAAAACCATCAGTACTGTTACTTCCTCTAGAAGCTGGATTCATCCTAGCATCTGTCAGACTGAAATGCCATCTGGGGTCAGCCTGGGAGTTCGAAGTTGCCCTCTTAATGAGGTTGTCTCCCCATCAAGAGGTTTGGGATCCTGCTGCTTTCCAGGTATAAACCATCCCCAAGCAACTAGCATAAAGAGGGCAGCATGCTAACAGTGTCCACACATCCTTCCATCCTAAGCTTTCTCATAATGGTGCACAAGTTTATCTCAATGAGCAATGATCTGACTGATCTCACAGCATAGCTCAAAAACTCAATGAAATGAAAATCATAAATAAAACAAAAGAGATGGGGAGTACAGATTCAAGAATCCTGCATACCGGGAGAATATTGGCTATTGAATATTAGGAGTTTGAGAAAAATAACATGGAGACATGAACTTAAAAAATAAGTTAGAATACTGCTTACCTGAATATAAGTAAACTCAACTACCAAGTAAGATTAATAAAAGCAATTTCAAAAGAAAAAAAAAGAATCACCCCTGGACCTAATCTGGTGAATTCTCAAATGTCAGCTACCAGAGAATATAAACAAATTATTTACATCGGGAAGAGAATTTGAATGGCACCAGATTTCTCACTGGGAACATCTGGAACATTGAGGAGTGGAGCCAGGCTTAAGGTTTTTGAGAGGTAAGGCTCTTATCCAGGATCCCTCTGTCTGGCCAATATCATGTGTAAAAAATGAAAAAGAGGGGTGCCTGGGTGGCTCGGTTGGTTAAGTATCTGCCTTTGGCTCAGGTCATGATCCCAGGATCCTGAGATGGAGCCTGAATTGGTTTCCTCCTCAGCAGGGAGTCTGCTTCTCCCTCTGCTTTTCCCCCTGCTCATGCTCTCTCCCTCTCTTTCTCTCTCTCTCATAAGCAAATAAAATCTCTAAACAAAATGAAAAAGAAAAAAGAAGACCAAAGACATTAGACATCTCAATAAGACTCAATTAAATTCCTCCACTGAATGACACATAATCTGAAACAGTTTTAAAGAACTATTTGTTATATGCTATTTATGAAAAACAATAGCCAAGTGAAATTACAAAGAAAGCTTGGAAAGAAAAAGATGGGAAACTATATCAGGCAAGAGTAAACAAAATGAGAGTGGAGGCAATATGAAGATCAAAGTGGAATTTAAGACTAAGAGCTTTATTTTTTTATAAAAAAAAAAAAAGACTAAGAGCTTTATTTTTTTAAGTTTATTTATTTATTTATTTATTTATTTATTTATTTATTTATTTATTTGAGAGAGAGAGAGTACTAGGGGAAAGGAGGCAAAGGGAGAGGGAGAAGCAGGCTCCCCACTGAGCAAGGAGATCTACAAGGGGCTCAATCCCAAGACCCCAGGATCATGACCTGAGCTGAAGGCAGATGCCCAATCGACTGAGCCACCCGGGCATCTAGACCAGTCTAAACCACCCTAAGACCAGTCACTTTAAACAGGACCAAGGAGATTAGGAGAGGGCTCCATCCTAACCACCCCTCAACCCCAAGGCCCTGCCTCCTCACATCACCAGCTTAGGAATGAGGGCTTCAACATCTGCATTTGGACAGACATAAACAGCAAAAATGTAGACATCCTGGTCAATGTGGAAGACTGAGATGATGAGGAAAGATGTCCTGCTCCAAATGAATGGAAATATTGAATAAAATACAACAACAGAATTTTGTTACACAGCTGAGCTCAAAAACAAACATCAGAAAAAAACAGGTGGCACAAAGCACTCAGCTACTGCTAAAGTATCAATAACAGTGCAAAAAGCCTGGGGCGCCTGGGTGGCTCAGTCAGTTAAGTGCCTACCTTCTGCTCAAGTCATGATCCTGGAGCCCCGGGATTGAGCTTTGCATCAAGCTCCCTGCTGAGTGGGAAATCTGCTTCTCCCTCTCCCTCTGCCTGCCACTCTTCCTGCTTGTGGTCTTTGTCTAATAAATAAATAAAATCTAAACAAAAACAAACAAAGAAAAAACCAAAAAACAAAAAGTGCAAAGTCTGGCAGAGTCCAACAGGAAAAACTCCTTCAAATAGCTCAGGGACATCGGGGCTAGGACAGTCCGTACTGGCAAAGAAGCTCTAGCTGCTGTGCTGGGAGAGGCTGGGAGCTGAAAGGGGCCACCAGTACAAAACCAGGACCTGCCCGGAGCAACTTGGCTCCTGAAGCCAAACTAGAACAACTCTACCCCTGGGCCCAGGAAGCTTGCTTCCAAACCAGACCAAGCCATGGATGGGAAAAGAATAACCCAGGAGTAATTGGAATGACTGAATTAACATATTACAAAGTTTCCTCTTACCCATGAATTCAGAACTGCCCCCACATTTATTATTGGGGTACAGGTACAAAACTATGCAATCTTTTATCTGATTACCAACTAGAACTGTACTATTAAGAACTATAGTCAACTGCATTGTGTCCGTGCAGGCTGCTTCTTCATCTGAAAAAATATTTGCTGGGATACACCAAACCACACTGCAGCTGGTTCTTTCCACCATTATGACTCTGCCAGCCTGAGGTCAAGGGCATCCCACATTTCAGAAACTGTATGAGGCCCAGGCTTGGGACACAGAACAACTAAGACATTTCAGAAAGTATTGCATGTCTTTGAACCTCAGTTTCTTTGTCTGAAAATGGGAATGATCATAACTATTTTTGAAGGTTATCATAAGAATCAAATGAGATATGTAGAATAGTACCTATTAATAAACAAATGAGCATTATTATTATTGTTACGTGTTTAGATATAAATCCCTCCTCGATCAGAAGTAAAGAATTGCCCCAATGATTTATTTCTATTTTTGGTTTAAATATCTTGCTAGAATTCTTCTTTACAGCCAAATAATATTCCGCCGTATGTTATTTATCCATTCATCAGATGATAGACATTTGGGTTGTTTCTACGTTTTGACTATTATGAATAATACTACTATGGACATTTGTGCACAAGTTTTGTGTGGACGAGTGTTTTTCAATTTTCCTCGGTATACACATATATAAAAGTGGGATGCTGGATCATATGGTAATTCTATGTCTAACTTTTTGAGGAACTGCCAGACTGTTTTCCAAAACAGATGCACCATTTTACATTCCCACCAGCAGTATATGAAGGTTCTGATTTCTCCGTATCAGTAGTATGTTTTTAAAGCAACCAAGGAGCCACTGAAAATTGGGACATTCAGCATCCCCACCTCTTTCTTGGAGGGCATCACAAGTTGGTAAAAATCTGCTTCCCTTTCATTTGTAAAAATAGAGATAGAACGATAGGGGTTTGATCAGTCTTTCTCCTAATTTGTGGAGATTTCTGGCATGGCAAACACCTTCCCCTCTGATTTCATCTTTTTATCCTAGAAATGAAAATGGCAGAGACAGAAACTTCTCATTAAAGTACCTATTTGGTCCAACATGATAGGGAACATACAAAACATGGTAAATAATGGTAAGAAATGTGGATTCAAACCTAAGACTTTAGAACATGTGAAAAGGCTCCACATACAATACAACCATATCTTTCACAAGCCTATTTGAGGATCAAAGGAACTCCCTTGGTTCCAAAGAGAGAGATTCTCCTTGTCCTTCTTCCAGGCCTAAGAAAGCAAAGACCAGAGTGATGAAGAAATAAGCTGAGGAGCCAAGGTAGCTGTAACCAAAGGCCGTCCCAAATTACCTAGAGTTCAGTGATTTTTCAAACGGTTTTAATAGAAAGAAGAACGAAATAAATAGCATGCTCAAACTTCTCATCAGAAGCCCAAACCATCCTGCTCTGCAGCAAACTGCATTCTTGGAGAGCATCATCAACCACGGCTGAAATGGACTTTGGATATGATGCATGAGGCTGGCCATATTTTGAATCTTATGTCCACATACGTTGAATAGAAAGGTTCAATTGGAGAGTTCTTTCAAGTGTAAAATGTAATTTTGTTGGTCATAGCCCAAAAAATCATCATGGTACAGAATGACTAATAGGATGCTACATCCTTTTTTTCCACAATCAACTACAAGAGGGAAAAAAAAAAAAACCCCAGTGGAATATTCTTTTATGCGTTGCTTCCCCTATGCAATTCAAAGCACAAAGCAGTAGAGTAATAAAATTAAATATGCTATGATGGAAAAAAACAATTCCACCGTAAATAAGCTTTATTACTCCATCTGAGAAAGAAAACAGGGAGCCGGATTGTGTGTGACTCTTCCCCTTCAAAACCAAACCATAATCAAAAGCAAACAGGTTCAAAAACACAACAGAGATAACACTGGAATTTGCAGCTGTGATAGAGATCCGTGCTGTGAAACAGCTCCGCACAATGAAGGTGCAGAAGTGTGGTGTTTGGTTGTATTTGGGAGATGCCTGTGAATGGGGGGCCTAAACACTCCCAGGTTGGGACCAACAGCATGAGGTGCCATTTGAGCCTTGAACAGGAGC
Source organism: Canis lupus baileyi (assembly GCF_048164855.1). Taxonomy (NCBI): domain Eukaryota; kingdom Metazoa; phylum Chordata; class Mammalia; order Carnivora; family Canidae; genus Canis; species Canis lupus. Next base: position 32,766,502 of record NC_132867.1, on the reverse strand, counting down.
AGAACAACAGCCCCTGAGTAGGAGGTAGGGAATGATTTTAAGAATCTGCAGACTGCCATCCAGAGTGAAATATAGCCCTGCAGGTCCAAAGGCTCCTGGGGCTGTGTGTCACTTTCTACGGCTTGGGGAGATGTCTTAATCTTTCTCTATCTGTGGAGCCTCTTGAGACAGAGGAGGCTATTAGAAAGGCCTCAAATGTGATCTCAACCCCATATAGGTTGGCATCTGAGATTTATCTTTGTCTCTGCATCTTAGGGCAAGACAGGCATGAACCTCAAGTAGATCCTCGGCCCATGTGTCACCCAAATAATTTTTATGATGATTTGTCCTCTTATGGCCAACTTCTCCATTTGTGCCTCTTATACCCAGAATGGTCTAAAACGTTAGCTCCTGGTCACCAGGCATCACTGGGCAGGTAGCACTGCTGCCACCACCAGAGTCTGTCACCATGAGGGAGGGGTTCCACATTCCCACAGGTGACTCCCTTGGCTCCCAGCCACTCTCTGCCTTAACTCTTGTACTCCGGTGAGTTTCAGCCACCTTCTCCCATGATGGTGGCAGGGCCTGGACTTCCCCTGAATCTCTCTGCCTCTGAAATCTCGCTCTCCAATGTGACACGTGCACGCATCAGAATCCTAAGCATTCTAGCACTCAGAATCCCTCCCTTTCCATTCTGGCGGCACTGGCTTCACTCACAGATCTCAGCAAAAACAAAAACAAAAACAAAAAAACCCACGCAAAGCAAAAAGAAACCAACACTTCTTTTAAGGTTAGAAAAAATCCAATTACCTCTTGCTCATCAAGGGGCTGGCTAATTATGGATTACAGGGGAATTAATGAGTCTTTCTCTTTCAAAGAATGATCATATATAAACATCTATACAGAAGAGAATCCATGTCATGCTTTTTAAAGCAATTGTTCTAATGCTTTAACCTCATCTCCTTCCTGTCAAAGTACAACTTTCAAAAAGTTAAACTCATGACTCTCATACAAATATAAAATGAACATGTGTCCAAAATGTATTTGACTCATTAATGAGCAAACCAATACGACAGGAAAGATGGTTCAAAGAGCATTTGCAGAATCTATGACCTTTAAACACAACACAGAATGTTAAAATCACTGCTCAGTTAGGTATAAAACTGGTTAATGCCCTACATGGGAATTAAATCATAACCTTTGTGGTTATTTTTTCTAAGGGACAGAAATCGACAGGTTAACATGTAACTCTACTGTGTCTGAGCTTATCAACCAGTAAATAGTTAAGTCAAACAGGAATATCTTCCCCTCAAGAATCAAATAATCCTTGGGTGAGCCTGTCAAACAGTGCCTTGGTATGACCTTGAGAGGACATGCCCCTTTGGCTTCTATCTAAGTTTTGGATAATTTTTCTGAACAATCTCTTAAGAGAGAAAATTCTAAACTAGTTATCTCAAAATCTCCACACCTATTCCCTCCTAAACTTAAGAAAGAAAAAAAGAAAACCATAAGGACATCACTCACACTCCATTGGGCTCTTGATGACCAAAGAATGATTGTCACCTGGTAGAATTTCAGACAGCATGACTCAGCGGTAGGAATGGTATTTTGGCAGCCCGCCCTCCCATCACACAGATGGCCACCAGCTCTCCCAAGACCAGTCCTGGCCAACAACACAGACACTTCGAGTTCCAGGATAGCTCATTCAGGAATGGATTAGGTGAGTTTATACCTTCATCGAGACATCACAGAATTGGAACTTCAAGGAACCTTCTGGAAAGTCTCCCTGGATCTTCTAGGACAGATGGTGTTTCTTCTATTCAGTCCTCCCAGGGCTGAGCAAGCCCACTACCGGTCCATGCCAAGCTATCATCAGCCTCCCTGGCGAGGATCTTTTCTTCAAGCTCTCTTCATCAATCTAAGGCCATTTCTTCTTCTAGCCTCTGTGAAAATGGCTTGCAATTGGTCAGTGTTTTCATCTAGAACCTCTTAAGACAATTTTTAAACCTTCATTTCTTTTAGGCTAAATAACCCAAATTGCTATCATTTTCTTAATTCTATTATTAGTTGTGCTTCGTTGAGCCCTCTTGGGCCTCTCCTAAAACCAGGCACAACAAAGCCCCTGGGGGGATGATGACTTCACAAACCAAGTTTGCTGTCTTCTGCACCATATGAGCTTTCTCTCTAAACAAAAGCCTGGCCTCGCTCACCTGTCTGCTGTGAAGACCCATTAGGTTGTTTCTCCTATTGTTTTCTTGCTCAGCCCTCCCTCCCTTCTTTCCTCTCTTCCTCCCCTCTTCCTTCCTCTCTCTTTCTTTCTTTCCTTCTTTCCCTCTTCCCTTCCTCTTGCTCCCTCCCTCATTCTTTTCTTCCTTCTTTTTCTTCTTTTCTTTTTTCCCCTTCTTTTCAGTATAATGCTTCAGTTTTTATGCTTCTTTTTTTAACTGAAGTACTATTAACATACGGTGCTACTTCAGTCTCTACTCATAAGGTGCTACTCAGTCTCTCTTCATTGTTTTTGGAAATATTTCTACTATGTTCCTCAGCACATGGTCATTGTTTTTAAAAAGTTAGCAATTATAGTTAACAAAAAGAAGAAAATAAAAGTTACCCATCATCACACTTCTCAGAGACAACATCTGCTCATATGTTGATGCTTTGCATTTCAGGGTTTTTTCCTTGATATATGTATTTTTAAGAAGCAATCAGACTGCATTGTACTGCTCTTCAGCTCTAGGATCAGGGTCCCACACTGCCATCTGCTTAAAGCCGCCTCACTCTCGGGCTGCTGGGTCACTGCATTAGGCTGTCACCATTGCTATAACCCAATTCAATGTAAAGCAGCTCCTGGTCTCAGAAGCAGTCCCAGCAGCCACTCAGATCAGTTTAGGAGGCAAAATAAAATGAATCCACCAACAGTGATTCATTCAACCAGAGAGAAAGCCATAGGTGGGAGAACACGCTGGCCAGTCCTTGGGAGATGCTCAGAAGGAAGGCTAAGCGAGATATTTATTCAAACCAAAACTTCTTCTTTGTTCCGTCTTTGGAGTCTACCCAGGTTTATACCAGCGATCTTCTCCAGGGTGCTCTGGGGCCCCACAGCAGGTTTACCAGCTACCCCCATAAGAGCATCGGCGCATCACTGCAGCTAAAGCAGTGGTTGTCGTCCTAAGAGAGTTTGCTTAGTGTCTACCCAGTCCCTTGCGATGACCCTCATAATAGGTGGTTTTCTTCCAAATTGGCGTCAACCTAATGATGTTTCTGTGTTCAAGATTACGCCAACATCCAATCACTGACTTTCTAGTATATTTCATGAACTCCCATTGATACTACCAATGAACCCATCTGTATTTTTTACTGTTTTGTAGAGCTAGTTCTCTTTTCTTTTGAGGCAAATTCTGTTTTATTTCCATAGTAAGCTTATGTACCTAAAATGCCATCAGGCATTGTTGAAATTTCATCTTACTCTCATTGATGTGTCATAAATATTTTCTCATGCTATTTATCATAGGTTGATTTTTACCAGTGGCAGAGTAAATCCATACACAATTTATTTCAATAAACTCCTATGATAGCACATTTTGGTGATTTTCAACTTTTTGGTATCATTAGAGATTAATTTGGTGAACCTCCTGGTACCTTAGCTCTATGTGTCATCATGATTCAGGCTAAATACCCACAAGTATAACTTAGACCATAGGGCATGCATGCATGTTTTTTTGTTTTTTTTTTACTTTTGCTACCTACTGCCAATTTGGCCTTGGTAATTTATGTTTTACATCTACAGGTATTTTGCTGTACTTTTCCTTACTAATCTTTATCTATTTTTTGACTAGATAATCCATTCTCCACCTAGGATGTATGAAAGGGCTGTTGGAGCTGGCTCTCTTAAAACAAGAGATTTCATAGCCCAGGATGCTTTAATTTTAGATATACCATTCCATCTTGGAAAATTCCTCTTCATTCATCGCGCTGCAATGTGTCAAGCACCATTCTAGGCAAAATAAGTGCAGTGGTGAAAAATACAGCAGGCGGTAGAGGGCACTGCCAGAACCAAAGTATGGGAGCCAAAGTGGGGGAATGGGCTAGGGTGGGAGACAAGATGAGAGGTAATGAGGTGACCAGATCAAGTTAGAGTTAGACTTCATAGGCCATTAGGACTTCGGCTTTTACTCTGGGTGAAACAGGAGCCATCACAGAATTTAAGCAGAGAACTGATGTGCTCAAGCTGCTGAGATGAAGTCAGACCAGTGGGTGCCAAGAGCAAAACAGTGAGCCCCATGAGGATATGGAGTGAGTTGAACAGTATCCCCTAAGATGCACATTCCCCAAGAATCTCAGAATGTGACCTTATTTGGAAATAGAGTCTTTTCAGATGTAATTAGTTAAGGATCATGAGGTGAAATTATCCTGGACTTATGGTGGGCTCTAGATCAAAATCTGATAGCCCAAAAAGAGTAGACACAGAAAGACACAGGAAGAAGCCATGTGAAGACAGAGGCAGAGACTGGAATGATGTGGCCACAAGCAAAGAAAATGTCAGAAGTCACTCAAAGCTGGAAGAAACAAGGATCTTGTTCAAGAGCCTTGGGAAGGAAAGTAGACCCAGAGACACCTTGATTTCATACTTCTGGTCTCCAAAACTAGGAGAAAAAAAATTTTTAAGTCCCCTGGCTCATAGTACTTTGTTATGACAGCCCCAGGAAACTAACCCAGGAGGTCTTTTTTAAAAAAAAAATTTTTTTTTAGATTTATTTATTTATTCATGAGAGACACAGAGAGAGGCAGAGACACAGGCAGAGGGAGAAGCAGGCGCCCTGCAGGGAGCCTGATGCGAGACTCGATCCCAGGATCCTGGGATCACACCCTGAGCCAAAGGCAGACCACTGAGCCATCCAGGCATCCCTAACCCAGGAGGTTCTTGTTGTGGTCTAGATGATGCGGTTTGACCCCTGGTGGTGACAGTACAGGAGATGAGAATCTGTTAGATTTCAGGTATGGTCTGAAGGTGAGAAAACAGGATCGCTGAGGGGACAGGAAAGGAGATATGAAGGGAAGTGAAGAATCCAGGATGATTCTAGGATTTGGGACTTGAGCCAGTGGAAGGTGAGAAAGACTCAGAAGATTGGGCTTGAGGGGGTAAGGGGTAGGGAAGTAGGAGCTCAGTGTTGATGCATGAAGCCTGAGGTGCCTATCAGGCTTTCAGGGAAGATGGAGTGTAGACACTGGAAATTACTAGTATGGTGTCAAGGACAGAAATCCATGCTGGAGACAAAAACTAGGAGTATGTATATGCAAAACCAGAGCAGTAGATGTGAGAGTAGAGGTGGAGCCTAGAGCACCCCAACACTAAGAGTCAGGGAAATGAGAAGGAACCAGCCCAGGGGCCCACAGAGGAAGAGCAGAACCATGATGCCCTAGAAACTCAGTGAAGGTGCCATTCCCAGCAACTGTGGCTGGGCTGACAGGAGTGAAATGAGAGCCAAGCGGCCAGTGGGCTTGGATACCTTGACCTGATTGATGTGAGCCTGATAAGAGTGAGTCCAAAGAGGCATGGAGAATGCACCTCAATACAAAAAGTTCTTTTGTTTCATTCACCACTGTGTTCACTAAAGAGTCAGAAGAGAAGAAGTGATGAGCACACGTAACTTTTGAGAAGGTTTCTCAAGAGTAGGTTTTCTCAGAAAGAACTCAGCCTGTTTTTTGCTGATGGGAATGACCAGAACACAGGGGAAATCTGGTGATGCAGGAGGAAGGGGGGCGGATTTGCTGGAGTGGGGCCCCCAGTAGGCATGAGGGGTCAGGCACCTAGGCACAGGGGAGACCTGACCCCTCTAGCATTGTGGGCAGTGCATCCAGGAGGGAAGGTGGGATGCAGTTATAGATAGAAGGAGGACAGCAGGTGTGGTTTGAGCATTTGTAGAACTTTTTCTGATTGCCTTAATTTTTTCAGCAAAATAGGGAGCACGATCAAAAGTTGAGAGTGAAATGGGAGCAAAAATGTACCAGAAGACTGAAGAGAAGGGAAGGAAAGATTTACCTGGGAAGGATGGGAGTCAACTGGGTAACAGAGTTACCTGTGCCAACAAGCACCAAGGCCCAAATGTGATCTCTTGAAGAGACCAATCGCAGAAAAGTATTCTTCTCCTGGCACAATACATGCAGAGCAATAACAATGGACCCCCTACTTACACCGTTCACAAAAATTAACTTGAAATGGATCAAAGACTTAAACAGAAAACCTGATACCATAAAATTCCTTGAAAAAAAATATAGGGAATTAACACAGATATTGGTTGTGACAATACATTTTTTACACATGATGCCCAAAGCACAAACAACAAAAGGAAAAAAAAATCAACAAATGGAACATCAAACTTAAAAGTTTCTGCACAGAAAACACAACAAGGGGCCTAAAAGAAAGAAAAGACAACCTACAAAATGGACAGAATTTTTGCAAACCGTATATCAGATAAGGGGTTAATATCTAAGGAACTCGGTCAACTCAACAAAACAGTTTGATTTGAAAAATGGGCAGAAGAACTAAATAGACATTTCTCCAAAGAGGACATGAAAATGGCCAACAGGTACATGAAAAGATGCTCAATATTGCTCATCAGCAGAGAAATGCAAATCAAAACCACAATAAACTTTCACCTTACACCTGTTAGAATGGTTATCATCAAGAAGACAAGAGACAACAGGTGTTGACAGTATATGGTGAAAAGGGCATCTTTATACACTGTTGATGGGAACTGGTCCAACCACTAGGGAAAACAACATGGAGGCTCCTCAAAAAAATACAACTAGATCAACCATATGATCCTGCAATTCCAAGAGCGATCCCAGTCTCAGTTGGGGCAATAAGAAGGACCTGTTTTAGAAGAGGCTGAGGAGATCAGAAATTTGGCTGATGACTGAGAGTCATCACAGTCATCAGCCAGGGCACAGGAAATAGGCTTCAGGATCAGAGAAGGAGATGGGTCAAAAGATGCAATAGACTGAACAAAATGGGAGATTGGGTTGCCAAGGGTGAGAGATGACCTGGAAATCCTCCCCTTCTCATGGGGACTCTCACAAACAAGAATAAAGGGCATCACTGTATTAGTCCCAAAGTTCTCAAAGGAGACAGCAGAGGCAGATTCTGTGTGTGTGCACAGGTGTGCTAGTGCAGGGGATGTGAAGTGGGGGGAAGTAAAAACAAGAGGTGGTGTTTCTAGAAGCACACAGAATCCAGGCATCTGTCTTCATTCCTGCCAGTGGCAGGGTGTGACCAGGGCGGTGGTCTTTGACTCTCATGATCTGTGTTTGTATAGAAAGCGTGCCTTTCTGTTTTCTTTAATTGAAATTCTTTAATTGAAAACAAAACAAAACAAAAAGACCTATCACAAAAATAAGCTCATGCCTGGGGTGCCTTGGTGGCTCAGTCAGTTGGGCATCTGCCTTCAGCTCAGGTCATGATCCGAGAGCCCTGGGATGGAGCCCCATGTCAGGCTCTCTGCTCAGTGGGGAGTCTGCTTCTCCCTCTCTCTCTCCCCCTCTCCCCTCCCTGCTCATGCTCTCAAATAAGTAAAATCTTTAAAAAAACAAAACAAAACAAAAAAGCTCATGCCTACTAATAATTGAGAAAATGTAAGTTTAAAAAAAGTAGCTTTTGACACTCTTTAGACTGGCAAAGCTTTGCTTTTTTTTTAAGATTTTATTTATTCATGAGAGACACAGAGAGAATGAGAGAGAGAGAGAGGCAGAGACACAGGCAGAGGGATAAGCAGGCTCCATGCAGGGAGCCCCACCTGGGACTTGATCCCGGGTCTCCAGGATCACGCCCTGGGCTGAAGGTGGCGCCTAACCACTGAGCCACCCGGGCTGCCCTGTTTTTTTGTTTTTGTTTTTGTTTTTTAATATAATACCATGTATCCAGAGGTGTTTGAAACAGGAATTCTCAAATCTTGTGTGGGGTGTATAAGTTGGTACTATGACTTTGAGAGAAATCTGGCAATAACTAGTAAAAGTGAAAATGAAAATACCCAATGAGCCAGCAATTTAATGTCTAGTGAAATACACATATGCCCCAGGAGTAATCTGCCAGGAAGCGTACTGCGGCATTGCTTGCTACACTGCAAACTTGGACTTGCCCATTAAGAGGCTAATGGCCAAAGTGTGATGTAGTCACACATGGCATCTATGGGACAATGGGGATCAATGAACTAGATCTACGCAACAGATATCAAAATGATAGTGTTTAATGAAAAAAAAAAAAAAAGGTGCTTAAGTGCTGAAGCCTCCATACCATGAATCCATTAAGTTCCGTACAAGTCCACAAGGCAGTCTTATAAATTGTAACCCCATATGTATGTAGTGGAACATATATATAAATGAGATAAATGATGCACACTGACTTTAGAATGATGGTCAGTCCTTGCAAGAATTGGTAAGAAGAGATACAAAAAAGGACCTCAACATTATCTAACATTTTATTTCTTTGAAAGAGCTTAAGTAGAGCAAAAATGCAGTATTAGCTGAATCTTATTGGTAAGTACCTCAAGTCTGTTCTAGGATCTTCTGTACTTTTATGTATGTTTGCATTTTTAAAAAAGGAGACTGTTTCTAGTTTAGCAACCCACCTGCAAGTTTTAAGAAAGAAAGTGAAGTATGAATAGTGCTGTAAGGTGAGGACAATCATTGTTATGGCATCACATTTGACCAGAATAGAGATTTAACCCCAAAGCATTTCATTATGATTAGGAGGAACGAGGGATTAATGAGTAGAGATTTTAATATTTGGCTGAACCATGTTAAATATCTTATGCCATATTATTATATTCAAATCTGGTACAAGATATATGGAAGAAGAATAAGCTTTTAAAGCATTGGTTGTAACCATTAACTATAAAGTCAGTGCCTTTAAAATTCCTTGTAATTTTGTCTTGTGACCAAACTTTTGCTCTTGCTTTAAAAGTGATTAAAATGTATTTGATTTGGAGAATGCTGTGAAAATCATTGAGCTATCACAGAGTCTTGCCAGGGGTGGCAGTGGGGGATTGCTATACTACTTATCGAATTACCCCTTTCCATGGCCCTAGCAAACCCTACAGTAATATGCCTGCTGGGATATAAATGGAGCACTGCATCGAGGCTCTTCTCTTATAGTCATGGCTCTTTTTGGCCACATCGCCAAACCCTTCTGCCAAGGTACTTTCTAAAAGAAGGGTTTGTGTAGACATGTAGTTCTCTAGTGGACGGGACTATGGAGAATGAAAGTATGTGTGGATGAAAAGGGGAGGCAGGATGGTGGAAGACAACCAGACAAGCAAAGTAAGAATGATGTTGGGAATAGAAATTGCCTTTATTGTAGATAAATGTCAGAGAATTACAGAAATATGTCAAAGGAGTTCTCAGCAGAAAAACAAAGCATGAGCCACAGAGTCACATAAGAGTCCATTCTTATTATTCAAGACAGTAGGTCATATAAAGGTGGGGTGCAAACAATCGTTTAGAGAATACTAACCCATTGCTCCTAGGAGATACACAGGGTTAGGTTCCTGTGAGCCTCTGCTCACCTTTATGCCAACCCATCAATACACAATCTTGCTTTATGTGTGTTTCTTTTTAAAGACACCTTATTTGGTGCATCTGGGTGGCTCAGTGGTTGGGCATCTGCCTTCAGCTCAGGTCGGGATCCAGGGATCCTGGGATCGAGTTCCACCTCGGGCTCCCTGCAGGGAGCCTGCTTCTCCCTCTGCCTATGTCTTTGCCTCTCTCTTTGTCTCTCTCTGTGTCTCTCATGAATAAATAAAATCTTTTAAAAATAAAATAAAAAATAAAGACAAATTTAATTTATATTGATTTAATTTATATTGATTCATTAACATGAAACAAGGCAAACAATACTGTAACCCCTGCCTCACTGAGTCTAATCTAACACACGTTTTCTTCGTAAAGTACATCACAGCCTTCTCATGCTTGGGAATACCAGATAGCACTATGGTTGGGCCATTTAAAACACAGAGGTCACCAACAAAAAGCACACAGAGGCAAACAACATGACACTAAAGAGATGGCAAAAAAGACACTTGTTCACAATAGAAGAGCTGAAACAAGGCTGAGTGTCACCTAGTACAACCCCAGCTGGGAAAGGACTCAACAAGAGACTCAAATTTTCACTTCCCCACCCGTGAATGACTGTGAAAATACTGTGAGTATTGACTCGGGGGCTTACAAATAAATTTTTGTGAGTAGGCAAATTCACAAGAATCTTTGAATAATGAGAAGTGACAGTTAACAGAGTCTGACATCTATCAAAAACAACAACAGGGGTGCCTGGGTGGCTCAGTTGGTTAAGCATCTTAAGCATCTGCCTTCAGCTTGGGTCATGATCTCGGGGTCCTGGGATCGAGCCCCATGTCTGGCTCCCTGCTCCTTGGGGAGTCTGCTTCTCCCTCTCCATCTCCCCTCCCGCTCAAGTGCACGTGTTCTCTTTCTCAAATAATTTTTTTTTTTTAAGCAATATCTAGTCCTCCACAAAGAGATACTTACATTTTGGGATTCGTTTGTACAAAGAATGTGACATCCAAGTCACTTAGCTCAACCCAAGCTTGAAACAATAGTCTCCCACTTACTAGGAATGGAGAGATGGAGTCCATTTTGCATATTCCTTACTTCTGGCATTGTCCACTGAACAATGCATCTTGTCTTTTCCACTCACAATGGAATCATCTCAGGCAGATCTTCTCTGGGAAATGGGATGAAATCACATTTCTTTCCCCAGAGGAGGCACAGCTTAGCTTGTTCAGGGGGGAAAAGGGTACAGATGCGACACACAGACACCAATTCTGTAGCACCAGTCACCACCTGCAGCACCCAAAAGGTGCTCAGCACTGTGGAGACTTCTCTAGCTTCAGGAATCTTTTGCTGATCGCCCTGCTGGGCTCGGGGGACCTGGGGGTGTGCAGGGTTATTTAGGCACTGCTGTTGTCACTATATTTAGGAGTTGATTATTGGGGTCGTGGTGCACCTCTCCAAAAAAAAAAAGACTCTGCCACCACCCAGTGACTTCTTGGCCACCATATCGTGTTTTCCTCCTGTGGAATAATAGAGTGCCTCGTGCCTGCGCTTGGTTTGAAGTCCATGTGCCTTAAGGCTGTGCTCTCAGAGTATGTTGGCCATTTGAGCCCAGCAAATCCTGTGCTGGCCCCTGGCACACCCTTTGCTGTCTTGTGTTCAGGCACAGTCTGTTTAAACAGCCCCACAAGAGCCCACGGGCAGGCCATGAAAACAACAGCTATGCTTATCAGAAGATGAAAAGAAGGGATCCCTGGGTGGCACAGCGGTTTGGCGCTCTGCCTTTGGCCCAGGGCGCGATCCTGGAGGCCCGAGATCGAATCCCACGTCGGGCTCCCGGTACATGGAGCCTGCTTCTCCCTCTGCCTGTGTCTCTGCCTCTCTCTCTCTCTCTCTCTCTCTCTCTGTGTGACTATCATAAATAAATAAAAATTTATTAAAAAAAAAAAAAGAAGATGAAAAGAAGTGTGCGAAGAATAAGCCTCTGAGAAATTATTTTAACCCTTCCCCATCTCCCCATGAATCACTGATGGAATATAATCCTTCAGCAAACCAGGGAATGAGCCCTGATCTAGGGCCTTGAAGACCAGCTGGTTCACTGGCCACATTTTCCATTCAAAGACTGAAGCCTGAGACCAAGGGAAGAAAAGAGAGTGTGCAAGACCCTGTGGCTGGAGCGTGGCAACACACGGCCATTAGGTAGGTCTCTGACTCCAAGTTCTATGCTTATAACACTACATTTTTTTCAAGACGACCAAGGATCCCACGTGCCTTGGAAAGCTACCACCACCATTACCACCATTCTGGCCTGCTCCCAGAGACAGAAGATAGGGCAGCTCTTGGCAGGTGACATTCCAGGTCAATCTCAGGTGTCATCATCTCTGTCCCTGAGCCCTCCCAGCAAAACGTGGCAACAGCCCAGACCACAAAAGGAATGATTTCTACTTTCAAAATGCTCCCACACGCAGCATTTCAGAGCACACCCAGTTCAGCTGGGGGCACTGGGCAAGCACACCGTCTGCCTGCTGGGGGGCATCTGAAAACCTCCCCTCAACCCCCTTTGTACCTCTCTGTGGTGAATTTGTATAATCCTTTCTTTCTTACAAACATGCAGACAGGGTCGAGGGTTGGTCAGTTAGGATGCACATTTTACAGCAAGTTAATATGCACAGTACTCGTTCTTGGCTCTTCAAAATGATCCTTTCAATTCAAGAAGCCCTTCACGAAATGTCTCATCACCAGCAGAGAGGGACTTGGACCCTCCCTGAACCCCCAATCTCTCGTACACGCCAAGCCCGCGCCACCACCAGACCGTACCTGCCTGACCCCAGGTGCTCCAGAAACATGCTGTGTGGTTTTGCCCTCTCCCACCTCCTACCACCTATGCTCCACACTCACTCCCATGCTTGTTTAAACACTCTCTCTGCTGGAAAACTGCCCCCACCCAGTTCCAAGCGCTGATGAAACCAGTTGTTTCCACAGCATTTAGTTTGAATCCTAATGATTATGTTTATCATAGCCTGTTTTCAGATAGCACAATATTTCCACCTCTCCTATCTATGAGGGCCTTGGGGTCAGGGTCACTGCCTATTCATCTTTGCATCCTGCCATGTGTGCACTTTATAAACATACCCCTGGAGTACGGAGAAAAAAAAAAGCTCTTCAGGAAAATACAGAGCAGAGGCAAAAACGTGCAGAAAGGAGGCCTGGTCTCCAGGGTACACGGACGTTTTTATTGTCGTTCGCATGACTTCTCTTTGAAGACCTGAGATTAAAAAACACACTACCCCCAGCTCCAAGAAGTCCCAGATCCATGCTCTCCCTTCTTACAATGATAAAGAAGCCTGGATCTGTGGTCCAGGTGTGGTGTAAGAAGGGTCCAGGGCAGTACATCGCTTGGAAGCTGCCCATCGGAGAATGGTCTATTCTTCAAGGACTGTAAGCACCCACCTGTGGCAGGATGCTGTGAGCCCAAAGTGGACTTTCATTCAAATCACCAATCCAATTAATTCCTCCCACTGTAGCCTTGGCCAAGTCACTTATTTTCTCTAGGCCCTGGGTGTCCCATCTGCAGAATGGGTATAATACTTGCCTCACGGAGTTGTAAGGAATGTAAAGTAATACGGGTTCTATCGAGCTCTTGCTGAAAGTCTCTCTGGTGTACTGGCAGGTACCCCCAGCTGCATCAGGGGAGACAATGACTCCACTGTAAGTAGGGAAGCACAGTTCATGCTTTCAATCCTCCTAACCCGTCAATCAAATATTTCACTTCAATCAACACGAATGTGTTTTTTTGGCAAAAACCTAAGCAGCTCACTTGTGCTTAACGGTCCTTCCTTACTGACATTCCACGGTACAGGGCTTAGTCATTTCCGATTTAGACACTTGCCAAATGCTTCCTTGACTTGTCAACGTCTCCAGGAAACGGCTTCCAAGACACACCTGAGACTAGCTTCTTGGAGCCCCAACCTCCATCTCACTCTCCATCTCCCTCCTGAGCCCACCCCATGTGAAAAACAAAGTGCTTCTGGAAGCTCATTCTTGTCCAAAGTGAACCACAAGTAGTCAAGGTAACAAATCCAAGGAAGATGCATCGTTTCAAGGGAACGTTCCAGAATCACTGCTTCACCTTGGAACCTGACCTCTTGTGCTTCTGTGGCTCAGTGCACCTCGGCAGACTCTGACCTTCCAGCTCTATCCCTGCGGGTCTTAACTTCCAGCTCTGACCAGATTCTTTGTCAGGACCCTCTCTTCCCCTCCACTCCCTGCTCTCCAGCTCAGGGTCTCAGGGAAGGCTCATCATCTCCAGGCTTCAGCTCACCAGCAGTTGCTCTGCAGCATGCCCACCTCACGCCGTCCCGAAAGCACCACCTTCTCCCCTACTAGCCCACATAGACGGGGGCTGCCTTTGTTGATGGCTCTCCCTCCAGCATCTTGCCCATAGAAAGCCACTGCAGGAGCAGACCAACACCAGCCTGGGTAGGAGGACCTGCCACTCTTGGCTCTGACAGCAAACACACAGCCTGGAAATGACCTACACGCATGCCCCACTCAAACACCCAGTATTCTGAAAGGGGACAGGGGTCCCTGAGTGGCTGAGGGTCCAGCTGTGAATCAGCAGCTCAGAGGGGAGAGACCGTGGCTTCCTTCTGGAGCTTCCAAGGAGGGCGAGTGGCATGCTGCATGGCTGCCCTACTTAGCCAGCCTCCTTCCTGACACTCTCTAAACTGTGCCACAGGATTCTGAACGCTAGCATGACCTGGAATGCTTAAGAATGTCAGTCGACTTCCCAAGGACTACCAAGCACAGGAAAAGAACGTGCCAGCACCACACTCAGGCCATGAGGACAACTGCTACTACTGGAGCGGTAATGAACCACCCGAGACATCCAGGTGTCTTGTTTAACCTGGGAGGACAAGGACAAGCTGGCTGTGACTGGAGGGAAGAGACCACGTGGTGTCAGGGTCTCCAGTTCAAGATCCCAGCTGTCATCTGGTAGTGGCGGGGTCAAAGTCCAATCACCCTGAGTCTGTTTTCTCATCCAAACACCAGGGGTGACGATGCTTTCCCATAAGGCTGCTCAAAGGACTAAAGGAGGTCCTGGAAAAAACGTGTGCAGCACAAAACATGGCACGCAGGGTGCACGGACGCAGCTTTAAGGAGAAGGAAAAACTTAGCCTAGGGAGCACCTGAGTGAAAGTGCACGCAAACCATTCGGGAGGAGTCTGCATTCTCTTGCCCTGGCCGAAAGCCCGTGCTTTCAGGAAATTCCTAATGAAGCAGGAAGTAGCATATTTTCCCAGATAACCTCCACTTTATCCCTTTTATTTCCAGTCTACAGTTTTAATGACCCTCTTTACTGAACTGCTCTTCAAAGAGACTTTTTTTAAAGAGTTTGACAGAGAGAGAGAGAGAGATAGAGAGAGAGAGAGAAAACAAGCAGGTTGGAGCAGCAGGCAGAGGGAGAGGGAGAACCAGGATCCCCATGAAGCAGGGAGCTCGATGCAGTACTTGATCCCAGGACCCCGGGGTCATAACCTGAGCTGAAGACAGATGCCTAACCGACTGAGCCAACCAGGTGCCCCAAGAGACTATTTTATAGTATTTCGCCTCTGGAGGAAGTGGAAGGTCCGTGTTATCTGGGGTCTGGAGAAAAAGAATGAAATCCAGGGCAGCCTGGATTGCTCAGTGGTTGAGTGTCTGCCTTCGACCCAGGGCATGATCCTGGAGACCCAGGACAGAGTCCCGCGTCGGGCTCCCTACATGGGGCCTGCTTCTCCCTCTGCCTGTGTCTCTGCCTCTCTGTTTCTTATGAATAAATAAAATCTTAAAAAAAAAAATGAAATCCTGCCATCTGCAACAACATGGATGGACCTAGAGGATATTAGGCTCTGTAACTCAAAGACAATCACTGTACGATTTCACTTCTGTGTGGAATCTAAAAAACAGAACAAATCAGAAACAGACTCATAAACACAGAGAACAAACCAGTGGTTGTCAGAGAGGAGGAGGGTGGGTGTGGGACGGGCAGCTGAAGGGGATGAAGAGTACAACCTTCCGGTTATAAAATCAGTCAGTCGTGGGGGTATAACGTACGGCACAGGGAACACAGTCACTAATACAGTAGTACCCGTGGATGGGGACAGTGAGTTATCCAGATCCGTCAGAGTGATCACATTGTGCATTTGTAACGTATAAAAATATCAACACACGATGCTGTATATTGGAAACTAACAGAACGTTGTGTGTCAGTTACATGTCAATTAAAAGCAAACAGAAGAATTCAGCAAAGTGACAAACCTGATCACCCAAGGCAGAGACGGGCAGCATGTCGGAGGGAGGAGGCCCAGGATTAGGGAGGATCCTGGCTCCTCCTGTTTCTCAGGGCACCTGTCTTGCACACCTGTGTCTCGGTCTCATCGTGATTTCAGAGGCAGAGGCCACATCTCTGGGGCCCTTCCTGCTTTAACACGATCCGATTGTATAAATTCGTATAACCAGACTCTACTTAGTAGCTGGTACTGGCCCCAACAACATACGCACAGAAACAGTCACTGGGTTGCTGAGACACCCGTGCAGAGCATCCCTTTGGGAAGGTTGCTCAATTTCTCCCGATTCACGAGCTCTGAAAATGAGGAGGAGGTGCCAGTAACTGTTCCAGGAAAAAGCTGCCTCCTTACTCGCCTCAGAAGCCATTTGGCTGCCAGAGACACAGGGTCCTCAGCCTGGGGCAGAGCCCCCAAGTGGACTTTTTAAATTTTTTAAATTTTTAATTTTTTTTGTTCTTAAAGATTTTATTTATTTATTCATAGAGACACAGAGAGAGAGAGAGAGAGAGAGAGCCAGAGACACAGGCAGAGGGAGAAGCAGGCTCCATGCAGAGAGCCCAACGCGGGACTCGATCCAGGGTCTCCAGGATCATGCCCCGGGCTGCAGGCGGCACTAAACTGCTGCGCCACCGGGGCTGCCCCAAGTGGACTTTTTTTAAAGGAAAAAAAAATTTAAGGCTGGTAGCACTTACTGATGCTAAGACTGCAGTGTAAACTAAAGCTCACAGAACAGATGATCTGGAACTGACCAGGAATGAAATTTCAGTTTCTAGATCAGTTCTCTGGCAGGCCGAGGGAATAAGAGTTGGAGGCAAACTGGAGCACACCAGCTGCTTTCTCTTCTATTAACTCCCGATGCTCTTCAAACTCGCCACAGTGCGATGCAGTCAGTTGAAACTACAGGATGCCAGAGGATGGTGGCTTCACTTCCCTGGAGCTTGGTGGAGCAGAGCAGACCCTGTCTCTGGCAAGGTACTACACCAAGGTTACCACATAAAGTACAGAACACCCAGGTAAATTTCAATTTCAAATAAACAACACATCGTTTTTGGCTATAAGTACATTCCACACAGTATTTGGAGCATACTTATGGGGAAAAAATGCTTCATTGTTTATCTGAAATTCCAATTTAACTGGGCACCTTGCATTTCTATTTGCTAAATATGGTACCTCAATTACACCCATTTCAAGCAAAGACTAGTTGGTTCTTAGTCTCAGAGTGTAACAACATCACCAAACCAACCTCTCCCCCTGCCAAAACAAAAAACTCTCAAAACAAAACTTGCCTTTTTATTTCCAGGACATGTTTTTTAAAAGTAGGTCTGTAAGTATCTAATAAAAAAAAATAATTAAAAAAAAAAAAAAAACAGAAAAAAGAGATGGATCTTCTTCTAAGTCTCCCTATTTAAGAGCTCAGCACGCCACTGGCGATAGACACTGGTACCAGCTAGTTCTTTGGGCAACCCTCACCCCAAAAGCGACTGGCTCCCGACTCATCGGGGTAGGGGGAGAAGGGAGGAAGAGCAGAATTCAAAGGTGGCTACTTTTGCAAAGAGACCCGCTGGGGCAGAGGAACAGGGGAGGAGGCAGGACAGGGGAGGGCGGAAGAATGAGAGAAAGCAGTGCCAGAGCCCAAGCCACAGAACATACGTGTCCCTCTACACAGAACACCCACCCAACCACAAGCTACCTGTGAGGTAAAGGAAAGTTATGGCTTTAATAGAATGCCAGCAGTTGAAGGACACATTCCCACCCCACCCTCATCCCTGACTTCTCCCCAGTCTCTGCATTTGCACTGAGAACCAGGGAACCCCTGCCCACACACTGCTGGTTTTCTGGACAGACAGAAGCTGCAGGGCCTCAGGCAGTAAAGGGCAGTTCACTGCGCTGGGGTAGGTGAAGAGACAAACACCTCCCCGAGTTTTTCTGAAATTGTGTTTATTATCCTGGTCAGAAGTTACTCATCCGATACAGTAGTCCTGAATTTTCATTTTGCATGGTTATAACAGAGTGAATGATTAGCTTGCAATTCAAGGCATTTTTCATAAGCTTTGCTCTTCAAAATGGTATTAGTGTTGTTGTTGGGCAAAGTCCTCAACGGCAAAGAAATTACATTAATGAAATGAAATCAAGAATGATGTGCTGGTACCACAGATTACAAAATGGCTCTAAGCAAACCATTCCCCTACCTCTCACGGCAAGAGAGATCAAGAGCTAAAAATACCTTAGAAAAACAAATGGCACCTAATACTCATATAAGGGTCAAGTTTGTAAATTATTAATCCATGGTACTCAAAAGTGAGAGAATTAAATACAAAGCTAAAATCTGGTAAATCTTCTCATTTCCTCTTCTTCGTGGAATATAGTTTTTCTTCAAGTGGGACTGGGACAATCCCTTCACACTCTTTTACTTCCTGGGTCAGAGGGTGTCTTATAACATTCGGTCTAATCACATCAACGTCTCGAGACAAATGTTCCATTATGCTCTCAACAGCTGTGGCTGGTGCATAAAAATCCACCAAGAAATACCTGCAATAAAATAAAAATTTGTGAATTCCTGCATTCTGAAATACAACACTTTCACTATTTCACTATTTTGGTCAATGTTTTCACTTTACTCCTCTCCAGAGAAGATCAATTACACAAATACACACACACACACACACACACACACACACACACACACACACCTTTGTCAAAACATAGAAACTACCAGCTGACCAGCTAAACAGTGGTACTGGCCCAACCTCCCTCTTCCTATGGCTGGTCCCATTACATTCTTGTGAAAATCTGAAATTAAACAAACTCTATGGTAGCACAAAGCATTGTGACATTACATACAGCAAAGTCTAGAAAGTACAGTAAGATTACAGGTCTAAGGAACAGAATGTACTATTCAACAAGGCTAAATTCTTCAAACCATTTTTGAGAAAACGTCTATTAGGTAAGTCTTCTAATTTTCTAAAGGAGTTTACAAGTAACTTAGTGCACCTAAGAGGCACAGTGCATACCATGAGCCACACTTCCCAAGCAAGGGAAAAGATTCTGAAAGGCCTGGGACTTGTCTAAGACTATCATGCATGTTCGAGAACTGACAACAGAAAGAAAATCATATGAATCTTGGGAAAGAGAAAGAGCTTAACATTCTTCCACTCAGAGTAGACTAAGGCTAATCCAGAAGGGCATCTACAGCCCACATCAACGACTTCATCAGCTCAGCTGGATGATGTTACAAAGGAAGAAGCATCCCTCCTCCCTGCCTGCACCCTCCTCTCAGTTCTCAAAGTATAAGCCTCCCTTGTACTGTTTGGTTTGAACCACAGTGCTGTGAAAGGACAGTTTTCAGGGCAGTAGTTCAGAATTCTGCAATGTTCCAGCTGGCTAAGATGACCTCTGACATCGCTTACTTTGTTCTAGCCACACTCTCCTCCCCAAGCATATTCCCATCCTAGGTCTTTGCACTCACTGTTCCTTCTGTCAGAAATGTTTGCCTGAGTTCCACAGAGCTCACCCCTCACTTCCATCATGTCTCTGTCCAAATGTCACCTTGTCAGAAAGGTCCTCTTTGATCACGGCTCCTAAAGTAACATCCTCCCCTGCCCGCCCACCCAGGCTTATTACTCCATCTGCCTTACTCGGTGCTTTCTTGTTTCCCAGAGTGCTTATCGCTGCAGATATAGGACATAATTTGTTTACTGTCTATCTCACTCCACTAAAACATAACTGCCATGAGAAGGACTTCTTTACTCCATCCCCAGCACCCTGAACAGAGGCTAACATATGTAGGTCCACAGTAAAGAGCCGACAGTGGCTGTGTTGGTGTGAAAGATGAATTCTCACAGAAAGCAGAAAAGACCAAACTGAAAACGGACAGATTCAATAAGAAAGGGAGTTATGGGTAAAAGGATGACATTTTGTGTAATTCCATACAAAGAGGGTTCAAAACTCATAAAACAACTTCCCAGGTGAACATCCACAATTAGCTGAGCCTAGTGGGAAAGTTATTCAAGTAAATATTAAAACTGAAAGGACAGAAAAACACACCATGCACAAACATGAACCAAAAGAAAGCTTAAGTGGTTTTAGTAGTATCAAAGTAGATTTCAGGGATCCCTGGGTGGCGCAGTGGTTTGGCGCCTGCCTTTGGCCCAGGGTGGGATCCTGGAGACCCAGGATCGAATCCCACATCGGGCTCCCGGTGCATGGAGTCTGCTTCTCCCTCTGCCTGTGCCTCTGCCTCTCTCTCTCTCTCTCTCTCTGTGTGACTATCATAAAAAAAAAAAAAAAAAAAAAAATTCAAAGTAGATTTCAGAGCAAAGAAAATTCCCAGAGATAAAAAAAGATAATATAGAATAGAATGATCAGTTCACCAAGAAGACACAACAATCCTAAATGTGTATGTACCAGACAACAGAACTTCATCATACAGGAAGTAAAAACTAACAGAACTGAAAAGAGAAATAAACAAATCCACAATTACGGTTGGAGACTTCTAACTTCCTCTCAGTAATCGGTAAAACTAGTCAACAGAAATCAGCAAGGATACAGCAAAAGTGAGCATCACCATCAACCAACTGGATCTGACATTTATAGTACCCTCCACACAAAAAGAGCAGGGTACACATTGTTCACAGTTGCAAACAGAACATTTACCAAAGTCAACCAACCATATCCTGGGCCATAAAATAAGTTGCAATAAATCTAAAGGCATTCGAATCATACAGAAGACACTTGGGAAAATCCCCACAATTTGGAAACTACACATACATCTAAATAGTCTATGAGTCAAAGAAAAAGTCAAAAGGGAATGTGAATTGAATGAAAATGAAAACAACAAAGTTTGGGGAATGCCACTAAAGCAAGAACTTTATAGCACTAAACACCTATGTAAGAAAAGAGGAAAAGCCTGATGCCCGGGTGGCTCAGTTGGTTAAGTGCCTGCCTTAGGCTCAGGTCATGACCCTGGAGTCCCAGGATTGAGCCCTGTATCAGGGTCCCTGCTGAGTGGAGAATCTGCTTCTCCTTCTCCTTCTGCCCCTCCCCATTCTCTCTATCTCATTGTCTCAAATAAATAAATAATATCTTTTTTAAAAAAGAAAAGAGGAAAAGCCTCAAAGCTTCCACATTAAGAACCCAGAAAAAAGGGCAGCCCAGGTGGCTCAGCGGCCGCCTTCAGCCCAGGGCCTGATCCTGGAGACCCGGGATTGAGTCCCACGTCAGGCTCCCTGCATGGAGCCTGCTTCTCCCTCTGCCTGTGTCTCTGCACTTCTCTCTCTCTCTGTGTCTCTTATGAATAAATAAATAAAATCTTAAAAAAAAAAAACCCAGAAAAAATTATAAATACAAAGACAAGGGAAATAAAAGAGAGAGAAAAGAAAAGAATAAAGATCAGAGCAAAAATTTCTGAAGCTGAAAACAGAAAAACAATAGAGAACATCAATGAAACCAAAAACTAGTTCACTGAGATCAATAAAATTGACTTACTTCTAATCAGATTGATCAGTAGAAAATGAGGAGACAAATTACTAATATTCAGGAATGACAGAGGTAAAATGACTACAAATTTTACAGATAATAAAAAGATGGAAAAAGACTATTATGAACAAATTTTCCAAAAAATTTGACAACTTTGATGAAATTCCTTGAAAAATGCGAACTACCAAAACTTACTCCAAAAGAAACAGATAAGCTGAATAGCCCTATATCTGTTAAAGAATTTAAATGTGTAGTTAAAAACCTTCCACAAAGAAAATCAAAGGCCCAGATGGCTTCACCAGTGAATTCTATCAAATGCTGAGGGAAAACATACCAATTTTGACACAAACTGGTCCAGAAAATAGAGAAATACGTCCAAACTTTTTCCATCAGGCCAGCATTGCCCTGATGCCAAAACCAGATAAAGACATTATATAAGAAAATAAAAAACTGATATCTTAGGACATAAATGAAAAAAAAAAATCTAAAAATTTTAGCAAGTTGACCATTAAAATATATATGAAAAGAATAATATATCATGATCAAGGATCACAGCAAGCAAGACTGGTTTAACATCTGTAATCAATGTAAATCACATATTAATAAATTAAAAAAGAAAAACCAAAAAAAGAAAAAAGAAAAAAAAAGAAAAAAGAAAAACCATGTAATCATTCCAACAGATGCAAAACAAACAAAAACCATTTAAAAAAATACCATATCCAATTCCTGATAAACTCTCAGCAAAGCAGGGCTACAAGGGAACTTCTTTAACCTTACAAAGGATATCTTTGCAAAACCTGCAACTAACATCACACCAACTGGTCAAAATCTGAATGCTTTCCCCTGAGATTGAGAATAAACAAAGGGTGATGTTCTCATCATTTCTATTCAATATTTTGCTAGAGTTTCTTGCCAGTGTAATAAGGCAAGAAAAAAAAGAAAAGGCATCCAGATTAATAAGTAGTATAATTATCTATATTTACAGATGAAATGGCTGTGTATATAGAAGATTCTAAGAAATTTACAAAAAAGATACTAGAAGAAATATGTGAGTTTAGCAAGGTTGCAGTATACAAAAATCAACTGTACTTCTATATACTAGCAACAAATAATCACACCTTGAAATTAAATATGAAATGTTGAAGGATAAATCTGACAAAAGGTGTGCAAGACTTGTACACTAAAAACCATAAAACATTATTAAAAGAAGTTAAATAAAACCGACACAAATATCTTGTTCATAGGTAGAAAGATTCTAACTTATTTAGATGTCCATTCTCCAAAATTAATCTATAAATTCCTAAGGATCCCAATCAAAATCCTAAAAGACATTTTTGTTAGAAATTGATGAACAGATTCTAACGTACATAGGGAAATTCAAAGGACCTAGAATGGCCAAAACAACTTTGTTATTAGGAATAAAGTTGAAGGACTAACATTACCTGATTTCAAGACTTATTATAAAGCTATGGTAATCACAGCAGTATGGTATTTGCATAAAGATACACAAATAGTTCAATAGAATAGAGTCCAGAAATAGATCCATATATACATATATGCACAACTGATTTTTGAAAAAAATGCAAAGGCAATTCAATAGAGAAAGGACAGTCTTTTCAACAAATGGTGAACAATTCCAAATCTGTATACAAAAAATGAATTTTGATCCATACATGTATCATATGCAAAAATTAACTCAAAATGGAATACAGATCTAAATATAAAACATAAAGCTATACAACTAGAAGAAAATACAGGAGAAAACTTGTGACCTTGGGTTAAGCAAATACACCTCAGACATGACACTAAAAGCAAAATCCATAAAAAAATATTTGATAAACTAGACTTCATCAAAATTAAACCCTATTCTTTGAAAGATACTGTTAATAAAAAGACAAGCCACAGGCTGGGATTTATAAATCACACATCTGATAAAGGACTTATGTACAATATAAAAAACTTTTAAAAATTTATTTTAAAAAAACATTTTTTAGAAAAGGGCATAAAGTTTGAATAGGCATTTCACTAAAGATATATTATGGCAAAGAAGCACATGAGAACGATGCTTTGTCATTAGAGAAATGCAAATTCAAACCACAAAGAGACACCTACTAGAATGGCTAAAATTAAAAAGACTGACCATACGGAGTGTTAGGATACAGAGGAACTGGCATTTTCAACTCACTGTTAGTGAGAATACAATATGACATTAACTGTTTTTGGCATTTTCTTAAAAGCTAAACATACACTTGCCATTATGATCAAGCCATTCCACGCATAGGTATTTATCCAAGAAAATGAAAGCATTAGTCATCACAACAACTTGCATATGAATGTTCACAGTGGCTCCACTTACAATCCAAAACTGGAAACAACACAAATATCCATCAACATGTAAACTGATAAACTATCGTATGTCCATATAATCAATGGCATACTATTCAGCCATAAAAAAGGAATAAGCTGCTGATATACATGAATCTCATAATACTTTTGCTGATTGAAAGAAACGAGTGTATAAAAGGCCACAGGCTGTCTGATTTTATCTAAGAAAGATTCTAGAAAAAATAAACTAATCTACAGTGAGAGAAAGCAGACCAGTGGTCATCAGAGATACAAACAAGTGAAGAGAAGGATCACAAGATGCAGGAGGGAAACTGAGGGGTGACTAATTTATTATCTTGATTATAGTGAATTCACGGGTATATATATATGTGTCAAACCTTATTAAAGTGTATATTTCATATGTGTAATTTACTGTGTTGTCAATTTTCCCTATAAAACTGTTGATTTAATAATGGTGCATAAAAACCTGAATGGGCAGGCATTGGTGAATGATTTGGTATGAGTGGTAGTGATGAGAGAGCAATTAAAGATAATGAAGGCTCTCAGAGTTTATCAAGAAATGAAATAAATAGTGTGAACTGGAGCACCTGGGTGGCTCAGTCAGTTAGGTGTCCAACTCTTAATTTTAGTTCAAGTCATGATCTCAGGGTCGTGGGATGGATCCCCACATAGGAGCTCCACACTCAGCAGGGAGTCTGCTTGAGGATTCTCTTTCTCCCTCTCCTTCTGCCCCTCACTCCACTCACCCTCTCGCTCTAAAATAAATAAATTCATCGTTTTAAAAAAATGGTGTAGGGGTGCCTGGGTGGCTCAGGGGGTTAAGCATTTGCCTTTGGCTCAGGTCATAGTCCTGGAGTCCTGGGATCAAGTCCCAGATCAGGCTCCCTGCTCAGCTGGGAGTCTGTTTTCTCCCTCTCCTCTGCCCCTCCTCCTGTTCCTTCTTGATCTTGCTCACCCTCTTTCAAAAAAATAAATAAAATATTTTTTAAGAAATGGTATAAATTCCATCATCAAGTAAACTTCTTGATTAAGTAACTTGTACATTTGCTAACTGATTAAGATCACCATTTGGACTTACTCTGAAAATTATGCACCACCCTGGTCAAATTTTCCAAGGTGTAATTCCACTTGTTTATTTCTACTCCACATAAAAGGCACTAGATTCATAATCACACCCCAACTTAAGAACTGCTCATTTGTTCAACATTTAACTATTGATTACTTACCTTGAGTAAGGCTCTACAATAGAGCATAAAAAAGTTAGTGTGATCAATCTTAAATTACCTTCTCTTTGAACCCCCTGTCCACAATAACTATGGCTGCTGGTGGCCAGGGCAAGAAACTCTCTCACTTAGCAGAGCCCCAGCGTTTCTTTCTTCCCATTTTATTCATTTATTTTTCATTCTGTATTCAACAAAATGTCCTTCCAAACTACCACAGGCAAGTTATGACCTCCAACCTCTGTTTACCACGATTCCCACCATATTTATTCCAAGTAGTCCCCTCTCTCTAGAAAGTCCGTAGGGGTCCCTGCTCTCCAGTCAAGCCTGCCCTAGCAGTCAAGTATTCAAGTTATTCAATACCCCATCTGGGGTTCAGCAACCACTGTTTCTTTCCGTTTTCTATTCAACTGTACCAGAGGCATTTTTGTGGGCTAGCCTCAGGGTCTAAATAATATTTTTAAGAGGAAGTGGGTGCGCAGTTGCCAATGACCAACCCAAACACCCACAAATCAACTCTCATGCAGTCTTCCCAAACAACACTGTCCACATACTGGCACTCATGAAATCATCCTAAGAAAGACACCCAATGCTTTTGGATACCATTTTGTGATATGGGTAAAAAGAATATCTCAGGATAGAAGCTAGATGCCAGATATTATCAGAAACCTCTTATTTCGGGAATTAAAAGGAAAGTGTCTTACACAGAACTTTCTAATTTTCAAAGTGCTTTCATATCTTATCAACAGCTTCTGAGGAAGAAGATGAACAAGAAATGGAAGCTCCATTCCACATGGTCATTCAGAAAGTGGAAGAGGAAATGGTGCTGGGTATTGTTTTGGTCCAGAAGCTTTCTCCTAGCAACACTACTGCTCTAGTAGTTTTTGAAGTGGTCCTCCTACACACTGCCTCCTTTGAGTTTTATAAGGATTAAGTCATTAGCTCAGGTCACTCAGCTACTAAGTGGCCACAACCAGAATTCTAATAGAGCAGGTCTTCTGACTCCAGGATACAAGCAGCCACATACAGCTTTGGGACCAAAGGGTTACAGAATCACAGAATGTACATGGTGGAGAGGACCATGAAGACAATGCAGTCCAACCCCTTTGAGTTGCTTATGAGGGACCTGGGGAACTGATCTGCTCCAGGTCACAGGTTCCAAACTCCAGAATCCTCCATTCCCCACTCTGTCAACCACATCTCTTGGTACACCTGCAGACAGCATTCTAGGTTTCTCAAGGACAAGAAGTCCTACCTAAAAAAGACCTGGATGTCCAAGATGAGGCTATAACTTGGCTTCTGGAAGATCCCTGTTAGTATAAAAGCACCTCTAGCCTTTACTTTTTACCTAGTCTACCTTCCCTCCACCAGTCATGGACACTCCTCAAGCAACCAAAGCTAAACAAGAACATGGCCAAAACGCAAATAGGTTTCTGACCACAGCTGTGATGGTCATTTCATGTTATCACCCTGCTGATCTGTGCCTAGGGCTAAGGTGGGTGGGCAAAGACTGCTTCTGCTCCCATGGAAATTTCCACAAAAATGAAACATCCCCAAAATAAGTAAGAGGGCAAGTAGTTTCAGAGATGGGGAGATCTTGCTGTATTCACCACTCCTGGTTGAAAGCTGAAGCTCTTACCTTCCCACTTCCTTCCTAGGGCACTTCCACCATGAGGGAACCAAGCAGAAATCCAGGACAAACTCAAATCTCCATCTGCCTTAGTGGCCCAAGCACACGGGTCAATAGCCCACTATGGCTTCCTCATACAGAAAAGACCATGACCAATTCCTGGGTGTTGCCAGTAATCTTTTGTTCATATAAGTGGGCAAACTAAACTGGTCAGTGAACATCTGTTATGGGCAGACCTCAAAAGGAGGCTAAAAAAGGAGATACAGAGGGCCTTGGCCTCCCAGAACATATAGTCCAGCTGGAGAGAGAGGTCACAAGGCTGGTATGCTGGCAGAAACCTAGGCTCCCACTCTTCATACAAGTCCCCCAGGCCTGCAGGAACTGTGGAAATGATAGTAATGGACATCTGACACCTGGATGCTAGGCTTTTCTAATTTACAGAAGGATGACCCGAGGAGTGACAGTGACATGATAGCATATGGGGCACAGCCCTGCATTTCCGTTTTTGCCCAGGAAGAAAGTGAGGCCTAAAAACAACCTTAGAGTAGTGGATTGGGCAATTCCTGATACCTGCAAGAATCCCTTTCTCTGACCACACAGGTCCATAAAAGATTTATAAAAATGGGAGTTAGGTTGGAAACATGACCTTGAACTCCCCTGATAACCCACTCCTTACATCCTGAAGACGGCCACGGAGAAGCCATTCTGAAGTCCAGATGAGCTGCTGTTCAAGGGAAGGGAGCCCGAAGAGGAATACAAGAGCCCTCTGCCCCACCACCAGTCTGGCCCTAAGAGGGGAGGATCAAGAGGATTCAAGAACCACAATTAAATACCAATCTTTACTTTTTCCCCTAACCAAGCTAGGCAGAACCAAAAACAAGACCATAGTCACAATACATGTGGACTTTCTTATCTCCATCCTCACAATTTAAGCTAGAGTAGTTGAGAATTATGACTACAATTCCAAGTGCCTAGACATACCTCAAAGCTGGCCTTCCAATTAGGAAAAAAAAATTTCTCCAAACAGTTTTCCATTCTCTAATCAACAATTAAATCAGTAAATGGACAAATCATATTGGAAAATCCAGTTTAGCAATCTAAAGTGTAATGATCTATATATTCCCAGCACCTTCAGTCCTGTGCTGCTCAGTGGCACCAGGTAGCCAAGGCCCATGTCAGCACCACCACCGCCTTAAACACAAAGCCCAGCAGTGTTTACATTTAAAGGTGTGTTTTCCCTTGTGTGGTTCTAATTACAAAATCACACTTGGTCTTCAAGGCAGAAATCAGTCTTACCCAAGCCATCTCTCTTTTCTACAGAACAGCACTTCACACTGATGCAGAACCAACTCCGCAGAAGTGCAAGTAGAGGGACGACAGGTACCAAGCAAGGAGATAAAGTACAAAAAAATGTTCAATATACTAATGCCATTCTCATTGCAGATTCCAGTGTTCAAAAGGTGGAGGGAACTATTTCATAGGCAGAGCCTGCCCGTGTGGCATTCCAGGTGATGAGTTACCCTTCTCTGCATTTCTTAAGAGACTCAACACTACACATCTCCCCATGAGCATGACTAAAACCCCAGGGATCTGAGAAGACCCAGAGAATGGCTTCCCCAGGACAGACTGAGCCCAATCCTGGGAAACCAGGCCACTGGGAACACTCCATCCACAGCAGTAGCTTCCCCAGGGAGCCAGCAGCTCTCACTAGCCTTCCACTCCTCCTCTGGGGTCCTGCCCCTAGACTCACTCCCCTTAGTCTCAAATTCCAAATTCCGCTAAGGCTGTCACCACCCCTACCTCCCACCCCCCTCCCTCCCACCCCCAGGTTGTTGAGGGAAGATATGTGTCTTCTTGCAGTGCTTAAAGGTCGTGATTGGTTTTTATTTCACTTTTGTCTTAGCCCTGCTATTTACAAGTTTACCGCAAAAGCGCTTGCCTGAATTTGAGTTATATTCTTTGTCTCTGTTTCTCTCAGACACAGTCGCACACTCACAGCCTCCCCTTCCCCCTAGCAGACAAGTGGAAATTTCCACTGAAACGCTCAGTGGCTCACGGTGGGTGGGGGGTGGAGAAGGGGGATGGGAGGGATTTGAAACCAAGAAGCATCTTCAAGCCTCTCTCAGAGGATAGGAAACAGATCTATCTGAATGCCAGTTTCTAGACTGTTAAACCTTGCTTGATCAGTTAAACCTTGCTCGATTCAGGCTTCACTGAGAGTGAATTCTTTACCTAAAAACCAAGGAACCCTCTGCATGGAAAAGCCCTATTTCTTTTTATATCTGTTGGGGCTCATGCATTTTTAAAACCACTAAACCTAGTGAAGAATCCTTACAAATCTCAGGAAGCTGCCACTAAAAAAGAAACCCCCAAGGCCGCAGCAGCTCTGCCTTGAAACCCGGTTGTGCAGCACCTTCACACAAGAATGGGGTCAGGATGCTGGCCTGGACTTAATGCTGGCAGGAAAGCACGAGAACATGGAAATGTTAGCTAACAGGAAAACTACAGAGAAGAATCAATCTCCTCTAGAGAGGGTGCCAGGTCTCTTGGAGTAAGCTGCAGACACATTTGGGGAGAGAGTCAGTAAAATTCCACTGATTCACCATAGAGTCAGTTATTTTTATCATTCTGCTTACCCGTAAATAGACGGGTATCTTATATGTAGGCCAGCAGATCTTATAAGCACCTATTTACATTTTAATACAGATGAGAATGGAGAAAGAAGGGACGACAGTCAAGAAAAGCCTCCTTCACTTCCTAAGAATTCCTTTAGGCACGCCTTCTGGGGTAAGTCCTATCTCAGAGCAGCAAAATCAGACCTTGTAACAACGGTCAAAGCCCAACAGGGGCATTGTTTTACAAACACACACAAGCCCAACGCTGAAATATGGACCACAGTCTCTTCTACAGTTCTCTCTCCTCCAGCAGAAAGCCCATTCAGTCTCAATCCAGCCCCATCTAGTGGAAAGAGAGCCTTATACTAGTAATTGCAGCCCTGAAGTCTGACACTGGAATGGTTCTGGCAGAGGGTGACTGACACCACGACTCAAAATACCCATCCCTTTCTAGCAAGGGTTTAAAGGAGCATCTACTCCTACTGCTCCCCTCTGCATATGTGACACCATCACCTTTTAGACTGAGAAATACAGTAGGAATCTTCTACAACACCAACCTTCCCTTTCTCAGAGCTGATGAAAGAATGAAGGTGAACATCTGAAGGTACAAAGTAGAGAAAAATCTATGGGCCCCCAGGAAACCAAAGCAAATCCAGAGCTGAGAATGAATTTCGGAACTTTTAAAACCTGCCCCCACCCCCTTCTTCCCCAACTCTGAGTCATGCTTCAACCGCTTCCAGACACTGCCTGGAAACAACAGGTGGTGAGTGAGGCCAGAGCCTCCATCTAGAAATCTGGTCCAGAAGACCCAAACTTCCTAACCACCCCAGCATGGCCCAAGGAGCAACAGGGGCATCTGGTTAATTCCTTTTTGGTCTAATTTCACATCACCTGGGGTACACCTTAACAAGTATTTGGAATATAACAAGTGTACTTGATTTTTTGGCATAGACTGGTCAGAGATTGATATAATAATAAATACCAGGTCCTAACACTCCCTCTGGGGAGGCTCCCCAGATAACTGTGAGGCAGCAGTATCTCTCCTATCTATCCACTTTTCTACACATCTTTATTTTGGGCCCCCTTAGCATGCATTTGGAGGAAGGTGGTGAGGATGCAGAGTGATAAAGGCAATCACCCAACAAGATGGGAAGTAACTGCCACAGACGCTTATCAGCCAGGCCAGGTAAGCCCAGCTGTGCTAGGCTCTTATACCTCTTTGGCTGGTTCCTACATGAGCAACATGCAGTCAAGTCCCTGATTCAACTGAAAACTCCTTGTGACCAAGACCACAATAATCACCAGAACCATCCTGATATCTAGGAATACTACCAGGATATACATTTCCTCCCTATTTAATGTAAGAGCAACAAATACATAATACCAACAGTACCACAATGCGATATGGGTTCTTGGAGGGCATCGAGTTCACTCGTTAGCCAGCTAAAAAAATTGGCTTTCACGTACCAACCTCCGGATTCAAATCAGCAGCTCACCAAAATTACAGATACAGGCCATGCCTCCAGGGATGTCCCAAGAGTTAAAAACTTTTGAATGCTAAATTCATAACAAACAATTCTACAGTTTCTTTTTAATCAGTTCGAAAAATTGAGCCTTTCCAGGGCCAAGCACATATCCACTTAATACATGTTTGTAACACCTTATGTGGTTACATGTGACGCACACACAGACCTAACCAAATGAACAAAAGCCTGGTACAAACATCACTGAGGGTAGTGACCTGAGGGCAAGACTGGCTGAAGTCAAGAGAGTATCAGACTACACTTCAGCTCCACACTACAGACAACTGACATACCACTCAATTTTTTTTTTAAGATTTTATTTATTCATGAGAAACACAGAGAGGAGAGAGAGAGAGGCAGAGACACAGGCAGAGAGAGAAGCAGGCTCCATGCAGGTAGCCTGATGTGGGACTCGATCCGGGGTCTCCAGGATCACACCCCGGGCTGAAGGAGGCGCTAGACCACTGAGCCACCTGGGCTGCCTCATACCACTCAATTTTTAATCTTTACCCAGGTAATGCCAAAATACATCAGCCCCTCCTCTCCTTTTACCAAAAGACACTGTGAAGAATATTAACGAGTGATACAAAAATAAGTTAAGGGTCATAAAAAGTTGATAAGCGAAGCCAACTTCTTACTAAAGGGCTCTTCCCATTAGCACACTAATGTATGCTGCACATCTCTAGAAGGGATCAGATTGTGTAAGGGACTTCACATGTAAATGCTCGCTCACTTGCTCTCGCTCACATATACACAACATTTTTTGATGGAGCATATCTGTATAACTAGTATTTCAGAGACTGCACTTTGGAAAACACTACCTTAGACAAATACATACCAGACATTGATTAATCCCAGAAAAGCAAGCTTAAACCATGAGCCTCCCCAACTGGGAGGGAGGTTCCGTATCTATGTACAACACACGAATATAGTACACTTTATGAATACTCCTCCTCCTTTGCTGAGGAGTCTGAAAGTAAAAGAGCCAGAAATAAAATTGTTAAATGTAAATGAACTAAGTGACAGCAAGAGTCCTTGGTGGGGCACATGCACCTTGTCAGGAATCAGAATGTAGGGCTAAGAGTTGTCAGAAGTTGTGGCTTAGTTCCAAAGGAGTTCCTCCACAATCTGAATGTATGCCATCCACAAGAGAAAAACAGCACCACCCAACCCCAGCACCACACACAGACGCCTGACAACTAAATTAGTTTGTACAGTGGTCCTCAGAACATGGTCCTCAGACAGCGGCATTAGTACTACCCAAGCACTTGCGAGAAGTGCCAACTCTAGAATGCTGGTCACACCAACCCTCAGTAAATCCTGCTTGGAAAGGGGGCAGAAGAAAGCACCCTTAGTGCACATCCCTGAAAGCACAGGCATGAGGGAATGGGCTTCTCTCCCTGCTCAGTGCTTTCCAACTGAGAACCCCACTAGTAATTCTTAGCTAAATTTTATATGCTCCACTCTAAACAAAAAGGCAAAAGCATTCATAGCCCTGCCGTTAGAATGAAGCCCCTTTGTGGTTAAGCTAAAAAAACAAAATGTTACACACACCATCTCCATCCCTCTCTGTGATGACTGTGGAAGAGGAATCGCCACTGTGCATTTCACGTTGCCTAGCAACACCGCAGGCACTCTCTTCAGAGGTGTTCTCAAGAAGCTGAACACTAGCACAAAACAAGGGGAAGCAATCAAAAGATGAGATCTGCAGTATGTGCCACCCCTTGGCAGAGGTTTCAATGCAGTAAGAAAACCTCGGTGTGAGGCATGACTGCATGCAGACCTCTCCTGTGGACTGCACTTGCACAAGACCACCAGTCCCACGTGGATAAAAGCAGCACCATCCAATGCTCTGTGCCGTCCACAGAGCACATCAAGATGATCTCATTTGATCCCCACGACAACGTAGAGGGAGAACGACCACCTGAGTTCAGTATCCAAGGAAGCGTCAATCAGAGAGGCTAAAGACCTGTTGAAAACCACACAGCTGGCAAGCACCAGAGGGAGAGCAGAGTCTTCCACTCTGGGGCTTTTCCACTATACTAATAACTGACTTCCATCTTCTCTATCACTACCTCTAGGAAACTCAATAGCAGATCTCTCCTCCAAACCCGAAACCCTGAGTGTAAAAAATAACATCACCAGAGGTCAGGTGACGTTCAGGTCAATTCAACAAGCAAACAGATATCAAAGAATTTCTATTAGGATAGTGATCAATCACTACAGAGTCAAATCTTTGATGTGTTTGAGGAAGTTGCTATATATACTTCTTGAGAAAGAAATCTCAGAGCAGATTATTGTGATTATTGTTTGGATCTCATAAAACCATTTCTTGATTGTGGGTCAGGCGCTGGTTATACTCTTTGCTCAAAAGAAGTACCTTTTGCTTGTTACCTGCGACCCACATTATTGACAAAGGATGCACTGAGTATGTGGACAGTGCATTGCTCACTGAGGCATTTTAAAGGCAAAGCTAGAGATGTCAGGGGAAAACAGTGCTTAGGTTGACAAGAAAAGTTTGCCACGCTCAGAAGCTTATAAACCTGTTGCTCCTTTCGTGATTTGTCCTCATACTCTGATTATGGTTCATTACCAGCCAGCTTTACCGTAGCTCACTTAAATGACAACGCCCCTAGAGGATGTCCCTGCACACCGTGAGGCACAACAGAGATCTCCTGAGAAATTACAATAATTTCTAAGATAAACTAACCAAAGACATTTTTCAAGATTTATGAAGTAACTTACCCTCCTCTAACGTGCCGCTGATTGTGGGCAGAAATCCTGTAAGGCAGAGCTCGGTCGCCAAGGTTTTCCAAGTGCCTCACTATCGCCCCTCTGTCCATCAGGGCTTCTAAGGTACGTTTCAAAGCAGCAGCAGTCTCTGGCTGTTTTTTTGTTTTCATTTTTAAAGAGAAGAAAAAAACAGAATCACTATATGAACTAGAACGATTAAGTCTGGTCAGTTCCAATCATAACAGCTCTACTGGTAGGGAAAAAAAGCAACAAAATAACTGTTTTGCTAACTTAAAATTTAAAGAGAGAGACATTTAGTGTAAGGATATGAGATAGCTCACAGATACGAAGGAAAATCTGAAGAACCAGGACTCGGAGAGTTCAGGAACCAGAGCAGCTCCAGGGATCTGGGAGGCAGGAACTAATAAATGGCTTCTTCAGAGCACCTTGGCCAGGATGAATCCACGCCAATCATTGTCAGTCCTTGTATCCCATGACTCAAAATCCAAATTCCAGGGCAAGAGCATCCCATCCTTTTGGCAGGATACTTTGATTGACCATCCCACCAGAACCATAGCCAGTGCGAAAAGGGGTTGTCCCCAAAGAAAAACAGGGAGATTATAACCAAAAGGGGAAAAGGATGACTAAGACCCAATCTCTGCTCTCTTGGAGCTTACAATCTAATAAAGGGATTAACACAAAAAGTCACATCAGAAGACCAGAGGGCAGAACACAGGAGTGACAGAGGGACTAGAGAGCTTGTGAAAGGCAGCACACTCAGCTGGGAAAATGACTGCATTAAAGAGAAGTTTGAGAGGAGCCCTCTGATGAGTGACAACAGGAGATGCAAAGAACCAATGGAACAGGATCTGAGTAAAGGAGGAAAGGCAAGAACTAGTACAAGTGCCTGGAGGAAATGACTAGAAGGAGTTCGACTGGATGAAGATCAGGACACAGGAGGGCTGAGAGGCAAAAGGTTGGGTGCAAGCATATAAAGACTAAATACTTGTTTAAAAAAAAAAAAGAACAGTATAAAATCCCACCACGCAGAGATAGAAAAGTTTGAACTTTGGTGAATTCCTTTCCAGATGTCTCTCTTTACATATGCACACAAAGATACTTTACAGGGTAAACCTGAAAGCAGCAAGTTAGATTATGTGGCAAACGAGGCGGAGATGTGGCCAAGGAGGGGCCCCAAAATCCAGTGGCTGAGAAAATGGTATGGTTACTAACAGCTAAAGGGAAATATGCAGGAGCTGGCTGGGGACAATTTTAAAGGATGAACTTCACATGCTGGTTCTGAGCTGCCCAGAGCTCCTCAAGGTTGACCTCTCAAGATGTAAACCTTAAGTTCAAAACAGCAGTGTGGGTTAAAACTGCCCATTTAAGAATCATCTGCACAGGAGGCTGTCCGAAGCCCCCCCTACTCCTACCCCAGGAGTAGGGGGACCATGGAGGGAGGGTGCAGGGGCAGAAGACATAAACAGAACCTTGGCGAGCACGACTGTGTGGGGGCTGACAAGGGAGTTCCAAGTCAGAGAAGCAAACGGCAAAGACAGTCCAGCAGCACAAGGAAAATCAGGCCCAGCTCATCCCAGAAACTAGAAGACTGAAGACTCCAGAAAGACAGGGTGGAGGATGAAAAGAAAGCAAATGTCACAGTATGGTGGTTGCACGGTCACACAGGACGGGGTAGAAACTAGATGGCAAGTTTCCAGGCAAGTTTCCAGGGTAGAGGTGGGACAGCAATGAAGAGAAAGAAAAAGCACCAAGGCCTGAGGGGCAAACTAATTTGAGCAGGATGTCTTAGGAGGCAGAGGACAGGAGCAAGTTGGTAGTTAAAGAGGAATGACCCAGGCAAGGGGATATAATGTAAGATGTTTTAAGTAACAACAATGGCAAGTCTGATTTACTGTGTAACTGCTGCGAGCCTGGTACTGGTCTAGTGTTTTATTGTTACACATTTAATCTTCACTGGGGAAAAAAAAGAGCAAAGGTTTACAGATTTGGAAATTGGGGCCTCTGGGACATGCCATGACTTTGAGAGGACAGGGGCGGGGCAGCTAGTACGCAGAAGAGCCTGATGCAAGGGAAGGAACACGGAGGGAAAAACCAGGGGTGGGGGGTAGGGGTGGGGGTGAGAGGGGAGGGTAGAAGTTGCCAGAGGACCCCTCAGCAAGGAAATGGGACACTTCTCAAAAACAGAACTGGAGGGATGCATGCAAAGAGATCACGGAGTGCTTGAGTAAACTTAAAGTTACCTTCCAGTGGCTCATTTCAGATCTAGTAAAAAGAATACTGGAGAATCATGTGAAGTGTGCACTCCAGTAATCAAAGAAAATATACCATTCCTATAAATTTTCTTTCCAGTGAATTCTGTCAAAATGCTATGAATGCACTATTAGTTTACGGTTTATAAATAAAAGTTTTACTTTCATCTCACACTGTAGCCCACTAGGGATTTTTTAGATTCCTACTGAAAATTATCTTTATGTATTTAACCAACTTTATGATAAAATAGAAATTTCCTGCCAACAATAAAAATAGGGGCCCAAATCACTTCACATCAACACTAACCAGATAAAAAGTTTATGGTAATTCTCCTTACAACTGTATACAAATGTCTTTTTATATAGTTCTAATCAACATGGAGACTAAATTCATATCACATTTCATTAGTTCACAGACATTTCCGTATTTCTGCAGAAGCCTCATTACTAACAGCAGGGTAATATTTCATTTCATTAATAATGCCATTTCTTGACCTGGTGTTGCACTAATTAACTTGTGGTAAAGCAGACAAACTGTCTTTCCAAATGAAGATGTGGGGAAGGTTTTTTAAAAAACCCAAACTTTGATGGATTACAGTCTTCTGATTAGCTATCCAAACCATAAATTTTAATTTCAGTTTTTCCAGATTAAAAAAGAATGTATCTCAATAACTCTTGTCTTTGTTTAAATTCCAACTAAAGTGCTTACAGTTTGAAAAATGGTGTGACCCCCCTCTGAAGAGCTTCTGAAGTAAAAACTTTCCTTCTTTCCAAAAAATGGGTAAAGCCACCTAACAAGAATGTAACTCTAGGAAAATATCAAACTACATTTTGCTTGACTTTAAAGGTCAAGATCAAATTGTAGACGGCTGCAAGGGCCACATTCATTTCACTGTAATTTCACAGAACCCAAAAGTTTTAAAAGATGGAGGAGCAGATATATTTCTTGTTTATTAGGGAAGCTTAACTTGTCCCATATACCTTACCTCATCACTCTACAGCATGGGTCTAGCAAATAAGGGCTCGTGAGCCATCTGCCTCAACACCTGTTTTTGCAAATAAAGTTTTATGTGAACAGAGCCAGCTCATGCATTTACATAGTGCCCATAGCTGCTTTCATGTTAAAGGCAGATCTATATCAGAAACTGTATGTCCTGCAAAGTCTAAGTTATTTACTGTCCAGCCAACCTCTGCTCTCCATTGTCATGGATTAAGGGAGACTGGTAAGGCTTCAATCCACTAACTGTAAAATGCACCACGAATAAAACCATGAGTCTGGGCAACTGAGGTCTGCAGACAGAGAATGCCTTCCTGGGATGGGTCAGCAGGTAGACACACATGGCACCAACCTAAGTGAACAACATCAGCCTGGTTGTTCAAATCGCCACAGGATTCACAGAAGGGACAACGGATTCACAGAAGTGACAACAGATTCACTATTCCAACCACAAGCTCCTAATCTCCTAATCAATCCAAGGTGCCAACTTCAACTCTAATCTGGTGAAACCTACAGCTCTATTAAAATAAAATTCTTAGGCTTCAAAACAAAATAAGACGTTCTCCTCAATCAAACCAGCACAATGTTCAATTCATAAGAATATATGGTCTACGGAAGTACATGATCTGGCTGTCATAACTCCCATTCACAAGGTCTCTGAACCATTCAGTCCCAACTATTCTAAGAAAGGTTGTGTGTTCTTCTCAGGCTTCTCCTGTCTCATCTGAAAGCAGTTCCCTAAGACTTTCCTCCAATCCACCATATGGCAAGGAAACACAATCTTGGCAAGGCACAGACGGAGGGACTGAAAACGTTTACTTGGAAAAACTATGGAAGAAACAATGAATGAATGTGAACAGGAATAGGAAAGCTGGGTTCCAGTCCCAGCTCATTCACAAACGAGCTACAACCCTGGATGAATTGTTAATATGTACACTCTTAAACCTGTGCTGCTGTTTTCTTGTGTGCAATATCATTGGTTCCCAACAAATTTTCTGCCTTTACAAACTTCGCATAGATAACATTTATATGTAATTCTCAAAATATCCTAGGGGCACACAAAGTTTGGAAAAATCTCCCTCTTTTCTCTTCTGCACCCCTCATCCTATTGTCTTCATCACCCAGAAGTGCTTAGACCACCCAGGTACTCTTGTCATTCTGTTTCTTTCTATACAGTATTCATGGCAATCTGTAAATACTCTTTCATCACTAGAATGTAAGTTGCAAAAGAGCAAGGACTTTTGTCCATCACAGACTCAACTATATTCCCAAAGTCTAAAACACTCCACATATCAGGGAGGCAGGCACTAAAAAGAGTAGTTAAATAAATTAATGTATCAATTCCACCTCCCTTGCTTGCTTATTGCTTTTCTTGAGGAATCTTAAATCTCCTAGGATCTCTACAATTTGAAGCGCCTTTCATACTAAATGTAGCTCACTGCCACTTAGTAACTGTAACACTAAAGCAAGCAAAAGGACAATACCAGTGTTTTCCTATTTATTTCCTATTAGTGTCAAAATGCTATTTATACTAATACTGTAGTTTTAAAAACTCCAGAATTCATCTCACAGAAGTGAAACTAAATATTCATGTATTTCAGATAGCAAGTTCAAACATATATACAAATATAAATATTAAACTTAGATTGTTCTAATTATTTGCTGATACGATAAAGTACTATCCAAAAAATTTTACACTAAATATACTTGAAAAAAATTCACACTGAATAAAACTACCAATCTTGGTCTTATTATTAATTACTGAAACTACTGATATTCAGGATGCTAAAGACGACTCAGGGAAAATCGAACAGCGAACTTCATATATTTGC
The DNA here is from genome assembly GCF_048164855.1 of Canis lupus baileyi. NCBI lineage: Eukaryota > Metazoa > Chordata > Mammalia > Carnivora > Canidae > Canis > Canis lupus. The sequence goes on along the minus strand of NC_132867.1, from coordinate 32,727,992 downwards.
AGGACTACTCTGAAAAAATAGGTACGTCATATTTTGATCAGACCTTGAGATTGAGACAGGAATCAAAGGGTAAAAGTTATGGAGAAACAGAGCCTCAATGTGTAAGCTGCACATTTCTGAAAATTCCAGCTATATGAATGAGTGAATGAGTGAGATGGGCTGCCACGTGAAGAAGCGAGCCTCCCTCCCAGTACTAGAAGTGCAAAGATAAAGGAGGACCATGGAACCAGTGCATTGGGTGGGAAGCTGGACTGGCTAACTTCTAAATTCCTTGGCAAGATTAAATTCCAATACTATTCTGGCACCACTCATCATTCTGAAGGACATTCTGAAGTGAAATTGGGTTTTTAGAAAAACTACAATTGCGTGGTGGTGAGAAATACACTGATGAGGCTCGGTGCTGTTGCCAGGCAAGGCTCAGTGCTGTTGCCTGGATTTATCTTAAGGTACCAGCTCTTTAGCCCATGACTGCTCCTGCAACAATTCTCTGACAGGGTCCCTAGGAAGCCCAGGCTCCTCAGACTACATTCTGAAAACTGCAGTTCTAGAGATTCTAATGGACAGTTCCTATACTAGAGACAAGAGCAAAAGGATAGGAAAGATAAAAGGAAGGACATCTCTACTTGCCTGCAAAATAAAATCCCCCTGCAGTAAGGTTACTTACGCTAAGAAGTCATGGGAGTACTATAAACACCACCACTGGTCAATAACCAACATTTTATCTAATTAAACATACATCCCAGAAGAGAAGCTTGTCAACAAAATTTTCTTGTAAATTAGACTCCGGCAACACTGAAAATTTTAAAGCCTGTGGCCCTCAGATGCACTCAACTATCGCTACAACACCTGCACAGTCCAGCAATTAAGAGTCACACAGAACACACACAGAACAGCATGCAGCACCTACCTACACCTCACCTTTTTCATTTCACAGGAGGTGTGTGTGTGTAACCCCCCAGGAGCAATGAGGAGTGAGGGAAGGCAGAGCCAGGTCAGAAAACTGTCAAGACCTGGGATAATGTAAATGTGAAAGCCTTCGTCCTTCTCTGCCACAACCTAATTCCAGAATTTATCTCCCTAAAATTTTTTCTTTGACATTTGCATCTTCAAATAGAATGTCCCTGGAAATTCGGCACTAAGATTCTGACAGCAATTGAAAAAGAAAATATGTGACCACCTTTCAACAGCAGAACAGGCTTTAAGGAAAGTCTGTCACTAATAGACCTTGGAAGAACAGAATGAACAACCAACCTATCTCTCAAAACATGTAAAGTGCCAGCAGCCCTGCCTAACAACATCTGCAAAGTCCAACTCTGAAAATGGTTCCAAGGGAACTGGTTTATAAAATATTTTTATGTTTGGAGAAACCCTTCTGGCCCACATTTTGAATCAGGAATTGCAGTCCTCCAGGTAATTACTAATTACTCCAGGGTTAAAAATTACTAAGCACAAAAGCTCTTTTAAAAATTAGTTAAGATTCAGTGAAGACAAATCCAGAACACTAAAAAAACAAAGTAAAGCTACATAAATGCATATTCAAAAATGACTACATAGTATATACTGTTGTATACTGTATAACTTTGGGTTAAGTGACCAGAACAGTAAATTTTATAGGCTTTTCAAAGGTCCAAGGTAGAAAATGCTTCTAGAAGCAGAACTGCACTGCTCTACTACTTTGTCCATCATATTTAGAAGATCATTTATAATAAATAGGGATTAACTGCTGAACAAAGCCTTAACAGGCTCTCAAAAGTGGGGAAGAGGGAAAAAGAGAAGGGAACCAATATCCATACAGTGTACTATGAAAGTAACAAATAGTAGAATGCATTGAACAACTTTTTTTATAAGCAACGGTCATGTGATCTGCACAAAGTACCTCAAATTTTTATAAGAATTTTAGATTAAAAACTGTACATTCACAGTTTAGAACGGTCACATGACCACTGAAAGTTAGAGCCCTAAGAGTGGCTAAAACGTAGAGCAAGTGAAAAGCACCCACGAATAGGATATTCAATTTACATGATCATCTTTATGAAATCACCTAGAAATCTTTAGTGGGAAACAATTTTAAAATAGTTTTAATGACACAAATCAGTTGTAAAAGAGGAAGCATATTCCCTGATGTCTGGAAAAGGAGGGAGAGCAAACAATGTACATACCATATTCTATGGGCATCAGAAATACAGGCTGAACCTGATGAAACTGCCATTTGAGGGGATCAAGTATAGTCATATACAGACCATGTCTTAAGGCTCCACCTAATTTTTTATCTGTAAACATTCTTCCCAAAGGCATCTTCGAGCCAAGTATTTCTTGGCTGCTTCTGGTGAAATGCACCTCCAAAAGGGCAGCCACAGAGATGCCACAAAGCCCCGGCCCTTTAAAAGTCTGAGATATAAACCTGAACACAGATATGTGTATATAAACTAATTAAAAAGGAAGTCAACACACAGACAAGACTGAAGCAAAAAGCATCAATGTTACAAGAACTCCAAAGAGCAGCTACTTGTGACCAGGAGGCTAGAAAGGGCGGATTACCGCCCCAGCTGGGGCAACAGGCTACCTCCTGTGCTTCTGTGGCTCAGTGCACCTCAGCGGACTCCGACCCTCCAACTCTGTCCCTGTGGGTCTTATCTTCCAGATCTGACCGGATTCTTTGTCAGGACCCTCTCTCCCCCTCCACTCCCTGCTCTCCAGCTCAGGGTCTCTGGGAGGGCTCATCCCCTCCAGGCTTCAGCTCACCAGCAGGTCTGGACTAACAGCAGGGAAGAAGAACAGAAGATTCGGATGGAGTTTATATTCGGGGCACAATCAATGGGCACTGTGTGTGGTACACACAGAAGCCATCGCTGGTGTCCATTCAAGGCGACTTTTTTTGCTTAGCACGTTAAGAGTTCAGTTTCCTCAAACCCTCAACTATATATATACTACTGGCAAAAATGTGAACTTTCTGGAGGACAAATGGCAGGATGTATTTGTTTCAAATGTGTATATCTTCAATCCCACAGCCACTCCTAAGAATTTACTCTGAGAAAACTGCCATACCCATGCACAAGAACTTAGCTATGAAAAAATCTCACCATAAAGTTATTAGGACAGTGAACAGAAATGTAGTTGTCCCTTAAGAGAAGACTGGCTCACTAAATTATTTTCCCTGAATAAACCAGTATGATACAGCCGTTTAGGAAAAAGGATGTTGATCCTTATATAAGACATAAAAACATTTTAATAAAATTAAAAATCAGCATGTAAGGCCAATCCCTATTTCTTTTTTGAAAGACCAAAAACAAAAACAAAAAGAAGTACTTATATACACATACATGGAGAAAAGGTTTGGATGAACATACAGCAAATTGTTACTGCTTTTCTCTAGCGGTAAGATGAGAGGACTACTCTTTTGTTTTTTTATACTGTGCTTTATTATCTGATATTTTATTTTATTTTATTATTTTATTTTACAATGAGCAATAAAAAGGTGTTTGAGAAACAAACTTCTGTTCGGGAAAATTCAGTTTTGATTTATTTAAAAAGGATTTCTTCCCCTAAGTCTATGCCAACTGCTTGCTGTCTTACTATGGATGCCATAATTTGCGAATTTTGTGCAGAAGTCCTAAACCCATGCCTCAAACATTTAGAACTAATTTGCTCCATATCCATACAGATTTTTAATAATATAATAATCAGACAGGTATCAATGGATAGCTTTCAGTGTTAGTGAACAGCCTCACCAGTTGTACTTCTAGCATCATGAGCTGTTACATTGGCTACTCTATTCCTTGGTAATCAGAAAAACCAGAAATCTGTGTCAGGAGCCTTGAGATCACTGGTTCTAGAATCAGAGCCAACCTAGGAGATGTAACAGGACAGGACCAAGTCTGGCCCTGAGAACACACTGGCCAATAAATCAAGGTTATGAGAAGAATAAGAGGAGCTTGGCCACGTTCTATGGCCACGGAGCCAAGACTGAGATTCTTGAGACCTGGGAAATCAAACACAAAAATGTATTCTTAATGAAAAAAAAAAAAAATGTATTCTTGGGGGCATGTGATGAAAATAAAAAGAACCCAGGGAAGGACTGAAGAAGAAAAAAAAAAAAAATCAGATGAGAAAGAGTCCAATGACCACGGAGTTCAGCACAGATTAATGTGTGCCAATAACAAAGGGCAAATAATATAGCAAAGAGTCAAATTTCATAGCATAGCTGAATTTGCCATTGTAAAGGCAGCAGGATGACCAGTCAACTTCAGCTGCAAAATGCAGTAGGCATCCAAAGGACCCCTGCAGCTAGCCCACAGTGAGACACTGATACGAGCCTCAGTATCAAAAGGTTATAAATGAATAAATTTAAAGAACTCACAGAGCAAGAAGAAAAGTCATGATAACCTGAGACACAGCTTTGTATGAATTTACTAGTTGTCAGTTACTTATGAGTCCACGTTAACAGGAATTCTGTGTAGTTCAACTGTAATGCAGTTTTGTTCCTTAACCAATTCACTTGCTTCCCAGGTCTCAAGTCAAAGAGTATCAGGTAGGTATTTATTTAGGGCCAAATCTAGAGGCTTCATTGTATACAACCATTTCTTCCATGATTTGGGTAAACCAAAGGAGAAGGGCAGCATCACCAAGACATCCTCTACAGCACACTGGAATCATCTGAGGAACTTTAAAAACGAGATGCCTCAGTCTCACCTCAGATACTCTGATTCAATTGGCCTGGGAATTTAAGAATCCTGGGCACTAGCGTTTTTTTAAAGCCCTCCAGGTGCAGACAAAGGTGAGAATCACATTCTAGTATGAAGTTGGCTGGCTTCTCATCATCTCAAAAATGAGTGATTTGAGCTGAACTGAAGTTTATAAAGGATTTTCAGCAATGATCTCCTACAACTCCAATAAACATAAAAGCTCTGCTTTTTTTCACAGTGATAATGGAGCTCTCCCTGAATGTGAAATGGAGAAATGACAACCCCAATAGGTGACTACTTGTGGTTACTACTACTTCAACAGCTGGAAACAATGCCAAAATTAAGACATTCGTGCTTGCTATTCTTTAGACACTTCAAAATCCACACTCTTACTGGGAGATTTCCACTTCTATCTTGCCCATCCCCCCTCCAGATGCACATACAGATGAATTAAAGATGGGAAACAGGAAGATTGGCAAGAGTCCTGGTTACTATAGCAGCAAGTAAATGAAATGCCAAAGCTCATGAAACTGATAGTGAGAGCAGGAATCAGGTATACATCTTCGAGCTACCTGTCTTGCTGACTGCCCTCCTTCATGCACGATTCAGTTCCCTGCCTTCGCCTTACATGCAGTTCAGCCTCTTTAGAAAGGAGGAGGCTGGGGGGGGGGGGGGGGAGGGGGGCACACTACCATGACACAGAGACCAGGGGAGGTAAGAACTGGCCAAAGATTTAGTGAGTAGAAGCAAAGGGGTTATTTTTTTTTTTTTTTAAATCCTATTTACGTCCTGTGAACCTTCTAAACATCACTGTATGGGTTTTTTTTTTTTTTTTTTTTTTTTTAAGAAACATGTTCATTGGCTAAAAAGGAATAGTTTTCAAAATATGTATCAATACACTCAGAAACTTGGGCTTTGGCAAGAGTCAGATTTGCATACCCTACTAAACAACAGACCAATAGCGTGTCCAGCAACCAGGCCATTGCAGTGGTACTTAATTCAAGTGGTGACAGGAAGGCACTTGAGGGATTGCACTCCTCTGAAAAGCAGGGAGGAGCAAAGTATAAAAGCACAGTGGAATTAAAGGAATAAAAACATCCTTCAAGATTCAGCTACTTCCTGGGAGAAGTGCACCTTTCCTTGCAATCCCAGGTCTAACCCTCTCATTCCACACACATCTTTTGAGTGTAATTACTTAAGGAGTGCATCCCCTTCCCTAACTAAGCTTCTTCAAGGTCTCATCTTACTCATCTTTACTAGGTGCTAGAGATGCAAAGAACCTGGCACACAGAATGTGCTCAATAAATGTTTGATGAATACGTAAGTCAAAGAACAAATGGAAAAATGAGAGATGAGAATTGCTAACTCAACTTAATTCACTGAAAAGGAAGAAAGATTAACCCAAGTCATAAAATTCAAGGAGAAATAAGATCTTCAACTGCAAAGAGGAAGACAGCACCATTTTGTTTTCAAAAGACAAAGATGCATAATAAAGCTGAGGCACATCCTGTTGGTTAAAAACAGATGCACAGTCAAGGAACTAGGAATAAACAGGTAAAAAGAAACAAAACAAAGACAGCCAGACTCATCAAGGCACTTCTAAACTTCTCGATTCTTGGGACATAATCAAGAATCAATGGACATTCTACTCCTAGTGTACAGGGAATATTATATATCCAAACTCAGACTTTGAAAAGCTTTGAGAATTTCTAGAGACTGAGTCAGCAAGTCATACCGTCTCTATGTACTATGTAGAGACAAAAGGATTATACGCAGTCTGCCAGGGGGGAGGCCAATGAAATTTCATAGTACAACTGGAAGGAGAGTGCAAGCAAAGAAATGGTAGTCCTCATTTTGTCATGTTTATTTCCCACCCCTACCCTCTAATCTCAGTGTGTACCCTGGAGTACTGTATCAACCTGGAGATCACATATAAAGGGATATCAACTGGCTCAAAGTTGTCCAGAAAAAAATAAGACTGACAGGTAAAGGGTCTGAAACCCAGGTCCTGGGCTGCACACTGAAGAGAATGGAGAAGATGAAGCCTGATTTTGAGACTTAAGTGTGTATTTAAATACTCAAAGAGAAGGAAAGATAACATTTCAGAGGCAAGACCTGAACTATCAAATTACAGAGGCAGACTGGAGGTAAGAAACCCCTTTAAAATCAGAACTTCCTGAAAACAAAATGCACATTCTGGGAGAAGGGACTGATATAGTTCCAGTTCCTTGTGGGTGGTGGTTACATGGGTGTTGGCTTCACATGTACAGCTGATTTCTATCATTTGTGGAACACATATATGCCAGCTCACCTACTAAGTTTGTTTGTAACCCCCAAATGACACTCCCCACCACTTCTGCGGTCATCTGAGGACATGAATGTATAGACATGGTAGAAAATGTGCCACCCCATACACACATTCCCAGCTGAGGTCCAACAGCCAAGGATCTGCCTTGTTTCAGATCTCCCATGATAAAGCAGGTGCCTTTTTTGCAGCCTAGATAGAGCAATGTTTTTGAACTTTTGTGTTTTTTGAGTGTATAAAATGCCCTCGAGTGAGGTGAAGCACCGTCTTAGTGTTCCTAAGTGCAAGTAGGATGTGATGTGTCCTACTTGCACTTACAAACGTATTAGATAAGCTTCATTCAGGGCAGGAGTTAGGATGCTATTATAGGCTTTGAGCTCAATGATTACGAATCAAAAATACATATTAAATATGATGTCTTTATGAGAAACACACATAACATGAAGTTATGTATCAGTCAATTAATTAAAATGTGGTGAGACCAGCCAGAGGTTCACAGAAACCTAACCATGTACTTCTTCCTCAAGGGGCAATGACTCCATATTCACTAATTCAGTGTTAGAGGCAACTTTACAGAATGTAATGTAACTACCAGAAATAACAGTAACTAATAATACCACTTTCACTATGCTGCACACCTGTTCATGCTTCATGGATGTTAAATTTCACATGCAAAAAAAGTTTTGATAAGTAAGCTTCATGTATTATACAGAAGATAAAATATGCAATTTCTAAGGTCCCTTTCGAAATGTTAACAAACACTAGCTTTGCACTTACAGAGATAAGCAGAATTTTAAAACTCAACTGTGCTTCTGGCTGTCAACATGCTCCTTCAGGGAAGGGCAGAAATAATGGGCTCTAAGCTCTGAATTTCAACTTTCAAATTTTAAGTGAAGAGGGGTTATCAGGACTTTCCAGATGTTGGAAGATTCAACACAAGCATCTAATCATGCTCCCTCCTAAAAACCTCCTAAAAACCTACTAGTAAAGAATTTTTTTTTTTAAAGGTACAAGTCTGAGTAAGATGAGAGAAAACAGCAATTCAATTTTAGAAGCAAGCAAGCAGATGGAAGAAAGAAGCAATATGGAAAACCGAGAATCAACCATACTTACACTGGAGAATTCCTCAAAAGATCTGAGAACTGGCAACACTGGGTACACCTCTGAAAGTGGGGGTGAAGTGAGAACCAGAATAAGGTTTGTCAAAAGTACAAGGAAAACTGGATTCCTAGATGTGAGTTTAGAAGTTTATCCTCTGGAGTGGACAAAACGGATAGAAACCTAGGGACTGAAGGACAAACACACAGCCTTAAGTGAGGGTTCCACACCAAAAAGAGATTAAGAAAAAAATGCATACTGAATGAGACCCTTGTGTTCCTTCTTCACTTACTTAGTTCCCAGAATAATGATCCAAGCCCTTTTATTCTCCAGTCAAAAACTCAAAGAATATTCTTCGGGGAATCTGACCTGTTCAAAAGATACCTCAGAGTCATCCAACAAACAGCCATTGAAGGCCAGCCAAACAATGAAGCTGACAAGCTCCACCCACACGTTCAGTAGTCCATCCTGTTAGATATAAGCTGACAACCAAAGATCAATATACATTTGAGAAAAGCCTTTATTGTGAGAGCCCAACACAGGAAAAACTGGAGTAAAACAACTGTTTTCTCTTCCTGCAGTGTTTATCTTGAGAGATGAAAAGATACAGCAGTCATAAAACAAGAGACTATAAGAAAAGAAAGATTGAGGGAACAAAGGATTACTGAAAAATTAAGTATCCGAGAAATTCTTTTCTAACAGAAAGATTGGGCAATAAAGTTTAGAAACACCTGCAGAAAGTGCAAAACAGACAAAGACAATTAAGAAAACTAAAAAACAAAAGCTGTATGAAATTAACTGACCCAAACCATGTGGTCTAGAAGTTGAACAAAAGGGGTTCCAGAAAGGAGAAAACAGGGAGAGTCATCATCCTAGAAATGAAAGATACAGGTTTGCCAAATTGAAAGAGCCCACTGAGGGCCAGGACAATGAAAGGAAAACTTTCAAGGCCTGTAATAATGAAATTTCAGAACACTTGAGACTAAAAGCTAGGAAAGAAATGGTCTTATGCTTACAAATCTCTGAAGAAAAACTTTCCAATCTACAATTCCATATTTGGCAAAACTTTTAAAAGGTATTTATGGACATGCAAAAACTTTAATTCTAAGGAGTTGGAGAATTGAAAAAAAAAGTTAATGTGTCAATATCATCCAATTTCTTGCAGCTGGAAGGGAGATGCATATAATAGGAGAAAGCTAAAATGAACTCTCTAGCACACTCATTTAGAATTTGGAGGCATCAGTAGGTATGTATGAATTTCCTACCTGTTTACTGAAAAGCACCTTGAAGAATGGGCACACCTAGCTCTGGTTTCTAAATCCTATTCCCTACTAAATGCCTCATCCTGATGAGGGCAGGGGAGGTACAAGCTAACTATGAAAACATCTCACTGTTTTGGGAAATAAGAAAGTGTGCATGATGGAAATGTGTCATGAAGGACACAAACTGGCCTGCAGAATGTCACTGGCTAAATCTGGAAACATTTGAGCAAATTAATGATAGTAATGGATTATAATCCACTAAATGAGTTCATACTGATAAATGGGGAAAGAGGGACAACTCTTTATTTCAGTATAGCAAAACAAAAACAAAACAGTTTTGCATAATCATAGTAATAACTGCTCAGGCAAGAAATACCTATGGATGCTGAAATCAGGGGTTCAAGCTTGATGAAGAATAAGTTATTTACATAATCTCCAATTATCTCCCCACAAATTACTTATTAGTGAAAGGAAAACCAGTACCCCTTGACAGTGGAGAAACCTGGCTGACATGATCTTAACCAAGTATCAAAGTTAGTGTCAACAATAATGGGACAACACAAACACAACATCACACACCTCCCAATGTGAATCTCTGAGGACATATTACTGCTTATGCTGTATTCCCACCAAAAACGCATAGTGTGAATCCAATCACAAGGAAAGAAACCCAGATTTGAGTACGGGCATTCAGAAAATGGCCTCTAACCTTCAATAATGTCAATTCAATGAAAGACAAAGAAAAACTGAGGAAAGCACTGCTGCTAATTAAAGGGGGGAGACCAAAAAGCTTCTGAACTTAAAAAAGAATTCCTATAAAAAGGTATTACGGGAACAGCAACATTTGAAGCAAGGCTTCAGATTAAAATACTGTATCATTGTTACTTCCCAGATTTTGATAATTATATTATGATTGCATGAGTGACTGTGCTTGTCTAATAGACTTCAAGGACTTAAGGCACAGAGGGGAATGAGGTCTGCAACTTAACACTCAAATGGTTCAGAAAAGTGTGTATGATGAGAGAGAATGACAAAGCAAATGTGGCAAAATGTGAACTACTGGTGAATCTGGATGAAAATGTTTCTGGAATTCTTCATACTATTCTCACAACTTTCTTGTGTGTTTGAAATTATTTCAAAATAGAAGTGATCAGAGAAAAGAGAAAAGTCAGTGAAGGACAGCCCCTTCACCTCTAGCACAAAACCTTATAAACTTTTTAGAGCAGACATATTCAAAACTGAAAATACTCAGTCACAGAAATGTAAATTTTTCATTTTATTCAAAGTTGGTACAGAAGTGCTAATAACATTTCCATAAAATAATTACTATACTTCAGTTACAGGACAAGATACCACAGAAAGGAATATACTTTGCAAGAAATGTAGGTTCATCTGAAGTTTCCAAATACTTTTTGAAGGCTAATGCAGCAGCTGGCAAAATAACACACAGTACACAAAGAACAGTGTATTTTACAGAGTCAGTAATGAAAACTGACAGCTCTTTAGCAGATTTGCTTCATTGTTTTTCCATTTTTTCAACAATAACACTTTTAAAAAACACATTAAACCAAGATCATACATGTCTACAATTTTAAAAATCAGATTGTATACAGTAAGTTAGAATAATAGTCAAGTTAGAATTGTCATGTATGGTTAACAATCCTAAATCTACAATTTCAATTGTATTCCTTTCAATACAGAAATAACCTGGTTTATACCAAATTCTACTTTCTGCTTGCAACTAAAATATTGTACAATGTGAAGATGGACCCCATCCATCAAATCTTTAAAAAAAAAAAAAAAAAAAAACCTGTGGACAATAAAGGGTACACCGAAAATCAGTTTACACTTCCAAAAACTCACCAATAACTCAACAGCTTCATTTATAATCACATTTGGTCTACAATGCATAACTGACAAAATGATAACATGTACACAATACACACCCCCAGTGCACAGACTGGTCTCTTAAAGAAAATAAGAACAAAGCATAATAGGGAGGACACTGGAAAAAAACGATTTTCAACGTAGACGACATCTCCTTAAAATGCAATACTTACATATCAAAAGTACTAGATAAAAGCAGCAGTATTCTGCTGACATTTGGCTTAAAAATAAAGAAATGAATGAAGCAATTTCACAGGTATTAGAAAAGGAATTGGTTTTCTTCTTGAAGAAGACTACTAACTTTTGCACAGCAACTATTTTTGATATCCACCTTATCAAAAAAAAAAAAAAAAAAGCACTGAGAAGCATAACATAGTTCATATGTGATTGCCAACATAGGTCTGGGCAACAGAAAATGGGATGTCCAAGCAAAGAATGGGTAGATCCCTGCTGTATTTCTGAACTCTGCTGGCAATCTATAAACCAAAGCAATATTGGTGGGGGAAAGCAGGGAACAGATTCCATATCATCATCTGACACTAATGTAATATGCCATTATTAACAAAAATAAAGCTTTTGCATTTCAACAACGCCACAGAAAAGTCCATGAGCAAAAGACTCGTTGATCTGTTTTTGCCACTCAAAAGTTAGAGATCTCAAAGTGAAATTAGAAAATTCTAATTATACATATTTACACTGCTAGGACTACTTTCACCTAGACTAATTAAAGCAATTTTCCATGGAATTATAAATGAAAGAAATTCTGCCAAAGGAATCTTCAAAAGCATTAAGTTTTTGCAAACGATTTTAAATTTAAAAGCAACATTTAAAAGTACAGACACATACTATATAGGACTAACAAGTTATAACTGCTTTGCCTTATCACACATTGCTAAGCCAAAGACGTTCCTCAGTTTTGTTTTGTTTTTTCCTGCATTTCTGGCACTCCTCTGCCCTCATCCCCCTGAAGCCTGAGGTTTCACATTCTAAAATACCGAGGGAAAACACCTGTTTTTTGCTGGAGGGGCAATCTTTCCCTCAAGGCATTCCGCTTAACCCTTCTAAAACATGTGACATTGGTCTACACCAGCTTTAATCTTCATTCCATATATTATCAGAGCTGACCAAGTCTTTCCTTAAGAAGATAAATACACAAAATAGAGGAGAGTGGGAACCTAAGTAGTCACTTCTCTCCCATTCTGAGAGTTACAGCTTTTGACCTATGGGCAAAATCCAAGACAAAGACTATTTATTCATTCTTGATAAACTGGGACTATTCAGGTAAAGAAAGCAAGGGATAAGACAAAGACAATACTGAGTGCAAGAAAACACATTCAGATTTCATCTAATCTAGTCATGAAGCAGGGAATGGGACAGGTAAAAGAATCCTTTAGACTCTTAGAACCACTGTGAAAAGCAAAGTAGCTCATTTGGCAGATCTGCCTCAGATTTAGTTTGATGCTCAGAACACTTGGATCAAATTCTGCTCTATTAAAATGAAGTGCAGTAAAGCACATGAAAAAGTTAGTAAGATATGTTCACCTCTTACAAACCTACGCAAAGATTAAAGACAAGTAGTATTTGCCCTGTTAAAAATGTAAAATTTCTTCATGTTTTCAGGGTACTACTGACAGCCGGTAAAATTTCCTACTAAAGATTTAAAATAAAAAATAGTAATAATAACAACATCAATGGCTCTACAGCTTAAAGCAAAAGTTTGTCAAACTGTTCCACCCACCAAAAGCCTAAAAGTCTGTCTCTGCTTTAGTTCCAGATTGTAGGAAAGAACCCATAGACCCCCATTTTCACTAATAAGCCCCAAATATAATTGCAATGTTCTTGTTCTTGTTCTTCTCTCCCTCAACCAAAGTAGTACAAACTTACTCAGATTATTACGTTTGAACCACTTATCATTTAGGACCACAACTCAAGATACCTCACTGTCTAGGGCTTTCCGTACTATAGTCCTCCACAACTCCCGAGGGCTGTACGACTGGCACTTGTGGGATACTGAGAAATACTGTTAGTCTTGTGCTTTCTACATGTGGAGATACACACCTGCATGTTTGAACATGATTTGTGCTTTCTATGGACTTTTACTTTAAGCTTTTTACCTATCATGGAATGTGAAGCTCTTGTCACATGTATGTTCTCAAATATGCCTATCAAACCTACATCAAAAAAACAATAGTTAAAATATACACACAGAATTAATAAGTAACCTTATAGTTTTAATTAAGGATATAAAACAAATATAGATGAATAAATAACATTTAAACTGCAACAGGAATTAGAGCTACCTGGTTTCCTTGAACCTAAATAAAGGCTGCGTATATAAAGTACGTAAATATAAATGTATTTTTTTGTATTTCCTTGACTAGTTATAACAAAATTTAAAAAGAGGAACTGTAACAAATAAGTATATTCTATCAAGAAAGGGAAATGTGTAAACTAGCAGAGTCAATATTGGCAAACAGAAGGCACTAATCAAAACACGTAAATTTCAGAAGCTGATTATATTATGAAATACCCTATATACTGGCCTTTGCCAATTTGGGATTTCAATAACAGCAATGAGCTTAATTTCAGTTTCCAACTATTATAACCAAGAGTGAGTTATTAAGGAACATTCATTCCACTTATAGAAGTCTAGGCTACAATGATATATTGAAAAATTATCCAGACTAGTTTGTCCAAAGGCAATAAAAAAAGTAAACACTCCTTCCTCCAGCAGCACTGGGGTACAAGGTGAATTTACCAAGATAAATATAAGTCTCCAATAAGGTTGTGGTTATCTACCGTCAACTTGTGCTGTTGAAGAAATGACTGAAATATGTATTTCCCTTATTGACAGAGTTCACTGATTGTAAACTATCTTAAACTTGGGATAGGGGTAGGAGAGGATGGAGTGGCTTCGTTATCATGGGCAACAATTAAGATCTAGTGCTTTTCTGAGAGCAAAGCTACTGTTCCTACACTACGAAAAATCTAAGACCACTGTGCTTTTGTCCTGACTCGCTCTTCATTTGCTTATTTGTTCTAGCATCCCTCTCTTCAAACATAGTATGAATCCAGGTAACCAAACCACACTGGAAAGTTGTTACATAAAATTATTGGTTTAAATCAACAGCTTCAGATTATGGTCCTCCCCTAAAAGGTAAAGTACCTGAAATTAAGTAACGGTACAGATACATCAAAGCTTTATTTCTGAGTAAAAGACAAACATATCCATGGCTAAGGCTGTTAAGTTACCAAGATAAACAGGGTGCTTAACCCAAAACAAAAAACTAAATCCTATCTTTTATACAGGATTTGAGATGGAAAACAGAAACATAAATTATATCAATTTTCACAACATTTCTTTAAAGGTGAATCAGTAGTTAAAAGCCTTATTTCCCAGCATTGGAAAGAAGCTTAAATAAAAATATTTATAGGACTGTGACTAATGGTGTGGGACTCAGTGCTGGCAAAGCCTATTAAGTAGTTTGAACCTTAGCTAAGTTCAATTCTAGGAGTGAAAGAAGTTGCATACCTAGTCTTCTAACAGAGGGGGGAGAGTCTGATAAAAAGCATACCAAATTAAGAGAAGTGACTTTAGTGGAGGAAAAGGGATTTGCAGCCCTGAGGTAAGCCAACCAAGTCTAACCAAGTATAAGTAATCAAAACTTCTTATATGATCCAGTTTCATACCTAACTAGTACAAAAGGGTTTCTCTATATGCCAACTAATTCCAACTTTTTACCCTTAACTACTGCACGAACAGGCTTTTTGGCATTAAAACCAACTCCATTCCTCTCTGCATTATGACACCACCATTTCAAAGGGACTGGTGTGAATTTTAACTATCACTGCCTCACTAATTTTTGAAGAAAGGGGTTTTTAGAATACAATAATGATGTATTATTAGGGCTTTTATTATTAGTGAACATTAGTCTGAGAAAATCATTCTTGAGAATTAACAGTTTAAGCTAATAGAAATTTAGTATATTTAAACACAACCATAGTTAATGAATCATTATTTGGATCCAAGTTTTCAAAACTGGGGCAAAGCAACACTTTTGCACATCATAGCAATAAGCCTGAAAGTGAGTTAAGCTGATAAAATATCAAAAGAGGAATTTGAGAAGTGTTAAAAGAACAGATAAAGAATTAAAGCAATGTAAGGGAAGACAAATAGAGGGAAAGACCAGTCTCTCTGAATGGTAGGTGAGTATACACACATATAGGAATATACCCTATTTGTAAAGTCTGCTCAAGCTAATGTCAACATCAAAATGACTTAATGCAACTTAACACTTTGTTAATGAGATACTGTATGAATACAGGCTTAAAAGCAGATTTTTCTACTAAAGTATTGCTATCAAATATCAGTCACTTTAACCTCAAAAATGTTTAAAAACTCATACTTCACAATATGTAATGTCAAACTAGGGTTTAACAGGCTAGATCTTATTTACTAGTGTCCTAATCTATATGGGGAAAAGTTTAAACTAGCTTGTAGCCAAAATGCTTCAAGTTCTAGAATTCTCTGAACAGAATTCTACATCTGCACATTTTAAGCTAATGTTTGTCCTTTGCCTAACTTGTTAAGTTTGTATCACCCAGGTATTTCTCAGCATCTCATTTAATAGTTTTTCTGACTTCTTGGAAAAATTTTGTCCTGGCAAGTCTCTTTGGTCACATGACGTAACAGGAATGGTCTACATACATTGCTCATCTAAACCTGGGGAATGGTGGTGAGGTGTCACTATTCCATATCCACATGGTCCTTTCCAGCCATCATACCTCAGATGAAAATGACACAGCAGAGTAAAAAATATATGGAAAGTAACTGGCCAAATACTGCCAACTGGGAATAACTGACCAGTCTAAACTTTTAAAAGCTACTGATATAGCCAGTCTGTAGGATGGTGAAGAATAAGAATAACCCATAGGTTGCACTAAATGATATTTGGAGAGGGGAAGATCCATGCACCCTTTCAGTACCAGAAGAAAGCAAGCAATGGACTGAGAAATGGAGACACTGAGAGATTCTCAGTGCCCTAGACAAGACCTTTCAGTCCCCCCACTCACAATCAGCCTCGGGTTAAAGACTGAGTGACAACCTCCTAATCAATTCTTAAAATGTGAAATTTCACATGTGATAGGTCTCTGCTAATTACTTGATGTGCTAAGACTATGACCCTGGCCAGCCTCTTTGTACAAAAACACAATGGATCCTTTGAGCCAAGTGAAAAGGAAGCCTTGGGAGAGGAGATCTGCTCAATTTAGGCCAAAGGACACAGTACCACCACTATTGCTTGATGTTTCCCTAATCTAAAGATAAGAGTAATAACCTCAACCAGGAAAAGAATGGCTATGGAAGAAGACTGGCTCAGCTATTTCAAAAGCCACTTACTATCTTGGGGCAAAAGGACATAATATTTTTGGAGCCAATAGTTCTTCTACATGCCAGAGTTATTAATAAGCTCTGCTCATCAGATCTTAAGACTGAGACTGCTTAAAAGGACAAAAATCTAAGAACTGGGGATACCATTAACAGCAGATCAGACAATACTTTTTCCCTACCTTTGAAGACTAGTGTCTTCACTTCATTTTGACTCTTAGGTAACTATTTTAGTCAATACCACTCTTATTCAATTCTGAACCTTAGCTTGAGCCAATACAAAAATATATACATATTAATGTCTACAGACAAAATGTCATCACTTAGGACTCATTTAGTTAGTGTAAAGTATGAACATTTTGCTAGCTTAATACAGACCATGTATCACTCCATGAACAATCATTCTAACGAAACATACTGAACAGTGGTCCCCTGAATGAAGTTGCAATCAGCAATTCACATACTTATTCAAGCACATTATCTATTACTGGAAAGCAATAAGAAGGGTAAGCTTCAGGGACTTGAGTCTCAACAGACTGATGTTTATACTGGCAAGAATAAACATCCTAATGGATATGCTAATAGTCATTCCTTATTTACAGACATGAGTACTCTAAACTTGACCTACTGCTATATACACACAAACAGACACAAGATGATGTATTTCATGTATCGTACTGAGACAGCAGCAAAGGGGGGGGTGGAGGTGAGGGATCCTAATACTCCAAACTATTAGGACTCAACATTAAATAAAAGGGAGAAAAATCCACATAAACACCACCTATTAATTTATGCTGTAAAAAAGAAGGGATTAAGAAGGCTGCCCAGCCAATGTGTCAATTTTCTTTGCTCAGTTATACAGCAATGTGTTCAAAGTCAAAGAAAATTTTAATTCTTACAACTTAATGCCAATTTGAAAAATCTAAGGTCCTATTATTTTCCCAAATACCGAAAGGTTGTCTCAAAGGAAAAATAGTTCCTTTGAGAAGAGGACAAACCATGAGTCCAGCTTTGGATACACGGTTTTCTGTTCTTCCCAATAGACTTTTTATAACCTTGGGACATGTCACAACCACAGCCTCCTCCATACAAGAAAAGGATGGTCCCTATTTATTTGGCCCCCAGCTTATAAACCTTAAGAATGAAACTGAGAAATAAATTCTACAAGGCACTCTAAGCTCTCAGAAATCATGCTATTCATACATGAATTATTTTTTCATCTACAGACTCAGTCTATCAGAAAGCCTCCTGGAGATGGGAAGACATTATGGTACCTGATTATTTCTAAAATCAACTTTGGACTAATCAAGCCCATCATAATGAAACTCATTTATAGAATACAAAAAATTTGTGAAGTCATTAGGACTGAGTTTTGATTCAAAATCTACAAAAGTATCTAAAAAAGTAATACTTTTCCCTAAAGAATACAAGCTTAATAAATTCATGCAATTTAAAAAGTATCAGAGATTACAGGAAAGTCAAAGAAAGTAGATACACAATTAAGTTTCCTTCATATGTTATGGAGGAAAAAGGACCATGTTGAGCACACAGACACAGAAATTTGTAATCTGTAGAGCTTTTCTCTAATATCTTTTGCATCCTGTCCTCAAGAAGGGGAATCAGCCTGTGAAAAAGATTCCCATCCGTGAAGGTTACAACACAGTGCCATGCCATGTGAAGACAGAATCCTCTAAGTACACAAGTCCTACGATATCCTCCACAAGACATACTACTAAACCCAGAAGTTCTTATTCATGACAGACACCTCTTTAACATGCTATCCATTCTACAGAAAGACTATACTGACAATCTACCAATGGCAAGGCATGCACTCTGAGTTTTCTGTTACTAATGTCCAGTTTGCACTGGAACCTCCTCATGCTCTAAGTCAATGTAACTTTTTAAGAATGTAGAGGCTGTGTACAGATGGCAAGTCTTTCAAAAAAAAGAAAAAAGTAAATCAGGAAAAAAAAAAACCATCAAGGATACGATATGATCTCAGAATTAAATTTTCCCTCCAAAAGCTTAACTTCAACATTGCATGATCTAATCAAGCAGGGCAACCCAGCACAAAAGGCAGTGACAATTTTCTTCAAATTTCTAGACATATCTTCCAACTGAATCCACTTGGAAAAGCATGTGGCTAATAAAAAATGCTACCAAATGACAAAAACAAAGAACAAAGCTAGACAATTAGTGGAGTATGAGTAGTCACCTGTTTAGCATAAGCTCATCAAACACTGCTTGAGGACTGCTAATTCCCAAACTATATAAATAACCTTAACTTGGTCAATTAATCTGGGGATCATCAGCAATGTTTACTTCATTTTCTCCCCTAACCATCTGACAATACAATCATGACATAACTTTATCAAGACAGACTTGGTGGTCATTTGAGTATCGTTCACTTAAACTCCGGTCAAAATTAGAAAAAAAAAAAAGAAAAAAAAGTAACTAGAACAAACTTTTTACCAACAGTCCATATATTGGTGGTACAAGAATAGCTACAGAAAAAAAAACATTCTTCTTCCTTTCTTTTGGCAATCAGAATCCATAGGCTCATGCTAGCAAAATGAACCTGGCAAACGAACTAACTTGTCCTGACACAAGTACCCCGTAAGCACATTAGATTTTCATTACACAACTGATTACACAATGTCTACAAATTCAGTTTTAAATGGTAGGAGGGATTACAGAGACAGAGAAAAAACTTTGAAATGAGCAAGTCTTCTACTTCAGGATAAGAAGGCCTACCAAGATTTGGCAGTGCAGACAGTATACCTTATTCATAATATCTTAGCATATATTCTGCTCTACATGTTCTATGAGAATAATTGGTCTCTCCTTACTTTGGTATGGAAAATTTTAAACCACATTTGCACAATTCAGTCTGTTAAACAAGTTTTACTTCATTTAGGTTGAAAATTTACTTTCGTCCATCTCTGGGAAAATAAAGTCTTGCAAATAGATGATTTTTCTGCTAAGTAAAATTTGGCTAAAACCTATAGCGTAAACAATGCCTGAGAGATGCAACAGTTACATAAGTTTTGTTTTGTTTTCCAAAGACCAGTATTTTCTTAAGTTAGTGTCTCATCATATCCTTAAAAAGTTCATAAGGAGAAATAAACAAACATGAAAATTCCAAGTGAACACACAGCAAAAAGTCCGATATTTAGTATTAGTTTAACTTGTGGAGGCTCTTCCAACATTTGTAAACAAACAGCCTCCTCCTCCATCAGGTCTCTGAGACTCCTCTTGCTGAGGCTCTTACTTTTAAAGCCACAGAACCAATCTATGAACTTCCAGTACCGGCCTCCATCCTCTGTTTCCTTCTTTCTCTCTTTCTCACCCATAAGAGCTGCTTGCCCATTGGAATAAGCATCTACTGGTGTTTCTGCCTCTGAATGCCCTAACGAAGCCACTGGATTGCCCTCTTCTCTGCAGGTCACCAACAGATTAACATCTTCTGGCTGAAGGCCCTTGATGCTATCTTCCGACTTCCCATTGGGAATGATGTGGTTGGTGGCCTCACTGTT
The DNA here is from genome assembly GCF_048164855.1 of Canis lupus baileyi. Taxonomy (NCBI): domain Eukaryota; kingdom Metazoa; phylum Chordata; class Mammalia; order Carnivora; family Canidae; genus Canis; species Canis lupus. The sequence goes on along the minus strand of NC_132867.1, from coordinate 32,707,836 downwards.
CTCACTGCACCTCAGAATGCTCTTCTCTTGCATTTTGTAGGGTTCATCTTTCGGGGAGCAGCTTTCCTTCACCACCAGGCTCTTCTTAGACCAAAAGGTGGTGGTACGAATCTGTTCCTTTGTGGGAGGTGGTGTCAGAAGGCTAACAATTACTGTAATGAGTCCTGTGACCCAAAACAATGCTGTGGCCACATACATGTAATGGATGTCTTTGATGAAGCCTGGCCTGTTATCAGGTTGGTCACATTCTGGGGCACGGTATGCAAAGGCCAGTGTCAAACGGACTGCTCCAAGAACAAAGCCAGCCATTCCACCATAGAAAGCCCCTTGCTCATTACAGCGCTTCCAGAAAATTGCCAGAAGGAAAAGGGCCGCAACTGGGGGTGTCAGGTAATCAGCTACCTCCTGAATGTAAAGGTACATCTGGCCTCCTTGCATCTCCACGATGATTGGCACCCATGCAATGCTGATCACCACCATAAAAGCCACAAATATCCTCCCCACAATCATTAGTTCCCGGGAGCTCGCGCTCCGGCGGATGAGTTTGTACACGTCAAGGGTAAATATGGTACTGGCACTGTTAAAGATAGAGTCCAAGTCGCTCATCAGAGCTGCAATCATCACCGCCATCATTAAGCCACGGAGGCCCACAGGAACCAGCTTCATCACCAGGCGTGGGTAAGCAATATTAGAGCACCCAGCTCTGCTTCCACATACTTGCATGCAGTGCTCTGGGTTGATGCAAGCTATATCATCAGCAAACAGTATTCTGGAAATCATTCCTGGGACAACTATGATAAACATTGGCAGCAGCTTCAAGAAGCCAGCCATAAGAGTAGAGCCTTTGGCATGAGCAATGTTTTTAGCTGCTAAGACTCTCTGCACGATGACTTGGTCAGCACACCAGTACCATACTGAAGCTGGGGTCTGCCCAAGAACAAATCCAGGCCAAGGAACATCTTCATCTGTTGGATTCCGCAACATTTTCAGTGCATCTTTCTTAGGGTGGACATTACAAGAATTTGTGTTGGAAAGGTTGTATGTCAACAAGATGGAAGTAACATTGGGTGAGGCCAACATGTACCTTCTCTTAACTTCCTCAAACCCGCCAATCTCCATCATGCTAATTATCATAAGTGTGAGTGCCCCAACGATCATAAGCAGAGCCTGTAGAGTGTCTGTGTAGATCACTGCAACAAGGCCTCCGGTGACAGTCAGCAAAGCAGTCATGCCAATGAGCAGGATGACAGACACATAGAGGTTCCAACCCAAAGACTCCTGGATAAAGAGGGCACCCGAATACAGATCCACTGAGAGCTTGGTGAAGATATAGAGAATCAGAGACAAGGCTGCAAAATAGACCTGAATCCTATGGCCACCAAATCGCTTGGACAAGTATTCAGGCATGGTGTATACCCCTGACCGGATGTAAATCGGGATGAAAACCCATCCCAGAAGTTGCAAAAGCAGTAAGGCATTGAATTCCCATGCGCCCACTGCAAATCCACTTGCAGCTCCAGATCCTGCCAGCCCAATGAAGTGCTCACTCCCAATATTGCTCACAAACAGAGAGGCACCAATTGCTACCCAGGTCATAGAGCGCCCCGCCAGGAAGTATCCACTCACGGTGCTTCTATTAGATTTCCACATGGCAAAAAAACCAATGCACATGACCAGGATAAAATACAGGGCCACTATGGCAATGTCTGCTGTCTCCAGTACAGCCCTCATTTTGGTAACTTTGTGAATAAAAGTGTCCAATGACAGAAGTGTCCGACTTTTTATTTACTCATTAGTAACCCCAGCCAAGTCTGTAAACCATACGTGAACTGGACTACACAGAGCAACACAGCAGGTCAAAGTCTTTGTCCTTTGGTTTGCTGTCTTGATGGTGGTGGTTGTGATAAACTTTGAAGGAGACAGTTTAAATTTTCCTCCGCTTCTTAATTGGGATTGAGAACTTAGCTCGTACTCTTAATCCACTCTCCACAAGACCATCAGCATTTACTCAGGTGCTGGAGGAGAAATTCTGAGTTGCAGCTAAGTTAGTGAAGCCTACTGTACCAACCCTGCAAGGCAGCAAAGACAAAAGACAAAGATTGAATTAGAGGAGGGTCTCACCAAGTGATGAGGAAACTTTCAGTCTAGCAAAACGGCGCAATAAGACATTCTTTATAAAAAGAAAAAAAAAAAACTTTTAAAATATACTTCAGTTCCACAGGAAAGAGCAATCTATACTAGCACATCTGATATGTAAAGTCATGAGAATATTTATCATTTTGAACTAAGAACAAAAATTCATTGATCTCATAACTAAGTGACCTAACTTCTCTAGCAACTAAGAGCTGCCTACCATGACGTTGCCCTTTTTTCATCTTACTGTTGTCGTCTCAGATTGGAACAGACACCAAGATCCTAAAGCACCTTAAGGGAAGAGGTGGAAGGGACACTAATTTTTTATAAGGACACCACAATGAATCTTCAAATGCTATGAATCCTGAATAATGAACTTTATAGCCAGTTAGGGTCCTGGATGGAACAGGCAGGCAGACTGAAAATGTTACCATCTACACCCAAACACAAAATCAAGTATTACTTACTCTATGCAAAATTATTATAAAATTCTCCTAAATTCCTACTACAAATGTGTATGTGGTAGTTATCACCCAGTAGTGTAGAAATTGTGAGAGGACTCCTGCCCTAAAGGAAAACAAAACATTCCACACACACACACACACACACACACACACAAAACTAGGAACACACAACTTATAAAACCCTAAAATTTTATTGTTTCTCCTAGCTAGAAGACATCACAAGATTTTTGAAAAATGTTCAAAAATTTCTTTCCATTCCTTTCATCCGGCAATAATTCCAAGAGAATCTCTGAGCGAATAAAGGCACACGGGCACAAGGTTTGATTTTGTTGAATATTTTTCCCTTTTAATACTGCTTTCTTGTTGAAGGGTATAGAAAGCAAGAATAGGGAGGAGGAGAAAAGAATTTCTCAAAGACCGAAAAATATCTTCCAAACTTCATGAAACAAACATTTATCAACCATTAGATAATAAGTTCTCTTCAATTAAGTCAATCACATATTTTTCAGTCCTGGATTAAGGAAAAAAAAATCACTCTGCAAAACAGACATTTAAATCCACCTAAAATCAAATTTATGGATCAGATGGGTTTTCTCCTGAAAAAACAGACAAATTCTAACTCTACAAAGTTAATTATAATTATAGTTGAGATCAAAATGAAGAACATTTGTTATTCATCCTAATGCCTTCCACACATCAACTTCTAATGTGAGTCCTTTTGTGATAAAGCAACCTCAAAGTGAATTTTTTTCTACATTTGACAAAGTAGATAACTTTTTGATGAATCTCTGCATTTTCCTTTAAAAATCAGTACCAAACTTAAGTCCTATAAATGATACTAAAGGCACCGCTTTCCAAAACTGTTCAAAATAGACCACAGTATTAAAAACTTTTTTAAAAAATTTTTATTTATTCATGAGAAACACAGAGAGAGTGTCAGAAATACAGGCCAAGTTAGAGGCAGGCTCTTCACAGGGAACCCAATGCAGGACTCAATCCCAGAACCCTGGGATCACGACCTGAGCCAAAGGCAGACATTCAACCACTGAGCCACCCAAGTGCCCTGTATTAGAAACTTAAAAATACACCTCTCACTGGCCAGGAAAGGATCTGGAAACAATGGCTAAAGATAAACGTTCTATTGAATTAGGTTATTAGGTCTAACTCATAATGCTGCCTAGATAGAAATGTCTTAAACCCATCTTTATGCCTTTTTTTTTTAAAGCATACTGCACTATAATAATTATACTAAGAAAACTGATTACTATCTTTCCTCCTAAGAGTCTATAATGAGTGACATGAATAAAACTCCCACACAAAAGTATAAAATATACGAACAGTTGGGATTTGTATCACTTCCTACTTGCCAAATCTTCAAAGCTGGTCATATTTCTGTGACCACTATCCCCACCCCTAAAACTTTCTAAAGAAACACTTGGACATTATCTAGAAGGATCCCCTAAATTTTTAATAAAATATAATCAGATAACTAATATACATCAATTACCTAAAAGGTATCTTTAATGTTTCAGTATAAGGGGGCAAGTCCTTAATTAAAAAGAAAATAGCTGTTGGCAGTTATGAAATCCAGCCATTGAAGTAGCTCTCTCCCTGCCATTCATCATCCAAGCCACTTGTTTCAACTTCCACAGAAAAGCCTAATTCACCGGGCAAGACAGCCCTTTCAGGTGTTACTCTTCTTTATGGCAGCTGCTAACCAAAAATATGTTTCTCCCAAGAAGAGACCAACAAAACACTCGGTGCTTTTGTTGGGAGGGGGGGAGAAGGACGAGGAATCTGTGCAGCAACAGCCCCTACCAGCAGCTTCTTTGTTCAGAGAACCAAGTGCTCAAAAAGAAAACAAGCACCTTCTTAAATCACTAGCAAGCATTGCTAGTATCAGTAACATTGTTCTTCTTGTCAAATTGGATCTATACAAGCCAGATCTCTGAGCCATATTTTGTTTCCTGATGAATGAACCTTCAGACTGGTCTAAACCCTAACTTCTCTAGAACAGCAGGTCAGCTACAGAGAAAAGACATGCCCACAGGAGAGGTAGCAGGGAGTGGCCAAACACTAGCTCAAGGCTGACTTTCTCCATTCTGTCTGCCTGTGCTTCCTCAGACCATTCAGAAGCCACTGCCAACAGTCCCCATCTCACTGGATACCATACCAATTTGTGGGCAGGTTTAAGATTTTTCCAATTTAAACAAAAACCATCCAGAGACCAGCACCTGGTAAAGACTGGAAAAGGAAAAACAAAACCAAAAATAGGTCAATTTAGTTTATAGAAAGATATAAAATACTATAATACAACGCAGCTAAATTTCACATTCTAGCCATGAACAGAGATTGTCACAGCCTTTAGATAAATTATGCATTCCTTAAAAATGGTTCCAAATAAAATACACAATATAAGTTCTGCACATTTTTTCTTTCCTTTAAAGAAGTAAATATTTCTACAAAAATACAATGAACACTAACCAGAATGTCTTTATTTCAGAACAAATATACCTGAAAAAATTTTTTCATCAGCTAAAATGAAACTTCTTAATTTATGTTTCTGTATTACTAGGATAAGCTGTTACACAGGTCAGATAAAATCCTGTAAGTGAGAAATGTGAGACAAGTAAAACAGGTACAGGAATGATAAATATATGGGTTGGTTTCTTGGTAGTATATTTTTTTAAGAAAACAAATATTTCTATAATAAGAGTATTTTTTGTGGAATGTATAAAGTGGTCCCCTAGTGGTGATGGGCAGTATAATAAATTTTTCCAAATTGCAAAACAAAGGCATTTACTGTGAAACAGAGCAGAAGCTCCCCCAACCCCAAGAGAGGGCAGGCTTCCTTTTCAGAAAGTGTTTTGTTGACAGTTTTGCACAAAATTAGAATAAAATTTTGGTACTGTCTCATGTACCAGAATGAATTAAATGACAACTGAAGAAGTAATCCAAATAGAGAAGTATACCTAAGTATTTGCTGTGTTTGAACTAGAAAGAGGAAAATAGGTAACACCAAATTATATTACCTATGAATGCCCGTTTAGGTATTAAAATCAAAATATAATTAGTTATAGTAACCAAATCCAACATCTCTTTTCTATTATCTAGGATGAGCATATAATTTATCTTCCAAACTAGGAAATTACTCTGGGACAATCTGTAAACTCAAGGACATAGAGTCACTCTAGAAAGGGAGTCACCAATAAAAACCCACCAGGGAACAAGAGAAACAATTCCTAAAGCCAGCAGGGCCCCAAGTCATAACAACTTCAATGAGGCAAGGGGACTGACAAAGGACAGAAAACAGCAATACAAAAGTGGCCCAACAACAACCTTTTTAGCTTGGAGTCACTTTTAAAACCACACACTCAAAGGACAATCTGAACAGGCCAGCCCAGCACTATCAATAGTAGGCTTCCAAGGTCTTGCTTATATTCTGATCCAATGAAAAATGTTCACTGTACCAGCTAGTAACCTACGAATTATGGAACACATGGGCACCTTTGAAAACTTACATGTATGGGTGGCACCATCGAGAAAGCAGACAAGTTTTGAAGGGCTGGAGCCACATAAAATTGTCCAGTGCATAGACCAGGTACTTAGCACATGTTGCTTTACCTTCTACAACTTGTATGAATTAAAAGTTATGATTATCACCTCCTTTCAAATTAAACTGTCAACTATATCCCAAACTTGTTAGGTTTCTCACAAAAACTATATATAGATAAAAGAACTAAATAAAATATTAAATATTCAGTTCTCTCACAAGTATCTTAAGGAGACTCTCAACCATCTCATGAACAATTAGCTCCTAATTTACATCACTTCAAGTAAAATACCAAAAAGAAAACCCTAAACATAGACAAAATTCTACTTACAGACTTTTCATACGCATTTTCACTTTCGTCATCTTGACTCAAGGTTCAGTAAAGCAAATGCCACTAACAGAGTAGATTAATGGTGCATATATATGTGACCATCCTCAATCCAGGCTTACTTTAAAAATGTAGAAATAGAGTGGGAAATATCAGAAAGGGAGACATGAGAAACTCCTAACTCTGGGAAATGAACTAGGGGTGGTGGAAGGGGAGGTGGGTGGGGGGTGGGGGTGACTGGGTGACGGGCACTGAGGGGGGCATTTGATGGGATGAGCACTGGGTGTTATTCTATATGTTGGCAAATTGAACATATACCAATAATGGTAGTAGTTTATCAGTGGCACATAAAAGTGAAACAAGGGTTTCTAATACAACTCATATGAATTCCAGTCAGTTGTAAATCACAAGTGGAGCTAAAGATAACACTACATGTAATCATGATACAACAGTCCCTAAAACATGTAAGGAGTTTGCTCTTAAAACTTTCTTGCAAAATGTTTCTATTGTACCTACAACCTCAGCTATTCAAATTTCTGAAAGTATGTAAGAAATGCATGAAACCCTGATTGAACTAAATGGCATTTAAACCACCAGGGTGGGAGGCAAGGCAGGGTAGGCAGGGATCTGAGCCCCCCTCCAGCATCTCTCTACCAACCAGACCAGCTCTATTTTTAGCAAAGTACTGGGGAGAGATGGGGTTTAGGAGAATGGTTTCCCATGTAAGTAAACCATTTCTTCAAATAAAATGTTATTCACCTAAGAAAAATGAACTACCAAATTTATCATTTCACACATATACACACATCCCATTCATTTTAATCTGTTTCTATCAATATCAAAGTCTGGCTCACAATGTTTCGTGTTGTTTTTTTAAAGAAGTCTCAGAGAATGAAAACCTTTTAAGTATGAGGATAACTTTCAAACTACCACTGTTTTCAAGTTTTATGTGGATTATACTAGATCATGTACATGGAAAAACTCCAATAACCTTTTTGAGAGAAATGAAAATATGAAGAGAGAGCAGCAGTGTCTATGTTTGTTTATAGGAGACTGGGTGTCAAAGATAAGTGAGTTATAAATTATATATAAAGATTAAAAAAAAAAAAAGGCCTGACACTTACTGACCTAAGTCCTAACACCTTATAGATACTATAATAGGAGCACTGTGTGCATTAAGATACTCCTTAGAGTAATTATGGAATAAGTACAATTACTACGATCATTTTACAGATGAGAAAAGGAAACCAAGGAAGTAATGTAACTTGCCCCAGGACAGTTACTCATATTTACTTCAGCATCTGCACTTGCATCTATCGGTCTAAATGGTTTCTGCCCTTATAATCACTAGGCAATACTATCTTCAATGACAAGAACATGTCTTTACTAATAGAAAGAAATATAAATAATAACAATTAAAAAAATCCTGTATCATCCATGTTTAAAAATCTGTGCTTATAGAGAAAATACTTGAGATTTTTATATAACAAACTTTTACAAAACAGACTACAAGAGCACACAGGATAAAATGCAACTGAAGTATTTATGTATGATCATGTGTGAATGGATATATTAAGGAAAAACTAAAGATTCAAAACAAAAAGAGGTCCCTGGCATAGGCTTCTTAAGTAAGTAAACAAACAGCAGAGAAGCCTTGATGAATCAGTTTTGTAAGACCAGGGCTTATCCTGGTTCTCACAGTCCAAACCCAAGGCTTATGCCTTCATTCTCTGCAGTGTTAATTGTTCTTTCACCAGAGAATAAAAAAATCTATCCCTTCTACACCTGACTTTGTTACCATGGGCCACATGAATCTACCCAAGCCAGTCTTCCTTCACTTGCTAACTCCTCCATCCTCAAGACATTAGGCTAAAAGAATCAGCAATCTACAGATAAAAGAGTTTTCATAGTAAAATCTGTGGACCACGGTTCTGCTTGAATGAAGTGTTTGTGACCACCTATCGTTGCTTGGGAGTGTGAATAACTTGGCTCATATTCCTTAAACCTGTCTCACTCTCAGTCTTGCCCATCTCAAGGAAAGGCCAACTCCACTCTCACTACTGCTCAGGTCTCATCATATCAGTACTATAAGGCATTCCTGACAACTTGCTCATTGTCTCTCTCAAGCCACACACAATCAATCGATTAGTCTGCTGGATCTATCTCAAAACATGTATCTATACTCGGACCATTTGTCATTTCAACTGCTAGAACTCTGGTTGAAATCACCATCCCATCTGATCTAGTTTACCAACTGCCCTTACCTTAACCTGTCTCCAAGCTTTGGCCCTTGGTCTACTGCAGGGCATTAATTAACACAGCAAGCAGTCATCCTTTTATTTACAGTTCACGACACACCAAACATACCTCTGGCCCTTGACATTTGCTGTTCCCTATGCAAGGTACACTTAGCAACTCCCAGATTTTCACAACTTGCTCTCCTCTCATTTACAGCTTTACTCAAAAGTAACTCCACTAACCACCTCAGTCCTTCAACCTGCTTTACTTTTATTTACTTTATTTTAAAAGTAATCTCTACACCCAGCAGGGGGCTTGAACTCATGACCCTCGAGATCAAGAGTCAGATGGTCCACCAAATGATCCAGCCAGGCATTCCATTCTGCTTTATTTTTTTTTCCATAGCACTCAATACCTTCTAAGATACCAAAGAACTTATTTATGTTTATTATTTCCTCACCACCAGAATGTAACCTCCATAAGGGCAGAGATTCTTGTCTGTGCTGTTCAGTGATGTAAACTGTGTCCAGAGCAGCCTGGCACACCACAGGTAGGCAAATGTTTGTTAAATAAAATGTTAATGATAAAGTACCTAACCAAAAGTGTTAAACTTTCAATATCCTACATAATCCTCAAGAGTAGGTTTTGTTTTTGTTTTTAAGCAGTAAGTGATGACAGAGTAAAAGGCCAAAAGGGAGTACAGCACTTCCTCCCCTACCAAAGAGATCAGATCAGCTATCACAAACAGTTTGGAGAGTGTATGGAATGACAAGGCAAATCAAACAAGGCAAGAAGCCCTTTGTTCAGACAGAAATCTCAATGGGCCATGATGTAGTAAAAAATTGTTATCTGGAGCCACTATCTCATCCTACCCACTCATCATAAGAGTGGTCTACTTATTTCACTGTACTAACTCCACTGCAGAAGTCCTCTAGATACTACCCCTGCAATATCAATATCCACCTCATAGTGTGCAATGATTCCCAAGTGCTTCTTCTACTATGGTTGTTTCCATACAAAAGGCAGGTCAGTGTGGGGAAGGAGAATTTTCCTTCAGCCTACTCTTCTCTACAAGCCCAACCCTCTTGCTGATCTCCGCTTATGAAGACTATATATCCCACCTCTACCTCCCATTACACTTGAAGCATTAAATGTTCCACAATACTGAGCAAGATACTTTAAGAACTACCATTTACCAACACCAGGCACCATTTCTACACTACATGTACCAGCTCATCCAATCTTCACAAAACCCCAAGAGATAAGCATAATAATAATCCCTAATTTATAAATGAGAAAATTGAGGACATTTTTGTCCTTTCTAAATTGAGGACTTGATCACTAAGAAAGTCCAGAAATATCCTCTGTGAAGATGAAAAATATATTCTTTTACAACACTCCCCAAGATACACATAAAAATGTAGGAAAAAAATACAAGTCAGAAAAAAAAATCTCATTGATAAAGAAGAAATAACGCAATTAGAAAACTACCCTATGTGGTCCCTAATGAATCATCAAAGTTGAACCTTATCTCTAGTCATGAGAAAGTAACTACACAAATCCAGGCAATGACTACAATGGATGCTAGAATCCTCAGGTGACAGGCTGATGGAGAACTTTAAAATGGATGGATGAGACTGACAGTATCTGCACCCACCAAGAATGAATCGTCTCTAAAAGACAGACATACGTGCATCCTGATGTGATGCTACACCCTGAATACTTATGTGCTCTTGTAAAACAAAACCTGAAAACTAATCAAATTTCTACCCGCCAGTTTACAGAAAATATCCGGATTAGATAAACACATAAGACACTAGGAAAAGATAAACCAAATTCAGAAAGTAAGGAAGGGTGGGGAATCAGTTACATTTAAGACTCAAGGGGCCATCAAGTAAATGCAGCCTGTGGATCTTGTCTGGATTCAGATCAAATAACTCAACTAGGGAGAAACATTTGAGACAATTCAGAATTTGAACATGGGGATGTTAAGGAATTCATCTGGTATCATAAAGGCACTGTGGTTGAGTTTTGTTTTTCTTTAAAGCCCTTACCTTTTGGATATGTACCAAATATTCACAGGTAAAATTTTATTATCTGCACTTTGCTTTAAAGCACTCCAGCAATAACAGATTCAGAATCATCAACAGATGCTAAAGCCAGTGGAAGACAAGAAAAGAACACTCAGTCTCAACTTTGTCACTCTATAAATCACCAATTACAAAAAGAGAAAAGGTATGTTTACAATGGAACAATCTGGTAGATAACACCTAAACCAAATGACTACTTAACATCAATAGTGAGACAAACAGTTACGCTTTCTCATCATTCAATACACGGCCATCCCTAGTTAATAACAATGTCAACAATGTTTAGCCTATCTCAAATCATGAGAAAATCAACTAGACAAATCCAATTGAGGGATTCTGCAGACCACTGGGCCTGGACTCTTCAAAGTGCTACTGTTGTTAATGACAAAGACCTGAGAATTGTTCTAGATCAAGGAGACTAAACAAACAAATGCATGATCCTTGACTGAATACTGTATTAAAAAGCTAAAGGATATTAACGGAGTAACAGAATAAATTTGAACATGTATGTATTGAATATTTTATAATAGCACTGTATCAATGTCAGAACTGAGTAATGGTTATGTTGTGGTTGTGAAGAAAACTGCCCTTATTCCTAAAAATGGCATGTCAAGATGTTTGCGTCTCTCAAATGATGCAGATTGAAAAAAAAAAAAAAGAGCAAATATGGTAAGTTCTAACAATCAATGATCTAGGTGAAAAAGCATGCAGGGGTTAACTGAACTGGTCTTGTAACTTTTCTAAAGAAAATATAAAATACTTTATAAAAGAAAAAACGAAGGGCAGGGGTGGGAAGGCAGGTGGAGTGTAGATGAGGCAAGATTGGTAAATGTTGATTGGTTGTTGAAGCTGGGTGATGGGCACAGTATGGAGATTCATTAAACTATTTCCTTTTACGTGTGCCCAAGTCTGCATCTTAATTCTCACTTCTAGAAAATGGGGGAAAACAGGTTACCTCAAGGCAACATCTATATTACTAAATAAAAAAGCTCCATGGGAAAAAAATTAAGCATTAAACAATTGTTATCCACTGTCAATTCTTTCAGGAAAGGCTCAATTGAAGATGACCTATAAAACAAACCAAAGCCTGCTGAACTGAACTCAAGCTAACACTGACTCCAAGATCCCTGCACTTTTTCCTGCTGTTCTGTCCCAGGTTAATGGCAATGGCCTCACTTAAGTCCTTCACTTAAGTCTCTGCCTCACCTGAGCACTCTAACAAAAATGAAATTTGCCACATTTGTCTCTCATCACACTTTCTTCAGCGTTTGCTCGTTTTGTCTCCCTTACTAGAATGTAAGCAAGCTCCAGGAAAACTGGAGCTTTGTCTTACAGTTTAGCACTATATTCCCATAGAACATGATAATGTTAGTACCCTGTAGGCACTCAAAATAGATGTGAAATATTTCCTTTAAACTAAAGGGAGTTTAACCACACTACCAGTATGTTGTACACTCTTTTTACAGATAAAGTGATGAAAAGCAGAGTTTCCAGGTTGAGACTGCCCTTAGAATGCTGGCCCAGCCATTTACTGAGCTGTGGGACCCTGGACACCTTTCTGCTTCAGTTTTTCCACTTGTAAAATGGAGATCACACCACCTAACCCTTAAGATGACTAAGTATTCAAAGGGAAAATACATACACACATACACACACACACACACTGCTTAAACTACTAAGAATTAAGTAGTATAAAACAAGGTTTAAATGTAGAACATCCAACCATGTCAACTTTGTGGTTCACCTTCATGTTTCCTGTGTTCATCCTACTTGGTTCCAGTCTTATGTTCCTGGAAAAATCATTCCTAGAAGAACAGATGCCAAAAAGTTTTTTGTTTTTCCATGTGACTGGGGCCAGAAAATGTAAACACCAGCCTTCTTGCAGACCAGATTCTAATTCTCCCAGGAGGCCAAGTCATAAATAGAAGATCCTGAAAGTCAGATGTTTCCTCAAGCAGATGTACGTGGTTGGAAAACTTTTAAACTTTCTAATTTTCCTCAAGGTTTAGGGAATATAAGATTTCCAAGAAGCAAAAAATAAGACCACAAACAGGAAAACTTGATCTGTATTTGGAAGAACTGGCAGAAATTATGGCCTGAATTGAACATAAAAAGTAAACATAAAACTGAGGTATGGGGTTACAGGTTACCAATGCAGCTAGACTTTTCTCTAATATTTCAAAGATAGGACAAATAGTCTAAAACTCCATAGAAAACAGGATCACAACTGTTTTCCGTGAATGTTAGAAGATTGGAAGATCCTGATGTTGCAGCTTTCAATTATTTCATTCTAATCAGATAAAATAATAAAAAAATATTTTTGTCAGAAAGACGTTTTTCTTCACCTCAACCTTCTTAAACTGAATCTGCAAAACCTCCTGGCCCTCAGTCCACACAACAGGAATGGTTTTTCTGAGAGTGGTATAGTGCTACTACAGACTCAAGACCATCCCTGATGGAAATCTGGTTTCAAAACAAAATTGCTTTCTCATATAATTGCTAACAAAACAGAAGGCAAATACTATGCCAGTAAAAGAATGAAAATCAAAACAACATACCAGTGGGTCATATATTTACTTAAGAGCTTCAACCAAATTTTAAAACAACACTTAAGTACACCTTTTCTATATGTAACAGATACCTGGCAGATCCTACTCTCAAATTTAGTCTTTCATTCAGCAACAGAAACTCACCTGGTCTCTGAATCAGACCCAGAACTGCATGAGGTTTTATATTCATAATTTGCCTAACTGAAGCAGACTGCACATGGGTTCCCACAAGGACCTTCCCAGTACCTGAAATCCAAGTGCTGCTAAGGTCTTGAGTGAGACCTTACTGTGTGAAAAGTGAGAAATTTCCCATACTGGACTACATCCACAGCAATCTGGCTATGATAGCTGCACTTAGCTTTCCTCACTTGACAAAATTCAAGCATTTTAACGGTAAGGGTAGTTGTCAACAAGAATGTTATAAAACTAAAGTCCAAACAAACAATACCAACATTTATTTCTTGGCTGTAGGGCAGAAGAAGCAAGCAAATGCCAGTTTACAAGTACTGAGGGCTCCAGGTTGAGGTTTAAGATTTTGTTAAGTCCAAACTTTCACTTGCAATTCCTTTTTTAAGTTTTCACTCATAACCACCACTCCTTAAGTGTTCCAAACGTGGATACGGATTCCCTTTATCAGAATGCTGCAATCACAGTTAAAATGATTGGGAGCAGAGGGTGGGGGAAGCAACACAAATCAATTATACCCTGGACTTGAAAGGTAGGAAAGAACAAATTGAACCTGAGATATATATATGCATTTTTTTTTAATTGGTGATTTGCTGTTATGTATATGAAGTGAGAATGGGGAAATGAGAAAGACAAAAAAGAAAAGTCATGGTAATTAATAGCTGGGTTTCCACTCTATGGAAACATGAAGCTTGATCAAAAACAAAAACATTGTATCATCCCCCTTGTTCTATACTCTGACTAAAGAGCACCTACATTTTTTCATGGATCTGTTCCAAGGATCATGGGTCATATAAGCTAATGTGAACTTCAAAAAATTTCATTTTCTAGACAAGTACTCTTGCTCAGAACAGTATTTCAAACTCTTAAGAGGCTAGTACTATGGGTATAAAGCAAATTGCACTAATGCATGCTTAAAATAAGCATCACCCAGACATTAAAAAAAAAAAAGTGGACTATGAATACTAATTTCTGACAGTTTACAGTAAGTCATACTTCAGTCCTCATGCTATTCTCTTAAGTCTGTACATGCACTTTAGCCTACATGGACATGCATAAATAACCCAGCAGTCCAAAACTAAAAACCACTATTACTTTTAAGAATGGAATGTGTTTGCCATTAACTATCAGTCCTATTGTAAACCAATGGCCAATTAACAAAATGGGTTTTATCAACATGTGAGCAGCAATTTCTGAAACCGAAGTGCTAAAAAAAGGTCTAAAAGCTATCATGGACATCTTTAAAAAATGTCTAAAGCCAATTATCTAAGTCAGAAATCAGGTGGTAGCGTATCTGACCAACAGATAGATTTCATTTGGTCTATATGCTTAAATACTTTTGAGTGAGTTGCCAACATCTTAAAAATTGGATTTCCTGAAAAATCTGGATCTCTGGCTACTAACAGTAGGAAAGAAAAGGACGAGGGGGTAAAACCAGGCCCACACTCCCAGGCAACAGACTGGGTTAGTCAGCACCAGCACCACCAGCACACACATGCTCCCCACCCAATGGCTCTTTCATCTCGCCATCAGCCCACCCACCCCTTTGCAGTCATGAATTAAAACACTCCAAACTATGACAAAGTATAACCTCCACTGAGGACAACCATTTATACTTACCTAGTTTTAAAATATAGTAGTTAAAAAAGAATTCAGCACACATCCTGGCTATTCTTCAGGCAACTTTGTTAGATAGCTTTTATTAACTCATGAATACATTTACAATTTATATCACCATCTCCCAAACAGAATGAAAAGGACTTCAGTTACCAGCATTACTATTCCTCTTGGTCAGATTGTTTCTTCCTTTATATACTCTCTCTCTCTCTCTCTCTCACACACACACACACACACACACACACACACTTTTCTCAAGTCTGCTTCCAGAGGTGCCCAATACCTTATAGCATCCCCATTACACAACTTCAGAGTAAAATAAAAAAATCAGGTACAAAGTCACAAATTAAGTCTGAAATAAAGATGGATTTAGAAGACTGATAATTAAGTAAATATTTTTAAAAAGCACATTCTCTCATAGAAGGTCGTATCTTGGACTTGTTAGACTACAAGTATTTCTGGCTCATAACAATTACTAAAAAAAAATTAATGAAATATATACATTCCAGCAACATGTGGTATAAAATACTATTTTAATTCCTTTATAAAAATAAAATCTGTACCAATAAGAATGAACAAATTATTCAAATCACCAATTAAAATATGTGGTTTTATAATACGCTGCTGTATCAAAAATAGAAAGTAGAATACTAACTGAAAATACCATGTAGTGGCAGAAATCAATTAGGCTACCATCTCTCTGCTCTGTTTTTCCTTCTGAAAAGAGGTCATCCTTACAGCTTTAGCAATTTGCCTATTAGCAATCAAACATTTACTAAATAAAATTAAAATACTAAGTTTCCCCCTACACTTGCCTCAAATCACCTTATTAACAGCCTAAAGTAATTATTCTCTTGAGAGTTTCCCATTCTTCACTCTTCCCAACTTTTCACCTAAAACACACGTTGAGTCTAACTACTAAAGTATTAGTTATATTAAGGTTGGATGAGAGAGATAAATACAAAGATGCAAATTTAGTTCTTGATGAGGAGTCTCAGTGCAGGGCCTGGCAAAGGCCAGCAGCTGTCACTAAATGACAGACATCACAAAGAGATCATTCTAAGCTGGTGGAGTCCATGGGAACCCTCATATACATATTACATCTCGTAGATGCAAAAGTTTGCCCTTGCTTAATTAGCATGCAAGCTATTATGTACTATGACTCATGTTCACAAATTCAAAAACTTATTGAGCAACTACTACATTCCAGGTTTGACTAACCCTCAGATTTTGATAAAACTTACATATAAAAAAAAAAAATTACCTTTTGGAGTCTCTTCATCATTAAAGCGGTAATAATGGAAAACTAGGCAATAAAAGTTCAATAACTTGCCTGATAACACAAAACTACTTTCGTGTCACACTGAACACCTATTGCATCCAAGGTCATGTTACCACTTTATCTTCAGACTCTCCAACTTAAGGATCACTCCCATTTTACAGCGAGGAAATGAAGATCCAAAAAGGTTAAGATCCCTAGGAGGCAGGAGCCAGGAACCAAAAGCAGGTCGATCTGTCTCTAGCTCTTTCTAGTTTCCCAGTGCCAGTTTTGTTTATTCCGACATAACACAACCAGTATCTTCATTGAGGATCTTATGTTCTTCTATTTATTTAGAAAACAAAAATCAGAGCACTTACTAAAGCAGAAGCTTTCATAACCTAAACAATCAAATCCAAAAATAATAGGTAAAAAATGGATTAAAGCTAAAGTAGGAAATCAAAATACGTACCTTAAACATTTTATTTAAGTTTAACACATAAATGTACATTCATTTGCCAATTTTAATAGGGGGTGAAAGCACTTTGGAGAATGGAATCGATGAGGAGGAGCTCCTTGCTGATTGAAGTTTCTTCTGCTTGATCTAAACCACACCTATAAATGCATCATCTACAATTTCCATTTTGTTTCATTACAAGAGGAAAGCTTTATGAAATCCTTATAAAGCATCTACATACAGAATCCTTCATGACTAATGTTCCTCTTCCTCCCAAACTTGGTAGATATTGCAGCCATGTCTAATGCTACAACCATTATTGTAGTAACTCACCTTTATCAAGTCTTTCCAAAGAATCCAACTTGGTTTTCAGGGAAAAAAAGATTTGCACTCATTTCATCAGTGTACATGATACATTATTATTATTATAAAATCAAGATTACTTGCCATGAAATAGTAAACCAATACAGGAAACCAATACAACTTCTAGTAAGCATACACCTCACCCAGTACAAGCCAAGTGCACCGGCTTGGAAACAACTTACTAACACAAGAGGTCAGCGTATTTATCACCCATAACTGTTTTAGAGAGTAGGAACCCTCATAAATTAGCTAAGTGAACATGGACAAGTGCAATGCAGAGCAGAGTTCAGAAATGAAACAGGCTTAGCCCTCAAGAATTTGTAATCTAGCAAAGGAGATGAACATTCACCAATTAACTACAATACAAAAGTGATCCATGTGATAAGACATAGGAAAACACCATGCAAATCCAAAGGAAAAATTATATTCTACTCCTAACAGTGTAGGTGCTCAACACTTTTTTTTAGCATACTGAGATAGACTTGAGGCAAATTTTCATGTAGACCATGGGTAACATGAGAGGAGGGCATTCCAAGAAAAGCAGTATGACACAGGCACCAAGAAAATGAAAGGCAATGGTATTTATTTATGGGGATCTGCAACAAGTTTGTTTACTGGGTACATGGAAAGGAGAATGAAAGAAATTGAGAGATGAAGTTAAAAAAAAGTTGGGGTCCTATCAAAGGTGGCCTAAGATGCCAGACTTCACTCGGAATGTCTTTGTGAAAACAGTAGGTGTGCTGGAATTTAGCAACAATGTTGACACGATCAACTATTACAGAAAGGTAATAAAGCAATCAGAAAGCCGTCACTATACAATTTTGTATTACTTCCTTGCTAAAAATGAATCTCAATTGTCTTAACTTGTCTTTAAGTATCTCAAGAACAACTAGTTTTGCACTCTAGGAAGCATACTGACTACAGGCATTAACTATCCTCCCCTCAGCAGTGCGTTAGAGAGACCAGCGAAGAAACTGCAAGAATCAAACTAGAAATATTAGTGGTTCAACTAGAGCAGAAAAGACGACATGGGATTGGGAGTACAGGAATATAAAGAGTTGAATTTTGTTCAGCCACAAATGATAGAAGACAGAAAAGCCATAAACAGAATCAAGTTTTAGGGCAGGCAACTCAAGTTTGAACCATACTGAGTTTGCAGTGCCAAGGGGATATCCAGGAGGCTATAACCAGCACACAGAAGAGTACAAAAGCTAAGAGTTCTTAGCTTACAAAAAAAAAAAAAAAAAAAAAGGCAAATCATCCATATGATGGTGAAAGGTATAATAATACAAGGAAGGAAAGAATCAAAGCAGAAATGTCAGAAAACAGCACCATAAGACACTAAGAGAAATACTGAAACTATGAAATTATGTGTCTGCATATTCTAAATCAAGGGTCAGCAAATTTCTTCTGCAAAGGACAAGAGAACAAATATAAACAAATGAACAGGGTTATGTTCCAATACACCTACATTTATGGACTCTGAAACTTGAATTTCCTAGAATTTTCACATCATAAATTATCCTTTTGATTTTTCTCTCCAACTACTTAAAAATGTAAAATCCCTTCTTAGCTCACAAGCCATAAAATACAGGTGGCAGGTTTAAATTGGCCTGTGAGCCACCATTTGTCAACTCCTGCTGTAACATCGAACAACGGTAAGAGAACTGGATTAACTGTCCTTTTCCAAACTTCTGAAGGCAGTTTTTCCTTTAAATATATTAATAACTTACCAGATGTTCATTAGTTTGAATGATTTCCTTAAATTTGACTAATTGCTTAAATTTGATTCTGCTAAGAGATAACTACATGTGTTGACAATAATCCCCATTGGTTAAGAATATTGCCTTCCACTAAAAAGAGGTATTACCTTGAACGGGAAAAAAATACACTTGTACTACAAATACAGCAAAGGTACTGGATGAAAATGATTACCTTAGCGTTTGTCCCTCACTGCTTTCAAACTCTTAGTTTTCTTTAAAGTGACTGTAATCTAAAGATGAGAAGATTCAGTAACAGTCTGCATATAAATTCCTAAATTTTATAAAACCTATAAACATCAGTAATCAACGTAGGGGTCATGAATAACAATTAAAGGGGAAAAAAAATCAGTGCAGAATGTCAACTTCTGACAAGCAGTCTTAATAAATACAAACCATGTTTGGTGAGGAAGGACTCCTTACCCCCAAGCCACTCCTTGTACCTTAGCTGTAGCTCAGGGGCAGGAACAGGACTCCTTCTTCAATCACTTGCTGCGGCAATGAGCTGTAACCCAAAAAAACTGTAATACCAAATGAGAGTATAACATTGCCCACAAGGCTCAAGTCTTTCATTACTGGATAACTATTTTAAGTTGTCTGGCTTCAAGCAGACAAAACACAAAGGGTGATTATTAAAGATACAAGCTAAGTCATTCAAGGAGGGCCCATGAGAAGAAAAGGACTAACTTAGCCATCTGACAGCTAGAACAAAGAGGTTTCCTTTTGGACTTTTGTTGGCTACCACCTGAGCGCAGAAATGTCACTGTTTCCTCATTATCAAATGTTGCCAACAAGCCAAGCTGCAATGGACCTAGGTCTGGCTAGTCCAATACTTGAGTTCATCTATGTCTCCAAAAGGTATCTAAACTGTAAACATTTTGTAGGTATTACTTTCAGAAGATCCTACCCTGGATACAATTCTAGAATACAAAACTGCCAGCTTTTTCCAATCAAAAAGGCTTGAGTAAAGACAAGACTCCTCACCATACAGTCTGAAAACATTTCTACATTTCAAGAACTGGAATCTCACTACACTTTTATTTCTAAACTTAGGTTATAAATTAAACTCAGATTACAACATAAAACTATACCTATAAAGAACTATTTCAATGAGTGATTTTAAAATTTAAAACAGAATATGCTTTTCAACAAAATTTAAAATGAAGAGTAGTAAACATAAAATAACTGGTAAACTGTTTTAATGAAAAACTCAAGATTTCCAAAGTAGCCATCTGTTCTTTTATTCCTATTATGGATGTATACATAAGATATATAAATGGTACTTTATCATATACACTTGAGTTTATTTAGTAATTAAGCTAGTTATTACTTTAACCATTAATCTTTAACTCCTCATGTAAAAATTCCTGAGTACCAATGAGAAAATTCAGGAAAACATTTTTGCCCAAGGCTTTCACAACTCTAAAATATGCTAACTCTGGGCAAACATACTAAGACATGATAATTAAAATGTTCCTAATCTTAAAAAGTTCCTAAACTAAGTAACTACAGAATATAAATGTTCTGTATAACTTTTTTTTCACCTCAAAATTCCTCTTCCTGAACCCATCCTAAAAGTAAAAATTTTACACAGTTTACACAGCTTTTCCTGGGCTTCTCTACACAGTATGTGGCTTTATCATTCATGAATTGGCAATTCTGTCTCCTGCCTAACTGAAATTAAATACCAATGTTTAAAATCTAATTTCAAGGTGAAATGAAAGCACATCAGCCACTTTCTCAGACTCTCCAGAGAAGGGTCCTCAAAAATCAGCGTCAGACCTTACCCACCAATGCAGGACCCTTCCTCTCTCTACTTGAATGTTTCCACTGCAAGAGGCCAAGGTGGAGGTGAACAAAAGAACTCTCCATCTCACAGAAAGTTTGTGTCTTTTTCAGTTGTTAGAAAACTCCTCCCATGCTATCTGATACAGGTGTAACACAAATAAAACCTTTTTATCCTAGAGACCCTTCTACAAATATGATCAAAGACTGGACTAAGCAACAACCCTTTTAACTGGCTGTAGTTATCACCTTCGAAGGCCTGGTTTCACAATATCGTTTATTTACCATGTCCAATTTCTGAATTTAGCCACACTTTTACCTACTTTTCATATTAAATTAAATGTTGGGAAAAAACAAAAATAAAGCATTTTTTAAAACACAATACATTAAGGCAAAATTCCGGCTAAATGGCACCTGTAAATAAATTTCTTCTTGGGAAGACTGGTAACTACATTCATAAATGCATAAACTTGCAAGTGTGACAAAAGCAGACTCCTTTAACTCCCAGTTGCAACTGAGAAAAACACAGCACTGGAAATTCTAAGTGATGGATCAACACAAAATTGTACAGTTCAAGGATTCATTCTGTATACTACACCCTTAAATCTTTCAACGGGAACCCCCACAGGTGACTGTGCTACAACACAGGGGGTATCCCATACAAAACCTGCTGAAAGCTTCAACAGTTTCTGCATTTTCAGCTTAAAAATTCTTATATGCTCATTTTTAAGGACCCCAGCTAAGGGTCAAAGGAAATAAAATTGGGGGAGGGGGAATAATAACACACTCCAAAGAGACCAGGAATGCTCCAAACAAAAAATGCTGGAAAAACTAAGCTACATCAGTCTCAACTTCAAGTCTGTTGTTTAGTTGTCAACGTAAGCCTACTTCCTCAATTCCAAGACCCCTTAATGATTGGTTGGGGGCTAAGCTGGAGTTAAACCATCACACTGAAGGGGGATACATCTCAGGATCTAAAAATATGAAAAACATGCCACTAGGAATTGAGGGGTCACTACAGGCCTCCTGCAGCCGAAACAAACTGCCAGAGACTAGAACTAGGGTTCCCCAGGCCTGCCAAAGGTCTAGGAGCCCACAAGTGGCATTTTGCATCACATACACCTTCTTCATTCATTCCCCCCCAAGTATGGATCTTATCTTAAGAATCTAATTTTCCTAAGTTGAAAGCAAAATTGTCCAAAACTTGAAGTCTGTTATACATTTACAACCTACTCCAAAACTATTTTATTAACAGAAAAAAAAAAGAAATTTCTGCAGTTGTTTAATCTGACTTTATTCAGGTCAAGAACTCTGTAACACAACTTCACCATTGTTACAATGTCCTATCTGTACCCACGGAGGCCACCTCCTCCAGGGAAGAGTTCACCTTCATTATCTGTTAATGGACTTGCACCACATTCCCCCCCCCCCCCCCCCCGGGATTTCAAGGCAAGTATCAAATTATCCTCACCAAACTATACGCTACGTGTCTTACCTGAACTAGAATAAAAAATGTTTGCACCACATACAGGAGCATACAAAAAAAAAAAAAAAACAAACAAACAAAAACAGGATACGAAGGAGTACAAGTAACACGGTAATGCAAGTACAGTTAAACTAATCTGCTTGAAGCCAGTTAACTAACCTATGTATTTGGCAGTTATGCTAAAAACAAAGAGTGCGGAGTTTTCATTTCAAAGGTTTATGCAAGGAACAACTATCACGCCTATACTCTACTACTACTAGTCTGTCTGGTCCCCAAAACAAGGTAAAATAAATTTCAATAACCACGTTTCCCAGGCTCTATGGTATCGCCTAAAAGCCACAGGTTAAAGGGAGGGCTTAACCAGTTCCTACATAATTAAAAACGCTTCCTTTTTAATAATGTGCTTCTGGTTTTTCCTTGTTCCCTACTCTCCCTACGCAATAATATCTTAGCGTGGAGGGCTTAGAGCCAGAAAGGGGGAATCCTCCGGAGGCTAAACAATACAATCTTCTCTTCTCCCAGATTCTGGGAGCACAAGCTCGGGACACAATGGCACAGCCTCTCTAGCCCTGATCAAGAGGCACTGGTGTCCTTTCCCACTCTAATGTGCGGAGACTACAGAACAGTTGCCTCAAGCTCCGTGATCACCGGTTTTTCTGTAAGGTCGGACCGTGATCCCAAGGCTTAAATTTAAGTTCAACCAAACTTCAGTGAATAGGTATTGACCCTAAGCGTGCGTGATTCTGGCGCTGGAGGACGCTCTGCTTCCCAAGTTGAGACGTGAGAGAGTTTTTATTATTATTATTTTTTATTATACGGGAGTGGGGAGGGGGAGCGGGGGAATAGAGGGGGTGGGGGTGGAGCACAGACCACACTCTACGTTACCGAATTCACGGGAAGGATGGGGATTTCGGCGAAGGCTTGTGGAGTACCTGACCCAGAACAGAGGACGAAGAGCCGCCTCCGGGCCGCGGGGCCCTGTCCTCGGCCTCACCATCACTTGCAACGAACGGGCTCGCAGGTTCGCTTAGCATCCCTCCAAAACCTGAAGTCCCCTACCTCAAGATCAATCAAAAAGCAGGGGGAGCCAAAGTTTCTTCCGGAAGGCGCAAAAAAAGGCCACAACTTGGATGAATGAAACTGGGCTAAGGGCACCCGGAGCAGGATTTTCGCTCTAGTCAGAAAAAGAGAAGTCAAAGATTTTCTTTTTTTTTTTTTTTCTTTTCTTTTTCTTTTTTTTTTTTTTCAAAAAAAAAAAAAAAAACGTGAGGTCGGTTATAAGCGCCCGTGGTCCAGAAAACTGCACAAACACGCTGTGGAGAACACGTTTTATTGAGCGCGGACGGCTCCGGGGCGGCCGGCGGGCGCTAGAGTGGAGGCGGAGCGGGCGGAGCGGCGGCGGCGGCGGCGGCGGTGGCGGTGGCGGCGGCGGCGGCGGCGGGGCCGGCGACGAGGCAGCTTCGCGACGGCGGGAGCGGGGCCGGGCGCTCGCGCGTGTCCTCCCGCGGACCTTCAGGGGCTCCCGCGGCCGCCCCGCCCCCCGCCCGCCCCGCCGGCCGGCCGCGTGCGAGGCACACCCTCCCGCGGCCGCGCTCCCGCGCGGGCACACCCCCGCCTCCCGCGCGCACGCGGCCTCGCGCGCCGGCCGGCCCACGCGCGCCCCCCTCAGCGCGGACGCCCGCCGCCCGCCGCCCGCCGCCCGCCCGCGGCCCCGGCCGCCCCCCGCCCGGCCGCGCGGGGAGAGCGGGGGGCGACGGCCTAGCGGCTGAGGGCGGGGGCGGGGGCGGGGGCGGGGGCGGCGGCGGCCGCGCGGGAAGGCGGGCTGTGTGTGGGGGGAAGGTCACTTACCCGCTGCATGGCTTTCAGGATCAAAGCCAGCTCGTAGCGGGGCATGCCCGGAGGCTCGGCGCGCGGCTCCGGACCGAGCCGGCTCCCGGGACGCAGGAGGGGCGGGGACCGCGGGGGGCCTGACGCGCTGCTGGGCCGGAAGGCTCCCGGGCGGCGAAAGCACGCTCCGGCCGAGCGAGCCCGGGCTTTAAGGCTCTGGCAGCTGCGCAGACGCCCGGCCACGCCCCCCTGCGCGCCCCGCCCCCTCGCGCCGCGCCCCGCCCCCTCCTTAAGGCGGCCGCGCCGCGCCCCCTCGGCAGTCCGCTTCCCCCTCCGCGGGGGGCACCCCTGGCCCCGCAGCCGCCGCGCGGGCGCGGGCGCGGGCGCGGGGGCGGCGGCGGCGCCGCGGGCTCGGCCGGGAGGGGGCCAGCGCGGGCCGCACTCCGCCTCCGACCCTGCCGCCGCCGCCGTTCCAGCTACCTACGGTTCTCGAACCAGCTGGAACTTTCCACGCCTTCCGTCTCCTCCCGGGCGGCGGGCTAGCGGGCGCCCTCGTGTGCGTGTGCGTGTGCGCGTGCGCCGAACGGTGCGGTCTGGTCCGGGCGCGCGCCCCTCGCCCGCGGCTTCCCCGCGCGGGGGGACCCTGGAAGGCGGCCGCCGCTGCTCCGGGCGGGGTCGCGGCCGGGCCTGGGCTCTCCCCGCCCGCCGTTGCGCAGGGGAGTTCCAGAACGTTCCGGCCGGGGACTGCGCTTCCGCGCGCGGAGGGATGCTCCGGGCTACCTTGCCCCTCCGCGCCCCCTGCCCACCGCCGTGCACGGGCGGCCGCAGACGCGGATTCCCGGGGCCCCTTCCCCGGCGAGGCGGGCGCAGGGCGCGAGGTCGGGTCAGCCCCCGTCGCTCGCCGGCCGCCTGACCTTGGCGGGCTCCTGCAGAAAGGGGAGGTGAAGGGCACCTACTTCCCAGGGCCGCGATGCCTTTGAGTGAGCTGATGCACGTAAGCTGCGGAGAACGATGCCTGCACAGACCCGGGCGCGACACAGGCATCTGTTGTTGTGTGAGCCCGGCCTGCCCCACGTGTAGTTGCCAAGGGCAGGCTAATACTTTGGCTCAAACCGATATTCTTTAAATGTTTGCTCAGCGTTCATTTAGAGGACCAGCTGCGAACTTGGAAAGCCCTTTTAGTAACCGTCTGGGAGCATGAGCGTGCCCTGGAGGGAGGAGAGTCTCGTGGTACGTTCCCTTTACCCCCCAAAGAGGCACACAGGGCTCACCTTTCCCTCCAGCCATTGGCTCTACTTTTCCTGGCAGGCGTTGAACAAAATGCTTTTTTTTTTCCCCCAGTTCCACTGCTTAGAGACTGAGCCCCTTGCAGCTGTCGCCCCCGAATACTGTGCTTGCCCCCATTAGAAAGGGCTGTAGGTGAAATGTCTGTATTTAAAGTGCTTTGATGCTAATAGGTAAAACTTACTGAGCACTTAGACTTGTGTATCAGGCACTGCACTAAGGTTTTCACATGCCCCTCCTAAAATTCTTACTTTGTGAGGCACATACTATTATTAACCCCCCACTTTAAGGATTCAAAAATACAGGAACACAAAGGTTATGCAACTAGGCCCAGGTCAAACAGTAATAGAAAATTTGGAACAAGACTATAGGAAGGCTGAGCCCATACCTAGTCCAGCCTCTGGTTACCTCGCAGCACGCAGATGAAGATGCCAATGATATTATTCAGATTTACCACGTGTTCCATGTAAAACAAGAATGGAGTCTCTTTGTCACCTTATCCAGACACTTTAGTATCTCTCAGATCTTATCTCTCTCCCCCATCAAAATTAAGATGATTTTTGAACACATCTATTCTGTGATATCTGGGTTTTAACATTTTCTGTTCTTGGACTTCACAACTCATACTCTTCCAAAGAAAAACTACACAGGTATTAATACAAATTACTTGGTTAGTGTTGACTCATTTCACTTTTGGGTAAAAAAAAAAAAAAAAAAAAAATAGAATAATATAAATAAATAACAGAAGAAAGCAAAGACTTTCTGAACCATAGGTGGGTTACAGGTTTTCTAGGATGGTCCCTACTTCAACTGTCCCTCCTGTTATCAGCCACGTGTTCCAGTTTGGGAATGATAAAATATGGACTCCGAGGAAATATACCAGGCCAAAGACCAAGTCAATACCACCAGGTGACTTCAACTCTTAGCATTCCCCCTCGGAAGTCCCATACTTTTTCCCTACTACCCAGGGATGAGTGAAGGGTCTAGCTCTTTGACAGTCTAGCATGTTGATAGTATAAGGAAATTAGTCTGATTGCACAATGCCCCAACATAGCACCCCCAACCATCCCAATCTGGTGGCTGCCCAGGGGGCTCACTCCATTCCTTCTGAAAGAGAGAGAAAGGGCAACTACCCTGATTTTCCCTCTTCAACTTTTTTATTTATTTGTTTGTTTTAAGGATTTTATTTATTTATTCATGAGAGACAGCGAGAGAGAGAGAGAGAGAGAGAGAGGCAGAGACACAGGCAGAGGGAGAAGCAGGCTCCATGCAGGGAGCGGGATGCGGGACTCGATTCAGGGCCTCCAGAATCACACCCCTGGCTGAAGGTGTCGCTAAACCGCTGAGACCTCTGGGCTACCCAACTTTTTTTTTAAAGCACAGCACCAGAATGCTCATGGGCTCATTAAAAAATGATAAAATCACAAGGAATGCTGATGCAAATTTAGTGTCCTCCTACATAACTATAAATTTAAATTCACCAGATTTTTTGAATTATATACTATGTATATAAGTCAGCATTTAGAATTAAGAAATATTACTGTAGTATTTAATGTATTAAAATTACTCCAGTACTTAGGAATAAGCTTACCCAAGGACACAAAAGATCTGTACCCTAAAGACTATAAAACACTAGTAAAATAAATTAAAGCAGTCACAAATGAAAAGATATCCATGTTCATGGATTAGATGAAGTAATGTTAAAATGCCCAGACCACCCAAAGTGATTTACAGATTAAGTGCAATCCCTATCAAAATCCCAATGTAAATTCTTAGAGAAATAGGGGGAAAAAACCTTAAAAATGAATACAGAATCACAAAAGAATATTGAAAGCAATTCTCCACAAGAAGAATGAAGACAATATATATTCTAATTTCAAACTATATTACAAAGCTATACCAATCAAAACAGTAGTATAATGGCATAAAAACAGATATATAGACCAATGGAACGGAACAGAGAAGCCAGAAATATGCATATACGGTCAACCAATGGTCAACTGATCTTCAACAAAGGCCCAAGAATACACAATGGGAAAAAGGCAGTCATTTCACTACAGCATTGGGAAAACTGGATATCCACATGCAAAAGAGTGAAATCATATCCTTATTTTATACCACACACAAAAATCAACTCAAAATTGGAATGCCTGGGTGGCTCAGTTGGTAAAGGGTCTGACTTCATTTGGGCTCAGGTCATGGTCTCAGGGTGGTAATATCGAGCTCTGTCAGGCTCCATGCTCAGCAGGGAGTCTGCCCAAGATTTTCTCTCTTCCTCTCCTTCTCCCTCTCCTCTTGCTCTTGTGTAGGCTCTCTCTCTCTCTCTCTAAAATAAATAAATATTTTTTCTACCTTTATCTTTTGATTGATTTAATATTTTATTTAAATTCAATTTGTCAACATAAAGTATAACACCCAGTGCTCATCACATCCTGTGCCCTCCTTAATGCCCGTCACCCAGTTACCCCATCACCCCCAACCTCCCCTTCTGCAATCCTTTTTTATTTTCCAGAGTTAAGAGTCTCTCATGGTTTGTCTTCCTCTCTAATTATTTCCCACTCAGTTTCCCTCCTTTCCCTTATGGTCCCTTTCACTATTTCTTATATTCCACATATGAGTGAGACCATATGATAATTGTCTTTCTCTGACTGACTTATTTCACTCAGCAGAATACCCTCCAGTTGCATCCATGTCAAAGTAAATGGTAGGTATTCATCCTTTCTGATGGCTGAGTAATATACCACATCTTCTTTATCCATTCATCTGTCAAAGGACATCGTGGTTCCTTCCACAATTTGGCTATTGTGGTCGTTGCTGCTGCGAACATTGGGGTGCAGGTGTCCCGTCGTTTTACTACCTCTGTATCTGTGGGGTAAATACCCAGTAGTGCAATTGCTGGCTCATAGAGTAGCTTAAAATCAATATATCTTTAAGAAAATCAACTCAGACTTAAACATAATACTTGAAACCATTAAGCTCCTTGAAGAAAACACAGGGAAAAAACTTCTTGGTGTTGGCCTTGGTAATGATTTCTTGGCTATGATACTAAAAGCACAGGTGACAATTGCAAAAATAGGCAAATGGGATTGCACCAAACAGAAAAGCTTCTGTACAGCAAAGGAAATAACAAAATGAAAAGGCAATCTATAGAGTGGGAGAAAATATTTACAAACTATATGTCTGATAAGGGGTTAATATCCAAAACACATAGGAGCTCATAAAATTTTATTTAAAAAGCAACAACCACAAATAATTATCTGATTTAAAAATGGGCAAAGAGTATATAGAGGACTACCAGGTACACAAAATATGCTTAATATCACTAATCATTTGGAAAATGCAAATTAGAACTACCTTGAGGGGGCACCTGGGTGGCTCAATCAGGTAAGCATCTGCCTTTGGCTCAGGTCATGACCTCAGGGTCCTGGGATCAAGCCCTGTGTCAGTCTCCATTCTCAGCGGAGTCTGATTCTCACTCTCCATCTGTCCCTCCCCCTATTCATTCTCTCTCTCTCTCTCCAAATAAATAAATAAAATCTTTAAAACAATAAAAAACTACAACAAGATATCACCTCAAACCTGTCAGAATGGTGTCAAGAGTTAAAAAGTATAGTGGAAAACAGTATGGAGACTCCGGAAGAAATTAGAACTACCATTCGATCCAGGAATCCCTATTATGGAGATATCTATCTATCTATCTATCTATCTATCTATCTATCTATCTTTGGAAATCAGATCTTGAAGAGCTATCTGCACTCCCATGTTCATTGCAGCATTAATCACAATAGCAAGAATATGACAAAAGCTAAATGTTTATGGGCATATAAAGAAAATGTGGTGCAATGAAATGCTAGTTAGACTTTAAAAAGAAGGAAATCTTGCCATTTGAGATAAACTGGAGGACAGATACAGACACAAAAGGATAGATACTATATAATCACTTACATGACACATCTAAATATTCAAACCCATAGAAGCAGAAAGTAAAATGGTGGTTGATAGGACCCGGGAGAAGGAGGCAATGGACAATGGGGTGGTATCAGTGAAAGAGTCCAAAATTTCAATTATACAAGAAAAAAATTATTCTGTAACATAGTGTCTCCAAAACATTTAATGTGGTATATGTCAAAGATTTGATTAACCAGAAATCTTGATTCATTTTCGAGTATGATTTTATGAGAGGCAATAGAAAAGAAAAAATAAGTTGAAATCCAGTCCTATTTCAAGAAAGTAATGTCAGTGTATGCCCTGGGGCAGCTTAATCATCTTTACCTTCTTATTTTATATTACTGTATGATAAGGCTTTACCTTGAGCTCACAGAAGGTCGTTATTTCTCAAAGATATGTCAAAGACAGGCCTTGTGCATCTAAAGACAGCTCTCAAAAAAGTGAAGAAATGGAAATGTTTTCAATGAATGGAGAAAGTAATCCCACAGTCCAACCAAGTCATATTTTCAGCTGTCAATCACCACGCCCCTCAGCCTATCATCCTCCCCCTGAGGAAAGTACACCACCATTTCTCTGCCCGACGGCTCAACTTATGACCCAGACCCAAGTCACACATTTCAAACTTACTTTGTTTTTAAATGTTTTAACTCACTGGTGTTTCTAAACCCCTTGCACACACTGTCACCCACCCTCTTAGTGCCTCGCTGGGTCATCTCCCATGTGCTGATGGCTGTGTGCCTTGCAGAATGAAACAATAGTGTGCAACATACATATATTATTAGTGGGACATTCATGTCACATGTCAATAATGCTGGAGGTGTTAAACAGCTTTATGTTCTTTCTCCACAAGCACAAAATCCAGAGCACACATGGAAGAATTTTAGATTTAGTAAAAGGAACAAAAGCCATGAGCTGGAGAGGGTGCAAGAGAATGAAGCAGTGTCTGAACGGGTCTTCAGGGGGTAAGGCTTCCTGCCAGAGGAGCATCTGGTAAAATAAACCAGGGGCACCATCACTCAGGGTGAGGCCTGAGAGGTACAGGAGCCCAGCCTGCTCAGCACGCAGCAGTTTTCAGGCTGGACATGAAAGGGCAGTATGTGATCAGACCTGAATGGATTTGAAAGAGTCAAGTTCATGAGCTGGGTCAAGCTCGGAGGGCATGGCACAGGTGCTGGCGGGAATCATAGGAAGGAGTGTTAGGGGATAGAATCTGTAGGATCTGGTGAGTGATTGGATACGTGAGGGGCAGCTCATGAGGCCAGTGTCACCAACGGACCCTGGGTTTCTGTTCAATAAACATTCTGGACTGACTTGCCTTTGTTTTGGTCATGCCTCCATGTGGCATTTCCTCAGCTTCTAATTCATAAAGCTTATATTACAATTCAATTTATTAGTATTTTTGTCTCTCTGGATGTCTTACGTCTGTAAATCTTCATAGCAAGATTCAAATCTTCTGAAGAACTGAGATGCTATCTTTTATTTATCTAAGCAGTCTCCATATTCAGGCTTTCAGCCAAAAGAAAGAAAGTGGTAGTCCTAAAGCCTACGCAGATCCACCACCCAATTGATCTGGCCACCCAAGAACTATTGGAAGTTGGGGGGTCATGACACCACCAGTCAACAATTTCTGGTAAGAAGGTCAATAGACCACTATTATCTCAAAGTCCACCCTCCATGAGGATCATCTCACAGGTGTTGCTAGGGTTCTGTTGACTCGTGTTGGGGAGAATGCCCTCATTATAATGAGAAGGGATTACATAGATTTGGTACAAGGAGCAAAGACCTATAATCTAGGCACTAGATTATATCCAATAGTTATGCAGCCCCCCCATTGACTCCAGGTCAAAACAGAGTTGTGCCCTTGATCTGAACTTCATTGGACTTTCCTTTTGCTATAAAGGCAGATGACAGGCAGGTAAGAACATGTGGGAGAGAGAGAAAATTCCAATGGAGAACATATTCAGGAAGTAAATGATCTTTTGCAATGAAGGACGTATCTGGTAGGAAGTCTAACCCCTCAAAAGCAGCTCTGAGGAAGAGTTTATAACTTTAGAATGTATCTCAAATCAGGATACAATGTTTTAATATTAGATAATATCTATTTTTCCAAATTGCCCATATTTTTAAAAATCAACTTACTGGCAATAATAATAGCAGCTATTTATGCTGCCAAAAAGAAAAAAATCCTTACATGCAATTAAAATTACAAGATAATTGGGGGCTTTCAGGTGATACCTCCTACAATAAATCATCTTGAACTTTCAGCCTCCAGTTACCACAACCTTAGGAGAACATTTAGGGAATATCTTGGGAATTTAGCTCCCAACTTGAATAAAGAAGTCCACAACTGAGCTTAATACTAAATACATAATTACTAAGAAAATTATAAATAATCCTATTTTGGAGAACCTCCTGTTGTTAATGGTTCAGTGATTAAGACATGGTCAAGTTCGTAGATGCAGAAAGGAGAGCAATTGGTATGCCGGTGAGGAAGGCCATCTTCAGGCCTGGGATTCAGCACTACTTAACTTGACTCCAGCTGCAAGCCCACAGCTTTTATCCTTGACAGGCATTTCCTCCAAGAAATCTCTTACATGTCTGATCCTATCTTTCTATCTGCTTCTTAGAGAGCTAGAACTGAAAAGCGTCATCTCCATTTTATCTTGTGGCCCTAACAATACCTAAATTCTCAAAAAAGAAACTCTTGTGCCCTCAGTGCCAAACAGGGGGACAGATACCTGATAGATGCTGAGCAAACATACATGCATACATACATACATACATACATACATACATAAGATGTTCACTCCGTATGAATGTGTTTTTAGTGTCATCTTGAAGGCAGAAGAAAACTGTTTGGCCCAACTCTCTTCTTTCCATGGGCCTAGCCACAGGCTGTGCTTCCTACTGAAAAGGTGTGGCTGGTGTACAATGATGGACAAAGGAACTAAGATTTCACTTTTTTTCCATGAGGGAACAGCCACGTCTCCCATTAGGTCATTGGCTTAGGAACACACTCACTGGCTCCTCATTCTGTAGTTCAGAAGCTTCTGACCACAACCCCAACCTACCAGACTTGTGAAAATTCTGGTCACTGCCAGTGGCAAGGAGAAGGGGCCCATGATAAGTGGCCTCTAAGATGGGCTCTAATGATCCCCAACTACTGGCATTACACTTTGTATAATTCCCTGTCCTCCAGTGTGAGCCAGGCTTAAAGACCAATGAGTAACTGAATACAGCAGAAGTGATAGGATGTAACTTTTGAGTTGACATTATAAAAAGACTGGGGCTTCTTTTTAATAGTCTCATTTGTAGAGTGGAGAAGACACTGGGTTGAGAGTCAGAAGACCTGAGTGTAATCTTTGTCCTGAGGGCACTGAGCAAGTCATTTTCATCTCTTTATGTCTTGGGTTCTTTATTCATTAAATGGGTTAGATAATTTCTAACTAATGACCATGATTGTTTTATATAAGGAATAAAAGCCAACTTTTACTGAGTGTTGCTTTATGTATCTTTAGTATCAGTGTGCTCTATGCTCACAGCAGTTCTATGTGTGATGACTTATCATCTTCATTTCATACAATGGAATAGTATTCAGCAATAAAAAGAAGTAAACTATCGACATGTTTGGCAACGTGGATGAACCTCAATTATGCTCAATTATCCGCCTGAAAAAAAAAAAAACCCACATACTTAATGATTCCATTTATATAAAATTCTGGAAAATTCAAACTACAGTAACACAAAACAAATCAGTGGCTGCTTGAGGTAGAAATGAAGAAGGGGGATTATAAAGGGATGTGAGGAAACATTTAGGGATGATGGATATTTTTAATAACTTGATTAAAGCAATAATTTCATGGATGCATACATATGTCAAAACATCAAATTATATACTTTAAGTATGTGCAATTTATTAGGTATCAATTATAGCTCAAAAAAGCTGTAAAAAATATAAATCATTCACATCATTTTTATACTTAGGAAAGTCATTTTCTGTCATTGTTCTGATATATTTCTATTCACATCTTCCCTATTTCCCCTTCCCCAAATTCCTGAATAAGAGGTCAAGACCATGCTCACCTCTGAGCAATTAAGGAAAAAAATGTCCATGTGGAAAGAATTTTAAGTTTTGCAAGAGATGCAAAGATGGATAAGAAATAGTCCATGTCTTTAGGAAGTTATAATCTACATAGGCAAGGATGATGTAAGTATGTTTATTCTTTTAATTTTTTTAATATAAGTATGTTTAAAACTAAATAGTCTAACAGAGTTTAAGTATCAATCCTAAAAAATAGAAAGTATATAAAAGGAGAGTGATTAACTGCCTAATGAGTACAGGCAAAAATTTCCAAAGACACATGACTTTGGGCTGGGATGGCTTGGGAATGTTTCATGTAGGATGTGGGATTTGAGCTGGAATGTGAAGAATGGATAACATTTAGATAGACGGGAGGAGAAAAGAGGATAAACACAAGATGTTTTGGTGGGGTCAGAGGATGGTGACATTGAGTGAATAAATTTGACAGGAGGAAAGGTGTCTGTAGAAGACTCACAGGGCTTAACCCTACAAAAATGATACCAGAGTTGGAGAGTCTTGAGTACCAGGTAGAGAGTCTAAACTCCTGGCCTTTATTTCATTTTAATAACAAGAAGTTAAGGAGCCTTTCACTGTTGGAATCATTCAGTAGAGAGTGTCTGAGCACATATGAGGGATATGGAAAGGAGATAATCTCTCTGAAAGGACAAGTCCCTCCCAATCCCCAGACACTGGTCACAGGTTCATGGGCTTTGAAAGCATCATGAGAGGTAGCACTGGAATTCTGTCTGATTGTATCTGGGTTCCTCTTGGAGGTGGTGCCTGACTTCCATGCCAGAGTCATCGGGGACCGATTTTCCACTATTCTTCCACGTTCAGCCAATGAATGGAAAATGATCCCATGTGCAACCATCAGACTCTCTCTCATGATTTTGAGTCCTGAGTGAATGACTCAGTGACATGAGGAAGAGTTAGAAGTCATTCATCATGCTCAGCAGACCCTTCCTTCTCAATGGCTGTGGTTATGCTTCTTGCTAACCAGACCTCCGAACCTGCTAATCTTCGTTTCTGGCCAGTACTCTGGTCTCTGGTCAATTCTGAGATTCCCCCAAATATTACTCCAATAAATTTCATTTTTGCCTAAGATTTTAGAGTCTGTTCATGTTGCTTGAAGCCAACAACCTGGACTGATGTAGAATTCTTTTGATCTACAAATGTGGTGGGATGCTTCACTTCCCTGCATAAATCTGTTGGCCTTACTTCAGGCCCCTGGATCCATATGGAACAAGTCTGTCCCCTCTTCCACATAAACTCTTCCTATGTCCAAACACAGCTCTCTGGCCTATCCCAACACTTTCTTTCCCTGGGCTAAATGCCCCGTGTTCCTTTGGGCACTCGTCATCTCACATGGGCTGGATTGCTTCACCAGCTTGGACAGTTTTTCCAAGAGTGCTCAACTGTTCACATTCAGACCTTGGTGACTTGATAAACATTTGTTGAATGATGGCTACAATACCTCTTGTAAGAAACAGCCATCCATTTTTGTTTTTCCATGGAAAGGCTATGTTACGGTTGGGGTACCAGTTCAGCTACTGAAATAAAAGTCAAAACAACAGTGACCTAAGTAAGATGGTTTATCACATGGAAGGTCTAAATGTAAGTAGGGCTGGGGATCCAGGCTCTTTCTAGCTTGTTGCCATCCATTTGTATCCATTTATAACACATGGCTTCCATCTTGCCATCTAGCATGGCCATTCCTTCCTTTAGCACCATGTTCACATGCCAGAAACATCCTTTCCTTCCCAGGAAGGAAAAGGAGAAGGAAAGTCTTGTGGCATTATTTTTAAGAAGTCTTCCAGAAGTTTTACTCATCATCCCCTCTTATTTCCCACAAGTTGGAACTTAATCCTATAGCTTTGCCTTTCCTCCCAAGAAGAACTTGGAAAGGTAGGTTTAGCTGGGAGACGACAGTGAACTGGCAGTTTCTACCATAGACCATATTACACAATTTGTGTATCTTCTGATAAAACTCTCCAAGCCCAATGAGATGTTACACAAGTCACATGTGATTTATTGGCTATAACTTTCTTATATTCAATGCTGAGTATTTTGCAAGTGATGATCAGGCTAGAGTCATGCTAAGAATTGAATTTTAGATAAATTCAATTTCATGGATTTACCAAGGTACATGCCTTAGACTAGTCCCTATACTTATAACCCAGAAGTCAGGTCTCCCCTGAAAAATTCTTCTAACTGAAACAACCAAGCAGCTACTTCTTTTGAAAACAAAACCTACAAGTTTGCCTCACACAATGAGTTTGACATATTTTCACACAATAGTATTCTTTTGGTTACAAATAATATAAACTGACTGTAGTTTGTTTAATGGGAGGGATGAATTATTAGAAGTGTGCCAGCTGTATCCCAGGACTCAAGGCAATGTGCAGCTGACTGAGCCTTTGGAACAGACTAAAACTAGGATGCTCTCCATCTTTTGTTTCTGTCCTTCTGCCCATCAGCTTAATTCTTCTTTCAACAAAAGGATTCTTTTTCTCTGTTCTCCAGTCTGCACAATAGAAATGGCTATTCCTAGCTTCTTGGTCTACATATAATCCCTCTAGCCACTCATGAGGCTTTCCTTCAATTGGCACATTTTTTATTCTTGGCTGGGTTAGTGGCCCACCTCGGCCAATCTGTGAAGTCTGAAGACTAGGTCAAATTTTGTCATTGTGACAGCCAGCAGCTGCCTAGGAGCCCTGCAGATTTGGGAGGTCACAGATAGGGAGAAATAGTTCGCAGCAAAGAGGAGGTTAGATAGGCATCTCAATAGGCATATCTTCCACCCATGCATGCATGGAAGGTTGTCATAAATGGGATGAAGTTTAAAAATGTGGCTATGAGGTCTAGACTCAGACTAGAAACATGATGCAGTGAGGTTGGGGGAGAAACTATGTCTTCCTCAAAATTCTTTTGCTTAAAACAGAAACCCATCGAAAAGCTCTAGAGCATGTCACTTGAGATTTTTAATACGTGAAAAAGGCTTCTATGTGCAGAAGATTACCTACAGTTACTTGTTTTAATTACTACTCAAGTTATTAAAGTTGTAATATTTTTTAAATACCTAATTTTTTAGAGCAGTTTTAGGTTCACAGCAAAAGTGAACAGAAGGTACAGAGGTTTCCCATAACCTCGCACCTGCCCCCACATTTGCATGGCCTCCACCACTATCCACATCATATGTCATAGTACATCTGTTACCATTGATAAACCCACATTGACACATCATCGCCCAAAGTCCATAGCTCACATGGGCGTAGCTCAGTCTTGGTGCTGTCCATTCTGTGGATTTGGACAAATGTATAAATGATATGTATCTACTGTCAAGTCAAGTACTTGACAACTGTCAAGTATTATACAGAGTATTATCACGTCCTTAAAAATCCTCTGTGTTCCACTTATTCATCCTTCCCTCCTCCCTAACCCCTGTCAATCATTGCTCTTTTTAGTGTCTCCATGAATTTGCCTGTTCCAGGATGTCATATAATTGGAAAAATACAGTATGTAGCCTTTATAGAGTACAACACAAAAAGCACCATCCATGAAAGAAAGAATAACCTGATTTAAAAAGAGGCCAAAGACTTTTTCACAACATATTTGCCACCAGGACAGAGGTGTCATGAAAACCACCATGAAACCTAAATCAAAATGGGAAAGGAAAAGACTCATATCAACATCATCATCATTGGACATGTAGACTCAGGCAAGTCTACCACTACTGGTCGTCTGATCTACAAATGTGGTGAGATCAACAAAAGAACTATCAAAAAGTTTGAGAAGGAGGCTGCTGAGATGGGAAAGGGCTCCTTCAAATCTACCTGAGTCTCGGATATACTAAAATCTGAACATGAACGTGGTATCACCATCGATATCTCCCTGAGGAAATCTGAGACCAGCTAAGTATTATGTGACCATCACTGATGCCCCAGGACACAGAGACTTTATCAAAAATATGATTACAGGCACACCTCAGGCTGACCGTGCTGTCCCAATTGCTGCTGCTGGCGTTGGTGAATTTGAAGCAGGTATCTTCCAAGAATGGGCAGGCCCATGAATATGCCCTTCTGGCTTACACACTGGGTGTGAAACAACTAATTGTTGATGTTAACAAAATGGATTCCACTAAGCCACCATAAAACCAGAAAAGATATGAGGAAATCATTAAGGAAGTCAGCACCTACATTAAGAAAATTGGCTATCAAAAAAAAAAAAAAAAAAAAAAAAAAGAAAATTGGCTATCACCCTGAAGAGTAGCATTTGTGCCAATTTCTGGTTGGAATGGTGACAGCGTGCTGGAGCCAAGTGCTAATGTGCCTTGGTTCAAGGGATGGAAAGTCACCCGTAAAGATGGCAATGCCAGTGGAATCATGTTACTTGAAGCTCTGGATTGCATTCTGCCATCAACTTGTCCAATTGACAAGCCCTTGCAAACTGCCCCTCCAGGACATCTACAAAGTTGGTGCCATTGGTACTGTCCCTGTGGGCCAGGTGGAGACCGGTGTTCTTAAACCGGGCATGGTGGTCACCTTTGTAACAGTCAATGTTACAACAGAAGTTAAGTGTGTTCAAATGCACCATGAAGCTTTGAGTGAGATGCTTCCTGGGGACAACGTGGTCTTCAATGTCAAGAATGTATCTGGCAAAGATGTTCATCATGCCAATGTAGCTTGTGACAGCAAAAATGACCCACCAATGAAAGCAGCTGGTTTTACGGCTCAAGTTCAGGCCAGATCAGTGGTGGATATGCACCTGTGCTGGATTGTCACACAGCTCACATTGCTTGAAAGTTTCCTGACCTGAAGGAGATTAATTGTTATTCTGGAAAAAAGCTGGAAGATAGCCCCACGTTCTTGAAATCTGGTGATGCTGAGATCATTGATATGGTTCTTGGGGAGCCTATGTGTCTTGAGAGCTTCTCTGACTATCGTCCTTGGGGCCGTTTTGTTGTTCGTGATGTGAGATAGTTGCTGTGGGGGAGAGGGGGTGGCAGCAAAGTGATGGACAAGAAGGCAGCTGGGGCTGGCAAGGTCACCAAGTCTGCCCAGAAAGCTCAGAAGGCTAAATGAATACCTGCCCAATATCTCCCCAATACCTGACACCTCAGTCTTGATCAGAATGGTTTGTGCTAATTGGCCATTTAAGTTTAATAGTAAAAGACTGGCTAATGATAGCAATGCATCATAAAACCTTCAGAAGGGAAGGAGAATGTTTTGTGGACCATTTGTTGTGTGTATGTGGCAGTCTTAAGTTATTAGTTTTTTTTAAAAAATGAGTGCTTTTTAATGGAAACAACTTGACCAAAAATCTGTCACAAAATTTTGATACCCATTAAAATAAAAGTTTAATGAAAAGAAAATGTGTCTTCTTTTGGCCAACATTGTAACCTCATATAGTACTATTCAGGTAAAAAATTAAAGTCACCTATAACCTATTTCTGGTACTATCTTATGTTGAAACTCAGAATTTAGGCTAACATTTTTTTCCTGGTGGGAATTTTTGCGTTTTTTTTTTTTCACCTTGCTGAAAGGAAAGAAATCACCTGTTTAAATACATAGTACAAAGCTCTGGGGAAAGGGGATCTGTTGGTGTAACACATCATAGCTTAGAACAGATAAGCAAAGAATGACACCATAAGATAGCTTATAAAAAGGTTAAATTTTGTAATACTAAAGTCAATGTGTTGCATATAAAATTTTGTATTCTATCAATACTGAGTAAACTTGTTAATACAAAAAAAAAAAAAAAAAAAGGAGGGCCAAAGACTTTAACAGATACTTCACCAGAGAAGATATATACATGGCTAAGCATATGAAAAGATTGTCCACATCATATGCCATCAGGAAAATGCAAATTCAAACAGCAGTGAGATACTGCTACCCACATATTAAAATGGCCAAAATCCAGAACACTGGCAACACCAAATGTTGGTGAGGATGCAGAGCAACAGGAACTCTCATTTAACACTGATGAGAACGCAAAATGGTACAGCCACTTTGAAATATAGTTTGGCAATTTCTTATAAAACTAAATGTACTCTTACCATCTGATCCAGCAATCGTGCTCCTTAGTATTGACCCAGCACATGGACGTTTATAACAGCTTTATTCATAATTGCCAAAACTTGGAAGCAATCAAGATGTTCTTCAGCAGGGAACAGATAAAGAACTCTAGTATATCCAGAAACCGGAATATTATTCAGCAATGAAAAGAAATGAGCTATCGAGGCATGAAAAGACATGAAGAAAATTTCAATGCATATTACTAAGTGAAAGAGGCCAGTCTAAAACATTGTAATATTTAAAAACCTGGGTTCTTCCAAAGTCTTTATGTTTAATTCACAATTCTTACCCTTATTTATGTCTACTAATTTTTAGTTAAAAATAATATTAATCACTTTCATTTCTTATCTGATTAACATCAAATTGACTACATTTAAGTAGTAAGTCCTCCTAGGTAACTTCCCTATTTAGAAACGTTATTTAATTCTCTAAAACATTGTAAGTGTATTTAAAATTAAAATATATGTTTCTCTAAAACACTTCAAACATCTGATGTGGCAAACTTATAAAACTGAAATCTTTCTAAGCCTTTAAGCAATTATTAAAAATTTCATAAACCTGGTGAATGAAGTTTCTTGAGATTCGTGGTGGATGGCTACCAAATGTTTTCTGGTATTAGTTCTCCCCTCTTTGCCTTTAGCTAAAACCCCTGAGCTTTAACTGGACATATGTCCACCCAACAATAGACTACACGTTGCGGTCAGCTGTGGCCACGTGACTAAGTTTGGGCCAGTGGGATGTGAGTAGATATGATGTATGCTACAACCAGATCATCACCTTTAAGACACTTGCAGTGGCCCCACTTCTTTCCCACTTCCTTGCATGTGGCAGTGAGCCAGTATCAACCGTGCTGATGAAGATAACACAGGCCACAGCAGAGCCAAAGGAGAGAAGGAACCCATTCACTAGAAGACCTCACATAGCAAAACTGCTTAGCCTGCAGCTCTGGACCACTCACCACTTGACTTCTATCATTTTTGAGCGATTGTACTTTGGGGTTAGACTGTACCCTAATAATACAATGTTCAAAGATTTCCTACAAACTTAATTGATTATATCTTCTTAAACATTTCAAATTGAAACTGCAAGTCCAATATGCCAGGTTCTCTAATACATTAGATTTCCTTCAATATTTCAAGCTCTCTCTTTTCATATATATATATATGTTTTAGGAGGAGAGACAGGAAGAAGGAGAAAGAGAATCTTGAGCAGGCTCCGCACCCAGTGTGGAGCCTGACATGGGGCTCAATCTCACAACCCTGAGATCATGACCTGAGCCAAAATCAAATTGGATGCTTAACCAACTGAGCCACCCAGGCACCCCTGTTTCGAGTTCTTTAAATAACACACAAATTGTG
Source organism: Canis lupus baileyi (assembly GCF_048164855.1). Lineage (NCBI taxonomy): Eukaryota > Metazoa > Chordata > Mammalia > Carnivora > Canidae > Canis > Canis lupus. The sequence continues at coordinate 32,666,997 of NC_132867.1, read as the reverse complement.
ATGGTGATTCAACACTGTCTCCTGAAGTTACCATGAAAGGAACGCCATATTTCATGGAATCTAAGATGCCTTCTTAGATCTTCTTAGTCTTCTATTGTAAGATATAATGTTACTTTAATAATACCACCATTTATAATTGTTTGATGCCATTGATTACAGAATGCATTCCAAATTCCAAGATGTTAAAATTGAGAAAATGTAGCAATATTCTGATTTTGATTCATCTCACCATCTAAGAGCCATCTGCATATTCTCCTAGGGTTGCAAAGTCACTTACCGAACCAAGAGGAGGTGATTTGCTGTTGTAGGCCAACTGAGTCTAGTAGTGGAAGATTCAGGATTTTAATGTAGTTACAGATTCAAATTCTTGGCAGAAAAGTGAAGATGGTACCTGGATGTGAATAGCAGTTGGAATATTAGAGTTGGAACCTGTATGGTTTGTCAAGAGGCGACTCTGTGTCCACATCTTTCACCTGGAATCTAGTTTCATAACATGGTCTCATGTGTTTCCTGGGTGGCTTTCAGTTTTCTCCTTTAACCTGGTTTAATTGAAGCTCCTTTCAACTTCTTTTTTTTTTTTTATTGGAGTTCAATTTGCCAACTCCTTTCAACTTCTTATCACCTGATTTGAGTAAGCATACCCCATACATACATACATGCATACATACATACATACATACACACAGATTGCAGCCAATCTCTTTGCTGTAAGATTTGGGTTAATTGAATGCTGTCTGCAACACTCTTTTTTAAATTTTATGTTTTTGCTTATCTCATTGGCCATCATTTTGTAATTATTGCGGTGAAAAGGCAAAAACAGGGATTTATTATTGCAGGATCCCAGACCATATCCTAGAATCCAGGGATGTGCCACCAGGGCTCCTGGGGAACTAGATTGGGATATTTTTTATTTCTCCAGGACTACAAATATTTGTCTCTACTCTGCTCATGAAGTGTCTGATCCTGCCTCCCCCTTCCCTCTATGCCCTGTTGTCTCTCAGGGACAAGTGCTCTCTGCTTCCCCATGCCCACTGTGGAAGATGGCTAGCCCATAGCTGGAATGCCCTGAGATAAACGTGCCAAGTTCAAGTGACCACCAGCACTGACCTTCATCTCTCATTTGAAATCCACCATGAATCCAAAGAAGTGCAGCTATGGAATGCAAATGCTTAGTCCTCGGGCATTAAGGAGGGTACAGGATAAGATGAGCTCTGAGTTTATACTATATGTTGGCAAATTGAATTTAAACAAAATTTTAATTTTTTTAAAAAAAGGAAAGAGCTGTCCTAGGAAGCTGTGGACAGGGCAGATTTCACCAAAGGTGGCTACCTGGGGGAAGTAGAGCTTCATGGTTTCGGACATGGAGCCAAACCAGACAACCTGGATCCAAACTCAGATCCTGCTGCTTAATGACTATATGACCTTGACCAAGTAACTGACTTCTGAGAGCCTTAGTTTCTCCATCTGTAACAGAATCATACCGAAGGTACAGGGTCATGGCAAGGATTATATGGTATATGTGGAAAGAAGGGGAAAACCTGCCTGCCACGTGGGAAGTGTTCAATAATTGTTTTCTGATTATAGAGACAGACAAGTAAACAGATGCAGGTTGCATGCAGGTTCCATCTACCAAACCTGACAGACCATTCCAATCCAGTCGTGATTTGCTTATCCTCCACCCAGATCAAAGAGATGACGCATCCAAAGGTAGGGCATTCCATCCCCCAGACCAAGATGAGTGTGAGTTCATTGATTTGCTCACCGTGGAGGGGTCATTATACGTGCTGAGGCCTGGGGACATTAGCAGTGAAGGGAGACACACTGCTTCACTGCTTTCTGCCTCTTGAAGAAAAACTTCAAAGGCACAATCAACAAGGCTTGGTGATGAAAGCATGAAGATGGGGAATGGGGGGAAGAGGTCAACAGCACATCTGAGCTCTTGTTCTATGTAACTGGATAGATACTGGTGACATTTAAGGAGGCAGTCTGACAGGGAAATCCTGTTTGGGGCAAATTTCTGTTTGGGGCAAAAGCCAGGATGTTGGAGTGAGAGTGTGGTGTTGGGACTCGGGCTCCCCACCCCCCAGCCCGGCTCTGCACTCACAAGTGTTGCAACATCAGGCAAGTCCCCTAACCTCTTTATCGGTCTTCTTGTCTGAAAAGGAGGAAAGTAATAGCTCCAAGTCACGGAGCTGTTGTGAAGATAAAACATGTTTATATAGGCGTATCTCATTTTATTGTGCTTCACTTTATTATGCTTTGCAGATATTGCATTTATGGCAATCTGGCACTGAGCAAGTCTACTGGCACCACTTTTCCAACAGCGTTTGCTCACTTGGTGTCTCTGTATCACATTTTGGTAATCTCACAATATTTAAAACTTTTTCATTATATTTTTTATGGTTATGTGATCAGTGATTACAATTTGCTGGAAGTTCAGATGATGGTTAGCATTTTTTTAGCAACAAAGTATTTTTAATTAATTAATTAACTTTAATTAGCATATTTTAAAAGACATAATGCTATTGCACATTTAATAGACCACAGTGTAGTATAAATATAACTTTTGGAAAACCAAAAAATTCATTGACTTGCTTTATTGCAATATTCACTTTATTGTGATGGCCTAGAACTGAAACCACAATGTCTACAAGGTGCACCTGTACCCATAAAGTGTGTAAAACCATGCCTGGCTCCCTAAGTGTCAGCCTTCAGCACATGATGGGTTTGAGGTGCCTTTGAGACATCAGCAGAATGCAAGCACCCCAGAGGAGTGGCTTGGTAGAATTGCTATTGGATCCTGGCATGACACATGGAGGGTGCTCAACAAATATTTGTTAGCAGGACAAGGTAAGGATTTTGTCTAGAGGGTAGGCTGTGAATATTAACCTGTGAATCCCCATGTGGGTGGGACCTGAAGCCTCTGGCTGAGGAGTCCCTAGGAAGGGAGAGTAGGAAGAGGGGCCTTAACTGAAGAGCTTGAGGAACCTCAGACTTGTGTCCATGGGTTCCATTTGGGACATGGGTGTCTCCCATTTCTGCTCCCATGTCTTACCTCTTAGCATCCCTCCAGCATCATTAGCTCCTTGTGGGGAGGGGGGGAGAAGGGGGCTGAAACATGACATTCTAGGGAGAATTTGACAACAGCTTGAACCTTAGAATAAGGATGCTGGCCTTTCCATAGGGTGGAAAAAGGTGGCCTTCTCCACTCGTGAATTCACAGCTGTGCAAAACAGTAGTACTGTAACCCCACTGGGGGTTTTCTCCCTAATTATTCAACCTGTGGAGGGTCAGCTGTAAACCATGCTGGCTGTCCTGTTCCTACAGCCAAAGCCCTGTTTTACTATGTCACTCAGTACTCCTTCCCTTTCCTCCTTCTGCTCTTGTTGAACTCTGTCAGGAAGGTCACCCTGCCGTGGCTCATATGTCCCCCTGGACCAGCTATCTGACAGTTTCCCTGTATGTTTGATGGTGTTATTTCTCTGTGGCCTGGAAGTTCACTCTTCATGTGCCAGGGCAGGGCACACAGCCAGAGGGGCCCACAGGAGGCTCAGCACCCCACCTACTTGAGCCTACATCAAGGCCTTCATGACTAGTGTCAAGGGCAGGCTGTGAGAATGGGCCTCCAGAACTTTCTAGTAGCTCTTCCTATGTGCTAAGCTTTAAAACTGTATTTAATAGTTTTTGTGCATTGTAAATGCCAACACCCCAGGACAGAGGCCTGCCTGCCCCACCCCAGGAACAGGGTCTGGTTCCCAGTGGAGGCTCTGGCAGAAAGCTCCAGCCTGTTTCTGTGAATTTCCCCAGATCAGTAGACAGACACCAGGCCACAGAGGATGGAGGGAGGACCAGGACAGCTTCATCCTTGAAAACCTGAGAAAAGATAACTGTCATATTAGGTTTCAGGGTTCTAAAAATTATTTTTTATTATATGCATTTTTTCCGTTGTAAAATCAATATAATCTCATCACAGAAAATTTGGGAAACAGGAAAAAAAATGCCCCAAATCCCACAATCTAAACATAGCCGCTGTTGACATTTTAGAGGTTTGTTTATAAACTTCCTATGTGTGTTTTTATTTACATAGTTTTAATCATACTGTATATATCATTTAGTATTCTATTTTTTCCTTGGTATCTAATCAGTAGCATTTCCATGTTTTTTTTTTTTTTTTTTAAGATTTTATCTATTCATGAGAGACACACACAGAGAGGCAGAGACATAGGCAGAGGGAGAAGCAGGCTCCCTGCAGGGAACCTGATACAGGACTTGATCCAGGACCCTGGGATCACACCCTGAACCAAAGGCAGACGGTCAACCACTGAGCTATGTAGGCGTCCTACATTTCCATTTTCTTAACCGATCTTTGTAACTAATATTAAAAACCATCGAATTATATTCTACCCAAGGAAATGCTGTGGTCTACTTGATCATCCCCTTTTGGATGTTCCAGTTCACACTTTTTCACTCTTTATTCTTATGACTGATTCTAAGACAAATATCTTTGTGCATCGAATTTTTCTGCATTCAGGAATGCTTCCTTTGGTTGGCATTCCAAAGTAGGATGTCCTGAATCATTTATGATCCCTTAGGTCTATCATCATTGTTTTTCCAAAGGGCACACCAGAAATGTGGAGCAAGCCTCAGGTTAGAATTGGAACTAGGAGAAACTGAGTTCCAAACAGCAAGGATCCTGTGCTCTCAGTACCCAAGAAACTGTAACAAAACTTCCCCAGGGCTAGGGTATGAGGTCAGAGGATCTAGGAAGACAAACTGGGGATGCCTGGAAATGCCTGGTGTATGTGAAAATCCGTGCCAAAGAATGTGAGCAATGAGTAGATGTGTAATTGCCCGTGTGCGGATGTTGTATACCCAGGCCTCCCCTGAGCTGCACCACCCCAGACAGCTGATTGCTCGAGTGCCATATAGCAGTGAATTGCAGTAGAAGGATAGGTGAAGGCCAGGATCCCAGGGGCAGAACATTCAAAGGAGAAGCTCTAATTACCTGGCAGGTGGCATTGAAAGTTACTAAAAGACAGAAACTGCCCCGCCCCAGTGGTTCCTGGAGGCCACCTTGCCCTACACCTCACTTAGAGCATTATATAAAAAGGGAGTTACAACACCCACTCCCTGCTTGGTTCCAGGCTGCCTGCCTCAGCCCATTTCTCCCATCTCATGCCATTCTGGATTTTATCCTTCCAACTTGCAATCTTACTGGACATTGTTTCACATTTCAATTGTGTTCAGTGGCAAGTTCCTGGTACATCTGACATTGGTTCTTTCAAACCATAAATCTGGTTCCTCCACCACCTGCTAGCAAGACTTGGGTCCCCTCTCTGCTTCTTCTTTTCGCATGCCTTCAGGACCCTGGCAGCCCCACCCCCTGGAGGGCTCCGTCCCTGTACTATCTCCTCATGCTCTTGAGTTCCATGCACCACCCAGACTCTGTTTGCATCTGTATCTTCTTCCAGCCCAGATCTCTCTGCTGGGCTCCAGGTCTCCATTCCAGCCTGGAATTCCAAATGCAACTCAGATCCAGCAGTCCAGCTTAACCCAGTATCTCCCTTTTGGGTCGCACCTGTTCCAGTCCCTTGTCCTGTGAGTGGTAGCACCAAACACCTAGATCTTATGCCAGAAATGCTACCCTCCTAGGCTTGTCCTTACTTCTTTCTTTCCATCCAATCAGTCACCAAGTAGTCCTCAAATCCATTCCTTCCATCTGACCCCTCTCTCTCCAGGGTCCTCAAATTCACCCTGATAATCATTCCTCACTGACCTGAGTCTTCCTCTTTTATTCTGTGGCTCCCAGCGTGCCCCTTCTCAAATGTTAATCTCATCAGGTCACTTCCCTATTTTAACTGGCTCCTGGAGCAAGGGATGCTACAGGGTAACATTCCAGATCCATTCATTCATTTACTCATTCAGCACATATTTACTGAGGTCTTACTATCCTACAGGCACTGTGCTAGCAGTAGGTATACCCTGAGAAAGAGACAGACATAGTGATAGAATATTCAATGAAATTCAAGGTCATCTGTAAATGACTTTTCTATACATATCCAGCTTAATCTCTCAATGCATCCCTACCTTATACCATATAGTGCTACCCATGACCTTGCAGTTCCCCAAAAGCACCTCCCGGGCTTTGATGAGTTGCTTCCCAGACTTGTATAGGCTTCCCTATCTCTTTGGATAATTATGTTCTTCCTAACTCAGTTGTGCTCTTAGTTCCTCTTGAAAGCTGTCACTAACACCTCCCCCTCCAACTCTTCCAGATTGACCTGCCCTTCCTCTATGCCTCAGCACCTGTGTTTACTCATGTAATTGTATTTACTACACAGTGTGGTGACATAATTTACTGGCCTGTATTCTTTTTCTCACACACACACACACACACACACACACACACACACTCCTTAAGTTAATTTTTATCACCCGTGCCCAACAATGTACAGCACATAGTCAGCATTTGGGAAATGAACTATATAAAAATAACACATCATTCTTGTTGAGTTAGTATCATATTTAGTGCATTTATTTATATAATTCATAGTAACTGCAAATAACTATTTTGGTCACTTTGGATGCAACATTTAATAAACCATTAAGAGAGTAGCATTAAGTTAATCTGTCCAGTGCCTACTGAGCAAATTTTTGTTAAGCACCTACTATGTGCCAGGCATCATGTTAGCACTGGGGATATGGCAGTGAAAATGTTAGACAAAATCCTTCTCCTCGTGGGGCATGTATTCTAGTGGGGAGAGGTAAATTATAAACACATAGGCAATTAGAAATCTCAGAAAGTGATAAATGCCATGAAGAAAACACAAGAATAATGGGGAAGGACATTTGTGGAGGCAACAGAGGGGTCCTCCACATTAGCAAGGCTGTTTTGGAAGGACTGTCTTTATCTCAACTTCCTCATGTGGGAGCTGGGAATCATAAAAGCAGCCCCAGCGTTAGGATGCTTGGAAGATCACATGAGAAAATAACGATGCAGCACGGACATATCATAAAAATTGTCCTTCTTGCAGGGTGTTAATTCAGGGAGAGGGATGTTCTAAATTATACCCTGAAAGCAGCAGGTGGAGAATGGGTCACAAGGCCAGAAGGGATAGTAAGGGGATCACCCAGGACGCTGTTGCATGGAAAAAGGAAGGCTTCTGATTTCATGTTCCTGGAAGCAGATCCTGCCATGTGTCCGTGTGTTTTACTTACACTCTAAAGGCAAGTTTACATACCCATCTCCTGGACATGAAGAGCTAGCTCATTTGTGTCTAATGGAATGAGTAGGAACACACCATGTTTCCTGCAGCTCACAGGAATCACACACATGTCCTGCATCAAATTCTTCCTTCACTGTCACACTGAGCATTCATTTCTGAGTGTGATTGTGTTTCTCTCTATTGTTCCTTGCCTGTCTCCCTGGGGTTTCTACCCCTATGTCTAAATGATTCCTTAGGATTTCACCAATATTTCTCCTACAGGTTCCCAGAGTTCCTAGAAGCTGCTTGGCCATTGTTGTATTTTTAATAAATGTAAAGATCTGATGAAATGAATAAATAAGAACTCATATAATTCTTAGATTAGGTAATTAGACATGCACACAGTTCTGATAAACATGATCTACCTGTTACCTGTTAATGGTGAAGTGTTTGAATGTTAACTGGGTGAGATTTTCATGCTATCATCAAATGGACTCAATAGCTGGACTGAAACATGAAAACTTAGAACAAGTCTACCTTGAGGAACACAGTAATATACATATTTGTTGATGGAGGAAGGAAAGGAGGAACTAATTCTTGAGACTTAGTGGAACAGTGGAAGTAGGAAAGAAATGTTTAGAAAATATTCCCAGTGAAGTGGCTTTAGACCATCTCTATTGAGATATTGGGTGGCTTGGCTCAAAATTCTTAGTTTGGTCCTCTCTCCATCTCTCCCTCCCACACTGCTTTTCTTCCTTCCTTTCTTCCTTTTTGTTTTAGTTATATAAAATAATACCTGTAGGCTCTCTCGATGGCACCCAGTTCTTTCCCTAGAGGTAACCTCTGTTTTTAGATTGATATGGATACTTCTGAAATTATTTCTTTATATGTCTATGCATATACTGCTGTATATAGAAAAGTATATGGTATTGTTTTGTTCTGACATAAATGTATCACATTGTGTGCATCATCCTGCAAATTGTTTAGTTTTCTCAAAGGTAATAGTATGTCTTCAAAAACTCCCCAGTGTCACTATGTATAAATCTGCTTTATTTTTTCAAACTGCTACTCAGCATCTCAACATGTCATAATTTACATGTATCTTTGTGTATTTATCATTTTTTTGTAATTACTTACTTGGTTTTATAATAACTTAGTATCCAGTAGAGCAAATCCTTCTGTGTTACTGTTCTTCTTAAGAGGGTTTTGCTGGAAAAATAAACATTGTTAAAATGTCCATACTACCCAAAACAATAATGCAATCTCTATGAAAATACCAACAGCATTTTTCACAGAACTAGAGCAAATAATCCTAAAATTCGTACAGAACCACAAATGACTCTGAATAGCCAAAGCAATCTTGAAAAAGAAAAAACAAAGCTGGAGGTATCACAATTCCAGATTTCAATTTATATTACAACGTTGTTGTAATCAAAACAGTATTATACTGACACAAAAACAGACACATAGATCGATGGAACAGAATAGGAAGCCCAGAAATAAATCCACGATTACATGGTCAATTAATCTCTGACAAAGGAGGCAAGAAAATGCAATGGGGAAAAAGACAGTTGTGAAAATTGACCAGCTCCTTGCAAAAACTGAAACTGGACCACTTTCTTACACCATACACAAACTCAATATAGATTAAGGACCTAGATGTGAGGCCTGAAACCATAAAAATCCTAGAAAAGAACACAGGCAGTAATGTTTCTGACATCAGCCATGATATTTTTCTAGATACATCTCCTGAGGCAAGGTAAAAATAAACTATTTGGACTATATCAAAATAAAAAGCTCTGTATAGCAAAGGAAATGACCAACACAACTGAAAGACAACCTACTGAATGGGAGAAGATATTTGCAGATGAAAAAGGATTGATATCCAAAATATATAAAGAACTTACACCACTCAACACACACACACACACACACACACACACACACACACACAAACCGCAATTAAAGAAAAAGGTAGCAGATGTGAAGAGACATGTCTCCAAAGAAGACATACAGGTGGCCAACAGACACATAAAAAGATGCTCCACATCACCCATCATTAGGAAAATGCAAATCAAAACCATAATGAGGTATCACTTCACACCTGTCAGAATGACTAAGATCAAAAACACAAGAAACAACAAGTGTTGATGAGGGATATGAAGAAAAAGGAACTCTCATGCACTGTTGGTGGTAATGCAAACTGGTGCAGCCTCTGTGGAAGATGGTGTGGAGGTTCCTCAAAAAATTAAAAATAGAACTACTCCATGGCCCAGTAATCACACTACTGGGTATTTACTCAAAGAATATGAAAATGCTAATTTGAAAAGATATATACACCCCTATGTTTATTGCATATTATTTACCATAGCCAAAGTATGGAAACTGCCCATGTGTCTAACTATGGGTGAATGGATAAAGAAGATATGGAATATATATGTATATACAGTAGAAAATTATTAATTTAAAAAAATGAAATCTTGCCATTTGCAACATGGATGGATCTAGAGAGTATAATGATAAGTGAAAAAAATCGGAGAAAAACAAATACCATTTGATTTCACTCACATATGGAATTTAATAAACAAATGAGCAAAGGAAAGAAAAGAGACAAACCAAAAACAGACTCTTAACTATGGAGAACAAACTGATGGTTACCAGATGGGAGGTGGCTGGGGGATGGGTGAAATAGGTGAAGGGGATTGAAAGTACACTTATCTTGATGAGCACTAGGTAATGTGCAGAATTGTGGAGTCACAATATTGTATACCTGAAACTAATATAACACCTTACGTTGACTACACTGGAACTAAATTTTTTTAATTTAATTTAATTTAAAAAGAATGCTTTGCTATTCTTGGTCCTTTCCATTTCTATATCTGTAGGTTCATTTGGATCTTTTACACATATTATGATATCATCTATGAATCATGAGAGTTATATTTTTCTTTCCAATTTATATATCTTTTATTTCCATGTCTTTTTCTTTTTCTTCATTGGCTAGGAGCTCCAGTACAATGTTGAGTAGGAATATATGTGGACATTTTTGTCTTATTCACAGTTTCAAAGGGAAATCTTTCAACATTTAACCAATAAGTATGGTGTTTGCTATAGTTTTGTTTTCTAGATAAATTTCATCTAATCAAAGAAGTTCTCTTCCATTCACAATTTTCTAAGAATATTTTTGTATAGATGGCAACATTTTATTAAGTTTTTTATTATAATTCCAGTATAGTTACCATATAGCATTATATTAGTTTCTGGTGTACAATATAGTGATTCAGCATTTCTGTACATTACTCCATGCTCATCATGGTATGTGTACTCTTTAAATGGATGACAAAATTTATCAAAAGATTTTTCTGCATCTCTGGGATAATCATAGTTTTATTTGTTCACGTGGTAACTTACATTGATTTATTTCCAAATATTGTTCTCGGAGTAATTTAATTTGGTCAAGAAATTCTCTTTTATATAATGCTGAATTTGGTTGTCCAGTTTTGGGATTTTTGCTCGTAGGTTCTGAAATATTATTGACTTGAATTTTCCTTCCTCCTAATGTCCTTGTTAGATTTTAGTATCAAGGTTATGCTTTCCTCATACAACAAGTTTTGGATTATTTTTCCTTTTCCTATTTTCCAAGACCATTTGTGTAACATCAGTGTGGCTCTCTGAATACTTGTGTGAATTCATCATTGAAAACTTCAGACTAGTGTTTTCTTTGAGAAGAGGTTTTAAATAATAATTCAATTTCTCTAAAAGTTATTCAGGTAATATGTTTTTCTTGAGTCCAAACTGACGTGGAAATTTTCTAGAAAGTTCCCATTTTGTTTTTGACACAAAGTTGTCTCAAAATCTCCTTTAAAAAAAAAAAAATCCCCTCTTTCCTTTTCGATGCCTAGGGGATCTACAGCCATGTCCCTCATTTAATTTCTGACTCTGTGGTCTACTTTAAATATAATCAAGCCTGGATGTTTCCTGTCACACAAACACCATTTCTTTTGTTGTTCCTCTCATCTGGAAAGCCAGACTTCACTTCTCTGCCTTTCCAAATGATGCTCATCGATTAAGGCTCCATGCAAATTTCAGAGTCTTCATGTAGAATTTGATGACTATCTCATCCTGCACTGATTTCTTCCTTCTCTGGATATATATATATATATATATATATATATATTTTTTTTTTTTTTTTACCTCGAAACTCTAATTTTTATCTCAAATTCGTTCCTAATCATACACCTTTTCTGTTTTATTGTTTTGTGCCCTCTAATCAAACTGTCTGTTCTGAAGTTCAGAATAAAGACATTTTAAAATTTCCCATAGCACTCAGATGGTGATAATTATACAAAAGGGCTCAGCTTAAACAAAATATTTATTGAGAGATTAATCCTATGGTCCTATAAACTCAATATTACACAAATGTTGCAAAAAGAATTTAATAAAAACTTTTATTGAGAAAACAGCAAAATAACATACTAATGATAGGAAAAATAAAAGCACAACTGAAACTGTTTGTATGCCAACTCTTGTATAATAAAAGAGGAGCATCACTCTTCTGTAGCAGCCTCCCCAGTCGTCTCTATTGTTATAAAAATTAAAGTCTGAACTTAATGAACTTGCATAAGGTAAAAGTTAAATGACTAAGTTATAATTCATTTAAAAAATGTAGAGAAGCAAATAACCAAAAATAAAACTAAAATAGGGAAGAAACCTACTTCTAGCTGGAACTAAGAAAAGCCTCAACCTTTTATTACAATCTCTGATTAATATTATCCAGATATGATACAATGTGGATTAAATGGAAATTTAATGTGTCCAATTCCACAGGACATAACCCTAGTGCAATGGGACAAGTAAACCTGTTTGGAGAGCTATCAGAGAAGGAGAAACAGGAAGACATTGGGAATATTAGAGAGAACAGGAGAAAACTAAAAGAAGTTCTAGTTTCATGCTTGTCTTAGTCTGTTCAGACTGCTGTAACAAAAATACCATACACTGGGTAGCTTACAAACAACAGGAGTGGTGTGCCTGAGTGGCTCAGTTGGTTAAGCATCTGCCTTTGGCTCGGGTCATGATCCCAGAGTCCTGAGATCAAGCCCCACACTAGGCTCCTTGCTCATCAGGGAAACTGCTTCTCCCTTTCCCTCTGCCCCTTGCCCCCACCCCTAACTTGTGCATTCTCTCTGTCTCTCTCTCAAATAAATGAATAAAATCTTAAAAAAAAAAAAAACAGGAATTATTTCTCACAATTCTTGGGAAGTCCAAGATCAAAGTGCCAAAGGGTACAAAATTTCAGTTATAAGATATAACTACTATAACTACTATATATTAGATCTCTTTAGCCAACATCTCCCATTTTTCCCACTTCTTAGCTCCTGTCAACCACTATTCTATTCTCTGTGAATATGACTTTTTAAAAATTCCACATATAAGTGAGATCATCCAGTATTTGTACTTCTGTGTCTGGTTTATTTCACTTAGCAGAGTGTCCTCCAGTTCCATCTGTGTTATCACAAAGATGAAGATGAAAGTTCTGCACACTTCCAAACAAAAACAAAAGACTACTTATTGACAACTAAAATTAAATTCTCATCTGCAGTTTTCAAATGTGGAAAGAGTGAAACAACACTGATGGAATTCTAGAATTCTGTTTCCAGCCAAACTAGGATTCATGTATGATCATAAAAAGAACGGGCTTGGACATACAACGGTTCAAGTTATACACCACCCCATATTCATTTTGAAGAAGTTGTCTAATCCAGTGAAAAGTGATCAGAATAAAGATGACAAGAAAGGGAAGATTTTGTATATGCTAAATTTAATAGATAATATTTGTCAAGTACTTAATATGGGTCAAGCACGATAATCAAAGGAAGAGATTTTTGGAATGCAGGAAAATAGAGCCATTACATTCCCTTACCATTTCTGAGAAAATTACTTGATACTATACCAAATAATAAAGAAGAATCCAAATAAAGACATCCAAGGGAAAAAAAAAAGCATGCTGTGTAATAACAATAAGAGCCAAATTTTATTAAAAGGCGTACACTGATTCCAGTACTATTCTAAACAATTTTACATAGAACATCTCATTTAATTTTCCCAATATCACCACAGGTATGAAATATTATCCCCATTTTACAGTTAAAGAAATCAAAATATAAGAATAATTTACCCAAGGTTGTACAGTCAGAAGGGTGGCAAAGCTGATCTTTCAACCCATGAGACTGACTACACAGCCACTGTTCTTACCCATCTTTTTAATTTTGATGGTAAACAATAAAACCATCTATTCAATTATTCTAGGTGCTAAAGACACAGGAGTAAATAAAACGAAGTACTTATCTTTATCATATCTGCATTCTTGTGAGTACAAAGTCCAAACATGTATGTACTATGAAGAAAAACAATGTACAGTAAAGAGTGAATGGAAGAAACTGCTATTATTGATGGTGGTGGTGGTCAGAGAGAGAATCTCTGAAGAGACATCAGAGTAAAGACCAAATGAAGTAAGGAAGGCTGCCATGAAGCTGTGGAGCAAGTGTTCCAAGCACCAAAAAGGCTAAAAGTCTTGGAAAACTCAAGAAACAGTAGGAGGCAAGTGTGGCTGGAGTCAAGTGAATGGGAGGAGAACAGTGAGAGGTAGAAGGGCAGAGGTACCAAGAAATCAGATCACCTAAGGTCTATCGACCATTGGAAGGACCTTGAATTATATTCTAGTATGATGAGAAACAATAGGGAAAATCACCCTTTGGCTTAAAGATAAGATTGTAGGAAGGCAAAAGGGAAAGAATCAAGACAGTTAATCTATTGTGGTATGGGGCACCTGGGTAGAGAGTTGGGTAAGTGTCCAACTCTTGGTTTTGGCTCTGGTCCTGATCTCAGGGTCATAGGATCAAGCCCATCGAGCCCAAATAAAATCTTAAAAAAAAAAAGAGTGAAGTACTGATTTAAGCTACAACGTGGATGAACCTTAAAATCATCAAGCTAAACAAAAGAGATCAGACATTAAAGGTCACGGATTGTTTGATTCCATTAGTATGAAATGTCCAGAATATGCAGATCTGTAAAGATAGAAGGTACATTTCTATGTACATTGTGGTTGCTGGGGCTCGGGGTAGGGGGAGGAGAAATGGGGCACAATTGTTAATGGATATGGAGGTTCTTTTGTGGTGATGGTTGTATGACTTTATGAACATACTAAAAAAAACCATACATTGTACACTTTAAAAAGAAGTTGAATTTTATAGTTTGTAAGTTATATCTCAATTTTTAAAATATAAAAGTAAGTTCTTAAAAAAGAGATGGAAGAAAAAATACATTCCATTAGACATCCTTAAATTTTTAACAAACCTATTTTAGCCTACATTTGTCTATCAACATCAAGAATGAAATGGCACTTATAACTCCCTTTCCTTTCTATTATCTCCACAACCTGATAAATTTACATTACTCTTACTCTCCCTTCTCAACTCTATACATCCTGGATTTTGTTGTTGATGATGATAATGGAAATAATATAATTATTACTTGTTGAGAACTAAGTGCCAGGTACCATGTTTGCTTTATATGCATTGTCTCATGTTTCCCAAGTTCTTGACTACTACTTCAGACTACCTCTGAGACTTTTTAGGGATTTTTTTTAACATCCTTTTTCATTTTAAGTCTTCTTTAACTTTGAAATTAAGTGGTATAACTACACTATCAAAATTTTTTTTTGGTATTGGTTTCTTTTCTTTTTTTAAGATAGATTTATTTATTTATTTATTTATTTATTTATTTATTTATTTATTTATTTATTTATGAGAGACACAAAGAGAGAGAGGCAGAGACATAGGTAGAGGGATAACAGGCTCCCCCTGGGGAGCCTGCTGGGGGGCTTGGTTCCAGGACCCCAGGATCACGACCTGAGCCAAAGGCAGATGCTCAACCCCTGAGCCACCTAGGTGCCCCAATAGCAGAGTAATATTCCATTATATGTATATACCACATTTTGTTTATAAGTTCGTCAACTGATAGATACTGAGGATGTTTTCAGTTTCTGGATACTATGAATAATGCTACTATGAACATTCATGTACAAGGTTTTACGTGAACATATGTTATCATTTCTTGGGTATGTACCTGGGAGGGAAATTTCTGGGTCATACAGGAACTCTGTGTTTAACTTTTTGAGGAACTGTCAAAACACTCTTCTAGAGCAACTGTACAACTTTATATTCTAATCGGTAATGTATGAGGAGTCAGTTTTTCCACATCCCTGTCAACACTTCTTATTGTCTGTCTTGGGTTATAATCATTCTAGTGGGTGTAAAGTAGTATTTTGTTGTGGTTTTGATTTGAATTTCCCTAATAACTTATGATATTGAGCATATTTTCATGTGCCTGTTAGCTATTGGCATATCTTCACTGGAAAAATATCTATTCAATTCTTCGACATTTTTAAATTGGGTTATCTGTCTTTTTATTGTTGAAGTGCAATGGTTCTTTATCTATTCCGGATACTTTATCAAATAAATCACCTACAAATATTTTTTCCCAATCTGTTGCTCTTTTCACTTTTTTGATAGTGTACAGATGATGGTCCCCAACTTACAATGGTTTGATTTTGTAAAGATGATATGAAAGCAATATGCATCCAATAGAAACTATACTTCAGATTTCTAATTTTGATCTTTTCATGGGCTAGCAATATGCAGTATGATATTCTTTCACACCTGTGTTTTCTCCCAAGAGTTTTATAGTTTTAGTTCTTACATTTAGGTCTTTGATCCATTTTGAATTAAATTTTAAATGTGATATGAGGTAGGGGGTCCACTTTCATCTTTTACAAATGTGGATATCCCAGTTCTTCCAGCTTCATTTGTTGAAAAGATTACTATTCCCCATTAAATTGTCTACACAGTCTTGTTGAAAATAAGTGTATGTTCATAAATGCATGAGTTTATCCTGAGATTCTCAATCCTGTTCCATTGCCTATGTCTATCCTTATGCCAGCACTACACAATCTTGATTACACAGCTTAGGTTTTCAAATTAGGAAATGTTAATCCTCAAACTTTTTACCTTTTTTTTTTTTCTAAATTTTTTTGGCTATTACTGATCCCTTGCATTTCTATATGAGTTTTAGGATCAACTTGTCAACTTCTGCAAAGAGCAGCAGCTGGAATTTTGATAGGGATTGTATTGAACCTGAAAATCAATTTAAGCAGTATTGCTTTTCTTTGATCCGCAACATAGATGTCTTCTCATTTGAGTAGGTCTTCTTTAGTTTCTTCCATCAATCTTTTAGAGTTTTCAGTGTGCAAGCCTTTGCTTTTTTGTTGTTGTTGTTGTTGTCAAATTTATTCCTAAGTATTTTATGAATGCTAGTGTAATATGGAATTATTTTCTTTTTAAATATTTGATTTATTTGAGGTGGGGAGAGAGTACACACATGCACATGTGGGGTGGAGGGTTGCAGAGGGAGAAAGACAAGTAGACCCCCTGAGCAGGGAGCCAACACAGGTGATCCCAGGACCCTAAGACGGTGACCTGAGCCAAAGTAAGACAATTAACTAACTCAGCCACCCAGGTGCCCCAGAATTATTTTCTTAATTTCATTTTTGGATTGTTCATTGCTAATGTATAGAAATATAAGTGATTTTTATATATTGATCTTTTATTTTTTGTGAATTCCTTAAGATTTTATATATACAAGACTTTTTTTTCCACTTAGTTCTTTAATCATGCCTCCTTTTAATTACATCTTTTAAATATATTTAACATAGCTAATTTACTTTGTATAATAAGTTCATTTTTTGTGTCTCCTCAGACTATTTCTCGTGACTTTTTTTCTTGTGTATGTGACCTACTTTCTTGTTTCTTTGAATGTCTCATAACTTTTTATTGAAGATTGGACATTTAGAATAATATAATGTAGCAACTCTGGAAATCAGAGCTCATCCCAGGTTTGTAGTTTGTTTTGCATTTGTTTGTTTATTGGATTTTCTGCACTAATTCTGTAAAGTGTATATTCTTTACTGTATGAGGCCACTGAAGTTCTGATCGATTAACCTAGTGGTCAGTTAATGATTCCACAGAGACGATTCTTTAGATGATTGGAACCAATAAGGCTCCCAGTAGCTGCCAAGAAGTTCTGTGTGTTTTAGGAGACATCCAACATTTAGCCAAACACCTTACAGCTCCATCTTAGCCAGTGGGGAGAACTAAGGACTTCTCAGGTCTTTCCTAAACACACATACCACCCTGCACAGGCACATACTCCTACATATTTGCATGGCCTTCTGCATTACCAGGGATGTGTTGGAGATTTCAAAGCCCCCATATGGACATCCATTCTTCAGCTTTTCCTTTAAGTCTTTGGGTTAGCCTATTGTTTGTCCCAACTGTTATCTGCCACCTGAAGCAGCCGTGATGTTCAATAATTGCCTCTGATTCTTTTCAACACACACCCCTGGGGAAAAGGCTGTTTGTTCTAGATGAGTTCTGAGTCAGATCAAATAAAGACAGCCTTGCAAATGGGGTCTTCCAAGGAACCATCAGACAGGTCAAATAATGACAATTCTCTGAGAATGGGGCTTTGAAGGGGCTCCAACCCCATTCTGCAACCCCCACTCCCCAGTAGCTCCCAGGCTGCTAGTTTTCACTGTGACTGCCTACAGGCTCTTGGATTTCCAGGCTGCTGCAGCGACAGGGAGGAGATATGGGAACATGGCAAGTTAAAGTGACACAAAGCTCATTGTTCTTACCAAGATTCAGCTGTTTTTCTTGAATAAATGCTCCCCAGATTGCTGCAAGGCTTTGGTTAATTTCCAGAGTTCTGAAAAAGTCGATTCTGAGATTATTTGCCAATGTTCTTATTGCTTTTATGGAAGAGAGAATTTTTAGAGGTCCTTCGCCATTTTTGCTAATGTCCTAGAATTTGACTTTGATGGAGATTTTCAAACCTCCAGAAGTGTGTCTGTTACATGTGATTATTGAACCCTTGAAATGTGGCTAATACAAATTGAGATGTACTATACATGTAAAATACATATTCAAAGGCAATACAACAAAACTTTTAATATTTTCTTCATAATTTTTACTTTGAACATATATTGATATGATAATATTTTGACTAGTTTAGATGAAATAATATATATTACTAAAATTAATTTCACTTTTTTACCCTTTTTAATGTGTATGGTAGTCAGAATCCTAAGACGATCCCAGATGTCATGGCCTCTGCGACAGCTAGAAAATTTTAAATTACATCTGTGGTTCTCATTATATTTCAACTGGACAGTGTTTGTCTAGAAAGAAAAAAAAAAATTTAAACATATTAATCTAGTAAAATAAAACAAAGTATATAAAAAATTAGAAGGAAACAGTAAGAAAGAATAATAAACAGAAAATATAACACATGGCTCCCGATTGTTATTGTTGGGAGCCTAGGTAGTTCAGTCTTCTGCCTTTGGCTCAGGTCATGATCCCAGGGCTCTGTTCAGGGGAGAATTTACTTCTCCCTCTCCCTTTGCTCCTCCATACCACTTGTGTGAGCTTGCTCTCTCTCTCTTATAAATAAATAAATAAATAAATAAATAAATAAATAAATAAAAAACATGATTAAATGGAATGAGACTAAACCTAGTTGTTTGTTAGATTCTAACAGAATACTCTGCAGATATTGGGAAGATGGATCACTGTCCCTGGGAGCACTCATCTGGGAGGGAGGTTTGAAGGCTAGAGTTTTAATGGGAAACGCCCTCGGGTACAACACCTGTGCAGGAGTGAAAGCAGGAGGAAAGGACAGTTAAATTGAGATGTGTTTGGAAAAAGGGTCCCAGCTAATCCCACATGCAACTCTGGAGCTGGAGAGGCTTTTCAGAGGGAAGGCTGAGCCTCTGTGCCCAGCACTGATGGGCCCCTGGATGGGAGCTGCCCCCTGGGAGAAAGCATGACTTTGAACAAGGGGAAACCCTATGGAAGGACTTAGCTGTGATCAGTCAACTTCCTGACAGCTGGGGAAATAAGTGCCTTGACTCTGAAGCAGGATCTGGGGAACATATTGTTCCATCCACTAGAGAAGTTGTGATCATCTGTGATATAGGATTCAAATCTCTGAATTAGAATTGCTTTCTCAATTTTGCCTCCCACATTTCCCAAGATTCTACAAATAGACAACAACTCCAGGTAGTTCTGACATTAGAGAAAATGATCCCACCTCCATTGAATTCCTACTGTGCCAGATGGCACCTGCCTCATTGTATAAACTTCATCTTTTTTTAGGCCACATGTCTGCTTATTTCATCTGGCTGAATTATCCCAGTGACTTTTTTCGTACCAAAAAAAAAGAAAAACAAGAAAAAAGCAGCAGACATAAATTCACGTCTTTGCATCACGAGGATAGAGTGTCTTCTCCAAATTTGGTTTTCTCAATCACCTAAACAAAGATATTGGTTAGGGCCTCTTTTCATCCTGAAAGAACCATGGAGAGTTTTCCAGGCAAGGGGAGGCATGGCATCTGTCACCACCTATGTGGGCAGGGATTTATTTTAATTGCCCCATAAGCTGAAGTGACAGGTATTGAACAGTCAAGGTAATAACAGGCATCTACCAATAAGAATGGACACAGGTCCTTGGGGGAGGTTCTGAAGTGTCCAGCTAGTGGTTATTTGACAACCGGCATGAAAGCAGTTCACTATTTTAACAGACTGAGATGTACCTCCCAAATAGTGACCCTGGCTGCAGGTGCAAATGCAGACACATGGAGGGAGGGCAGGTCATGGAGCTTACTGGCTGAATCAATGGCTCCAAATCCAAACTGACCTAATGATTCTTCTCACTCAATCTCTGGAACACGTCAGGTGGATATGAAAGCACACAGCAAAATCATTCAACTATGACTCGCCCACTTCCTTCCCATGATCCAATCTGACTCACCAGCATCTGTAGGTTTATCACAGCACTCTGCTTCAGCAAAGATAGAGGTGCACAAAATAAGGGACAAACAGCACCCCCTTGATTGAAAGTCCGTGTGTTCGCTGTTGTCTCCAAAACACCAGGAGTGGGAGGCAGGAAGAGGAGGGTGGGTTTTTTATTACACTTTAAAATGCCACCGGACTTGTGGTAAATTGAAACATTGTTTTAAGGAATTGTAGGTATTTCCAGGCAGGAGAAATATGAGATCAGTTTGATCACGGTAATGTTGACTTTAATTTTAACTAGTGTTCCTTGGGCAGAAATCTAAAACTATTGTAGACAAATGGATGTTCTAAAACACCTAACCGTGGGCAGAGCACTAAAGGTTTAGGACGTGCTGTTGCTCTTTATTTCAATACAAATAGGAATAAAAAATTGCACAAACTGCCTCTTTGCATCTTATATGACCTTGGCCATTAGGACCCCTTTACAGACTAAATCAGGCCATGAACATCTTCAAGGCCTAAATCTCCCTACCAGATACAACCTCCCCATGGGCATCATGCTCCTCTCTGAATAACAAATTTTTCATCTGGTATCTGCCTTCTGACTAGGTAACCAACTCCCCTCCCTGAGTACTAATCTCCTCCCTGGGTACCACCTGCCTCTCTGGGTTCTAATTTCCTTACTGGGTGCCATTTTCTGCCAAAGACAAGTCCAGATAGTCTCAGAGTTAGGATGATTCAACTTAAGGAGTTTTTTGACTTTATGATGGTGCAAAAGCAAAATGCATTCTGTAGAAACTATACTTTGAATTTTGAATTTTGCTCTTTTTCCAGACTAAGAATATGTGGGCCCATTCTCTCTCATGATGCTAGCCCATAGCAGCTGCCACTCCCAGTTAAGCCACATGATCACAATCACAAGGGTTAACAACTGACACACTAACAACTAATTTTTCACTTTGAGTACAAATAGTCAAAAATTGCATGAAATAGCTAACACTTTATTATAAAATTGGCTTTGTATTGATGGCTTTGCCAACTGTGAGCTAATGTAAGTGTTCTGAGTGTAAGCTGGCTGGGCTAAGCTAGGATGTTTGGTAGATCAGGTGTATTAAATGCATTTTTGACTTTGGATATTTTCAACTTACAATGTGTTTATCAGGATGAAACTTCATTGTAAGTCAAGGAAAATCTGCCTAAAAGAGTCTTCCCTCCCAACCAAGAACAATAATCACCCAGGGGTATATGGCCTCAACAGTCAACCAAACATTGTCATTCCCAAGATCTCCTCTGCCCCTCACCACCACCCTGGGAGGAGGTGAGAGTGACATTCTCTGGTTTACAGGTGAGGACAAGAAGACTCAGCAAGAGTAAATGACTCCATTCAACCTGAAGAGGACAGGCATGTGCTTACACCCCACAAGTGCTTGCACATTTCAGAACCACAGGATGCGGGTTCTTAGGATGCCAACTTGGAAGGAGACAGGAGAATGTAGGCAGCTAGAAGGAGTCACTCAACTGTTTCCCTACCTAACATCCAGGTAGGGTGAAAAGGTAAAGACAAGAGGTAGGTATAGGTCGAGCACGTATTAATATGCCTGGCACAACAAATGGCTGATGTTGTTATGAATCCAATACAGAAGATGCTCTGGGTAGAAAGTCTCATCAAAACCCTGTGTAGCACTTTCCATGCCAAGGTGAGTTTACTGAGTGGTTCCACCTCTTCCTTGGCATTAAGCCTGGTAGCCTGTCCAAATACCTTCCTTTGCAAGGCTATGTACCTACCACACCTCCCATGGAGGATTTACTTCTGTGCAAACTCATGCCCATATCACATGCTGGGCTCACATTCCAAAGCTATTACAACTGCAGGGCAGGGAGAGGACTTATACCACCATATAAAAGAGGATTCCCAGGCCAACATCTAGCTGAACCTGGCATCATAACCAGTCACTGCTAAAGGACCATCTCCAAGCTCCAGGACTAACATTTAGGATGGGTCCACCCCACTGATGTTATACAAGACTCTTCTTGGCCCCTAAAAGGTCATAAATAATAGCCAGGGTCTTGAATTCCCAACAATCTCAGTACAGCTAGCAGACCAAGATGTATACAGATATAAACTCATTGGTTCTGAAGGTGTGCTAGAACACAACATGGGCTCACATGGAAGGTGTGTATGTGGAAGTTTATGTGCTATACAAATATCACTACATGGTATCATAAATGGAAAGAAATGAGAGAAGTATTTTAGCAAGCTGATGAACCATTTTTTAAAGATCCATAATCTGAACAAATGTGAAGATTGTGGGAGGATAAACCAGCTGACCCCCAAATTCCAGATCCTCTTTCAAGTGTCAAAAGTTGGCTCACCAAGATCACATCTGGAAACAACCACCTCTTTGTTCTCAAGCTTAACCTCAGAAGGCTTCTGGAATCTAGAAGGATCAGGGTTGGCAGTGGCCCTGGCACATTTTCCTTAGGTGAAGAAAACAAAGAAAAAAAATAACAAAACAGCCCCCTATCCCCAGATAAAACCCAGAAACAGATCCAGCAGTTTTTCCCTCTCCTTCCCTGATCCCCTTCCTTTGAGTGTTTTATCAACTACTGTAGTGGGCGGTATCTGGGCTACCGGTGTTTTTCTACTTACAGGAGTAAGAAAATTCCATTAACTGAAGAATAATATGGTTGACTGCCCCAATGGGAAAGGCATTCAGCATACTGCGTTCTTGTTTCCTGTGTCCCTCTCAGGACCCTGAGGTCTAGACTTGCTGGCTCCTGCTCCCCAGGTTGTCCAGGCCTCTGGGGTTGTGACTCCCACCCACAGAGAAAGTACAGTGCGTGCTAATGGGGAGCACAGGAACAGAGGGAAGAGAAAAGTTAGGATGGGGGCAATTAGGCAGGTGAACTATTTCCTTTTCAAGAAAAGAAAATAAAGAAAAAATACAGGCACAAATCTACATTAGAGCTCATGTTGAGGGCTCTGGAAATACAACTGAGGTCTGGAACCATCCTGAAAGGACTCAGAAATCGCACCCACCAATAAGCTGGGGTGAAAGATTTTGGGGTGAATGACTTTAGCTTTCTTCTTCGTTTTAAGGGTATCAGGTCTCATTCTTCATTGGTGTAAAATGGTACAATCACTTGAGAAAACTGGAAGTTTCTTATAAAGTTAAACAGGCAGCTACTCTATGCCCCAGCAATTCCATTCCTAGGTATATTTAACCAAGATAAATAAGACATACATCCACACAAAGACTTACATAAGAATGTTCCTAGCAGCTTTATTTAAAATAGTCCCAAGCAACAACACCCCAAATTCATCAAGAGATGAATGAATAAACAAATTGTGGTATATCCACACACTGGAATTATATAAGTTTCCTTGTGTCACTATAACAAATTACCACAAACGTGGTGGCTTAAAACAGCACGAATTATCATTGTACAGTTCTGGAGAGCAGAAATCTGTATTGAATCTTTCTGGGCTAAAGTCAAGCTGTGGGCAGCACTGGCTCCTCCAGGAGAGAATCTGTGTCCTTGCCTTTCCCAGCCTCTAATGGCCTCCTATATTCCTTGGCTCGTGGCCCCTTCAAAGTGCACCACCTTGATCTGTGCTTCTGTAGTCATATTGCCTTCCCCTCTCAGGAGGTAATTCTCCCTCTTTTTCCTCTTCCTGTGATTAGGTGTAGGACCTACTTGAATCATCCAAGCTAATCTTCCCATCTCAAGATTCCTTAGCTTAATCACACCTGCAAAGTCTCTTCTGTAACATAAAATAAGATTCATGGGTTTTGGGGATATGTTTGAGGCCATTACTCAGTCTATCACAGGACTATACCACCTAGAAACAAAAAAGGATGAGCTGCTGATACAACATGGATGGATCTTGAAAGCTGTTTGTTGAATGAAAGAAACAAGACAAAAAAAAAAAAAGAAAGAAAGAAAGAAAAAGAATAGAAAAGAAAGAGAACATCTGTATGATTCTATTTTATGAAGTTCTAGAACAGGCTAGCCATGTTGATAGAAATCATAAAAGTGGTTGCTGGGAAGCAAGGGAATTTACTAGAAATAGACACAGAGAACTTTGAGACACAGAGAACATGAAAATGTTCTATACCTTGACTGGAGAGTTAGTTGATTACTTGAGTGTACACACTTATCAAAATGCCTGGAACTATATACTTTAGATCTGCGCATTTAACTGTATCTAAATTGTTCCTCAATAGAAAAGAGTGTTGAGGGAAAGTAGATAGCAACGAGGAGGATTAAAAAAAGAAGGAGGAGGACAAGGGACAGAAAAGCAAAGCCCAGTCTATGTAGGGAACACATTTTCATCCCTCATTATCAACTAGAACGAGCTTCCTGGCATGAAAAGAGCTGGGCCACAGAAGAGGGAGGTGAGCTATCCTGTAGCCTCTTCTAGGCATCTACAGTGCCCAAAGCCATTAGTCTAGTTTAAAAAAACTTATAAGACAAGACACCCAATGGAAAACCCCAAATATATTGAACACTTCCCTCCTCTCACAGGAAGTGAGAAAATAACCATATTTTTTACATATCAACCGTTTTCACTTTTTGCACTCCCTGCTAGGATTTGTGCATATTTCTGTACATCTTTTACATTGTTGTTATGGCAAAGGGATCATTTACCTTCTGCCTTTTTCTTTCAAGAACATGCTGCTATTTTGTTAGAGGATCTTCATGAGCATCCCTTTTGATCATTGGATGATAATATTTCACTGAATGGTTGATTTTTCACCAGATAATTCACTTAGCCTTTTCTTTCTTATTAGACATTTAGGCTATTTTGTTTTTCTCCCTTTAGAAACATCATAGAGCACTGGTTGCCTTTGTTCTTCTTTTAAATTATTTAAGAAGTGAATATTGAAATAAGAAATCAAGAAGA
Source organism: Canis lupus baileyi (assembly GCF_048164855.1). Lineage (NCBI taxonomy): Eukaryota > Metazoa > Chordata > Mammalia > Carnivora > Canidae > Canis > Canis lupus. Next base: position 32,641,976 of record NC_132867.1, on the reverse strand, counting down.
GGAGAAAGGAATAGGAAAGTAACCACTAGCCCAGAATTTAGAGCTCGAGGGACCTCCAGAATTATCTGGTTTAAAATCCTAGTTTTACGGAAGAGGAAACGGAGTGAGGCCAGGGCAAAGGAAAGGCCAATGCCACACTGCAGCTAAGTCTCAGAGCGGAGACTCCAACTCGGAGCTTCTGACTAATGTAGTGCTCTTCGGTTCAAACAGAATAAGCACAAGCTACACTTTGCCTTGCCTACACAGCAAGCACTGACAAATTTCTCCTGTCTAAACCTGTCATAAAATTGCTGCCTGGGTCAATTGTGAGAGAAGCAACAAACAAAAAAAGGACAGTTGGTCAAAGCCCATGTTAGCATGAGAATAGAGTTTGAGCTACCTTTTAACTCAGCTATAAAAGAGAAATATGGCTGAAAAATGGAAAGAAGTTACTTTTCTTTGCATTTGTGTGCTTGGGAGATGCTCTGAGCACATGGCCGTTAAAAATAAAAGATCATTGGCTCTCAATTACTGTACTAATAGCAGGAAACCCTGCCATGATCATACAAAATAGGCTATGCAAAAATAATTTACAAATGCTTTACATAATTTTCCGGCAGCAGATTCACTTTCTTAATTATGTTTATCATAAAACTTGTTTCTAGAATATTCGACTGGAAATAGAGAGTGGCTTGATCATGCTAGGTGCAAGAGGAAGAAGGGGAGAATGACTATTTACAACGTGCCTATTTTGTGCCAGGCAATAAACTAGATTTTACGTATTCTCTCTCATGGATTTTTAACCCCAGTAAACAGGAATCTGAGGCTCAGATGGATTAAGTAACTTTCCCAAGGTCACCCAATTAGGCCAAAGTCAAGCTTCCATTCCAGCACTGTCTGAAGTGGAAACCCACGTGTTTTTACCTCTACCAGGAAAATCCGATCAAATTTTATTCAACAAATATTTATTTATGTGCCATCTAATTTTCAAATCCCGTTTGCTAGGTAACAAGAGCATAAAAATAAATAAGAGAAACATCACTGGTGGACAGTACACAATGCTAGCAGATAGAATCAATCACACATAGTAGGTCACACATAAATATTTGATAAATGAGGGAATAAAGTCTCTTAGAGAGGTTGTGAGGCAGCTCACATCCTTACGTCAATGATAGACTTTAAATGCCAATTGGCATAGTTACATTCTTGATTGTTTCTTAGAGAATGTGAATTTCATGCAAAAATATTCAGTCCTACTCTAATTCTGAGACAAAAAGTATTTTGATTCCCATTTCCCAATGGGGCTGCAAAAAGAAGATTAAGGTGAGTTTCCTAAAACCCAGGCCAGCTTGTTATGTTCTAACCTGTTTGCCTGAAATGAATTATAATAATCTAAGGGCAATAACTTGTCTATGTAATTAAATTTAAGGTTTCTGAATGGGGATTTTTTTTTTGGTTGTAAGTAACAAAAAACTCATATTACCAATTCAAAAACCTTTGACAATAGGAAAAGTTTGTCATCTCTCATTTAGAAAAATATCTAGAGAAAGTGCAGCCACAAGCTGTTAAATTGTCCTCTTCGTGACGTCATCAAGGACCCAAATTTCTTGCATCTTCTCCCTCTTTTATCTTCAACAAGTCAGATTAATAGCCCTCATGGTTGTATGTTGGCTGCCGTAATTCCAGGCATCACATGCTCTAGCAGAGACTTGCTATGCCCCATCTAGTTCCATTCTTCTATCTGGGCACACAGAAAGGCTACATTTCCCAGTTTCCCTTATTGTTAGTTGGGGACATATGACTGGATTCCGGCCACTGAGATGTGGGCCAAAGGGCTGAGCCGAGCCCCATGTGCAATCACCCACTGTCTTGCTTCCCCTCCTACAAGCAATAGATGTAGCAACATCACAAGGTAGAAGGACCCTGGATCCCTGAATCTGCCCTTGAGGAGAGCCTCTGACTCATCGAACAAGATGTAAAGGAATAGGCCACTGGAGTCTTGGGCTGGTTTGTTCTAGGAGTTGTCAGTAATTACCCTAACCCTCATGCAGAAGGAGAGAAGTAGCATCTTCCCTGAGTGATGGGTTCTTGACACAGGGGCTCAGTCAGGAGGGAAAGGGGGTGAGTGGAAGAAGCATTCACAAGCTCTGCTACACCCCACTTCTTGCTGGGGTTTTATGATGCTTAACAATCCTCTGTGTCCCTTGTCAGCCCTCTTGGTCTGCCCATTGGCTGTTGCCAGCCTGTTTTCACTTCTCAAACCTCCCATTGGCCTTCCCCTGCCTACCCTAAGGATGGCCCTACACTCTGGCTCCAAGAGGGCTACCCAGAAGATTAGCTTGGCTTCCTGCATCCAAACCTCCAGACCCACCCATGTTTTCGCTGAGCTCACTAGCCCTCCACTCTGGATCTCATACCCAACCCATTCACAACAAATTCTTCCCTTTCCTGTATTTTCAGAAAAGATTTTCTTCTCTTTTTTTAAAAGATTTTTTAATTATTTATTTGAAAAAGAGAGACAGAGATAGCAACAGAGAGAGAGCATGAGCAGGGAGGAGAGGGAGAAGCAGGCTCCCCAATGAGCCCAGAGCCCAACTTGCTACTCAATCCACAGGGCCCCAGGATCATGACCTGAGCCAAAGGCAGACACTTAACCCACTGAGCCACCCAGACACCCCAAAAGGTTTTCCTCTCTAATGACCATTTCCATCAGTTCTTTAATATGATCACATTCTTGTATTAAAAATAAAATCACACGAACACCTTGTAGCCCCACTGCCCTCTCTTTTCCTTCCCTCCCTACCAGATTTTTTGGAAGAGCTGCCTATGCTCAGTCTCCACTCCCCACTGTGGCTCTACTGCACCCTAAGACCTAGAGCCCCCCTACTGTTATACCAAACCTGCTCTCACCATGGTTTCCCATGACTTCCTTGTCACTAAATCTGGTGGACACATTCCCTTCTTGTATTAGTTTCTTAGGGCTGCTGTAACAAATTGCCACAAATTACCAGTGTCTTAAAACAATAGGAATTTAATCTCTCACAGTCCTGGAGGCTAGAAGTCCAAAATCAAAGGGTCACCAGGGCCATCCTCCTCAGAAGGCTCCAGAAAAATATCCTTCTTTGCCTCTTCTAGCTTCTGGTGGTTGCCAACACTTTTGGGGTTTGGCTAGTAGCTGCATCAACCCAATCTCTGCCTCAGTCTTTATACTACTTTCCTTGTGTTTCTTGGTGCACATACTTCCCTCAAAAAGAACACTAGTCATTGGTTCAGGGCCCACTCTAAAATCAAGTATGACCTCATCTTAACCTGACTACATCTACAAACACTCTACTTCCAAATAAGGTCAATTCACAGAGGGTTAAAGCTTCAACATATTGTTGGGGGAACACAATTCACACCCACAACACTTTCATATCTAACTTGACCTGGAAGTGTCCCTTCTCTCCTTGAGACATCATCTATTCCCAGTCTTCCTTGGACCTCTCTGAAATCTGTTTCTCACATTACTTCTTGGTCTTCTCTTCCTCTGTCCATCCTTCTAATATTGGTGTCTCTCAGGGCTTTGGCAACTTTCTTTTCTCTCTCACCTGGTTGAAAGGCCCATCCCGAAAACTCATCATGTTCATCTGAAACCTGACCCTCCTATCGTCTCCCCATCTCATAACTGGCACCACCATGCATGGAGCCTCTTGAATGGGCCTCCATTCCTGAGCACTGAGCCTTCCCTTTCCCACACTCCCCATTGCCAACCAACCATTGAGGCCTATCAGTTCTGCTCCCCAAATACCTCTCCCTACGCTGCAATGGCCCTTGTTCAAGTCACCATTATCTTGCTCCCTGACCATCATAAGAGATTTCTCATAGTCTCCCTGTCCCCAGCTTTTATCAACACTTTCTTATTAAGTACTTCTATTGTCCTTATCACCCTCTGAACAAATTCCATACTCTTTAACTTGGCTTACAAGGACCTTTATAATCTGACCCTACCTAATCCTAGACTCATCTCTTTATATTCCATCCTCACATGTCAATACTGTTAATATTCTAACCCAAACGAATGCCCTAGACTGAATATTTGTGTCCCCTGCCCCAATACCAAATTCTTATGTTTATACCTAATTTCCCAATGCGATGGTGTTTGGAGGTGGGGCCTTTGGGAGATGATTAGGTCATAAAACTGGAGCCCTCATAGATGGGATTAGTGTCCTTATAAAAGGGACCTCAGAGAGCTCCCTGCTCCTGCCACCATGCGAGGACACCACAAGAAGACAGCCAGCTATGAACCAGAGAGCAGGTACTCGCCATTCACCAAATGTGCTAGCACCTTGGTCTCGGACTTCCAGACACTAGAACTTTGAGAAATAAATGTCTGTTTTTTGTTAGCTACCCAGTTTATGACATTCTTTTATAACAGCCTGAATGGACCAAGACTCCAAACCACCTGTACCTTGCATCCTGGTCTTTGCTTGTGCATATTCCTCACCTGGGACATTGTTTCCTGCCCTTTTGGCTGCCCATATCACACTTAATATTTCCTATTCATTCATTCAGTAAATATCTATTGAGTGCCTACTATGTGCCATGAGCTATTTTAAGCACTGAGAATATAGTAGGGAAAAAAGAGAAAAGAACCTAAATTTATGTGCTTATATTTTGGTTGAGGGAATCAGACACGAAGCATAAATAAGCAAATACTGTAGAGTGTGTCAGATGGTGATAAGTGCTATAAAAAAATTAAACAGAAGATGGGGGATTAGGGGGTACAAGAGAGTAGGGGTTAGGTTTTTAAAGAAGGTGACCTTGAGAGTCCTTACCGAGAAGACAACATTTAAGCTCCACATGGACCCCACTTCCTCCAGTAAGCCTTCTGGAAATTTTCCAAGCGTAGGTTAAGTGCCATTTTTATGAGCTTCCATGCAGTCTCTAGCTTCTCATCACAGCACTTAACACGCTATATTTTCCTGTTGACTTGGGAGTATCAGCTGCAAACTATGGGGGCAGGGAATGAATCTGTTATTGCTTGTATATCACCAGCTCCTTGTAGATGTTCATTATATGTTTATTGAACCAGTAAATGAATTGACAATCACATTATTTACAAGTCATATGAAGAATTCATCTCCTATTTATAGTCATGCTGTGTTTGACAAAGTGCTGTCTCACCCACTGTCTCATTTCAGACAGGCAGGTGTCATTGTCATTGTCCTCTTTTAGCAGACACTCAGAAAGATTCTGTTTCTTGCCCAAGGTCACACAGTAAGAGGAAACTGCAGTTCAATCTACCTTACATCTCCAGAACCACTGTGCTTTCCAGAAAAAAAAAAAAAAAAAAAAAAAAAAAAACCTCGCTGCCTTCCTCAATCGTGTTCTGCAAAAACACAATCCACGAATTCAAGTGCATTAACCATCCTCAGCCAATGTACATTCATTTTTTTCCAGGGAGGAGCATCCCCATGTCCCCTATCCCTGGAAAATTTTCACCAAATGCTAAAGCCACCATGTAAGCCCAAAGATAAAACCTTCTGGGATTCCTTCATGTAGCCACTGCCTGGCATACCCCATGTTCTCACACTATTTTCCAGAACATTTACTGCCCTTCTCCAGGTACACATTGAGCAGATCCATGTGGACCACCACAGATGGGGATCCATTGAAGTGCTCTCTTCTCTGGCACTTTTGAGCTGACATCGCTTTTCAATGTGTTAATTGAACCACGTGGGGTTCATAAATGCTGCAAGCAGAATTGCAGACAGGAGTCAATTAGCAATAATTAATATCCTCTATCTAATGCCGGTCCTCCCCCCCCAAAATGATAAAGTGTCACTCCATTTGGACACAAGAAACAGAGAAGGGGATTGGGCAACAAAACTCACTGTTTCACAAAAAAGTCTAGTCTTTGAGAAGGGCGGGTCCCCTCAGAGCAGTTGAGCCTCCAAGGATTCCCCTATAGTGGGGAAGTGAGCCTAAACCACACAAGCTACACTCACTTCAACGAGGTGACGTGACTTGTAGGCGGGGTGGGACCGTTCTTGGGTAGTTTTCCACTTGCTGCTCACAAGTTCTTACCCTCTTTGGTTCTTTGTCACTTGGCCCCATCAAAACGCCCACTTCGGGGAACTTAAACGCTTGCTCATGCCACCCACCAACCCAGTGGCATGTGGGGATGAGGGTTAGAAGTTCACATACTCTTCCCCTTTGTTTTCTCGTGCTACTCTCTGCATAAGCACCTCTAAACAAGCCGAGTGGTTGTGGCTGTTGCCACATGATTTTGTATTGATGAGTTTCCTTCCATCCTCTCATTCTCAAGGGGAATGGAAGTGGAGGAGAGTTAACTGTTTGAGAAACAGTGCACACAATGAATAGGCACTGACAAGAGTCAGCCTGGATGCTTTGAAAAGAGCTGCTTTGTCACTGAAGGGCTTATTTCCGCCTTGAAATACTTCCTTCCAATTGAATAGATAGTGCAAAGGATAAACACTCATCTTTCTAGGGGAAAAATTTTTTTTTCTTTCAGGAAGCTGGAAAATTCTTCTCAAAGTGTCAACATTTAGGGAAAAACAGAGATAAGTGCCCTAATTCTAGCAACAAGGGAGAATCAGTTGGCTCATATGTTCTCACCTCCAACCCTGGTCCTCTGGAAGGTTCTTGCTGCATGTGTTCCACTCCTGTTCACTCTCAAAGAGGAAAATGCAACTCTTCAATTGCTCTCCCACTTCCGATGCAGATCGCTCAAACAGCTGGACTCCTTTGAAAAAATTATTTTCATCATGACAAAAACATTACTTGCAAACAGAGTTGAGAGGAAAAAAGAAAACATTTTCTGTGATAGTCTTTCCTTTGGGTTTCTGAAAAGTGAGGAAAGTTTTCATTAAAAAAAAAAAAAAAAGCCATAAACTTGTCTTAGGATGCACTCAGCATAGATGAGAGAAGACAGCGGTTAAATAAATTAACAGAATAATAAACCATCATGATCCTCTGCTGTTTCTTTTCAGAAGAGTCCCCCCCCCCCCCAGAAACTTTTAAAATATCTAACAAAAGCAAAATGTTGTAAGTTATGAGATGCTTTTCAGGAAGGCATCCCTTTACCTCAAGTGTAACTAACGAAGACAAGTAAGATAAATCTGAATAAAACAAAAGAAGTGGACCAAAGTGAACGACCTTCCTTGTCAGCTAGAGATTAATTTCAATGGTTGTGCTGAACCATCAATCCGGTACTGTGGAACAAAGTCTATGGAAACGTAAAGGACCTCACCAAGAGAGAGGCATCAGAATGCCTTGGAATTCAGCACTGGGTTCAAATCCAGACTAAGTCATTTCCTAGTTGTATGCTGTGGACAAATTACTCAGCTTCTCTACCCTGAGTTCCCTCATCTATAGAATAGGAATAATAATAATAATACTGCTGTCCATCACCAGATGTTGAGAAGATTAAGAGATAAAATGCTTAGAGATACAAAGTGCCTAGTATGGCAGCCGGTGCCCTCTAAGCCATTGTTAAAAGGTAACCACCGTTACTACCGCCATATGGAAAAGTCAGAAAAATGACTAACTGCTGCACAACTCACATAGTTTTTCCTCAATATGTGCAAAGACTTGATGCTAAGTCATGTAGTTCATGGTATCCCCATGTGGAAGCCCAGGTTTTTACCTGGGCTAAAAACCAGAGTGAACAGTACTCACAAAAGCAACTCGCAAACTTTCAAGTAGTCAGATCACATGGCATGGTGCTCGGGGAGTGGGAGAGAGTACCTTAGACTCGCTCCTGTGCACACCCAAATTCATGTGTGGAATCTCTACCCCTCCAGTGTGAGTATATTCGGAGATAGGGTTTTTAGGAGGCAAAGCCAATGAAGTCATAACACCCCTTATGAAGTCATAAGGATGGGGTCTTAATCTAATAAGGATCAGTAGCCTTCTAAGAAGAAGGGGAGGAGAGCAATCTCTTTCTCCAAGGGCATGCACCGAGGAACTTGAGAGGTCATATGAAGATATAGCAAGAAGGCAGCCACCCCCAAGTCAGGAAGACAGTTCTCATCAGAAACGAAACTGGCCAGGGACGCCTGGGTGGCTCAGCGGTTGAGCATCCGCCTTCAGCTCAGGTCTTAATCCTGGGGTCTGGGATCAAGTCCCACATTGGGCTCCTTGTGGGGAGCCTTCTTCTCCCTCTGCCTATGTCTCTGCCTCTCTCTCTCTGTATCTTTCATGAATAAGTGAATATAATCTTAAAAAAGAAACAGAACTGGCCAGCACCTTAGTCTCAGAATCCCCAGCCTCCAGAACTGAGATACAATTGTTTAAGCCACCCAAACTGTGGTACTTGGTTATGGGAGCCTGAAATGACTAAGATAGAATAAGATGCCACCTTTTTCTTTCCCTACAACCAGAAAATTGAAAACATGCCTTCATGGGCAAAGAATGTCCCTCCTAGTCTTGAGGGATGACTAAACGTGCATAAAATGTATAATGATTTCATCTGATTTTGAAAGAAATACATCCATTCCCATTTTCCAGGGTAAGTTACTTTCACCTGGGGAAAACCCTTCACCTCCCATTGGAGAGCCATACTTTGCACAGCAGTCAGCTAGGGAATATGTTTTGCTGCATAATTCAAACTCGTAGGCAAGTTTGAGTGAGTGATCTACCTGAATGACTTTTGTACAAAAATTCCTTGAAACTGGAAGGCTCTGTCCGTGCTCTCCTGACAAGCATTTCTGCAAATGATTCACAAGTCTGAAGACAGATGTTATCATCAGCGATTAACATAGTTTCCCCCAAGGGAATGGGCAATGTCCCAAGAGAGATAAAAATGTAGACAGAGAATGAGTAAATCTTGAAACATTCCAGAAATATCTGTGGAAATGAGGTAGATGGCCATGGTTCTCTCTCCACACCAGCTCTACCTTAAGCAAAACACTGCACTGCCCTCAAAGGGGGCGGCATCTGTGCAACAGTGGCAAAGGCACTAGGCTGGGATTCAGGAGATCAGGGCACATCCATTAGCTCACTACATATTCATTGAGGGCCCGCTATGCATTATGATAAAGCGGTGAGGGTCAGAGACAAGATCCAGACCACCAAGTCAAGTCCCAGCCCACCCCTTCACTAGGGCCGTGTAGCTTGGGTTAGTCACTCAGTCTTCCCATGCCTCAGTTTCCCCAGGTGACGGGCTGGGCTGAGAACAGCGCCAGCATGTCTTAAGTGTGTGTTTGCAGCTATCATTGGTGCTACCTGGGTCAGGGTCCATCCCAGCTACTGGCATCAATACCCTCCTTCTGATGGTTCTGTGTGACTTTTAGAGAAAACACTGAACTTGTATGTGCTTCAGTGTCCTCATCTGTAAAATGGAGACAGAAGCACCAGCCTCTTGGGATCATGTGAGTGAGTGACATAAAATATGCAAAGTGCAGGGTATAAAATAATTGCTCAGGGAATGTGTTTCTTGTAAATAATGGTCAATTTTCTTTTTTCTTTGCCATTCATCTCCTCCCCTCTCCTCCACCACCACTTCATTATTTACTATGGGGAATCTTTCTTGGCTCTGGCCACAGACAAATTCTGATAGTGTTCATGGGTGAGAAAGGTTGCTATCTTCTCTCCATGTGGATTTTCTCTTTGATCGTCTGTGGTCATGGTCTTACATACACAGCACATAGTGGAAGTCAAAATAATCATCTAAATCAGGCAACAGAAAGCTTTCTCTGTAAAGGGCCAGACAGTAAATACTTTTGGCTTTGCCAGCCATACGGTCTCTGTCACAACTACCCAACTCTGCTGACATAGTGTGAAAGCTGCCTTAGACGATTCGTAAATGAACGAGTATGGCTGTGTTCCAATAAAACTTTATTTACAAAAACAGGCAGTGGGCTGGAATCGTCCTGTGAGCTGTTGCTTTGCTGACCCTGATCTAAATTCATCCATACAACAAATATATACTGTGAGCCTTGTACGCGGCAGGCACGGTCCTGCATACTGGGGATATAGCTGTCAATGAAAAAAGCCCTTGCCAAAACTGAGCCCACATCATATTATAAAAGCATTTGTTACTATTTCCCATAGAAAAGAGACCAAGTGAAGACCGTTCTCCAAAAAGAGAGTCATCATATATGTGAGATGCTACCAGCAGTTTGGATAAGCTGAGGACTGAGAATTGGCAGTTGGATTTGGCAACAAAGAGGTCATCAGGTGATGAGAGCAGTTTCAGTGGAATGGTGGGGACAGAAATCCGACTGGAGTGAATTCAAGGTGAACAAGAGGTGGGGGGATGGGAACAGTGAGGACAGAGCAGGAGGAGAGGCACAGAAGCCAAGTGGGAAGTGGAGGGGACTCAAGACTCAGGCCAAAGAAAGGGGATTGTTGCTGCTGCTGTTTTAAAATGAGACGATCAAAACATGTTTGCACAGAGAACTATCCAGAAGAGAGGGACAGTTGGATGTTATGACGCAGGACAGCAGGAAAAGTGGTGCTCTAGGGACATGTTGCAGGGTGACCAGGGGACGGGGTCCCCAGTGCCCAGGTGAGGGCGGGCTGCTGCAAGGAGCAGGTGCAGTCCACCCCTGGTAACGGGAAGGAAGGCAGAAAAAAGGGTGCAGATTCAGTTCTGGGAGAATGAAATGGTTCCCTCCTCCCCACTCAGATCAGAAGTACTATCCTCAGATGAGAACGAGAAGGGAAATTCTAAGGAGAGATAAGAACATGCAAAATGGTCATCTCAAGGGGTAGGAGAGTACATGGATCTGGCACCCGGAATCAGCTTGCCAGGCAGCCCGAGGTTCCTTATGGGGGTGACTAGCCAGCAGGCTGGTTTTTCCTACCTGCACCTCATGGGAAGAGCTTTCCCACTAGGATCCTTGCTAGGCCTCTGGGCAGCCTGCAGAATGAGTCCCTCCAGGTTGTTTGTCAACTTGTGGTGCAATCGGCTGAGTCCAAGAACATGGCCTCAGGGGCACGAATCATACAGCCTATTCTCTCCCTATAACAGTCTGGCTCTGTAAGGGGCTGTATGTGGGGTGGGGGTGGTTTCCCAAGAGTGATCTGCGAGCATCATCCCATAGAAAGGGGCTGAGGGACCCAATAATGGTTTGTGGTTAGGCCTGGGCAAATCCACTTGGCATCAGGTGACCTTGAATTTGACATGACAGTGAAGTCCAGAAGTTATATAATGTTCAAAGTGTCCAAGACACAATGCTGCCAGATTCTACTCTATTTTTTATTTTATTTTTTAAGAAGATTTTATGTATTTATTCTTGAGAGACACAGAGAGAGAGAGGCAGAGACACAGGCAGAGGGAGAAGCAGGCTCCATGCAGGGAGCCCGACATGGGACTCGATCCCAGGACTCCAGGATCATGCCCTGGGCTGAAGGCAGGCACTAAACCACTGAGCCACCCAGGCGTCCCTCTACTCTATTTTTTAAAGTTCTCGCACCTGACTACGTGCCTTCTATCTGTAGTGGGAGACGACTCCAGTTCTGTACTACTGTCCACTAGGTTCTTAGTACATACAGGGCACTGTGCTAAAAATGTATTATTTCAAGTAATCCTTAAAACAATAGAGTGGTAGGAATTATTGTTGTGTGTAGAGTATGTAAGGCAGTATACTCAGAGTCACGTAGCAGAAAATATCACTGGATCTGTCAAACCTCTACCACTGGGATAGATCGAAGATACTTCTGATTCCGTTAGATGTTGCATTTGCCTGCAAGTAACAGAAACTCCCAAAATATCAACTTAAACAAATTAAGTGGGTCTTTTTTTCTAGCGTAAGAAAGTCCAGCAGCAAGCAGGTCAGGACTTGTAGGACAAATGCACAACACCATCTAGAACTTGCTGTTACGTCTAGCTTTCTGTCTGCCTAGCCTTAGTTCATTGTCACCTCATGGCTACAAGATGGCAGTGTCACCTCCAGCATTGCATCAGCATTCCAAGCAGAAAAAAAAAGATAAGGACAGAGGACAAAGGTACATGCCAATTTATTCCCCTCCCTCCGTCTTTTTTTTTTTTTTTTTTTTTCTGTCTTCTTTTAAAGAGCGTTCCTGGAAGCCCCACCCCACCACATCCACTTTCATCTCATTAGCCAGAACTACTGTAGGGCCACCTGTAGCTAAAAATATAGAATTTTAGCTGGATGCATTGCAATCCTAAGAAAAAGAAAAATGATGCCGCACCTTCCACCGTTTCTCTGGCAGGTCTCTTTGCCAATATTGCAAAATGCATTCTTCCAGATTAGAAGAGCCAGCTTTCCGAGTCATTGGCCATCCAGGTCAGGGCGGCCTGAGCCGGTGGTCTTGCGCTGAGATGCTTCAAAGTCTTATTTAAAATGTTTGGATCTCTATAAAGCCCCACAATATCCAAGTTTATGAGGAGATTTAGATAGGAATGGGGTTGATGGGCTTCGTTGTTTATAAAATCAGGAGTGCAAAAAAATAAATAAATAAATAAAAATAAAAAATAAAATAAAATCAGGAGTGCTGAGAAAAGAGGTAAAGCTTTGAAAGCTTTGAGTCCTGCACCGGCTCATGGTCATCATTAACCAGCTCTACGTAGAGTACGTATAAAAGGGATCATCAGTCCAGCCGTAAGTTTCAGCAAGCTCTGTTAGATGGGAAGGAGCGGTGCTATACACTCGTGGAAGGGCCATTTCCTTTGTGGTGTGAATACGTGTGTCTGGGAGACACCACTGCCTGGTGCACGTGCTCCTCCGTCAGGTCCCCCATGCGCCTGTCCTGGTCTGAGTAGATCTTTGGAACACAGCACGTACGGTCAAGTCTCACTGAGCCATCCATTCCTTAGAAAACCGGAAGAATCAAAGATAAATATCTCGACTATCATAAGAGTTGGAGATCAGATCTAGACATGCACACTTCTCACATTCAATAAATATTTGTTAAACAGGAAAAAAAAAAGATTAGAAGAGCCACATAGTTAATATTACTGGGATGTTTCTGCGAGTGTGATGTGTGGTTATGTCACAGAGAAGCTTCGACTCATCATCTTAAGGAAAACACCAAACTTCTTCAGAACAACTAATTGACCCCACAAGGAGCATGTATCCCAGGCTTTCATCTGCCAGAACAACCCAACTATCAAAATTCATCCACCAATTTCCCAAGCCATTCCCCAAAGACCTGGAATGTCACAAGGGAGAGAGGCCAAATTCTATCCAGAGCTCATAGCACCTCTGCATGTAGGAGCTAGAAAGACCTCTCTCCTTCCTCTTTCTTTTATTTTTTTAATATTTATTTATTTATTTATTTATTTATTTATTTATTTATTTATTTATTTTAGACATTGGCAGGGGCAGAGACACAGGAGGAGGGAGAAGCAGGCTCCATGCCAGGAGCCTGACGCGGGACTCGATCCCAGGACTCCAGGATTGCGCCCTGGGCCAAAGGCAGGCACTAAACGACTGAGCCACCCAGGGATCCCCATCCTTCCTCTTTCTTTTTGGAAAGAAGACCCCTCTTCTTTCAGGAAGAAACAGAAGAGCTTATGCTTCTAAAGAAACAAGATGCCTTTAAATCAGTCTACATATGTATCTGGGTTATATATGTAGCCCCGTGTGTGGATTAGTAAGGCTTAGAGGTAGCGTCTTGCATTAGGGTGGTACCTTTGTTAGGATTGATGACCCAGGATTAATACATTATTATTATTACCTGGAGTCCATAGTTTACCTTAGGATTCATCTCTGTGTAGTATATTCTGTGGGCTTGAACAAATGCATAATGACATATAGCCACCAGTATAGTATCATCACAGAGTAGTTTCACTGCCCTAAAAATACTGTGCTCCACCTAACTCCTCCCTCCCCTGAATTCCTGACAACCACTGATCTTTGCACTGTCTCTAGCTTTACCTTTTCCAGAACGTCATAGAGTTGGAGTCATACAGCATGTAGCCTTCTCAGATTGATTTCTTCCCTTAATAATATGCATTTAAGTTTTTTCTAGATCTTTTCATAACTTGATAGCTAATTTCTTTTCATCACTGAATAATATTCTACTGTCTGGATGCACCATAGTTTACTTCTCCGTTCACCTACTGAAGGTTATCTTGGTTGCTTCTACTTCTTGGCAATTATAAGTAAAGCTGCTGCAAATGCCCCTGTGCAGGTTATTGTATGGACATAAGTTTTCAGCTCCTTTGGGGAAACATCAAGGAGTGCAATTGCTGGGTTAGGTGGTAAGAGTATGTTTAGTTTTATAAGAAACTGTCAAACCGACTTCCAAAGTTGTTGTACCATTTTGCATTGCAACCAACAATGAATGAGAGTTTCTATCACTCCACATCCTGGTCGCCATTTGATGCTGTCAGTGTCAGTATTTTTTAACTCATCCATCCAATAAATATTTAATCCGTACCTAATTAATGTCACACACAGAGACACTCAATCTCTTACATTGCTTAGAGTTCGAAATACCTTTAGGTTGAAAGTGGAAAGTACCGCATCTTTTTGATCAATGGCTCTTAAACTTTAATTGGCATCTGAATCACTCGGAGGGCTTGTTAAAACATAGATTGTAGTGGGCAGGGGAAGAGGCAGGGCTCACCTCCCAAATTTTTGATTCAATAGATCTGGGATGGGACCCAAGAATTTGTTCTTCTAACAAGTTCCCAGATGCTGCTGCTGCTGTTGGTCCAGGGACCACACCTTGAGAATCATTTCTCCTTAGGTAAAAGGAAAACATCAAATGGAACTATAATACACTCCCTCAGGTATAAAAAAAAACAAAAAACAAAAAAACACCAAATGGGACAACCACAGCCTCCATATCAGGTTCTGTTTTAGGGCTTCTGAGATACACTTAAGCCAAGGACAAGTCCATGACATCTATGTTTTGTCTGCTCTTAAAAGATCTCAAGTCTCTCTTTAGAGGTTTAGTTTAAATACTGTAACAAAATAGAACAGAAAACCATTTGTTAGGTATATTGCCCCTGAGTAGGGGAGCAGCTCTGAGGTGGGGAAGCCTCGCATGAGGATCCCTTCTGGAACATGAAGCAGATGTTGTTGGAGGCTGTGCTAATGCATTTTGATGAGCACGACTCATTTTGCAGCAGATGTCCTACCTCCTCATGCTAGAACTTGTGCTGAACCACAAAATACCAAATGACCCCAAGACCCTGAGTATTTATGGTTTACTTCTCAAAGGCAATGTCATCTGGGACAGATGGGGATCTGTTACCCCAGGAGTCAGGTTATTCCACCGCTATGTCTTGGTTTTTACCCTTATAATTTTATTAACTATAGCCTCTTCTGCATTTCTGTCCTGGGAACCAGCTACCATTCCAGGACAATGTTGCCCCAAGAGAGACACTAGCTGTCATTACTACTCTGCTTGCCAGCATTTGCAGTGCCTGACCATGCCAGATGATTTGCCAGGCAAGCTATAGGTCTTCTCTGTAGTCTTTCCAAAGGCTCCTCCCTGTTAGCATCATTATCCCCAGTTTACAGATGGAGAAATTGAGGTTCAGTGCAAGTAAACCATTCATTCCAGGTCATATAGCTAGTAAGTGGCAGAGCCAGAATTCAAACTCAGGTCAGACTAATATTACAGATTCTCATATAGAAGAGTAGAAATGAGCAGAGCAACTAAGATATAAACCTAGAAGACAGGAGGTAAAGTTTAGAGTCAAGAACAAAGACTTCGGGACACTTGGGTGGCTCAGCGATTGAGCATCTGCCTTTGGCTCAAGGTGTGATCCTGGGTCTGGGAATCAAGTCCCTCATTGGCCTCCCTGTGAGGAGCCAGCTTCTCGCTCTGTCTATGTCTCTGCTTCTCTCTATCTCTATCTCTCTCATGAATGAATAAATAAAATCTTTAAAAAAAAAAAAAAAGAACAAAAACTTCTGTGAGACACATCTCCAGTTGGAAGTCTCCTTCCACCTTCCAATTACTATGGAGCTCTATTCATATTCCATGGGAAGCACTTCTCTTGGACCATAGATTAGTAGCATTATTTGTATTTCATTTGTCTTGTCTGCCTGGAGTCTCGTCTGAAGTTGGAGCTGTGAAAAGTTTATGTTTAGGAGAAGGGTGGATGGACTAAAATAAGCAGCCAAACTAAGTACATCCAGCACATAGATCTTGGTTTCTTAAACTGTTCTCCAATATAAGGATCCAGCGATCTTTGGAAAAATGGTTGAATCTAGGACTGGAGCAGGACATATACAAGATGAGCCTGGGACATAGGATTGTGCCAGAAACTAAGAGAGTGCTCCTCCAGAAAAGAAGAAAAACAAGCTCACAGTGATGAGGGGTTGTCAAAGGGGTTGTTTCCTGCCAAACACAGGAACCCACTGAAAGAGTCTCCATTGATGAAAGCTGGACAATTTAAACAACAAAATAAAGTAGTATTGGACTATAATCCAAAGAATAGAATCAACATCTATAAATCCATTGTGATATTAATAACTGATTGAATAAATAAGTAAAAAGAATAAACAAATCTCCAACACAGGAAAATCTCAGATAATTTGTATAGATATTCCAACCCTCAAGGTGGTAGGGCATAACTTGCTATCCCTTAAGTTTGGGCTCCACATTGTGACTTCCTTCCAAAGAGGACGATATGGAAAGAGAAGGAAAATAATAACGTTATGGTGAAATCCAACAAACTCTCTCTCAACAAGGTGATTAAAGTCAACACCCACAATGATAAGTCAAGTTGATAAGTATGTGCTCTGGGAAAGGCTTAATAAACATGACACTATACTTTTGTGTCTTCTTCCCCAAAACTCATAACACCCGTCTAATCATGAGAAAAAAAATCAGGCAAATCCTGATTGAGAGACATGCTACAAAATTACTGAGCAATATTTCTCAAAACTGTCAAAGTCCTCAAAAACCAAGGAAGTCTGAAAACTGTCACAGTCAAGAAGAGCCTAGGGAGACACAATGACTAAATGTGGTATTCTGGATGGAATCCTGGAACAGAAAAAGGGCATTAGGGGGAAAAAAAACAGGAAATGTTAATAAAGTATAGACTTTAATTAGTAAGAATGTATCAGTACTGGTTTATTCATTGAAACAATTGCATCATATTAATAAAAGATGTTAATAATAGAGAAAAGTGGGTGTGGTGGGAGTGGGGTATATGGGAACTCTCTGTACTATGTTTGCAAATTTTCTGTAAATCTAAAACTATTAAAAATGTTAAAGTTTATGTTTTTAAAAGGATATATCTTTCTCTTAAGTAGGTGACATTCCAGATTGATTATCTACTTAAATGGATAAGGGGAGCCGTATAGAAAATGAAAAGCAAAGCAAAGCTATTTATAGTTCTCAACATGAATGGTCTTCACATTAAGGATGCATTTGATTCATGGATTATTATTCTAATAACTATTACTATGTTTTCTTGGTCACATTGGGTCAATCTATTAGCTGCATGGTATAGGTTAGCAAAACTACCCAAAAGCATATATTTTTCCTTGGAGAGAGCCAGGATAGCTTAATAAGGAGTTTCCATCCCAGTTTCACAAGACCATTCCAGAGAAGGACGTCTGAAAGGTGTGGTCTCCTTAGCAGGGGCTCTCAAAGGGCTCTTAGTTCCATTTCTAACCTCTAGCAGAACCACAACACTGTCCCGAACAGCCACAGTAAGTTGATGGCCAAGCATAATGGTTTCTTTTTTTTTTTTTTTTTTAATTTTTTTTTTTTTTATTTATTTATTATAGTCACAGAGAGAGAGAGAGAGGCAGAGACACAGGCAGAGGGAGAAGCAGGCTCCATGCACCGGGAGCCTGATGTGGGATTCGATCCTAGGTCTCCAGGATCGCGCCCTGGGCCAAAGGCAGGCGCCAAACCGCTGCGCCACCCAGGGATCCCAGCATAATGGTTTCTGATCAAGGTGTGCACTTGCCTTATCTGTGTTTTGAGGATCATGGCTTATCACACTCAAGCAACTACATGGTTCATTTGAAAAGATGCCCTACGGTAGGTGGCCAAGGCAATGGGCCAGAGTTTCCATAGTTCCATGAGTTCCATATTTGACAGCAAGGGGTCAGTCCTTCCATATTCCTAAGGGGGGTGATATGTGAGTCAATTCCATCCTTCCTCCTTGCCCTACACTGATCACAGGGAAACTGATCCCTGCAGATTGTGTTTTCCAGGCTTCCAGGTGACATTAGCTAAGGGGCAGTATTGGCAGGAGACTGAAGAATCGGAAGAAGGGAAAAGCCAGGGTATCTCTCCCCTCCTCTCTCTGCCTCACAGGGCATCTCAGCAGGGGCTGCATCTCCTGCATGGCTCCAGCTCCCACTATGTGGTATCCTGGATGGATCCAGGACCCACAGGACCCATAGGACCACCAGAATTGCTGAGTGATCCAGCTCCCCACTCCAGCAACACTCCTTCTTCTTCTAACTCCCCAGTTTAGGGGACTAGTGGCCTCTTGCTGTTGCCGACTTCTGGATTCCCCCACTGCCCTCTATTTGGCTTCTCAGAGATCTCATCACCTACATAACGAATTTCCTCTGTTAAATACTTTCTATTTAAAATACTTAGGGTGGATATTGATTTCCTGATTAAACTCTGCAATGTCTTAAGACTAGATTTTTTTTCCTTCTCATCCCGATCAAGAAAAGGAGACACACACACACAAACACACAGACACACACACATGCACACGCACACACGTATACTTTGAAAACACTTTGCATCTTTCTTCCTTATCTTGTAAGAGTTAATGTTTATTAGGAGCAATTTGCTGAACAGGTGGATTCCTATCACTATCATCAAGTAGGGAAGTTGTAGAGGACCTATGAAGATGATCTAGAGAAGTTTGATTCAACTTCCTATGACCTCCTGGCCCAACACCACCACATCATCATCACATTATAGGAATCTCCTCTAAAACTAACAAAGTTTTTGGCTACACACTTTCAGTACTCTCCATGCTCACACAGTGAAGGAAGCAATGATCTTTGCTCCCCGTGAGGTCTCAAGAGTGCATCCTGGTATTTCTAGGTTAACTAGATGAACTACAAAGAGCACTTCCTTGTTGGCTAAAGAAGAAAGATGTTGTGGCTGTAGATTAATATTGGCATCTTCCTCTGGTCTAATTGACTTCATGAGGTCCCTAGATGCGGTGGCTTGGGGTGTTTAGAGAGGGATGTTTTATAATGATTAAGGACTATTTAGTTGAAGGCCTATTTATTACCTTGGGGCAGGTTGACTTTCATTTGTTTTCACTGCTGTTCAATGTAATAGATTTTACCTAAGTTAACCAGATAGTTTAAAACTAAAAAGTTCACTTTGCGGGGAGGGGCACGTAGGGGGCACAGTCGTTTGAGCATCGACACTTGGTTTCAGCTCAGGTTGTGATCTCAGGGTTGTGAGATTGAGCCCCGAGTCAGGCTCCACACTCAGCACAGAGTCTGCTTGAAATTCTCCCTTTCTCTCTCCCTTTGCCCTTTCTGCTCATACTCTTTCTCTCTCTCTCTCTCTCTCTATTTATTTTAGAATTAATAAATAAATCTTTTTAAAAATTCACTTGGTCCTGAAACAAAGCGATTTGGATCTACCCATATTTATTCAAAAATGATCTGCGCTTAATTGGACTCCTTGCTTAATTGATCTAACATCAGTGTCCTTTCAGCAACAAACATTCTAGATTTATGCATAGTGTAAATTTCAGAAAGCATTTTCTTTGAGGACCGGGTAACTTTTGAGTGATCAAGTACACAGGAATCAGTTTATGAATATACAAGACATACATATTCATGGAAGATCATGAACAGCTTCACTAAACTGCTTTTTTTTTGCCACTTAAAAACTGTTTGCCTCAGAAAAATGAGAAGTGCCACAAAATGAGTTTTATTGTTGTTCTTTTGCCTTTATCAACATGCTGCAATCACATGTATTGAAGGACAAATTCTTCCCAGAAGACACAGAGAAGCAACTTCTTAGAAATACTGTTCGTGGGCAGATGATAACCATAACTGCGAAAGGACAAGACACATGTATCAATCAGCAAAAGCAAAAGCAAAGGCTTAAAGTAGTCTCTGTCTTTGGCAGTTCGAACTCCCCCTGCAATAAATAGACACACAGTTAAACAAGTTTCTAAGGCCATTAGCAAAAGGAAACCACTCTTATTCTCCACTGTCCCAATGTGCTGTGATGGATTAAAAATATATGAAGGATTTTTTACACCCAATGGCTCACAACTCTGGGAGATAGCAGGATTGCCTGGCACGTTGATACAAAGCAGATTCTTGACTGTAGTTCACACATACTGGGTAGATGATTAGGAGACCAGAAATCTACAGTTGAAATGGGTCCCCTTGATTTCTGGTGCAGAAGGGTCTCCAGATCGTGTTTTGAGAAATGCTGGAAGGCACACTGCTCAGGAGAAGACACAGCCCCAACCCTTGAACATCATATGTTTGGAATATCTCACTTTTAACTTGACAGGAGCCACCACAGGAGCACTGTAGTGGGATTAGCTGATAGAGGGAAGGTACAGAAGGGCTGGGACAAAATGTTCCTTACTTGGTCCGTGTCTGGTGGTTGGTTCCTCGATGCCTTTGCTTGTGTGATCCTCTTGTGGGAATACCTCAAGCACTTCATGCACTTTCCTTCCTTGTGCCCTTTCCCGAGGAGGGAGAGGTCATTCAAAGAACAAATCCTTTGCCTTCCTCTCCAGAATCCCTGGGGAGATCCAGCAAGTATTCTTTAGAGAGTGGCTGGCACTCTGCGCAGGCCCGGGGGTCTCTTCCAGCCAGTGCCTGGAGAAGGTTTGACATCTGGGCCAAATCTGGAATGGGTTTCTGAAAGCCAATATTGGAGCATTTGTGATTGAGACCTGCCAAATCACGTGCCAGGAATATCTAGTTCCTTCCCCATGAAGAGTGGCAGTGTTTAATGAAGAAACACAGCTCTGAAAGTTGAGACATTCCATGCATTATCCATATCCATTAAAATGGGAACAAAACCCCAGGAAATGCAGATGCCTCCCATCAGCAATGCTTCACCTTTTTCCCCTGGTTACTTAGTATAAATGCCAGGAAGCTATTCTACAAGAACATGCCACGTGGCTGCGTCTGCCAGTCCCACTGTCCCCTTTCTTCTTGTCCAGCCTGGAGCTAGGCAGTGGGAGGAGAGGTGTGGGGGTGGCAAATTAAACAAAACCTTTAAAAACAAGATTCTGGCTGGGACTTCCACCACACAGATTACCAAGTGGATAGGCATTTTATTTTGCTAAATGAAAGGGCTAGTTTGTATCTTCCCTGGATCATTTTCTAACCTAACTGCAGTGGAAACATTCTCAGAAAGAAAGACTTTCTTGTTTGTTTGCCCTTCATATTGCCACTGGTCGTCCCACACGTAGAACTTGGGCAGTGATTTGCTTCTGCTTGGCGACCAGACCAGCTAGCAGACTTCTTGAGGGATTGACCAACGCCAGTGTTTCATTAGGTCACAGTCAACTCAGAAGCCCTTGGGAGCGTCAAGGTGAAAGGTAGACCACATTGCAAGCCCATCTTCTGTGGATAGAAATGGTTCCTTTCACTGGCTCTTTGCAAGCAGGGAACTGTAGCTAAATGTATATGACCTACAGAGTGGTCATTTGCTTGTTGGGGGTTTTGCTTTTGCTCTTAGGCACCGAGCAGTTTTCCTCTGAAAAGAAGCCATGAAAGGATAGCTCCCCAAGAACCACGGGGAACCCCCAACAACCAGTGGGTGACTGAATCTCAAACTTCAGTTTCTTTGTCATCAAGGTACAGGTAAGGGAGTAGGGTGTGGCCAGTATCTGCCTCTCCGGAAATGTGAAAAGACCTAGGCGTTGACTAACCCCCCCCCCCCACACACACACACCCCAATCTTCCTTCCTCTGGCCGCAGCTGTGTGCAGACACAGACCAACCCTGGGAAGCATTTGTTTCTCAGTTTGCTTCTACCCACGTGACTGCTGGCAAGTTTCTGAGCTATTCTGAGCCTCCTTTTCTCAACTGATAAAATAGGCATAGAGAATCCCTCAAAGAATATGGAGGTGAGCCCAGTGAGGGAGACATCGTAAAAGGGGTCTAAAGGATGGCTCTTCCTTTTCATTTTGTCGTACTTCCATGGGAGGGGATAGAGTCGAGGATGGGAAGGAGGTGTGGTTGTTGGCTTGGTACTTGGAAGATCTCTTCATTAGTGAAACTTTAGGGTGTCCTCCTCCTAGCCACATTTGTAGTGACGCTTCAGCTGCCTATCGGCAGAGATCTGACTATCTCGATCTAAGAGCCCTGCACACAGTCCGGAGCTGACCTTCCATGCAGTCTCTTTGATGGCATTGATGATGAAACCACTTCCTGTGTAGAAGAATATAGTCATGGTTCTCACTGAAATGACCTAATTTCCCGGGAATCATCTTTATACCTCTTTTACCATCTTTTACATTCAAAATACAGAGGTAATGTAAACAAAAACCAATTTTTAAAATAGTCATAGAAAAAAAATAAAATAGTCGTAGATAGGACTTTAAGGGATCTCTAATACCTCTGAAATTATATGAATGTGTGTGCATACTTGTGTGAAGAACGGTGTTTCCAAAGGGAGACTCTATAGCTGCACTTCCTATAAAAATATAATGTGAGCCACGTATGCAATTTAAAAGTTTCTAGTAGCTGCACCAAAAAAGTATATAAATTAATTCTAATAACATATCCTCTTTAATCCAATATATCCAAAGTACTATTGTTTGTACATGTAACCGATATAAAAAAATGTGCAGTATTTTACATTGTTTCCTCTTTTTTACTCAGTTCGCATTCTAGTGTGTGTCTCCATTCAGACTAGCCTTATTTCAAGTGCTCAAAGGCCGCTTGTGGCTAGTGGTTCCTTTTTGGATAGTGCATATCTACAGATGTTTTTAGATTTTTCACAAGCCATTGATGAAAAGTAGTGTTAACAGTGTAACAGTGAACAGCGAGGGGTTATCATGGAAAACTTCCCAAACCAAGTTCTTGGTGGTCCCAATAACAATTCAAGGGTCTCCTTAGGAGCTCAAAAAGACTTTCGGATAAATTATCTCATCAGACTTTCCTAACAACCCGTCATGTGAACAGGGCAGATGTCATATTCTAATATTATAGCTGAGAAGATAAAGGTTTTAAAATATTACAAAATTGGCCCAAAGTCAATCTGAGGTTGATGGGTTGGGAACTTGAACTGGCTCTTGGGACTCTAAGTGTCTGGTGTCTAGCCAGGAAAGAGGCAGCTGCCTCCCTCTATCATCACATTGCTGCCAAAGTAGCTCTTGTTTGCATCCCCCAACAAAGCCCAAGGCCCACTGCTGCATCACCAACACCCAGCACAGTGCTTGGCACTGAGCAGGCACATGGCTCCCACTTGGTGGATTAAATTCAACTGAACCAAAAGACTGATCCACACCACATGCCCTCATAGTCATTGCCAAACCTCTCCGTCTCTGAAACTTTCGGAGAAGCCAAAACCACAAAAACCACCTACATGCTGAGTTGCCTTTGTCCAGCCTTTGAGGCCCTCTCACTCCCCAGCACACAAAATAGAGCTTAGGAGTTTTTGTCTGGGCAAATAACCTTTATCATGGCTCTGTTTCAAAGCTCACTGAGGACCTTTTAATGGAAATGTACACCTTTGGCGGAAAATGCGCCTTGAAAGTAGATTCAGTCTGACTTGTGATTTGGATGCTAACCTCTAACCCACCCAAGACCACCCAGGGGAGCCCAGGGACCACCCTGGGAGCCTGGTGAAGCTGCAGTACCAGGGAAACACCTCATTGCACCTCTACCTTGCCAGCTGGATTGCGGTGAATCACACAGACCTGAGAGAGCGAGAGGTACAATCCCTGACAAGTGATGTCAGAGGATGACTTGAATGACTTGAAATCTTGATGGAGACACAGGCCTGTTCCTGGCTGCCCCGGGCTCAGTCTCCAGCTGGCCCCTGGCATGCTTTTACCCACCCTCCCGTCAGCACCAGCCTCCTTCACTGAAGCTCTCTTGCCTCCCTGTGTGGCAGCCTGGCATCCCCCATCCTGTTACTGGGCCAGGATTTCGTGGAGAGCCTGGGCCAGGTGCTGAGAGCTGCTATCTTCTCAGAGGTGTTAGGAGGCTGCAGCAAGGCAGAAATCCAGGACCGATGCCTCCTGCCCCATGCCCTCATCGCCTTCTTCTTGCCAGCTTGCCACTGGGCACCAAAGAGGAATTTAGTGCAGGGGGTACGAACAAAAGCTTATTCTGAACTTTTTATGCACTCTTTAAATCAGCCTGGCAAACCTTCCATAGCTCAGGACCCGAAATGTGCCCCCACAAATGCAAACTGGGGTCCACCGGAGTCTTCTGCTATTTCTGTCAAATGTGTCCTGTTTTTGCAATGCTTCTCCGTGAATTAGTCTTTCTGGAGAACGCCCAAAATTGTATTCACATTTTGGTTGAAATAATAATTTTTTAAAAGCTTTGTTGAGCTTTGTTTTCGTTTTGATGAGCAAGCCAAGCCAAGTGCTGTGAAGTGCTCAAGATTCACCTGGTTAATAACCGAATGCCTCCCGTCCGCATGGGCCTGACTTCTAAGTGCTGGAGATACTAAAGTGAGGCAACCTCAGAGCCTCCTGCAGAGTTGAAAATCTAGTGGTTGGGAGGTAGGGGTGGGTCATGAAGGGATAGAAGATAAGCAGGAAGACAAAGCAAACAGATCATTCTAATAATCCCAAATGCCGTGAAGACATTAAAACAGGGTGACAGGGCACAGAATCATGCAGGAATGGAGAGGTCCACTCAGAAAGGCAATCAGAGGAGGCTTTTCAGAAGAGATTATACTGGGGCTGTGGAATAGATAACAAGAAGCTGCTGGCCCACATGGAGATCCAGGGAAGAACGTGTCAAGCAGAAGGGACAGCCAAGCAGGAGTGAGCTTGAGAGAGGCCAACATGGCGGAGCATGGTGAGCAAGGGGAAAGTGGTGAGGAATGACATTAGGAGTCTTTAGGGACCCTACAAGTATGGACTCTAAGCATCAAGCAAAGCCATCGGAGGGCACAGAGCAGGGGAGTCATGTGAGCTCACTTAGCCTTTTCAAGGTTCACAGCAACTGCCCCTGGGGATGGATGGGGGAAGGGGCTAGAGGGAAAGCAGAGGCTTGTGGTGGCCTCCTTCAAGGACATTCCAGTCTAGAGAAGGAGCAGCCACAAAATACGTAGGACCCAGGTCAGGAGGAGCTAAGAGAGCTTTCAGCTAAGGCTGGGACAACCTCCAGGGGTTCCAGCTGAGGAGATGGTGTTGAGGTGGGGCCACACCTCGGGCTTCGGGTGGGCTACATCTGGGGTTCAGTCCCTGACACTAGGGTTGCTAGACCACTTATTCTCAGGTTACTCCATGAGTAAGAAAGATAATTCTTCCTTGTTTAACTCTCTTCTTGAAGTGGGCGAGCACCTTTGGGTTTTGACTCCCTCGTGACCCCCAGCACCGACCACGTCTGGCATTGAACAAAAACTCAAGCAATGCACACCAGACTGACCCCGGGAAAAGAAGACATTGGTAAGGCGGACGGGTGGGGAACCGACCTTTGTCTTGGCGGCAAAGCCTCCAGATACTGGTGGAGAGTTTGAAGGGAGACCCGAATATTATGGTCAGAATTTTCTGCTGGTCAGTTCTGGGGCACCCATCAGGTAGGAAGCGCCTGGTGTGAGGAGCCCTGGCTGAGCTCAGTCCCACAGAGGGGGAAGGGTAGAGAAATAAAGAGGAACCAGGAGAGGAAACACATGTCCACTCACATGAAGGAAGTGACAGCAGCTGGCAGAGGAGAGCAGCCGTTACCTAAGAGGAGGCAGGCTCCTTGTGCCAGAACTGTACTTGTTTTAGGACTGGGTTAAGGGGAGGAGTACTCCCCTGTAAAAATAACTAGTGTCTGAAGGTGACGGGACGACTGGGAGGCGGGTGGCAGGCGTAGGCCACAGTGGAAAACAAATCCCACCGTCAAACATTGTTGAAGAGAAGAAGACACTACACTGAGGAGAAATGAAGACGGTCAAAGGCAGAGGAGTAAACCCTTCTGTGGTGACCTCCAGCGAGTCAAAGAGCCTCCCGTCTGGGAGACAGGCCGAGCCTGAACGCCCCAGCAGTCCACAAGATCATGCAGGAGTCCATGGCAGGAATTCTAGAAGCACAGGACACAGGGAGTGGAAAAGTACCTGTCCTCAGGGTTGGGCCATAAGTCCTTTCCAGGTATTTCCTCCCCCGGCTGGTCTGCCCCACCCACCACAGGGAAGGGGAGAGGCTGGAGATAAGCGGACTCTGAGGTCCAAGGGCATGGGCCTGCACAGCAAAGTCACAGCAGCTGAAGGCCTCCGTACCTCCTCTTATCTCTTCTGGACGCCTCTCTTACCACCTGGATCATCTCTTGTCCCCTTCTTCCTTGCCACAAGGTACCCAACGCAACCAGGCTCCAAACCCCTTCCAGAACAATCTCTCGGAGTCTCCCTGTGGACTCCCATACTCCACACCATGAAGGCACACCAATCCTTATCTGGATATCTGGAAAGGCAGCTTAGGGAGAGAAGTTTACTCAGAGCCATGAAAAGTCCAGAGCAAGTCTATCTTCCCAGGACTATTGACAATTTAAAATAGTACCCCAGAGAACACCAAGGCCCCCATGTCAGCACCTCAACCCAGGTAAGGCCTCCGAATCGCCTGTGAAACTTCACAAAATACAGATTTTGTATTTCCACTCCACTGAATACCCAGGAAAGCAATGGGGTGGGGCCAGGAATGTGCAGTTTTCAACCTTTCATTTGAGGGATTCTGATACCTGCCAAGGCTGGGAACCAGGGCTCTGAGGCCATGTCCAACAGACCTTTGGAGCTTCCGGTTCACTCAATCACAAGGTGTACAAAAGTAAAACTATACCAACACCTACAGAATTCACATAAAGAATTCGAACCGCTGGTCCTGTCCTCTTCCCCCATCTCCCATGGCTCCCTGCTCCTCCCTCAGTCCACCTGGGTGTGGAGTCCAGCTTTTCAGTCCAGAAAAGGTAATGGGAGAAGAGAAAGGGCAAAGGAGAGGTATTGCTGATGGCCCTCAAAGCCATCTGCACCTGCACCTCTCTGCGGCTTCCTCCTCCCCAGGGACTCGCAATAAATCACTACAAATAAGTAGCGGCTATTGATAATTTCCTTCCCAATTAGGGCAATATTTAATCTCTTACTGTCAACCAGAACGGTCCGGGGACAAAGGATTTCTGATTAATTATAGCCATCCCTACCTTAGTGTTAATTTTCTTCAAAAATGATATTTTCCTTTCACTTTTATTGGTGAGGTGCAAACTCTTGAATCTCTTGGCAAACCTAAACCCAGTCAATATTTTTATTACACTATTGTTCTCCAACCTCCAAGTCTTCAAAAACCCAACAAATTATGATCCTGCCTCTAAAGGGCCTTAATTAATTTGCTTACAGGCATTTGTGGTTTAAGGACGTAATCCCAAACACGCACACAGGAGTCGTCGACCTCATATGTAATCTTCATTGAGTTACTCCTTGAACCTGGCTGTGGTCCCTATCATGCCTCAAATTTAGATTAAAACCAGATTTCCCAGGGGACCCCTGGGTGGCTCAGCGGTTTAGCGCCTGCCTTTGGCCCAGGGCACGATCCTGGAGTCCTGGGATCGAGTCCCATGTCAGGCTTTCAGCATGGAGCCTGCTTTTCCCTCCTCCTGTGTCTCTGCCTCTCTCTCTCTCTCTCTCTGTCTATCATAAATAAATAAACAAATAAATAAATAACAAATCTTAAAAAAAAAAAAACGGATTTCCCATTGAGACTCTCTACCATCAGCACCCTGCCCCCCGCTGCCCCATTTAAGAGTCTTCTACCTGTGTCTCCTCCCCCATTTCATGGCTTCCTTTCCCTCTTCCTGGAATCCTCCCGTCCTCCCCGTGCCATCTGGCACGCTCTCATTCATCCTTTAAGATGGAGACCTACACCCTCTACCCTTTCCAGGAAGCGTTCTTTTTCCAGCAGGGTTTGTATCTTCTTCCTCCAAGCCTGCCTCTGCCAGAGCTCAGATGTATTGTCCTAGAATCTCCCCACCTCCTTCAAACTCCTCAAGTGCCAGAGATGGCAGTTGGTTGTGTCTGCGTCCCCAGTGTCTTGCACAAAACCTGCCCATGGTGGGTGGTCGATATATGCTGGGTGAACTGAATAAAGGTCCAAATAAGAAAAGCTCGCTCACATAGCCCAGTCTCTCCACCATCTTCCTCAACTTTCCTTCTTGTGGCCTAGAGGAACCTGAAAACCACATACCTACCATGAGGGCAGGGGTGGTGTCCATCCTGTTCCCTGTCACGTGTTCAGGGCCCAGGACAGTGCCTAACGTGTTGTAGATGCTCAGTGGATATCTGTTGACTCTATAGATCAATCCTTTGAGCTTATTGCTCTAAATCCACCACCTCTGCCCAGCTCTCTCCAGTCCCCAGAGGACTGTTTTCTCCTCCTGCCTCCACAGCCCCATAGCATGACAAGTCCAACATAACAGAAGAAATAAGAGGGCACGAAAACTCATGTCTGGATAAAACAGTCATTTCAGGAGCTTCCTGTCCAGCAGTAGATAACACTCTGATAATTCATTGGACTATCACTCAAGAAGACCAAGGTGGGTACCAGAATGAAAGCCACTTTCTATAAATCCCCATTCACTAATCATCTTATCCTGATCAGGAATTTTGGTGCAAATATATACTGGTTTAGAGCTTAGGTCAATTCTTCTGAATGTGATACAGGCCAGAAATTAACCATGTGCTTATTTTTCCCCTAAGTCTAAAAAAATGGAGTCTGCTCCACAGATTTTATGGGTAACTATTAGTTATTATTATTAATCAGGTAACTATTTGAGTAGGTGGAAGAACAGGGTATTTGGCTCTGTTAAACATTGTGGTTGATGGAGAATTGCTGTTTACATCACTCATCCATCCGTAAGTTTCCAAGAATTAGAACACAATGAAATGTACTTCACAGTAAAAATCTATTGAACGGGATCCAATCTTTCTTTGATGGTTACATGACCCCAGGATCATTATCAGCAGCAATATCTTTTTATAAAAGGTATAGAGGCATTGTGGTTTAAAAAATCCACTTGGAAGGGTGCTGTCTGTGTTGGCTGAGCACACGTTGCCCCTCCGCACACATTGGTTCAGTCTGTCTCAGTGCCCACCCTGTCATGATTTCATGTCCACAAACTCCAATGACCCCACATAACTGGCCTGTTTGCTGATAAAACCAGCCACTGAACCACCCCTCCGGCCCTCCCACTCCCAAACCCCATCTCCTTGCAAATTCCAGTGGGAAACTCAATTGTTTTATTTTCCCTTAGCTCTTAGTTTCCTCCCCCTTTTATTTCTTTTTTCTCAAGGTTAGAGCCATAAAGGACTTTGGGGACAGCCTACAAGCCCTAGAGGGCCAAGTTAATCCTTTTTAAGGCTTGGGTTATACCTTTTTAAGGCACCTACGTTTTGAAGGATCTGTCAGGATACAGGTGAAAAGACCATTGATCATCTGCATGTAGGGAGATAGGTAGAGGACTGGAAGGTCGGAGCACCTGGGGGGCTCAGTCAGTTAAGTGTCTGCCTTTAGCTCAGATCCTGATCTCAGAGTCCTGAGATCAAGTCCCTCTCCCTATGCTCCCCTCGACCCCCAAACACACACACTCTCTCTCTTAAATAAATAAAATCTTAAAAAAAAAAAAAAAAAAAACAAGGGGGATCCCTGGGTGGCTCAGTGGTTTGGTGCCTGCCTTCAGCCCAGGGTGTGATCTTAGAGTCCCGGGATCGAGTCCTGCATCAGGCTCCCTCCCTGCATGAAGCCTGCTTCTCCCTCTGCCTGTTCCTCTGCCTCTCTTTCTCCGTGTCTCTCATGAATAAATAAATAAAATCTTTAAAAAATACAAAAATTAAAAAAATTTTAAAAAAACAACAACAAAAACAACTAGAAGGTCAATCTTCTCAGGCCTTGTAGTTCAGCTTGGAGTCCAAGACAGATTCATCATAACATGACTATCGTGATATTTCTGATAATAACATCAATACTACCACTAATAATAATGACTATCATTTAATGAGGTAGGTGTTATTATCCCATTTTACAGATGAGAAAACTGTATATTGCTAGGATTGAAAGCTAACAAAGTTGCTGATACTCAGACCCATCTGTGCAATGCCTAGGTTTAATCTCTTAGCTACTCTTCTCCTCTCAGGTCTTTTCAGCCCCTGTCTGTAGGTGTTCGTGCACATGCACACTTCCCAATGTTGTGATTATTTTGGCTGCCCAGCATCTCTGCACTTGGGCAATGCTCCATCTTATAGACAGATCTCATGGGAGGTAGTCTAGAATATTCTAGTTCAGAAGCTGAAAATGCTAACTACTCCCTTTCCCAGCCAGTCTTGCTGTTGGGGCTCAAGCATGTGGCCTGGGTTCAACCCACCCAGAGTCTGACTCAGGAGCGGCAATGGTGAGAAGTAGGCCCCACAAGAAGCCATCCAGCAGCCATTGGAGGCCTCTACACTGAGGGCGGAGCCAGCAGAGCCAGTGTCCAGACTGGGTAAGTGGTGGTCAGCTGGGGTCCTGGCTACAGCCTTTGTTCCCTTCTGCCCTGTCTAAAGCTTTCTGTTGAGTTTGGTGAGTTTGGCTTGCCACAGAGGCCTGCTGGATACACCAGCTAAGGGCAAGCATCTCCACACTGAGTGTCAATGCCCAAGGGTATCACACAGGGGTAGAGGGGTAGAGGGAAGCTGGGCAACCAGTGAGCCGCTCCCAGCCTCCACCACGGGACTCCTGAACTCCACTCGTGGCCGGAAATAGAAACAGTGCTCGACGACCTTTCCAAATAGGACAACCCCTTTGAGTATCTATAAGTCTTCTCGGGTGGCCATAACAAAATACTACAGACTTGGGGGCTTAAACCACGGACATTTATGTTCTCACAGTTGTGAAGGCTACAAGTCCAAGATCAAGGTGTCGACATGGTTGGTTTCTCCTGAGACCTCTCTCCTTGGCTTGGGGATGGCCATCTTCTGACCACTTCCTCATATTCTCTCCTCTGTGCCTCTCTGCGTTCAAATTGCCTCTTCTTATAAGGACACCAGTCAAATTGAATTAAGGCCCCCTACTATAGCTCTATTTTTTAACATAATCACCACTTTAAGGGCCCCGTCTCTAAATCCAGTCACATTCAGAGCTACTGGGCATTAGCTACTGGGCTTCAACATATGATTGGAGAGGGAACACAATTCAGCTGGCCACCTTGTCAAATCATTTCATTTGTCCTCTTTATATTTCCATATATGGTAAATGTTAGCATGTGTTAGGTGAGGATCTATTGAATGGAGATTTATTAATAAAACATTGCAATTGGATTTCATTCATCACAACTCTCACATGTATTTGAAACTTCACTTGAGGAAGTGGGAGGCATATCAGTGTATGGACAACACCTGGGTCAGCCCCTCACAATGTCCCTCAGTTCCCCAGTTTCTGGCACCCGGTGGCTAGGACCTGATGTCTGGTCAGGGGATGCTCTAAAGTCCAAGCTGGCTGCTGCCACAAGGAGGTGTCAGAGAGAACACCACTTCTCAGCCTGCCTGGCTGGCCATCCTGTCTGTGTGTCCTTGCTTCCTCACAGGTCACTTGGGGTCTGTGGGCTTAGACCCCATGCTCTCAGCCCAAGGCCGTTGTAAGGTCAGCGGCTGCTTGGCACCAGGTTCCATCTTGCTCCCCTGCAGAGGCCATGTGGCAGACACAGTCACCTGTCAGCAGGCTGGCCCCTCCGCCACCTCAAGCGTTTGCCTGCCACCTGAGCCCATGCTTACGTGGAAAGAAGTGATGACAAAGGGGCTTTGCTTTACACAAGAGAAACAATAAACATGTTTAAGGAAAGATCTAGAGGGAAGTTGGTATATGTCCCCATAACTAAACATCAGTGGAATCTGTTACCTATTTCCAGGATCCTTGTCATTCTTCTTAGATTCAAATACAAGGCACAATCCTCTCATCTGAGGTTGAACAGCAGACACCACCTTTTTCCCCAGGAAAATCACTCATGGGAGAATTGCAAATCCCCACCCTCCTGGGAACTCTGATGCTCCTAGCAGGGCCAACCCTCTCCCTACATTTTGGCAAATCAAGAGGCCTCCATGGTGGGTTTTTCTGGAAGGACATCAAATGCATAATCTTACAAGAAGTTACCTCTGTCCAGAGGCCTCATCAGGCTGGGCAGTGAAAGCCAAGCTTGAATGCAGGAGAGCTGCCTCCAATCTCACTCAAGCTTGCCGACTGTGGGGCCTTGGGCAAGTCACGAGGCCTCCTTTCCATGGTTCTGCAATGGCAATAATGGGAGCTGCCCAGTCCTATGAGGAAGCTCTTCTCAGAAGCAGATGAGATCAGGCGTGGGAAAGCAAGTGGGAGCAGCATCAAGCTCCCCAAATGTCTGCAGCCTCCCCTCTCCTCCCACAAGCTGCATCTTGTGGACTTTGCCAAGGTCCTGCCTGTCCTACTTAGCCTAGGGCGGTGGACAGCAGAGCGCTGGGGGCGTGGGCTGTACAGAGAAAAGCCTAGCTGGCTCGGCTGTGGGAAGATCCTCAAGGCCAGACAGAGCCACCCTGACCTGCAGCTGTGCCTGCAGGTCATTTTCCTCCAAGGGTTGGAGGGATAACATTTGGGAATCTGGCTCAGATATGCCAGGTCAGAGGGGGGTTGAGCCACAGGGGAAGCGAGAGTGTCCTAATAGAACCCAAAGTGGATTGGGTCCAGCTTGGTGTCTTCTGTTGCATGTATCTGCATTAACTGATACACCCCAAGGCGTGGGGAGAATTTTGTTGAGGGAGGAGAGTTTACAGGAGGATTTGTTCTCTTGGTCTCAAGGGCTGGATTTGAACCCCAGTGGAGAGAAACCTGCAAGAGGTTCTATTTTTTAGTAGATGGTAGGAAGCTGGAGAAAACGAGTAAGACACAGGTGATGATGGGTATCCTAAGCCATTGGGGTGCCTGTAACAAAATACCAGCCTCGGTGGCTCAGAAACAACAGACATTTTTTTTCTCATGGTTATGAGGTTGGAAGTCCAAGAACAGGGTTCCAGCATGGTCAGGCAAGGTCTCTTTTGTGGGTCACAGACTTCTCAGTGGAAGGGGCAAAGGGTCTCCTGTTTAAGAGCATTAATACCATTCTTGAGGGCTCCATCTTACCAACCTGAGGCCCCACCTCCCAGGGCTATCATATTGGCCAATCTGATGCACAGCACAGACATTCAGACACAGATCTGGTGAGAAAACCATGTCACCCAAGGACTGTGCAGCTTTGGAGCACCCTGGGCTCAAGGACACTTTAGTTGACAGCCCTTTGCACCTGCAATTAGAGAGCTCCCTTCTCCCTCAAATTTTAGCCAAGGCCTTCCCCGGATGTCACACCCTTCATGAAGTTTCTCTGGATCCCCCAAAGATGAACCTTCACGAGCATCTTTACCCCCATATACTTGGTTCCATCTCCTGAGAAAGCCAAGCACAGAGTCTGAGGACCCAACTTCTGATTCCAACTAATAGCACGATTTTTGCACAAGTTACTTCTTCTTGGACGCGGAGATAAGAACTCTTGCCAGACCTGCCTCTCTAGGTTGTTAGTTGTGAGGCTCAAGTGGATAATAAGCATAAAAATGCTCTGCCAGCTACAATGCCTTGGGCGATTGTCAAGTTTTGTTATGACCAGGCTATATGTTTCTTGAAGACCCAGGGACACACAGGTTTTTGCTTATCTTTGCATTCTTCATAATAATGAGTACCTAACCTGCTCAAAATCCTGGGCATCTTGTTTGTTCCCCAAGGCATGCAGTCCAAAAGCCCTAAGTCTTGACTCTTAAGTCCAAAGCCCCAGAGAGCAGTGAGCCCTACTCAGCAGGTGAGCACTTGTATACCTGGTGTTACAGGCTGAATGGTGCCCCCCCACCCACCCCCGCTCAATTCATGTACTGGAGTTCTAACCCCCAGGACCTCAGAATATGACCTTGTTTGGGAATAGGGTCATTGCAGAAATAGTTGGTCAAGATGAAGTCATCCCAGAGTAGGGCTGGCCCTTATCCAGTAGGACTGATATGCTTATAAAAAGGGGAAGTTTGGACACAAACATGCACACTGGAAAAAGGCATGTGACGGTGAGGGCATGGACTGGGGGTTATGTGTCTACAAGGCAAGGGACTCCAAAGAATGTCAGCAAGCCACCAGAAACCAGGAGGGAGGCCTGGAGCTGCCTCTCCCTCCTAGCCTCAGAAAGAACCCACCTGCTGACACCCTGAGCTCAGATATCTGGCCTCCAGAGCAGTGAGATAATCACCTTCTGTTGTTTTAGCAACTCACTTTGTGGTACTTTGTTACACAGCCCCAGCAAACTGACGAGGCTTGGAAATCCTGCTCCAGGATTCACCCTATTTGCCAGATGTGTAACTGGCAACTGGGTGAGGGGAAGCCTGGGATACACATGTCCAGGCTGTTCTTCCAGGAGTGTGAGCTCTCCTGAAGAACTCCCTACACAACCCCACAGCATATGTGGGGTGTGTGTGTGTGTGTGCGTGTGTGTAGTATGTGTGTGGTGTGGTATGTGATATGTGGGGTGTATGTGATGTGCATAGTATATAGTATGTGGTGGGTAGTGGGTGTGTGTTATGTGGTTTGTGTGTATGGTAGGTGGTGTGTGGTGTGGTGTGGTGTGGTGTGGGGGGCATGTGTAGTGTGTGGTGTGGTGGACAGCATGTGGTGTGTGGTATATGGTCTGTGTTGTGTGGTGTGTACATGGTACGTGTGTGGTATATGGTGTGTGTGGTATAGATGTGTGGTGTGTGCGTATATGCTGTGATGTGTGTGGTTTGGTGTGGGGTATGTGGTGTGTGATGTGTGGGGTATATGTGGTGTGGTGTGTATGTGGGATGTGTTTGTGTACATGATGGCATATGTGGTACAATGTGGTGTGATGTGTGATATGGGGGGGGGGGGGTGCTGTGTGTGTCGGGGCAGGAGCGGGAGCAGGGGAGGGGACCTTGTAGCCAGGGCAAGCTCCGAGACAAAAGACTTCCCTCAGACCCTCTCTCCACCCTACCTGCCTTCCCGCCAGAGCCAAGCAGACTCCTTCTTTCCCACTGGCCTAGAGCAGAGAACTAAGGAGAGAATAGGAAAGAAATATGAATCCTTCCTTGGTTCCTCTCCATTTCCTTTGCCTCTCCCTCCTGCCCCTAAACTCCAATGCCAAATGTCAACCTTGAGGTTGAGGTGAGCTGACATTTTCTTAGCAAGCACTTCAGTTCTGGGCTATGCAGCAAAAAAACAGACATCTATCTTCTTCATTGGCTGGGGGGAAAAATTGGCAAGACAAGACCACACACACGGAAAGGAGAAACAGAACATTATGCTGACCCTTCCACTACTATGCCTCTTCCCTTCCCCAGATGAACATCTTTAAAGGTAAGATAGTGTGTGGCATCCCTGCTGAGCCCACGGCACAGCTTCAAGAGATAGAAATAGAATTTACATGAAAATGAAGAGTACACGAACACCAATAAAAAATAAATTATGAAAAAAAAGAAAATGAAGGGTACACATTTTGGGGATCTGAGTGGCACTAGCAATGTGTCCTTTGCCTCTGGAATCTTGAGCTCAGCACAAACCCCGCAGGTGATGAAAAGGCCAAAAGCCAGGCCTAGAGGCTGCTTCCGAAACGGACAGCCAGGCTCTCACCAGAACTTCCAGGCAAGGGCCCACGAAAATTATGCGGCCTCACGTGCTGAGTAGTATCGCTCATGCACCTGCATATTTTGGGCCTTCTCTCAGCCCGCGGGGACTATTTGCATGGAATGACCTGGTGCCACTGGGCCAGGGACAACTTTGTTTTCAAAAACATCGTTTCCTGTAATAGTTTGTGAAGAACTAAAAACCAAAAATGGAAAGCATCCAGGCACCAGAAACCCTCTCGTGCCACATTCTCCAGTCTGAGATGATTCTTGTCATGCACCACTGTCTACTCAGCCTCTTCCCGAGGCAGGCACCTGACCCCCAAAGTGCTGTGGGCCAGGCCTCCACTTCCAGAATGGATGGTGTTCTTCGAAGGACATCCTCACCGCAAAGGACAGTGGGTTGTTTGGTCATCCAAGGCAGCTGTGGTAAGGATGCTCCATTCTTCCCCAAGGATAAAAATGTTGCCACGTTAAATAGGACACCCAAGTACATACTCTCGTTGACTCCCTCATGATGATCTAGAAGTGCAGTTCTACTGAGGATTTTATCCCCAAGTAAGAGCAGAGCAAATGCAGATGAGGGCCCAAGGTCAACCACCAGACTGAGGGATCCTTTGACCTCACATTCTTTCCTTAATTCTAGAACACTGAGGACAAATGATAGATTTACTTAGATAACCCAATCCAGTTGGCTGCATACAAATAAGCTACTGTGGATTACATGTAAGTTATGAATTCATGGCCGATTATCTGACTATAAGCTGGGGTACCTCTTACTCTCCTCTAAGGGGCAGTGGAATGTTCTTTAAAAACCAAGGAGCTATAAGAGCCATCCCACTATGCACAGGGAGAGTAAGAGGGAGGTAGGGGAAGGTGTCTAGGCCAAGAGAAAACTCAGAGGGACCAGCAGGCCCATCACAGCAGAGTACAGAGTGACCAGAAGCTGTGGGTAGGACCAAACAGAGCCCCAACTTGACTCCTCAACCAGCGGGGCCAAGCAAGAGGCATTGAAAAAGGGCACTTGACTCAGATCAAGTCCAGGAACCATGGGGACTGTCACCACCCTGACTGTGGCTGCCTTCTGCCCCCATGACTGACTGCCCCAGAGGTTCTGGCCATCTGTACACAGTGTCTTCACTGCCAGGGTCAACCATATGGTCCTGGAAGACCTTCCAGAATAAGTGGCCATGAGTGACCGTCCAGAGAAAATCAGTGAGGGCATCAGAGTGGGTGGCCCACCGCCTGCTCCCAGGATCTCTGGCCACAGCAAAAAAGACAGACAGCAAGTATCCAGGCCATCCTGAACCTGACCCAGGAGGGGTTATTGTAATAATAAACCAAATGTGAAAACACTCTCCAGGACAAAGTGGAAGTCCCATACATTGCTGATAGGGCTGCAAAATGGTGCAGCTTCTGTGAAAAAGAGTTTGGCAGTTCATCAGCGAATTAAACGTAGAATTACCATATGACCCAGCAATTCCACTCTGAGGTATGCACCCCAAAGAATTGAAAATAGATGTTCCAACAAAAATTCATACAAGATTGTTCAGAGTAGCACTATTCACAATAGCCAAAAGTGGGAAATAACCCATAAGTCCATCAAAAAGTGAATAAACAAAATGTGGCATATCCACACAAGAGATATTGCTTGGCCATTTAAAGGAATGAAGTGCTGATATGCGCTATGACGTGAATGAACCTTGCAAACATTATGCTAAGTGAAAGATGCCAAACACAAAAAGCCACATGTTGTATGATTTCACTTATATGTAATGTCCAGAACAGGTAAATCCATAGAGACAGAAGACAGATTTGTGGTCGCCTGAGGCTGTAGGTGTGAGAAAAGGTGAGCTGCCACTTGATGGGTATAGTGCTTCTGTTGGGGGTGATGGAAATTTCTGGAAATAGAGTGTACCTAATGCCACTGAATTATACACTTTGAAATGGTTAAAATTATAAAGTCCATGTTGTGTGTATTTCACTACAATTGGGGGAAAAAAGGAGACAAAAAACGTTATCCAGCGATTTTCAAAATTCACAGAATTTTGATCCACAACGGATTAAATGTTAAGTTTCAAGCTGTGAGTCATTCTGTGATGTCAAACTTGCCTCATCTGGAAACAACATCACGTTTTCAGGCTCCACTCTGAAGAGAATGGTGCCAAAGCAGGACAGGCCTCGTGAGCCTTATCTAAATTGCAATCCAGTGAAATCCTTTAGCTTGCGAGGTACAGATCCTCCAATTTTCCCTCATCCCTTGTAGGAGATGTACACTGTAGGAGATGAGGCCATGGCTCTTTCCCTCCTATAGAAGAAGAAACCAAGATTCATGGGGATGAAGGGTACTGACTTGTCAAAGTCTCATAGCCTCTTGATGTGGCATCTTGATCCCTATGTCTCGAAATCCCGGCAAAGAATCTCTGCCCTAAATATACAATATTCCCCAGCAGGTTGCCTGGGCTCAGTGGTGACATCAGAGACACTGGTGTTACTCTTTCTCCCAATCTGCCCATGGTGAGGAAGTTGGCACAACCTAAAGCAGTAGGGGAGTGGTAGGAAATGAAGTACAGTTCAGGATCTTAAAACCAATACTGGGGATTTTATTTCTTTTCTTTCCCCAAGATTAGTAACTTGATTGTGTCCTTTCAAAAAAATCTCAAGAATCCAAGCACTCTTAGGTTGAACCATGTAATATCTATGTCTCACTGTGTATGGATAGAATTTTCTCTCCCCTAAAAATATGCTACAATCCTAACCCCTGGAAGCTGTGAATGCAACGGATTATTTGGAAATAGGGTCTTTGCCAATGCCATCAAGTTAAAGTGGGGTTGTACTGGATTAGAGTGGGCCCTTTCCAATGACTGATGTCCTTAGAAGGAAATTTAGACGGAGGAGAGAGGCAGGTGCTGGTGATACAGTTCATGAGCTAAACACCAGGGATCGCATTCAGCCATCAGAAGCTGGGAAGAGGCAAAAAAGGATCCTTTCCTAGAGCTTTTGTCAGGAGCATAGCCCTGTTGACTTCAGACTTATATCCTCTAGAACAACTAGAGAATAAATATCCATTGTTTCCTACCCAGTTGGTGATAATTTGTTATGACAATCCTAGGAGGGATCCCTGGGTGGCGCAGCGGTTTGGCGCCTGCCTTTGGCCCAGGGCGCGATCCTGGAGACCCGGGATCGAATCCCATGTCGGGCTCCTGGTGCATGGAGCCTGCTTCTCCCTCTGCCTGTGTCTCTGCCTCTCTCTCTCTCTCTGTGAGACTATCATAAAATAAATTTAAAAATTTATTAAAAAAAAAAAAACAATCCTAGGATATGAAGATGGTAAGGAAGCCATGATTGAAAATCAGCCGTTTTACATGGCTCCATCTAATGGATATGCCCACTATGGGTCACTCTGACTTCACCATCCACAAGATGCTAAATCAGCCTGGGGACGGGGGGCAAAGCTGTCCTGGCCTGCTGGGCCCCTGGGCCTGGTTACACATGGGGTAGGCACCATCTTGGCACTCTTGACAGGCCCCGCCCAGGTCTCCATCCTGGCACCTCTTCTCTTTCTTGCCTCCCTCCCTTCCTCACTGCTGAGAACATGGAATTGGCCATGGACAAGATGTGAAAGAATGAGGGTAGCTGGGTTCTTATAAAACTTTATTTGTGGATGATGAAATTTGAATTTCATATAATTCTCATTGGCACAAGATATTATTCTTTTAAAAAATTTTTCCAACATTCAAACATGTAAAAAAACTATCCTTATGCGGCCAAAAATATAAAAATACACACAAAAGTAGGCAGAAGGCTAGATTTGGCCCGTGGGCCATAGTTTGCTGACACCTGCCCTAGGCAATCTCATTGGGTCCCCATGACTAAACATGCCAAGTATATACAATGACCCACAAATCTCCATTTCTACCCCAGACTTCTCTCTTTCTGAGTTTCAGATACCTCAATCTATGTCCACTTGAAACTCTAATGTGTGGCTTTACAAATGTAACATACTCTGAATTCAAGTTTTGATTTCCCTCTCTACTGGAAACCTATCCCATCCTACTAGTCCCCATCTCAGCTAATGGAGTCACCATTTCTTATTAGGGCCAAAGTCTCTAGTCATCCTTGTCTCCTTTCTTTTTCTCAAACTTTACATCCAATCCATTTTCAAAACTTGTCAACTCTACCCTCAAAGTGCACACCTGACAACTCCCTACCTTCTCTGCTCTCATCCTAATCCAAGCTACCAGCCCCTCCCAATCTATTGTCTCAGGGTCTCTCACCATCTATTCTCCACAAGGCAACCAATGGGATCCTTTTGAGTCTGAACACATTCTGCTCCCACCCCCAATCCTACCTCCAATCCTCTGAATGTCCCTATTGTTCTTAGAAGAAAATCCAACACCTGCAAATCAAAGCCACATGAGAAGCCTGCTTCACACCCACTAGGATGGCTACTACCAAAAAATCAGAGAGTGACAAGTGTTGGAACGAATGACAAGTAATCGGAACCCTGGTTTGTTGCTGTTGAGAATGTAGAATGTTGCAGCAACTATGGAAAACGGTACGGTGGTTTTTCAAAAAAATTCTTGTAAAGAATAATTACCCGATGACCCAGTAATTCAATCTTCTGAGTACATACCTAGAAGATTAAAAGCAGGCTCTCAAAGAGATATTTGTGTGCGCATATTCATAGCAACATTATTCAAAATAGCCAAGAGAAAAAAAAATAGCCAAGAGATGAAAGCAACAACCCAGTGTCCATCAACGGATGAATAGATAAACAAAAAGTAGCATACGGATACAGTGAAATAGTATTCAGCCTTGAAAAGGGAGGAAATTCAGACACATGGTATACATGGGTGGGTCTTGAGGACATTATGCTAAGTTAAAAAGAGCCAGACACCAAAGGACAAATACAATATGATTCCATGTATAGGAGGCACATGATTCTAGAAGAGTCAGACCCATAGAGGCAGGAAGCAGAATCCTGGTTCCCAGGGGCTGGGGGAGTGAGGGTGGGAGTTGCTGTTTGATGGGGACAGAGTTTAGTTTTGTAAAACAAAAGGAGTTCTAGATATTGGTTGCACAAGAGTGTGAATATACTTGACACTATTGAATTGGACACTTAGAAATGGTTACAATGGTAAGTTTTATGTTATGTTTCGAGTCCAGCTCCTTCCGTGTTTTCTACACACTAACTTGATCTGCCCCAACCCCACCTATGACCTCATTCCCTATTGCCCCCCACCCTCCCTAAGCTCCAGTCCTTCTGGCCTTTCAGCCAACACTCTTCCCTCCACCTGGAATGTTCTCCCTCCGATGTGCTCAAGACTTATCCACCTATTGCTGCAGGCCTCAGCCTGGTGGGACCGCTACAACAGCGGCCTCCTGCATTTGATTTTTCTTTAGTGGCTCTTCCCATACTTGGCATTATGTTACAAGTGCAATTGTTTGTTTGTTTATTATTTCTCTCCCCTTTGCGAGGGTGGCACCTTTTTCTGTTTTGCTTACGACCCTACATTCAGCTCTTGGCATGTAGTAGGTGCTCAACAAATACAGTATCTGTGAAATGACTTGAAAGAATGAATGTGAGCCCTACAATGCATCACAAGACGGGGGCAGGGTCCCCAGGAACCTAGAACCACCCACTTACTGCTCGATACATCCAATTTCCTCCCTGGACAATAGGAGCCCTTCAGATGCCTCAAAGATTGAAATGGCAAATAATGGAATCCTGTATGTAAAATACTGTGGGCTCTTAGAGGAAATAATTATGAAATATGTCATAACATACACACAGTAATACTAGATGTTTATAGAATAAAGATCTTTGTCCTGCCATGATACAGAAACTCAAACACAAGCTGTTTTTCCATATTCTACAACCACAGTGAGGCTGCTGGTCTTAGGTCAGGATACCTAGACTCTAGCACCATGGCCATCGTTTACCTGCTGTGTGATCTTGGGCAAACGACTTTCCCTCTCCCTCTCTAGATCTGTTTTCTTTCTGGCCCTATGAAAGGATCAGACTAATGTCCCACAGGTCCCTTCATACTTGAACATTCAAGCAACTTTGAATAGTTGTAGTTCATCCTGTCTTCGAGATATTTGAGATTTTAAGTTCATGTCAAAATGCTTATTAATCAAATTCCTTTTTA
Organism: Canis lupus baileyi; assembly: GCF_048164855.1. NCBI lineage: Eukaryota > Metazoa > Chordata > Mammalia > Carnivora > Canidae > Canis > Canis lupus. Next base: position 32,600,131 of record NC_132867.1, on the reverse strand, counting down.
TTTCTTTCATCAGTTGGCAATGCAATAACAGAAAAAAAAAGGAAAAAAAGCCAATTCTACCCAGGAGTAAAACCACAATGATTCATGACTTGTTAAACCTAAATTTAACAGGGGAGGGGTGGGGAGGAAATATAGAAGACTGGGGAAATTTACTGATTCTTGGAATAAGGAGTTTCAACTCAAAACTGCATTATTCACGGTAATATCGCTCATCATGACAAGCTGCTGTGTTTTTCATAAGGGTGTAAGACATAATCCCTCAGGCTTTCAGATGATATTAGAATGATGGAGTCCCATCTTGTCAATGAAAAAGGAATAACCTCCATCTTTAGGGAGGCCGAGCAGGGGTCTCAAGGAAAGGATGCAGAGGATGGAACTCTTCTGGGAGCACTTTCTGGGATTGGGGCATAAAGTGCCCGGGGTTGGGAAGGGGTGCCCTGGGTGTCTCTGAGCCCTTTCCCACAAGCTCACAGCTGACTCACAATCCACTGAGGTGAAACAGGAAGCAAAGCAGGCAGGCCTGGGGCACCATGTGTTCAGAGGCTAGGAGGAAGGCAGCAGGGACTTTGAGTATGCAGCTATAGGAAAGTTACCAAGCGAAACCTGAGGACTCGAAAGAGTTCATGTGCTTTCCTGAAAAAAGAGCCCAAAGGCACGTAGACCAAAAATAGATGAGTGTGTGTGTGAGTGTGAGTGAATTCGAGCATGTGCGTGCGTGTGTGTGTGTGTGTGTGTGTGTGTGTGTGTAGCAGGTTCCTGGTGATTTATAAAGCAAGCTGTGACTCTCCCCAACTCAAATCCTCCCACTCCCACCCCTATACTTCCTCCCCTGTCCTGCACATCTGAATATATCTGGCAGCGTATCAAGTGAGCCCCCGGAAGCTAATTTGCATGGACCAACCAGCTCAGGTGAGCATCTGAAAGGAAAGGAAAGTTAGGAAGGGAAAGCTTGGCCACCCTCTAAAAAAATATAAATAATTCGTATCATCAAAGAGGAGGGGCCATTATATTTACAGTCTACTCTGATCCTTGTGACTAGAATTTGTCCCTATGGGATAAAGTCACAGGAATACAAGTGAAAATAAAAGGAATTGTTTTCATCCAAAATATAAAATATTGGTCCAAGCAGCTTAGGGCCCCATCACCACCACCACCTCTACCTCCACCTGTCACTCTTGCACAGGTGGCTGTGTGACCTCAGTTTTCTGAGAACCAGAATGCAGTCTCATTCTGGCCCTCTGAGAACTCCTTAGCACGTTGACACAACAAACAGGAGCAGCCTTGGTTGTCTGAGGAAGTGACAATGACCTGCAGGAGACAACTTTCATTGAAGGCAAAAATGAGATGATTTCACATAGCTCTGGGGATAGCAGGGTTTTTTTTCTGAATGTAACTAAGGGCTACCAGGACAGGAGAGGAAGACCATGGTGGATAACTGTGGAAAGGTTATAGTCATGAACCCATGTTGGGTGTTTCTTTGGGCATGCCCAGAAATAACTGGAGTTGGCCATATTTAGAGACAATCGGACATTCGAGAAAATACGATACCGTGAGTGGAGCCAAGAGACAAAAGAAATAACCACAAAGATTTTAGATATTTAAATTACTAGATACAGACAAACAATTCTGGCTACTATATTTAAAGAAATAATCAAAAAGCTTGAAACTTTTTGCAAGGAACTGGAAACTATTAAAAGGGTCACAACTGATATATATATCGAAGAGGAACTAGATGTGAAAATATGTTAGTTAAAACTAAGGACCCAGTGGGTAGTTTACCACACATTAGACATAGCTGAAGAGAGAATTTGTATGCTAAAACTAAAGCAGAAGAAACATTCAAGATTATAGTATGGGGAGACAAAAAGATTAAAAAGACAAAAGAAAAAAAAGAAAAAAGAGAAAAAAAATTTTTTAAAAAAAGACAGAAGAAAGGATAATAGAGTATATAATGAGTAAACCTAATATACATTTAATAGAAATATCAGAAGGAGTAAACAGGCAGAAAGTCACAGAAAAAAATATTTGAATATAGAAAATGATGGATAGTTATCCAGAACTGATGAGAGACACTCAAAAATCCACAGAATCAAGAAGACCAGTGAATCCCAACCAAGCAGAATAATGAAAAAGAAATCCTTATTTTCAGAAAAGAGAAAGAAGGAAGGAAGGAAGGAAGGAAAGAAGGAAGGAAGAAAGAATGGAGGGAGGAAGAGTCAGAAAGAAAGAGATTGCCTTAATGATCCAAAGGGGCACCTGTACCCCAATGTTTATAGCAGCAATGTCCATGATAAACAAACTATGGAAAAAGCCCAGATGTCCATTGACAGAGGGATGGATAAACAAAAGATGACAGATGATAGATGATAGATAGATAGATAGATAGATAGATAGATAGATAGATAATAGATAGATGATAGATAGAGTGGAATATTATTAGACCATCAAAAACAAAATATTACCATTTGTAAGGACGTGGATACAACTAGAGGATATTGTGCTGAGCAAAATAATTCAATCAGAGAAAGACATATGATTTAACTCATATGTGGAATTTAAGAAACAAAGCAGAGGATCATAGGGGAAAGGAGGGAAAATTAAAATAAGATGAAATCAGAAAGGAAAACAAATTGTAAGAAACTCTTAACTCCAGGAAACAAACTGAGGGTGGCTGGAAGGTAGGTGGGTGGGGAGATGGGGTAACTGGGTGATGGGCATTAAGGAGGGCACTTGATGGATGAGCACTGGGTGTTATATGCAACTGATGAATCACTGAACTCTACCTCCAAAACTAATAATATGTTATATTAATTAATTGAATTTAAATAAAATTAAATTTTTTTAAAAAAAAGATTGCCTTTAAAGAAGCTGTAGATAGAATCAACTTGCTTCTCCAAAGCCACAATGGAAGCCAGGTGATTGTGTAATGATCAACTGACCAAAAGAAAAACCTAGATCCTCTACCAATGGAAAATATCATTCCAAAATTACAGCAAAATACAGATATTTTGGGGCTATGAAAACAAGCAAACACAAAGCAAGAGCATTCACCACCAGTAGATCAGTATCAAAAAGCAAAAGAAAAATAACCCCAGATGGAAGAAATGCAACAAGGAATGAGAAGTGAAAAAGGATGAATATCTTCATGTGAAAAAGTAAGTGGATTTTCATCACATCAGGAGTGTATTTGGAGGGACATCTGGGTGGCTCCGTGGTTGAGCATCTGCCTTCGGCTCACGTTGTTATCCCAGGGTCCTAGGATTGAGTCCCGCATTGGGTTCCCCACAGGGAGCCTTCTTCTCCCTCTGCTTGTGTCTCCTCTTCTCTCTCTGTGTGTCTCATGAATAAATAAATAAAATATTTTTTTTAAAAAAAGTGTATTTGGAGCCACATAAGCTCTGGCTCCCTCCCTTGCACATGAGCAATTGACTTGTAGGAGCCCTGGGCAGACCTCAAAGAGATCATGCCATCAGCCATCCTCCAGAGCGGCAGGAGCTGAGCCAGCGAGGTCCACACAGCGGCTGATCAGAACAGGCGAACCATATCCAGTGAGCAAACTGGGTTCCCAGATATGAACCAAAAAAGAAAAGTCACAAGGACATTTGATATTGAAGGCACTGGTCTGCAACAAAGGTGATGTTCTCATGACACCATCCAGTGTGCCCCAGAGTGGGAAACCTTGGGGATCTCTTTATTCAACTTTGTTAATAATTACCTAATCTCCCAGTAATCAATGAGGAAAACTTTGCCCAAGAGGAGGGGAAAAGTCTGTAAGTTCATGCAAGTGGGAGATGACTTGGGCATGCAGCAGGGTGGCAGGAGGGCACGTGGAGTGCAACAGCCACGTGTATTTTGGAGCGAAACATAGATCAACTACAAATGGATAGAAAGTCGTGGGGAGAGGGTGGGAGTCAAGGATTACTCAAAAAATCCGACTTGAGAGATTTGAAGTGACTTTTACTGGGATGAAAAATACAAAGAAAAGAGTTCTTTTTAAATTTTTTGGACAAGAGTGGGAGAACACAGATTCAAGATTTCCATTTTAGGCTTTTAAATCAGTGACACCTAGGAGACCTCCAAGTGTAGATGCTACACCCACAACTAGAGCCCAGAAATGAGGCTTAGGCTGTAGACATAAATATGGAGATTACTGGCACATTAGAGATGGTGTTTAAAGGCACTGTTATGGATGAGATCATCTAACAAACAGGTGTAGAGTTTTAAAATATAGTTAATTAAAAAGAAGAAAATAAAAAATCCTCCGTAATCTATCAAAAGAGATCCTCACTTATAATTAAATGTTTAGGCCCTCTAGAATTTTGATTATCCATGTATCTACAGATATATGGATATATCAGATGGCAGGACAATATTACTGAAATGGGAAACAATGGCTTACTCACAATTTCCTTATACCTTTGGCAATCTCTTCTTCTCTTCAAACTTTAGAGGTAGCATTCAGGGCCCATTTCCCAGGGAAGGAATGCAATAAAAGAAAATCTTCTGGGTTTGGGTGCTTAGGTGGTTCAGTTGGTTAAGTGATCGGCTCTCCATTTTGGCTTCAGTTGTGATCTCAGGGTGGTGGGATCCAGCCCCAAGTGGGGCTCCATGCTCATCAGGGAGTCTCCTTCCCCTCTCCCTCTCCTTTTTCCCCTCTTCCCTCTCCCCACTCACCCTCACTCTTTCTCTCTCTCTCTCAAATAAATAAGTAAATCTAAAAGAAAGAAAGAAAGAAAGAAAGAAAGAAAGAAAGAAAGAAAGAAAGAAAGAAAGAAGAAAGAAAGGAAAGAAAGAAAGAAAAGAAAGAAGAAAGAAAAGAAAGAAAGAAAGAAAGAAAGAAAGAAAGAAAGAAAGAAAGAAAGAAAGAAAGAAAAAGTCTTCTGGTCTTCTGGTTTTCAGTTTCCAAGAGACATGGAAAGGGCCAATCTCTAGATGATAGATTTAAAAGAACACCCAATGAACAAGTGTGCCCATCTAATCCCACAAATGAGAAGAGAAAAGGGAAGCAAAGAGTCTTAGATGTTGGTGGGCCCAATGAGAAGGGCCCTACTCCCCCACCCCAGGACAAACCTCCATTTAGAATCTGATAGCAGGGAATTCCTGTGCCTCTTTGCCCAGATAGCACCCAAGAAGGAGAATCCAGACCCCAGAGCAGGGAAACCTACCAGGTGATGGGTCCTCAGTCCCATCAGGGACCAAGATCCATCAGATTCTGTGCCAAGATCCATCAGATTCTTGCTGATGCCCATGGAGATGTCCATGGTTGTTGGTCCACATGGGTTGCCGGGGGGGTGGGGGGGTCTCCCCTGCTGGAAGCTCCGTGCAGTCCATTGCCCTGTGTTTCTTGTCCACATGTAGGTGAGTAGGATCCTGTGACTGCTTCTGCCCCACCAAAGCCCCTGAAACATATATAATCCCAGGGAAAATGCAGGAACCCTAAAATGACATGGTAAGTTGAGGGCTCCAATATGAGCTACATTCAGCTAAGGAAGAATGAAATGAGTTATGCTTGTTGCAAATGTGTAGATAAACAACTGGAGGTGAGCCTTGCCAAGGGGTTGGGGTTCCTGCAAGAGCAGGTGCAGGCAAAAGTGAAGAGATAGCATCACCAGGGCGCCACGGCACATTGGTGTCCCTCCCGTGGTGGTGGAGCTTGAGCATCAAGGAAGGGGTGTGTAGAGGACGAAGGCAGGGGGAGACTCCAGTTCCCATGCCCACTCCAGTTCCTGGCGCACAGATGGTAATACTGGAGAGAACGCCAGCCATACCCTCTCGCTCAATATTAAGCATCTAATAAACTTTTATGGGATGACTGAATGGTAAGGAACACACACATTAGGTACATTATATTCTGTCTACAGTTTGTTAAAGCAGCATAGTGTTACTGGAGAACAAAACGGAAGAATTTTTTTAAGATTTTATTTATTTATTCATGAGAGACATGAATAAATGAGAGAGAGACAGAGACACAGGCAGAGGGAGAAGCAGGCTCCCTGCGGGCACCCCAATGTGGGACTTGATCCCAGGACCCTGGGATCACACCCTGACCTGAAGACAGATGCTCAACCTCCCAGGTGTCCCCGGAAGAATAATTTTTCTGTTTAAATTTAAATTCTCAGTCCCTCAGTGAGTTAAGTATCTGCCTTTGGCTCAGGTCATGGTCCCAGGGTCCTGGGATGGAGACCCAAATCATATTCCTTGCTCAGCAGGGAGTCTGCTTCTCCTTCTCCTTCTGCCTGTTGCACCCCCTGCTTGTGCTCTCTCCCTCTTTCTCTCTCTGTCAAATAAATAAATAAAATCTTAAAAAAAAAAAACTTTGGAGCACCTGGATGGCTCAGTAGTTGAGCATCTGCCTTTGGCTCAGGGCATGATCCCGGGGTCCTGGGATCCAGTCCTGCATGGGGTTCCCTGCAGGGAGCCTGCTTCTCCCTCTGTCTGTGTCTCTGCCTCTCTGTGTCTCTCATGAATAAGTAAATAAAATCTTTTAAAAATAAATAGATAGTTAAATAAAGACTTCTTTTAAAAATAAACAAATAAATAAATGAATTCTCAGTCTCATCACCCCAGGAAATCAAAGCGCTCAATTTTTCGGTGTTTCCCTCCTGTCGTCGTTCTGGATAAAGGACGAATCAGAGCATCCGGCCGTATTTGTTTCCCTGAAAAAGGTTTCCTTCTCTTGCAATGAACAATTACAGGGATGGCCATTAGCCTCCTAAGGCCAGGGGTCTCCCGCCGATGCCCCCACTGTTGCCAGTGGAGGCCTGGGTCCGGCTCACTCCATCAGCACCTTCTGCCCCCCATGGGCCTGAGGTCAGAAGGACCCATTCTGGTCCTGACACCAGCAGCCCGCCATCCCTCCATCAGCTGCCCAGGCTTCTCTGACCCCTCTGAATGGATGATCTTGGAGATGCCTTTCAGCTCCATGTGTGATGATTCTGAGCTTCTTTGATCCAAGTGCTGATTGTCACGGGGGATTGATTCCAAATCCATGTGTCAGCAATGAAGCCAACATGTGAAGAAGTCCTGTCTCTCTCCAGGACAGGAAGCCCAGGCATTCTAAAGCTTTCCTGCCTACCTAACGAGCCAGTCCTTAGCTCATAGTCCACACCCCCTGGGCCTTCCAAAACAAGAGGAGAAAGTTCCGGTAGGAGACCAGATGGCAAGAGGTAGGGTCAAGTCAATGCATTTCCTTCTTTCTGCCCAGCATCAGCATCTCCACCAATAGCCACGTCACTTTCATGACTCTGGCTTCCACAGGTCAGGCCCACAGTGGATCCAGTTTCTGATGGTGAACTCACCTGCTGGGTGAGGGGGTTGAGGGGGTGACCTCACCCCCTGGGTCCAGCAGCTCTGCTTCCTCCCTGTGCCCCTGTCTTAGTGTCTGTTGTTGCTAATCTCTGAGCTGTTGGAAGATCCCTATTTGGCTTCTCAGTTTCCCTGCCAATTCCTTGCATTATAGTCCATCTGTTTTAAGTACGTAGAGGGCCTTCTATTTTCCCAAATGGACCTTGACAGGACACAGGGCTGTGCAGCCACTGGAGAAGCCCAGACACAGCCATGCTCCCCACCCCACCTCCCAAATCCCCTCTGGCCAGGTGACTGTGTGCCAGTAGGAGGCCTTACACAGGGCAACCAACTCGTCCTAATTTGCCCAGGACATTTCCAGTTTTAGAACTGGAAATCCTCAGTCCACGAGACCCCTGAGTCCTGAGCAAACTGGGGTGGCTGGTCACTAAAGACCTCAACAAGATGGCTCTGAGGAACAGAAAAAGATGGTCCTCAGAATGAATAAAGCCATAAAAGAGGGTCAGACGCTGGCAAGTTCCTGGTTCTTGGTGTTGCGAACGGAGCCCTGGATGCAGGCTGGCCATCTGTGTGCTGTGTGACTGAGAAGCCACTCAAGCTCTCTGGGCCCCGTTCCTGTAGGTCTCATGCTGCATCTCAGCTCCTGCCCAATCTCCCCAACCCCGAGTTACTGGGTGAGTCAGAGGAGGGAAGTCTCAGAAAGCACCTGGAAAGGCAAGCAGAGGTAGAGTGTGACCATTGCCTCCTCTTACTCTCTTACAGCAACCAAAAGAATATTTGCTGGGCTCAAGCAATTCTACAAAGAATGAATGCATCATGCTCCTGCGGTATGAGTTCACAGGTGCATGCGAGCAGAAGCCCAATGGCCATTCCTTATCTCCTGGCTGGACTCTGAGGACCTGCAGCATTCCTTGGGAGAGCCCTTCTCTGGGCCATGCCCCCCTCCTGACTTCTCCTGCCCTGAGCACACCTTCACCTCTGCGCACAGGTAGCTGTCCCCCAGAGGCCAGAGGAATGGTGGTGCTTCCAGGCTGCACACCCTGGCCCCAACCCCCTGTCCCAGGGTTGCTGAGAAGTCATCTCATTTTCCAGGATAATACAACTTTATGGGGAAAAGGGATGAAGTAAAGATTAATAGCCCACGGGGCAGGTAACCATAGTGCCTTCGTGAAAACAGAAGATGTTTCTGTGTCTTCTCTTCCTGTGTAATGTCACAACTGACTGTTGATCATCCAGCTCCAGCAAAGGAAGGATGATATTTGCAGCTGTGGCTGTGGCTTGGGCCCCAAACGCATTAAGACACTTGATGGGGGAGTTTGGCTTGCCAGCTCCTGGCATTATGGGGTAACCAGGCACTATCTGGTCTCTAAGCAGTAAAAATAATAAGCTTCCCACTTGGGAGACACAAATCCATATCATGCTCCAAGGGAGATCATAAAGCCCTGTCTTCCCTGGTTATGAGCATCTGGATCCCTTTCTAGAAGCACCTTCTGCCTTCTGCCTTCCTCTGAGCCTGCTCCTGGAGTCATCCTATGTCCAGGCCCACTGGCACCTACAGCCCCCTCAGCTCCCGAGCATGCCCCAGTTCACGTCAGTCCAGCTTCTGTCGTTCTTCATTGACTCCATCCGGGGTAGAAACCTGCCAATAGGAGGTCAACTCCTCCCTCTTCCAGACTCAGTGACATTTATTGACTTCCACTCTGTGCACTTTCATGAATGTTACCTGTTTCACCTTTAGTGTCCTTTAGAATAAAGATTACCATCTTAACAGATGGATACGGCAGGCTGAATAATGGCCCCCAAAGATGTCCATTCCCTCATCCCTGGAATATGTGAATGTTACTTTATATGGCAAAACAGACTTTGCAGATGTGATTAAAGATCTTAAAATGAATCTTTAATCTGCAGTATCCGGATGGGCTCTAAATGCAATCACAAATGTTCTTACAAGAAGGAGGCAGAGAGGGAAGGAAGGCAATGTGACCACTGAAGCAAGATGCTTATGCTGTTGGCACGAAGGCAGAGGAAGGGCCCAAAACCCAAGAAATAGAAGGAATGCAGCATTTGAGGCTGGAAAAGCCAGAGAAAAGGACGCACCCTACAGCCCCCGGAGAGGATCGTGGCCTTGCTGACACGTGACTTCAACGCAGTGAAGTTGATTTTGGACCTCTGACCTCTAGAATTATAAGAGAATAAATGTGTATTGTTTTAAGGCGGGTTTGTGGTAATATATTCCAGTGGCAACAGGAAACTAATAAAATGAGCAAACAGAGATGTTTTCTCTGCCTTGTTTCAAGCCACTCAGCAGGTGAGTGGAGCTGGAATTCACACTCCGGCCTGCTCGCAGCCTCACATTGTTTCTGTTACACCACGCTGCTTCTGAGACGCCACAGATCAGGACAAAATCATTCCCCACTGAAAATTAGTAGGAGGAGGGGCAAGTGTGAGAAAGAGAATTATCATTGAATTCTATTGGTTCCTCAAAATATCCATTGGAAAATTGAGAAGCACCAAGTAAAAATTGGGGTAAGACAGGTCATTTAAAAAAAAAAAAGATTATTTATTTATTTAAGAGAGAGAGAGAGAGAGAGAGAATGAGTGGGGGAAAGACAGAGGGACAAGCAGACTCCTGGATGAGCAGGGAGCCTGACATAGGGCTCTATGCCAGGAGACTGGGATCGTGACCTGAGCTGAGTTAGACATTTAACCAACTGAGCCACCCAGGCGCCCCTGGACTAAGACAAGTCATTCTTAAGGGTGTCATGAAATTCAGTTTTGTGCTTTGTTTCCTCTGGTCACGTCTCAGTCTTCACACCGCCGTATAAAGTGCTGATCTGCTTGTGCCCACCTGCTTCCCTAGTGCAGTGGACTTACATAAAGGTGTAAAAAAAAAAAAAATCTCTTGGGAGCCCTTGGGAGCTAAATAACAGAATGTGAATGGAGTAGATAGAATCCGGGGCTTTACGATCCAGGGCTCTAGTCTTGAAGTTCAGTGGATGCCTTTTCTAAAGGAGATCTGAAGGACAGCACATCAGTGAGAGATGTTGCTCCCCTGGTGCTAGAGCCTGTGCTTGAGACCTGTTTGCCTGGCAGGTGTTGAATTTTCCCTTTCATTTTTTTAACTCCTCTGAAAACCCTAGAAAGGTAGACTAGGAAGGTATTTCATTGAACTTAATGAAGAATCTGATGCTCAGAGAAGTTAAAGGATGGCTCAAGTGCTACTGGTTACAAAATCTGATGGGTCATTATTACTTGAAAGGGTGAGGGATGCTTTTCTTACTTTCTAAAAGCTCTTGGTAGAAGAGCTACGAGTATCTGTCGCTTTATCTTCTGAGAACACAATTTATCATGGAAGTCTGTTACTATGCAATATTTTTTTACTTAGGAAAACTTCACTAGACCCTATGCCCTTTAATAGAGATGTTTTGACCTTAGCTAGCTCTAAGAAGCTATACTTTGACATATAAGCACATTTCTGGTTAGCTGTGTCCTGCTTGGACATGATGCCATTATGTTATCAAAAGGGTCACAGCCCATTTCATATCCTGGGTTGAAAAGAGAAAAAAGAAAAGCAAAGACCCGTAGCCAGAAGATGACAGCACGTCAAAGCTTCATGTTGGGGAGCTTTCCTTTCTGTTTTTGGCACCCTTACCTCAGGCAAAGTTCCCATGCCACAAACACTGGGGAATGTAAGTTGGGAAGGTCCCTCTAATTGATTAAACTCCCTCATTCTTTTCCAAGGCTCCCCCACTGAAACTCTGAAATCCCCTTATCAGCTCTCATAACAACAACAGAAGGAAACAAGCATTTTCTAAGCCCTTAATTCTATTCCTACCTAACCTCCATCGCTGTATCAGGCTTCCTGTTTCTTTAACTCAATCTTCCCCCCCTGGTTTAAAAAGCCACCAACACCTCCACGGATGCCAGGGCTTCGCTGGAGCTGGGACTCACCTAGTTTGGTGTAATTAGGGGGTAGGGGAGCAGGACTGTCTGAAGCTCACCCGGGGTATGAGTGAGAAATCAGAGTAAAAGATTATTTATGGCACAGGTGACCATCCTCCGCCGAGACAGGGCCCTGTTGGTGTTGCTGCATGGCTCAGCTCACCGAGCCTCAATGACAAGATGTTCTTGTAAAATCTTTGCTCAGGGCTTGCCCTTTTCACTTGGCAGGCCTTCTCAGATGCTGACCACATGCCCAACAGACAAGAAGGTAGGAGTTGAAATAGCATGGCAGAGGGAATCTGGAGCCATCCATGAACTCGAATTCCCTGAACCAGGGGACTTTGCCGAGGGAAACATGCTTATTTCATCACTGACATCTCCTGGCAGAGAGCTCTCAGCCCAGAGAAGCAGTGGGAGTCCCTATAGGCAAGAGAAGTCACCAGTTACTTTAGCATCCCGTAGTTTCCTTTCACAAGTGACAGTTTGATGACATAGACATCGTCTTCTACAACTACTCCTACATCCTTGCCTTTCTATTTCAAGTTGTTCTTTGGGGAAACACAGATCAAATTTTGATGAGCTATAAGTACACACTACCTTAAACCCAGCTAAATGCAGAGATTCCCAGGTTTGCTCTCAGGAATCCACTGGACCAATAGTAACTTGTTCAAAATTCAGCCGCTGTTCCTTTTGGTTAAATGCAACAAATGGCTGCAGAGCAGCACTGTGGCCAGGGTCTGCAGAGCCAGAGTCTACTGGTTGTCTCTGACCTCATGGAGCTCCCAGTCTAGCTGGGAAGACATCACACGTGTCACCAGCTTTACAGCATGTGCTATAAATAGCAAGGGGATTAAAGCTAATCTAAAGGGCCAGCTGCTGGTACAGTTGCTGCCACTGCAGCAAACCGAAGCCAGAAAGGGAACCAAAGAAAATGCAGGAAATGTGCCTGAAAAAAAAAAAAATAATAATAGCATGGTGGCCACACACAATGGTGACCAAGTTTTTTTTCCAAGTTCCAGTGAAGCCTCCATTCATTTTTATTTTGTGAGATTGAAGCCGTAATAGCTGGGTGTACAAAGAATTTCCTGTAGATTAATATGAAGCTGGAAGGAGTTGATAGACTGCAGGCAGCGATTTGGGCTATTAATCCAGCCAGTCATTCATTAACCCTCAGGAAGTTTTCTGTGCCAAAGTCATTATTATTATTATAAACTAAACTCCAAGCCCCAAATGGGTGTATGGCTACTTTTCTCTCCAGGATGATCAGTGTCTGAGTCAGCCAGGGAGCCTGAATCATTTCCTAAACTCCCCCCTGGTTCATGGGGAGCTGGCTTTGTACAAAGCATTGCTGCTACGGGAACCCAGCGAAGAGCCCTCTCAAGAGGTAACCATCACTCTTGTATTTTTTATGAGGTCCTGAGTGGCTATGGCAGGCTCCTGGTTGTTCTTCTATCCTTCTTCCCGGCTATGGTGTAACAAGGTCCTTCTACCTTTCTGTCCTTCTACTTGGCTATAGTCTAAACATTTCAGCCGCCAACATGACTGCCTTGCTCAAGACTACATTTCCCAGCCCTCTTTGCAGCAGAAGTGGTCATGTGACTAGGCAACCTTAGCAGAAGTGATGGGGGGGGGGGGGTCATACCTTGATCTTGCCCTCAAAAAATTGGAAGTATACTTCCCTCCCTTCCCAGCACATTCTCCTCAGATACAGAGATGGAAAGTTCTTCCTGAGGACACAGAGCTGACCCAACCATCCTGAACTGCTGACCTCTGCACGGTTACATGCAGAGGTCAACTTCTATTTTGATGAATCTTCCGCCTTGGAACTTGGGAACGTTTTTGTTGCAGCAGCTAACCTGTACTCCTGCAAATACAGTGACCGCCCTGCAAGCCGTGTGGTCTCAGATCAGACCCCTTCCCATGCAGTGGCTTTTATTCTAGCATCTGTAATATGGGATACAGACCATGTAATGAGTTGTGTTTGGGGGTTTTGTGGGATGATTTTTTTTGCATTATTTCATTTAATTCTCTTTACAGCCCTGTGTGGTTGGCATCACCGATGTCCCCATTTTGAACACAAGGATACTGAGGCACAGATATATCAAGGAGATTGTCCCAAGTTTTCACAGGTGGGGGGATAACGGAGTAAGGATTCACGCCCAGGCAGTGGACCTCCACCTCTTCCCTCTGCTACCTCTAACAAGTGAGATGTCATGTCCATCTGGGGTCCAGATAAACATGTATCCCAGGTTCAGCAAGTCTGCCTGCATGTAACTCACACCCCTCTTGCTTTTGTAAGGGCACCATTGAGCAGTCACACTCAAAAGCTTTGGCTGATGGTTTAGCTCCTCCACATTGACTGAATTCCTATTGTGTTCCAGGCATGGAGTTTGACACTGAGGACATAAAAATGGATAATACAATCTAGGTTCCAAGGAAACTACCCTTCAGTGGAAAAGGAAAAGACTTCACTGGATTATTTCAGTACAATGAATGTGGCAAAAGAGAGTATCCATAGGGGCACCTGGGTGGCTCAGTGGTTGAGGACCTGGCTTTGGCTTGGGTAGTGGTCCTGGGGTCCTGGTATTTGAGTCCCACATCAGGCTCCTCTAGGGGAGCCTGCTTCTCCCTCTGCCTATGTCTCTGCCTCACTCTCTGTGTCTCTCCTGAATAAATAAATTAAATATTTTTTTAAAAATAAGAGTATGCATAGAGTGTCCCTGTGGGCTATCACATTTTGCTCTTCCAGGGCTTCTCAAGGGGTAAAGAATTATGCAGTTGGTACTTGAAGGAGAAGGTACATAAAAGAACATCTGCTGAAATCCTGGCTATCTCATAATACATGTTATCTGATTCTTACCCTAAAACTAAGGGGTATATTTTATCCCCATTTTACAGATGAGAAAAGTGAGGCCAACAGACTCTAACTAATGTTCCCAAGTTCCTACATTCTGCAGCAGAGGCAGGATTTAAACCTAGGTTTGTCTGGCTCCAGAGCCCACAGGTTACTTTGGTTGGTTGGGTTTTGTTTTACTTATTTATTTTTTAAAGCTTTTATTATTTATTTGTTTATTTATTTATTTATTTATTTATTTATTTATTTATTTATTCATAAGAGACCCAGAGAGAGAGGCAGAAATATAGGGAGAGGGAGAAGCAGGCTCCATGCAGGGAGCCCGATGTGGGACTTGATCCCAGGACTCTGGGATCACGTGACCTGAGCCAAAGGCAGATGCTCAACCCCTGAGCCACCCAGGTGCCCCAGTTTTTGTTTTGTTTTGTTTTGTTTTTAATTGAGGTATGGTTGATATATAACATTAAAGTTTCATACGTACAACATAATGACCTATAACATTATAGTTTCAGGTGTAAAACATAATGATTCAGTATTTGTATATATTACGAAATGATCACCATAGTAACTCTAGTTAACATCAATCAGCATAAATAGTCATAAATTCTTTTTTTTTTTTTTGTGATGAGAACTTTTAAGATCCACTCTCTTAGCAACTTTCAAATGTGCATTATAGTACTGTGAACTGTAGTCACCATGCAGTTTATTACCCCCCCATGACTTACTTATTTTACAACTGGAAGTTTGTATCCTTTGACCACCTTCACCCATTTCGTCCTCCCCCTATTCCTTGCTTCTGACAACCACCAGCCTGTTCTCTGTATCTGTGAGCCTGGTGTTTTGTTTGTTTGCTTTGCTCTTTAGATCCCACAAATAAGTGAGATCTTACAATATCTGTTTTTCTCTGTCTGACTTGTTTTATTTAAGGTAATATCCTCAAGGTCCCATCTATATTGTCACAAAAGGCAAGACTTCTTTTTTATGGCTGAGTAACATTCCATTGTACATCTATGCTGTGTTTCTTTACCCATTCATCTGTGTCAGTAGATACTCGAGTTATTTCCGTATCTTGGTGATTGTAAATAACGCTGCAATGGACATGGGGGTACATGCATCTTTCTGAATTAGCTTTCCTTTTGTTCAGATAAGTACCCAGAAGTAGAATTGTTGGATCATCTGGTAGCTCAGTTTGTAATTTTCTGAAGAACCACCATACTGCTTTCCATAGAGGCTGCACCAATTTACATTCCCACCCACAGTGCACAAGTGTTCCCTTTTCCCCACATCCTCCCCCAAGTCTTGTTATTTCTTGTCTTTTTGATAAATAGCCATTATGACAGGTGTGATGTGATATCTCTCTGTGGTTTTGATTTGCATTTCCCAGATGATGAGTGATGGTTAGCACCTTTCATGTACCTACTGGCCATCTGTACGTCTTCTATGGAAAAATGTTTCTTGAGATCCTCTGGCCGTTTTTTTAAAAATTTCTTTCTCTCTCTGCTCCCCTGCTCCACTCACCTGCTTTATTCAGATACATTTGACACCTAAGGTTTTTTAAGTTTAAGGTGTACAATGTATTATCTGATACACTTACTATATTGTAAAATGCTTGCCGCTGTAGTTTTAGCTAACAACACCTGCTTCGCAGCACATAAACTCTGGACAGTTTTTAATCAGATCGTTTTTTGCGATGGAGTTCTAGGAGTTCTTTATGTATTTTGGATGTTACCCCCTTATCAGATACATGATTTGGACGTAAGTTCTCCCTTCAGTTGGCTGTCCTCTCATTTTGTTGACGGCTTCCCTTACTGTGTGGAATCTCCGTAGTTTGATGTTAGAGCCCGTGTATTTATCAAATGCTCCCAGAACAAGAAATAAGTTGATCCTCAGATTGGGAAATTTTTCTTCTCTCAAGTCTTCTGACTGGAGCACAAAATGCCCAGAATATGGAAACAGCTCAGAAAAATGGCTTTATGAAACATTCTTCATAAAACGGTGCTTTGTATCAGTCTCAGAGAGAAAATGTCTCTTGTTAGCACAAGGAAAAAAGCCAGAATCATGGGCAATTGTTGTGTGCCTTCCCTGTTCCTTTGAGGAGCTGCTGCTACCCCAAGCCGATGTGGTTGTAGGGGGCTGAGTCACGTGATGTCTTGCCCTCTGAGGAGGAGGTGACAATGACACAGGCCTGGCCAATCACAGTACCTCATCATTCCTGCCAACCTGGAAGGCTGAGGGGCATGTGACCAGGCAGGGCCACCCAGCTCACCCATGGATCTGACACGATGCTGCTAGGAGAAAGAGAAGCTCCCTCTGCCAGTCTGGGCATCAAGCCATGGAGGCCTGGGGGTGAGGCAGCGGGTTCCTCTGGCAAGAGGACAATAAGTCTGCAGCCAGAATTGGAATGAATGATGCCTGGGAGAGCCAACCTGTGGTGACAGAGGAGAGGTGGAGAGAGTCCCGGCTCGTTCATTCCTGAACCCACTCCCTGACTTTTCTAATGAGAGAAGCAAAAAAGAAAAAAAATATAATCCCCCTGTATCCTAAGTTGAGCTGAGTTCAGTTTCTTTCACTTGCCAAAACAAGCGTTCTAATACAATAGGGAAGGTATGGCTGAGTGCAAAAAGCAAGCTCACAATAGAATTCAAATATCTATTTATTTGATTATTTAATTTTTTATTACTTTATATGCTATTTTGGTACATTATATATTTATTATTACTTATATTTATTTTTACCCTATATATAAAATATCCATTGGATATGTATTTTTCATATTATATATTATATTCTTATGTTCTATATATTTCTCTTATTTCTAATTTTAATATGTAGAGCTTTATCAATTCTGAAAATTTCAGGCGCACACACAAACACCATGCCATATATTTTTTTAATATTTTATTTATTTATTCATGAGAGACACACAGAGAGAGGCAGAGACACAGGCAGAGGGAGAAGGAGTCTCTCTACAGGGAGCCTGATGCAGAACTCGATCCCAGGACCCCAGGATCACGACCTGAGGCCAAAAGCAGATGCTCAACCACCAAGCCACCCAGGTGCCCCCACGCCATGCCATTTTTAAATGAAACCACAAAGATGAATGCCAAGGTCAAATATTTGGAACTGCCATCTTTTTATCTGGCTCCTATAGAATCAGCTCTTCATATATTTCTTAACCAAGGTCTGGCCCCCGTCTTTAGCTTCTAAGTTCCAGAGGATGCGAACAGTAACTTCCAACTTAATCCGCCAGCCCCAGCCCCCTGAGATGTCAGCCGTGTATACTTAAGAGTTTTAAACTTGTGTCTCCAGCTGAAACTTGCCATTTTTGTCTAACAAAACTCATCCTGTGATTAACAATTCTATTTTTTTTTCCAATGAGACATAGTTGACCTATATATTATATTCGTTTCAGGTGTACAACATAGTGATTCGACAACTATATACACTATGCAATGGGCACCATGATAAATGTGGTTACACCTGTCACCACACACGTTACTACAGCATCCATGGCTGATCACCTATGTTATGATGGACTCTTTCCTCTTCCTCCTCCTTCATATAACAGGTGTTACTCCAAATGGATTTCCTCAGCACTTCATAGCTCTCTAGAATCTGTGACCAGAGGTGGGATTTTTTTTTTTTTTTCCATTTCTATACCCAGGGCCTGGCTTGTGGTGTGCACAGATTTGGAGGGCCCCGACCTGGAATGACTTCAGGTTGGCCTCATCCCAGGGCCTCAACTCTTACTTTCCAGGATCTGAAAGTCCTTCTCTGAGGGCACTGCCTCTCGTTCCTCAGTGAGGCCTGAAACACGCAGCTCCACCTGGTAGAGGTGACACAAGAGATAACCCACGATGAGAAATACATGTCTGAGAGCAGTTTCTTTCCGATTCGAGAAGGTGAACAGGTGAAGTTAGCAAAAGCTGAGTCTGGGGGATCCCTGGGTGGCACAGCGGTTTGGCGCCTGCCTTTGGTCCGGGGCGCGATCCTGGAGACCCGGGATCGAATCCCACATCAGGCTCCCTGCATGGAGCCTGCTTCTCCCTCTGCCTGTGTCTCTGCCTCTCTGTCTCTCTCTGTGTGACTATCATGAATAAATAAATAAAATCTTTAAAAAAAAAAAAAAAAGCTGAGTCTGGGAGGGGTAGCCCATGACTGGGGAGCAATGGTAAGGAGAGCCTGAGGACAGAGAAGCTGCCCTACCAGGCAGCCTGGCCAACGGTAGAGCATGGAGCTCACTATGCCTTTCCCTGGCCACGTGGCCTCAGGCAATGTCTTCACATTTTGGTTTCCTCTTCTGTAAAAGGTGACTGTTGTACTCAACATCACATGCTATTGTGATTCTCAAAATACCTCAAGTCTGTGGAGGGTGAGCATGATGCGTGAGGCTCACTACCAGTGTGCAAAAATCTTAACTCCAGTCTCTTCGGATAATTTTCATGGAATGATGGAAGGACACATGGGGTGAATGGGTCAACTCTCACTCCAATCGGTCCATCAGCAACCATTTACGTTACCATCTGCTTTGTGAGCTACTGCATTCAACGTTCCCTCAGCTATTAACTGAGTGCCTACTATGTGCCTGGCATTCAGGACCGCCGGCTCCATAATTGGGGGTGGGGGGATCTTGTGTAAGATGAAAACAGGAAAGAGGCTTCTTCAAAAGTTAATAAGGATTTCAAGATAACAAGAGCAAAGCATTAAACCAAGTGCAGGGCCCTCTGAACATGATGCCCAATATGACTTTCCCAGGCTGCCTCTGCAGCTGGCCCAGGAGCTGGGAACACAAGGGTGACAAAAAGAAACAAACACTCTTACCCTCATGGGAGTTTACATTCTAGCAAGAAGAGATAGACAATAAGCAAAATAAATAAGAAAGTGCTATATGCAATAGAGAATCATCAGGGCTATGGGAAAAAAATGGCTGAGGAAGGTGGTCAAGGGGTCAGGACGGGGTTCTTTGCTATGTTAATTAGGATGATCCTAAAGGAGTGCTATGAGGGGGCAGGGCAGCACGAGGTGACATCAGAGGCAAAGCACCAGAAGGACTCTGTCTGAGACTATTGCTGTTATCTGAGTGACCAATGGTGGTGGCTTGAAGTAGGTGGGATGGGCAGATGGTGAGAAATGGTCAGATTCCAGATGTATTTGAAAAGCAGAGCCCAAAGGACTTGCTGACAGACTCAATCTGGGGTGTGAGAGAGGAATCAGGGATGACTCCAAACTTTTTGGCTTGAGTAATGAGAATAAAATTGTCATCAACGGAGAGGCGAGACTGTGGGAAGGAGCAGTTGGGGGGTGGGGGAGAGGAGAAGTGAGGAGCTCATTCTTGGACAAGTTACATCTGAGATGCCTGTTAGTTGTTCCAGTTGAAGTAACTGAGTGGACAGTTGGAAATACGAATTTTGGGGTAAAGGAGTGGGTCCAGGTGGGAGATATCAGCTTGGGCGTCTTCAGAGGTGATGTGGCACATAAGGAGAAAGGATCCTCCAGGAGCTTCAGGCCACTTGGATAGGTAAGACACAGAGAAGATTCTACCCTTGGCCCAGGACAAGGGACAGGAATTGTGGAGCTCAAGGGGCAGAGCTTGTAGGGCCCTACTTCTTTTCCAGAACCTACAAAGCCCTTCATGCTCGAGCTCCTGCCAGCATTTCAGACCACTTTCCCCTGGTCTTCTGTGCCATGGCCACACTGGCATCCTTTTGGTCCTCAAAGCAGGGGTTACAGGGAGGTGGGGAAAGGGTTCAAGTCTGGATATATTAGGAAGGTAGAGCTGAAAGGACTTGCTGGTAGACTAAATGCTTGAAACGAGACTCCCAGCTTTTTCCTGTCTCAGGGCCTTTGCATGTAGGTTTCCCACAGCCTGGAACATTCTCCATACTGTTCTCGTCACATGGCTGGCTCCTTCTCACACTTCTGGTTTCAGAGAGGTCCCCATCACCTGCGTTTCTTTCACTCTCATTCCTGCACCCCACCATCTATCTCCTTTATGGCACTTTTCGCAACTTGAAATGATAGCTGTACTTGCTTGTTGTTGACTTGTTTTGTCTCCCATGCTGGTCTGTAGGCTCCATGGGACAAGGGCCATGCCCGTTGTTGCTGTGTGCTGAACCACCCTACCCTGGTGCTTGGCAAACTGATGCATGATAAGTAGTTGATTGTCATTTTCTATGGATTCCATATCTGTAAACTCTCCTACTTGCTAAATTGTATTTGTAACCCCCAAATCAGTACTCACAAATGCCTTTATGGTCATTCAGGGATGTCCACGTGCTCTAAGCAGTGAAAATTTTGTATCTCCTATGCACACGTTCCCAGGTGAGGCCAAACGAGAGGACATTTCCTTGTTTCAGCTCTCATGCCATAAAGTGTCCTTTTCCCGGTCTATTCAGTCCACATTTTCCACATTTTGAGATTTTTGTTGATGATTTCACTGTTTAAGATGGCCCCAAGCACAGTGCTAAGGTGCTGTCTTGTGTCCCTAAGTGTGAGAAGACTGGGATGTGCCTTATGGAGAAAGTACGTGGTTAGAGGAGCTTCCTTCAGGCAAGTGTTACTCTGTTGGCTGTGAGGTCAATGTTGATGAATCAACAATATATATTAAATAAAGTCTCTTTAAACAGAAACACACATAACACAAAGTTACCTATTGGGTTGACAAACATGTTGTAACCAGAGGCTCTCAGAAATCTAACCCCGTTTTTCTCCTGGGGCCATGATCCAATATTCACTAATTCCATGTTTGCAAATAATGAATATAACTGGTATGTGTACTGAATGGTTAAAACAAAGGAATGGATGGATGTGCTGAGGCTTGTTCTAGGGAAGCAAGGCAAGGATCACCCTTGACATGGCCAATATGGGAGTGAGCAGGAAGGAACTAACTAAGCTTTAATTCTTTGATGGCTACGCTAGTGCCCTGAGAGACTCCTACCCATCCATGCTAAACCCTGAGTGTCTGTACTGCCTGTTACTGGAGTCAAAGCACAAGATGGGGGCCGGATCACAGAAATAAGGTAGAAACCTAGCTAGGAGATCTGGAACACAAGGCCTGAGGTTTACTCCATTACCCAGAACTATTCCACTGCATTTCTGAAGCTGCCCCACAGTGAAGACAGGTTTGATCTTAGTCAGGACTGGCAGCCCATAACAATGAGGCTCACATGAAAACTTCTCCAAAAAAGTGGGTGTTAAGTAGGGTCTTGATAATCTCTTGGAGAAGGACAGAGAGTTCACTCTCCCAGGCCAAAGGAATCATGGGAAACTAGTGTTTCTCAAGCCTCTTTAGGCCAAAACCCACAGGAAGAACGACATTGTATACCCATACACTGAAACAATACTTACATTAACTACACCCAATTCACTTTTTAAAAATTCTATTCTGTTCCATTCAGTTCCATAACATTCCATCCCATTCTACTCAAGTCTATTCTATATCATTTCATTCCCACATCGGGCTCCCCACAGGGAGCCTGCTTCTCTCTCTGTGTCTCCCACGAATAAATTCCTACAGTTAGGTGATGTTTTATCCACTTTACAGTAGAAGCCTTCTGAGGTTTAAATGAGTTAATTTCTTTGTCCATGCTCAGCAGGTAGGAAGTAGAAATTGAGATCTGGCTGCCTGATACCAGATCCTAGGCTCTCAGGCCCTACACTGGTCTAGTTATATTGGGAGCTAGAAGGAAATAAGATGGGACAGTGAGATAGGGGCCAAACATCTTAAGATCTTTCATGAACTTATCTGAGGCAAAAGGGAAGTCACAGAGATAATGTATTTTTCCAACTTCCTCTTATGCTATAGATATATCAAGCATATAGGGTATAAAAGCAAAAGAATATAATTAAGTCACAGGTATCTACCATTTGATTCAATCATTTTATCATATTTGCTTTATATCTTTTTCCTTTTTTGAACCTATGTCATTATATTTAAACTGGGTTTTTTGTAGACAGCTTATACTTGGGTCTTATTTTTATCCAATCTGGCCATCTCTGTTTTTTTAATTGGTATGTTTAGATCATTTACATTAATTGTAGTTATCAGTATGGTTGGATTCAGGGCTATCATTGTAGTATTTGTTTTTCATTTGTCTCCTCTGTTTTTGGTTCTGTTTCTTCTTTCCTGTCTTCTTTTAGATTACTTGAATCTTTTGGTATTCCACTTTAATTTCTCTGTTGGCTTTTTTTTAGCTATATCTCTTCATATTAATTTTTTAAAATTTTATTTATTTATTTGAGAGAGAGAAAGAGAGAGAGAGTACAGGAGCAGAGAAAGGACAGAGGAGGAGGGACAGAGGAAAAGAGAAAAGCGGATTCCCCACTGAGCAGGGAGCCTGACACAGGGCTTGACCCAGGACCCTGTGATCATGACCTGAGCTGAAGGCAGACACTTAACTGACTCAGCCACCCAGGCACCCATCTTCACATTAATTTTTTTTAGTGGCTCTTCTAGAGACTACAATATACACTCCTAAACTTTCAAAGTCTACCTCAAGTTACTATTTTATAGGAAAATGTAGAAGCCTTACAATTGCATACATCTTGTTTCTCTCCCCTCTATTATAATTGTTATAGATATTATTTCTAAATATATTAAGAACTCCAGTAATGTTATAACTTTTGCTTTATAACATATTTAAAGAACTAAGAAGGAGAAAAACAGTCTATTATACTTCCCCAGATATTTACCATTTCTGTCACTCTTCTTTGGCTCCTGAAGTTCCAAGTTTCCCTCCGGTATCACTTATCTCAAGCCCATAGGAGGACCCCCTATAGCTTTTATTTTAGAGCAGGTCTGATGGTAAAGAATTCTCTTACTTTTTCTTAATCTGAGAATGCTTGCATTTTACCATCATTCCTAAAGAATATTTTCTCTAGATATAGAATTCTGTTTTAACAGTTCTTTCTTTAAGCACTTTGAAGATGTTATTCTATCTTCTGGCCTCCGTGGTTCCTGGTGAGAAATCCTCAGTCATGTGAGTCATTGTTCCCTTATATATAATGTTTTACTTACCTCTGGTGGCTTTCAAGATTTTTTTCACTATATTTGTTTTCTAACGGTTTGATTGGCTGTGTCTAGGTGTGTTTCCCTCCTAGTTTATCCTGTTTAAGATTTGCAGAGCTTCTTGAATCTATAATTTTTTTTTCACCAAATTTGAGATTTTTCAGTAATTAATTCTTAAAATACCTTGTTTCTGTTCTAATTTCTTTCCTCTCTCCATCTGGTGCTCTAACAACAGGATATTAGATGTTTTGGTTTTGTCCCATAGTCCCCTGAAAACACTGCTAATTTTTTTTTCAATTTCTTTTCTCTCCTTCAGATTAGGTTGTTTTTATTGATCTGTCTTCAAGCTTGCTGACCCCACTCTGCTGGTAAACTCATTCAATGAGCTTTTTCATTTCAGATGTTATCATTTCCCTTTCTAAGGTTTCCATTGCATTCTTATTTTTGTAGTTTGTATTTCTCTACTGACCAATTCTATCTTTCCATTTGAGGGTGTTTACCTTTATCTTATGGGCATGATTCTATTAGTCACCTTAAAGTATTTGATAATTCCAACATCTAGGCCATCTCAGGATTTACATTGATTGTCTTTTCCCTTGAGAAATAGTCACATTTACCAGTTCTCCATGTGTCAAGTAAGGTGCTTTGTATCCTGTCTTCTTTGAATATTATGCTGTAAGCATCTAAATCCTGTTTTTCTTTTTTAAAGTTCTCTGCAAAGTGTTGATTTTTGTTTTGTTTTGGTTTGGTTTGTTTTGGTTTAACAGGCAATCAACCCAGTTGAGTTCAGATCATAAATGTGGTCTTGTCTTCTGTTTGTGGGTTTCCAGGATCAAGTCAGTTACCAAAGCCTTTGTAGTACCACATTTAGGTCTGTCCTGGACATACACAACTCTGGCCAAGCCCAGGGTTGGTGATGGTTTACACACAGAATTGGAGTTTCTCCTTCTCCAGCTCTCTCTTCTCCAGAATTTGTCCTACATGCTCATTCCTGTGGCCCATTTTCTCAGTCTTCTGGCTAGAAGATATAGTTCTGTCAGAGTTTTGGTCCACAGCTAGGCTTCCTTCAGACCAAAGTTAGCACATAAAAGGCAGGAGGGGGATGAGAAACTCACCATCCAATGGATCATTCTTCAAGTTTGACTCCCCTCCTCAATCTACCTGCTATTACTTTTCAGAGTCCTCAGATACTGCTCCTTTGTCCAGAGTTTCAGATGTATTAAGAGAAGAGGTAGACTTAGACGGTAAAGTCCATCTGAACCAGGACCAGGAGCTGATCTTTTCTTTTGTTTAAGTTATTTTTTTAAAGCACTTCAGATGCTTTTAGATCTGAGAAATATTTCTCAATATTTTCCTGTAATTACATAAGTTTTGGGCATATTTTTTAAGGTGATCTTGTTAGGTACAATCCAGGTGGATGTATGTTAATGAACTGTTGCTTTAAACTGGTACAGCCACTCTGGAAAACTGTGTGGAGTTTCCTCAGAAAGTTAAAAATAGAGCTACCCTATGATCCAGCAATTGCACTACTAGGTATTTACCCAAAGGATACAAAGATAGTGATTCAAAGGGGCACATGCCCCCCATGTTTATAGTAGCAATGTCCACAATAGCCAAACTATGGAAAGAGCCCAGATGTCCATCAACAAAGGAATGGATAAGGAAGATGTGGAGAAATATATATATAAACATAAACATATATATGTTACTCAGCCATAAAAAATGAAATATTATCATTTGCAACAACGTGGATGGAACCAGAAGGTATTATGCTAAGAGAAATAAGCCAGTCAGAGAGACAATTATCATATGATTTCATTCATATATGGAACTTAAGAAACAGAACAGAACATCATAGGGGAAGGGAGGGAAAAATAAGGTGAAGTCTGAAAGGAAGACAAATCGTAAGAGACTTAACTCTAGGAAACAAACTGAGGGTGGCTGGAGGGGAGGTGGGTGGGGGATTAGGTAATTGGGTGGTGGGCATTAAGGAGGGCACTTGATGTAATGAGCACCGGGTGTTATATGCAACTGATGAGTCACTAAACTCTACCTCTGAAACTAATAAATACACTATATGTTAATTAATTGTTTTTTTAAAAAATGAACTATTGCTTTTACCATATGTAGTGACTATGCTTCTCCCTAATAGTGCTTTTATAATTAAAAACTATTTGTCTGATATTTTAATAGCCATACTAGTTTTCTTTTAATCAGCATCCTTTTATTGTGTGTTTCCTCATTATTTTACTTGCAGAGAGGTGGAGTCTGGGAAAGTCCCACCCACCCAGGATCTCTTGTGGGCTCTCCTTCAAAGTTACATCTCTCCGATGGAAGGACCAGCATAATCATGGAGTGTAGCTTGTACGTTTTGTGTCTTAATTTTCAAATAGCCCATGAGAGTCCAGTGCTGTGCTTGGGGCCACCCAAAAGAAGGAAATTGTTGTTGGCAACTTGGGAAAATAGTAGATTTTTCCAGGAAGCTGGATTAGCCCCCAAGGCCACGCGAGTAAGTTTTCTGCAGACCACTTCTCTGTGCTTGAGTGAAAAGGCTTTCATGTTTGGGGGTAGAATTGGAGCTTCTCAACTGTGGCTAAAGAATAAGTATGAATGAATGGTATCTCTTTCTGAGAGATGCTCAGGCCATAACAACAGAAAGAGTTCATTGTTCTGGACTCTTCCATGTGTCAGGCATTGTACATGATGCTTTATGTAGATTATCTAATTTATTTTCAAAACAACTCTAAAGCATATACTCTTTCTTTTTTTAAAAAGATTTTATTTATTCATTCATGAGAGACACAGAGAGAGAGAAGCAGAGACACAGGCAGAGGGAGAGGCAGGCTCCATGCGGGGAGCCTGACGTGGGACTTGATCTTGGGACTCCAGGATCACGCCCTGGGCCGAAGGCAGGCTTAAACCGCTGAGTCACCCAGGGATCCTTGTAAAGCATATACTATTATACACATTTTTCTGATGAAGAAACTGAGGCTCCAAGGGCATATGACTTGCTTGAAGTGATGCAGCTGGAGGGTAAAGCCAGGACTGAAACCCAGTAGGTCTGGCTCATGTCCTTGACCCGGTTTTCTAGATGTGAGTATTTTGTCACTGATCCTGGACATTGAGTAACCTCTAGTGCACACCATGTCGGGTGCACTCCTCATGATTTGGTGCCCCATGGACCATTCAGGTGGGGGAGAGGAGTCTGAGAGTGACTCACAGAGAGCCTCCCTGGTAAGATCTCCCTAGAGCCTTTCCTCACTCACTTCCCCCTTCTTGGCTGCAGATGCATCCACCTTGGAGCCAGGATCTCCCAAGTACACTGGCCTGTCTGTCTCCTTTGAATTCACTTTGCTCATTGGTCTTCTCCCCCCCAACTTTGACCTGGAGTCAATCTAGACCTATCCCTTTTCCTCTTTCCAGACTCCTAAAAAGGACTGGCATGACCAACTGAACCAACATGGCTTCCTTGGGCTCAGGCTGAGGGCTGACTGCTTGGCTGTGAATACCAGACCAGGAAGACCTCAGCTTTCCTTCAGGGGAGGTGGTTTCTCTAAGAGAGACTGGTATGGATTTGTGGGGAGAAGGAGAGTACTTTAAATGTAAAAGTGGCATTTTGGGTAATAAGTGAGGAGATACAGCTCTTGCTTCATGGCTTTAGAGCAGAGGCAGCGTAAAGCATGTAGAGTTATCAGAGGAAAACCCAGTTAAGTCATCCTCCTGTGCTCCTGGGACACTTCTTTCATCTTCCCCAGGGCTCCAGTCAAATTCCAGGTTTTGATCATCACCAAAATCCTATAGTTAGTCAAAGTTCCTGCCAGTAAGCCTTAAACAAGCTATAAGGAGGGACATCGGTCCACCATAAGGCCCCAAGATAACTTTAAGGAAGGCAATAGGTATCATAATGGGTCCAGAAGAAAGACCACTGGGGCCAGGAGTCTGAGAACTAAAATCCAACCCTATCTTCAAGAGTCAACTCGGTGTAACCTTTGGCAATGCAGCTGCAGACTGCCCTGCTTATCCACTGGGAGACACGGGGGAATTAGAATTTCTTACTGAACCACATGATGTCTTCAACGCCCTTCCAACTGGGAATCATCCGTGATTCACTCAATCCTTGTAATATCTGCCATTTAATAAACACTGTGGGCCAGGCGTATTGATGCATTATCACACTCGGCCCTCCCCCAACAACCCAGTGAGGTGGTTTCCCTGAACATCCTTTTCAGAAATGGGCAAAGTAACTTGCCAAGATGCCAGAGCTGGCTGGGGAGGAGAAAGGATTTCAATCGAGGTCTGTCTCACCCCAAAGCAGATATTCTTTCTTGTCCATGATGCTACCTCGGGCACTTTACCAGTTGACTCGGCCTGCTGTCCCTCGAAAGAAAGTAAAAGACACAGATAGATGTGCCCAGGTGGAGACCCTGCCCAGGAAATGGCACTTATGGAGCAAAACTGCCCTAGTGACAGGCCTTGCAAACAGCGGCCCCCAACCATAAAGCACAGGGCCATCTCCCATCTAGAAAGAGGCTCCCTTTTGTCCACAAAGCCCTACACACAAACAATAACTCTATCACCCGGGAAACCACAGAACAAAGGGAGGGAGATAGATATGGACAGAACAGGGTATAAATAAGATGCTGTATGGGTAGAGAGGGAAAATGATTTAAAGGCAGAACACACCAGGATATTTGACACGCAGACTTTTAAATTATGCCTACGCTCCTTATATGAGGTGTGTACACAAATGAGTCTGTATTTTCAACTACGTCACATGTCCTGTTTTGCAACCAAAAACAATATTTGTGCTTCATGTGCTGCACTGTGGTGTTTTATACACAGAATCACCTGGCACGGCTCCTGTCCCCAAGATGCAAATTAACGTTTTCATGGGGAGTGGGGGTGGGGGTGGGGGTCCAAGGGGAGGCTGGGGGAGGGGCGTAAGCCTACTCTGCAGGCCACACTCGGGTGCT
The DNA here is from genome assembly GCF_048164855.1 of Canis lupus baileyi. Classification (NCBI taxonomy): domain Eukaryota; kingdom Metazoa; phylum Chordata; class Mammalia; order Carnivora; family Canidae; genus Canis; species Canis lupus. The sequence continues at coordinate 32,572,050 of NC_132867.1, read as the reverse complement.
GACATTGCTGGGCATGATGGATGCTGCCAGCACTGTTGCCTAGCAACCCAATACCCTTCAAGAAAATCCAGCAGTCTCGCTGGCTCGCAGAAGCAAGCAGGGCTGGTTCGGCATGGCATTGGGCATGGAAAGATAATAATGGTTTTGTTCCAGTTATTAATCATCATTCCTCCTGATTTCCTGTATAGATCAACATACCTGAGGGTACCGGGAGCCACACGCCAGGTTGAGGCTGGAAAAAGCCCAGGGTTTTTAAATTACCTCCAAATGGGCTTCCGAGAGTAGTGGAATTTTACTGGCTGGTCCCATGATGCTCCTTCAATCCCCGGCCCTTTCCACAACATAAAGGCAGATCTCCACAGCATGACTCACCAGCATACCTCCAGATAGTTGTTTGTCAGCCCCATCATGAGTCATGCTTTCTTCAGCTTTCTTTCTTTTTTTTTTTTTTTTCTCAAAACTGAAACACTTGACATTTTAGAATGGGGTTGGGGGAAGGTTTAAAAAAAAAAAATTTTTTTTTTTGTCACTCTGTGGCTTTGTGTGCAAGCGTGGGGGTGTGTGGGAAGAGGTGAGTAATGGCTGCCTGAACAGGTAAACATGAGTGAGGTTCTCCACACTGTCAGTCGCCTGGAAAGCCACCGGAGTCTGAGGATGCAGTCATCTGTGTCGCGGAGGAATGGGAACGCCCCTGGGCTATATCCTAGGAGGGATGATGTCCCAGTCATCATGCTGCCTTCCACCCATTCCTTTCCAGCAACCTGCTGCTCCCTGCATCCCCCCAGAAGAAAGAGGGTCTGCCTCATCTGGTGCGGTGTAGCTCACAGGACCGTTATTGTAAGGCTCTAAGGAAAATCCTGCAGGAGTTACAAGCAACAAGGAAAATCGAGATTTCAGATGCAAAAAGAGAAGCCCCATACCAACACAGAGATTGTGTTGGACCGGGCAGATGGCAAGATCCCTGGGTTTGGGTTAATTGGTGAATTCCCTGATTCTGACGTTAATTGGGTGTGTGATGAACTTCTGCTTATTTTGCACGGCCCAGCCAAAGTCTCTCCGTGAAGTCCTCAACCTCTTAGACTTAATCACTTAGCACACTGTTTTCTCTCCTAAACTGTGAGCGCCTCAAGGTCAGGCAGCCTTGAACGCACCTCTGTATCACGTCCACTTGGCACCACATCGGATATATAGTAGATGCTCAATATACACTATTTGTCTGTAGGAGAGAAGGGTAAATGAAAGAATTAATTAACCAGTCCAATAACTACATCCAGTTAACCCCCTGGAGCCCCTGTTCGTTCACATGCTTAACAATATGCACCGTCTGCTCACAGAAAAGTAACAAGGGTCTAGGAGACTTTTTATTATTATTATTATTATTTTTATAAATATATTTCTTATTGGTGTTCAATTTGCCAACATATAGAATAACACCCAGTGCTCATCCCATCAAGTGCCCCCCTCAGTGCCTGTCACCCAGTCGCCCCCACCCCCCCACCCACCTCCCTTTCTACCACCTCTAGGAGACTTTTTGAATGTTATGCAATATCAAGTCATTATAAATCATTATTAGAAAAGAAAAGGGGGATCCCTGGGTGGCGCAGCGGTTTGGCGCCTGCCTTTGGCCCAGGGCGCGATCCTGGAGACCCAGGATCGAATCCCACATCAGGCTCCCAGTGCATGGAGCCTGCTTCTCCCTCTGCCTGTGTCTCTGCCTCTCTCTCTCTCTCTCTCTCTGTGACTATCATAAATAAATAAAAATTAAAAAAAAAAGTTAAAAAAAAAAAAGAAAAGAAAAGGTAGGGATTACCAAAAGTGTCCCCAAAGTCAGAGATCAGGACCCATTCTACACACAGGTAAACTGGGAAAGGAGAAAGTGTGAGCTGATACTTCCTCTCACAGGCTGGGGTAATGTTTGAAATTTCCAAAACATTTGCGTCTTTGGATTAAGACATCACTGATCCTTGTTAAAAATGCAAATGTTCTCTTGCGGCAACCGCATATTAATCCATTATTTACCTTGAGTTGTTCAGCTAAACTTATTAAGTCCATTTGCAGAGTGAAAGGGATGTGAGACAGGTAATTACTTTTTACTCTGTATTAGGAAAATGTTTAAACATACAAAACCAGAGGCAGTCTATAATGAACCTTTACGTGTTTGTAGCCAGCTTCAACAATTACCATCCCAAAACCAATCTTGTTTCACCTATCCAGCTCCCCAAACTGGATTATTTTGAAGCAAATCCCAAACCTCTTCATATTTAATGTGTGCACATTTCAGTACAAAGTTCTAAAATATAAGTACTCTTAACATTACCACAGTGTCAGTCTCATACCCCCCCCCAAAAAAAGAAGGAAACAATAATTCCTTAATATCATCAAAAATTTGGTCAGCAGGTAGCATCCAAAATAGCCCTAAGAGAACAGTACAATTTTGAGGTAAAAGTAACATTAGGTCCAGAATATGGCAGGGGCTGGTTCTAGGACTGGGCCTATCCAGGGGAAGAAGGGGCCGTGACGTGAAAATCACCCATTTCACTGTTTTGTTGTGTTTTCCAGTTTCACAACTGCCAAGAGCAATCCACGTAAGGGAAAGGACGTGAATGTGTAAGCCAAAACATGAATTACTCTCCCTATCAGCCAATGACACTCACCAGCTTCCCCCAGCTGTTATAAAAATAATTAAGAGTTAGGTTTCCCTAACCTGGCAGCACTAGGCCTTGAGTAGTTAATCCCATTGTCTATTTCACCTGATTATCGATAAGCCAGCTGTATTTGTCTGAGCCTCAGTTTCCTTGTACAATGGAGGCAATAACAAGACATACCCCGCAGTGCTCTTAAGAGAATTAAAGAAGATAATGTATGTAAAGCACTTCGTAAAGCTCCTGTCACAGGAAACCCATAAGGAACAGGAACTATTGTATTGTTATTCCCAGTCTCCTTGGAAACCAAAGCTGGGGCAAGCTGATGCTTGATGAAGATCCTAATGGCCTTATCATGGCCGCCTCCTCTGCTTGATAATAAACTGAATCCGAAATATTTTTTTTTTAAGATTTTATGTATTCTTTTGAGAAAGGAAGAGAGGGCACAAATCGGGAGGCAGGAGCAGAGGGAGAGACAGAAGCAGGCTCCCCGCTGAGCAGGGAGCCCAACATGGGGCCCCATTCCAGGACCCTGAGGTCAAAACCTGAGCCAAACGAAGGCAGGCCCTCAACCAACTGAGCCACCCAGGTGGCCCTGAATCTGAAATATTTTAAGCTAATGTGCCTCGAAGTGCACTCTTCAGACTACCTGCATCGAAATCACCCCAAAATGATTATTTCAGTGTGGATTGCTAAACCCTCGGCAATTCTTAGGAACACTAAAGTTTAAGAACTTCTGCCTTGAGTTTGCCCAAATGTTTGTACAGGAACTTTTCCAACCAGAGAAAAAAACAGGGTGCCCGAAAGACAGTGCAGTGTGGCAGAAGGGACCTGGGACCAGAGATCAGGAGACCAATAGTGGAACTTGGTCATCCATTTGCCTGAGGAATGGAACTGGTGATATCTTCTTTCTGGGGCCACAGAGAGAGCCAAGTGGGAGATTGTAAGAACAAGAAATTACTCCCCATTCATCAATCAATGTGTGGTGTTACTTATTATCCCAATTCTGAGAACCTAAATATAGAATTCCTATTTGGTGTTTCCAAAAGCAGACCATGTGGTCTAATGATGTTCACGACAAAGGACATCATTCATGGCAGTCTCATTCATTCATTCATCAATAAATATTTATTGAGTGACAATTCTTTGCCAGGCACTGCACTGGCATAAACCAGGGGAAAAGCACTCACATTCCCTGTCTTCTAAGCACATAGCGGGCTCTGCAGTACCCAAGGCCAAGGAAGGGACCGGGAGAGACTTCAAGCTCACAAAAGTCAAGAGCTAGAAAAAGACCTTAATGAACACAATTCCTTCGTGCAACTGGTGGGAGACAGAGATCCAAAGAGGGGAAGTGGCTCCAACGCCCCACCATGAGAAGGTAGCTAGAAAGGCACTTACTTCTCAGTTCTCAGAACTGTCCCTCCTCTGTTTTACCCTTTCCTGCACCAAGAAAAGCAAAGAAGCAAAATAAATACTGAGTTGCTCTTTCTCCATGTCATCAGAATGAATCATTTGAGTTGACAGCAACAAAATTCTTCCCACTTCATCGCAGTACTATTAAGTTTTCGTTTTTCATTTAACTTAGAAGCAGGTACAAAACAGCATGTGGAATGGGATCTCACTTTTGTAAACAGTGTATCTGTGACGTACACAGAAAAATGGCTATACCAATCAAAGATTAGCCATAGATATTCCCTAGGGGCTAAGATTATGGGCGCTTTTTATCTTCTTCTTTATATTCCTGGAACTTTCTCAGAATGTTCTTAAATCCTCTACAAGGAACACGAATCACTTCTGTAACAAATAAAAGGTTATTTCAAAAGTAATGTTGGGTTCTTTTTTTTCTTTTTAAGCCCATGTGTTTTGCCTTTTTGAAACTAAATCAAATCTCATGAGAGGTTTTTAGAATCTTTTTGTCCAGATTATTTCCAAAAATTAAACGCAGTTTTTGTCCTCCAACAACAAGATGTGGCACAAAACAGCCGCCTGTCGCCAGACCTCTAAGATATTCCTTGGATTTACCCAGGCAAAGACTCGCTGTAGTCTTGAGTGGAACCAACTAATCTGCAAGTATTTCCTGAACCCTACCCAGTTCAAGGAACTGCATTGTGCCCCATTCTCCGAGGTCAAAGATGCACAAAACATGATCCCAATCTTCAAGAAATATGGGATTTAGCTGAGGAGTGAAGACATAAAAATACACAAAGTTCAGTAACAAAATGTGATATTGAAAAAAGGTGTGATGTTGAAAAGCACACTGTGTGTTGGACCAGCAAAGACAGTCCATTTAGGGAGCCGTGGGAACCCACTGGCAGACAGGAGACAGAGGGCAATGGGGAGCCATTGAAGGGTTGTTTTTTTTTTAAATCGGGGAGGTGACCTAAGATCTGTGTTTCCAGGAGATTAAGGTCTATAGAATGTACAATTGTATTTGAGCTGCAAGAGGCTGAGGAGATGGAGGAAAACAGCTGTAATATATATCAAGTGGAAAGAATGCGAGGTTTTAGGTTCAGTTCAGCCACTAATAAGGCGACTGTCATTTCTGCTGCCTACGACTAGATTCCTCATCTGACAAGTGGGAGAATGGACTAGAATCTCTAAGGTCCTTCCCTAGCTGTCAAAATTCTTAGTTGCATGATCCAGGCAAGAATGATGAAGCCTAAAACCCACATTGCAGTGGCGAGGACAGGCGTGGTTTTATTTTAGCAGGTGCCTCTTGGACAGAGCTGCCAAATCACCTTACACATCAACAAAATACAGTCAGATTTTCTCCTCTTACTCTTATTTTTAACCCGTTGGGTGGCTTTGCCCCAAATATTTTCTTTTCACATTCTTTAAAGAGGCATAACTAACATACCATAAAATTCACCCTTTTAAAAATACAATTTAGCCATTTTTAACATATTCACAAAGTAGTACAAACACTAGCACTAAGTCCAGAACCTTTTTTATCACCTCAAAAAAGAAATCCTGTGCCTATTAGCAGTCACTTCACCACCCCCCTCCCCCAGCCCTTGGCAATCACCACTCTACATTCTGTCTGTTGATTTGCCTTTTTGCAGACAGTTCATATAAATGGAATCATACAATCTGTGGCCTTTTGTGTCTGGCTTCTTGCACTTCTTTCCTACTGTCGTCAATGTCTATCCACGAGGTAGCATGTCAGCACTTCTTTTTTATGGCTGAATAATATTCCATTGTATGGATATACCATATTTTATCTGTTCGTCCATTGATGGACATCTAGCTTTTCTCCACTTTTCAGCAGTGCGCTAAATGTTATAGTCTTGTTTTTCAAAGGAAAAGCTGTCACAGGCACTGCCACTATTTGAATTTAAAAAGAAACAGAAATTTGGGACAGGGGGAGGGTGGTCACTCCTGGAGAGCGACAAAACCATTTTCATCAACGGTAACTGTTGTAGACATTCATTCCGACGACTTTTTCCATAGATACCGCAGGGATAAACAAAATAATTGTATTTCCAAAGAGAGTGTGACTTTAAGTGAAAATTTTTGAGCAGCAAAGCCCATTCCATGGATTAAAAAAATGCCACAGGATTAGGGGATAATCTTTAGCTTTCATGTTCTGCCAATGAGAGAGAATTGAGTTTGTAGATTCCCAGGCATGACGGAAGTAGCGTCTCAGCCTATGTGTGACCTGCTTTTCACTCTGTAAACAACCAATTCAGACTCAGGCATATTAGAGTTTCAGCATTTCTTCTCCTTTTCCCACAGTCCAGGCTGTTAATTTCCTCACTGTATTTTTATGAGCAGGGAAAACATGAAATATCACTGACCTGTCAATATTCGTGTTACAATATAAGAGCCAAGATGACCTTGCCTTTTCCTAAATCAAGCCAAATGAAAAATAAGGCCAATAAAAGATTTATCCCTTAGACATTAGACCTCTGAGTTCAGGCCTTCCTAAGTGGGGAGGCAGCAGGAGGAGGCAGAGAAGAGACAGAAAAAAAATAAAACTCAGCTGCGTGTTTTCTTCTTGTGGTCCTTTAACATAATTTTGAAATTATCATACGGATCAGAAAGAGAGTAGAGAGTTTGAGAGCTTCATCACCAAGGAGAAACATTTACTCAGCACCTATTTTGTGCCAAGAAGAACGAAGAGGTCCATGGTCTCTTGTAATTGAATCGAAGGGAGAAGATTTAGCCATTAAAAATCATCACAATTTGCCAACGGCTGGGAGAAGGAGAGAATGGGGAGTAACTGCTAATGGACATGACATTTCTCGTTGGCCTGATGCAATGTTCTTGAATTAGACAGTGGTAATAGCAGCACAACCTTGTGACTATAATGACCCCTGAAATGTACGTTTTAAAAGGGTATGCAAATATATGGTATGTGAATTGTATCTCAATAAAACAAAACATTGAAATCATAATAATAGCACATCACACTATTAACAAAAAGAGTGAAAAATATCTGGGGGTAGGGTAACAAAAAAAGTCTTCTTCCAATCTTGGGTTTGGGTACTAAACAAAACCTGTAGTAAAATTTCCCTGTATTTGTCAAAGCCCTCCCAAGGCTGTTTCTGCAGGGCCCAGGTCTTCCCGAATCCCCAACTTGTCCTGGCTCAACAGATGCCCCTGTTCTCTGACTCAATGGAAGTTCTCTTAACTGTTTTGCCCCCAAGGATGTGTTTCTCAGGCAAATGCTGCCTGGCTTACAATGTGATTTGGAAATACGCTGCTGGCTGTGTTTTATGCATTTTATCAAGTGTTTTTAACTTTGTGCTAGTTGGAACCATGAAGGGCACAGTTTTAGAAGGTTGAAGTTAAATAATAATTTAACACCAGGAAGCATTCAGCCGGGGCCACCTAGCACAAGCTGCCTGGGTGGTCAATATTCTTGAGCCCTGCAGGCAGCTTCCCATCAGGAGGTTGCTTCGTGCCCACTTAGAGAGTTGGGGGCTGAACAATACAGCAGTTGAGCCCACGGACTCTTGGAGACAAGCCAACTGACTGGCCAAGTAACCCTGTATGTGTTAATTAACCTCACTAAACCTCAGTTTCTTCTTCTGTAAAACAGGGATGATCTTATGCATAGGTAACCCATGGATTTTGAGTAGATGAGTCTACAGTGCCTGGAGGAGTGGCTGGCACACACTCACCCCTTAATAAGTGATGGCTGCTATTTGGATTACTACTACTTCTTCCGCTGTTGCTCTCTGACTGTTCTTAAGGAAGGAAAGTGTTTGCTGCATCCTTCAAGGAGGCTGGGTATATATTGGGTATATTTTAATTGTCACCCACTTAACCTGTTGCATTCTACAATAAGACAATGGGGTTAAGGAGCATGGGTCCAGGGACACCCTGGGGGCAGTTAAGTCAAATTCCACAATGGAACCAACACACCAGATTTTTGCATTCTGACATTTTTTTCATCAGTTTTAGGCTTTAAACTATTTAAACCAATGTGCCCACTCCTTCTAGGTTCTCAAAGGCCGGTATGGGATCATCTGTTTAGAACAATTTGGGGCCCTTGTTCAAAATAGGAAATTCCCAGGCCCCATCTGGAATTACTCCTCCAGAAGGCTCAAGGGAAGAACTCTGCATTTGAATGAGCTCCTCTCTATTTCTTGGGCATGCTGGAGGGTAAGTGAGAACCACAGCACTGGACTTTGCCCAAGTGCCTAAAATTATCAGTGCCAGGCACACGGCAGATGCTTAAGGCATTTTCATCTTAATAAATAGGGAAAAAAGACAAAATAAAATTAATTTAAAAATCTAAGGTTAAATAAAAATCATGAAAAAGTAAATGTATGTATGCACGTATGGATGGATGGATGGATGGATGGATGGATGGATGATAGATGGATGATAGATGAATGGGTGATGGATGGATGGACAGATACATGGATGGATGGATGATGGATGGATGGATAGATGGATGCATGGATGATAGATGAATGCATGATGGATGGATGCATGGATGGATAGATAGATGATGGATGAATAGATGATGGATGGGTGATGAATGGCTGCATGGATGGATGCATGCATGCATGGATGGATTGATGATAGATGAATGGGTGATGGATGGATGGATGGATGGATAGATGGATAAATGGATGCATGGATGGATGGATGATGGATGAATAGATGATGGATAGATACATGGATGGATGATGGATGAATGGATGTTGGATGGATGGATGGATGGATGGATGGATAGATGGGTGGGTGATGGATCGGACGGATGCATGGATGGACAGATGAAGCAGTGTATCTAACTTCTTTGCTCCTTTTCATCATGTTGTTCTTGAAGAGGGAACCATCAACATTTATTGAGTTTTTCCTCAGTGTAAAAGTAATATATGACTGATGCTTAACACTTAGAAAACAAGGAAAGCAAAGGAAAAGACAAACAAAAATCACCACTCAGAGGTTACCACCCTCAACATATTTGCATTGTTCCCTCTGATCTTCTGTAGGATGCATACAAACACAGGATGGTTTAGCAAAAATATCATCCTGTTGTACACCTAATACTCTTTTGAGCTTGCTTTTTTTAACTTAACAATGCATTATGAATATTTTCTCAACTCAGGAAATTCTTCCTCACCATAACTTTAGATGGCAGTATAGTATTCCATCATAGCTATGCTATGATTTATTTCATCCCTACCCAATCATTGAACGTTCAAGCTCAGCAATTAATTAAAAATGAAATATACATGTAGATTCTAATTCATGTCTTTAGTATTTATCTGTATTTTTTTAAGTTCCACAGTTGATTTGAATCAGGAGCCAGAAGTGATGGCTACTGCCCACAAGTCTACTTCTAGAATGTTCTCGAGAAACTTCTGGAGTTAAAACACAAAAGAGGAAAATTTCCATGCCTCAAGAATGTCAGTAGATCTGGATTATATAAACTCGGTCGATTCCAGGGTGCACAGCATTGTCACACCTCACAGGAGGAAAGAACAGGTATTATTGTCATCATCACAAGGGGACCAATGTGATCCAGTACCATCAAGATGGTACCAATTTCATTTCTGATGAACAACTGTTTGGAGAACCACACAGCAATGCTCCGCCAACTGGAATGATTTATTTTTATCATTTCTTTCCCTTTCATTGCTTCAATTAGTTGCCAAGATATGACAGGAGGAGCTTGCTGTCTCTTTGGGGCTTGGAAAGACTCAAAGATTAAAGAAAGCCCAGAGTTTATAAAATTATGTGCAATTTAGTGCTTTTGATTTTTAGACAAACGCTCATACCAGGTTCTTCTGGAGTATAACAAAGGAAAGGTGATTTTTTAAAGTTAAAAACGATTCAAAGGGAATTGGCAACACACCCTCGAAGGCAGGATCTGTCTTGGTTACCCTCATTCCCTACAGCATCTGTCATGATCTCTAGCACACAGTGGATGGTTGCTAAATGAATTAATGCTCGTATGAATGAATGAATTAGGAGATGGTCCTCTATCCCATTTTAAGCCATACAATATAGATGATCTGGACTCCTCGGTTTTCCTGCAGACTTGATGTCAGTCTCCAAAGGCCAGCCCACTCCTAACTCCCTTATTTCCTAAAAAACTCAAAATAGGTAATGCTTTTATCCAGCCTCACAATCCTATGCTTAGGATCAAAATCCACAGAAATATGTCACCAGCCCCATCTGCCCCCCACCCCCACCCCCAAGGGAGGTACTCAGCAAATGAAAATCTTCAGGATTCCTTACCACTCCTGAGTCACAGGTGCCATTCTCAGGGTCACACTAATTCATTTGCTATAGAAACCATGGCTACCTTTAAACCTGGAGGTAGAAAAAGCTTCCTTTATACTCAAATCACCTCAACTGTGTGGTTCCCAGCCCCATGGGGTCAGCTGTGGCCACCGGGCTCCCTGTGTTCTTCTCTGCTTTCTTGGCACCAAACTGCATGACCCCAAACAGAGCCCCAGCCTCACTTAACCAGGAACCTCAAAGCAGCCATTCCTCTCTGGGTGCTTCTTCACTGGTTAAAACAACAAATGACTGCTCTGGCACCACGTTTTATCAACAATCTTGGGAAGTTCATCCCACTGTGGGATCCAGGAAGATCACGTCTCTTCCCTGCGTGGTTCAGAACCCTACTGAACCCTACGTACCGGTGCCAGGGTCCCCACTTTCTGGGAGCAAGTCCCTTCCAGGCTGCCTGCATTCCTCGCCCTGACTTTTACTTTCACTTTTACTACAGCCAAATACTTGTGCAAAGAAAAAAATGTATAATTCCTCCCCTTCCTTTTTTTTTTTTTTACCGTATACTTTCCTGTTTCACACCAAACTCTACAAAGCCTTTAGTGTGCTCACATTTTTATTTGCACCAAATATACATGCTCTTTTTTTCTTCTTTTTAAGTAAATGGTGTTCAATGCTTTCTTGTTTACCATTACGTCCTGAGAGCTGATTGTTGCTGCAGAAAGTGCGAGGGCCCAGGGGGCCGGGTGAGGAGCTGAAGGGACATTGGAGGGGCGAGCTTCTGCCCTGATGTTGGGCAGTGGGAACAGGAGACTGTACCTGCCTGACCCAGAAACACGCACAGCCTGCATGAGAGCATCGCTCAGGGACTGTTTTGTTGGTCAGTCTCACAATACCCTGATTCCTGCTTGCTGAGCTCCTCACACTGAGGTTTGAACAGGGAAAGCTCTAGAAAGAAATTGATTGAGGCCAGAGGCTGGGTCTGCAACGTGAGGAGATGGCTCCCCCCAGTGTCGGGATGATTCTTCAGAAACCTGGACTAGGTTAAGCCAGAGCAGTGACCTTGAATGCTGAGTTGGTGACCGATTGAAGGTGGTGTGACCCACAGGCCTTGAGAGGAAGGGGAAGGAAGAGGCCAGTGCCCAGCATGGGGTACCAGTTCCCCCAAAGCCGGTCCTCCCTCTGTCACCTTCAGATCCTGATGGTCAATGCTGCAGACCACCCCCAACACAGCTTTCTCCAAGGACTCCAGAAAAGCCACCAAGCCTTTTTTTACTGTGTTTTATTTGCTCGTTCCTCTTTCCCTCTGCAGCAGATGCCCCAAACCCTAAAGATAAACAGGTAAAGTTGTATGGTCACAGTACCTGGAATCCCATTGTGTTTTCCTCAACATCTTTTCCTGTTCAAAGCCCGATCCATTCCAGCTCAGGGGCCTCCTGCTGATTACCAGGGCCTCCCTAAAGCCCCCCTTTATTTTTTTAATTGTATTTTTTTTTATTGGAGTTCAATTTGCCAATGGGGGAAATGCCATAGACCTGTGTTAGAAAGCTGCCAAAGTCATTTTCCTGTTCTTAGGTTTAAATAGAAAGGTAGACTACGTATGAAGTTCTGAAGTGGAGCTGCCAGCCTGCAGCCCTGAGCAAGTACAGGGCGCTGGACTGCTATTAGGGATCCGTGCATGATTCTCAAAATAAATTCACCAGAGAAGAAAACAAAAAGAAAGAGAAAATTGATGCAGAATTCAGCCCAAGAGAAAAAAAGACACGAATAATGCAAATATTTCCCAGGTCCGTTCAATGTAACAAAACATGTAGGGAAAATCTTATTACCATCACTTGTTCTGAAGATACCATCCTCAGTATGTATTCTGCAAAGCTAAAGAAAAATGTCCTGAGGCTGGTGGAGTCAAGGCTGAAGCCAAACTTGGAAAGACATCTCGGAAGTGCTTTGGTCCAACTTTGGAAGCTGGTCCTTCATGGAACGTGTCAACTTCAAGTCATTCCTCTTCATGTCAGAGGCTGAATGTTATCAGAAACTAGGACAGGTGTATCTCTTCTTAATGAGGCACATAGGTAAGTGACAGGATCATGGCATCTCTTTTTTTTTTCCTGATTATGGTAGCGACACATGTTCATTATAGAAAAATACAAAATGTAGTTTGTAAATTTTTTCCTCAGTGTCATCAAATATTTTTCTATGTTGTTAAGTATTTTTTTTAATTTCATTGTAATGGCTGCATAATATTGCACTTTTAAAACCATTCTTTTATGAGAAGACATTTGTTTCCTTTTTTTTCCTCTGTTTTGAAGTGAAACAAAACAGATGAACATAGGGGAAAGGAAAAAGAGAAGGGGTGGGGAGGCAAACCATAAGAGACTCTTAACTCGAGGAAACAAACTGAGGGTCACTGGAGGGGAGGTATTGGGGGGATGGGGTAACTGGGTGAAGGGCATTAAGGAGGACATGTGATATAATGAGCACTGGGTGTTGTATGTAAGTGATGAATCACTAAATTCTACCTCTGAAATTAATATTACACTATATGTTAACTAAAATTTATTTAAAAACTTTAAATATTTTTTAAAATATTTTTTTTAAAGTGAGTATGGTGAACATTGAGATTTCTGAGTTGCTGGGTCAAGGAGAAAGTCACTTTATTTATTAAAACATGCAGTTGAGGGTCTCATGACACCATGCTGCTGTTTTCCATGCCAACACATGGTGCCTTTGTAGAGAAAATAAAACTGTGAAAAGTATTTGTTTGGAATTGAAAGAATAAAATTAAAAAGTCGAGATTTGACGTTTGGGTTTTGCTACTACTGTGGCCCGCGCTGACAGCCTGTGGCACGTCCCTTTGACTCTACTGGCCACACCTAGATTAACAATTTTTTAAAAGATTTTATTTATTTATTCATTCATGAGAGACACAGAGAGACACATGAGAGAGAAGCAGGACACAGGCAGAGGGAGAAGCAGGCTCCATGCAGGGAGCCTGACATGGGACTTGTTCCCAGGTCCCCGGGATCAGGCCCTGGGCTAAAGGTGATGCTAAACCGCTGAGCCACCCAGGCTACCCCTAAATTAACAATTTTTAAACAATTTAAGGTTATACAGAGAGAAAGCAATATGCTAAGTCTTTTCTCTTCTTCTATGGAATAAATTTTTTTTTTTCCAACTTCTCTGTTCTTGTGTAGGAGAAAGTACGGCAGTCATACAGATGGGAAACTGCTGCCAGCTGCTTGTTCGTGGGGGTTTGCCTCTGGGACCCTGGCCTGCACTGCAGTGTTTTGCCTGTGGTGAGAGTCCAGCAGATGTCCACCAATCCAAGAGCAGGTGGAAGGGAGGTTTAAATGCAAAGACATCAGGCTTCAGGGCTTCTTCTGTGTTTCTCCCATTATACAAATCATAGTCCAAATCACCAAGATGTAAGCAGTATACACTGGCATCAAAATCCCATGCTCAGAAATACATCCAGAGCCCCAGAACTGCCATTTCCTAAATGAGCTGTCTAAACAGGACCTGAGAAGTCTCCGCACCTGCAAAGCGGGTGGGGGGGAGTACCAGACTACCTATGTCTCAGAACTGTCCTGAGACTCAATATAAAAATGAAATTATATATGTGGTTTAAATAAACCCTAAAACTCAAATAATTGCATTAAGTAAACTATCAAATAAATTAACCATTAAATAAACTCCAAAACTCAAGTAATCACAAACCATTATTGCCTTATCCAAGGAGCTGGAATGCATCGGGGATAAATGCAAAGACCGTAGAGCATATCTCCATGGTGTTATGCAACTTTACAGGTTACTTATTATGATCAATACAGTAAAGAATCTAGAAATTTCCAAGTGTATTTGGCCCCAGAACTTTCAATTCACATTATATCTATTAACATCCACATATTAGAAATCATGGGTTTTGTGGTTTGATTTCACATAAAATGTAAGGTGTACGAAGGCAAGCACTTTGTCTTGTACCCTACTGTATCTTCAGGCCATAGAAGAGCTGCCTGCACATAATAGGTACTCAATAAATTTATATTCATTGCATAATGGATATACTTTCCATTAAGCTAATTTGAAAATAGCCTCTGAAAATAGTATGCATAGTGACGTGAAACATGGGTTTATATGCTCTGCTAGTGAAAGTGTAAATAGGTTTAATCTTTTAAAAAGCAGCCTAACTTCATGCAGCAAGAGCTTCTAAAGTATATGTCCTCTCACTAAGTTGTGTTGCTTCTGGAAATCTACTTGGATGTTATTCTAAGTATGAAAAAAAAAAAGTTTGTATTTAAGATGCTCAGGAGATGCAGTATTGTTTAAAATGGGAAAAAAAAAACCCACCTGGAGACCATCTGAATTATGTTCAGATGAATAATTAAGATACAGAATATTCACTTGATGGGTTATTCTGCAGCCATTAATATGCTTATGAAAATTATAGAACTTTGAAATATTCCTATATTATATTGTAAGCACACATTCATAAATCACATATAATTTCTTTTTCCTCTTGTATTAAGGAAAAAGGCAAGAAACTAAATTGTATATAAATTATAATCCATATATGTAACAACAACAAATGCAAAATAAGGAACTAACACTGAGTGCCACTGTGCCAGGCAATTGCTCTAAATACTTCATATACATATAACATCTTTATTTTCCTAATAATCTATAAGGCAGGTATTATTATAATACCCATTATAATACTGAAAAAAACTGCTCAAATGCTGACACTCAAATATTGACAACAGCTGCCTCTGAGTGATGAAAAAGACAGTAATTATATTCCCTGCACTTTTCTGCATTCTTACAAGTATTATGTATGGGGAGAAAACTGCTCTTTACAAGGGTAAACTAATGAATATTAATCTGTGTTCCTGTAACGGATCTGAACAGGAAAAAAAAAACTTAATTGACCGCGGGACCCCTTAATTTCAACCAGGGAACTCCGACCCACCCGTGCTCTGCTCGCCAGTTCTCTACTGTACAGAAGAGGAAAATAAGAGTAAGCTCCATTTAGGGTGAAATAGGCTGAAAATCGCTTGTTTTTGTGAATGCAGAGAAACTGGCCAAGGCTAGTGTTGGGTTTTCAGTTTCAATGTCACACTTGCTCAAACCCCAAGATAACCTCGGATAACCACTGTGCTCTACCCAGAATCAAGAATTCAGGCACCGGGAACCTCATATCCCCTTACAGACCAACGAGTTGGTGGTGAGATGGGGGTGGGGGGGTGGAGGGGGTGGAGGGGTGGAGGGGGTGGAGGTAGGAGCTGTCACCGCCCAGGCAGGCACTGAGCAGGAAGAGTTGCAGCTGGAGCCCTACAGCTCCTTTCCTTTTATGCAGAGGGAAGAACTGAGCTTGATACATCCTTTGGACGCGGAGGAAAGAAGGGATAAAAGATCCTAATGATGCTAGTCATCAATGTGAAATGGGACATATGCGGGGGTGGGGGGTGGGGGGGTAGTACCAGACTACCTACGTCTCAGAGCTGTCCTGAGACTCAACATAAAAAATGAAACTATATATGTGGTTTAAATAAACCCTAAAATTCAAATAATTGCATTAAATAAACTACCATGTAAATCAACCATTAAATAAACCCCAAAACTCAAGTAATCACAAACCACTATTATGGCCATATCCAAGGAGCTGCAGTGCATTGGGGAATAAATGCAACTTATTTATCTATTTATCTAATGAAAATATTTATCTAATTTATCTACTTATCTAAATGGAAATTTAAAATGGAACTATTTATTTATCTAAATGGAAATATTTATCTAATTTATCTATTTATCTAAATGGTAATTTATTTATTTTATCTATTTATTCATAGACAGAGAGAGAGAGAGAGAGGCAGAGACACAGGCAGAGGGAGAAGAAGGCTCCACGCTGGGAGCCCGATGTGGGACTCGATCCACGGTCTCCAGGATCACACCCCAGGCTGCAGGCGGCGCCAAACCGCTGCGCCACCGGGGCTGCCCCTAAATGGAAATTGAAAATGGAAATATTTATCTAACTTATCTATTTGTCTAGATGGAAATTTGAAAACGAGGGACAACAAATCCACCGTACAGTAAGGATTACGTGGTAACAAGGATTTCAACTTAAGGCGCTGTCCGAGCTCGCTAGCTCAGCGGGTCCAACTCTTTTAACACTTGTTTCTAAGAACCACAACTCCCAGCCTGACGGCGACCCCTGCGCATGCGGCCTGACCACCTGCGCCTACATTTCCCAGAGGGCCGAGCGGCTACGCTGACGCACGCGTGCGCCCTTGAGTCTCTCTGACGCGGGTTTGACCTACAGCCCCCCGGAGAAGATGGCCGCCCCAGCGGTGTCCGGGCTGTCCCGGCAGGTGAGAGAGGACGGAGGTCCTGAAAACTAGCGAGAGGATCCCTCTTAGGGCGGAATGTGCCAGAGCCCTAGGAGCCGCGGGGCGAGGCCGCAGCTGGGACAGCGTGGCCGCCGTCGGCGTCGTGGGGCCCGGCGAGTGGGGGCGAGCGGCCCTGCCGGCGCCCTGCGGGCGGGGGGCGCAGGGGGACGCGCGCCTGACCTTGGGGAGCCCGGAGCACAGCCTCGGGACGCCGCTGAGCTTGAGGAGCAACGCGGGGGCGGGGGGCCTGCCCCGGACGCCGAGGAAAGGACACGCCCCACGCCCCCAGTCCTTTAACTCTGTCGTTGTGCCTAAACCTCTCAGGGGCCCACCAGTAACGCTTCAGGATTATTTGCAAAGCCCATTTTTCACCTTTGTGCAAAGAGAAAGAGACGGAAGCGTTTAAGTGACTCGGCCTTGGCCGCCCAGCCAGTAAGGGGTGCACAGAGCTGAGATTCGAGCCCGCAGAGTCACACGGAAGATGGAGTGGGAAGGGAAAGCCGTGCTGTTTAGGCTACAAGGCAGCACGGTGCATGGCACGACGCCTCGCCGCTTGGCTGAGTGTTCATGCGTGATGAAGTATTTGGATCCCCGCAGCCAGTTTTGGTGTAATAACGCTGCAGATTTGAGATACTATGTTAAGGTGACCTGTGCCCTTGCAGATGCTATTTAAACGAGCTCCAGCTCGGTTCCTCGGGAGGCCAGATCCCGTGTCTGAGAACTAGGGCTTGGGCTCACGTCAGACGGCTGCAATGCTCAGAGGATCAGTCTCCGTTTTCCTATATCATTTGGTTTCTAAGAAGGTGTATCTCTTGCACATCACGACTGGAAGCCTCCCTTTTTTTTTTTTTTTAAACTAAAATCCTTCCTCACGGGTGGAAATATAAATGCAAATAATAATAATACACGGGTGGCGATATAAATGCAAATAATCATCATCATCTTGGGGTTTTTTTTTGAAAACTGTATTTCAGCCAAATTTGTGTTTTCTCTCTTACACTGACGTGTGCTAGCCTCAGCCTGTTTCTAGCAAAACTGGGGAGTTGGTGGGAAAGCCTATTTCCCAGGCAACTAGGGATGAATCTCAATTGGGGGGGGGGGGGACTTTACCCCTAGGGGATAAATAGCAGCTCATGGTAATCTGTGTGATGATACTCGGAAACTAATCGTTTGAAATGTTTTATTACTGTTTTAAAGGTGCGGTGCTTTAGCACATCTGTGGTCAGGCCGTTTTCCAAGCTCGTGAGGGTATGTCCCCTTTTCTAATTAATTGTGGAGTAGATGAACATGTGTGAGTCCAACGGCAATACAGTAGGGCATAGATGTTTGTATAAGTGCCACCTAAACCTTTCTGCGTGATCTGTGGTTTCCAAAAGGTGATGTGTGCATGAGGGCAGGGAATGGAATACGTTGAATGTGGGATGTGCGGCAGGCCCATGCATAACGTTTATGAGAATTTCCTTTTTTTTTTTTTTAAAGATTGTATTTATTTATTCATGAGACACACAGAAAGAGAGGCAGAGACACAGGCAGAGGGAGAAGGAGCCTGATGCAGGACAGGACTCGATCCCAGGACCTGAGCCAAAGGTGGATGCTCAACCACTGAGCCATCCATGCATTCCTCTGAGAACTTCTCAAACCCCATTACAGTGCTGGAAAGTAGCTGGCCTTCCCATTTACAAAAGCGGAAGCCGACTCTGGAAAACTTGCCCAGTGTTACTCAGCCTGGTCTTAGAGCTGGACTAAATCTTTCTCATTCCAGGCCTTAGCTTTCTCACTATGACCGTATAGCACCACCAAGCATGTTGTAGTCATATATAGGAAAAAGCCTGTAGTTTTTTGTGAAAAATAATTCAAGGACCAGGCACTTACTTAAGTTGTTAGAGCTCTATTAAACTGAACATTGATGAGAAGGCACTGTAAGGGAATTTTTTTTTTTTTTTTTTCAAGATTTCATTCATGGGACGCCTGGGTGCCTCAGCGATTGAGCATCTGCCTGTGGCTCAGGGCTTGATCCTGGGGTCCAGGGATCGAGTCCCGTATCGGGCTCTCTTTGGGGAACCTCCTTCTCCCTCTGCTTGTGCCTCTGCCTCTCTCTCTGTGTCTCTTATCAATAAATAAATATTTTTCTAAAGATTTTATTTGAAACAGAGGGCATGCACAAGCAGAGGGTGGGTGGTGGAGGGGGAGAAGCAGAGTCCCTACTGAGCAGAGAGCCATATGACGTGGGTCTCATCATGACCTGAGCCAAGGGCAGACGCTAAACTGCCTGAACCACCCAGGCACCCCAGGAGTAATTTATAATGTTACTGTGAAATGTATAAAGATATACTTGTATATGTTTCATTAATACCTGTTTTCTTGGCTCTAACGTACAAAACTGCCTTCTATCAGTGTTTAAAATCTCCAGTACTTGGAACTGATTAGTTATGGAGTTCAAAGGAAGCATGAGTTCATCTCAGAATTAAGGTAATTGACTTATAGTTAGAGCTGAAAGGGACACCCTGTGTCCTCAGCACTTTTAAGATGAAAAATTGGAAGTTCAAAGATTGAGTGACCTGGCCATGGAAACAGCTCTGGTTTATTGGAGAATTGCCATTCAAAATAGCTCTTCGATGACATCTTTAAAGGGTTGTGTGCTATAAATGATGTCATTTTTTAATATAAATGTTAAATCCTTCTGTTGGCAGTATGATATTGTCTTAACTGATTTTCCTTTCCTCTTCCTTCTCTACTCCATCCATTTTTTAAAGCCACCTGTTCAGATATATGGTATCGAAGGTCGCTATGCCACTGCCCTTTATTCTGCTGCATCGAAACAGAATAAACTGGAACAAGTAGAAAAGGAATTGTTGAGAGTAGCAGTAAGTAGTTTTTTGTTCATTACTTACTAAATTTCGATCATATGTTTTTTGTTTTGGTTATTTGGCCGTGTAGCCCTAATGAGACATATCCTGAGAGAAAATGAACTATAAAAAAAGAAAAAACCCGAAATCATGTTGATAGTGATAGTAGTGGGTATTAATATTTTGAACCTATTGTGTGGTAGGTACAGGCAGATACATACCAGGATATTAATATTAGGAACCAAGACTTGGGGCTTAGAGGAGAAATAGAAGTCACCTTTGAAAATCTGTGTTTGTATTTCAGGTATTTTCAAAATAGTTTTTAGAATGTATTATAACGTGCCTTACTAGGAATTTCTTTTCCTTTTGAAGCCTTTCCTCAGTTTCAATTTTTATTTTATTCCCAAGATGTGAGAGGAAAATGACCAAGCACAGCATGCTGGGCAGCAAAATTAGGAAAGTCATATGGGCTCTGTAATGATAATAGAGAACTGATAAAGATAATGAAGCTTACAAGGGAGTCCATTTTAACATTTTTTTTAACATAAAGAGTAAAATAATTGAATTAACCGAAGTCTACTATGTAACTTAAAGGGGAAAATCTGCTGTAATTTTAACTCCATTTTCTAGTTAACAGGTTCCTGCCCATTTTGTTTACAGCAGAAATTCTCTCTCTCTTTTTTTTTTCCCAAAGATTTTATTTATTCATGAGAGACACAGAGAGAGAGGCAGAGATACAGGCAGAGGGAGAAGCAGGCTCCACGCAGGAAGCCTGATGTGGGACTTAATCCTAGGACTTAAGGATCACACCCTGAGCCGAAGGCAGACGCTCAACCATTGAGCCACCCAGGCATCCTGAAATTCTCCTCTTTGAGTTCTAGATTGAAGGTGGAGTCTATACCCTCTCCCAAGAAAGTTTTGCTCTTTTTTGGTATTATGCTTTCAGAAGTTCTTGTATTTTTAATCCACTTATTTCTAAAGATTTTTTTATCTTACTGTTCAGAAGAGAAAACCCTCACAGGCTAGTCACATAGGATGATACTTGTTCATTTTTCATTGTAAGCTTTTTTATCAGAACTTTTGTCCTAGTGGATAACATTAGCTCTGTATTCCTTTATGTCTGCAGATGATGCTTGCGGTCTTAGTTGGCATGATCCACACAGAGCAGGCAGGCTCACACACAGCTCTTTTGGAGCTGATACTTACTGCCCGCTCTTGTCATTTATGCCCATTTTAAACGTGAACAGCAGTGTTCACAGTAGAGAGCGTGACCTGGGTTGTGGTTCTTAGAATGGGGTTTGACTAAAACCTGGAAATCGGTTAAGATACAGAGAGATAGAAAGGAAGCAATTACCTGAAGTCTCTATAAAAAATTAGCAGTTTTTTAGAACTGAGAGGAAAGTGTTAATGCTACACAGATGCCACTACAAAGCTTTCCCACTGGATGATGGAGCAGAAAAAAACTAGAAACATGAAATACTGGATTCCCCAAACACCAGAATGCTTTTAATTTTTGTAAGTCAGCAATTTTTAGGGGAAAGTGTTGTTTTTATGGAGTCACTTAAATTGAAATTTTAGCCCTAGATGCTAGTATGTGACAAGTAGCCTGGATTAGACTCACAGTTCTGGCCAGGAGCCTGAGAAAAGGGACTGCCAGGGGTATTTAATTGAACGAAAGGTGCCCAGATGGAAACAGCCATTGGTTCATTGAACTCTGGCCTGATACAGAGGGGAACAGGGTACCAGAAGTTACCTTGGGTCACTGAAAACAGACATTTATGAATTAACAAAATAGAGACCCATGCTGTCACTCCTGGTAGCCACCTCCCATCCCAGAATGGCTGAGGCTTCTCTGGAAACACCAGAGGTCTCTCACGGGGCCCTGTAAGAGACAGGGCAGGGGCAGGACCAGGCTGAGACATAGAGGCCCCCTCCCAGGGCATGACAAGGAGGCCTCCTTTGCCATCAGAGCACCTTTTTAGGTCTGCACATGAGTGTTAGCATCACTAGCCTTCTCGTAGTTTGTGAAAATCTAGAGGATTACCCATATTAAATACGTTAACAATATGCAGTTAATTGACTATTTTGGCTGCTTAATTTTTTAATAATCTCTTGAAAAGCAAAAATAGACTTAAGAAACCTTACAAAGTGTTTTTAAATTTTTTCAAGAAATATATGAGATAAAGGTAGAAAGTATTCTCAAAGGCAATGAAAAGTACTTGATTGTAAACTTCTCTTCATAAGTGCTTGAGTGCTAATTAACGAAATACGTGATTCATGCGAAAGAAGTATGTTGTGGCAGCTAGGATCATTTATGCTTTAAGGAGTTTACGAAATTATTTTTTGGTACTTTCAGCAAATCTTGAAGGAACCTAAAATGGCTGCTTCCATTATGAATCCCTACATAAAGCGTTCCGTGAAAGTGAAAAGCCTAAATGACATGACAGCAAAAGAGAGGTTCTCTCCTATCACATCCAACCTGATCAGTAAGTATTAGACCTTTTCCACTGAAGCTGCTGGAAATCTTGCTATTGGAAATGTCCAAGGATCAGGAGCATCAGCATTACCTGCCTTTTGGCAGTGAAGCGTCTCAGGACTTAGCCAACCTGCTAAGTCGGAATCTTCATCTTAACTAGCTCCCCAGGTGAATTGTTTGTGCATTAAAGTTTGAGGAGCACTGTCTGAAGGATGTTAGGATGTAAGAAGATAATTACAGTCAGCACCTTCACCCTATGGAGAAGACCGGTGGGATTCATACCCAGAAAATGGTTTGCAGCCAGGGCTGTACCTCTGTCCTTGAAGACAGGTGGATTCTTTGGTGCATTTGGCTTGACTTTGAAGTCCTGTGGTCAGCCAGAATACGGGCTCCAAAGCAAACCATCTTTGAATATAGATATATGTTAATTTGGGGATTTGTAGCCAAACACTGGAATCTAACCAGAAATAGGAGAATCAGACCACAGGCTGTGATGAAGATGCCTGTTGCAGATCTCTGAGACCTCCCCCTACACCCGCCTTACTGATATAAATGCCTGTCAGTGCTGGTTCTTTTAAACATTGGATATACTTTTTTTTTTTTTTTTAAGATTCTATTTATTTATTCATGAGACACAAAGAGGGGGCAGAGACACAGGCAGAGGGAGAGGCAGGCCCCATGCAGGGAGCCCAATGCGGAACTCGATCCCAAGTCTCCAGGATCACGCCCTGGGCTGAAGGCAGGAGCCAAACCACTGAGCCACCCAGGCTGCCCTGGATATACTTTTTAAACAACAACAAGTTGTATCTCCTTTGTATTCACATTCTTTTTTTTTTCTTTTTTTTTTAAGATTTTATTTATTTGTTCATGAGCGACACAGAGAGAGAGAGAGAGAGGGGCAGAGACACAGGCAAAGGGAGAAGCAGGCTCCATGCAAGGAGCCCGATGTGGGACTCGATCCCAGGGCTCCAGGATCACGCCCTGGGCCGAAGGCAGGCACTCAACCGCTGAGCCACCCAGGCGTCCCGTTTATTCACATTTTTAAAGGATATTGAATATAGTATTTTAAGGCCACAAATCTAAATTTGCTTTAGAGGTGAATATAATACCTTATGGATAACCTGTTTTGAGTGAGTTTCATGGTCCTGAGACCCCTTCACTTCCCCAGATTTGCTTGCTGAGAACGGTCGCTTGAACAATACCCCTGGAGTCATTTCTGCCTTTTCCACCATGATGAGTGTGCACCGTGGAGAAGTGCCGTGCACAGTGACCACCGCGTCTGTAAGTGACCACTTGTTGCCACTATATTTACTTTGATACTCCATGCATCACATTTTGTGTAATGAAAAGAAAAAAACAGGCTGAAATCCAGAAATTGATAACAGTGGCTTGCCACTTAGGAGGTTTGCTTCAGTTCTTACACAGTTCGACTCTGGGAGGTACCTTCTTGGTGTCCCCCTAACCAGTGACAAATCAGAAGGGCCAGACCGGGTTAAGATGTGTTAGGGAGTAGTGGTTTATGTTCCTTTACAGGTTTGAGTTACTTTGTAAAGATCTTATTAAGTAGGTTCCTGGCAAAGTGTCTAATCTTTGGTGGTGGAGGACAGGGCACACAGGCCCCTTGATCTTGTTGCTTTGCGGAAGTGGGCTGTAATGATGGACACTGCTTTTTTGAAACCTGTATGCCAGGTACTTTGTAATTCATTATTTTATTTAACATCAGGATTCCATGGGAGGTAGAATTATCCTTATTTTGTAGATGAGGAAACTAAGTTGCTTGCCCAAGGTGACAAAACATGGAATCAGGATTTGAACAAAGGCATCTCTTTCAGAAGTGCATGTTCAGGTCCTAATTACGTGTTTCCTTACTACTCCAGTTGAGGCGGTCCAGGAGAACGGCCTGTGGGGCTTAATTATCAGGGGATGGTAGATGTGCTTGGTATATGCAGCACCTGACCTCGTCCAGATTAGTATTTCTGGCGTTTACAAGATACTCTGATTCTAAGAGACCACAATTACAAAGAGACATTTTAACACATAACAACATACTTGCACGTTTGTAGCTCAGTAGCTGGTCCCAGGAAGCACATAAGCAGCCGAGAACCATCAGAGCTCAGGCGTTCCTCCAAGCGCAGTGGGAGCGCAGCCATTCTGGATGGGAGGGCCCGGGCAAGGCTTCACCCGGCAGTGGCCACACCATCCCAGAGGCCAGGCCCCGCTCCGCGTCATTCAGAGATCATGAGGACATGTTTTTTTTTTAAATGGTGCCAATTTTTGTGAAAGTTTTTTAGAAGCAACCGTTGCTAATGCTTTTGATGTTGAAGCTCCTGGGTAAATAAGTTTCCACTGTTTAAAACAAAACAAAAATGTATTATTTGATTAATGACTAAGGGCACAGACTATAGAAATACACTGCTTGTGAATATTGGAGCAAATGGGACCTTAGGTGGGTTTCTTAACTGCTCTGAACATTAGTTCTCTCGTATGAAAAATGGACATAAGAACTGCCTGCTGCCCAGTCGTCTAGATTAAAGGAGATGGTGGCTGTGAAGTGCCCGGCACCTAGTAGGTGTCTACGTGGAAAGTGTGCACATACTTCAGAGTTCTCTAACCTCAGAAGCTCAGCAAATAGTGTTTTGATCAAACACTGGTAGACTTGGGGTGCCTGGGTGTTTCCATCGATTAAGCATCCAACTCTTGATTTCAGCTCCGGTCATGATCTCAGGGTCATGGGATTGAGCCCCCGCCTCAGTCAGGCTCCACATTAAGCAGGAGTCTGCTTGTCCCTCTCGTTTTGCTCCTCCCCTTGCCTGTTCTCTCTCAAATAAATAAAATCTTAAAAAATAAAACATTTATACGCTTTCACAGCACCCCTCGTGCGCCCCCAAGAAGCACTGTTAGATCTTTGCAAAGATGGAAAGCTTTTCTGCTAGCTTTTGGACTCCTGAATGTGGGGCTGGGGAGCTATGATTTGTGACAGGTTGGAGGCCTCTCCTTCAGCCGTATGCATTCTCCCCTCACCAGAAATGAGACTGGGTCACGAGGGGAGAACACAGGCTGGAAGTCCAGTGCTTGCTCAGAGTAGAGTACAGAGCTGTGCCTCCAGAGCTCCTGTCAGCCCTGAGTCTTCAAGATTGTAGGACTGGGTTAAACTGCAGCTTTCCATCTGGGGAAATAGCCCGTCCCATGCCCACAGGGCTGCCCGGAGAAGCAGCCTGTGTCATCAGGCATCACTGACTTCAGGTTTCCCCTTACTCGTGCCTGTGGTACCGCTCGTACTGGGGAGCAGAGACACGGAGGCAAGTGGCACTTCCGGCCATAAGTGAGCCGCCCAGTGTGCACTCGGAGTTGTTCTTGTGGGGCAGAGCCTTGGCTTGCTCCCCAAACAGCAGGGGTGAGTGGCTGCTGCCGGGCAGCTCCAGGATGGCTCCCCAGTGACCCCACACAGGCACTCATGAGGCCTGTCATCGTCGTGACGGGTGCCAGGGATGTTTCTTCCTTTTCTTTTACTATGGAAAGTGTCTGCTATGCCTTATCTAAGTTTAAAGGATGATTTTGTCCTTTTCTAGCCTTTGGATGAAGCCACTCTTACTGAACTAAAAACGGTCCTGAAGAGCTTCCTAAGCAAAGGCCAAGTATTGAAATTGGAAGTTAAGGTGGGTCTCTATGTCTGATGTGCCTCCCCAGCTCGTTTGACAGCGTCGAATGGCTGGAGGAAGTGAAAGATTAAACCTGATGACATACTACATTGCTTATAATAGAAATTTTATATTTTCAACTTAAATGATTATGGACTCCGTTCACAATTTGACTTCGGCTTTTCTCTAGATGGTGATTATAACACCTTACTTTGTGCAACATGCAGACTTTTCAAAGCTTTTCATCTTTCTGTTTGATCGATGAAATGCCAGCACTTTTTCACATTTCCAACCTATTTTCTTTCCTAGGTTGATCCGTCAATCATGGGGGGAATGATTGTCCGTATTGGAGAGAAATATGCTGATATGTCTGCAAGGACCAAGATTCAGAAGCTGAGCAGGGCCATGCGGGAGGTTTTCTGAAAGTATTGATTATCTGTCAGTGAAAACTCCTAAAACTTGGAGCAACAATAAAATGCTTCCTGAACAGAATGTCCTGTTTATCTTTTTTGAAGTGGAAATACAGGGAGCCTTAGTTTATATCTTCCCTTCAGAATCCCCCTAGTTGGAAGGTTAAAAGGCCCATTGGTTGGAGATTTTAGTTTGTGTAGATTATCTTAGGAATTTATGGAAGCTTGTGATATTAGGAAAAACATTTAACGTCTAGTGAGGCCTTCTGTGCCAGGCACAATTGGGTCCTTAAGCTATCGTATCTTACCTCTCCCGTCCTTGGCCTCCGAGCCCGGAGCCTGGGGGGCTGGCCTGCAGGTGAAGTTAAGACCCCAGCAAACCAGGTCAGTTACCATCCTGGAGTTTCCGCGGTTAGTGCCCATGTCCCGCAACAATACTGCAAGTGGTCCTCCGAGCCCCCAGAATCTGTGCCGACCAGGGCTTTGGCAGCTGCCCCGTGCTCTCCTTCCTGCTTCTTTCCGCTTCTCCCATGTGTGGACCAACGCCTGTTGCTGTGCCCTCAGGTCCCACATCTGCCAGGTGGATGGGGTCTGTATAGGGTACTTCACACAGAGCCAGCTGGTGCTCATCTGATTATTCTAACAAGTATTTAACTCTTGTGCATCTCCTTTTGACCCCAAAGTGATTTGTCTGTGAGACACAGTGTTCTATTAAATGTAAAGGCACTAGTGCTTTCTGTAAAAGTTCTTAGATTCTGGCCAAAAGGATGTCTTCATTCTAGAATCTACCGGAAGAATGCCATTAATGCGCTAACAGGTATTCATTCCCTCAATCCCACTGAGGGCAGAGGGCCAGAGAAGGGCTGTGCACTCTGCCCGAGAAGCCAGCAGAATAGCGATCCCAACCCCTGTGAATGTCCTCAACCAAGGACTAGCCCAGAGTTTCAGCCCAGAGTAGGAAATCGGGACGTTCTTCTCCCTGGAAGCAGCTGTTCAGCATGGCGACCTTGGTCCCTGAAGTCACGGCTCAAGCTAAACTTCTTGCCTGTTGGCCTTGCTGATTCTCAAAGGCCTTTCCAGCCAACCAGCAGGCAGGGTGACGAGTGTTAGCAGAGTCCTGTTTTCACAGGCTGGGACCAGACCCAAAGGCAGCAACACTTCTGCTTCTCTGATGATCAGTTAACCCAGAAGGGTTGCCCCAAGGGGTTCCTCCGAGACTTACCTGTTCGTATGCAGCCATCACACTTCGGGTTGTGAAGTGTGTCCTGACAGATTAGAACCTGTCGATTACCAGGAACGGGCCAGGCACAGCGATTTTCACTGCCTACCCCACCAGAAAGTTCCATAAAGGAGGAGATAGGACACCATGTACAGTGAGGCTCATGATGTAGACTTTGGCTGCTCTGCGCCCTGGGACAGTAGCCTGGTGGTCAGGGACGTATCCGGGCCACCCAGGGGGTGTGCATGCAAGCCTGCTCTGCTGCTTCCAAGCTACAGGCCACCCCAGCCTCTCCAAGGCTTGGTTTCCAACCCCTAGATGGGAGCGATCACGCCCCCTTCCAGGGTAGCTGCAAGACGGAAGCAGGATTATGAAGAGTTTAGTAGAAGGCCTCAGAGATGTAAAGATGTCAGTAAATGTTAATCCTGGCTCCAGGACCTACTTCCTGGGTCATCTGACCCTGAAGATGAGTTGACTGCACACAGCACTCACCTGACACGTGGTCACAAGACAAAGTCCACCTGGTACTGCTGTGAAGGTGTCGTGTCCTCAAGGGCTTGTCCAGAGCTCCTGGTTCCTAACGGATCATTAGGATGACTCCCACTCCACCGGTCCTCCAGGGCGGCCTCTCCCTAGAAAAATACCCTTGACCCTGGCATAACCGCCCACCCTCCTCCCCTGCCCCATATAGGCTGCAGCTCTTGAAGCCACGTCATAGATCTTACTGTTTACAACCTCGTGATACAGGTGGGATAGACAGCACCCTATTTTCAAGTGAGGAAAGAGCCTGAGGGGCCCTGGGGTGGGCTCCATGTCACATGCTGGTGGATCAAGTCCCCGAGCCCGGGTCTCTCACCCCCCATTTCTTGCTGGTCCACACGTCACTGACTACACCCTGGCACATGGCCTTCCATCACTGGAGCCAACAGGCAAAGCTAATCTTAGTTGAGTCCCTAAGATGCTCTTGATTCACCCCTCAATCCAGGTCAGATCTTCCTTATACCTTCCCTCCTGTTGGCCTTCTAGAGAAAAAAGTTCTCCAGACACCAGCTGCCTGATTTTTGGTCACCCTCCAAGAGAGTTTGGACAGCAAACCGATTCCCTTCCTAGGGAATACCCCTGGGTGGGCAGAGGCAGGATGACTGCAGTTCCGAAGCCCTGCAGGGACATGGTGTGGCCCAGGGCCATCCTGCACCCTGGTGCTGGGACCAGCATGCCCTCCAGCTGGCACGACACTGCCCTCCTGACCATCAGCTTGTCTGAAACTCTGGCTTCCTCCTGGCAAACCAGCTACCTAATCACCTGACAGCTGAGAGACACCACTTCGGGGCCTCTTGGTACTTTCCCAGGAGCCAGGAGTGCCCAGACTGCTGGTTGGCCCCAATATCTGGTCACCAAACTTCTAGCTGGGCCTAGCTGGGGACTACATTTACCAGTGTCCCTGGCAGTCCCTGACCAGGATGTGAAGCTCCAGCAGACAAGCAAGGGGAGGAAACGATGTGTGGGTCTTCCTGGGTAGACCTCAGAGGAACCAGCACGCAGGGACCTCAGGAGGTCCCCTTTCCCTCTGGCTACATGCAGATGACAAAGTGGGACTGGAGCAACCACACCCCAAGGGAGAGCCAAGTGACTTCAGGACGGGGCCACCGTGGTCGGCCAGACCTCGGACCTCTGGGCTGTTAAGACAGAGAAATAAACTTCTCTCTTTGAAGCCACAGGATGTTGGGTCTCAGTGCCAGCAGCTGAGTCTGTGACCTGACCAGTACCCCAGGTCCCCCAAGCCCTGTCTGCCTTCGTCCTGCCTTGCCTCCTGACTGCAGCCAGCCCCGCACCGCGCTAGACAGAGCATGACACACGTAAAACACTATAAAACCACAAGCTTCTAAGGTGACAGCTCACGGACAAAATATCTCTGGGAGAACCTTTTGCTGTAACACTGCCCAAATCCTTCAGATCAAACCCAACAACCTTCCCGTGGGTTAAACACATAGAGACAGGGGAAATAATGAAATGCTTTCAAATACTGCCCTGTGTGATCATCAGACCATCCATGGGGTGCTCTACCCACAGATCTGTGTACAATGGTATTCAAACGAGGGGAAAAAAATGTAAAGCCACCTAAAGATGTAACTATCCAAGGCTGTTTAAATAAATTAGGATGCGTTCAGACAATGAGATACTATGCAGCCCTTTAAAGATCAAGTTGTGAAAAAATATATATATAGCTGATGTAAAAGAAAGCAATCAATAAAATATTAGTGAAAAGATTTAAATTGTGTAATTGAATGTTGCCTTGCATAAGGGAAGTGCTCAGTGAATATTAGCTATTAAGTAGCATCTCGGGGCACCTGGGTGGCTCAGTTGGTTAAGTGTCCAACTCTTGATTTCAGCTCAGGTCTTGATCCCAGGGTTGTGAGTTGGATCCCCATGTGGCTTACCAAAAAAAATAAAAAATTTAAAAAAAATTTTAAAAAAAAAGCATCTAACACACACACGGAGCAAGAAAATACAGGAATGACGAGCATCAAAATGTTAACATTGGGCCCCTGGGTGGCTCAGCAGTTGAGCGTCTGCCTTTGGCTCATGGCATGATCCTGGGGTCCTGGGATCGGGTCACACATCGGGCTCCCTGTGGGGAGCCTGCTCCTCCCTCTGCCTGTGTCTCTGCCTCTCTGTTTCTTTCATGAATAAATAAAATCTTTTTTAAAAAGTTAACATTTATTTTTGTGTGGAAGGACATCACCATCGATTTTATTGCCTTTGTGCTTTTCTGTTTGCTGAATTTTCTGTGTTAACAAATATTACTTCTATAATGAGAAAAAAACAATAGATATTCTAGAATAAAATAGCTCCTTGATTATGCTGGCTCCTAAGTTGGGTTAAATAGGTATCCATTCAACATGTTTTATACCAGTGATTCCTTTTGCCCTCCAATTTGTGCAAAAGGAGACCTTGTCAATCTCAAAGAGAACTAGGTGTCGTTTGGAAAAGAAATGCATTATTTTCTGTGTTTATGATGATGTTTAATTTATTTTTGAAACCTCAAGAAACCAAGGGAAAGGGAGTAGGATTTTTACATTGATCAAAAATGGGGCCTCCTGGTTTAAAAAGGGTGAAAACACACTATGTTAGTGTGCAAAATTTTTTAACGTGTTGTAACATGTCAGCTGGTGTTCAAGCCAGCCAGACAGCTTAAAGGACTGGTTCATCATCAGAGAAATCAGTGATGAAATAGGGAGGAATTACCTTAAAACCCAATCAGGGCAGCCCGGGTGGCTCAGTGGTTTAGCGCCACCTTTGGCCCAGGGCCTGATCCTGGAGACCTGGGATCGAATCCCACGTCGGGCTCCCTGAATGGAGCCTGCTTCTCCCTCTGCCTGTGTCTCTGCCTCTCTCTCTCTCTCTGTGTCTCTCATGGATAAATAAATTTTTAAAATCTTAAAAAAAAAAAAAAAAAAAAAAAAAAACAGAAGAAAATGCTATAAATTTAGATAACAACAAAATTCAGTGCTGGGTTTGCTAATGGCTCCCAGAGTTGGAACTCAAGGTTCTGACGAGTTGTTTATGTGGGAAACTTCTCGGAAAGCCAGAGTGATCCTCCGAATGTCTTTGTAAGACAATCTCAGCCTTATGCTCCCCTGTCAGTGCCCCTGTGTTCCTTCTGTTGCACCTCACTGACTTCTCCAGTTCCCAGAAGTAGTCAGTACTGGGAAATTGAGTTCTACTTGGTACTGACATCTGTGTGGGAGGGGTTGTTGGTTCAGTTTGGTTTTTTGGTTTTTGTTTTTTTTTTTGTTGTTGTTTTTTTTACTTTGCTTTTGCACGGTTTTCCTTCCACGACAACCACCTTATCTGTGGGAGAAGGAAGTGCCCAGGAAGAGAAGCCATTTGCCAAGCGGCCTGTTTCCTGTCTGCTCAGAAAGGAGGTGGGGAAAAAAAAAAAAAAAAAAGAAAGGAGGTGGGGCAGAAAGAACTCGAAATAATCCACCGTGACAGGGTTGGCTTTCTCGTTTTATTCATGAACCATGTGAATGTAAACCATCCAGGTCAAAATGAACACAGAGCTGTTTCGAAGAGAGTGTTCTTTTTTCAAGATACATAGGACTAGCAATCTGTACCGATGTTGCTCCTGGTTTAAGGGAAAAAAAATCAGTTACCGTAAGTCTGAATCCATAAAATTTACCATCTCATACATAGTAAGGTGCCAAAGGAACGTTTGAACAGCAGAACTAACTCCAGCTTCTTTTAAACAACAAACGGAAGCAACCTCATAATTTGGCCCCGCTTCATCAAACCTTAGACAAATACATAATTCTTCAATTTATAATAGAGTCTAATAATTTTTTAGAACTCCATTGACATTGCGTATTAGACAATATAGTCTCCCTTCCATGGAAAATTAAACAGTACCATTATTCAGCAACAGAAGTATAGTACAGTCAACAGGACGTCCATGGAGGGGTGGGGGGTGGCCTGGTCTCTCCCCCACGCCCAGCCCCCTGCCGGGGAAGGGCTGTGAGGGGGGCACTATGCCACCAGCTCTGTGACCCATTTGTCACTAAAACACAAGGGACTCGTGTCAGACTGATACATTCTTTCCCAAACGAGTAAAGGCTAACAGGAGTGACTTGCAAGCGCGGCTGGGCGGGACCCTCACTCTCTGGCTTGTCCTGTCCCCCCAAATTTCAAAACAACTAGGGCCCAAGAAGCAGCTGACTGGCTGACTCGTTCCTACTCACAGCCCTCTTGCTACCCCAGCCAAGAGGGCGCGGTGCTGAGAAAGGTCGGCCCCTGTGCTGGGCAGATGGACCAGAGCTCGACTGGTTCTGCAGGCTGGCCTGGGATGGCCCCCCCAGGCCGAGCCTGCACCAGGAGATCTCTGAGCGGCTCCATCTTTGGGAACAGAGTCGGTTACATCCACATGGCTCCTTGCAGGAACTTGTATGACCCATCCACATAGTTCCTTGCAGGTTCCTTGTAGGACTCAACAGATTCCAAGAAGCTTCCAGAAATCACAGCTCCCCGCCCCTGAGGTCCCAGAAGTCACGTGGACTCCAGAGTTCCCCAATCTCACGCTTATCAGAAAGGGATTCAACGGTTGGTCAGCAGCATCAAGAAACAGACAGCTAACTGTTGAAAGAAGTCTTGCAAACCCAAGGCTCACACTCCCCGCAAACGCCTGCAAGCCACTGGCCCTACACTCCCCACGGCAGCAACCCATAGGCGGTGGCCCCATCTTACCAGAAACCGGCTACTTTCTCCACTGCCTCACTTCCGGTCTATCAGGGGAGGCTGGACCCTCCCCACCCCCCCCACTTGCCATCTCTTGCAGTGACTTCTGAATGCATCTCTCAGGGGTTCAGATGTTGAGTTTCATGGGACTTTGTATGCCATCTTTCCACAGGTGGCCTGCAGGGACACTTCTGGTGGCCATCGGTGCCCTAGAAGCAGCCTGGACTTCTGGCCCTTTTTTCGGGAAGGGAAAGAGGAGGAAAACCCCTTGGCCCTGGGACCTCCACATCGGAGGGACACAGGCACCTAAGGAGGCTGCTCTGCACCGCCTGTTTGGTGTGCCCAGAAACAGCTTGGCCCAGAAATTCCAAGCTGCCTTCGCCAACCCACCCGGCCCCGCAACAGGTGAAGACGGTGAAGATGCCCCAGAAAATGTCATTGAAAACTCGACCCACCAGAGGGATACGCCGAATCTATCCAGAAAGAGAGCTGCAAAGGGTGATCTGGAAGCCGGGGGGCTGGGGTGGGGGCCGGGGGGCTCCCTCCCATGTCCTGGACTCTCTAAGGGATGTTTGGTTCAGTCTCAAATTCCTGACCAATCTGCCAGAACTCATGGAAGCTTCTGTGGCACATGGATCTGATGGGAAACAGGCTCTCAAGCCTCTTCGTCCTTCCTGACACAACCACCCTCCAGAATGTTACCTGTTCAAGTCAGTTTTTCAAGAAACACCAAGGTCCCATCTGAGGTCATGGCTACAGGATGCTTGTCATCTTTTTCACACCCACCCATTTCCCTTAAATGAATTCATCACATTCTCTGCCCCACAAATGACTTCCTTGAATTTCTAAAATACACAACTTGGATTTTCTTTTTAATATAAGAAATTTAGTTGGGCTGAACCCAAGTAATCTGATTAAAGGTTTTCTACTCCTGGAATAGGTTTTTAATTTTTTTTTCTATAGTTTTATGCACTTAAATTAGATTCCTAAAATACTCTCATATACATACAGAAAAATAATCTCTCCATGACAAATCACATTTTACAATAACAAGTTAAATATTTTGACTACAGAATCTGTGTTAGTTTATGCAACATTTACCAGCATAGCCTCTTGCATACCGTATATACATTTAGTCATGGACATTCCCGTAAACACACAGCAGAGATTTCATGACAAACCTTTTGAAGAGCATAACCTTTTCACTTTATGTAGTAGATTTCTGCATTTTCCTTAGCTGGAAACTGTATAGAAATGCAGAAAACCAGATGCCAAGAGCTGATTATCATACACAGGACATTTTTTGTTGTAGATTTCTCATCTATATACACGTATTTACACATATGTTGACCGCCTAGAGATGGGAGGGTACAGAGCTAATGTAGCTAAGGCAATACGACATGAATTGTATGGTTGCCAACTTCCCTATCTACGCAGAGCTACCAAGGGTCGGAAGAAGGGGGCCGGGGGGGATGGTATAGACTTCAGCTAGCTGGGTTTCAGCCCACCACGTCTGAAGTCGGCTTCACAGTTCAAAGACACTTGGGCTATTGGCAACGTGTGTTTGAAACGCACGTGTGAAAATAAATCCCATTACCAACGCTCTTGCCAGGATGTCTACGTTCTGACACAGGGACTATTTAGCAGGTGACATGTTGAGGATGTTGATTTGTAAAATGCACATCGAAATGTTCGTTCAGGAAAAATAATGCCAGCACGATGTTCATTAAATGCCCCCAGAAAAATACTTTCTGAGCACTCAGTAGTTTGGAAGATTGCATTGCACACGGAGAAACAAAGCTATGATTTGCTCTTTCATTCAGAGGGACGCAGTCACACCCACAAAGATGAGTTTGCAGTGTCTGTGCAACTTTCTGGTGACATGTTCACTTAGCAGGCTTCATAATCCCAGACAGAATTGGGAAACAGACAGGATTATTGCTCTGTGTGTGTAGAATCGAGGCTGATTTGCCAAGGGCAAGCAGAACTGCAAAGGTTTTGGGGCGTCCAGCCCAGTGCAAGACAAAGAAACAAGGAGCTGCTTTGTGAGGGAAAGCGACAGCCAGGCACGGCAGGAGCGTCAATCCCAGGAGCTGGCCTTCTACAGCTCGAGGCTACTCACAGTGGGGTTTTCTCCGGCTCCCCACCCCAGCCGGCTCCAAAGCCATCCATGCCATCCTACAGGCAAGGCCTGCCTCCCAGGGAAAGGCACCCCTAGCCACCTGCGGACCCTACAGCTCTCTCTCCAGGGAGTGGCCACGGACCAAGCAGCCCAGACCCCGGGGAAGGGACGTGAGCCCTTGTCCCAGCCTCCCTGCCTCTCCTGCCACCTGGATGGTCCTTTGAAGGCAGAGGCTCGAAAAGCCTGTCTGTCCTGCCAGGAAAGGGGAGAAAGGCCCTCGGTGGCCAACTAAAGATCAAAAGGAAGGGTTTTATTTCAAATTAGTGGGTTAAAGACTCCAAGGCCTCTGGGTGCCTTGTGGCAACGGCCTGGGTGAGGGGCCAAGGGATGAGCAGATGACACCCTCTCTGGGCCCGGGGCGCATCTGTCACCTAGGGCCTTGCGTCTAGGCCGTTTGTGCTTCTGTGAAATAAAAGTGGATTTTAAAAAGTATCGTCAGCCCAGCGCTCCACAACCTGCCAGGAGGACTTTACCAAGTAAGAGGATGGAAGATGAAGCCCCATCTGCTTCCAGAACCAGCTGAAAATACCGCGTGCCCGGGGCCAGCTTCGTGGGTGTAGGATCTGTGCGGTCCCGGGGGGCCACGTGCCCACTAGGGCCCACGCTTCCTGTAACTCTCCGCTGTCACCCCCTCAAAATTCACTAAGTCTCTGCTGTCACCGCCTCAAAATCTTAACAATTTTCAACACGAGGCCTCCAATTTTCATTTTGTAGCGGGTCCTGGGTGTGACTGCGGGAGTGTGAGACCAATCTGTGTCCTTGTTCGATCTACGTATCTTCATTTCCCCTGGTGCACACACACACGCACACACGTATCATGGACACGCCACACACACATCACACACACCACACACGTATCACACTCTCACACACACCGCAGTCCCACACTCACACTCAGACTATCCTCTCACACACCGCACGCTCACTCTCACATACACACCACACACATTTAGACACATCACACACGCCGTCACACTCACATGCTCCTCTCACAGGCCACACACACAACCTACACTCTCACACGCATGCCACACACAGTGTCACACACCACACCCTCCCGCACACCACAGATATGGTCATACACTCACACTCTGCTCACACACCCCACACACCCTGTTATACATTCACACACACACACACACACACACACACCACATACACCCCAGACCACACACACTCTCCCACACATACCATACTCACACCACACACACATATACCAGACATCCTCACACATCACACTCACACTCTTACACACACCATATCCGTGCACACACACTCTCATACTCTCACACACACCACGCCATGAGCTTCTGCATGCCCCACCTCCACCCCCACCCCTACCCCCACCAATCCTCTGCATCTGAAATTCGGCAAGTCCTAGTCTCCCAGAAGGGACACTTGGGTGGCTCAGTGGTTGAGCATCTGTCTTCAGCCCACGCCTTGATCTCAGGGTCCTCGGATCGAATCCCGCATCCTGCTCCTTGCATGGAGCCTGCTTATCCCTCTGCCTGTGTCTCTGCCTCTCTCTGTGTGTCTCTCATGAATAAATAAATAGCATCTTTTTAAAAAATGAGTAAATAAAATCTTTTTAAGAAAAACAGAGACTCTATTATCCAATCCCAGTAGAGGAGGCCTGACCCCTAGGGCCCCTGTGGGAGAGGGCGCCTCCTGGGGGTGGGCAGACAGTGGGGGACACCCCCAACTTACACCTGAGACTCCCGGGGTGGACCTCAGGAGCTCTCACAAACGGGGGCACGCTGAACACCCCGGCCCAGGGGGAGGCACAGGGTCACTAGGTACCCTGTGGGTGCTGGCTCTGGGCCCACGTCCTGCCCTCCCCACCCACGGGCGGGCCCCGGGGTGGCCCCGCGAGCACAGTCACACCCCGGGGACCCCAAGGTCTCCAGCTGGAGATCGCCCCTTGGCGGCCACAGTGGGGGCAGCACGGGCTTCCCCCATCAGACTCGGCCCAGGTTCCCCGACCACCCTCCAGGCCCGCGGCCCCCCATCTTCTTAGATGGAGAAACAGGAGGAAGAAAGCCATTTGCGCCTAAGAGGAGAAATGCAAAGGAACCGAGTTTTAGAAACACAGCCACACAGGAATGTTATTTTTTTTTGAACGACAAAAGTACAAAAAAACCAGTGTTCCGAGAAGAAAAAAAAAAAAATCTCCATTCCTCCTACTGCATAAAAAGAAGAAACCCTGGTTACTGGTTAATTCTCAGGAAGTATCAGAGAAAGGTTCACTTTTTTTTTTTTTTTTTTTTTTTTGAAGGTTGACCAAATGAGCCCACCTCTGGACACGGTTTTACTTGGTGGGCTTTGAACACTAAGATAGTCACACTAGTCAGAGGAGCTGAACAACAGAAGCTGGTATAGAAAGTAGAACAGAACCCTGTTAAAAACGACTCACAAAAAAAAAAGAAAAAAAAAAAAAAAAAAAAACGACCCACAAAAGCCCTGACATACAATTGGGGCAAATTTACCCGAAAGATGACAACCACACATAGTGCCCACAAAAATGATTATGTGTGTGTTATCTGGTCCCCCAAGGCCGGAGTAATGAGGGTTCCTCTTGTCTTAGGAGCTGATCTGCACGTCACTGATATGATTATTTAGGGGGGGAGGTGAATTTTTATAAGCTTGGGTATTTTTCAAATAGCTTAAAATCAGATCCACAAGCAGGCCACAAAAGCCACAGAGGCAGGACCCCCTGCCCACCTCCCAGTCCCTAGGACAGGGCTCTGGAGCAGGATGGGGACTCCCTGGATGAACATGTACTATTAGTATCACTGGCTCTGTTACTAACAGAGCCCAACACGTGGGCCTCTGGGCTTTAATGCTCCCAAGACAGAGAGCTGTTAGACGTTTCTATCCTTCACGTGGAGTAAGATTTCCCTGCTTGTCAGGAATCGATTCTGGCGCTACAGGTATCAGGTTAGGTACCTTAATTGAGCTGGATGACCTACAAACACACCCTGGATCTGACACCAGGTGAGGTGAGGGAATGGGAGTTCCAGAACTTTCCTTTCCTCAATGTGAAATACATGGCTGTTTTCCAAGTACGATAAACATGCCAACTTGATTGATAGGATATGAAGCAGCCCCCACAAAACATGGCTCGGAGCACTGCCAGGAGAGTCCTGGCTGCTGACCCGGGCCATTCCCGGCAGGAAGGGGCATTTCGGCACCTCGGGGTATGAGAGAAGGAGGCGTTGCCTTCCAGGGTGCAAACCGGAGGTGTCACTTTTACCAAGTACCTCATAGGGCTGCTCCGACCACAGCGTCTGAGGCCTGCACCGTGTCCTTAGTTTCTGGTGCCTCCAACTATGCCTTTCCCTGGTGGGAACTCAGGCCTCTACACCTGAAGGCAGAGGAGGAGCATCCAGGATATTTCATTTTCCTCCCCTCGCCTTCTCCCTTCCGGCTTGGGGGGCTCTAAACTCATGGAGCAAGTCCATCCCGAGTAAGCAGACCCCCTGCTGACCTCATGTTCACCTCGAGTCTGAACCCACTCTGCACCTCTCAAGTACGCAGGTGTCCGTTTCAAAGTGCTGGCGTTTGCGGTAAAATTCACCTCCAACCTCAAAAGAGAAGGCAGTCAAAAGAAAATAAAAGGAAAGAAAGCCCATGAAATAAAATTTAAAACCCACTAGCTGTTTCCAATGGAAATTCTTCAAGTTGTTCCGCACAGTAACAGATTTTCTTCTTATGAACCGGCCCACCCAACTAGCAAAAACTATCTGGGGTAGAGATTGTCTTTTTCTCCCCATACAAAGTGTTGGCAAACTCTAAAATATATTCCCAAATCTCCAGCCTTCTGAATAAAACCTGAAGCACCTCATCCATTCCCCTCTTCTCTAATCCCCTGGGATTCTAGAACACTCCTTCTCTGTATGGTCAGTGGCTTATGATCGCACCAGCCAAGCTCCTGGAGAGACAGCCCTCTTGCCTGGTCTTGGACGGCAGGCCTGCAATCATCCTTCTCCGGTGGCTCCAGCACCCCATCCCCTGACCTCATTCCCACCCCAAAAGACACCAGGGGGTTGGTTACCAAGGTCACCAAGATGCAAGTGATCGATCTACCCACTTTCTGATGTTTTTTTTTTTTTTTTCAAATTCCGTGCTACTCCACTGGATGAAATCAGTTACTTTCACATACTTTAAGTTCATGCTCAAGTTGTTCAAAAAGCAAAGAGGAAAAAGAAGTCCCTTTTAACATTAATGTTCTTTGGAGCACAGCTCTCTCCTCTGCCATCGGAGGACAGAGACACATTATCCAAGCAATCAGATAAGGAAACCTGGCCCAATTTCTCAAGCATCCCTGGTGACCCTAGCCTAGAAGAGCCCCCCTTCTGGAGTCAGGCAAGCTTGGGATCTGAGTGTAAAACACCCTCCAGGCTCTCCTGGTTCCAGGAGATGCTGCCTCCCTCCCTCCCTGCCTCCCTCCCTCCCTGCCTGCCTGCCTGCCTGCCTGCCTGCCAGGGGAGACAGTGTCACCCAGAGAAGCCCTGCCCCAGAGGGACTGATATATGGATTGTCCCTTCAGGAAAGCTATTCTACAAAAAGCTCCAGTCCAAGGGCTCCTGTTCTCAGCACACAGCCTGTGAGCAGAAAAGCCCCTTGCTGGGCTAGAGGAGGTCAGTGTGGCTCAGAGAAGAAAGGAAGCTTGCAGGGGCGTCTGGAGGGCCGGGGTCAGGATGCCAGGATACAGTGGCCTACAGAAACCCGGCATCTAAGAAGCAAAGAGCTAGGAAGCAGATCGCTTATTGGAAAGAGACATTTCATCTCTATGAATTTTAGCCCAGGCAGCCAACAAAGCAGAAGCGAAGGAATAGAGGTCAAAGAGACCCCATGCACTGCCCACGCGTCTCTAGCCCCCCAACATGACTGCTGAGTCACAGCTGGATCCGAGGGGCAGATTAACTCACCCACAAATAGGCTGGGTCACAGTACAAATTACGCCAGCGAGCGCAAGGACACCGATCCAGAGCTGCTACCCCGGAGGAGCATCTCAGATGCTCTATATAGTGTCACTTGGGGAAAAGACTCACATACTGCTTTTTCATGCCACATTAATTCTGATAATGGGACGCTGTGAGAGGGTGACCTCGCAGACCTACAAGGGTTACAAGATGCTTGTTACTGTTCACATCACATCCTACCTGCATAAACAGTGACGACCAGCACGACACAGAAAGAAAGCCAGTGAAGAAAAAAGGTCTTTTCCTCCCAGAAGGAAAGGGATCGGAATGGTGATTCAGGACTACCCCATTTACACACCACATACATTTGGTCTCTACCCTAGAGCATGGCCTTCGTATAATACACTGAACAAACTGGATTGGTTATAGAAATAGGAGCGCATGAGTTGTATGTCTATTTATAGATTTAATCTCACACAGTTTCTTAACAACGTCAAAAAATATAAACGTAAGGTAATTCTAACCGTATTTTCTTCTGGGAAGTGGTAAACAAATGCATGCCTGAAGTTAGACTTGGTCTGTAACAGTGCTCAGTTGAAAGTTTCTAACTAAAGGGTGTGTCTGTTTTAAAAAATACTTGTCTGTTGTTCTCGATACAAAAGTCTACACTATCTTCAATAAATAAATAATAAAGTGTTTCTTAAAAGTATGAAATGTAAACTTTGTTGCCCCTTCTAACACACACACACACACGTTTTAAAAATTGCTTGAAATATGACAGGGCTCTTATGGGAAATTATGACACTACGCATTCAGTTCTCCGCAAAGTGGGGACTCGGCCACTATGTTGATGCTACCGTCTATAAAAGCACTTCTACAGCCCTAGTTAGATGCTAAGGACCTACAATCAGAGAGAACACCGTCTAACACAGGAAAGCTAGACTCCAGTGCCAAGAGAACATGCAAAGAACATTTCATGACCACGACGAACTGGGATTAGGAGGACAGTCACATGCGAACAAAAGACGATCCCAACACTTTTCATTAGCAAATCAAGTTACTACCTAGTTAACCAGCCTATCTCCCGGCATTTAAGGAGGGGGTGGGGGGCGGGGGATCAAAGAACTCAAACCAGCTTGGCACAGGGTCATACACTCCCGACTCTGGCAACAAGCACGTGTATTTCCATTACTGAGAGGTTGGTTGTGTGCGGAAGAGGACGGGAGAGTCTTAGGTCTTCCTCCCCAGATTTGTGAGGCTTGGATGCTCCTAGAGCCTTCCCGCCACCACATGATGGAGTTCCTTCACATCTTTCCACCCCACTTCCAAATTGTCACTTTCCTTTTTTCACATCTTGGGGACGTCTTTCTTGGGAACACACCAAATACGGCTGCTGGGATTTCCCATGACAATTAGGATCCGCCACACTCAAGCAAAAATGGGCTCAAAGCTGGTCACCAGCAATGACTCTTGTCATGAAACATCATAGGACCTCCAAGGCAAAGAGAATTTTCCAACTGGGCTGGCAACCAGGACCCAATGATATTGTAAAGCAGCCTTTCAGGTGACCTGTGGTGATCTAATCCAGCAGAGTACAAATTTGTAGGTAACAAACTTCCTTAACCGTC
This sequence comes from Canis lupus baileyi, assembly GCF_048164855.1. Lineage (NCBI taxonomy): Eukaryota > Metazoa > Chordata > Mammalia > Carnivora > Canidae > Canis > Canis lupus. Next base: position 32,530,771 of record NC_132867.1, on the reverse strand, counting down.
TTCCAAGCATGCTGGAAATCAATACTCAATCACCTGATAGTAGCTAGTGATAGTTCTCATTGACATCTATCAATAAAAAGACCTGGAGGGGACTGGAATGGCTCTAACAATGCACCTGCTAGAATCTTCCATGGACCAGCTCTTCAAAGAGCTAGCGCATCGTCTGATCAGGAGACCATCTCCCCGAGGGATCATATCCAGGGCAGCATTTCCAATAAGGTCCCAGTAGGGGAGTGAGATTCTGGAGCAGCGGCAGGACCTTCATAATTATTTCTAAACGCACGACGGACTAGGCGTCATAGATCAAAGGGCCTATTCAGGGACTGGTGGAGATAAGAAGTAGCGTTACATGAGTTCTCCAAAAATCCAGACATTGCATTTATGAATCTATAAACCAGACCCACGCCTCAGGCCCAGGAATGGGCCAGATTCCCAATCGAATCTAGCTGGGGGCTATGGGATTTCAAAGCCCCTAGAAGCCATGATGAGACCAGAAGTGGGGACTAAGGAAGACACAGTTTTGTTTCATAAAGTGGGAAATTGTTTGGGGGTGGGGGAAGGATTGTCGAGAATTATTCCTAGAAGTTTTGAGGGGCCTGTCTTCACTGTCTCGTTGCCCTGTGGCTGAACGTCAAACGGAGGTCTAAGGGAAGCAATGCATTTTTCCAGATTGCATCTGCCGCCTGGGGCTGGAACTTTGCCAAGCACAGCCTGGGCCCACTTCCCTATGGCTCATCAAACAGCTGCAGGTCCAAGCGGACCACAATCTCTCCTGTGGGAACTTCATGTAGCAGGAGACACTTTGTAACTGGACCCTTGGAACCCTGGTCCTTCTTGATGTCGGCCACACGGATCTCTGTCCGACCCAAAAAATCTGCAAGGAGAGAAAAAAACCCTGCTCAAAGAGAGAATTCCTTTACTTCAAGGCATGTAGTTGGCATATTAGGAATTTCTCAGTGAACTGTTATGCTGTCTTTTCTTCCAAAAGGGAATTAGGTCTGTTTATAGGAATCCATGAACTACAATGACAGAACCTAAGTTTTAAATGGAATGTAAGGAAAAAAAAAAAAAAAAGACTGTTCCAGACTGGGAACAGAGGGGAGTCTAAAAAGAGGTAAAACTGCAGACTATATGGGACTCCTGGGTGGCTCAGCGGTTGAGCGTCTGCCTTTGGCTCAGGGCGTGATCCCAGTTTGGTGATCGAGTCCCACATCAGGGTCCCTGCAAGGAGCCTGCTTCTCCCTCTGCCTGTGTCTCTGCCTCTCTCTCTGTGTCTCATGAATAAATAAATAAAATCTAAAAAAAATAAAAAATAAAAAAAAACCCCTGCAGACTATGACTTTCCCCACACCTGTATGACTTTCCCACACCTGGTGACCTCCTAGGGGCTATAAGCTTCCCGGGAGGCAATGTGACATCGCATGTCCTATGAGCTGTGCAAAGATTGGAAGAAGTAGCTCCCTGGGTTTGTCAGAGGAGGATACTTCATGATGTCACATCCTTTTCAGAAAAGCTAAGGATGGTGATCTAGGGCTGGTCCTTACTATGTCCCCTTGTACATGCCAGGGAGCAAATGCAAGCTGTGGGCAAGGAGGCCACAGCCTGGGCACCGCACGGTTCCAGCAGTGCTCCCAGAACTACCTCAAGACCACTTTTCATCAAATACTGAGTGTCAGCAGAAGAACAGATGTGAACATATTTGAACATTTTTTAAATGTGAGGCAATAACATGATGGTATTAAATGAGCCTCCAGGCCATAATTTCTTCATTTACTCATTTAAGAATTATTTATGGAAATATACTATGGGCACTTCTGTGCAGGAAACAGCCTTCTTTCAAGGTCCCACTTAAAATGTGGGAATTTGGGATCCCTGGGTGGGCTCAGCAGTTTAGCCTCTGCCTTCGGCCCAGGGTGTGATCCTGGGGTCACGGGATCGAGTCCCGCGTCAGGCTCCCTGCACGGAGCCTGCTTCTCCCTCTGCTTGTATCTCTGCCTCTCTGTGTGTCTCTCATGAATAAATAAAATCTTTTTTTAAAAATGTAGGAATTTGGGGCACCTGGCTGGCTCAATAGGAAGAGCATACAACTCTTGATCTTGGGGTCATGAGTTCGAGCCCCACGTTGGGTGTAGAGATTACTAAAAGAAAACAAAGAAGCTTTGAAAAAATAATTTTAAAAAATAAGTTGTGGGAATTTTTTTTCTGGTGGACAGATACAGCTTTATTTTGCTCACCTCATGGAAATAATCTGTGATGTAAGAACAACACTAGGTTTTTCCATTTATACCCCAGTGGAGTTAACACTATGTCGTGATATTTCACTATCTAAAACAACCATAATAACAATCCAGTCTCAAACCTTCACTCATCAGAATAAAAACTGACAATGAAACACAGTAGGATCCCACATGTGAGAGACTGTTCTGGAGACGCTGTAGTATTTAGGCAGTTACGTGCCTGTCTTGGGACCATAACTAAAGGTGCCTAACTTACGATGAGATAATTCATTTAAGTATTAAAAGGTAAAAGCCACGTGGAACAATTTAAGCCTTGCACAGATCTTGCTAGCCGTAATCCCTCACTCCTACCACTTAACTATACTCTTTGAATATAATTAAGTTGACACTGTAATCTTTAAATGTATTGTCTGATTTTTATTGGGTGAGGAAGAGAGAATTTCTTGGAATCATTGACCAGACCCCTGCTTTTCCAGGCTCACAGAAGAAACGGACAGCTGGTTGAAGGAATATGCATCCGACATAATTCTGTCCCATTGATTAACCAGACATATCACCCAAAGGGCACTGATTGATTCTTGCCACACCCGTTGTGGGCTGTCGTTCTTCTTGCTCAACTGGCTACTTTTATCCATTTTCACCATGGCCTTGGGCCAAGAACTCAAGGACTGGGCTGAGACTTTGGGGGATAGCCTTTGTTGTAGTCACTTGCTTTGGGGAAGCATAGGACCATGGTCCAGGGTCTTTATCTTGGACCGCTATACACCAAGCACACTTTGTCCACCTTCCCTGAGATACCGCAGCATCAGTGAAGGCCTCTTTCTAGAAGAGGCTGAGTCTTATCTTGTGTCAACCTCATCTGTCTGGAGGGAAGCCAAAAAACCCCGGCCACCAAGTTCCCAGGTAGAAAGCATTTACCCACCAAAGCTGAGTGACAGGGAAGAAGGAAGGACACCTCAGGGGACCATTCTCTACTCACCGTCTGGAGAGAACTGGTCCCTCTCAAACACGGTGATGCACAGGACCTCCTGCTCCAGGTCTTTGATGAAGAACTGGCAGTTGGAATTCCACTTGGGATTCAGAGTGTCCTGGATCGTCTTGGTGATGTGACACTGGGAACCCATGGTCACCTCACAGTACGGGTTACTCTTTCCTAGAGTGGATAGAGTCTGCTAGACTCCCGTGTGGCTGCAGGCTCTTCTGGGCATGGCATGACAGGGGCGTAGCCACACTGGGCAGCAATTTCCCTCCACGGGTCCCTCATTTCTATCCCCTCCCCCACTGCCACATTCGTTAAGTGGCATCAAATGGAGAATCTGGGGACTCCTGGGTGGCTCAGTCAGTTACGCATCTGCCTTCAGCTCAGGTTGTGATCCCAGGGTCCTGGGATCGAGCCCCTCATCAGGCTTCCTGCTCAGCGGGGAGCTTGCTTCTCCCCCTGCTTGTACTCTCTCACTCTCTCTCTCAAATAAATCAAATCTTTTTTTTAAAAAATGGAAAATCTGAGTGAAAACTTCCACCATTCAGCATCAGACTTAAGCTATGATCCTTAAATATTTCTAATACTTTAACCATTAGATTAATGAGCTTTAAAACTAGGCCTTTCCAGTCTCCTTGCTAGAGCCTTAGAATGCATTACGTCCACAGTGAAATGGCAGCCACTCAGATCTCTCTAAAAAGCAAAGTGGTGGGAAGGATTAAATTAAGGGGGGGAAAAAAACTCTAAATTTTTAATAGGTGTTCGAGAAACCAATTCTGGAAGGAAATTTAGGATTATGGCAATAGTACATTTGACTTAAAGCTGGCTGGGCAGGGGCGGGGGGATTACAGAAAAGGCTCCCACCCTACCCCATGCTGGAGGAAATTTGGGGTCCTTACCATGTGATCGACAGGGTTTCAGCTCAATGCCCTCAACGACGTTCACCATCAACCTTCCAATACCTGTCGCCCTTTGGGAACGGACTGTGATGGCAGGAAGAACACAAGATGGCTCGTTGAAACAACTGGCTCCCTCCCCATCTCTGTCTGCTTCAGATCAGCTGCCCCCTCCTCCCCTTACACTCTGGCTTCCTGGCTCCTGGAATTTACGCTCCACCCTCACCCTGCACCCCACTCTCCATCTCCTCGACGCCCATCCCTTCTCAGGTGCAACCCCCTCCACCCACAGGCCCGTCTTCCACCTCTAGGGACCCTGTGCCCAGCCTTCTGTGCCCAGCTTGGCAGGACACACAGCAGCCACGCCGCTGAGCAATGCATACCCAGGTACGCCTTCTCCCGCTTCTTCTTCTCAGTCTCTATATAAAGTTCTGAAGCAGCTTTGATTTTCTGCACCCAGGCAGTCCTTGGGAAGAAAAAGACAGAAAGGTGCCAAACAGAACTCAGGGGAAAAGGTTTCAGGTCTGTTCAGATTCAGCCTCCAGGACCCTACCTGCTTTGTTCATTTGCCCCTTAACAATAAAGGCTGGGAAAGAAAGTCTGGGTTTATGTCAAATGATGCTAATAATTATTCCTACCAAGAATAAGGAGGGGGTGAGTGGTATTTTTATTGATGTACTCGAGACCGGCCTTGGCCTGGGTGTCCCCGTGGAAGAGAAATGCTGTCCTGGAGATGTTGGCACACAACTCTGTCCTCTGTTACTGAAAAGCATCCCATTTTTGCCTTCCCGAAGAAGGCCAGATGGATCTCTCTTACTAAACCATCCAAGGGAAGACCAAACTCATTTCCCAGAAACGGAAGCACTTTACATGGAAAAGCAAACACAATCTGGGGGAAGCACTGTGGCATGATGCTTTCTACTTCATTTCTCAGAGACCCATGGATGCATAACTTTGGCCAATTTTCTTGCTTGGCGCAAATGCTCTTTGGAATGCCGTTGGCCTTGTGTCAAGTTCACCCTTCAGAAATGATCTATTTCCTTTGGCTCTAGGGCAGAGTCTTGAATACACAATTGAGGCAAACTACCCGCTGCTCTCAGATCCAGAACGTCTGTCCAAGCCAGACAGCTCAGGACGGGGTCAGGCTTGGGTGGTCCCATTAATCCCCAATTCGCCTTCCTATTGGTCTCTGCCACCTGGGAAACCTTGGGAAATCTGATCTCAAAGAATGATGAAGATGTGTTTTTTAAAAATTCTCAAGCAAAATCAGTTTCAATTCATTCTATTTTGAAAAATTCATGCCACGTGTTAAACTTTTGAGAGGCTCTAGTGAAAAGTATTAAGACCTGTCTCCTACCCCCTCCAGCCAAAGGTTATGGTATAACAACTCAAGAAATGTTGGGACCTTCTGGTGGATTAAATGTCCTCTATGTGTCCAGCACCCAGTGGAGCCCGGGTGCCCAGAGCCGGGGAGGTGGCTGGTCTTACCTTTCATTTATGCTTTCGGCTCGGAGGGTGTAGACTCGGTCAATGTGGGAGATGTGGAAGATGGGCTCATCTCCAGAAGGGTCAGTGGGTAATTTTACTAGAACCTCATTCAGGAAAATAGGCTGAAAAATAAGGCACAGGCATTATAAAACCAGACTGGGACTCTGTTTCCGTGAACTGTGAGTGTGTGTGAGCCTACATGCACGTGTTTTAGTAAACTAAACTTTGTGTGTGTGTAAACTAGTTTCTAATTTCCTGTAAACTAGAAAGAGAAAATGCGTGTGTGTTCCAGTAAACTCTACTGGAATAATGATTTTGTGTTAATATCAGCTTTCACGTATTACAAACTGTCAATAGGGATTTTTGCCTCCTTCATTTTGCAGGTGTTTTTTGGGTCCTTTAGAAGAAGAGCTGACTGGTCTGTTTTGGCAAATCCTAATCAGCCAACAGTCCCCACGACTTCACCTCCAGCCAGTTCCCTCAAAGATTTTCATATAAAGTGGCTAGTGACAATCCACATAAGTATGTTTTCCTTTTCCCCACAATCAGGCTAACTGCTTCTTCAGAGAAAATTCGTCTGCAAAAACACCCCCAACACAGACAAAGTTAGGAAAACAGTAGCCCAGGATGCGAAGACAAACACAGCTATGGACATAGGAGCAGACCAAATAAACAGCAGAGGGAAATTCTCCACGCATTGACTGTTTAGATTGGCTTTTGCTGGGAAAAGGTGAGGGGCACAGATGTTTCAAGCCATCCCGGGCAGTTTGGAGGCGGATCTGGGAACGTTTGGAAGGTGGGCACTGGAGTTCCAGTTTTGAGCTTTGCCAGGCCTGCCTCATCCGTAATCCTAGACCGTGAGCCCTGCCAGCGCAGGGGACCTGCCAGCCTGGGGACCCACGGTGGCCATTTAGAAGCTAGTAGATGCTTCGTCAATCTAGTTGAATGCTGTTTCTCTTCTGATGGTGCTAGAGCTTCACTGCTTCAGTTACCCTAAACCCTGGCTCACCCCTTTGCTTTCTCCTCTGTGCCACAGCCCCCAAACCCTGCTAATACTCTGACTCCCTTTGGAAATTTTCTATGCGCGCCCCCCCCCCAAAAAAAAAAACCACCAACCCTGATATTGCAATCTGGAATCAGACTTACTGTTTTGTACATTTTATACTGCAGGTTAGATTTGGGACTGAAGACTTTGTCGGTGCCGGAAGAGCCCAAGGGCTTTATGATTTGGGTCAGCAGGAGGAAGTCGTTGAAGAGGAAGCCATACAGCTCCTTGTTGCTCTTGGCCTTGTAGAGTTTCCCACTGTGCAGAAACTTGCGTGGCCCCAAGCAATTGGTCACTGAATTGAACACAAGTTGCTGAGAAAGGAAAACAAAACCCAAAGAACACACGATGAAGTGAGGTCAGTTTTTTGATTTTTGTATTTCTGCACCTGAAAGCCCGGGCTCTATCAGAATAGGAGGCTGGGACCCAGGGGGCCTGTATCTGAGGCTCAAATCAAGGACTGCTTTGAAGACTTCAAGGAGTCAATGTCAAAGACACAGTTTCGGAGATTCCAAATATCCAGATGAGTCTTGAGTATAATCCCTGCTGCTTTCTCCCTAGGGGTCTATTAGTGTCTCAGGGATTGGTGTCCCTCCTTACTTATTAGGAAATGGGAAGCAGAAAGAAAATTCTCAGCCCTCTCTCACCTTAATGAGTATGTGCTATGTCCACGCTGGGGGCAGGAATCGGCTCCAGTGATGACCCCACACAGGCTCGGACAGTCCCTTGGGCCTCTGGAAAGCAGCCACTATTCTCCGTATAATTCTTTTTATTTATTTATCTATTTATTTTTATTCTCTGTATAATTCTACAGGACATATGCTACTTTCCAAGCTGCAGATAGAGTCCAGGCCCCTAGCACGTGGGTGACTGCAAAACTCGGGGGCACTGGGTGACGCCTCAAAGCCAAGCAGAGCAGACACAGCGTCAGTGCACATTAAATCTCAACCAACTCACTCGTCCTGAAAATGTGAAGGGGAAACTCTTTTCCTGCCACTTCCCAAATCTTGGACCTGGTGCCAAGGGCTGCTGAAACCTGACTCTACCATCCCACTGGGCTCTCTCATCTCATGTGAGCAGTTTCTAAAGGGGTGGAGGTAGATTGAGGCAGAAACATGACTCCATTAGGACCCCCTTTTTGGTAGAAGGAGAGACTGACGGAGGGAAAGGCCACAGCTGTGCCCAGGCAGCAATAGGATCCAGGCAAGTGTCAGTTCCTCATGGCCCCCACCTGCCCACACTTGAGCCCCAGGTGGAAGCTCCACCATCAGCCTTCAAGGGCAATCCTCCCCAGAGTTACAAACCCTGTAGATCTCCCTGAGAAGAGTATTTGTGAAGAGGTGACAGGGTGCACACCATGTGTCCCCCAAGAGATGTTGGTGAACAGCCATCTCCCTCCATCATGGGAGAAAGAATCAGTGGTGCCTCTGTGGCTGGAGATCCACAGGCATCAAGGAAGAGTGACCACTCCACTGCACTCTTGGCCACAAGGAAGGAGGAGGGTCTCTAATCTCCCCCCGAGGTTCTAGGAGAGTCCAGAAGACTGAATGTGGTACCCTGTCTCCAAATGGGAGCCTTCGGAGAGTATTCTTTACCCTTTCACAACTCTGAAGAGGAGTCTGGAGATCAATTTTGCTTGCCTAGAGGGAGTTCAAGCTCCTTGGGGACAGACAACGAATCCAGAGAAGGCAGCCTGGATCACTGAAAGATGATGTCATGTATTCAGACTCCAGGTTTGGGCCTTCCATGTGGCCAGGCTAACACTGAATATAAATGAATTGGGAACCGTCATTTCATTTTTCTATCTTAGGACAAGAATGCCAAAGACGGTATGTATTTGAAATCTAATCATGGGTACGAGTCCAGACCTGGGCCAGGAAACAGAAGCCAACACGGCCCCATCCACGATTGTACGGTGAACACCATACAGATGAGACGAAAGCCGGTGTACAAAGCCAGGTAGGAACGATCAATAGAGAGGCAAAGAGTCTATCTCAGAGAGGTACAGAAGCCACACAACTCATAATAAGAACTTATTTCACGCTCTTATTGTGCTGAGTCTGCCTGATGGCAGCTGTGGGACTCAGGGAAGGGTCCCCTCCCAAAGAGCAGGTCACCACGTCGGCACTGCCGCCTGGCAGGTTCAGGAGCTGGTCAGGCGTGCTGTGTGCAGGGACAAGGCAGAGCTCCTCTGGATGACACACACGCCTTGCTCGCCCTGGCTTCAGCTTGCCTCAAAGCCTTATCACCTCTTGCTCTGCAGATGCCCTGCTCAGGACGTGCTCTCCACTGGGATGCCCGCCCCCTGGATTCTATCCTGGACGGATAACGTTATCCTCCAACACGCAGCCAAGTGTCTCCTTCTCTGATGCTTCCCTGAATCCCCCTGTGACTGTCCCTTCCTCCCCACCGGCACCTGCACCTCATTCTGCCTGCATCTTGTTGTAAGCACTGGGTCAGCCCCCCTACTTTATCCAGGGTCATAGGACCCAAGGGAGGGAGGGGGTCCCATCTTACTGATTTTCGTGTCCTTTGTGTTTAGCACTGAGCAATGGCACATGGGCAGGTGCTCGAGAAATGTCTACTGAATGGACAAGTGGATGAAAGAATAAGCCAACCAACCAGTGACTGCCCCTGGATTGCATATCAACCCAGAACCCCATGCTCCCACGGCTTTGCCGATCGCACACCTACACTGAAGGCAGACGGGGAGGTGAGGCAGGCGAGGAACCCCTGGTGGGGAGCCAGTGACCGCCCCTGAAGCACTGGAAGAAGGAAGAAGCCACAGGGACAGTGGGTGAGGGGGACTCTCATTCTCCCTGGACCTTTTGGTAAACCCTAGTGAACGGTGGGCGCGCATGCACGTGTGTATGGGTGTGTGCGCACGGCCACAGACGTGGATGCAGAGGCAAAGAGAGAGAGGGAATACAGGCAAAAAGAATCAATGAAACTAAAGGAAAGGTAAGCGACAAGAAGAGAATTAAATACCAGGAGAGAAACTTCTGTTTCCGGCAGACTGGTGGACTAGATAGCTGACACAGCCAGTGAAAAATTTAAAAACAGTAACATAGAAAAATGCACTTTCGAAATGCAAGCAAAGCGATCAGAATTTCTAAAAAGTATAAACAAAACAAAACAAACAAACAAACAAACAAACAAAAAAAAAAACGGTGCAGAGAGAGACCAAAGCCAGAATGAAAATGTCAACCTCTGAAGATCAAAAAACCCCAAAGCCGGCTTCAGCCCTGAGAGTGTCTCTTGAATCCACTTGGAAAGCCAGGTGGAGGGCAGGAGACCAGTGATGCCTGGGGGGCCCAGGTGGGCTGCGGGGTCTACCCCGAGATGGCCGCAAAAACACTGGCTCCCAGAGGAGGAATGACAAGTAGACTCCAGCACAGAAGGCAACAAGACGACTTGCTTGTTTTTGACCTTGGAATAAGTGAGATGGAAAAAAAAAAAAAAAAGCCCCTGAGAATTTGCAAGAGCGAGATGGCCCTGGCCCAAGTTCGCACACTCGTGTGATCCCTGAGCCCCTCTACATTTAATTTAGGGTAAGGCCGGTAGCAATCCCCGCAGGAGGAATGCTGTTTCAGACCTCAAGGTCCCGCAGATAAAGCTCCCGGGCACCCCGAACTCACAATCAGAAATCACAGCCCAGACAGTGGAGCGGAGGCCGCCGACCAGAGCGAGTCCGGGGCTGCGGGGATTGGAGTGATCGGATCTGGAATGTGCGGGAATATGTTTAAAATGTGTTAAAACAGGGATGCCTGGGTGGCTCAGTGGTTGAGTGTCTGCCTTTGGCTCAGGTCGTGATCCTGAAGTCCCAAGATCGAGTCCCACATCGGGCTCTCTGCCTGTCTCTGCCTCTCTCTCTCATGAATAAATAAATAAATAAAATGTTTTAAAAATAAATAAATAAAATGTGTTAAAACACACACACACACACACATACACACACAAGCATGGCCACTTGTGCGAGAATAAGACACAAGAGAGAAACCAGCAGGGATCCCTGGGTGGCTCAGCGGTTTAGCACCTGCCTTCGGCCCAGGGCCTGATCCTGGAGACCCGGGATCGAGTCCCACGTCGTGCTCCCTGCATGGAGCCTGCTTCTCCCTCTCCCTGTGTCTCTGCCTCTCTCTCTTGTGTCTCATGAATAAATAAATAAAATCTTAAAAAAGAGAGAGAGAGAGAGAAACCAGCAGATCTAATGACATAAAGGAACTTCTGGAACTGGAAAGAACGGCCCGGTGGCCTGGAGAGGACGGCTCGCAATCTCCCCAACAACCACCCACCCCCGCCGGCTGCAGGGCTAAGCTCGGGGTGGGGGGGCTGGGGTTGGGGGTGCACAGCCTGGGCCCCCCCCCCCCCAGACAGCTACCTCGGACAGGCCTTCGCACTGCACGTGCGCCTGGATCCACTCGAGGCGGTCGGAGTTCTCCTTCTCGCGCACCCCTTCGTTCACCTGCGAACACAGCTCTTCGGCCTTCTCCAGGGCGTGCTTCAGGTGGCTGTGGTCGGGGTGGTTCTCAGGAGTGTTTTCCAGGATCTGCGGGGAGTGGGGTGGGGGTGGGACAGGAGGCAGTGGCTTCAGGCGGTGCAGGTGGGCCCCGCAGAGGTGAGCATGGCACCCACCTTTCCCGATGGGTGCCCACGCAGGGAACCGCAGCTGCAGCCACTGGTGGTTGGCAGGGTCCCCTGGGGAGGCAGGGGAATGACACACGATTTATATATACCTGGGGGTCGAGGCGGGGGTGGCTGCTGCGAGGGTGACCAGGATGCAGCCTTACACATCTCCCTCCTAGAGATGGCTCTTTGCTAGGTCTGCGCACTCTGGAACACATCTGAGCAAATGCGCGTTTATTCCGTGCAAAACACTCGGAGCCGGAGGCTAAGAGTGCCAGTTCTAGAGCTACACTTCCTGCGTTAAAATCTGTGCCCCCGGGTTGCCTGGGTGGCTCAGCGGTTGAGCATCTGCCTTCCGCTCAGGTTGTGATCCTGGCATCCCAGGATCGAGTCCCACATCGGGCTCCCCGTGGGGACCCTGCTTCCCCCTCTGCCTGTGTCTCTGCCTCTCTATCTGTGTCTCTCATGAATGAATAAATAAAATCCTAAAAAAAAAAATCTGTGTTCTGCCAGTGACCAGCCGTGCTATGGGCCAGTCCCACAAATGTTCTGAGCCTCAGGTTCCTTATAGGAAAAATGGGGATTCTCATCGTACCTCCTCTATAAGGGTAGCTGAGGGGTAAATGATTTGATACGGCAATGCACCCCGCAAAGTACCTGGCGCTTAGAAGGTGCCCAACAAATGAGAGTCGTTACCATCAGATTCTCAAAGGACTTCGGGTATTAGGAGCAGTCGTGAAGAAAGGTTCTGAGCCAGCTTTGGAATGCACGGGGGATGCAGAAGGTGTACCTGCCTAGGCCTTGTCCTCATACAAATAATTCAAATGGACCTAAGCATGAATAATATCTCACCTCAAAGATACCCTTTGGCATAAAGTCCCAGGTAAGCACCTAAATTGAGAAAAATGCACATCCTGGGTCCTGTGTCCCCCAGTCATCTCCAACAACAGCCCCACCCTCCAGGCCAATCCTAGCTGTGTTAGGATCCCTTTGGAAACTCCTGATGTCTCATCCCCGACCATAGCCCCGGGTGTGTGTGTGTGTGGGGGGGCTCCCATGTAGCAATTTTCTAGAGCTCTCCAGGTGGTTCTAACGTGCAGGCAAGTCTAAGGACTACCGCTCTAGACCGCTCTATTTTATTTTATTTTTAGCCCACACAACTGGCTTTTGCCAACTCCTTTGTTTTGGTTTTGGTTTGGCTTCCTTTTCTTTTCTTTTTCTTCAATTTATTTAAACTAAGAACAACAACAACAACAACAAAAAACCCACAAAAATAGTTTACCTGTTTATACCATCCCCTACCCCTGCCTCTGGCAACCACTAATCTGTCGTGTCTATGAACCTGCGGGGGGTTTTTTTATTAATTTTTTTAAGATTCCAAATTTAAGGGGATCCCTGGGTGGCTCAGTGGTTGAGCATCTGCCTTTGACCTGGGGCGTGATCCTGGGGTCCTGGGATTGAGTCCTGCATCAGGCTCCCTGCATGGAGCCTGCTTCTCCCTCTGCCTATGTCTCTGCCTCTCTCTGTGTCTCTCATGAATAAATAAATAAAATCTTTAAAAAAAAAATTCCAAATTTAAGAAAGATTGTATGGTATTTGTCCCTCTGTATCTGAGTTTTATCACTTAGCCTAATGCCTCCAGAGTCCATCCCTGTTGACACAAATGGCAAGATTTCACTGTTTTATAATGGCTGAATAATATTCCATTATACATTACATTATATACATTCAACATATATATAACATATATTCACATCACAATTTTTATATCCATTCATCCATCAGTGGATAAGTTGTTTCCATGTCTTGGCTATTATAAATAAGGCAGTGATGAACATGGGGATGCATGTATCTTTTTGAATTCGTGTTCTTATTTTCTTCAAGTAAATACCAAGAAGTGGAACAGCTGGATTGAATATGATAGTTCTATTATTAATTTTTTGAGGAATCTACTTACTATTTTTCATAGTGCCTGCACCAATTTACTGTATGCTTTTTGATGCAATTGTAAATGGGATTGTTTTCTTAATTTCTCTTTCCGATGGTTCATTATTAGTGTTTAGAAATGTAACAGATACTTGTGCATTGATTTTCTATCTTACAATTTTACTGAACTTGTGTATTAGTTCAAACAGTTTGTTTTATTTTGCTTCAAAATGAAAATGGGCTTATTAATTTCTCTAATTATCAGAGTGTCAAAATTCAGAAAATTCGGGAAGTAATGAAGATCCTAAAAATCATCCGTAATCTCCCCATCTGGAGAGAATTTCTATATATTAGTCAAATGCTTTGCCTACACACACACACACACACACACACACACACACACACTTTTTAGAAAATAAAAACTGAACCATACTACCACACTACACTGTACCATTTTGCACCCTGTTTTTTCTCCACTTCATAAGTTATGTCATTTGATGTCCATTTTATGTGGACCTATGCTATCATTTGTTTCCTTCAAATATTTTATTTATTTATTCATGAAGAGACAGAGAGAGCAGCAGAGACATAGGCAAAGGGAGAAGCAGGCTCCCTGCCCGATACGGGACTTGACTCCAGGACCCTCAACCAGTGAACCACTTTTAAGGACCCTATGATATATCATTCTAAGGATGAACTACCTGGCATTTAAATATTTCCCTTCCCATACAGCTTCATAGTGTTCTTAATTTTTCAATATTTCTGAGATTATTTTTGCAGAATAAATTCCTAGAGGGGGAGGCGTTCAGCCAAGAGAATCTGCAGTTTGATCTGTCCATCACCCTCCAAAAGGCTGATCCACTCTACCTTCGACCAGCATCTTTGCTCACCCTGGCGACCTACATTTTCAAGATATGCCTATCTGGCAAGCCCAAAACAAGGTATTTTCTTCTTTTGTTATGCATCTCTTTTATTACATAGTTAACTTAAGCTTTTTGTATATTTAGTATACAAGTGTACTAAATGATAAAGCTAATGTTTATGTACTATTTAGTAGGAGCCAGGTACTTTCCATATACTACCTTGGTTAATTCTCATAACCCTTTGCAGTAGGTATTATTAGTGTCCCTAATTTACTGAAGAAGTTGATGCTCAGAAAGGAGCATTGTACCTCAAGGGCACGTAGCAGCGGTACTGAGATTTAAACCCAAGCAGCCTGGCTCCTGACTATGTGTTCTTCACCGCTACTCTACACTGCCTGTCAGAAATATCTAGTTGTGTATTTTGCCTATTTTCCAATTGGAGTATTTTTTTCTTCTTGAGCTGTAAGTTGCCTTACATAGATGATAGATAGATACATACATACATAGGTATAGATGGGTAATCTATGGATATTTCATATCCTACTTACAGTCTGAAATGTGGTTACCCAGCTTACACCTATCATTTGCCTTTCATTATTGTTCATTATATTTTGTCACACAGAAATTTTTAAGAAAAATGCTTATGCAAATAGCATATTAACACATTCTTGATATGCAAGATTCAAAGAATACAGAAGTACATAGAGCAAATGTGGAAGTTCCCCTCTCATTATCCTACCCCAGAGGTAACCAGGTAACACTGAAGGGCATCCCTTGAACTCCTTTTAGATGCTCTGTACACATTCAATAATCACATCTCATTTTTCCTCTGTTTGACAAAATGAACCGCACTGTAAGATGTCTCATGATTTTTTTTTTACATACATAGAAGTCTCTGTATTTTTCAAAATATTTTCAGAGTACAGACCTACTGTAATTTATTTGCTTTATCTAATATCTAGGTTGTTTCCAGAATAAAATATTTTTTACGTTCGCTACAACCCTAAATCTTTTAAATTTCTGCCCTTAGTGCCACGCTAAGAATTTCTCCACCTTAGCATCATAAACGGTATTTCATCTTAGTACTTTTGTGGTTTTCATATGTATCTTGTAACTGGCCACCTTTTAATATTCTCTTCCTGGGGCACCTGGGTGGCTCAGAAGGTGAAACATTTGCCTTCGGTTCAGGTCATGATCCCAGGGTCCTGGGATCGAGTCCCACATTGGGCTCCCTACTCAGCAAGGAGCCTGCTTCTCCCTCTCCCTCTCCCTGCCACTTCCTCTGCTTGTGCTCTCTCTCTTTCTCTCTCTCTCTCTCTCTATCAAATAAATAAATAAAATCTTTTAAAAGAAAAAAAGAGGAGCACCTCAGTGGCTCAGCCAGTTAAGCGTCTGCCATCGGCTCAGGTCATGATCTCAGAGTCCTGGGATCCAGCCCCAACATCAGGGTCCCTGCTCAGTGGGGAGTCTGCTTCTCCCTCTCTCTCTGCCTGCCACTCCCTCTCCTTGTGCTCTTTCTCTCTCTCTCTCTCCCTCTCTCTCTCTCTCAGATAAATAAATAAAATCTTTAAAAAATAAAAAAAGAATAAGAGGTATCAGTATGAACTCATGGGTTTTAATATGCATTATTATCTACATGAATTGATCTAGAAATAAATATAAATGTATGTGTGTACACTTAAACAAAAGTATGTGTGTATGAATATAACATACATATATACATATATTCCTGACTCTGCCACTGAGGGACCCAAAAAGCAGTAACACTCTAACAGCAATGAGCACCTCAATACCCAGATATGGATTTCTAAAGTCTCCATTAAAGGGAGCCACAGGGGCGCCTGAGTGGCTCAGTGGTTGAGCGTCTGCCTTCGGCTCAGGGCATGATCCCGGGGTCCCAAGATCGAATCCCACATCAGGCTCCCCGCAGAGATCCTGCTTCTCCCTCTGCCTATGTCTCTGCCTCTCTTTGTGTCTCTCATGAATAAATAAATAAAATCTTTTTAAAAGGGGGTGTGGGGAACCAGACCTAAAACCTCTCTCCAGGAGGTATGCCCCCTGTGGTTATATAATCACAGGCTCAGAATATGTCTGAGTCTGCTCACTCATATTACAGAGAGAGACACTGAAATCCTATTTTTTTTTTCTTTTGGTATTGGCTTCACAATGGCTTTCTGAAGATGGGTAGTAGGCATGACATTTCTTTCTCCTTCCTGGGAAAATCAAGGCACGAGGGCATTATACCTCTATTAGGAAAAGAACCAAAGAACGAAGATTTCATTTTCCAACTTATGAGGTGAAAACCACTGGGTCTCAGAGCTTAAGACTGTATATTATTAGCTCTTTTCACCATAAACAGTTTTTCTTTCTGAGTTACCGGGCAGATGCTTCCAACATCCCCTTGGTGTATGATTCTAGGCAACAGATACCAGGTGCATTGGCTGGAGAACTTGCCCATGACCCCGGGTCCCTGAAATGCTGAGAAAGCATTTCTCTGCTTGAAAAGGCAAGATGGGTACTTACATTTTTAATGATCAGTGGGTATCTCGTTACGCGTTGCATAGGCTTCAGGATAAAACTAGAGAGTGGCATCCCTTTACATCGAGGGTCCATTGCCAGCCTCTGAAATGAGAGATTTTTTTTTTAATGTACTTAAGAAATCTGAAAAATCTGGTCAGTGACATCAACTCCCCACCCGTCACATTGTCTCATTTATCTGGACGAGAACGAGAATAGAGGGGCCTGGAGTTGGAAGAGCCTGACTCACTATTCTGGCCCCAGATGGAGGTCGGAGGCCCGTAGATGTGACTCAGCCGCCAGGGTTAACCTCTGCTCTGCAGATTCAGCACACGCTCCCTGGGACACATGGTCCCCCCCTTACAGAAGCGAGAGTCTGTCTTTCCAGAGAGCATTTCTTGTTACTGTCAGACCGTTTTAACAGTCCCAAGAGCGAGACACAAGACCATAGAGTTAGAATAGAAATGTCCCTTCAGTCCCAGAGATGCCAGAAGGGCTAAATCTCATTGCCTGGTGCAGATGGAGCCTGCACACACCCCTGGGAGCCCCGGGCAGGTGGGGACAGTGGAGCTGAGACACGAGGCGGGGGAGGACTACAGTCTCAAGGCCTGCGGCTTGTCCCCGGCTTAGATCGCCTGTACCTTTTGTCAACTCGACAAAGATGATCCCATCCGTAAATCACAGGGATTACGAGGTGACTCAGTCCTCAAGTTGAACGCCTTAGAATCGGGCAGCTGCCCTGACCTGGGCCCCAGGTCCTGAGAAGTAAGTGTCAGCGCCTGAACCTGCTCCTGCCTGGACATCATCATTCCAGGAACACCTCAAACCTGGCAAAGGTGTGTCAGACCCCCGCAGGGATGAGGTGAGGAGAGGTGATGAGGGAGGGAAAACAAGCCCCCTGCCCTGGATGGTGTCAGCATCTCCCTCAAGTTCAAGTGCAACCAGTGATGAACTCAGCCTGCCATGTGCCGGCGGAGGACTGGCCGTTGGCTGAAAAGCCAGGTGGCCCACCATCTGCTCTCCAGTCTCTGGATCACCCTGGGCCTGCTTCTTACCGTATCTCTCCCCTTCAAATGACATTAGAACGCCCTCTATTAATTGGATAGTGAATCAACGCTTTCACGTTGAGAAACACCAGGTGAGAAAGAGAGAACAGGCCTGTGGGATGCTTCGGTCAAGGAGAGACCACCCTTGTATCTCACAGTGGTCATTCCACTGATTATGATACCACTGATTATGGGAATTCCACTGGGATTCCCGTGGATTCCCATAATTCACGGGATTATGGAGGAGGAGGGAATGGCCTGCCCCCAAATGCACGAGGTACAAAGAGAAGCCTGCTGTTAGTATGATTGCTCTATTCACCAAAATATGACTGAGGCTCAGCAGCAGTTATTTGATGCTTTTCCTGTGGTCTTTTTCTCTGGGAGATTTGGGGGCTGTAGAGTGGGCCAGTGGGGCCAGCAGGGACCCACCCTGGCCAAGGCCAAGTCCCAGGCCCTGGGGCCTCCAGCAGCATGGGGCCCACCTCCCCAGATGTCCCTTGTGGGGACACACAGCTCTCAAGACCCCCTTTGCCCCCGGGGCAGAGGTCCTGGCATCCCACCCTCAGCCCCAAACACTTCTCAGAGCCTGAAGCCAATGACAAGAACCAACTGGGAAATGGACAAAGGATCCATTGGGATCCGTTGGCCATTCCCTCTGCAGCAAAGAACAGGGCGTGGGGAGGTGCTCAGACCAAACGGAAGGGGGAACCTGAGATGCACCAGCCCCACCGAGCCTGACAAATGAGACGGATGATTTAAACCTGCATCCAGGTAGCACCGTGTCTGCAGCCAATTAAGCCGACTGTGCTCTTTCTCCCTGGGGGCCCAGTGTGCCATGGCTGCAAACAGTAGCCTCCTTGGTAGCGTATGCAGCCTGTTGATTGTATGGGTTGCCCTAAGGGGCCTTGGAGACAGCCCTTGGTGGTGACTTCGAGGTCTGACATCAAGCTATCTCCAATCTAGGTTGCAGACAGGTATGCGAGGTGCCTTTGGGAAGCCCCAGGGCACAGTAGCCAGGGTCCACATTGGCCAAGTCATCACGTCCATCCGTACCAAGCTGCAGAACAAGGAGCATGTGATTGAGGCCCTACGCAGGGCCAAGTTCAAGTTCCCTGGCCGCCAGAAGATCCACATCTCCAAGAAGTGGGGCTTTACTAAGTTTAATGGGGATGAATTTGAAGATATGGTGGCCGAAAAGCGGCTCATCCCAGATGGCTGTGGGGTCACATACATCCCTAGTCGTGGCCCCTTGGACAAATGGAGGGCTCTGCACTCATGAGAACCTTGCACCACCCGAACCCTATTCATGCCCACCAATAAATCCTGCTTCCTGTCAAAAAAAAAAAAAAAAAAAAAAAGCACTGGGACCACCTGGACCGCGGACCAGCGCTTGCAGGTGCAGGGCCGGCCTGTCCTCTCCAAGCCTCTGCTCACAGCCACACCTGCCGGCCACTGTCGGGCCCTGGTCCTCGGCCAAGCCCCGGGCCTGGGGGCCGTCCTTAGCAGGAATACGCTTGCAGGCTTGAATTCGCCCCTCGCACACCCAGCTGCCCCAAGTCAGCTACTCGGGGACAGGGGTGGGGGGGGTGGGGGGCTCCTTACTTTGACAAACTCCTTGAAGTCCGGGGCCTCGTCGGTCTTCTGCTGGATGAGGGCAGCCCCGTTGAGCTGACAGCTGCAGAAGCGGATGTAAGGCTGCATGTGCGGCAGCTGCGCCGTCAGGATGTCGCCGATCATCTTCACGGGCATCTTCTCCCCCGACATCTTCTTGCGGACCCTCAGCGCTCTGCGCGGGGACACGGCTGGTGAGCGGCCGGCACACCTCGAGGCGGCGCGGGGGCACACCGCGGGGCGCACACGGGGCGCTAAGGGGGCTCGGGGACACGGGGACAGAAGGAACCGGCCTAGTGCTACAGGGAGCTGTCACCCGGGCATTTTTCTTGGGCAGGATGGCTGTTTGCTGGTTCTTGGGAATAAAAACTTTTCAAAGAAATCTTTGCCGAACAAGTCAGCATGAGAAATATTTATTTATTTATTCATTTATTTATTTATTTATGTATTTATTTATTTATTTATTTATTTATATGAAATCTTTTTTTATTTTTTTTCTCATGGAGAAATAGGGACTTGTTTCTTGCATAACCCAGACAGGATCTCTGTGTTGATGTCTTATTTTATGGACTATTTGTGGCAGAAGTCCCAGGCTAGCGTGGCCCCGGCGCTGAGTCTGCTCTGGGCTAGTGCCACCCGTGGGAGGCTACTGTGGCCAAGGGACACGGAGGCTCATTTTCAGACTCAACAGAACATAATCAAGACGGTAAATCAACTGCCACAGAAAACTAATCCCATGTTGTTCACCAAAGCCAGGTATAAATGATTGTCTGAACTCTCTGTGCCGAGCACTGCTTCATCGCTGTGGCTAATTTGAAGGTGCCGGGATTACGGAGTTCCGAGGAGAGAAGCCTGTTTATAGGATAATGGGCCAATGAACCCAAACGATTCATATCCTGGGAGCTGTTAAGAGGCTGAAGGGACTGGGAAGCATTTGTTTTGGGATCCGGCTGCAGTCTGAGGCGTTCCGGGCCGTGAGAGCCAGGACTGTGCTCCCCCCACAGAGCTCCAGTGTGTGACCTCCTGACATCAGCCCCTAGAAGGGCACGTCACTGAGCTTCTACCCAGCAATGACAGCCATGTGCTACGAGGGCAGAGCCACAACCTGGGAGGCCATGACTGTGCTCTGCCTCCCCGAGGGAGGGAGGAAGGGAGGGAGGGAGGGATGGATGGATGGATGGATGGATGGACAGACAGATGGATGGATGGATGGATGGACAAACACAACAGAATGGCATATGATTTTAACATAAGGTTGGGAGGTTGTTATTAGAAATTCCTTTGACCGCCTTCCTGGCCATGTTGGAGAAGCCCCGAGGGAAGGATAGGGCTCTATGAGAATTCCAAGGAAGCTTTGCAATACTAGCATTAGCCTTTCAAAACTTCAGACCACTTTACTTTCTTCCTCCTCCATTTTTTGGCTAAAGGAAAAATCCTTGGACTGGGCAAACCGGTCAAGGAGAGAAATTTTAGGGGACAGTAAGTTACGCGGTCTGAGCAATAAGAAATTCCATCTCAGGCAGATGCCCTTGTAGGGAGAGGCTCTGGTCAGCACTAGCTGCTTGGTGTGTGAGGGGCTGAATGGCCACTGCTCACTGAGGGGGTCGGGATGGAATACCTCCCAACATGTAGAAATTTGCTCAAGGGTGATGCCACCCCCAATTCTGGGGAACTGGAGCCCTACGTAACCATGGTATAAACTTGCTATGGATGGAAACTGGAAGAAATTCCATCGTTCCATCATTTTTGTATGAAGAGGAACAAAATAGTCTTTCTCTAAGGGAATGGAAGTACCCTCAAACCTCCTCCCCTCCCCGCGACTCTTTTGCTTTTAAAAAATCATGGAGGAGACAAGGAGAAGAAGAAAGGGCAACACATGGCCATTGTGTTGAAAAAGCTAAACCAGTGCCTGGGTTCTGGAGGAACTTGTCCTGGACAGACTCAACTTGTCCAACCAGGGGACAGGTCTACAGTCAGGCCCCTACTATGGACCAGGCACCTGTTAGCTTCCATTGCTGATATCCTCCTGGGATGTTCTATTGCACAGGCAGGACTTTCAAGGACCGGGCCTCAGTGGATTTGAAAAAAGGGTGTCAGTGACACCTGGGTGGCTCAGTGGTTGAGCATCTGCCTTTAGCTCAGTTCATGATCCCGGGATCTTGGGATCCAGTCCCACATTGGGCTCCCCACAGGGAGCCTGCTTCTCCCTCTGCCTGTGTCTCTGCCTCTCTCTGTGTGTCTCTCATGAATAAATAGAATCTTAAAAAAAAAAAAGAAAGAAAGGAAGGAAGGAAAGAAGAAAAGAAAGGAAGGAAGGAAGGAAGGAAGGAAGGAAGGAAGGAAGGAAGGAAGGAAGGAAGGAAGGAAAGAGGGTGTCACCGGGCTCGGGGCTCATGTGACTCAGTCGCCACAGCTCCACCCATTGGCAACCTGGGTCATCACCTCATCTAACCTTCCTGGGTCAAGGCCTTGACCGGCCAGGGTAATCAATCAGCTAATGAGCATTTCAAAGAGTGCTCAGTTGTTTGCTGGGTGCATGAGTGCTCCTGACCCTCTGAAGTCCACCAAGCAAGCGCTGGCCTGACGTCCTATGCATCCTTTGGGTCAAACCCCCTTGTACGTCCATTGCTTATTCTCCCCACTGGCTGTTGGCGGAAGCCCAGTGACTTGACCAAACTCCCGCGACTGATACTGACCCAAGCTGTGCTCGAACCCAGGTGCTGTGAGGCCAGGGCTCGCGGTCTGTAAGCAGCGAGCCTGGGGCATCGGGCACAGCACCCAGACCCTGTGCTCCCCTCCCTGGGTGCTCCTGCCACCTCGACTTCTCTCTGTCCTCTCCCTTGCCTGCGGCTCCTCTCCCTGCCACCACTCCTGGCATCTCCGTGCCCCACCTCACCCTCCCGCCCCCCCCAGCCCAAATTTCCCTCCACCCTGTCTCTATCCCCGAGCTAGGTTACTCCTTGTATTTGTTTTCTGCTTTAAAAAAAAGTATGTCTGGGGGCACCTGTGTGGTTCAGTCTGTTAAGCATCTGCCTTTGGCTCAGGTCATGATCTTGGGGTCCTGGGATCGAGCCCTGTGTGGGGCTCCCAGCTCAGCGGGGAACCTGCTTCTCCCTCTCTCTCTCTGGCTATCTCTCTCTCTCTCTCTCTCTCTCTCAAATAAAGAAAATCATTAAAAAAAATACATAGGGCAGCCCTGGTGGCTCAGCAGTTTAGTGCCGGCCTTTGGCCCAGGGCGCGATCCTGGAGTCCCGGGATCAAGTCCCACGTCAGGTTCCCTGCATGGAGTCTGCTCCTCCCTCTGCCTGTGTCTCTGCCTCTCTCTCTCTGTCTCTCAAGAATAAATCAATAAAAATCTTAAAAAAAAAGAAAACTGTTGAAATATGTGTTTCCATAAGGAAATCAAAACTGGAAAAGAAATATTTAAAAATAAATTAATTAATTAAAAAATACATAAATAAAATTATGTCTATCTTAATTAAGTTAAAAAGGTCACTTTTTTTTTTTTAGATGCTCCTTCATTTTTCTCCAAGCAAGGAGGAAGGAAAGGAGATTGATTAAAGGCAAACATCTCCCAGGACCTGGGTTTGCATGGCCCTACGTCACGTCTGCATCCCCTCTGCTATCACTTCTGACAGCTGGGCCGAGACACCTGCTCTTACTGTGAAAAGATCCTTCTTCCCTCCTCTGCTTCTTTTTTTTTTTTTTTTTAATTTTTATTTTATTTATGATAGTCGCACAGAGAGAGAGAGAGAAGCAGAGACATAGGCAGAGGGAGAAGCAGGCTCCATGCACCGGGAGCCTGACGTGGGATTCGATCCCGGGTCTCCAGGATCGCGCCCTGGGCCAAAGGCAGGCGCCAAACCGCTGCGCCACCCAGGGATCCCCCTCCTCTGCTTCTTAAAAGCAAATTTCACAGCTCACCAGTAAGAGAGTGAATCATCCGTTCTTTTTTTTTTTTTTTAATTTTTATTTATTTATGATAGTCACACAGAGAGAGAGAGAGGCAGAGACACAGGCAGAGGGAGAAGCAGGCTCCATGCACCGGGAGCCCGATGTGGGATTCGATCCCGGGTCTCCAGGATCGCGCCCTGGGCCAAAGGCAGGCGCCAAACCGCTGCGCCACCCAGGGATCCCGAATCATCCGTTCTAACTGCCAACCAGAGGCCTTATTAGTAGGAAGTCCCTAGGCCCCAGTTAGCACCCCTTTATTTTCATTTATTTACTTCTTCTTTATCTGTTTCCTAAGTCCCATGTCCTCCCCACTCCCACCAAGCACAAGGAGTCGCTGGCTCTTGGGTCAGGAAGGCCAGATATGCAGCTGCTCACTAGTGACCATGCAGGGAGGGCTGCCTCATACTCTCTATCCAAACACGCCTTCCTCTGCCAGCCTGCAAGGAGCCCTAGAATCTCCCCATCATTGGGGTCATTCCTTTGCATGAGGAAATTAAGGTGATGCAATGAAGGAACATAGCAAAATGTTCCTGGTACAATCTACAATATGGGCGCTCACCCCATAATTCTTTTCATTTTTCTGTATGTGTAAATTTTTTTAACTAAAAAATAAATTAAAATTTTAACGTATTGAAGAGAAGCAAAAGAAATCAGGCCCCCAGGAGGCTCCTAATAAATATTTTTTCTAGAATAGGAAACTATTAGAAAATTCACCCAAATTAACTGATGGGGACAGAGGAAGGGGACAGAGCTCAGGGACACCGTGAGGGGAGAGGGTGCTGTCGGGGTACATGGACATGATTGACAGCGGGCCAGTAGTACGGCCGACCTCCTGGCTCCTCAGAATACCCCCGCATGCCCCACAGGGCGAGCACCATGACTGCACTTTTACAGGCCCCAAAACAAGGGGTCCAAGGAAAACTGCCCAGAACAAGTTAGAAGATGCTGGAGCCCAGATAAAAACTTAGGACAGGGACACCTGGGTGGCTCAGTGGTTGGGCATCTGCCTTTGGCTCAGGCCGTGATCCCGGGGTCCCGGGATCGAGTCCCGCATCAGGCTCTCTGCATGGAGCCTGCTTCTCCCTCTGCCTGTGTCTCTGCCTCTGTCTGTGTGTCTCTCATGAATAAATAAATAAAATCTTTTTAAAAATAAAAATAAAAATCTTAGGGCATTTGCCTCCTGCTTCCACATTCTTTTCCGGAGGTGGGCAGCCCTGGCTGGGACGTCCGCGGGTCACCCACAGAGCAGCCTGGGCCCGGCTTGCCTGGTGTGTGCCGTGAGGCACTGGCCCTCTCCCAGCCCGGCTCCCCCAGTGGAAACAGGGCCCTGGAGCACATCGGAGCCAATGGGAGGAAGGAGCACACGGGCCTGGCCAGGACAGGGCTCCGGGAAGGGGCTTCTGTTTCCCTGACATGACAGGAGGGAGGGTGAAGTGGGGGGACCACGGAAAGGTACGGGGGGGGCGATGCCAGCAGCGCTTTCAGTCGGACCTTCCCCGATGGGCAGGTGGTGGGGGGACCTGGGCACATCAGACACATCTCCCACCTGCCCACCCCCCACTGACAGCTGCCCAAGGCGGGGGTGTTAACTTGTAGGAATATTTTCAACAGACAACTTCTGTGTCTATTTTGGAACAACTTGTCTCCAGCCCTTTAGGCTGAGCGTGTGTTAGGGTCAGGGGCTGCCAGCTCCCCGGCCCCAGGGGATAGGGCGGCCTCTCTCCAAGGCCAGGCACCTGTCATCTAATGACCCCCTAATAACCACCCGATGCAGGAGGTACACTTATCATCCCCATTTCACAGACGAGGACACTGAGGACCCAGAGAGCCTAAGTGACTTGCCCAGAGACACAGCCAGTAGGGCCAGAGCAAGGTGTGAGCCTGAGCGCCTGACCCAGAAGCTTCCATAGCATCGTTCTGGAGGAGGAGGATGGAAATACTTTCTCCAAGCACCCCTCGGGGTCCCCTCTGAGTATTAGTTCTCCAGAGCACAGAGAAAGCAGGTGTCATAGTTTTGCTTCACATCCAGCTCTCTCTCCATCCCTCAACTGCCCCCAAACACACACTCAGGAAAGTGGGGACCGGGATTTATAAGAACAAGGGGTCACATGTAGGAAATGGCTACTTGCTCGTTCTGTGAATGTCTTGATCAGGAAGGGACGCCAGCTCCCGGGGCTGCTCTCCACCCCTGGGCCCAGCGGAGGACGGTCCTCCCAGGCTGGCTGTATCCCCGCGGACCTGGGTCTACTCCGTGTTCTTAGCCAGGGATGTTCCAAACCATGGCCCCCTGGGCCCCGATGTGGGGGATTCTTTGTAGAACTGGAAGGGACCCTCGTGATGACATAATTCCCTCCCCTGACCTCACAGCTGGGGACCCAGAGGGTCAGAAAGGAAGGACAGGGAACTGGTCTGCTGACTCCAGGCCCAGAGCTTCCTCTCTGGCCCTGCACTTTGCCTCTGGAAACTGAAATGGGAATAAAATATAAGCAGCTCCAGGGACGCCTGGGTGGCTCAGTGGTTGAGCCTCTGCCTTCAGCTCAGGTCGTGATCCCGGGGTCCTGGGATCGAGTCCCGCATCGGGCTCCCTACATGGAGCCTGCTTCTCCCTCTGCCTGTGTCTCTGCCTCTCTCTGTGTCTCTCATGAATAAATAAATAAAATCTTTAATATATACATCCTCTCGGGGCGTGGATCTGAGGAAATTGATGGGCAGCAAATGTTCCTATTGTTTTTCCACCTGCAGGAGCCAAGAAGGTCCCACAGGAACATTCGCCCCAGGACCCCCGGGTCTGTGGGCAGGGGAGTGGGGAGCTGCCCAGGCCCTAGGAAGGAGCAGATCCGCGGTCAGGAGCCACCCCCGGCCCCGCTCCAGAGTCCCTAGACCCCGGTACAAGCAGGACCTTGGCATTCAACTCTCTGCAGTGACAGACTAGGGGGCGTGGGGGGGTGGATGTTTCTGGAAAGCATCGGGGGCACAAAGGAGCCATGGTGCTTGTGAGTGGAAATGAGCAAAAGAGGCGGGGAGAGACACACGGGGCGGCATGCATGGGGGACACACGGACGCACCCACACAAAAGTTCTAGTGTGTGAGAGCCTTGGGCGGGGGGCGCGAAGCGAGGCTGGGGTTAGCGGGGAGAGGCTTACTTCAATAGTTTGATATTACACATAATCAGCTCCTTCCAGTTAACAAAAATCATAGCACCCTCTTTTTCTGTCAGCAGCTCAGACTCCATCAGGGGTTTCTGAAAGATCTACAGGTGCAGAAAACGAAGCAGTTCAGAAAGCAAACAGTTAGCTTTACAACTCCAACACGCGTCTGCGCCCTTGTGGGGGCTGGGGGGAGGCCCGGAAGCTGGCCCCCCGCCTTCCCGCAGCTTCTGCAGCAGACGGCCCCTCCTCTGCCTGCCTGAGCGGTTGGGGGGGTCCCCAGCAGGTGTGCACTGTTCAACAAAGGGGGGGGCAGCTGAACTCCAGAGGATGGGCCTTATCTCCAGCAGGACAAAGGTGAGAGGCCTGTGCAGTCATGCACACTCGTATCTGCCCACTGAGGGGAGCAGGGGAGGGGAGTGGGGGGGAGTGGGGGCTTCAGGATGCACGTGGCAGGATCTGCTGCCCAGACAAGCCTGGGGCATCCTTAAGGGAGCAGCTGTGGGCAGCAGGGCCTCCACCAGAGAGCCTGGGTGGAGGCTTCTGCAGCTCGGCTAGGCTCGGCCTGCGCTGGGTGGGCCTCGGGTAAGGACTGGCTGTGGCTCCGGGAAGGGAACGAGCCTGCCCAGGCTCCAAGCTCTGTGTGGCTGGGTGGCTCGGGGTGCATCACAGCTCTCGGCCCAGCCCCACCTGGTGGTGAGGCCCTGCCTCCAAGGAGGTCATTGTCTACCACCGGAGGTGGGCTGCTCTTCTGAAGGGTCTTTAGACAGGGGACAGCCTATCATTGAAATAAACGTGGTCAGGCTCGGGCTGTCCCCTGGGAGCCCTATTCTTCATGCATTCTCAGGCTGACGTTGAAGCTGGCATATGCCAGCCCACTGCACACAAGGGCCACGTCTCAGGGCAGTGACACTCTCATCCTAGGCATCCTAGGTTGTGCATTTAAGTGACAGTCAAGCGTCCTGAGGAAGGGGCGCCTTTTTTGAGTGTTCACTAACATGTCCTAATGCAGGAATGGTGGCCTCCTGGATCAGGAACCCATCCTACCTCCTATTCTCATTCAACACAGGGCAGCTGGGTGGTGGCTTTCCTGGGGCCCAAGGAGATGGTTGCACAGCAGTTAGATGGTGGGAGGTGGGGGGGGGGGGGATGGCAGGAGTTTCACAACTGTTATAGCACTTTTCAAACTGTTGAGTGACCCTCCCATCCAGCCCTACAAACCCCTGTTCACTAATACGGCATTTTCCCATGAGTATGAGCAAAAGGCTTCCTGAAAAGCAGGGGTTCCCAACTCTGTGTCTCCCCCTCCTCCTAGACCAAGAGGCCCAGGCCTTTCATCAGCTACCCGGGGGAGAGACAAAATGAGGTGTCATCCGGGTCGGGGGAGGGAGTTAGGGGTGTGCATCAGGACCCGAGAAGAAACATCTTCATTCTCTGCAGCAGATTTTCCTCAGGGGGAAATTGTACCATGAGAACTTGGCCAGGTTGGCTGCCATTTTCAAATGCCAACCCTGAGAGCCAGGACACCATGTGACAAGCTCGATGGCATCAACTAGTTGGTGGCTAAGCCCCTACTTCTGAGTAGAGTCTAGACTCTCAATTTCCTGCCCACAGGTCTCCTTCCATACACCTCCTCAGGGACTCATTCACCCCTTGGCACGAGTGATCTCTGCCCCTCTATCGAGATGACTCAGAGGGCCATGGATGAGAGTCCAACCACCTTCTCTTGGGTACGAATCTCCTATGTGATTTCCCATCCAGATGCCTCCCCACATGTCAGAAAATTTCTCAGGCTGAGAATCAGGAGAGAGTCCTCCTTCACAGAGCACCCCCTCCCCACCCTCTCTGCCAGTGCCCCCAGCACCCCCAGCACCCACCGCGGCCCTTACCTCTGTGACCAGCTGCAGGTCATTCACATAGTTCTCCTCTGTGACAATGAGCTCATGGATGTATCCTTGTCGCTTTCTCTCCGTTGGGGTCAACATATCCAAGAGGTGTAAGTCTGAGCACCCTGGAAAACACAACCATCGGGACATTTCAGGGCAAGTCGAGGGATGCGCTCGCAGCTTCACAGTGAAGAGCTCCGGGGCCTCATGCCTGCGGGCCCCTGTGGTCTCACTCTAGTTGGGCAGTGCTATGGGTTGAATTTGTGTCCCCTAATAATACACCTGTAAGTCCTAACCCTTGGCACCTGTGGATGTGACCTTATTTGGAAATAGGGTTTCTGCAGATACAATCAAATTAAGAGGAAGTCTTACTCAATGAACGTGAGCCCTAACCCAATATGACTGGTGAGCCCTAATCCAATATGTCCTTATAAGAAGACATACAGGGGGACCTGGGTGGTTCAGTCGGTTAAGCATCTGACTCTTGGTTTTGCTCAGGTCATGATCTCGTGGGATCGAGCCCCATCTCAGGCTCCATGCTCAGCATGAATCTACTTGAGATTCTCCCTTTCCTTTAGCCAGTTCCCCTGCTCTCTCTCTCTCAAATAAAATAAATAAAATCTTAAAAAAAAAAAAAAGAAGATATACAGAGACAGACAGAAAGAAGGTCATGTGACAACACAGGCAAGGACTGGAGTGAAGCCGCTGTAAGCCAAGGAACCCCAAGGATCGTTGGCAGCCATTGGAAGCTAAGAGAAAGGCATGGAAAAAAATCTCTCCTAAATCCTCCAGAGGAACATGGTTTGGCCAACACCTGATTGTGGAGTTATCTCCAAAAGTGTGAGAAAATAAATTTCCATTGTTTTCAGCCTCCCCGTTTGTGCCATTTGTTACAGCAGCCCTAGCAAACTAATACAGTCGGCATGCTCCTGCTTCATCAAAACCGCTAAAATAACATCGAAAGAAGACAAAACAGCAATTGGCCCACATTTCCTGAGGGCTCACGCCTGCCAGGTGCAGTACAAGGAGCCTTTCGTGGACAGCGGTCCTGAAGGCTCACCTAGATCCCACAATCATCACCATTTTACCGACGGGGGAATGAAGGTTTAGACAGGCTGACTTACCCAAGATCTCTCAGCTGGGGGGTGGCCAAGAGTCTAACCTGACACTTTGACACCAGAAACTGGGCTCTACCTCGGGTCCAAGCTACAGGAGGGGATCAAGTTATCCCAAGGTTGGATTTGGGAGGACGAAGTGGCTGTGCTGAGGCTCCCGATGGGCCTGGGGAGACAGGCGTGGAGTGCATTCAGATGGTGCCCCCTAAACGGAGCCAGGCTGCTGCCCTGGGCCTGTGGAGCTGAGCAGCAGGCCTGCAGACAGACAGGGAAACCCCTCCAACGGCAGGCAGGTGGGCACAAAGGTGGCCCCAGGTGCCTGAGACAATGGCTCTGTTGACCTCACATGGGGCACGCACAGGAGGCGGTGCCTGCCCTTGCCTCTGCTCACTTAGCCGGTCATTTAGGGTTTTGTCTGCATCGAAAGTTCTCAGGTTATCAGCAGAGGTTGTCCCCTGACACACTGGGATGAAGGGTGGGGAGCTCTGTTCCCAGGAATGCCCCTCATCCAGGCCTGGCCCCACCTGTTCCAGGCCAGTGGGCTCTCCTCTCCTTTTTGTGGCGGGTTTTTCATTTAATCACACACACAAAAATCAGATTTTATAAAACAGGCTGAGAGGTGTCCTGGATGTGGGTGGGAGTCGGGGCCCAGAACCCCATTCACTTGCTGTTCTCATACCGTCTCCCCACGAGGGGGCGCGATGGAGCATGACGTGAAAACACCTGTGGCCACCAGTGGGCATCAAGGACCCCAGACCAGCAGCAGCAGCAGCACCGGGGAACTTGTTAGAAATCAGATTATCACCCCCCGCCACACACACACACACCTCATAGGTAGTTATTTGGGCTCATGACCTAGTCAGCATGCTGGAAGCTTCTGGAAATAGAATGATCCCTCTGGGGGCGAATGATATCACTGACTTCTTAGCGAGCGTGTTACTGTGCCAGACATTAACTCCGAGTCTGAGTGCTTCCAGGCCTCAGTCTTTTCACCTCCCTGGCCAAATGCGCTTTCTAGAATGCGGCAGCTTCTCTTCCTGGAACAGGACAATTCCAGGATGGGCAGGCAGATGGATGCCGGGAAAGCAGCAGGGATGAGCCGTCCTGACGTTAATACCCTCCACGCCCATCCATCTGAGACCTCATCGAAAGCCACTGCGGTGTGGCCAAGCTGTCGTTCCGCAGGGCCATGCGCTGAGCACAAAGCACGGCGCAGCGCTGCAGCTGAACCTGCGGCCTGGGGCCTCTGCTCAGCCACCAGCCCGTCCCAGCTGTCCCTTGTGGCTTGGGGCGTTGGCCGGGCTTTATTCGAACCACTACCTCCTCGGTGAACTTTCAGGAAGGAAGCAAGTCCTGATGGCTCACTCTGCTCAGTTCGGCCAGCCTCTGCGTGAGCTTCGGTTTCTGGAAAGTAGAGTGATCCCACTGATTTCTTTGGCCTTCAGGAGAGAGTCACCCGGGAAACACTCTTCCGTTTGGGAGGAGACACCCCCTTCCTGCTCTGTTCTCACCAAAGCTTCCCATGAGTGGCTCCAAGAGCCCAGGGCTGAGGCCATTTCTTGTTACAGGGCAGGGTGCAGTCCTTGGGGACTTGTCTGAACCCCCATGGCGCAGAGTCTTCCCCTAGAATTTTCAGGACATTCCTTTCTGCAGGGATGTCAGAATATTGTGGATATTGTTTGGGGCTGCAGTTCTAAGACTCATCCCACAACCACTGTGCGGTGATGTTTACAGGGATACAAACTGGGCATTGGTCAAAAAAAAAAATTTAAAAAAACCTGGGCACTGGTTGGACCAGGCTTTGGAACGTCCCCTTAGGTCACAATTTCCCTTGGAAGGTATGACGGATGCTATCAACTTGGACCCCAGAAAACCCATGGGTACAACACACACAATAGACGCACAATTTGCACACAATTTTTTTTTTTTTGCACACAATTTTATAAGGTCCGCGGGTCCTCTTGAAGCTTGTTCGCAGATCTCATTCATTCATTCCACAAATTGTTACTGGATGTCCTACTATGAGTCTGGCCCTAGCTGATGGAGGAGGATTTACAGGGAAAGAGGAGAATGCCTGCCCTCAAGAGCAGGCTAAGCCTGGGGTCATCAGCTGGGGGTGGTGCTGACTCCCTCCACAGCCTGAAGGTGGTACCCCCCCACACACACACAGCAGGCTGAGGATGGTGCTGACTCCCCACCAAACAGAGGCTTGTACTGCATCCACTGCTCTGGATTTCAGAAGTTCTTCCGAGTCTTCAAGTTTTACATGGTACAGTTTGAAGAAGCTCAGAGCCAGAGCAAGAGCACAAGGTCTAGGGTGGATTAAAGCCATCAGTTCCAGAATCCCAGGTGTTGGGGCCAGTGTGGGGTGCACTGGAGGTCTGTTGCACAAGGGCAGGTGGGGGGCATGAGGAGGCCACATGGCCTCCTACTCTGGGCAGCTCCAGCTTTCTGGTCCATCCACCCGCAGACCCACATCAGAGCTGATGGAGCTGGGAGAGGCTGTGGGACTCTGGGCTGCTTGCCCCCAACAAATTCCACCCCACACCGTCCACCTACCAGCCTGCCTGGAGACAGGGGCATGGCTCGGTTGGCCTCTCCAGGCCTCAGGATGCAATGAAAAGCAGAGATTCTGTGGGGGAGATTCGTCTCAGCATTGTAAGCCAACAGTGTTGGCTTTCAATCGTCTTTTTAGCTACCGAACTGACCTGTAGGATGCTGTTTTAAAAATCCTTGCTGGTGGTTGCCAGACCGAGAGAACCATTACAGACTTGAAGCAGGCACTTTGAACTAAAAAATATCGTTTCTTTGAAAAATTTAGTATTTAGAAAAACAAACGAGTTTAAAAAGTGCATTATTCAGAGCAGGGTAAATGGAAAAGACATTTCAAATAGAAGTTTTCTTTAAGGGTGGAGGGACGTGGTCCTTCTCTCCTTTGGGAACCAGGATAAACATGGTTTTCTGGCTCACTTTCCCGGTGAAAAGCGAGAGGATAAAGTACAGCAAATAACTTTTCATGGACAGCTCGGTGTGATGAAGGGCTTCTTAGAACTAACTATAATCCACTCCCAGCTGAAATAACATTTCGAGTGACTCCAGGCAGTTAAAAATGATCCCCAACTACAGCCCACATAAAATTCCTAATCTATGTGCTGTCCCTTGTACTTTTGTGTAGTTAGACACATCTATAAAATGGAGAGGGCCATGGCACCCCTTTGGAAGGATTTGAGGCTGGGGCACTGGAGAGAATATGGGAAAATTTTACCCAGAGAGGTTATCCTGTCCCCTCAATTGGAAATGTTTCTTTGAACAGCATAATCTAAATAAATTGCTTTATTACGAAAGTAATACATAAACACAGGCTTACTGTAGACAGTTCAAAGGATACAGAAGCACTTAGGGTAAAACCTGAGAATCACCCCCCTCTCTGCACCCCCGACCGCTCTACTTCCTTTCCCAACAAGACCCATAATTTCAAAAACCAAACCAGCCCCCACAGCAAGCTGGCCACGGAGCAAAGCAAATAAACAGGCCTTGCTCCTGGTATGAATGGGCCAAGATATACTATAAGATGGTCAATAAATATTTATTAAGTTCCTAGGAAGTCCAAGAGACACAGAAATGAGCAAGATAAAGTCCTTGTCCACAAGGAAACTCACAGCCCGGAGGGAGACTCGACATGAAAAGTAAACGTGAAATAGCAGGCAGTGGAGAACAGGCCTCTAGGCTGCGACAGGATGGTGGAGTTGGCAGGACTCGGAGAAATAGATGCTCCTGCTCCTCATACCGACAGAGGAAGGCTGGGGGGGGGGGGTCCTGTATCAGGGAGGATGGGCCATTATGCTGCGGATGTGGGGCCAGCGTGCCAGATAAATGCAGAGACGCTGTGGGAGATAAAGTGGGAAGCGGAAAGCAGAAAAAGTGGAAAGTAGGAAAGTGGGAAGATCCTGGGATAAGGTGGTGGGAAGAAGGATGGAGATAAGGTGGGAAGAGGGAAGGAGGTAAGATGGGAAGTGGGAAGGGGATAAGGTGGGAAGTGGGAAGGGGATAGGTTGGAAGTAGGAAGGGGATAAAGTGATAGGACAAGGCATGGAGATAAGGTGGGAAGAGGGAAGGGGATAGGTGGGAAGTAGGAAGAGGATAAGGTTGGAAGAGGGAAGGGGATAAGGTGATAGGACAAGGGATGGAGATAAGGTGGGAAGAGGGAAGGGGATAGGTGGGAAGTAGGAAGAGGATAAGGTTGGAAGAGGGAAGGGGATAAGGTGATAGGACAAGGGATGGAGATAAGGTTGGAAACGGGAAGGGGCTAAGGTGGGAAGTGGGAAAGAAATAAGGTGGGAAGTAGGAAGGGGATAAGGTGGTGGGACGAGGGACGGAGATAAGGTGGGGAGTGGCAGGGGGGTAAGGCGGAAGTACATTCCATCACAGTCCTCATAATGCCAGAGGGACCAGGTGAGAAATCTGGGTACCACTCAGCAATACGGAAACCCAGGCATAGATTTTTATCTTTAAGGGAAAGCACTTGCCAGAGTCTCTGGGGACCCCCGGCCCAAATCCCTGGCTAAGCGGCCCCGCTCACCAGGACACACCCTGGAGCCGGAGCTCCCCTCTCGACTGAAGGCTTCTCCAGGCTTGGCCTGAATGTAGGTAACAGGGGCCCCACGGCCCCGGTGTCTCCCACCAGGTGAGCCCACTTCCCCACCAAGGCTACCCTGGATTGTTCTGGACAATGAATCTAACGGTGCTGCCTTCAACCCCCTGGAAAGAATGGCACACGCGGGATGGCCTGTCACATAGGAAAGGCCACAATGGATGTGACATAAAGAAGGTCCTCTGGTCAGAGCACTTTGTCCTCCACCTGCAGCTGACGTCTGACCACCGCCACCCCCAACCCCGATCCCCAGGCCGCGGACTTGTGCATCCTGCCGTGCAGCTGTGCATGGAGCTGGGATCTGGTGATGAATGAGGCGAGTGGGGGTCCCCGTCCTTAGGGGGCTTTGGTCTACCAGAGGCTCGGGTGGCCCATCCAGACTCTGGTTCTTGCCGAAGCACAGATACCCGGTAGAGGCACCGCCATAAGCTGCCGTCCTTGAGACCTCAGGGTTGAAGTCCCTCAGACTAGATTTCCGTGGGGCCCCAGAGAAGCTAGTGGGCATGGAGACCTGTGGTGGGAGCTGGGGAAATGTCCCCTGAGGCCACCAAAG
Organism: Canis lupus baileyi; assembly: GCF_048164855.1. Taxonomy (NCBI): domain Eukaryota; kingdom Metazoa; phylum Chordata; class Mammalia; order Carnivora; family Canidae; genus Canis; species Canis lupus. The sequence goes on along the minus strand of NC_132867.1, from coordinate 32,496,232 downwards.
CCCCCTGTGCCTTATGGCCAGCTGAGCCCAGGCCGCCCCGTCCAGCCTGTCTTGGGGACTCACCAGGCCCCACTAGGCCGGCTCCCTGCGGGGGCTTCCACGCAGGAGTGACCCAGCAGCCTCAAAGTGCCAACGTGGCTGCCAGGTAACATTTCCTCCTAAGACGGGGACTCCGATCTATGTGAGCTGCCAGCCAGTTTGATGACCACAGAGCATTTGCAAAGATCCAGCTACTCTCATAGTCAGGTTCTCTCTTAATTTGCCATAAATAAGAATATTGGTAACTTTTTACTTAAAGGCATAACATGCATGGCTTTATAGCCAATGACGTCCCTGGCGGGGCGTCAGGGGCCCTGTGGTCTGCACCTGTTAGCTCATTCCTGGCCTCGCTTATGTTTCCACCTGCGTTTTCCCCTTCTTCTTGAGCTCCTGATTTCTTTCTTGTTTTTTTTTTTGGAATATTTTATTTTTAAGTCATCTCCACACCTAGCGTGGAGCTCGAACTCACAACCCCGAGATTAAGAGTCACACGCTCCGCCGGCCGGACGCCCCCTGAGCTCCTGCTTCCCATCCCGCACCAGCTCAGGGGTCCTTGGCCACGACCATCAATAAATCCTCCGGATACACAAGGCGAATCAGGGCACAGAAGTACAGACACGTTTTTATTGGAATGTGTGTGCACTATTTTTGACCAGAGGGGCCCGGAAATATGTTCCAGGGGAGCAGGAATTTGGGGTGGACTCCATGGGGCACAGGCCAGGGTGGGGAGAAGTAGTGAGGGAGCCAAGCAGGGGGGATGGTCAGAGAAAGGGGAGTAGGTGGTGCAGGGCCTGGAGCCTCAGGCACAGATGAGGGAGTGGGAAGCAGATGCGGGGGTGACGGGGAGCCAGGGACCACAAGGCGGAAAGCCCCCAGCAGCCACACTCGCAAGCACTGCGTCCTCGCCAACAATCCCGTGCGCTCACCCCCTCATCCAGCACACAGGGATCTGAGACACCCAAAGCCTTGGTTCATCCATGGCAGAGGGAGTCCCACGCTGCATGGGCCACCGGGCCCCTCGCCCTGCTGGGAAGGTGACAGCTTAGCGACAGCTGCTAGGACCAGGCTCCACAGACTGGTGGGGGGTAGGAGGGGGTGCTCAGACGAGAGGGATGGAGTCCGGAGGCGCCAAGTCCAAGATCACGGTGCCAGCAGGGCTGGTTTGAGCCCCCGCCCCCCCGCTTTCCGTGGCGGGCAGTGGTCAGCTTCCCCTCACGTGGCCTTTCCCCAGGACCCCGATGTCCCTGGTGACTCTCCGTGTCCACATCTCCTCTCCTGGGGAAGGACAGCAGTCAGATTGCAGTAGGGTCCACCCTACTAGCCTCGTCTTAACTTGGTGGCCTCTTGAATAGAGGCCCCACCTCCAAATATAGTCAGATTCTGGGGCGCTGGGGGTGAGGGCTTCAACATTTCAGTTTGGGGCTGGGGGGCCTCAATTCAGCCCCAGTGGGGGAAATAGGGTCAAGGAATCCAAAGGCCAGAGCGAGACGGTGACACTTTGGCTGCAGAGCTGGGACAGGTGTGGGCTGTGTTCCAGAAGGGTCGCCGTGGCAGCCGCCTGGAGGGGGGTAGGGGCTGTGGCTTCGGAGGCCTGCTCATCTGAATCGCCCGAGGGGCTATCATCAAGCCGGGGATCCCTGCGGTACCCCAGCCCCACCCAACCCGCCTGGCCAGGGGGCGGCCTGGGCGGCCGTAAGTCCTGAAGCTTCCAGGCGGCTCCGACGTGCAGCCAAGAGTGAGGACCTCCCCGTCGGATGGCGGGGTGCCCGGAGGTCCAGACAGCGGGTGTGACACGGGAGCAGGATTCGGAAACGAGATCTGTCCAGGCTCACGAAGCATGAGAGTTGTCACAACTGCCGAACCGATGATGCCGGATGGTCGGAGGCGGGTCACTCGAGCAACTTGTCCAAAGTGAAGCGACGTTTGTGACTCGGAACGCCTCCCCGCGTCCAGGGCCTGGAGCCCAGGCAGCCGCTGATGCTGTGTTCCTGGGGGCCACACGGCCACCCCGACCCCCAACCCCAGGGCCAGAGCTCGGAAGGTCACTCTGCTCAAGGTCCTCACTGGGCTGATGGGACAGCAGTGCCCAGGGATGCATGTGGCTTCTGCTAGCAGGAACAAAACCTTCGCTCCTGCGGTCGTGGCAGACGGAGACTCACAAGGAAGCCACCAGCTTCTCAAAGAGTGGGCCCAAGGGTGGCCCATCCATCTCGTTCCGCCAGCCCCGGCCAGGGGGGCGCTCCTGGCCTTGGCGTCCGAGGCCTGCAGGGGCCGGGAGCAGCCAGGCCAGGTCAAGGCCACTGCGTCTCCTCTGAGAACGACGCTCGGCTGACTGGTCCTGGGATCTGCTCTGGCGTCCAGGGGTTGGGGGTAGCGTGCTCCTCATCCCGGCAGAACTTTTTTCTCGAGCCTCTAAGAATAGCCTGGTCCCTGGGGCACCTGGGTGCTCAGCGGTGGAGCATCTGCCTTCAGCCCAGGGTGTGATCCCGGGGTCCTGGGATCGAGTCCCGCATCGGGCTCCCTGCAGGGAGCCTGCTTCTCCCTCTGCCTGTGTCTCTGCCTCTCTCTGTGTCTCTTGTGAATAAATAAAATCTTAAAAAAAAAAAAGAATAGCCCAGTCCCCTGCTGTTTCTCCTAACTTGGCAAACTGATTCCTGGTGGGACAACAAGAGACAACCGGAGCCCGGGACATTTCCTGCTCATTGTCAGCAACTGCACAGATGCGCTCAGGTCCCTGCTTCCAAGGAGCTTCCATTCTAGTAGGGGAGACAGAAAACCAAATACATCGTAGTTAGGGCGGTGGTAAGAATGATGCATGACTGGGACGCCCAGGTGGCTCAGCGGTGGGGCGTCTGCCTTCGGCTCAGGTCATGATCCCGGGGTCCTGGGATCGAGTCCCACATTGGGCTCCCCGCAGGGAGCCTGCTTCTCCCTCTGCCTGTGTCTCTGCCTCTCTCTCTGCGTCTCTCATGAATAAATAAATATCCTAAAAAAAACAAAAAGAATGATGCTTGACAATTCCCATGACTAACACACTCGTCTCCAGCCTCAGTTGAGTGTAGCTTTGAAATCAGCACAGCCTTGTGTGGGGTTCGAGGCCACCCAGCACAAGGACTGAACCCCGATGTGTCCTTTCCCTGCAGCCCAGTTGGGGAGGAAGGAGCAAGCCCGCCGAGCAAGGGGACTGTCCACCACGGCTCCTGGGCGACCACTGTGGCCATGGCACCCGGGAGGGAGGCGTGCAAATGTGCAAGGCACACATGGCCTCCAACTTGGAAGCTGCAGGGCAGCTGGGGGCGTCCCACAGGAACAAATTGTCCAGGGGGAGGTACCATCGCTGCTTGTTAGAGCTGATCCCGGGTAGATGATCGTGGGGCACAGCCTGGCCCCCGGGAGCTCAGGGTCTCGTGCGGGGGATGCGTGTCTGTGTGTCTGTGCATCGGCTTCCACCTGCTGAGCTCCGTGTGGGGCAAGTGACTGGCAGGTCAGCAAAGGGCTGAGCCCTGGCCAGTGCGTGGAGCTGGGCTGGGCAGCGGGGAAAGGAGGGGGGGTCGAGGAGGGGGGTCAGCCCACCCCCCTGTGGCTTCAGCGTGACCAAGACCCCTGGATGGTGGTGACAGAGGAGGAGTGTTGGTTGGGTAAGACGAGACAGGCAGCGTGGGGCCGGACAGTGGGGGTCCGAGGACCCTCGTGCCTCCTGGCCCTGAGCAGGGGAGATAGGAGGCTCCGGGAGGTTGAGTCACACGGTCTCTAAGCGGGGGAAGGCCCCGCGTCCATGCTCTCGGCTCACCGCTCACCTCCTCCCCACTGCAGGCCCAGCGCGTGGGGACCGGTGAGGAAAGTGGGCATTTCCACCCAGAGGTTCGGAGGTGGGAGGAGACGGTCTTCAAGAGGGTCACTTGGAAGCCACCAGGCCTCTGTCAGGGGCCACCGGGGTTACTCAAAGGTGGCAGAAAGAATGTTAGACGGGGATGCTAGCCACCGGCTCTGTAAGGGCCCCGGGCCGGGCCTTCACCTCGTCGAGCATCAGCGGCCCTTCCTGCAGCCTGGAGGCCCGGGGCCCCTGCACCTGCCTCACATTTGGGGGCTAGAAACCTGGACCGGTGTTCGGGTGAGAGCAGCCATCTGGGGCTGTTCCATCAGCAATCCAGACAGGCAGGCGCTGATCAGGGAAGGCTTCCTGGAGCAAGCGGTGAGCGAGCGATGCTCAAAGGGAGCACACAGGCGAGGACTGGCAGCCCAGCTACAGGATCTGGGGCACCGTCACACAAGAACCGGGAGCCCCGGGGGGATCGTGAGCAGAGTAGTTCCACCTTTAAAACAGCTCTCTGGCCATGGGGTGGAGAAGAGGCTGGGAGACAGTGAGCCTGGTGCAGGGACCGGTCAGAAGGCTAGTAGTCTTTATGGGGTAGGGGCCAGGAGAACCTCAGTCACCCTCAGGGCCTTTGCACTTGCGATTCCTCAGGCCCTAAGCACTCTCCTCCCTGACTTTCGCAGAGAGCTTCTGCAGTCAGACCTCCACCCCCAAGTCACCTCTCTAGAGACACCTTCCCGGCCCTTCCCGTCTGCGACAGGCCTGGTCCTCAGTCACGCTCTGGGCCCTGTGGTCCGGACTAGCTGAAACGACTGCGCGTTGTCTGGGGGTGGTTTCCTCTGGCTCCTACAAGCTCCATGAGCGCGGGCGCCTCATCTGCTCTCGTTTCACTGAGCACAGGCCTGACACCTGGCTCCACGCTCCTTGGCCTTGACGGTCAGGGAAGTAGCGGGACAAGAGCTGCTTGCCAGGAGACGCAGGCAGGCTGGGCACCTCCCCGGCCTCGCGGGAGCTGGGCACCCTGGGCCCTTGCCATGGCAGGGTGGAGGGGACAGACAGGGGAGGTGGGGGGAGGACTTCTGTCCCTTGAGGATGGACTGGGGGGGGGTGTCCCAGCACGAGGGAGACCATGACAGTGGAGGGTTGCACCGATGACTTGGACACATGGGGATCTTCCCACGGCAGCCTCGGAACAAGGTAATGCTGCACGCAGGAGGGGGGCGGCCTAGCCCCCCCTTCTCCTCTGGGGCAGATTACAGGGTTGGAGCTCCGCTGGGGGCCTGGCTCGCAGAGCACACAAAGCTCTGGATCCCAAGAGGCCTCTCGGGCTACTTCCAGGGGGCAGGAGAGAACTGATCTCCCAGTCTTCGAGCGTGCTGGGGGTGGCTGCTCTGGAGACGGCGCTTTGGGGTGGCACCCCCTCGTGACACATGTCCCCCATCCACGCTGAATGGCTGCTTCAAAACAAAAGCCAAACAAAAAGAATGAGCTCCTGGCATGTTTGGGAGCTGACCGTTCCAGTCTCTGCTGGCAAGAGAACACAAGCCCCAGAAGGCCGTGATGAGAAAGAAAGGACCCAGCGACCCAATGTATCGGTGACAGGTTTATTGTGGGGCGCTGCATGGGTCTGCCAACGCGGTCCACAGACATGACATTTAGAAGCCTCGCACATTCCATTTGCTCCGGCGGCCTCCCTGGCCTCCCCGCCGCCGGCCGTGTGAAACACGGGGCAGCCTGTCCCCTTGGCCAAGAGTCTGCTGGGGAGGCTGCGCGGCTCTGCACTTGCAGGGAACGTGGGGAAGGGTTGACGAAGCGGCTGGCTTCAACACGGGGGGCCTCCCCCGGTGCACGAGAGGGGCCCCGACGTGTGCCCGAAGGAGCGGGCTGTCTGGAGGTTTTAGGGAAGCCAAGTCCAAACTTTTCTCTCCAAAATCCCTCCCCTGCCAAAGCTCGTCTCCTGTAAAGCCTTAAAATGCACACAAGCCCCCGCTGTCTGGGTGTACGGCGAGCAAGCAGGAAGCCAGTTAAGTGGATTCCTTCATGCTCGGGGCCAGGTGCAAGGCCTTTCCCCTGCAGTGAGAAGGAGAAGGCTGTGGGGGGCTGCCTGCCTGCCTGGCGCTGTTACTGTCCCTCACATGCAAATGGAATCGTCCCTCCGGGTGGAAATTGTGGTTTAGTAGCTTGCCCACAATCAACCCGCCGGAGAGCTGGGAGCTGAACCCACGCTCCGAACCACCACCCTGTAGCCCTTCCTAGCGTCTCCAAAAGCCCAGGCTACGGTTAGGTTGACGGCGTGCTGGACACCCCCACTGTCTGCCTGCAGAAAAATAAAATATCCCAAAGTTGTTTAGTTTGTGTGTGTGTTTCTTAAGATTTTATGTATTTATTCATGAGAGACACAGAGAGAGAGGCAGAGACACAGGCAGAGGGAGAAGCAGGCTCCATGCGGGGAGCCCGATGCGGGACTCGATCCCAGGACCCCGGGATCACAACCTGAGCCAAAGGAAGGCAGATGCTCAACTGCTGAGCCCCCCAGGGGCCCCAAAGTATCCCAAAGTTTTAGGAGAGATGGAAAGAAGTATCACAGTGAACATGTAGGTAAGCCGTGTGGGTACATCTGGCACCACGTATCTCTGGCAGAGACAGGGATGACGGGGAGACGCCCTGGCAGCCGTTCTTGGGGTGACCCTGAGCAAGGGCATGTCTGGCAGGCCCTTGTGTTTGGAAAATACCCAGGTCCGCAGGGGCGGAGGCGGGGAGGACTGGAAAGGTTGAGGAGGCTGGCTGCGCCTGGAGCCTGTGCGCGGAGAAGGTGCTAGAATCTGGCACCAGCTCCCCATCCTGGCTGGGGCCGAACGCCACATAGGAAGAGGAACCTATTCCCCATCTTCCCACGGCAGGTGTAGGGATTCCGAGAGGCGGCTGGCTCCGAGGCGCTGCTGCTCTCACTGGCCACGAGCCGGGGGACTGGGGGCTGCCCTTGCAAGAACGTCCCCGCAGCTCCCAGAGTCCGGGTGCTCAGCTCACAGCGTGGGGCGACATCCAACATCTGGATGTCGTGGGACCATCCCGGGGAGCATCTCTGCGCGCGCATGCACAACACACAACACACACTCACACATGCACGTCCTCCCGCTTTCTTGCTGGAGTGCCACGAGTGGACCCAGCGTGCCTGAGGGGGCGTCCTGGGGACCAAGAGGGGAGGGGACAGCCCAGGACAGAGAAGGGGACACCATGGGAATCCAGTTGTTCAACTGTGAGAACAGGTTCCTGGAGGAGAAAGGGCAGGTGAAGTGGCCCCTTGCCCCCCACCCGGGGTCACCCGGGAGAGGCTACACGAAAAGGGGGATCTGCCCAACTTTACCAAATCAGGGCGTGAGTCAGAGGAAGGGACACTTCCTCTTTAGAGGCTTGCGATACTACTCGGGCCCCATGTGCCCAACAGATGTGGGGCACGGCAGCTGGCGGCCTGGGCCAGAAGCTTGTGTGGCCTGATGGGTCTGCTTTCGGGCTGCGCCCCAACCTCACCATCCCACCCGATGTTACCAAGCTGAAGGCGAAGGCGTTTAACCTGCCCATAAATCACTGTCCTGACCGTGTGTCGGCCACACAGGCGCGTGCACACACACACACACACACACACACACACACACACACCTGTGCACAACATAAAATATAACCTGGGGGTTCCTGAGAGGCAGTGTGCCTAACCCCAAGTGGCCCTGATAGAGTTCCATGGCTGATTCTCACTTTTTACAAACCAAACCTTCCAGTTTTTTCATGAATCAAGTCCTATCATTTGAGGGAGGGTGCCTGGGAGGCTCAGTCACTTAAGCGTCTGCCTTCCACTCGGGTCATGATCTCAGGGTCCTGGGATCGAGTTCCGCTTCCCGCTCCCTGCTCCGTGGGGAGTCTGCTTCTCTCTCTGCCTCTGCTCCCCCTCTGCTTGTGCTCTCTTCCTCTCTCTCTCATGCTTTCTAATAAATAAATAAACATCTTAGAAAGAAAGAAATAAAAATGCCCGGGGAAGTCTTTCATTTAAAGGCTAGAACTTTCTCCCAAGGGAAATGGAATAGCTACACACCAGGAAACATTCTGGAAATCTGGTTTTTCATGTGTGGGGTTTTCTTAAAGGAAGGCCTGAGAACTCTGGCTGACGTGAAGTATTCACATAAAGCCACCCTGACCCTTGACCTCATTATGTCCCCCCAACCCCCACCCCACCAGATCCAAAATACGAGATATTTTTGAAGATGCTTTTTTTCCCCCCTCTCTGTGCATTTTAGGACTGCTGGCAGTCAATGTAGTTTCCCTAAAAATTCTCTCGGGTATTTTTGGAACTAGAAAGAATGAATAGGATTAACTTCTAATTTTGCTAGAGGCAAAAAAAAAAAAAAATGAATATTCACTCCCAGAAGTACTTTCCAATTGGCTAGGAAGCAAGGCCGTGATTGGGTAGGCCCGTCCCTGCTGCAATCTGGGTGGGTGCCTCCCCCGCCCCAGGCAGGGGGAAGACCTGGCCAGGACGAAGGTCCCCCGCACCCTGGCATCTCTGGTCCTTAGCCTCCTTCATAGACCAGAGGTGCAAATCCCCCATGAGCATGAGATACTGTTCCAAGGATACTGTTGCGTTTAGGAAGCTCACAGCTACATGAAAGGGAACCTCTTGGCAGGGAGGGGAGCACGTGTTGTACGAGGAATGAACGCCAGTGCTTCCTTCTTACTCATTAATTGGCCAACCCACTCATTCAAACAGCATTTCTGAGTACCTAACCTACTGTAGGTCCAGGTGATCAGTGTACTGAACGACAGGAGCTGCTGTTTCATGGGTGAGAAATAGGAATATGTTCCAACCTACTATTTAGAGGGTTTTCTTAAGCTGGTATTATCAGTTTTTCCTTTCTTCGGATGGGATCAAAGAAGGCATAGAGAGCCCAGTCACCATCTGCTATGGGAGTCTGGATCTGCCCGGTTCCCTTCCAGAAACAGGGCAGACACCAGTTTCTACCATCTGTGTAATGGTGAATTTTTTTTTTTTTTTTTTACATAAAAAAATGAATCCTTGCTTTAGATCAGCTTCTCCCAGACACCCTTTTATGCAGAGGTGGTCTGGGCTTGGGCCCATCGGCCACCACTCTGTTCCTGCGGCTCTCCAGGCCCTGTTCTGAGATGCGGAGAGGCAGCTGGCCTTGGGAAGGCAACTCAAAACTGCAAAAGGAAGGTGATCTCATTTCTACTCTTCTTCCCCATATGCCACTGTACCACCCAAAGTTCGGTTGTAAATATATTCACGTTGGACAAATCAACACCAATTATGAAATTAAATGATTTAATGACCAGTGATTTTTGTTTAACAACTCAAAAAAAAGAAACAAAACCAAAAAAACAAACAACCTGACATCTTGGAACTCTGGGGCCAAAGGAGATACCTGGCATTACTTGGCTAATTTAATTAAAAGATGCTTTCCCTCTGGTTTATCCGTCTTTTAACAATCAGATTCTCTGAGAATGGGACTAAAATACTTTAAAACCAAATTGTGTGGCTTGGGGACTAGCCAGAAAGAGTAAGATCAAGTCTAAAATATAGAACCAAGACTCTGGGACACATTTTATGCTACAGATATTGAGCATGAACTTATTACATGATTACGTTTACTCAACAGTAGTTACCAGAACAAACTCAGCCGCCACCAACAGGGCAACCGTTTTGGCCGTGACCAACCAGGTGAACATTAACCAAAACGGCCAGTGGGTGGGACCAGGGTTTCTCAACTCTGGTACTGGTGCCATCTGGGGCCAGATAATTCTCTGGTGTCCCGGGGTGGGGGGCAGGGCCGTGCGTTGTAGCACAGTTAGCAGCATCCCCAGCCTCCACCCGCTAGATGGCAGTAGCATCCCCCCGGCTGAGAGGCCCTGGGTCGGATGGATACCCTGCGATCAAATGCAGACTGAATGGTTTGTAAGAGGAAAGAGCAGCGTCCTGGGAAAACGACCAGGAGGCCAACAGAAGGCTCTACAGAGAGGGTACTGTGCAGAGTTACACACAGTGCAGAGTATTACCCACCTTGACAATGTGTCACTTCCAGCCAAACTCAAGGCTGGAGAAGAAACATTGGCTTATATGGGTGAAGGGGTCCTGAGCAAGACATGGGGCTTGTGGCATCGTGGGGCTCGTGGTGGCATTGTTGCTCCACAGTGGTGGTGCAGGTGGGGGGCGGTTGGAGGTGGAGATTTCTCCACTCATCCCTTGGCATTTGCATGTCCTGACATCTGTGCCACTTTTCTTCCCAGCTTCATCTGGCCCCTACTTGTATGCTAAAAGGTCACTTACCCCTGGAAGGGTTCTCTGCCCTGCAGCCGCCCTCCCTGCCCCCTCTGCTCTGGATGTCCTGCTCCGTGGTGACTTACATCCATTCCTCTGGCACAGAACTTATTATCTCATCACCCCCCCCCCCATATATATATATATATATACATGGAGTGCAGTAGTTTGATTTTTGCCTTGTTCTTCCTTTTTTCTTTTTTAATATTTTTTTCTTTATTTATTTATGATAGTCACACAGAGAGAGAGAGAGAGAGAGAGACAGAGACACAGGCAGAGGGAGAAGCAGGCTCCATGCACCGGGAGCCCGACGTGGGATTCGATCCCGGGTCTCCAGGATCGCACCCTGGGCCAAAGGCAGGCGCCAAACCGCTGCGCCACCCAGGGATCCCATGCCTTGTTCTTCCCATTAGAACACAGACTCCAGGGACACGTGGGTGACTCAGTGATTGAGGGTCTACCTTTGGCTCAGGGTGTGATCCCATGTCTGGGGGATGGAGTCCCACCTCAGGCTCCGTCAAGGAGCCTGCTTCTCTCCCTATGTCTCTGCCTCTCTCTGGGTCTCTGACAAATAAATAAAACCTTAAAAAAAAAAAAAAAAAAAGGACCCGAGGACCCAGACCCCATGAGGACCGAGAACCCAGTAGGGCACCTCCCAAAAAACATCTGCTGAACTGATGAAGGAAATCACTCTTCAACTGAATGGCAGCGGAGCGCCGGTTAAGTGAAGCTCACGATCGGAATCGAGCGCGTGGTCATCGGAGCAAAGAGTTTCGTCACTGTGCACACTGGCTGTTCTCTGCGAAGGCGACAAGAGTGGCGCGTGCCAGGCAGAAACGGATGGCGACGGCAGGATGGAAGACGTGAAAGTTCCCATCTCCACCCACACGGTTTTGTGGACGGTCAACAGACCCTTGTCATGATACGTCGTGCGGAAAAATGTTATGTGCCGAGTCACGCACCTGTCAGTGGACCAATGACATCTACGGAAAAGCCCGCGGAGACAGTTAACCACTCGGCTGCGTGGCGGTTCTAGGCTTCAAAACCCATCTTGTACGGGGCAGTCCTCTACTCCTTGGTCAGGTTAGGGGCGGGGGGCGAGGGGAGAGGGAGGGCCATTTGCAGGCTCAGGGAGGAGCGGACGGTGTCGGTATCTCAAGGCCCGAGTGTCCTATGGGACACGTGGGCAGCTGGCCCCCCCCTGCTGACATCTGGTCTGCCTGGTTCCCCGTCACCACTGCCAGGTTCCAACAGCAAAACACAGAGACATTTCCGTCTAACTTTTATATGAAGAATTTAATTATCTATACACGTAACTAATTCAAAAGGTCGTATTACAGTTGTTAAAGCCGCAGGTTTATATATTTATATATCTTACATTCATATCCATGAAAATACTGAAGGGCGAGGGGATGAGGAGGAGCAGCCCTCGTTCCCTGTGCGCGGGAGTGGAGGAGGGCCCTACACAGCTGCCAGCCCGGACATCTGCTCCCAAGGGAGATGTAAAAACAGAAGGTAACTGCAGGTTACAAAGGCATTAGTGGAAACTGTGAGACTGTGCTCGAGGCTCCCCCTCCCCGGTTTCCTGGGCTGTCAGCAACGGGCATTTTTATTGAGAGCTTTCCAACTAGTGTTTAAAAGACACACAAGGCTTCGGCTACAACACGTCAAACACATACACAGACCAGGAGCTCCGTTCCATATTAATCTGCAGAAATCCCACAGTCTAGTTAAAAAAATGTAAACATTGGAAATTAATTGCAAGGAGGCTTCTATACATTCTTTCTTGTCAAGAAAATTACTTGTTCAAAATATGTCATTCCATGAAGAGTAACTGGAATAAAAACTTCATGTAACAGAGACTAGGAAGAGATTGTGGATGCTGTGGATCGTAACAACCTCGGCGGTGTCTGATTTCATGGTATGAAAACACGCAAAATTAAAAACCCAAAACAGAAAACACCAACTCAACCAGATAAATCTGAGACCGAACAAAAACACAGGTGCTTTCTCATGTGGCTACAAGGTCACTGTGCAAAATCAAATTAATGCAGTATGATTAGAGCATCGTACAAGGTAGTAGCTTTCGCCACGGAAAAGAACTAATTTCTTATGTACAGGATGTATTATTACATGCTCAGCAAGGTACATCTGATACACACAAACAAGCACAAAACACCTTCCGTTTAATTGGGGTCGTTCTACAAGTCTTTAAAACAGATATACTGAATTCCTCTGTACGTCTACAGCAGGGGGGGGGGGACCCCAAACTACACAATTTAGTTGATAACACTGGACAAAATGAAAAAAAAAATACATCAAGTCTCAGATTTATGGACATTTGGAACATTTTTTTAATAGCACATGCAGCATTCTTTGATAGTGGGTCTTTTTGCAAAACTGAAATAGCAAAGGAGTCATTTATTGATTTTTATTAAAAGGCTAAAATATATTTTTTAGAAACACTTTTAAAACTATTGAAAGCACCTGTGCAAAGGTGGGGGGGAAGTCAATTCGAGTCACTAGGAAAGCCACAAAAGGACCCACTACCCTGTGTATTTTTGTAATGTTCGCTTCTATCTCTGGAAGGAAGAGCTCGACATTGTCATCACATGCGACTAAGGTAAAATGAGGTAAACTGCTCTGCAGTGAGTTCTTCTACTCAGAAGGCAGTAGGTGATCATGCTGGAAGTCACATGATCAAGGCTGCATCTCCCATCATCCCTCTGGGCAGTGATATGGGATAGTGGGTCTCTTTGAGGACTTTCAAGCCTGAGGGGGGGATGGACAACATATGATTCCTAGAAAAAGGAGGAGAACAACACATAAGCAAAACAAAACAATGAGCAAAATTCAAGCTAGGAAAATGAGTCAGGCATGTAAACAGCATGGTGCCAAAATGATTAAAAAAAAAAAAAAAAGGAAAAAGTGGGGAGGGCGGGAGGGGGACATGCTACAGAAGGAATGAAAAAAAAAAAAAAAAAAAACCAAACCAAACCAAAACCAAAACCAAACCAAACAACCCCGCAAGATAAAGTCTCGCATTACAGAAGGTCTTCAAAGAGACTGTGGTGAATGCAGCAATGGTCTGGCTTTTAAAGTTCTGCAAACGAAGCTCAGCAGAATCAGAGCAATGCTGCACGTCCGACCGAAAGGAACCAGAGAGGAGAGGCAGCGCAGCCACCCGGGCACTTACATTGCTGGCTTGGGTCCATGTCCGTGGTCAGCTTCACGTAGTTGGAGGGGAAGAGCCCCACTTGCCCGTTGACCTCGCCCTTCCACCAGTCCGGGTCGTCTTTGTTGAGGACGTTGATGATCTGGCCCTTGCTGAAGGCCAGCTCGTCGTCGTTCTGGGCGCTGTAGTCGTACACGCCGATCACCTGGCACACTGCGGGAGACAGGGCCGCGTGAGGGCCACGGGGGCTCGTTAGGCATTCCCGACGCCACTGTTGCTCGCTCGCTCTCTGTCTCTCTCTCTCTGTCTCTCTCTCGGGACGGGGCACAATTAAGTGGGTCTGCTCTGCTGGGCTTCGCCGAGCGAGGGCGACGGACGAAGGCGGGGGACACAAAGACCAAGGCCATGGCAAGATTTCGCGCTAAGTCTTTAGCTGGCGCGACACCTTCCTCTGTCTCGTGTGTGCTCATCAGCGGAAAACTTAGGACGATGACCCAAGGCTCGCGGACTCGCTTCTATGTGGGCGGAGGGGAGCGCCCCTGAAATGCAGACTCTGGGAGCCGGCCCGACTGCCCAGGACGGCTGTGCACCCCGGGGGCTTCACCACATTGCTCTGCTTCTTTCTCCCCCCCCCTTAAAAGTGGAAGGTAGTTAATCATCTGATGTCCACCCCCCACCCCGCTGCCCCCACAAATCCAAATCCTACTGAAAAGTAAATCAGTGTTCTATTCTCCTATTATCTTTATGGCTCAGAATTCTGTCTCAAAGGAAGACATCTCCATGCCCGCTTTCCCTCAAACCTATGGGAGGCTAAATCGTTTTCCTTTCCCGGCCTTAGCAACACTTTAGATAAAGTCTGCACCGTCAGGCTGGGCCTCTTAATTAATCTTCCTTAACCAGCCTATCTATGGCTTTAGCTTTTTCAAATTCTCCAGCTAATTGAATCACTTCAGCAAATGATTTCTGTGGGTTTCAACCAACCTGATGAAGGGGCTCCTGCCAGGCCTCCCCGAGGGAGAGGAGGTCCAGCTGGCACCACACCCTCCGCCCACAGGAGGCCACGGCTCAGGCAGAGAGGCCCAGCTGGGGCTGGGAACAGCCCTGGTTTGCCAATCCCTTCATTTCTTGCCAAGGCTGCCAAGTTTTAATCTAATTTCACTGGGGACGTATAGCACAGACATGAACAAAAACTTCTACATTTTCCGCAAATGCCACCCAAGAACGGGTGGCTTGAAGACCCGAGGGCAGATTCCTGCTCCCCTAACCTCGCCCATCTCAGATATTACTAAAGCATCTAATTTGGTCTCTTCAGTCAGAAAATAGCCGAGCGGCTCAGTCGCGGTGCCCTCTGTTCTTTTGAGCCCTTTAGGAGAGCGTGTGCAACATCCTGCCCATTAAGCGAAGCCCCCTCTGTTCACAGGAAATGTCACAGGGGAGTTATTTTGGTCTTCAGTGAGCAGCACATTACAACCAACAGACCCCCGTGGCCTCCAGCTCCATCTCCTGACCTATTTAGACCCCAGCCATTTATTTTTAGGAGCCTCTTTTTTGTCCCCTCACCCCCTAGCCCAAATCCCAATTTAAATAGTTGGAAGGAAATCAAGAGAAAAATCTGGCTTTAATGCCATAGCATTCATGACTCCTTTAGGAAGAGAGTCCAACAAGGGCTCTGTTGTACCCAGAACAGCCAAGCTGCTCACATACTTGGTCCTTTTGAAAAAACATATTCCATATCACAGTAGTTGGGTATCGGTCCCGGCAAGTACAAGAAGTGTTCACAAGCAGATGTGAAAGGCAATCTAAGATCCTTCGTGAGAAAACCGAGTGAAAGACTACCGCGACCCGCAGACCATTTGCCAAGTAGAGATCGTATGCTGCCTACCTGCCGGGAACGCCGTGGGCTTAGGTGGCTCCGTTGGAGTGATTTTGCTCGTGCCAGGGCTCAAAAGTTTTACATAATTCGCGGGGAACCAGCCTATCTGGCGCTTCTTCCCACGGGCCTAGTAAGAAAATAATTACATCAAAATGCTTATTAAAAGGTTCATCCTCATTCAGGGTACAGTCTGCTTCGCAACAGAGCACTTAAAAGTTTACAGAAAATTACAAACCAACTTGCATTAACAGTAGAACCTCCGAGTTCCTGTATCACACAATGAAAACACTGTAGCTAAAATTCGAAGTGTAGTAGTCATCGGCCAGCAGAGCTGGGAATGTTGTTGCATAGGCTGGACGGTGTGGGTTACAACTCAGTGTGATGTGGTAGGGCTGGCACAGGCAACTGCTCACACTGCGTTGGCTCTCACGTGTTACTTTCAGGTGACGCAGAGGTGATGGCGAGTGCCAACATTACGGAGGGATTTGATGAGTAACAGTGACAATGATGACAATAAAAATACTAAGAATAGCAGGTAACAGTCACTGGGTACTTCTAATGAGTCCGGCTCTGCGCCGAGCATCTTATATGCATTTACCTGCACAATCCCAGGAGGAGAATACTATTACTACTTCCGATTCCCAGATAACAAAAGTGAGGCCCAGAAAAGTCAACTGATAGTGTCAGGTTTACAAGCCAGTTAGTGGTAAGCCAATATTCACACTCGCACCTGCGCTCTTATGGGTTACATGAGGCAACACGCGTGCAATACACACAGAACATAAAGAGTCTAAGCTTGACATTGTTTTCAAAAACTACCAGGCCTACACGATGGCTGCAGCCACGCTTTGCACTAACATTCTTTTCTCCTTCATTTCAATCCAATTCAACACGAGAGCCATTTAGTGAGTGTTTACATGCTGGGTGTTGTTGGAAAGAGGTAATATACGACATGGAGGAAATTATAACCAAGGTGGTGAGCTGAGATCTGCAATTCTATGAGATGGGGGCCCCTAGCTGGGAATCACGAGAAGCGCTACGAGCACCCAACTATGCCAATGGGAACAGAAAACTCAAAAGGATTCATACATGTGCACACACATGCACACACACATACACACAGCATCTCTAGGAGCAAGACTCTGGTAAAAACAGTTGCCTTTGAGGACTGGGGTGGGAGGGAGACACTTCATATCCCCTTTTGCTCACTTTTGAATTTTAAACCATGCAAATATGTTACCAGTTCCAAAAATAAGAAAATAAAACTCAAAGCAAACTTCCTCTACCTTTACTCTGCCCTCCCACCTGCCAAATTACGGAGAAGGATCCATCTGGGTTACTTTTAGAATGCGGATCAAGTTCCCCTTCCTTGTGGTCTGATAGACTTCGTGCCCTTGGCTCAAGGACTAAAGCTTTTATTTTTACAGTGAATCCGCCCACGACTGCAGCCTCTCATTTTCAAGTCCCCACGTGTTCCTGTACCCAGTAGGCCGCCATATGGCTTGCAATGACTCTGCTACGCCTCAGCCCTGCACTTTCACAAGGGCAGAACACTGAGCTCACTGGCAATTTCTTCGTTTGTGTATCCACAATGAGAGAGCCTCTGGTTGAGGCACCAGAAGCCCTCCTGCGCATGGCAATTCACCCACTTTATTGTGGATTTCAAGAACCGTTCAAAACTCCCTTTTGAGCAAGGTGCTAGGAGCGTGAGGATGAAAAAATATGGTTACCACCTTCAAAAAGCTGATAACCTGCATGGTGACATAAGAAATATGTGTGAAACGCGAATATCATCGACAACAATGTTAAATACCAAGAGTGGTGTGGGCGTCGGGACCACCACAGTTCAGGGGAAGATGTCACTTCTGGAGGAAGTGGGACGTGGCCAGCTGTGGGGGGTGGGGGAAGGGTGGGGAGCAGAAGGGAGTGGGGTGTGGGTAGACAAGCACTAGGGGAGCAGAAGGGAGTGGGGTGTGGGTAGACAAGCACTAGGTAGACAATAACTAGCATGTTATTCTCAATGAGGTTTGAGAGTCTGGAGCGGTCCTTGTTTTCAAATGCAATGAGGCTGGAGCGGAGGTGTCACTGATGGCTGGTAAGACTAGTAAGTGTGGGGCTGGGAAGGGAAGAAGGGCACCTGGAGGCAGCCTCAGGTGATGCCAGCACAGTAGTATGAAGAGGAGTGGATTCCAGGACCCGAGAGGTCAGATTCCTGAGCCTGGAAGGTCAATGTGGTCAGCCCTGCTGGACAGGTTTTATGGCTGCCCAAGAGGAAGTTTAATCTCCGACTTCCCATTCTGGCCAAGACACATTTCTCTAGTCCCCTGGCTCACCCTGTACTCTGCTGGCACTTTATTTTTTAACTAGCTGCCCTCCAATCATATAGAGGTACTCATTTCTTCAGCTCACCACAATATAGATCCTCACTTCCTTGACCCAAATTTGCCTCGACAAAACAGTGAACTGAGGACACGCATACAATGCGCATGTGCACGCATGCATGCATACACACACACACTCCACACATGGGAACCAAGCATGTTGTGATGTGCACATGCAGCTTTTGTACCACACCTTACATTTATATAGATCTCCGCTTCTATAATGCCATGACCCCTGAGAAGGACTCTGCCCACATCCCTCATCCTGACCTCTCACGCTCCCACCACTCACTATCTGAATTCAGGAGTCAAGCAAATTTGGATAAATCTTCCAATGAATCCTTAGCTCTCACAATTCTGCTACTGGCTGTCCAACGCTCAGGAAACAAACACATAGATTCAGATGATGTGGAATCTCTCGATATCCAAGAGCAGGATGAGGTGGTGGTGGGGTTATGTGTACTGTGCGATGAAATCGTATCCCTTTGGGGTTTTGAGTATTCACATTCAGACAGAATTTTAAACAAATGGAAAAGACACTAACTTGCAGCTCTCCTTCCCACCAACCGCCTGGGTTCTTTTTTCGGATCAAAATCAGCTGACCAGGGGCCAGGGTGAGCTGCTCGGGACCAGTAGCTGTGTAGCAGGCGATAACCTGCGCAATTTCTGAAAAACAAGATCAAACATCGTGGCACAGTGTTACAGTCAGGAGAAGAAATTCTAGGAAGACGCAGCCACCTCCCGGGTTCACAGATTCACGTCATCAAAGTCAATGCCCTGGGCTGGTTCTCTACTAAATGTAGATGGTTCATTCATCCCCCCTACCCCCATTCCACGACCTATGACCCAGATGCAGCATTCAAGGGCTCGGGTGATCTTTTGGTTCTGCTCTAGGACTTCCTCATCATCTCTTGGAACTTATTTACCAACTTCCCTCCACCCCATTCTTGCCCCCAATTCTCGTACTTTCTGTCCCAGCCTCCCCCACCACAACTGCTGCCAACACCCTGCTGCCCACAGCAGGGCCTGGCTCCTCTGCACGCCACCCTCCACCCCACAGAGCTAGCACACAGCACATTCAAGGGTGGGCAAGTGAATAAAGGAACTCAAGTGGAGCTTTCCCACCTGCCAAGTAAGTAGAAAGAAGAATTCTATATTCTCCAGAAACTTTTGGGAGTGTGGCGCTAGCTGATTTCCAGGTTGTGGCTTTAGACGCTTAGCCCCACCCACATGACCACTGTCTTTGTGGCTCACACAAAGGGGAATCCTTGGATATCAGGTAGGAATCATGTCAATGCAGGTTTATTTTTATTTCAAGTTTAAAAAAATCTGGAGTTAAGAAGAGAATTTTATGCAAAAACCAGTTTAGCACAGGAAAAAACAAAAAACCTAAACAGTTCTTTACTTTCCCTGAATGTTAAAAATCTCATGGGAAAAATCCCAGCAGTACCACAGACCAGGCTCTGAAAAGTACGTTTCTATTGGCACAGGAGGTCGAGTATGAAAAAACAAAACAAAACAAAACCAAAATCCTTGTCTGACTGAATCCTGGCGTATCCAGTGACTGCTTTTGGAACTTCTAGAAGCAATGCAGAGCAAACCATTCTAGTCCTCCACACTCTCTCCCCATCATAATAGATCTTGAAAGAAAGAAGGGATGAGGTAAAGACAAAGAAAGAAAGAAAGAAAGAAAGAAAGAAAGAAAGAAAGAAAGAAAAGAAAAGAAAAGAAAGAAAGAAAGAAAGAAAGAAAGAAAGAAAGAAAGAAAAAGAAAGAAAGGAAAAAGGGAAAAAGGCCCCCTGTCCCCTGACTGTACTTCCTCGTGCTCAGGAACGCACAGTAGCAGCCGCCCATCACCATGCTGGGTGCGCCAGGCTGTCCGGGGGCAGGCCCGGCCCGATGCTCCAGGGAGATCAGGACAAGTAAGAAAGAGGCCAGATTCCATACACCTTGGCCCTACTGAGAGCCCGAGCTGGGAACTCTGTGCTAGGGTAGGAATTCTCCCCTGACATGCCAATGGCTAGCTCTAGATTCCAAGAGTTTTTGGTTTGGAGAAAGTCCAAATCACTGTCCTATTTGGCCTCAGATTTTTCTGCTCCTCAAAGGACCTGGCGTGCCCCAGCCAGCAATCTGCCCCCAGCATTCTTCTCTGTCTTTGGTGTCCTGGAGCGGCCCCCTGGTTTCAGTATAAAGTTAAGCCCATCTGGACCCTTTGGAATGACAGTTTCAAAATGTAAAACACTCACAGTTAAAACACAGATCTGACCCCATGTTCCAGTGTCTGGAGTCTGATTAATACCCTATGGCAGCCCGAGAGCCCACTTTCCCCCGCCAGGTCAGGCCATCTGTGGTTGAGCACTGGACATGGAAACGTCAGATCCCCCTGTCGGCCTGCCGGGGACCCTCCCCACCCCTCATCTCCTACGGACACAACAGCAAAAAACGCTCCAGTGACCTACAGGAGGAAGGCGTGCCAGACAAACCATGTTATTTCACCTCTGCTTCTCTTTCGTGGTACTATTTGCAGAACGTGTGATTTTGCTTAAATAAACTATAGCACTAAATTCAGAGGGATGACTGTAATTTTGCATCTTCAAATGTGTACCTGATGAAAACCGCCCTACGGCTTCCAAATATTCATTTTGGGGACCTCTACTTTGTTGCTCTTTGAATTTCTGCCACTATTTATGTCCTGGGACCGAACTGTGCTATCAGGAGAGGGAAGGAGCCTCCTGGACCTCCCAAGAGAACGAGGATGCAGCAGTCCTATTACTTTTAGAGCTTCTACGCATTACGACTTCCCACCACCTTGCCTGACTTACTTCACAACCCAAGAGAACCTTCTGTCTAGCAGTGTCCCCCCCACCACACCCCATGTGTGAAGCAACAGACATCGCTCATAACCACGTACACATTATTAATGGATTCCAATAAAAGGATAAACTCTGACTGCTCTTAAGATTCTTTTGTCTGTCTTTTTTAGGCTTCCAGCCCTAATGAACAAAAGGTTGGGAGCAACTATCAATTACATTCAAAAACATTGAAAAATAAGCATCAGGGTTTGCAACTTACCAGGTTTTTTTCCTAAACTCCCTGTTTTCCCAGCAGTTCCAGAGCCCTTAAAACAGAGCAAAAGGTCTCATTTGCATACTGAAGAGTTTTGGTCATGCAACTTAAAAACACGATCAATGATGACCCAAGCCCGATTGAGCCCCTGAAGCCCCCTGGTTCATTCTGGGGAAACACGGCAGCAACTCTATCTCTTGACATCAGATGTGTGTCAGGAAAACATGGGACAAAGCGAGTACTTTGAAACACACAGCTTTTGCCCTCTTCTTTAGAGAGAAGTGAGCCAAGTATAGGATCCCAGACGGCTCAGGTACTGTCTGCGTGTAGCACAGGTGCATCCTGTCCCTGAGTCACACCAAACAGGGGGTGCCGGGCGAGGAAGACTGTTAGGCTATGTCCTAAACACTGAGCTCATGCTTATGTTCAAATGGTTACTGAATATTTTACACAATAAAACTCCAGAGACTCTGACATCCAGAGCCCAACACCCAGATGTGCTACATAAAATATTAATATTTTGCTACATTTGCTTTAGAGCTTTATCTTTTTACTTAAAAAAAAA
Source organism: Canis lupus baileyi (assembly GCF_048164855.1). Taxonomy (NCBI): domain Eukaryota; kingdom Metazoa; phylum Chordata; class Mammalia; order Carnivora; family Canidae; genus Canis; species Canis lupus. The sequence goes on along the minus strand of NC_132867.1, from coordinate 32,474,997 downwards.
AAAGATAACTGAAACAGCACAATGGCAATTCAAACACGCCTTCCCCTATCCCATTCACCTCTTTATCCACAGAGGCAGCTACTCGCCTGTGTATCTTTTTTGCCCAAATCTTACACTGTTTAAACACTGAAATTCCTCTATCAATGCTGGATGCACAATCCATAGAAGCAGACCATATTTTTGTTGTTGCAACGATTAATTGTTCCAAAAGTGCTCTGGGGTTGAATTCCTTTATGGGTACTCATGGAATTTTAAACCAGCTGACCAAGCCAATAGAGACCTTGAGACAGGACAGGGGCCAGACTGTCATCTGTCATTACAAAGTGCTTTATTCTGAATTGATTTTCATTCTTGAGTCCCTATCTGGCAGTAAATTAAGTATTCCAATTAAAACAAAACAAAACAAAAGGCTTATTAATAAAGTAAATGACAGTTACTGTAAGAATAAAAACATGCCATTCATCTAAGCCATCATGGTCCCTTTATTTTGGTTATTGAAATTTAATAACCATTTACCAGGGCAAGTTTGAGTTACAATCTTTACTCAGATTATGATTTCTGTATTAACAAAATATATAATACCAATCTGCCTTGCTATTTTTATAGGCTGCGTATCAAAATAAAGGAATACTAATGAAACAAGATTCCAAATGACCAGTTAACTTTCCCAGTATGGACTTATAATAACTCCCTATAAGCCATAAAAGGAACAAAGGCATTTGGCAACACCCAGTGAATGAGTCCAAATAGCGTCAGTGTGCTCCCCTGCTTTTTTTAAGTGGGCTCTATGCCCAACGTGGGGCATGAACTCACGACCCCCCAGATCAAGAGTCACATGCCCTACCAACTGAGCCAGTTGGGTGCCCCAGAGTGCTCCCTTTTTAACACCAGAGCCAGCACATAAACTAAGACATACTCAGAAGGCCTGGTTCTGTCCTGGCACATCTCAGGAATGCAGTAGAAAAGCTGCCCCAGGATATGTGCCACAGCCCTTCTCCTACAGAGAAGGGAAGCCAGGATAGAACAACCTCTCCCATGCCCAGAGGGAAAGCCTGGTATCTGAGGCTGGATCTGGGTTTAGCAGGAAATTTTCCTTATACGCTGAACTCTGTACCCAAGGAAAATGAAACAGCTGACTTTTTAGATTTTTCTCATCACTATGAAATAATGTAGCCAAATGTTTGTGCAAAATCTTTAGCTTCGTTGGTTCTTCTGTGGCTCATAATTTAAGGCCATGGTTAAAAAAGCACCTTGATATTCAGCTTACCTTTAAAAATGTCAGTCTCTTTTTTAACTTACTGATTTCAGATTTTTTTTATAGCAAACTATGATTTATCAAAATACAATATAAGTAATGGTTTTGGTCTTTCAATTGATCCCAAAAGGTAGTCACTCTAAGATTCTTCACGCCTAGCAGTAGAAATTGAGTTTAGTTTTAGTTATTCCCCTGTGACCCCTGAAATATCATCTGGATGATTCTTACTGGATCCGACTGGATTCCTGGAGAAAACCCTAATTCTCCCCTCTCCAGGTCTGCAGAGGACAATTCACTGCTGCATTGGAGAGAAGCACTTTCTACCATGCTTCTGCCAAATTCTCTAAGGGTAAGCAGACTCATGCAAATCCTTTCCTGGGAGTCTCAATAAGCTGCTCTCAAGACCACAGCAAGGGAAAACAAAACAAAACAAAACCCCAAAACCGAAACAGCTAAAAAGACACTCCCTGAAAAAACAAAACCCAAGCAAAATAAAAACTTGCTTCTGGGCACTGCAGGGAAGGCGAGAAAGGAAGGGGAGGGACCACACTGTGGGGTCAGGCTCCAGGCTCCCAAAGCAGCTGCAGGTACTAGGGCCTGTGGATCAGCCCAAGGTACACCCTCCTGCTGGCATTCCAATGACAGAGGAGCTCTGTCCACTGGCTTACACCTGAGAAAGCAGGTTTTTAAAAAAAAAAAAAAAAAAAAAAGACAATTCTTGTGGTTTATTTATGTGCAATGGATCTGTTAAATGACTACATTGATTCACCCTGAAATTCTCCACTAACTTGAAATTGGTCACTCTGAGACAGGCTCCCAATACCCCGGTGGTGGGCTCACCCCACCATTTCATTGAACTCTGCACTGCCTCAAGACCTCTTGTTCTGCAATTGGATTTTTAAGGCCCCGCATAACAATGGGATTCATTTCCGATTCATAAGGAGAACAGCAGTTAGAATAAATTCAGGCCCTCATCAATGGGCCTGAGATTCTAAGGCCTGGTCAAAAGTGTTATCGATCTCTTAAATCTTGTGTCTTCCCAACGTGTAGGCAAAAGTATCAATTGTAGAAACTCTCTACCACCCCACGTTCTGGGGCCAGTATCACCCAAATCCTCTTGTTTTACATGGGCAGAATATTGCTGTGTGTCTTTCTTTGGGTATCCCAGATCAGTGACCCTGAAGACCCAACCAAGAACATTCGCTCTAAACCCTAAGCCAGTCGCATGCAGGAATAGAAATGAACCCTGAACATTAACTCTCTCAGACCAGCCTCCAGAGAGGTAGCCTCTGCTCAGCCCCAGGGGGTTCTTCTGCTTGTGGGAAGCTTACCCTGCAGCACCAAATGACCAGTTCAAACAATTACAGGGCACTCTGTATCCGCTGTCAAGTTCCCGGAACACAGCAAAACCCATCAACAGTGTTCCACCATCAAATATTGGCGACTCCCCGCCGAGAGAATCATCGCACAGAAAGGGAGAGTAAACAGTTAATGTGGGTTTACCTCTGAATCTTTAAGCCTCACATAGTTAGAAGGGAAGACTCCGGACTTGTCGCCCACTGCTCCTGTCCACCAGTCACCATCTTTCTTGGTAACCAAAATCACATCCCCTTGCTGAAACGTTAAATCGCCTTGCTCAGAACTCTCGTAAGTGTACATGGCAATAAATTCTGGTGGGGAGAAATATTGAGATACGGAGAGAGCTTGATTGTTTACAGAGATCCCAGACAGCTTTGCAAACGCTAGTTTATGAATAAGGAAGTTAGGATAAGATCCATTCAAGAGAAAAGCTTGTCACAGATAAAACAGAAGTGTGGAACATCCCTGGCTGCAAATGCCCTAACTGCACATACAAATTCAGTAACTGCAGACGTGGGAACAATTCTTGGGAAGACCCAGCCATGCGAACAAAAATGCCAACTGCCTGTCTACCGACACCGAGTGCCAGGGCTGAGCTATAATTTCATGTCATCATTTCCTTTGGAGTGAAAATGGTTTTTACAATTTACTCTTAACTAACATTTACTTAGTTGTGCTGAGCACTCATTTGGATGCACTAACACACCAGCTCTTCTATGCACATCAAGTATCTGTGTTTTCGTTTTGAGGGTACCAAGTCACAATTTTGGAACATTTTTAGATACACTATAATCCTTCACGTAAATTAAATAAGACACATTGTTCATTACTCAAGTGCCCGAGTGAAAACTTATGTCCTTTTGTGCCAGATACACAGACGGTAGGAAGCTGTTAAAACACAAAATAAAAGATACGCATTATTTAGTTAAAAACGGGCATCTACTTGTCGTTCAAGTGCACAAACACGTAGTGAGGACTGATAATAAAAGTAACGTCTACTCAATCCCAGAAAATAAGCAAGCCTTCCTGAACAAGCTGAAAAGAAATCTGTTTCCTATGTTTTATTATTCAAGTCTTAAAGTCTAAGAACTGACTTTCTTTACAGTCTTGCATGTGATGGGGGTGCATTCCAGAGGAAAATTTCCTTTTTAATTATAAAGAGTTGGTTTTACAAAGGCTCAGAAACCAAATCACTCTCAGAAAGATCCCTAGACACAAAATTCTAGACACTATACTAGGTGCAGGATAAGAGATCTACAGAGAGATGAACCTAAATGTCTTGCTTCCATTTTTTTCTCCATTTTATCCTAGGCCTTTGGGTATTTTTGTCAAAGTCATTTAAAAAAAAATCACCTTTTACCCACCCAGAAAATTCATTTTGGGGATGGATGAGGCCTGTTTCTCACTAAAACTTCAGATGGAGCCCTTAAATTCAGAGCCTAATGTTAATTAATAGGCAGAAATTGAGTATGGAGGAATGCTTTTGGCTAATTATAAGAGCCTCTGCAGGAGGTACTAATGAAAGCTAAAACAAACACAAAAAGACACAAAGCCCCCTAATGCGTGTGCTAATGTAGGCAGCTCTACAACATGGGAGAGCCCGCCAAGGGCTGAGTCAGCTTAGGCAGTGCTGGCCGCAGGCTGGAGCCTCAGCCAGGGCCCGGGGAGTAGGGACCCCACAGCAGACACAAGGTCACCCAAATGACCAAGGGAGAACAGAAGACACTCTGTCTCTAGTCCTCCAGTGTGGCTCACACGCACCTCCACAGTGAACACAGGAAAAATGATTTCCCACACACGGAAATCAAATCTGGCAGTTGTGCTAAGGACATTCTTTTTTCATTAATATGTTCCTTTTCCCGATCTCTCAGTATTCTGACCGTTCCCCCGTTTGGTTTTGCTCTGCCACTTGCCCCTGAAGCTCATGCTCGGCCATTTAAGATAGGATCTTTGGCAGATGGATGTTTTTCCCAGTGATTCCTGCATTGAAAAGTCACTTTCTCAAAAATGGATCCAATCTTTGAAGTGACTTTCAAAGTGCTGAAGAAACTTCAGACGCATGAACTCTGGCTGAACCTACCATTGCACTATAAGATACCAAGGAGACTGGAAAGACTGTGGCTTCGTTTGCCCTGCCATGCACACAGGCATCTGGGAGGCTCCTGTGGGGCTCAGTGACACGGGCCATGGGAGGATGGGCGGGCGGTGGCACTCAGAGCCTCCTCCAGAGACAGTTACCACAGGGCACTGGCCATTCCTAAGTGGGCACCCTAAGAGCTACCCAAACTGACCATCTGTTTAATATGGTTTATGTATGCTTTACTTTGAATGTGACTACCTTTAATGCAATATTAATAAGGGGCTCATTGATACATGCAGATAGCTTTTCTCTGAACTTCAACAGCCAAGTCCTCTCATGCCACTCCGGAAGGCCAGTGAGCTCTCTCCTAGTGTTTCCTAATATTCCAGATCATCTGACAATGGATGTAATAAATGTCAGCGGAGATTAGAATCTCTCTTCTGTTACCCAACTTTAAACGTGTGTGTGGTTCACCTGTGACCTATGTATTGAGGACTCAAGGGACGAGGCCTCTGTACACGTTTCAAAACAAATTGGCGTTCATCGATGCTGCTCCTAGAGGAGAATGCTCACGGCGTTGTTAAGTGGCTCTCCATCAACAACCCAGGAAATGAAGCAAAAAAGAAAAAACACTAGCAGACTCTTACCTTTCTCCTAGATGCTTTATGCAAATTATCTCATAATCCTTGATTGTTACTTTCTACTCGAAGGGGGGGGGTCAGCAGCCCACTTTACAGGAGAGGAAGTGAGGGTATGATCGAGAGAGTGAATGGCTACTAGGAGAGAGCCAAGGTATAAACTTCAGCCTTCCGAGGAGACGTCATTGGATAAAACATACTGAATCTGGGCAGAATGGTAATCTGCTTTATATAATATGGACCACACACGTGTTTAAAAAGAGGTTTTTTTTTTTTTTTGCCTCGTTCTGCTAAGTGGATAAAGCACTCATTCAGATGACTGATAGAGTGTATAAACAGAACTCTTCTAATGATCGTTTTGGTGGCAATAGCAAAAACTGGATGCAATAAAATGCTGGAGGTGTTTGGCAGTGATGAGGTTTTTATAGCTGTATCTATAAACTACAAACATTTTTGCTTCTCAAATTCCTTTGGGGAAAGTAATTTTGTTACCGGGGGTCTGAAATACCACTGAACTTTAATCCTTGCTGTCTCCAGCCAAACAACTGTTTTCATAATTCTTTCACAAGCCACACTTTCCAAGGAATGTGACAATCTCAGGATGGTGAACAGACTAAATAAAACACTCTATCTTCATAGAATTTACTTAAGGAACCCAAGAAAAATTAGCATACAATGGGGTAGACATCTGTTAGCTAGGAACCCCGATCAGACTTGCAGTGGAAAGCCTGTCAAACTTCAGGTAGCGCTCTTCAATGAGGTGAGAATGGCTACACTGGCTGCAGAAAAGATGTGAGATTTTTACCATCCAGAGCCTGGATCCATGTGTGTTTTATTTGTTTTAAAGCCCACACCATGTATCAGCATATATAATCCTCAGACTTATGTGATGAAGACCAAGATATAAGGCAATTAATTCTTTGTGTGCTAAACACTCAAAATGAAATCTTTAGGTCTTAAATAATCTGGTGTGCTTAGTGACAAGGAACAGAAAAACTGAACTTCTCTGTTTCTTTTGAGGGTGGCAGAGATGCCACTGCGATTGCTGGGACAGCTTTACTAGACTGTGTAGTAAACAAACACAAACAAAACACTTATGTACAAGTCAGAGGAGAACAGACTATAGTAGGGGAAGCAATGACCACAATCCAGCTGCAGAGATGCTCACAAAACTTGATCCCTAGTGACACTGATGGGCCTCTTTCAAACGTCAGAGAGCTTGTGACCAACTATCATTAGAAGATTCGGTTATTATGATCAATGTATCTGATACTATTTTGAAAGTCTCCGTGAAGTACTCAGCTTTTGTAAAGATCTAACCTTTCATTTGACCTCAGAGTGGAACACACTGAACATAAACTAATATAGTCTATTTTTTTTTTTTTTAGTACAGTCTATTTTAAAGTGAAATCCCATCTCATTTCAAACATGTACTGTTTATATTACGTGATCCCCTCGACCCTCCTAAGAACATGATTTGACTCAGGTTCTCACCTTCTCCCGAAATGGCCGGCTTGGCTGCTGGGGAAGCTACTCTCTTTAGACTAGCGGGACTTTCTGAAGAACCAGAATCCATGCTGAAAGAGGTGGGAGGAGAAAGTATTTTAATTTTTATCTTCAAAGACATGAATACAAATGACACTGATTTTCCTTTTTTTTTTTTTAAAGAGCTGCTTAATATTTAAAACTTTGAAGCATCTACAGCTGTACTGCTGACACAGTTGCACTTGGCTAAGTTAAAACACTTAACAGCGCCACAGAGGCATGAGTCTGAGCTGCATTCTTGTTTCTCAGCACTTGCTACATAGCCAACGTATCCGTCTAGTTCAAAGCAAAGATAGATGCTCTTCTAATATTTTTGTTATTTTTATCTTCTTGAAGCTCCTAACCTGTTTTGAACACCTAGGTGATTGCAATAATTGAACTACAACCTTTATGTTAAAGGATCCATGCTATAAGGTTCATAATCCATTCTTTCAATTATTTCCCCAAATGCATTGAGCCTGTAAGTATTCATGTGTATCTTACATAGTACTGAGTACTAGGCATGATCACCAACAAATCCACAAGAATGTTCCAGGCCTCAGAGTAGAAGTCCTTCTTACATAAGTCACTGGAACACAAGATATGCAGGCTTCCACCAATGAAGGGGGGGGGGCGGTGGTGGAGAAAATGACCTCTTATTTGTCAGAGGCTGTCTTCTCCAGATACGCACTCTAACTTCTGCAGTTAGAGGATCCAGAAGACACCATAATCCTGCAATCCCATCTGCGAATCTTAATGAACGCAAGCATAATTTCATGCCCAACATTGTTTTCATCTAACAGAAGCAGACAAACACAAAAATACCTTGTGGATTTCCTTATGGGCCCTGAAATGAGTTTCACGTAAGACTTGGGGAACCAACCCTTCTGACCTTGGACTTCTCCAAACCACCACATGTCTTGCTGTTCCAGGACGGTGATGACGTCATTTTTGTTAAAATTTAAGTGGTTGTCTTTTTTGGCTCTCCAAGGATACAGGGCTTGTGCTTGTAGCCCTTCCACCTTCTCACCCTTGTGTGGAAATACATAAAGGACCTCTCATTACTCTGTGATCGGTTACCGATGCAGGCGACATCAACACTGGCACGAACACTCCTTTCCAGCAAGCGCACACAGGCACACACAGCCACAAAGGGCCCTGCTTCAGTGCAGCATGGGTGCTGGATGCTTCCCTGGTTCCTGGTGATCTCTCATTTTCAAAAGGAGAGCCCAACACCTGCCAGCCTATTTGCAGGGGCACTATCTGGCCATCCAGAGCTGCCTCATTAAACAAGCCAGGAGGTCATATTTCTTTTGGGGCATCTGGCTGTGTGCCTTTGACATCTGGTTCTGTTTTAACCTCCAAGGTGCCCAGGCCACCCCACCATCCCCATTTCCAAATGGATTTTGGATGTTGGGTGGAAGATTCATACCAAAGTGTAGAAATCTTGCGAAATCTCAAAGGATAATGAACTGCTGGTTTAGGTGGACAAAGGAGAATATGCCCCACATTGGATTGTTTGAGCTCCTGTTTTAGAGACCCAGGGGTCTGGCTGGCATAAATCTGCTGTGATCCACTACATACATCTACATGCAAAGAGGGGTTACAAAGAGGAATAAAATGCCACCTCTGCCTCCTCCAAATAATTTAGGCTAAAAGACTTTATTGACCATATGGCACTGGAAAAAGGGACAGTACGGTATCATTAGCAAAGACTTCACAATTAGCGGGCAAGAGAGAGACACACACAATGATATATACCACTTGGCAGAACGAGATCTACTACAAAGAGGCTCCAGCTATTCACTGTGGGAACAGAGAGAAAAGAGGGATGAATTCTGCCCAGGGGCCATAGGGACAGTTTCACAGAGGAGGCAGCACTGGAGTCAGGCCTTGAAGGGCGAGGAGGATTTTGAGAGCTAGGGCTTCGGAGGAAGGGCACTCCGGGCCGAAGGCACAGCACAGGCAACGGCCTCGGGGTGGCATACTGCAAAGGGTCCAGGAAGAGGAGCACAATCCTGGGGTGCGTGGAGCCTAGTTTCATGGAGGGGTGCAGTAGGAGATGAGGCTGGAAAGGTAGGGTGAGGCATTTATTATCTTTTTTAAAAAACTGTAACATAAAATCATTACAATATCTTAAGATGATACTAAGAAAATTACGTCAACTTTCAAGCATATACGAAAATGGACAGGAACAAAAAGATGATGCTCAAAGGCAGCTCATTTGGAACCAACTTGTACCTATCTTTAAGACAGTTTCCTATCGACACTCCTGGGTCCTCACTTTCTTGGACCTTCGAAGTCCCTCCTCCCTTCCATCTCGGCTGCACACTTCTTCAGATCCCCCAGATTCTCTGCCTGTTTTTCTCCCTCGGGCTCGCAGGAGCTCCCCGACCCCCACAGCCCACCAGCTCACAGCCCTTCTGTGCTGTCCCATCCTCCCAGCTGCATCCATCCATTCCTCTGCCAAGCCTGGGCCCCAGCCTTGTTGACCTTTCCCCACTGACACTTTGGAATAATCCAGCCTGGGGCTGGACAAAGCCTGGACTCGGGGTTGGAACCCCATGTGTGTCACTGATTTCCTGACTTTGGCCAACTGTTTAATTCCCCATAGGACCCAGCTTCCACGTTCTAAAAAGTGGATATAAACTATCTTCGCTTACCTAGCAGTCAGCATCTCCTACTCCTTCCCAGGTCTCAAACACATTCTTCTTACCACACTGAATGCTCTCTACCCTGATCACCAACCCCAGTCCCTGCAAAGAGCCCAGCAGGGACAGAAGCAAAGGGAAGGGAACATCTCTGGCTGGGAGCTCCTCCTCTCAGGTGGGGAGAACACACACACATGCTGTGGATTTTCCATTTTCTTACCCTGTTCTCTTTTTTTGAAGATCTCACATGTTTCCTCAGAGCTGATCTATGTTCTCACTGCCTGTCGCACGGGACCACCTGGTGCCCTACCTTCACCCTGAACGCACCTAAAACTGAGCTCCTCTCTCCAACTAAAAATCACTTTCTCTCTGTGCCCTCCTTGTTTCTCTCGGAGGTCAGATCCTTCTCTCAATCCCAGGCTGCTTTGCTTTCCTTTGGCTCCAATAGGAGTGTGACTCCGTCCTGTCCTCTGCTGGCACCTCCCCACGCACCTGCTCAGAGCCCGCATGCCTCCTGTTGATCCCAAGTCAGGGACTGTCCTGACCCCCAAATGCCTCCCACATGGGCATTTGCTCTGTCTGGTTTGATTAATGTATAGATATTTCATTCCTTTATGTTCATTGCATTAAGTAAACTACTGCTTTATCGTATGGAGTAGTAATATTCAGAATAACGATCCCTTCAGAAACACTTTCTTAGGAGGGCACTTAAGAGTTTCCCATTCACCTGTAATCAAGCCTTTCTGATGTATACTTATTGGTCTCCCCAGATCGACAGGCCTAAGTTTTTCCTGAAACACTCTGGTCTCCTATGTTAAAGCCTCTCCTCACAGCATTTGCTGTCTGACAGGCAAGCCCATTCTACTTCCTAACAAAATCTACCCATGGTAGAAGATACTACTTCTTCAGCGAAGCTTCCTGGTCAACCTGTGCAGGAGATTACCCACCTCTGAACTCCCCAGGCTCCTTAATGCTATTGGGAAAATGTGAACTGAATCCACACTGCCACCTGACCCAGATACACAGAAATAACACTGTCGATAAGCACTTGGCCAAATGTGCTCGTACTGGGTACTGCATGCTAGGTCTTCACACTCCCACTGACTGCTTTTACCTGGCCTAAAACGGGAGACGGAGAGGAGCCAGTGGCTGTGGCTGGAGTAAACGCTGATCTCTGCCTTAGCTGGCCAGCACTGGGAACAGTGAGTGAGGGCTGGGCTGCCCATGCGTCCCAGTTGTCGGTTTCTGGCTTCTCATTCGTGCTGGTGGGCCACCTGGAAGGAAAGTTTGCCACCATGAGAAGTAAGTACTTTCTATGCGCCAGCTTCTCACCTACAGCAGGTGTAAAGCCAGTACGTTTACAGGGCTTTCTAAAGATGAGAAACAAGACAGCAACGAGCCTCAGGCAAATTACAGTAGTTGCTCTAAATCTTCATTTCCCCATTGATAAAACGGAAACAATATTCTGTCAATTTGTTCGTTAGAAGGGTCTCATGAAACATGGGATAGGGACTCGTTGCAACTGTACCAGAGAAGCATCCTCACATGCCATTATTGTCACTGTTAAAAATGATAGTGCAGTCAGCAAAAAAGACGTAATACACCACATAATAAAACATGCCAGCTTGGCAGCTGGCACTTAACACCATTTCTCTGTCCCCTTCCATCCCACAGCAAGCACCAGGCCACATGCCTAGCCACCAGGGTAATGACAAGCGGTATCCTTAAGGCAACCAGTCGTGCTGGGTCTCAGGGATGGTTTAAATTTTGTAATTTTTATAATGTTAATACAACTGTGTGAATGCAAATATAAATGTAATGTACTTTTTACATCTTTATAAGACATAAACATATTTGGAAATCAAGATAATTCCTTTGAGGGGTGCCTGGGTGGCTCAGTCGGGTAAGCATCTGACTCTGGCTTGGTCATGAGCTCACAGCCATAGGATCCAGCCCCATGTTGGTCTCTACATGGGGTGTGGAGCCTGCTTAAGATTCTCTCTGATAAAAATAAAAATATAATTCCTTTGTTAGATGGTACATCCTGATTCTGGGTTTGGAAAATAAGATGTCCATGATTAAAGCAGGAGAACTGCACATCACACATGTATTGCAGAAGATTCACAATGACCAGATCCACAGCAAAACAAACTCCTAGAAAACATGGTGTTTGTCTTCTATGTTAGTCTGAGCTTCAGTTTATTTTTTTAATTTTTTTTTATTTATTTATGATAGTCACAGAGAGAGAGAGAGGCAGAGACACAGGCAGAGGGAGAAGCAGGCTCCATGCACCGGGAGCCCGATGTGGGATTCGATCCCGTGTCGCCAGGATCGTGCTCTGGGCCAAAGGCAGGCGCCAAACCGCTGCGCCACCCAGGGATCCCTAAGCTTCAGTTTAAAAAAAGCCAGAACTTTTGAATCAAGATTAAGACAGGAAGGGAGTCTTTCAACTTGGAATCATGCTAATGGAAGACTACTTTTTAACAGAGATTAGATAGGGAGGACTTTTCTTAGCACCTGCAACTGTTTGTATGAAAACAGGAATATGTAAAACTTGCTATTCCTTACATCCTTCCCTCTACTTCCTCTGCCCCTGGTCACCATGCTCCTTCCTCTACTCTACATAAGCCTGTGATCTTTCTCTAGCCTTACGTCTTGACTCCTTGCCTTCTATTTGTTTCTTCTGAATAATGATTAGGCTTGAAAAAGAAAATTAGGGGCGCCTGGGTGGCTCAGTCGGTTAAGCATCTGCTTTCGGCTCAGGTAATGATCCCAGGGCTGTGGGATGAAGCCCCGCACCAGACTCCCTGCTCAGTAGGGAGCCTGCTTCTCCTTCTCCCTCTGCTGTTTCCCCTGCTTGTGCTCTCTTGTCAAATAAATAAATATTTTTTTAAAAAATTAAAATAGTTCTTACTCAAATCCCTCCTACTTGAATGCTCGTATGAACTACTTTTAGACGACTGCACACATAGATCACAGTCCTCTAACTGGAAGCGTGGGCAGCAGTTTCCTCCATCATTTCAAACCTCTGCTTACACACAGTTTTTAATGCCATTTCCTGATGACCAGGGGTGCAGCCAAGAGCACACGTCTCTTCACTTCCCAGTAAAGACCGATAACCGATGACAGAGGAAAGTTTTAAAGGAAACAGCTTTCTATCTTATTCTAAACCACATGACTGAATTCAATTTCTGTTTTTGACCAGCAGAAAAAGTGCTGTTTGCATGCAGGAAACAACTGTTTGCTGACTGCCCTGGATGTCAAGTGAATTATTAGAGAATGATATTTCTCCATTTCTTCCACAGGAAGCAAAGATATAGACAAATTACTGAATGCAACACGATGACAGGCTTGACTTCGTTCCTCCCAGGACACACCAGTGCGGAGCAATGAGAGAATGAAATCCAGCTCCGTGAATGTAATCCAGTGTGCCAGCAGAGTGGTCAGAGAAAAGGGTAAGGGAAATGAGCCCACTCCTTAACGCCAGAGGTACAGCCCAAACCCATAAAAGTACTTTAAAGAGATTACTGAGCGAGGAGATCCAAAACCCCTCAGAGACGGCGTGCCTACACGTACGTGGAGCTGAAGTCAGCCCAGCTGTTGGGGGTCGTGGAGGGCTCCGGAGCGCTCACTGCCACCGGAGCGGGGGTCTCACGCACGGCCAGTTTGGGCGCAGGGGCAGAGGTGAGGTCGGGCCCGGGTTTGACTGGAGCAGGCACCTCGTTTTCTGGGATTTTCTCTGCGTAGTTAGCAGGGAACCATCCCGTCTTTCCTTTTAATTCTCCTCCAAGCCAGCCCGGTTCTCCAGTTTGGCTTTCATCCACCTGCAGGGAAGTCACAAAGTTTAACTTAAAAAGTGGCCCTACATCAACCCCTCAAGACACCAAAGGGCTCTACCAGGACCAAGCCCTGAGCCAACGACCCCATCGGACTGATACACCCCACGTACGCCTCTTCACCCTCTTTTAGTCTCTGTGTCCAGGGAAATGAACCCTAAACATGAACCCTGAACAAAGAGTTTGTGTTGTAAAGCAGGTTTCTCATTCTTTCTGCTTTTTAAGCACCTCCCCCCTATCCTTTTCTAGCAACAGCAATTCAGATAGAGCTGAAAGTCCTCAGGCCCACAGTTTACATTTTTAGAGTGACTCTGAATTGGAAAGTGATTGGAGAGACTCCATCACTCATCATGTAATTATTAAAAAATAATTTGACTTGGGTTTATTATTTAAAGCTTAATCAGTACTCTAGAAATCTCTAATAACGGAGTAGTATTTGTTTAGCACAGGGATCAGAAAGATAAAAGCACAGTCTTAGATGGTTTCCACGGGAAGCCAAGCTGATGTTAAGCCATTTAAAAGCTCCATAGATACATGATGAGAAAATCAAAGAAATAATTATTCATGGCCACAGTCAACTTTATTAAGGTCTTATGTTGTTTTTTTATACAAACTTAACTTTAATATTACAAAAGTGCACAGGAGAATTCAGAATTCTGCTGTTTAATTCTAATTTAAAAGGATCATTCAGAATCACTAGAAAGGTTCTACCTATCTTTATGAGTTACCCCCACTATTTTATGAGCAACAGGAAGATGACTTTGGAGGAAAATTATGTTCATTCTTAGAAAACCATTTTCATTACTATATCAAATATGGGTCTATCAGAGACCTTCTCTTATTCTTATTCCTTAATATATGCTGCCTGAGGAGGTAAAACGTTGAACACTTCATCAGACATTAATGTTGCTTTTTAGAAATCACAGAAATGAGTAGGGAGGATCTTAATAATGATTTTGGGAGGGGGGGAAAGGGCAAAAATACCGGCTTCCTAACTCATTCAAATATATAGTAAAAAATAAATACAATAAAATAAAAAATAAAGGCCCAAACTACAGAACCAAACATCTACTACCTGTATTCAGTGCAGAGTAAGTGTAATGCTTTTTAGCATACCTGAATTTTAAGCGTGCTTGAGGTGGGGTGGAAAAAGCAGAATACATGGCTTACCACTTAAATCTACATCTTATTCACAAAATGTTCAGTAAGTAGAAGATGCCGGCACTCTGCTCTACCTTAGGGGAGGGACCCTTATTGTCAGGGGTAAAAGCAATTTTTGAAACTGAGAATTCTCCAGAAAGGAGTTCCCCGAGATAAAGAGCAATATTGCTTCAGAGCTGCTATTTTTCTCTTTGCAGTTCTGATATTCTTACTAACGCTTACATCAGATGTGAACACATTAGCCACTTTTCATTCAACTCCCCCACACTGTTTTGTGCTTACGTTCCTTTTTCTGGGCAGCCCCAACTGTTTCTCTAGATGAGGATTTAAGATGACATTTTTTTCATGCTAAATGCAAACGGCTAAATGCCTTTGTTTCTTCATTTATACTTATTGGTGATATTATGACACATTTAAATATTGCCACAGCTTTGCAGTGGGAACAGCTGTTTCTAGGCCAGATTGTGCAGGGGAGGGGCTCCCCAACTCCTCGGCAGGTTCAACAGTCCCGCTCCCAGCCGCACCCTCCACTCACTCTATGACCCCAGGTGATGTCAGGCAGGAGTGAGTGAGGAGCTTGAGCCTAATTCACTACCGTGAGCCTGACAGTGACTTAGCCTCAAGACGGAGACATGTAACAATCAAGGGTAGGGCTCAGCAATTAGATTGGTCTAGTCTGAATACTAGTTCTCCATTTATTAACTGGGTGACTTTGGGCAACTTTCACCTCTTGATGCCTCAACTTTTTCATCTGTCAAATGAGGATAACAGTACCTGTCTTACTATGGTAGCAATGAGAACTGTGAAGTATTTAAAACACTGCCTGGCATATGACCAGTGTTTACTGATGTATTTTTATTTTTTATTTTATTTTTTTAAAAGGCTTTATTTAGGGCAGCCCCGGTGGCACAGCGGTTTAGCACCGCCTTCAGCCCAGGGTGTGATCCTGGAGTCCCGGGATCGAGTCCTGCGTTGGGCTCCCTGCATGAAGCCTGCTTCTCCCTCTGCTTGTGTCTCTGCCTCTCTCTCTCAGTCTCTATGAATAAATAAATAAAAGCAGAGACACAGGCAGAGGAAGAAGCAGGCTTCATGCAGGGAGCCCAACGCAGGACTCGATCCCGGGACTCCAGGATCACACCCTGGGCTGAAGGCAGGTGCTAAACCTTTGAGCCACCTAGGGATCCCCTGATGTATTTTTAAAAGCTATCTCTCCTGGGGCTCGTGGGTGGCTCAGTGGTTGAGCATCTGCCCTTGGCTCAGGTCATGATCCCAGGGTCCTAGGATCGAGTCCCACATTAGGGTCCCCTGCAGGGAGGCTGCTTCTCCCTCTGCCTATGTCTCTGCCTCTCTCTGGGCCTCTCATGAATAAATAAGTAAATAAAATCTTAACAAAAAAATCATAAGAAGGAGCTATCCCTCCTGTTGTCCTGCTCTGAATTTGTACTAGAGCTCTCACTTGGGCTTTTGTTCCATTCTAAGAGCCTGGTCTTTACCCTCACTTTACATAACAATCCATGGTTCTCTGTATGGGGTATTACTTTGCTCCAGGAAACTGCCTGGGAGTCCGGGCCCTGTGGCTTTGCCTTCTTATCATCAGCAATCCTTTGGAGGATTGAGGCTGGAGCTCAATCCTTGATCATGGCCTGTCTGGAATGTCTACTGGTCTATCCATGTAGGACCTCCTCAAATGTCAGCTGCTTTACTTATATCCTATGTTTTACGGTCATTCTCTTGAGACAAAGGGTCTTACCTGGCTAATTAGACTTCTGGGACTGATATATGGAATTGGCTCTGAAACTCTGAGGAAAGGTCCTGCCCTGTGGACAGGTCTAGCTTGTACCCCAGGTAGCTGCTCACACCCAGCCCTGTTCCCCTGGTAAGAGAGAAAAACATGCTTCACTGCTGAAAGGCGTTTGTACACTTTGGAGGCAGAGAAGGTACCACATCAGCCTCTTAACTGTGCAAACAAGAGTTTCTCCATCCTTCAGGGTAATAGTGAAACTAGGGTTTCCGTTTTAACCAAGGAAATTCACTGGTCAATTCTGACCAAAAAATGGTCTTAATTAGCTGGTTTTGTTTTTATAGGAATCCATTCCTTTTAATGAGTAACTTAATTTTAAGATTCAGAGGATATAAGAAAAATTCACTTGGAACACTAAATTAACCACTTAGAAAAAGCACAGAGGTTCTCATATGAAAAGGAGAACTAAAGATGCCTGGGTGGCTCAGTGGTTGAGCATCTGCCTTCAGCTCAGGTCATGATCTCAGGATCCTGGAGTAGAGTCCCATATCAGGATCCCCAGAGGGAGCCTGCTTCTCCCTCTTCCTATGTCTCTGCTTCTCTGTGTCTTTCATGAATAAATAAATAAAATCTTAAAAAAAAAAAGAAAGAAAGAAAGAAAGAAAAGGAGAAATGTATCTTCCTGAACTAAGGAAACTTTACCCAAAATGCCAATCCAATTGTGGAAAAACAGTACATAAGATCAGGATAGAACAAGAAGAATTAGGCATACAAATTGCAGCACAGCTGGCTAGCAAGTGAACTTTAACATACAAAAAGTAGATTCAAAAAAACAAAAAAACAAAACAAAACAAAAAAAAACCAAAAAAAAACAAAAAAACAAAAACCAAAAAGTAGATTCATCTATTGGTGGCTATAAGTCAGGGGGATCTGAATGATTAACAACATTGGTCTTGATACAATTTCATTTAAGCAGCCCCATTGCACCACCTCAAAGCATTTGGGGTCATTCTAGTAGAATAGTCAAAAAGGGAAACACAGGGTAGCCCCGGTGGCACAGTGGTTTAGAGCTGCCTGCAGCCCAGGGCGTGATCCTGGAGACCCGGGATCGAGTCCCACGTTGTGCTCCCTGCATGGAGCCTGCTTCTCCCTCTGCCTGTGTCTCTGCCTCTCTCTCTCGCTCTGTATCTCTCATGAGTAAATAAAATAAAAATCTTAAAAAAAAAAAAAAGTGAAACACAAACCCCAGATGTTGTGTCCATGTCTCAAATGTTACAGATCTACAGACTGTTAATATACATGGTATGCTGGGAGGCTTGGATGCAACGATCAAGTGCACATAGGAGCCATGAGGTTCAAGTACATATGGCTGAAGCCTGATAATATTACATCTCATGGCTGTGCTATCCGTTAGGTAGCATGAATATATCTAAAATCTCTGACCCTGTCACAAAGAAGTGAAAGAGAAATTTCCTCTCCTTTCACCAGCATGACGCGGAACAAGGAGAGCAAAGAGATTTAAACTATGTACCAACTCAGAGCAGGTTGTGTGGCTGCTGAGATGTGTTGAGGAGTATTAGGAGCAGCACATGGTTCACGCAATCGACAGTTTAGAAATAAAAGTTTTCCCCAAAACTTCTGGAAGTTACAACACTAAAATTGTTTTCTAAAGCTCTAATCTGTAGGTCGTCAAATTTTTCCTCCGTTGTAATCGCTCAACTCTGCCCTTGCAGCACAAAAGCAGCTGTAGGCAATATGCAAATGAATGAGTCAGGCTGTGTTCCAATAAAACTTTATTACAAAACAGGCAGTGGGCGGCATCTGGCCCACTCCTGGAATCGAATGTGTATTGGTCCCTCAAAACAGTGAAGATACTATTGTTACAAAACATGCCCACCTCAGATGTTGAGGTTATGGAACTCAAAGGAAGACGAGAAAGAAAAGGTACTGACTATATAAAAGAAAAAATCTCAATCAAGAGAAAACAAGGGAAAGCAATGAATTTAATGTTACAAGAATAACACCAAATTAGAAGATCAACAGAGTCAAATGAACTGGCTGATGGCTGACAATCGCTAAAGAAGTGTCCTTTTTTTGAGATATTTCTAAGAGGATATGTTTCAGAAATGATTTAGAATTAGTCTTGACAGGAAAAAGGCATTAGGATAGATCAGTGGTTCTCAAAAGTGACTGCCTAACAGAACCACTTGGAGAAGATTTTGAATCCTGTTTACGGAGTAAAGTTCCTAGAGTCTCTAGGGGTGAGCCCTGGAATGCTGATTTCTTCTGAGCAGCCTGAACAGTTCTGATGTACTCAGTTCTGCACCATCCAGACCTGCTGAGTTACATGATCAGCCTGTGCTCTGAAGACAAACTTCAACAAAATGGCAGTGAGCAAAGGTCTTCTTTTTTTTTTTTTTTTAAAGTAAGCTCTACACCCAACATGGGGTTTGAACTGACAACCCTGAGATCAAGAGTCGCATGCTCTTCCAACTGAGCCA
The DNA here is from genome assembly GCF_048164855.1 of Canis lupus baileyi. Classification (NCBI taxonomy): domain Eukaryota; kingdom Metazoa; phylum Chordata; class Mammalia; order Carnivora; family Canidae; genus Canis; species Canis lupus. Next base: position 32,456,251 of record NC_132867.1, on the reverse strand, counting down.
GCCAAGAGCCTCTCTTCTAATTTTTAAAGCTTTTCCCATACATTATGGATGGCAAATTTGATTTATTTGCCCTCCAAATACCGGAACCTCCAGATCAGAAGACAGGCCATCAAAGTTCACAGCTGTCAAGGTCAAACTCAATTAAGAAGCTTCCATTAGGACACCTGGGTGGCTCAGGGATTGAGCATCTGCCTTTGGCTCAGGGTGTGATTCCTGGTCCTGGGATTGAGTCCTGCATCCGACTCCCTGCAGGGAGCCTTGCTTCTCCCTCTGTCTGTGTCTCTGCCTCTCTCTGTCTCTCATGAATACATAAATAATTTTTTTAAAGATTTTATTTATGTATTCATGAGAGACACACAGAGAAAGGCAGAGACACAGGCAGAGGGAGAAGCAGGCTCCATGCAGGGAACCTGATGTAAGCCTCGATCCCGGGACTCCAGGATCACGCCCTGGGCCAAAGGCAGGCGCTACACTGCTGAGCCCACCCAGGGATTCCCCCCCATAAATAATTTTTTAAGGAGCTTCCATGAAGAAGGTCTTCCCTGCATATCAGTCCATTCTCATTCCTTTCCTCTTAAATTCCTAGCAAAGTTAGAAGCATTCACTGAGAACATCAGACATTGTCTTTTCAACGTGTTTCTCTCTACTTTTCAAAAAAGATTTTAAACATATGAATGGCAGATATCATTTTATATTTCTTATATTATAAACAATATACACTGAGGGGGGCACTTGATGGGATGAGCACTGGGTGTTATTCTATATATTGGCAAATTGAACACCAATAAAACATAAATTTACAAAAAAAATAAACAATATGTAGAACAGGACACTATATGGGTACGAACTTTTTTTGTTAACCGTGAGGGAAAGTATTTTTAGACAAAACTGGACTGGTAGTTAATTTTTTTCAAAAAAAAAAATACATTTTAAAGTTCCCTCCAAGACTGCCTACATTAAAAAAGGAAAGGTTAGGGGATCCCTGGGTGGCTCAGCAGTTTTAGTGCCTGCCTTCGGTCTGTGGCGTGATCCTGGAGTCCCGGGATCGAGTCCCGCATCGGGTTCCCTGCATGGAGCCTGCTTCTCCCTCTGCCTGTGTCTCTGCCTCTCTCTCTCTCTCTCATGAATAAATAAATAAATAAAATCTTAAAAAAAAAAAAGGAAACGTTAGACTTCTGAAATCTAACCAAAATAGTCTGCTAATTTTCAAAGAAGTTTGAGAAATCTGAGAATCCAATGATTACTGTGCCCAAAAAATAAGTGACCTTTTGATTATTGCACCAAGAGATTGATAGTAGTCTTCTACTACATATGTTCACGATGTTTCTTAACCTCAAACTTCAGGGAATAAAAAAATTATTACTATCACATGTCAATTTCCACATTTCCTGTGCTGATTGTTAACCTCACGAAGATAATATAGTTGAATGCCATTTGGGGTATAATGCTGCACTGTGTAGTAGAAGAAGACATTGCCGCTATTCCTTTGGCAAGCCAGTATATTATGACCAGCCGCACATTCCATACTTCATTACATATTTGGGATGTCTGAGATAAAACAAACACCATTCCAGACCTGGGTATTCATTCTCTGTTATACTTGTCAAAGTTGGATTTATTTTTAGCTTTTCTTTAAAAATTACAAATGTTGGCCCATTTATAAATAATACAAAATGAAAATACAAAACTACAAAAAATTAAACATAAAAGCCCCTTCTTTACTGCCCAGCAGTAACCAATGTTAATGGTTTCGTGTCTCTATTTCAAGACTTTAACCACACACATAAAAACATTCACATATACACACAATTTTTTAAGCAAAATGCAATTATACTGTACATATTATTTCTGCTTTTTCTTTTTTCACTGGTGAGCTTATCAGTATGTGTAGATCTGCCTTTTTTTAACATCTTAATCATACTGTTTAGCTATATCATAATTTATTTAAGCATTCCCTGACTTATATGGCCCCCCCCCTTTTTTTTTACCAAGATTACAGTGTACATTTGTGTACACACAAATTTGTGCATATGCCAAAAAACATAGGAAGAGTAACAGAATTTCTGGGTCAAGGGAAGTAAGAATTTTTAATTTTAATAGGTACTGCCAAATTGCTTTTCAAATAGTTTAGCCAATACAACCGTGCTGACAGTGTGCATTTCATTTACTTTCCTACACTCTTGACAAAGCTGGATATTACCAAATCTTTAAACTTGCTTGGGTGAGAAATGAAAAATGCTATCTGGTTTTTTAACTTGCATTTCCTGATTACCAATGAGATAAAGCCTCTTTTTGTATATTTTTAAAATCATACATTTTCTTCACGTGCGAATATCTCTTCATATCCATGGACAACTTTTCTAAGTTTTAGGTTTCTTTCATATTAACTTTTAGGAGTCTTTATGTTTTGCAGTATACAAGTTTATTTTATATTGTCAAATCTGTTCATTTTTATCATTTATGGCTTCTGGTTTTAACTCAGAAAGGCATTTCTTTGCTAGAAAACTATTCCTATATTCTGCTTAAAAAAATTTTTTTTATTAAATTTATTTTTAAGTTTAAACTACTTGGAACTTATTTTTGTCTGTAGCCTGAGATGGAGACTTAACCTTATAATTTGCCAAATACACAGCCTTCAAGTCAGTCCTTAAATGGAATCTAGCAAAGAGAAATCTGGTACACAAACTTTTATACCTCTATTTTGTTTTTTCTTAAGCACAACCTACTATACAAACTCAAAACATATTTTTACTGCCACGACAACACCCAAAGATATGTGTACTTACACAGAATTAAAGTGATTTAAAAGAAAACATTTAATAAGATGCAGACTTCCTGACAGTTACACAGACTTACCCATTCCCCTTTAACCTCCACCAGGAAAGCAAAGGTTTGAAAGCAAGGCAAAATATGTTTAATGAATGTTTTATTTTTACAGCACATCTAAACTCTATTCATCTAGTCAAACTGGTGGTTAACTAGCTATTTTGAGAAAAAAATACCATTGTAACAAGACTATGTTTCCAAAAAATAGCAATATTTTCTCATTAAAGTATAGAGATCATCTATAACACTTCCTTACTGTAATATCTGTAACACTTCCTTATCTCATCTCAAGAAGAGAACACTACTTTCCTGTACATTGTGTTGTAACAAAATCCAGTTTCAAAAACACCGGGCTCTTTTTTTGTTTCAGTGTTAAAAAAGACTTTGTAATGAGGCCCTCTGAGGTCACATTGTACTTTCATAGGTTTTAGATTCCTGGTTTGGTATTTTTATATATTTTAAAACAATTCATAGGCTTTACAAGCCATGGTATTTTCAAAGATGAGGCAGGACAAGTAAAACCACTTCAGGCCTTTAGAAAACAGCGTAGGAAAAGTCAGTGGTGAAGAAAGAAGGTGCCTTACAAAACTGTCTGTGTGTACAGAGTGCTGTGCCCACACCAAAGAGAAACCAGCAGTTCTTTCCGTAAAGAATGAGTAAGGCTGGCACCCAGGCATTCACAAACTGTTTGCTGAGTGAAGGCTGGACTGTATTTGAAGAGGGTTTGTATTGTTATGGAGATTCTGACTTCTAAAGAATCTGATATTTGGCCTTGAGTCCCTATTTCAAGCCCATAATAATTTGAGAAAAAAAAAAAACAGAAAAAAAGGGGAGAAAGGATTGAGAGCTCTGAATATTGAACATACTGTTCTTTCTATAGATTTTGGCTCATTAAGGATCATATATTCCCCACCCAGGGATCTGATATATATGTGCAAGATGAATGCATGAGTAATAGTATAATGATCTGTGCATTACTCTGTTACTTCCAAGATACCTAATACTGGTACAACAAGCAGGTTTGTCTCACTCATAGTTCTTTTAAAATATGAAACGATGCCCTTCTTTAAACAAACAAAAAATGCCACCAACAATACAAAGTTTGACCACTTCTATGACTGTTAATCCTTATTAACTAGATAGAAGAACTGTTTTCTTTTAGAAAATTATTTAAACCAACCACATTGCTTTATTCTTTCTTAAACTATAGTTTGAGTTACAATTACACAAATATATTTAACTGTTACTATAATTAAAGGAAATGAACCCTGACAAAGCAAAATTCTGAACTCTTTTATCTGCTCATTTATGGGGTAAGAAGGCAGATTAACTGTATGTACTTCATGACTCTTCACACAATTCAAAGATGACACAACTAAAGGGGAAAAATGATTCACTGACCCAAAAATACAAAAGTTATCATTGGCAATTGTGAAAGTGATGATAAAGCATTTTGCATTTAAAACCATCTCTTAAAGATTATTCATAGTATAATAAGTAGCAATCTAAACTCTAAATTACCAGACTCTTACAGATTTAAAAACACACTAAGGCTGTGATTAGCCATTTTCTTTAACATCTCTATCTTAAAGTGATGCTAGGATATATTTCTAAATATCATCTTTCATTCTAATAGAAAAGGAAGATTGAGCCCCTACTTCCGAAACCCTGGATTTCACACTTGGCGCCAATTTCGTGCTGTCAAAATGCAAGAAGACAGATGTTAATCACTGATAGAGATCACACCTTGACCACAGTCTTTCTTACCATTACTATGTCTCCAGGCTGGATCGTGATCTCATCATGACTTCTGGATTCGAAGGGATAGAGCGCTCGGTAATACACCACCTTTACGTTCTCCTGTGCAGAAATTGTAAGTGGGCCTTTTTCTATTTACAAAACAGTGGGGAGAAAGGAACAAAAATCAAGCATTACATGGAACACATATGTATAATAATAAGCCAAACCACTGACCTCTCCCTCTACTGATGACCTTAACAACTGAACTATTTCCATCTATTCCAGGAATTTCTGAAGCACATACTTCATGCCAAAGGAGAGCCAAATCTGATGTCAGCAACTGAAATCTATCAGAAAGTTCACTAGCTGCCGCTCCATGAACAAAGGCCATCCCAATGCTGAAGGCAGTGAGGCTGCCTTAGGTCCCTGGAGAACTCCCTCCTGGCTGAGGCTCCAGCAGCACACATCTGTAAAGCATCAAGACCCCTCTCCCCCACCCAGGGTGCAGAGTACAATGAAGCAGTTAGAATGTGGCCCCCAATCTGAATCAGCCAAAAAGAAAACTCCTTTGGCAGGAAGCAAAGAAGCACAACTTTCCACATTAACAGACTTGGAAATGTCAATGTCTCAGGTCCCTAAAGCAATCGTATAAAATGTTAAGTGCTGATTTCCCCAAAAATGATTATTATTGATAATCCCCAGTGAAGTAAGTCTTCCTCCACATCCCTCATGGGTGGGGAAATGAGTCTCATGACAGACTTTCTAGGAAAATACTTTAGATTTTAAGTAAAAAAGTTTTAAAAATGCATGCAAGCAGAAGACATTCTGATTTCTGATTAACTTAATGGTATCCAATTGCGGCCCCCTGAACTGGTTTACCCTAGAACTGTACATAGTTAGCCACACATCTATTTTCTCTGAAAAGCAGTGAGGGGAAGCTATTATCTTCATGTAGTCTTCAAGTGGATAATGTACAACATTTCCCACTGACCACAGGAAAAAGAAACCCTCATTTTATATGAGGAGGAAACATAAGGAATTTAAACTAATTGCCTAAGATCGAGTCCTGGTGAAATTATTTTCATACCAAAGAAAGCATTAAAACATGTATTTGCCTTGCCAGCCTGGACTGCAGGTATTTGGATGTGGGGCCCAACTCCAAACCCCACTCCCATCCCTGCCTACTGTGAACAGGAAACAAACCCTATGCAACAGTGTGCTTCTTTCTTTTCTTTCTGCATACCAATAAAAAGCACACTGATGACCAAATAAAATCGATATAATTTGCCATGCAGAGGAAAAGACAATCACTTTCTTCAGCTCAGTCATTTTCTGTGAAGCTGTACAGTATTATACAGCCACACAAGAAATCTCAAAAATACATTCAGGTTGCATCTGATGGAAGAGATCATGTTTTCTAGCATTTTCGAGGTCTTTCACTTATCATGATTTAAAGAGGCCAATTACAATCAAAGGTAAAAAAAACAGTCACAGTTTTCAAAAGGTCAAAAACGTGGTTTTATGCAGCATCGGCTAAAGACAGATCAGCGTAGGCAAGGGGAAAAGGAGCCAATTTCCGTGCCTGAAACAGCCCAGTAATTCCCAGAGAAAATTGCAAACTGGAGAAGCAACAGGTTCTTTCCAAATCTGGCATACAGGTTTCTGCATGGGGCTTGGGAAGGACATTCTTGCCACTTTTGTCTGCAAAGGCTCTGGATCCCAGCGTGAGAGGGACCAAAGGCTGGCGTGGTGGTGGAAGATTATACAGGCAGGTCATGAGCTCACAGAATGAGTATCTGCACGACTGAAAAAAGGACACTGGCATTCTCATCCCTCTCTAGGAAAGGAGCCAAGAGAGGGCTGCCTAGGTATGGGAATTCCTCAGGACGATCTGGTGGAGAAAACTTATTTGCTACAATGACTTTTGGGCCCTAATACCTGTGGTGGACCAGGGTGCCTGGACAGCTGGCTTGGCTGGCTCTTGATGCTGGTGGAAAAGCCGACTCATCTTGTCTTGCGTGTCCAGTTTGCTTTTTTCCTCACTGTCCTTCTTTTTGACACTCTCTTCCCTTCGGAGTTTTTCTTCATCATGGATCTTCCTTGGCCGCTGATGCTCATCGTCCTGCTGCACATGCTCAATCCACTGCTTGTCCCTCTCCTGAGCTCGTCTGCCAACAAAATGCTTGATTACAGCTAGCAAGCAACGCTGGTTTAACACTGCTACGGGGTCTTTGCACTAAAAAAGCTCCATCTAGTAAATGTGATGCTACACATAGAGGGGATACTGTACTTCAGATGGAGCAATCCGAGTCAATAAAACAAAGGCTCTCAGGGCTCCGATTCTGAGTGAGATGAAATCACAGGACTCAGAAAAACAGAAGATTTCTGATGTATTTTACCAAGTGGTTACAAGAATAACAAAAAGATTTCTCGATGATAAAACTGGTATTTCACTGCAAAATACCCATAACACACAGGAACAAACGAGATAAGAGAGCTCAGCCAAATAAACACACATGTAGCTCCCCAAAGCTGAACGTGAAAGCAACAGATTTGTCTGAACCCTTTAGGTAGCGGCCATCAATATTAGACAATAGTCTCTGTGCATTTCTCTGAATCTGACAACTTTGTGTTTATCAAAATAGTTGATGGAAAAGGACAAGTGCAATTAAATCTAGGCCCTGAAATCTAAGACGACCTCAACCTGAAACCCACAGGACAAGACTGGGGATGATTTTTCTCTTGGTGCATGGCAGTCTATAAAATCAGTAAACATTTTTTTTTTTTTTTCAGTAAACATTTTAAAGAAACTCACGTGCAAAAGGGATACAATGATAGTAATAACTAGTCCCTCCTCAGACATTAACTCCATTACCCTTCACGCCAGGGGGCCAGGTCCTATTAATGTCCCCATTTTTACATGGGAAAAAAATGAGGCAGAGATATTAAAAGGCTTGTCCAAGGTCACACGACCACACTTGCCTGGGGTTCAATCCCAGGCAGCCCGGCTCTAGGCTCCACACCCTGAACTGCTATCCTGTGACATGGCCAACGCACAGAGGTCATCTCCTGGAATTAGAAAACTGCCAAAGGAATATAATATAAACAAATAAAACTTGTATTTGCCATTTAAAAAATATTATATTTATTTCTATCCTGTATGAATGTGAAAATTTAGCGGTAAAATTCTTAACTTACATCTTTCACATTTTACTTACTTTCAAAACATCTCTTAAGAAAGCACAAAAAAATTTTTTGAAGGAGTCCCCTACCTATGTTGTCATTCATAACAACAATAAAAACACAATAGATTTTGCTTAATATTTGCTACTAATAAAAGTCATCATGTATAGTGTATAACCATGTAATTTCTGAAATTAATTTTGGGGTACTATTCATATGATCATAAGCAGGACATTTACCCTTGTTGTACTATAATATTTTGTGTTGATTTCTTCTCCATAGAAATGTTAATGCTCAATATGAATAACCAAAGCATCTAATCAATTTTGAAGATACAAAAAGGATGGAGTTGGGGTTTTAATCAGCATATCTAAGAAGTGAATCCTCAAATCATATCCCAAGAAAACCATAAAATAGTCCTCTAAGTTGGTTAGAGACCCTACCCACCTGTCCACTGGTAAACTGTGTGGGTTCACTTATACAGGGATATTTGACAGTACAGTACTGTGAAAGTATGTTCTCTTCCTTATGATTTAAACATTTGCCTTCTCCAGCTTACCTTATTATAACAGCACAGTATATAACACACGTAACATACAAAATATTTGTTAATCGCCTGTTTATGTTATCTGTAGGCTTCCCTTTAATCAACAGTAGGCTATCCGTAGTTAAGTTTTAGGGGAGTCAAAAGTTATATTGAGATTTCCAACTAATTGCGGGGGCGAGGAGTCTGTGCCCCTAACCTCCTTGTCGTTCAAGGGTCAACTGTACTACATACACCCACAACAAAAGGAGCTCAGCCCACTAAAGGCAAGGACTAACCTAAAGTATGTTTCTGCATTTTTTATTCTAATTCCAGTAACCAATTTTTACAATTTATAGTGTAAAACTGAAATATTTGGTCATTTTTGTTCCCTGGAGTCGAAATTAATTGAAATTTAAAAAGCAAATATCCAGTAACAAAATCAGACACACCGAAAGTTAACAAATAAATTGCTCTGACTTACTACAAAGAGTTACAAAACAGCAAACTACAAACACAAATATTCAAACACAAAAAAATGTGTATCCTAAACAGCAGCAAATTTTCTCCTTTTGTGCTCAAGTTCAATTTGCAGTTGAAGAAAAGAAGAAAGAAGTTGGAGTGGCACACTGTAGTCCTACTGGAGGAACCCTGTGTGGCGAGTGCTCAGCAGCTTTGATTTCAAACCCAGCGCTTGGACAGCCACTGTTATGAAAAGGCTGTGAACTGGAAACGTATTTTGGTCATTGGCATGCAAATGAGCAGACCAAGTGTCCTAATTTCCCTGTATAATTCCATTTATCTACTCAGTAGTAGCTTGGGAGAGCTCTGGAAACTAACCAAAAACTTCAGGGGATACTTATTATATATGCAAAGATTTATATATCCACATATTTGTGCTTGCATACACACACACACACCAAAGAGTAAAGGCTCTTTCTGGTCAGTAGGTACTTGCAGAAGCCCAGAAAGAACAATAAACAAAGTTCCTTCCAGATGGGCCTATAATCCACTGGAAAAGACTCACCTTTGGGCTTCTTCTTTTTGTTTTTCTAATTCTATGGTTTTTCGCTCTTGTTCTTTCTGTTTCAGACGTTCGGCCTCTATGGACTTTTGTTTCTGGAGTTGTTGCTTACTATGTATTTCTCTTAGTTCCTATAAACAATCAGGAAACAGTTCATGTAATGACACAGGGTGATAGGCATTTCCACCATTTATCAGTATGCAACATTTTCATAGAGAGGAAGTCTAAGGCATTTAGGAAACTAACATCTCAGATTTTAAACATGTTAACTTGGAAAACTGAAATCACTCTCCATTTTGACATGACTGCACTCTAAGAGCTGTTCCAGATTATATTTTATTTTAGTGAGTCATAAAAACATTACACCATTTTCCATTACATGCTTTAGAAGGAACTTGCTAGCGAAGCTACACTGGTTCAAGACTCGGCAACAGAAATGGACTTAACCAGTTTTAAGGGATGGTGATGATCATCAGTAAAACCTCGAGGTATTTCTGATAAGGAATCAACACCAGCCTCCGCTGGCTTGGAAAATGCACACACCTCTTCACATGCTGCCTCCATTAAAACCTCACCTTCTTATGCTATGCTGCCTTAGAACATCCCTCTGCTTCACAACTTTGTTCCTACCAGATTGTTTTCCTTCAAACCACACCCCTTCCAGAGCATCTTCTCTTGCTAAATCCAAGTGTGAAGCTGTCGACCTCACCAGACTAACCCTTCAGTTGGGTTGAAAATAAATGCGGTAATAGTATGATCACCACCTTGGACCAAACTTCCTCATTTGGTATCAGCCCCCAGGAAAAACAATTTCCTTAGCAAACTACTAAAAATAAAATGCATTTTATGATATTGAAAGTACTCAAGTCAGAAGTTTAAATACCCTAAAATGTGAGGAATAAAGAAATGCCTGTTGAGGGCGAACCCTCGATTCCATGTAGAAACCCAATGGTCGATAACAGATTCAGGTACTGAGACTCCTCTTGCTCGTGTCAACAATAAATCAGATGCATCAGTATCCAATAGAGCCAAGGATGCATTTCATTTTTTTTTTCCCTCTGTGTGCATTTCCAGTTGACTACTTCATCTAAGTAACTAGGGCTAGTCCCCTGAGGTGGTAGCCCGGGTCTTTTTGGTGAGACATGAGAACTAAGTAAGGTCTGCCCCATCTTCTTCATCCTGTTCACTGGTTAAGTCCAAATGGGTAGGTTTCCTCCTGCTTTAAATTCCTACCTTTAGATTCATTCAGAGATTGAACAAAGGTAAAGCATTGTCTATAGAAGATCAGTGTTTTGTTTTTTTTAAGATTTATTTACTTATTTATTCATGACTGAGAGAGAGGCAGAGACACAAGCAGAGGGAGAAACAGGCTCCATACAAGGATCCTGATGTGGGACTCGATCCAGGGACTCTGGGATCACACCCTGAGCCAAAGGCAGATGCTCAACCACTGAGCCACCCAGGTACCCAGAAGATCAGTGTTAAAATGCACTTATTCCTAGAGAAAAGCCCAATGGGTTAGGCTAACCTTTTCCTGCTAGCTAGACTGTCCTCAGGATAAAGAAAGAACGCATGGACAAATGTTTTATAAACCAGAAGTGACTGAGAGGTGCTAAAAGGGATCAGTGAGACACAAGAGAAAGTTTTTGGAGACCAGGAGGTTATGGGGAGATGGTACTGAGGGGGGTGCTGGGGGAACACCTAGAGGGAAGTAGGCACTGTTAAAACTGGGAAGAAAGGAAGAGATTTCAGTAGGGAGCCCAGCAGATGAGACTGGGAATATCTAGGAAGGATGCAGGAGAAAGAAGCAACTCTGTAATGCACAAACTGGTGGACTATTCCCTACGGCAGCAGCCCTGACAACATGACTTAGATTTGGTATCTTAGAGACAAATGGAAAAAACGGGCCACTTCCTATTAGAGTAATCTGTATTCTTGGCTCAAGTTAGTATCTCCATGTGAAAAGGAAAACTGCAGTGGAGTGTAAATCAATCTCTAAAGTCCTATGAGAGGGACTCAAAAGTTGGATCCTGCACAGACAGCAATGGCCCAACTCCATTGTTAGTCCAATGGCTGAGTAAAAAGGGACTGAAGCATTTACATTTTTTATTTTAAAACTTCATCTTCAATTGCAGAAAATTCTTAAATGGGTTCAAGAGAATAATTTATAGCAATAGACAAGAATCAAAGGGTACGGAACCAGGAAGGAAGAAACCTGGATTCTAGTCTCAGGTTCCTGACACAGGCCAACAGCTGAATCCGAGCAGATGACTGTTAGGTTTTCTTCTTGCTTTAAGATCTGTTATATTCTCAGACACTGCTGACCACATAAAAAATCAGTTCTTATTTATTTCAGTGTCTTTTATTAAGGGCTTTATTCTTCTCACAGGAATAAACCAAAAAGGGTAACTAGTAAGCAAAATAACTGAGCTGAAATTAAATACAAAGAAGTATGAAATGGCAGGGGAAAAGTAACATTTTAGTTTGATATTCAGGAGCCTGGTTATACATTACAATAGAAAAGCTATTACTTTATATGGGAAAAATGTATTTCTAGGCAGAGTGATATTCAAAATATTTAACAACAGGTACAACATAAACACTGCCAGTTAGAATGACTGCTGCCCATGATGCACCAATGCACCCATGAAAAACGGTTTTTTGTTTTACCAAAGAATTACAATGCACATTTCCATTCTATACTGGGTTCTAGTGATTGAATGTTAACTTACAGACCGATAATTACCAGATACAAAGTCAAGACAGATAGGAGTAAAGCTAGTAATGTTTTGGGAGGCCCAATAAAATAAAAGGCAATAGGAAGTGAATTTAAAGAATCTATAGAGGGGTGCCTGGGTGGCTCAGTCAGTTAAGCTTCTGGGTTTGGCTTGGGTCATGATCCCAGGGTCCTGGCTCCCTGTTCAGTAGGGTGGGGCTGGGGCGGGGGGGGGGGGGGGGTTGTGTGGAGTCTGCCTCTCTCTCTTCTCTCTCTCTCAAATAAAATCTTTATAAAAATAAAGAATCCAGAGAAAAAATCATGCTAATAAGACAGTTTTAAAAAACAATTTTTTAAAAAAATTTATCAAACCTACATGAAGGAAGATATTTTAAAATTCTAAAAACACATTTATTTTTGAGTACAGTAGCATGAGAGGGCAGGCTAAACCCATCACTGAACTGTATAAATAAGTTGCAGCTTCAAGTGCCTCCAAGGAACTGGAACTTGCAGGAGCAATAAAATAACAGATGTCAAACAAGGTAACGGAAAGCCCTGGCATCTCATGATCTAAATTTGTGGACTGCAAAGTGTTTCTACCATTTCCTTCATCCAATCCAAACACTTTTGAGTACACAATTGTAAGAAAATCAAGATGCTACAAATAGGCAAACATTCCAGGTCTTCCTCTCTCATCTGGGACTTGGGAATTTAAGATGGCATGAACCAAGATAGAGCAGAAAATTCATGATTCCTAAGCCTGATAACTTTTTCTTGAAAGTTGAACTTCTAGATAGGCAATCTATAGAATGAAGGAATGTGTACTAAAGATGAGTCAACGACTTGTCTTTCCAAGCATGACGAGAGCCCTGTAGAGAGCAGAGTATCTTTCTATAGGGGGCAGGCAGCTGAACTGCTCAGTCATTCCTTTTCAGTGTTGTTTAAGAAACTCAAGTGCAATCATGGCTATTTAAAAGTACCCTTTTAATTGCTTCAGGGAAAAATTTCTAAGGAGACAAGGAAAGCTGATGTCATTAAATTATTTTTTTTTTTTGGGAAATGACAGAACCATTGGGAGAAGTAGCTATGTAAAGCTTCACGACATGAGTTGGTGGCCAACCTCATCCAAGTGACCTTGCATGCTCTATTCCTGTCACAGTCCTTTCTTTATCATAACTAAGATAAAAATAGAACAAAAAAGAAATTACTGACAACCAAAATTCATTATCTCACTTGTGGCTCTTACTAAAATTATTTTTTTCTATAATCAATAACCCTGTAGTCACATTTTTGTAGGCTTAATATTTATCTAGCAATAAGTTACTGAATATACAACTTTGTTGATTTTTCTTCTGTGAGTTCTACTCAATGATCTGAGATGTTTTACCTAGGTATAGTGCACGGTAATTTGATATTATCTCCTAATAGAGCATAAATACCTTTCTTAATAAAGAAGAAATAATTAAACATGCATTGAAGAAGTTTTAGCTTTGTGTTACAAATATATAAGAAAAAGAGAACTATAGAATGTGTAGTGTATATAAATTAAAATGATACCAATAATATGTCACCAATAGTATCTATAGAATTCTAAAGATATCTATAGAATATAAATAATAGTATATAATATACATAATATATTATGTATGCAAACATATATAGTACATAATATCTACATAATATATTATATATACACCTATATATACTATATAATAATATCTATAGAATTTTAGGATGTAACAAAGTTTCCTCACCAGGGGCTAGCAATAAGTTTTGGATCTGGAAACACTATGAGATAGTATGCAAACTGACCTATATGGGCATTTGTCTAGCAAAGAAGGCTCAGAGTTTTTATTGGATTCTGAAAAGGGTCTTTGATCAAACACAGGTCTTTGATCAAACACAGGTCTTTGATCAAACACAGAAGATAACTGGCAAATAAAGATTGTGCCATGTATTAGCAAAGATAAATGAAAATAAGCTTGTTTTTAACATTCTTCCTTCAGCTCAGGGGGAAACATCCCTTATTTCCCCTAAAGAATTAAGATATTTGTACTATAAAACATCTTTGGACATCCTATGGCAAACAGCCAAAGCATTTCAAAAGCAATATGCTGAACGAATTGAATACTCCAGAAGATTCAACTTTTTTTGCCCTGAGAAACATGGCTCACTTTCAAATTTACTAATGACAGTTGTTCTATTGCTATGCAAGGGGCACAGAATCACTTGACTTAAAAACTGTGACTCTTTCTCCTTTATTTGGACTTAAGGACACTCAAAAATAGATGTATTATGTAAAGTGATAGTAACTGAAATACAGAGACATATCCAGCTGAACTGGGATTCCTTTTCATAAACAAACATTACTTTACATAAATGCTTCTGAAGAAACAAAAAATTAACTAGCAATAGGGACCTTGGAAAGGCTAGTAGTTAATGGAAATTTACTGCTAATTCAGTCATTTAATTTTTTTGAAGGATCAGGGCTTCTCGCTTTTGCCTCAGGCTATCTCTTGGAAATGTGAGACAAAACAAATACACCCTAATTACTTAAAATTCATGAACTCAACATTTTAAATCAAAATAAAGCTGTTTAGGATACATTTCTTAGGTTTATAATAATCTTCATTCTATTAATATGAAATGGACCTAGGCAATTGATCTAGATGCCAGTATCAAAAATTTCAAGTGTTTGTTTTGCCTCAACCTAATACCTACAGAAAGTCAAAAGCAGAAGTGCTTATATAAATATGTCACTTTATTTCTCACCCAGGGGTATTATGTAGCACACAATATCAGAATTTTTAAAAAGCCTTTTGAGTCTTAAGATACAGTTTTAAAATATCCCAATTAAATGGATGTGAAACAAAGCCATTAAAGAATGCCAATCAACAAGCCCAGTGAGGACAGAGGAACTTGTACCTACATGAAAAATCCTGAAAAGTATTTCAAAACATTGAAACTGTACCCAAATCAAAGTAAACTGATATTCTATTCATCACAAAATTATAAAATGTATTCACTCTTAATGAGTTATAATGGGTGGAATACAAAAAATATATATATTGATTGAGTTATTTAAATTCTGAGGAGGGGTATATTAAGGGGTATATTAATGTTTAAAAACACATTTAAATATTATTCTAAATCTGAAGTCATTATTCAACCAAATAGGAATTCCAGTTGCCCATGGCACAATTGGCAGTCCATCTAACATAAGTGCTACAGGAGAGCCAACGAGGAACGTATTGGGGCGTGTGTGTGTGTGTGTGTGTATGTGTGTGAACTGGTGAGGAGACAGGTGGACAGAGAGGGGAGAAGAGCTTGAAAATCCTGTCCTCTCTGTAGGAAGAGCTATTTAAGAAATTCACCCACACCTCCCAAGAGGCTCTGGTATTTACCCTGCTGTTACCAAGAAGAGAAAACAGACTCCATTTTGTCCTGAAAATCCGAGTTTCCCCAAAATGTCTCAGCTTTATTTTATAAATCAAGATCTCATTAATTTAAATGCAGGTTATTCTAAAGGATAAAATGGTCAAAGGCTCCGGCTAAACAAGAGAATAAAAAAAGAAAATGTTTTTTCAAAAGATTGAATTCTGCCTTTTTCCCTTTCCCAAATCACCTTTGGTTAAATATATGTTTTTTAAACCTCAAAAGAAAAGCCCACACTCTAAAAAATGCTTCAACCAACCAACCAAGCCTATGGGTGCGGCCTAGAGTCTGGTATATACAACACCTGTTAATTATTTTGAGTCTTGGGCATGTTCAAATTCTTTTTCTTTCTTTCTTTTTTTTTTTTTTTAAAGATTTTTTTATTTATTCATGAGAGACACAGAGAAAGAGGCAGAGACTAGGCAGAGGGAGAAATCAGGCTCCCCGAGGAACTTGATCCCAGGACCCTGGATCACACCCTGAGTCAAAGGCAGATGATGCTCAAACCGCTGAGCCACCCAGACGTCCCTAATTATTTTACTATATTCAAGGAATCTACATAAAGTTCCCACAATCACAAGTACACTGAATGAGAGTTTTATTACTTCTGTGCTGAGCAGGTCTTTTGAAAAGGATCACATAGGTAAAAGGAAAATTTAATCATGAACAAAATCAGGGAGCGAACCATGAAACAGCCAAACATTATTCTACTAATATGAGAAAGAACTGCTGTTATTTTATTTGAGTTTACACTGATTTCTCTTGCTGTCTCTGTATCTCCTCTTTCTGGATTTCCCTCATTGTTTCCCCTCACATGCCTTTTTTTCCTGACTTCTCATTCTGTTCTGCAGCTCATTCTCCAGCTCTTTTCTTTATTCCCCTGGTTGCTAAACATTTTGCTTTTCACTGCCTTCATAATGAATGAGCCTGCCATGAAAGCAAGTATTTGAAACCAAGAGCATAAAAGCCTTAGTTTAAGCCAAAAGCCTTATTTACTCTAACTGGCATTCTCATTTCAACATCAATTCAGTTCTTAGGAGCAATTTTTAAGACAGGTATCATACAGGCAGAATTTATATCTCTAACAGCCTCTTGTGTCTAATGTAAGAAGCCTGATTTCCCAAGAATATTTAAAAAATACAATTCTGAATTCTCAATTAGTCCGAACCCCTCAATTTTGCTAAGAAATAAAATACTCTCCACTTTCAGAATAGTATTACTGACTATAATACTGTCTCCCATTGGATGGAAATATGCACAAAGACCCAAATCATGGCTGAGTTTTGTCTTTCAACATTTTGCAGCCAAGTGGCAAATTCAATGATCTAAAGGACTTGCTAGAAAGATAAGACTACAGTATACACAGTACCTTACCCAGCTGGTCGTTCAGAGCTTTCACCACCACACAATTTGTCAAGAGCAAAGATTCACTCATACTCCATGATTTACAATAACTATTCATTGACTTTGACAAAGAATGCTTACCCCTTCGTGGTAAGCTCTCTCTTAGACACTGAGCACTCATCCATGTGGGGGAACTATAACACAGAGCTGGAGAAGGTTCATCATTCTTAATCTGAGAAGGATGTGCATTGCCTGAGTATGACATGGAGACCTTTAGAAAAGACTCTAAGTGGATGACGCAGCCCAGGAGAACTGCCTGGCAATGCAACACTGCCTCCTCCATTGCCACTGACTAGAAGGAAGAAATGCTCCAATGAAACACCATTCACATTAGGACTTGTCCAGTACACAATGACTAGACAGGAACTATCAAGGACTCAAGCTTTTCAACATAAAATACAACCAACGTCTAGCCTCTCTGAATGTTGGATTCTCTCATTTGGCACACACCTGAAGCCTTGAAAACTATTAAGCTATACATCATGTTGCTGCTCTGTATCACAGTTAAGATGGAAAGATATGGAGTATTAGGCTGTCAGTGCCAAAGAAAACTGGTACAGTAACTATTAACATTGCCGAAGGCAAGAAGTCTTCTATTTGAAAAGTCTCTATCAGTAATGTTATTTGACACTTGCTAGAACCATAATTTTATATCTATAGGTAAAGTACTATATGTAAGAAAAACAATGATCGGAATGTCTCTATATGCCCTTTAGGCACATACCTTCTTCAAAAAATGTTAAAAGTTCTTGATTTTCATGTAAAATGAAGTAAAAAGGAAAAGTCACAGAAAATAATGTTAAATTGATGTTTCTAGAAAATGAATATGAGAGGACTACTGATTTCTTAGTACGAGAAAATATCTGCATACAGAATACATTTGAAAAGCAGAGAAGTCTGGTAAACAAATGTGATTCACTGAATTAAAACTGCTTTAAGAAGTACTAATTCTCGTTAGCAATAATTACAGAAAAAATCAATTATTCATGGCTAAATCACTGGTCAAATACTTCTTTTGATCATGAAAAAGCTGAAATTCACTGTTCACATAAAAGGCAGCATAAATATAAAAGCGGCTAACCAGGGCATTTCTAGCACAAGAGAGTCAGTATCTCAGTGTGCTACAATTTCTAACCCCCACTTACCGCCCCCAAGCCCTTTCCTACCGCCTTAGCAAAGCAAAGTATATTTGCTGCATTGAGATTCCTCTGCTGCTTTTCTCAAGTAATTTTTGGCTTACAGTGATAAATTTGAAAGATAGTTATGTCCAGGGATTATTTTGGGAATATATAAATATTACATCTATTAGGTAAATATCTATTAAAATACCTGGAAAAAGCATTGTGTGAAAGGAAAGAATGAGACCTCAATTTCTATGAGATCAGATAAACTCCAGAGACCTTACTTACATCTTATATCCCTGAATCTGGAGCTGTTTAAAACACGACTGTGATTGTAAATATGCTTTATGTTCTCAAAATGTTGCTATCTTTATGAAACATACACCTGTTAACTGACTGCAAAAGTAATTATTTTTTCCTCTTTAATTAATGACTGGAGAATTTCCATCATTGGTTAACAGGTCTTGTGTCAGGAAGCAGAATGTAATTCTTCCTGAAGTGAAGAAAAAGGAGAGACTCCTAAAAGAAGAATGAATCTGAACAAGCCACGTGTTAGAAAGGACTAAATCAGATGGTACGTCTTTAAAAAAAAAAAAAAAAAAGGAAAAAATGATAAGATGTACCTACTCTCTAAACTCTTCTACGTTCAAGAAAATAAATACATTTAAGCCATTCTGATCACAGTCTTATACTCCAGAAACTGAGCTAAAGCAGGGTGCTAGGATTCCTTATGGGACCTTCTAAGTAAGGGACTAGACATGACTTTGACTTTGCATCAAAGGAAGTGAGTAACTTATTGCAAGTAGTTGTGTATCAAAGCTTCCAATAGAGACTGGTTTTTTTGTTAAATGGAATCCTCATTTGTGGAGCTAGCCATTGAATACAGGTTTAATTTCCTGGTCAACTAATTTTAAAATTCTGCATGCCATAGGGTACTTCTCCAGTGTTATCCTACTAGCTGATAATGAGTGAATTATACTCTTTCTCTAGGGGAACAATCTACATGAATATAAAACAAAACTGCTAAGTCCTTTTTCTTCTATATTCTCCAGCTGGTTTCCTTCTGGGAGGGGGAGATTTTGGATATAGCGAGTTCACACCATCAGATAAGACGTGTGAAATGACTGGACAATCGCCAAGGTTTCACTCCCAGCAAGGCAGAAGTAATTTTTGCATCATTAGTGTGAATGCTGTAAAGGCACTGTTGTACCAAGAGAGGCACTGAAGAAACCCCAGGGGTCAGAATGCTGGCTCTCCTGGTCTATGTCATCATACAAGAATTATAGTTACTAATGAACATGTGCTCTAAATTCAGGGGAGAAATGCTCCCTATTTTCCAACACAACCACACCAAAGAAAAGTAGGCAGGAGACACTCAAGAGACGAAATCTTAAATCTGCCTCTAGAGTTGTCTCGATCAAATTATAAATCTTTTGATGCTTCAATTTAACCGTTTCTGTTTTGGTTTCACTAGGTAAGAGAGGAATATTAGAAATAATAACTATAAGGCAATACAATGTATTTGTTAAGGCCTCCAAATCGGTTGTTTATACAATAAAGCTCTACTGCCTTGTAATTCTTTACTCTTTACATTAAATTTAAAGTTAATAATGGAAAACCAAAATAAAAATGAAGACAGAAAGCCAGGTTCTTATTTACAAATAAGCGTATTTGGGAAAAGGAATAAAGTAAAAGGAAGGGCTGACGTGTCACTAACACTCAAGGCAGCATCGGTCAATGACACACAGTAAGAGGGACTCACGCCACCTCCCTGCAGGGTGTTCTGTTTGGCAATGGCAACAGCACTCCAATAGGCCAAAACAATCCATAAATAGGCCAGACACTTGGGAAAAATCACCCACTGCAGTGTCATCCTCTAATATATGAACTTTGTTTTCGGGAGTTAAATTGCAAGAAAAAGGAATCTTCAGATTAAGGCAGAAATCTGGATGACTGTCTGGGTTCAGAAGAGACCCAAATATTTTAACACTGTGTGCTCCAAGAGACTCTTTTTTTTTTTTCCCCAAGAGACTCTTAAAATGCACTGTTAATCATATTCTTTTTGCTTGAAAGAGTGATAAGTCACAGTGAGAGTTAAAGTGAGCTCTTTTATTGTGTTTATTGTAGAGACAGAGAACTCACAGCGCTACTTCCAGTACTTCTCATATAATCATATATGTACAAATATGGGATGTACATATAATACCCCACACACACACGCTGTATAAGAATGAAAGCAAAGAAAAACACTAAGTTAGCTCCAATAATATGTCCCCTAGGAGCACTTGCCTGGCATTGTATAACTGAGAAAAGTTCATTACCTATCACTCTAAGAAAAAAAAAAAGCAAAAATACCTCAAACTCAGATGTCTGAACAGTTTGGCCTCGAATCTCAATTCAAATGCCAACTAAAAATCATGAATGTGGTTTCTAATTTTTTCCTATTTTTAATATTAAAGGAGTTTTCCTTTTTCCAGTGCCAAAAGCAAAATTAGCTAGAGTTAAGTATAAAGGATTTTTGAGATGGAAAAAGAAAATGAGTATTTAAAGAAAAGTATGAAATCCATTTCTTATAAGAACATAATTGATTAACAACTCCAATATTCACTTAAATCTACAGTACATGCTCATAGTAGGAAATTAACTGCTTACGCTCTGGCTTTTTTGTAAGAGCTAACGGTCTTACGATGATAAAGTTGTGAAGTTAAATCAAAGGCACCAAACCCAAAGGAGGCTATCATAAGCACTTTTACATTCCCTAAGAGCTTTGGCATGTTCCTGAATTTTACCATGTATATGTGACAAAACCATACACCACTTTTGCCACAGAGACACAAGCAATTAATGCATTAAACTATACAATTTTAAAATATGAGGTAATAAAATAAAGATGTGCATTTGAGGAAAATCTTGAAGATAAGAAGTGGCTGAAATATTCTTAGTTTTAAAAAAGAAAAAATCCTTTTTTGGTAGTCTTCGAAGAACAAACGGCCTAGCTTTTGGACTTCAACTTGATTAGTTATCAACAGATGAAAGGATGGAGATGTATAAAAATGTGATTCGGGTTAAAGACAGACGTCGTGTGGGGGGCCGCTCACTCAGCTTTAATTTACAGATACCAAACTCATCCTTAGATGTTAAAGAGAAAAATGCAATATAGATTGTATAATATTCATCTGTAGTATTAAGGCTTGTAAGAAGGCTGACAAACCAGCATCATAAATTTTTCTCCCTGGAATTAAGTATCAACTAATCATCTGGCCAGTTGGAAAAGTTACAAGGGTAGGACATATATGTAGGGACACACAGAACAGTTACCTTCAGCTGATTATTGAAAATATCAATCTCCTGTAGTTTTGATCTGGTTTCTTTCTCAACTTCATCCAGTTGATCGCGTAGCTGCTGCCGAGCTAGTTCTTTTGCTTCTAACGCTCTTTTGAGTGTAAGCAGTGAATCTCCTATTTTAGAAAAACATTGCAAGATAAGAGAGGCAAACGGGCAGTGAAGAAAAATGTAATCTTCTCATTTCACCGAAGGAAATTCTTGCCAGTAGAAAAGGAAAAGACCAACTTTAAAAAGAAAACACGTACTGTGCAAACTGTTCTGTTGAACTTGTTTTAATTGGTCATTGAGTATCTGCTTTTCTGGAATAAGTCTTCCAAGCATTTGCTGGGCTTCCTAGGAGAGAGGAAGGAAAACAACAATGAACTGACAGGGAAAACGAGCATGTCTACGTTCCACATCCGGGCAAACGTAAGTCAGTATTCTCGTCCCTCAAAGACGCATCTAATCTCACCCCAAATCCTATATAGAGACTGCATTTAATCACCAGTCAGGGCAGCTCTTGCTTTCTTGCCAAGCAATTAACTATTTGCCAAATGCTTTTCACTGAAATAAAGTTAAGACAGTTATAGCTCTCTTGAGGTTTTGTAAATTTTTGTTGACTTACTGCCTATTTATAAAGCTTTAGAAATGTACTTTAAGTACAATTCAGCAGAGAAAATGAAAAGCAATGATCTCTCCTTTGCACTGGGATCAAATGTAAATGCAGTGACTCTGTTAGTGGAAAATGACTCCATAGTTTGAATAGGAACTACTCTGAACTTTGTAACCTGAATTACAATTCTCAACACTGAATTAGGTTTACCATATGCCTAAAGATAGAAATCAAGAAGAGGGATCCCTGGGTGGCGCAGTGGTTTAGCGCCTGCCTTTGGCCCAGGGCGCGATCCTGGAGACCCGGGATCGAATCCCACGTCAGGCTCCCGGTGCATGGAGCCTGCTTCTCCCTCTGCCTGTGTCTCTGCCTCTCTCTCTCTCTCTCTCTGTGACTATCATAAATAAATAAAAATTTAAAAAAAAAAAAAAAAAAAGAAATCAAGAAGAGATTTCTAACAATAGGATCTTGGCTGCCATATATGTTTTTCTACCACCAAGGATGGATGTACAATTTTAAACAGGTATACAAAAGTCCTGAACCAACTATTTCTTAACTGATATAAGAAGAAAACTAACCTGCACACTGTAAAAGGCTATTTGGAGTTTTCATGGATGACCTCTCAAAGCACTATTTGCTTACAAGTTTACCTGATATTATCCTATATAGTTTCTATACGTTTCAGTAAAATGACAACCTTTCCAGCACAAAGTAACAAATATATGACTTTCATTTTTAACTTGGTTTAAAAAAAAATCTCATTAAGGAGGTCACTTGTGATGAGCATTGGGTATGTTATATGTAAGTGATGAATCACTAAATCTTACATCTGAAACTAATAAGCATTGTATGTTAACAAAGTGGAATTTCAATAAAAACTTGAAAAAAACTCTATGCATTGATTTTTGGTTTGAGAAAATAAAAATGCCTTAGTTGACAAAACAGAATATACAGTTCAGATGGTTTTCCCAAGAAGGCCCAGACAACTGAGCTTCTCCTATTCTCCTCCCTAAATTAAGGAAAGGCCCCTTACCCAATTCCAAAGTTTCTTTCTTGAACCAAGACAATGACACATCCAGAAAAAGCCTAGTCCATATACTGAGACTGTTTTATTTATATAAACATCACTTTTAAATGCCAACCTAAATTCCTAAAAAAGTCATAAGCAAATATGAAGGGCCACCTGACTCATCTGCATAGCAAATATTTGCTAATAACAGTAAAGAAGGGGAATCAATATCTCATAGCCTATGATATACCAGGCCCTCCTGAAATCATTTATTATTTTTCACTTTACTATTTTTTCAGGGACCCTGATTTGTATTTTATTACCAATAAATGAACACACTAAGTGTCAATCTTAAATAATAAAAATGTGTTTGGTCACAGAGCATTCAGTGAGATAATAAATAAACATGTAGCCTCATTCCTACATTTTCCAAGAGAGTATTTTATGAAACTTCTCATAGTTAATGAGAGACATATAAAAAAAAAGTTATCATATAGAAAAATAGACTTTTAAAAGGTACATGTACTTTTTAATATGTTTAAACAATTTCTAGCAGTGAACATCTGATACTATTTACATTATATATCATATCCTAGTATCTCAAATTGATTAGGTCTTCAAAGTACATGAAACAATAACTGAGAGAACTGGAAGGAAAAAGGAAAAATTTACAATGATAGAGCTATCAACACTCCTCTCGCTGCAGCTGGAAGAGGTCACAAAATCAGTAAAGATGTAGAAAACACAAAAAACACGATGAATCAATTTGCTGTAATTGACGTTTATGGAACATTCCACCCAACTACAACAGAGTATATATTCTTTACAAATGCACATAAAATATTCACCAACACAGATCATATGCTAAGCCATAAAACAAGTCTCAGTAAACTTAAAAATCATACAGAGTATGCTCACAGCTCATAACATACATCAGAAATCAGTAAGATATCTGGAAAACAATCAAAATATTTGGAAACTAATAGCATAATTCTAAATAACCCATCAAAGAAGAAATGACCATGAAAATAAAAAAAAGATTTTGAACTGAATGGATATGAAAAGACATTAAAAATTTCTGTAATATGGCTATATGACAATGCTTAGAAGGAATTTTGTATCTTGGGACGCCTGGGTGGCCCAGTGTTTGAGCATCTGCCTTTGGCTCAGAGTGTGATTCTGGGGTCCGGGATCAAGTCCCACATTGGGCTCCTTGCATGGAGCCTGCTTCTCCCTCTGCCTGTGACCCTGCCTCTCTCTGTTTCTCATGGATAAATAAATAAACTCTTAAAAAAAAAAAGTAGATATATATCTTAAAATGTTACATCAGAAATGAAAAACTATTTTTTACATCATGAATAGGTGAAGTGGGTCATAATTTTTTTTTGCCCTGCATGTACCAAGATGTGTTAGTTTTTTCTCTGTCTTGTTTGTATGGTGATTTATGTTGGTTGAAATTTGAATGTTAAGCCAACCTTTTATTCCTAAAATAAGCCATACTTGGTCATGGTGTTTTACCATTTACAAAAATATTTTACTTGATTCAATATGCTATTATTATCTTTTAATTTAAATTCTTGAAAGATACTGGTTTATAGTTTTCTTGTAATGTTCTTACCTAGTTTTGGTATCGGGGTAATAAATAAGAAATTAGTATTCCTTCCTCCTCTATTTTCTAAAAATGTTTGTGTTGAAATGGCACTATTTCCTTAAAGTTTTCATTCATCAGTGAAGCCATCTGGGCCTGGAGGCTTTTTTGTGGTACGACTTTTAACTGCAAAATGTATTTAATAGATATACAAGTATTATTCAGATTTTCTGTTTCTTCTTGAGCCTGATGATTTGTATCTTTCAGTGAATTTTTTCATTTCATCTAAGTTGTCAGATTTATTTGTATCAAGTTGTTTACAATACTCCCTTAATTTTTTGCAAGTCTACAGTATCTGTAGCGATGTCAGTTCTTACATTTCTTATAATGGGAATTTGCATCTTCTCTCCCTCTTCAACTTTTCCCCGCTCTTTCTCCTTTTCCCTCCTCCTCTTCTCCATCAATCTAGCCAGAATTTTATTAGTTTCCATGTATATGTAAATGCTGGACACTTGTAGGGATAAACGAATGGAATGAATTGGAGGAAAAGCAGGTAAGCCTAAGAGCAGTTAAGGAATGTATTTTCTCACCTGTAATTGTTGCTGTAGATGGGTGATTTCAGCAATTCTCAACTCTCTGGATTTATTTGTACTCTCAATTTCTTGCCGTTGGGTGGTCAATCGACACCTGATATCTTGAAGTTTTCCTTCTAGTTGATGCTTTTTATCATTCTTTAACAAATGAAAAATAATTACTATTATTATTATTACCATTTCTAATGGTTCAGTGTTAGTAGACAACTGACCCTTGAACAACACAAGTTAGAATTGCATGGGTCCACTTACATGTGGATTTTTTTCAAGAAATAACCGTATAGTCCTGTAAATGTGTCTACTTTTCTTTATCAGTTTCTTAACATGTTCTTTCCTCTAACTTCCTTTACTTTAAAGATACATATAACATATGTGTTAAGTAACTGGTCCATAGCACACTACTAATAGTTTTGTTTGAGGGGAGTCAAAAGTTAAGAGTTTTGACTACAGGGGATCTGTGCCCATGATCCCTGTGTTGTTCAAGGGTCAACCATATTCCCAGAGCATAATCAAACATCACTCACAAGAGCTTCTAATTCAAATTCTAGAGTCTTCTTCTTTGCTTTCAGTACAACTATGTCTTCTTGTTCTTTGTTTCTCTGATTGAGTAGCTCTTGTCTTCGATTTCGTTCCCATTCCAGTTGCCGCTGTCTTTCAAGTTCTCTCTTTGCAGCCTGTGGCATTGGCAAACAGACAACTGACTAACATTTTAGTCCTTACATTATACAACGTCTCCTAATAAACATAACATCTAGTAAGGCCTTACTTTTAGAGATAAAATGGTACATGCTACAAAAGCTTCTATTACAAAATAGTAAAACAAAATTTATACAAATCTAGTATTTCTTCTATGGGGAAAAAAAAGAATATTGAGAAAAGCTATTTAGTTAGGTGAGACCAGGAAAGATTCATTTCATCATTAGAATTCGATTGTTTATGCCTTCAAGAATGCTTGATGTGACTAAAATAAAAAAACAAAGAACAAAACAAAAAAATCCTGTTCTTTCTTATTTATTGACTCGTAAAGACCGAGAAAAATATCTTTAATCCAGTAAAGTATACCAAAACCCCAGGACAAAAACCAAAAGCAAAAAGTACCCCCAGCCAAAAACACCTTCTATCAAATGAGAAATTACTTATCTCAAGTTTTAAAAGTTTGTTGCTTCCCTACCCCCCCATCATGTTTTTTTTTTTAAACACCACATAAGCTTCCACAATTTCTGTAGTAATGTCCGCTCTTTTGAAAGCTGACTCTGATGGCTGCTGGGTAAAGTACATGTCCAAAGCCATCTAGCACTCTATTGTAATTGCTTCATATGTACTGGTCCTCCAACTACCCTTTGGGCCTAGAAGGAAAAGGTGGAGTACCTATTCACCAGTACTCTAGGAAGTACCAATGTGTAGCTTATGGTGAATGACTATTAAGTAATTCTGAATAAATACTCTAAAGTGTCTTTAAACAAAACAAAACAAAAAAACATTAAGGGTAGGTGGTCTGTCTTTTGGCTATCCATTCTGGAAGTTAAAACCCTGTTAGTATCCATATGCATTTGCTTGAATTAAAGGAGGCTTACTGTTCTAAGTTTTCTGAGGCAATAACAGTAAATGAAACCAAAGTATTGTGTTTTTATAAAGAAAAATCTTCCATATGTAAAATATATTTCATTCACACAAAAGAATAATGGCACTGCATCTGCAGCAAAATGCTAGAACTGGAAATTCAGGTAAAAGATTAGCTTAGCCCCTCTCCAGGTATGACACCAAATTTATGAAGCCTTCCATCAAATATAGTGAACATATTATTTTTAAGTAGAAAAAAGAGGCACAGAACAATGTAATTAGTATGATACTATTACAAGGGTTAAAAAAAATTGCACCACTAAAAAAAAAAAAAAAAAAATTGCACCAAACCCCCAATCTCTCCACTATATAACCTTTTATATTTCTATATACATATATAAATGCAGAAAAAAAAATCTGAAAAATTCTTAACTGATATCAGTGGTTTGTTACAAGACTATGTTATCAAAAGCTGGAGCTTAGCAACATTATTCATAATAAAAAAACATTATTCATAATCGTTCAAAAAAGGAGAAAACAACTCAAACGTCCATAAGCTGATAAATGGATAAATATAATTTGGAACATCTGTGTAATAGAATATTATTAGGTCATAAAAAGGAATAAGGTAATGATTCATGCTACATCTTGGGACTTGGGAACATGCTAAGTGGAAACCAGACACAAAAGGTCATATATTACATGATTCCATTTATATGAAATGTCCACAAAACAGGCAAACCTACACAGGTGGAAAGTAAATGAGTGGCTTTGAGGGCAGGAGAAGAGGGGAATAGAGAGTAACTGCTTTATGAGTAAGAAATTTCTTCTTGGGGGATGCTTGGGTGGTTCAGTGGTTGAACGTCTGCGTGTGGCTCAGGTCGAGTCCCGCATCAAGCTCCCTGCAGGGAGCCTACTTCTCCCTCTGCCTATGTCTCTGCATCTCTCTGTGTCTCTCATGAATAAATAAATAAATTTTTTTTAAAAATTTCTTTTTGGGGTGAGGAAAATGCTCTGGAATTAGTGGTTATGGTCCCACAACTTTGTGAATATACTCAAACCACTGAACTACAGCAAAAAAAGACCATATTAATATATTAATATTACTTGAATAATTAAGAAGGAGACCAGAGCACACACGCTAATTGTGGGCTTGGCTCTACAGTTGCTTACCTCTCGTCTCTCAATTTCTTTCCTCCTCTCCTCTTCTCTCTGACGTTCTAGCTCCCGTTGCTTTTCCAGTTGTTTCTCCAACTCCAGTTGCCTTTTGCGCTCTTGCTCCTGGCGCTCCCGCTCTTTCCGTTCTTGCTCTGCACGTTCAAGCTGTGCCAGGCGCTCTTGCTCTTTGCGCTGCTGCTCCAAGAGCGCTTGTCTCCGTTTCTCGAGTTCCAGATTGCCACGTTCAAAATTCTCACGCTTCTTATCTTCAAAGGTTACTTTAAAACAAGAAGCAGAAAAACTTTGAAAAGTCAGGATTTTCAACATACTATTTTCTAAGGAAAAATTCATTCAATGGCACATTTGAAATTTGTAGTAAAAACAAACCTGAACTGAAGCTTCCGTACTGTCTGGGCCCTTAGGAATAAGCACTATGTCACCAAAAAACTTTAATTTTTTGATACAAAAAAACTTTTAGAACCAATAACTTAATTCAGTAAAGCTGCAGGACACAAAATCAAAATATGAAATTGGTTGCATTTCTATATACTCATAATGAACTATCAGAAGGAGAAATTAAGAAAACAGTCCCCTTTACACAATGGCATAAAAAAGAATACCTAGGAATAAATTTAACCCAGACCTGCACACTGAAAATTATAAGACACTGATGGAAGAAACTGAAGACATAATTAAATGAAAAAGTATTCCATGATCAGAATTGGATTGGAAGAATTAATATTATTAAACAAGCAAGCTCTAAATTCAATGCTGTTCCTATCAAAATTCCAATGGCATTTTTCATAGAGCTTAAATAATTTTCAAAAGTATATGGAACCACAAAAGACAACAAATAGCCAAAGCAGTCTTGAGAGAAAGAAGAACAAACTCAGAGCTATCATGCTCCCTGACTTCAAACTATACTGCAAAGCTACAGTAATTGAAACAGTATTATTGGCATAAAAACAGACACAGATCAATGGAACGGAACAGAGAGCCCAGAAACAAACCCACAATTAAATGGTCAATTAATTTACAACAAATAAGCCAAGAATATACAATAGGAAAAGAAAAGTCTTTGCAGTAAGTGGTGCTACTAGACAACCGCCACATGCAAAACAATGACACTGGACCACTTTCTTCTCACACCAGACAAAAAAATGAGCTCAAAACAGATTAAAGAGCTGAATGTTAGACCTAAACCACAAAACTTGTAGAAGAAAACATAGGCAGAAAGCTCACTGACAGTGCTCATGGAACACTGCTTTTTAGAACTGACTCCAAGGGAGTAGTAACATTGAAAGTAAAAATAAACATGTGGGACTCTATCAAACCACAAAGCTTCTGCACAGTGAAGGAAACCATCAATAAAATAAAAAGGCAACTTTTTGAACAGGAGAAGATACGTGCAAATCATATATCTGATAATGGGCTAATATCCAAAATACATTTAAAAAAACTCCTACAACTCAACAAAAAAAAATCTGATTAAAAAATGGGCAGAGGTTGGGGTGCTTGGCTGGCTTAGAGGAGCATGTGACTCTTGATCTCGGGGTCATGAGTTCAAGCCCCACACTGAATGAGAGATTACCTATATAAGTTTTTAAAATGTAAATAAATAAATAAATAGGCAGAGGATCTGAATAGACATTTTTGCAAAGAAGCATCCAGATGGCCAACAGGCACATGAAGAGATACTCAGCATCACTCATCATCAGGTAAATGCAAATCCAAACCACAATGAGATGTCATCTCACACCTGTCAGAATGACTATTATCAAAGACAAGAAAACAAGTGTTGGAGAGGTTGTGGAAGAAAGAGAACCCTCTTTGCAGTGTATGCGGATACCCTTTGCAGTGTATGCAAATATTGATTATGTTGTACACCTGAAACTAATACTACATCCCAATTTTAAAAAACCCTAAATTCTTTGCTAACATATTCTCCCCCCCCACAGACTTATAATCTTTCTAGAACAGTTCTGCATTATACCAACCTCCTTTCCTTTCCTGTTACTCTACAGTTCTCCTTCTCAATCACCTTGATTGACCCACTGATGCCCTCTTTCCTGTACCATGAATCTCTCCATCCCTACATCTCTCCTCTTAGTTGATAATTGTGCTGACGTGTCTTCTATTTTAACAAATAAGACAAATTCTGAAAGCAGAGGTAGGAAGGTGAGTATCCTGAGTTTCATAATGAAAAACAAACTGTGAAGTACTCACTATGTAGATCACATTCCGATTCAGTAAACAATTTTTTCTAATCCATTACTCAGTTTCCTTCGTTGAGAACACCAATGATGAATTTTAGCATTATTCCCCAGGCCAATCATTTCTTTTTCTAACATTTGCTAACATTCTATTTACAACCATTTTATTTTCCCTTTAAAAAAAAAAAATCCCAGGCTACCTGGGCCACTGAGTCAGTTGAGCATTCAACTCTTGATTTCGGTTCAGGTCGTGATCACAGGGTCATGGGGTTGAGCCCCATATTGGACTTCACAATCAGCATGGAGTCTGCTTAAGTCTCTTTCCCTCTCCCTCTTCACCAACCCTCTCGTGCATGCACTGTCATTCATTCATACTTACATACATAATAAAATAAAAAAATAAAATAAAATAAATAAAATAAAATAAAATAAAATTCCCAATCTCCACATCCCTTATGTTTTCAGCAGTGTCTAATCGATTTTGTGTTATATGCTGCTCCTTGGAACCAACCCCAAACAGGAGAAGCATGACATTCCCATTGTTCTCTATTTCAGGAACTGTCACTTTACACTTTGTCTTGAGATGTGTCGCTGTAAGCATCCTTTCTTGGCTTCTTACCACATTTCTGTTTGGCCTTCACTGCTTTAGAGAGATGTTTCTCACACATTACAGTTATGGATTAGAGATCAAACATGGCATGTATATTTCGGTTTTCTTGTTCTTCTTGCTCCTTTAGTAATTACGAGGAGGCAGCATCCATTTCACTCTGCCCCATGAAAACTGGAAGTCCCCTCACCCATACAAAGGAATGAAGTAATGACACATGCAATAGTGTGGATGAATCTCAGAAACACCAAGCTAAGTGAAAGAAGTCAGACAAATAAGGTCATTCACTGTATAATACCCCGAAGGAAAAATCCTGAATAGGTAAAATCATAGAGGCAGAGAGCAGATCAGTGGCTGCCAGGGATGAGGGGAGGGGGATTAGCAATGACTGGTTATCAAGTTTTCTTTTGGGGTAATGAAAACATCTCAGAACTAGACAGGGCTGATGATTGCATAATACTGCGAGTATACTAAATACCATTGTTATGGACTGAATAACCCCCAAAATTCCTATATTGAAGCCTAAGCCCCGGTATGATGTTATTTAATTAGGATTAAGACAAAGTCCTTAGGGTGGGGGCCACATGAGGAGATTAATGGCCTCATAAGAAGAGGAGAGAAATATCTCTATTTCTCTCTTCCCCTGTGCACACATCAAGGAAAAGTGATATGAGGACCTAAAAAGAAGACTGCCAACTATGTGCCAGAAAAAGAGCCTCACCAGGAACAGATCTGGATGTCATCCCAATCTCAGCCTTCCTGGCCTCCAAAGCTGTGAGAAATTTACCTCTGCTATTTAAGCCACCCAGACTGCTATTTTCTATTATGGCCACCCAAGCTAAGACAGCCACTGATTTGTATATTTTTTAATGATCAATTTCCTATTATGTGAATTTTACCTCAATTAAAAAATAATCGAAAGTCTCTACACAGTTTATTCCAATATCTGGCCCTATTTCTGCTACAGAGGAGGTAAATACTAAGTGGTTAGTAAAGAATAAATGAACAAAAATCTGTTCACAACTCTAAATGAATGGCTATCACCAATAGGAAAAGACAATCCGAAATCTGAAGGATTCCTGTCCTTATTTGCCTTTGAGACTTCATTGCCATTATTATTGTTCTGAAATGTTCTTTCTTTCTGCTTGTAATGACCCTATTCATCTTCAGTCTCAAAACCACTGTGACCTCCTCCACAGAGATCCATACCTCATGTCTTTCCAGTCTATGCCAACGGACATACATAAGCTCTGCTGTGCATCTCTAATATTGTCTTCAGGGATTTATTGCACTTATATACCACCCTAATGATTTTTTATATGGATGCCCTAAATCCTTAGTTATATTATAACCTTCCAGAGGGCATAGACCACATTTTTAACATTAAAATTCCTCACTGTACTCAACACATAGCTTTGCACAAAGAACATTTTCTTTTTTAGGTTTTTTTTTTTTTTTTTAAGATTTATGTATTTATTTTAGAGAGAGGGAAAGACAGCATGCACACAAGCAGGGGGAGGGGCAGAGGGCAAGGACCTCAAGCAGACTCCTCGCTGAGTGTGGAACCCAAGTGGGGTTGAATCCCATGACCCATGAGATCACGACCTGAGCCGAAACCAAGAGAGTCAGACTCTCAACAAACTGAGCCACCCAGGCACCTCAAAACTATTTTCAGTAAGAAATTTATCAGTGAACAAAAACTAATTTAGTTTAAAGAGAAAACTGAGAGAACTAGGGTCCTGAGCAGGTAAATTAACCACTAAGCACTTCAAACGCAGCTACATGACATTGACAAAGTATTTAATATAAAGAGACTCCATAATAAATTTCATTTGCTTCTGAGTATCAATTATCATCTCACTGTTAAAACTCATAGCCACCTTAGAATATTTTAATAATGTGATGCGTTTATTATTGTAAATGAAGATTTTTAAAAATAAGGTCATATTAAATTTAAAATAACTTCTGGTCATTAAGGAATTTCTTGATCTCTTATAACAACATGAGAAAGTAACAGCAGACAATTTCACATTCTATTTCTGCATTGCCGGTATTGAGCAAACACCATAAAGGTTTATTAATTTTGAGTGTTTTATAAATAACATTTATAAAATTTTTTTAGTGGTGAATAATCAGACTTCAATTTAAAAGTTAGAAGAAGGGCACATTAGCAAAGTACATAATGTTCTTATTTCTCTACATATATTCAAATCCAAAACCATATTACAAGAGTCTCCATTCGGATTAAGGTCAGTTACGGGAACGCAGCAAGGATGTCAGAAGCTAAATTTATTTTTACCTCCATCTTGGCCTCAGAGGTAGAAAATCTCTATAATGATGTAACTCAAATATAAAGACTGCCTTACCAGGTAATTTCTTTTCTAGTTGTTGTTGTTCATCTTCTAAAACTGGTTCCTCTGGTAACCTCTGATCTACTGCTGTTGAGCTGATGACTGATATACCACTGCCAGATCGAACTCGTCTGCAATTGTGGAAAAAATGAAAAAAAAAAAAAAGATTAATTATAAAGCTGTCTAGGTAGAACTGAATAAATTATGGAAACGAATTTTTAAAGATTATGCCACATCATGGAGCAAATTTCATTTATAGCAAGGAAAATATAAAGATTTGGTCCTCCTTATTTACAAAGAGTTTTTTAAAACTGAATATGTGAATATCCTCAGACACTTGAGTGCCAAGCTTGTTCAAATGTTTAGAACCATCACCAAAATCAGGGCAATTCCAAAGGACGGAATTCGTGAATAATTATCACGTGGTCTAGAAAGCGCATGGGTCACAGGTGCTCACTGTTGCTACGGCCACCCTTTCATGGAACATAAAATTCTCCAAGGGAAGATCAGTAGCTGAGCTGAATTGGAGCACCTCTTTCCCCTTTATAAAAAGCCTTTCTATCCATTTTATCTCATAATAAATGCATGAAATATCTATACTTGACAGTCCCTAAAACAAATCACTTAATTTACTGATTAGTTTCAACTTAAGCCATTAACCTTGCTCTTTTAAAGCAATCTACCTTTTAAAAAATGATTTATCAGCTTCCAGTCTTGCATCCCTTGTAGTGATTTTTGCCGCTGTCAGACTTTGCAGATCACCTGCCCGGCTACAGTTTCCTCCTACAGCCACAGATTTCTCGACTTGCTCCATACATGCACTGACAGCCATGGGACCATTTCTCTTACTTTTATTGGGATTTTCCACCCCCAGTCATTCCTGATGTTTGAGGAATCAAGACAGAAATTCTTATTTGTGTTTCTTTTTCTGTTCTTTGTGCTTGTAAGATTTCATATTTATCTTTTAAGTTAAAACCTTGAAGTGGCAGCCTCTGGAACAGGAGATGTGTGTGGTGTGTAAAGGTAGTGGATACCAGTAAGTGCACATTTCTTTCAACTGGACTTTGGTCTACTCTTTTGGCAACTCCACTGAAACTGTGTTTTGGGCTAGGATCATTGTACTTAATTAGCTTCCTGATTGTAATTTCTACATTGCCAACACTTCATTACCTATCCAACGTGTAGAATTCACAGGCAAAATCCCCGTATCTTAGGTTATATGTACAGGTTAATACGGTTTCATTTTAACTGCTAAAATTTTTGGCAACCTTTCATAGATTGGTATAAAAATCGCCAGTCTTTTGGTGTTTTACAAATATACTATAGCTACTTTAAAAAACAGAACAGGCCTAAGATTAACACAGGACCTAGATAAGAAGATTTTCATCAACTCATGGATATTTCATTTACTTGCCAGGAATAAAAATGATTAAAAGATACACAGCCAGCAAAGCCCAGTTTGAAATTCACATGGAAAATACACAATTTCTCAAAAGAGCCAAATGTTCCTTACCTAAAGGAAGGTGGAATGTACTCTGGAGGCAGGACAGGTGGCAGTGGTTGGCCAGACATAGCTACATCAATTAGGTGCATAGCCAAGATAAATTCTTCTGCTGTGAGTTTTCCATCTTGATCAATGTCAGAAAGATTCCTATTCAATAAAAAGTTAATCACATTCTAGCTTCATGAAAATGCATGTTTGTTACTATTCCCAAGTGACTGAAATGTTCTGCTTTCTTATTCTGACTCTAGGCCAGTTAAGTCTCTCTGTGCCTCCATTTACAAAAATAGTACCTATTTCATAGTACTGTTGCAAAGATAAAATGAGACAATCCATAAAGTTGGGATGGTGTTCAGCATTCAGCAAATGTTAACTATGACTATAATTATACTCTTCTCAAGCCTTGCCAGCCCATTTAAAATGTATCATACTCACATTCTACGTGTCTTT
This sequence comes from Canis lupus baileyi, assembly GCF_048164855.1. Classification (NCBI taxonomy): domain Eukaryota; kingdom Metazoa; phylum Chordata; class Mammalia; order Carnivora; family Canidae; genus Canis; species Canis lupus. Next base: position 32,421,312 of record NC_132867.1, on the reverse strand, counting down.
AAACACTATGTACAGCAAACTATCAGGTCAGATAGTAAACATTTAAGCTTTGCAAGACATGGTAATTATCACAATGAATTCTGCCCTTTTAGGAGGAAAACAGTCATAGAATGGGCATAAAATCTCATTTACAAAAACAGGTGCAGGCCAGGTTCTACTCATTTAGGTTAGCTGGCTCCCTGCTGACCCAGACCTACAAGGGTGGATCTCTACGGCCTTCAGCCAGGGTCAAGATGTTTGCTGCTCCTTAATCTCAAGATTCACTGGCCACTATTCCTCATGATCAACTTGCCCTAGTAGTTAATGAGAGTAAATAGATATTTCCAGCAAGTTTAAGAATGGGATTTTACTTAATCACTTCTGGATACCAAAAGAGGATGTAAAACAACAAAGTTCTTCACCAGAATGCCAACAGGACAGATACTACATTGGGAACCTGGCTTTGCTGATGCCATAAATCAAGCAATTGCTCTTAAATCTGAAATTTCCTTAGGTGGCATAAACTAGTTTTTATTAAAGGTAGAATGTCCATGCAGTAACATTTGCCCTTTCTAGAGTAGAGTTCTGCAAGTTTTGACAGGTTCAATTGTGTCACTGAATTCAGTTGTGTATCACAATATACAGAACAGTTCCATCACCACCCAAAATTCCAGCGTATTTCTGAGTCACTCCCTTGCCTTGCCTGCAGCCTCTGGGAACCAGTGATCTTCTTTCTGTCACTCTAGCTTTGCATTTTCCAGATGCCAGACTCCAGCCTGATCTTCCTTGACCTCTCCTCCTTCCCATTTCCCCACTACCAGCCACTCCCAAGTAAATTCAATTAGAAGGCAAGTGGAATTCTTCCCCCCACCCCAAAGTTGCCTAAATAATGGCTGTAAACATTTTTTTAAAGATTTATTTATTTATTTATTTATGATAGACGAAGAGAGAGAGACAGAGACAGAGACACAGGAGGAGGGAGAAGCAGGCTCCATGCCGGGAGCTCGATGCAGGACTCGATCCCGGGACTCCACGATTGCGCCCTGGGCCAAAGGCAGGCGCTAAACCGCTGAGCCACCCAGGGATCCCCTGGCTGTAAACATTTATTTAACATATCTTTTTACTGTACAGAAAGGGAATATAATAATATTCTAGTAGGAGAAGACTCAAGTATTTTTTTCAAAGAGGACTGGTTATAAATGAAATACATAAGCATTTAGATATACTCTAGTGTCACAAGAACACCCAATAAATTACCAATCAACCTCTATCAATGTTAGATCTCAAGTTTACATTTCAGAGGGCTCTAGGATGCTGGTACATATCCAGGCTTAAAGAGATCTGGATGTGTCCTATTAATTGGTCTGCTATGTTTACTAACTGGTCTATTATTCTTATTCTATTGCAAAAGGAAGACGCTTTGATACATAGCAGAAAGAACCAGGATGAGTGTAGGGACTAGCACTAGATGTGACCATTTATGAAACAACCATATCAATGGACCTTATGGCAAAAATCATGAACCTCACATGTATACAATTAAAGCAACCAAAAGCTATTAAAAACCATTACAAAATAAGGGCGCCTGGATGGCTCAGTCGTTAAGCACCCGACTCGACTTTAGCTCAGGTCCTGATCTCAGGGTTGTGAGATCGAGCCCCATGTTGGGGTCTGTGCTGGTATAGAGTCTGCTTAAGATTCTTTCTCTCCCTCTCACTCCATCCTTTTTTTTTTTTTTTTTAAGTTTTTATTTATCTATTCATGAGAGACACAGATAGAGAGAGACAGAGGCAGAGACACAGGCAGAGGGAGAAGCGGGCTCCATGCGGTACTCGATACCAGGACTCCAGGATTACGTCCCAGGCTGAAGGCAGGCAGGCGCTAAACCGCTGATACACCCAGGGATCCCCTCTCACTCCATCGTTACCCAACATCCCCCCCCCAAAAAAAATCATCGCAAAATAGAGACATTTATGTGCCTCTGATGAAAGTACACTGTAATATCTCTGTAGTCCTGCCAAAAAAAAAAAAAAAAAAATCAAATTTGAATCTCATGAGTGGTTCTCATCAGTGGTATGATTGTGTACCCCCGGGACATTTGTCAACACATGGGGGCATCTTTGATTGTCACAACAGGGGGTGGGGGTCATGTTACTGGAATCTAGCAGGTAGAAGCCAAAGATGCTACTAAACAACCTACAATACACAGACAGCCCCTCCAACAAAAAATTATCAGGCCCAAAGGTCAATAGTGTTGAGGTGTAGATACCTTGCTCAAGATCCCATTATAGATCTATAGGAAACACAGGAATAAATTAACACAAGGAGGCAACCAACAACCAAGAGATAGACTAAAAGAAACTATAGGACACACAATTTGGGCTTTTCTTTTCTGGGGGGGGTGGGGGTGGGGGTGGTTAGAGAACAAAGAGGAGTTTATAGAACACGTAAAAGATGTGTCAACCAACTGATGCAAAATACAGGTTTATTAGCATCAGATTTGAACAAATCAACTCCAAAAAGCTATGAGGCAATCTAAGGAATCTCATCACTATCTGATTAACTTTGGTGGAGAAAATTCCTATCTCTTTTGGAGATTAACAAGCTAAAATATTTGCAGACGAAAAGGCTATAATCACTGTGCTCTGGCTTAAAATAACCGGAAAGGAGAAGAGAACCAGAACTAGTCACAAATTGTGACTTACTTAAACTGTATTAGGAATTCTAGAGAATTCATTAATTTCTCTGCTTTTGTATTTTTCAAAATCAAAAAGAGGAAAGAGTAAGAGAGGTAATCATTGGGAAATTAATCATAATCCCTACATCCCCACTTGTAAATAATGGTATTAAACTAAGGACCCATGAAGCTATATCAATTAAAGCCACTTTATACAAACCAAGGAACTTTTTATTCCTTACCATATTGAAGCCAGCTGAGCCTGTGGCAAACTTGATTGCATAAGAATAGTCCTTGCTTGTGGACCTAAACAGAAACCAGGGAAAAAAATATAAAGATGAATCAGCAAATCTTCACTGTCCAGGAAGACCAGTGTTGTGCACATAAAGTACCATGAAATCTCATCATGCAATCACAGTGCTTAAACAATATTTGCTATTACCCAAGGGGCTTTTCAAAAGGAAATTAAGCTCCAATGAAAAGGGAAAAAAAAAAAAACAAAAACAAAAAACAAAGCACGCCACAGCATCTGGCACATATTCAATAAATTCTTGTTAAATGGATGTTTAATGAACAGAGAGTATGTAGAAGATTAGAGTTTCAAAGTGTAACCTGCCCTTTTGTCTGGATTATCATCTCTATTTGTATCAGGCTTTTATTGTCAAAGCTGAAACTTCTTGTCTCTAAACTCAGCATCTTCTACCACCACCTGCTGCCTCCACCAGGCCCACTATCGGAGAAGATTCAGAGAATCTTGGAGGAGGAAGGACCTTAGAGAGGACAACCCTTGTAACCGGTTCATTACAGACTTAAAAAAAAATAGTGACCTGCTCAAGGCTGCACAAATGGCTAACATTACAATCATTTCTTATGTTAGCAATAAAGAATTCCTGGAATTCCAACTCTGCTCTCCAAATCAGCTCTGATTTCTTAAAATACTCGTAAATATCTTCATCTCTGGCAAGAAACTGAGCTAAGATATCACATAAAGTCTACAGTGAGAAATTTTGTGTGTTGAAATAAACCAGGGTTAGGAAGAGAGAGACAAATACAGCTTCTATCACTGTCTCTCAAGGTGTGGCCCCAAGATAACCGATGAACCATGGAACGGGGAATTTTAACAATTTTGTTGGGAAGACTGCCATGTATACATTTTTGCTTTTAGCTATTTCATGTTTCAAATGGCACCTCATCAAAAAAACACACAAGTGGATGTGTTTTTTGCATGGCAAGCAGTAGTGGTTAGGGACCACTGAGAATTATCCTCAATGTGTCAGCACAGGAAGTGCCCGAGAACTTGCCACAGGACTCGGGGCAGGCAGTTTCCTCATTAATTGGACCCAGTTTTCTCATTTCAGATGTCCTTTCCAGATTTATAAGTCTGTGCTTCATCAAATAAGAAATATAACATGGAGCTTAGCATAGTGCTAGCATATAAAAAGTGCTCAATTAATGGTAAATTGGAGACAAATTCTTTTATTTACATATAAATTGTGGGCAGAAAAGCCACATCAACATACACATATGAATTTTAACACATGTAGAGGTATAGAGTTTAATTTTCCCAACTGAAAATTTTTCAAGTAAATCATACCTAGATTATGAAACAGCACCCCAGGAACCCTCTCCAACCATAGCCCCCCTCCTTTTCTTTTTAAGAGAGGAGATGTGAGGGAGAGAGAGAGAAAGAATCTTAAGCAGTCTCCATACCCAGTATGGAGCCCAGTGCAGGGCACCATCCCATCACCTTGAAATCATGGCCTAAGCTGCAATCAAAAGTCAGAAGTTAAACCAACTGAGCTACCCAGGTACCCCATCTCCAGCTCCCTTCTAATCATTCCCCCAACCAAGTGTAGCTCAACTTCTAACAGCACAGTGTGTCCTTGTTAAGTCTGGCTTATCTTGTTCAACGTATTGCATGTGGTTGTAGAACATTAACCCTAACTGCTGTGTGATGTACCATTTTGTGAATGTAATAATCTATACATCCATTTTGTTGATGGGCATTCAGACAATTTCCAGTTTGGAGCTATTATGAAGAGTGAACCCTCTAGGTTTGGGCAAATATATACACACATTCCTGTTGGATGAATATGTGTGTGTGTGTACTGGAAGTCTCTAAGAATAAGAAGCAATCTTAACTGAATTAATGTGAAAGCTCTAAAAGTTCTGTGATATCTGGAATGAGGAATGTAGACTGATCATTTTGTTTAGTCTCTAATATGGTACTTAGTGTGTTGGAACATTAAAAGAGAATTAGCAAAACTTTAGTGAACGCTTTAATTTATACTTGTAACAATTCTCTCCACTTCAGAACTACATAAAAGGAAGTTAGTACTTCACCTACTCCCAATAAAAAATATAATAATAAACGAACCAAAAGAACTTGTCCTGGACCTGGATGGGCATGAGGAGATTTGGATTCTGGTCCTGACTCTTCCTACTCCCTAATGGCCTGTGACATTTAACAAAAGTACGTTCACTCTCTAAGAATAAGTTCCTTCCTCTCTGAAGTGAGAGAAATGATCTGTAAGTGATTGGTAAGCCACAGCCCACAGGACATATCTGGTTCACCATGTGTTTTTGTAAATAAAGTTTTCTTGAAACACTGCCACACCCATTCATTTAACCATGATACATGGCTACTTTTATACTACAACAGCACAGTTGTGTAGCTGTGACAGACAAAATGCATGCCTAATATATTTATGGTTTTGTTCTTTACAAAAAAGTTTGTTCACTACCACACTAGAAGACCACAACTGTTTTTTGCAACACTAATACTTAACTCTGTACGTCCTAATGCAAGGTTATAAACATCAAAATACACTACCAACACCTAAGATAGCCTCTTAGCATAACACAACAGGGTAAAATTGAACTCAGTACAGAGAATATCCTGTGGAAGCCTACATCCATAAAAAGATACCAGCTTTGGGGTGCTGGCTTATATGGGAACATTATGGGGATAAGCAGAAACCTCAAGTTCGTAAGTCCTACTATAGGCATCCACATTTTTGTAGAGAAGCATGCTAGTCAGAATTAAATGAAGTTAATGCTTTATCTCAAACAATGACTAACACCTTAGCTTTTGTGATTAATAGATGAATAACCAATAGCATACCCATTGTTTCAGGACACAAGATTAATAAAATTCCTTTCTGGGGAGAAGGCTAGCATTGATAAGATTACCAGAATTCTGCAGCTACTTATATAATCTTGATTAAAGAATGGGCTCTCTCTATTTTTTAAGATTGTCTCTTTTAAGAGGGTGTAATAGTATACATCAAGTTGTGAAGCAAGAAGGGGGTACCCACCTAAACAAGTGTATCAGCTAAATGAACCCAGGTAACCAGTGGAGTAAATTGTGCCACTGCTAGATTAGCTTCACTTCCTATAGTGGACAAGCTCGTATCAGAAGCTCAGACAGGTAAGGACACAGATAAACATTAACAAAATCTGCTTTTTCAGGTGTACTTTAAATTTTACTGTCTTCCTCACATATTTAAAGGTCTAGGGATCCCTGGGTGGCGCAGCGGTTTAGCGCCTGCCTTTGGCCCAGGGCGCGATCCTGGAGACCCGGGATCGAATCCCACGTGGGGCTCCCGGTGCATGGAGCCTGCTTCTCCCTCTGCCTGTGTCTCTGCCTCTCTCTCTCTCTCTGTGTGACTATCATTAAAAAAAAAATAAAAAAATAAAAAAAAAAATAAAGGTCTAAATATTCAAGTGCTTGCGTCATTATCTTTGGGGTGAAGACACTGCATGTCGGTTATAAAACACAGGTCCTACCAAGAAAGAGAATTTCTACATCAATATATCACATCTGAATACTATTTTAATTGATTCACAGCAAACACCAACAATGCTTTGAAGAATTGTTCTCAGATTCACGGACAATGTAGTTCCAGGTCTGTATAGAGCACTGGTGTGAAGCAGACCATGCTGAATTATACTTAAAAGTATACTCCTGAATATTCCTTCAGAGCCTGTTAAAAGCTGGACTGGTTTCCTATGTTATATATAAAAATGACAGCTATGCTTTAGCAGAGAGTGAGCGTGGCATTTAGAAAATTTGTGTGTAATTACGACTGCCCCCTCAGATACATACTTATTTGAGAAGACCACTGAGATCCTTTATTAGGGATAAGGCTGAAGATTAGATCAGGCCTTCCAGATATCACTATGTTTTTTAACAGATGAACTTTTCTTTTGGAAGTAAAAATTACAATGGTAAGTGACAGCACAAAACACACACACACACACACACACACACACACGACAGTAAGAGTTAGAAATTTAAGATATGTTTCTGCACTTCAGGAAAATTAACTCCTTCTCTTTCCTTCTGTATTTGTTAAAAGGCAGTCACATGTTTTCCCTTCTCAATGTTCAAATCAGAGGTCTCGAGTCTCCTTATTAAAATTACACTTTTCTTTGTAATTCTCTCATCAATTTTAGGTGTTTAACTCTCATTAGAAAGGTTGCTGGATAGTATCCTAAAGTCCTTTCTACTCTTCTGATATAGATAACAGAATTTTTTTTTTTTTTTTTTTTTTTAATACATGGAGTTCAGTAAGTTAACTCTGACCTCTTGTACAAGAGGTAAGATCTTACTAGGTAAAAGCGACCTCCCACTAGTTAGTGGCAGAACCAGGCTCCAGACTACTCAATCAATTATCATCACTCTGCAAGCTGCCTTAAACACAGACTCTTTGAGTGGATAGTTTCAAGTTCATGTACAAAGCTGGGCTTCAGAACCTGAACCAGTTTTGGTTTGCAGCAGGGTTTCTGTGCTAGCGCTCTGATCCACATACTAGTGGCATCCACTGTGCAGGAGGCTCCTGGGCCTATGTTCCATTTACCAAGAACCAATGGGGTTCAAAGCCTGTGGCACTCGAGAAGAAAGGAACTGTGGCATCAGTAGATGAGAACTCAAGATAAGAGGGACAAAAAAATCCCTGTTTAGACAAAAAGCAAACTCAGAAAGACATTTGGAGAGTATCTATGGTCCAACATCTGGAAGCAATTTGCACTTGGAATCAAAATCATATTTCACCAGATTAAGTCTCATTTGTAAATACCTGTTAAATGTCCACTCATAGTTTTGTCATGACTGTTGAATAACTGTCTGTATTTAAGTCTGGATGACTGAGGGACAGCCCATTCTGCCACGGGAGGGACACTGTGGGGAAAGAAGATTAATGATGAGGAACATATTCAAATTCTTTAATAACAGTTAATGAAGAACTTCCTAGAAAACAGCTTTAACATTTTATTCCCTTTCTAGTCGCTACTTCTGAATGTTCTGTAATGAGTCTTTCCATATTTTATGGTTATAAATATTTCTCTCAAAACAGAAACACTCATTATTTTTCCAGAATCAAGGGTAAACACAATGGACCAAGTGACTGTTCCAAGTTAGAGATATGACTTAATAATTTAAAGGTTCCACAAGATATGGAAAAAAAATCTCCCTGGAACTGAAGTGATACACTACTGTTGAGGCTTTCCCAAACTTCTGGAACAGTTCTTTTGGATTAAAGAGCAATGCTGGTAGCCCACATATAACTCCCTTTAAAGATATTAATTCTTGAATGTTTGTAACTTTCTGGTTAGCAAAATGCATTCATTTCTTCATGAAGGGAAATCATTTCATTCTGGGAAGTTTAAATTCCCACGAGTGGAGAGTGTCCCAGAGAGAAGAGAACATGTCCGGGTCATGGCAAATCATCGGAGTCGTAATGGAAGGAGCTTTGCTTTCCTGTCTGCCACCTACTGCTGCGTTCTCTTGACAATGTGTTGCAACCCTGGACCAAAGAGAAGCCTACCAGCAGTCAGATGGGTCTATACCTCCTTAGTGATCAGGTCCTTAGAGTAGTTCCACGCCAAGTATCACAACTGGCACCAATGGCTTGTTAAGAGCCTGGTGTCTAAGGAGGGCAATTTCAACGTAATGGCTAAGCTCTCAGTAAAATCTGCATTCCACTTCCAGGGCAGATTATAACTAAGGCCCCATTTGCAATTTCCTTTGATTTCAACAAAAATACTTATTTCTCATAGGTAAAAGCAAAATTCTAATCACAAAGTGAACCTCTTAGTCATCATTTATATATGTTTATCTACATGCTTATACTTATACACTTCATAAAGTATATGAAACTGCTCCCAAACTCTTGCAAAGTACCTAATTATATTCACATTTCAATTATTATAAATTTCTTAGTAAAAAAACACTTACCAATATTGTTTCTGCTGTGAGTACTTCTGCAACAACGCTCTCATTTTAAACTAATATTTTGCTGATTCCAACTCTTGCCTACTTGTCAGAAGCTAATTATCTTTCCCCTACACCCCAGGAATATAGGGTGTTGCACACAGAAGCTACCCCAGATTATACTTATCAAGTCATAGTTTTCAGCTGAGACTTTCCTGAAAATTTAAATGGACTAAAAGCCTCATTAACAGGTAACCAAAATTTAGATGCCAAATTCTAAAAATGTGCTGGAAATTTAAATTATTAATAAGATGACTACCAAACTCCTTCCTCCAAAATCAGTTGTCCTAATAGCATTAATGTTTGCTAATACTGATTTTTTATTCATTCTTATGTCACAAATCAATTTTATGGTGGATTTGAAAATCTCTTGTGGAGAGTCACAGAAAACTCAAAACTTCACCATGGCAAAGGGAAAAGACTAAGAAATCCAAAATTCAGTTATAGATCACCTTGAATTTACATCTCTGCTCAAACTTGTGGTAAAATGTAAACCATCAGTGAGGATTATAACCTCTCGGGATTTACTTCCTCATTCACAATTCTGAGACAGTATCTACTGCAGGTGGCTGTGGGGGGTTAATGAGGTATTTGGTAATAATATTCCTAAATCTTCAGAGTAAAACCTTAATTGAGTGGAACACAAATATCTGTATACCACCATTAACTAAAGTTTCCAGAGAAAACTGCTATGGTTAAGGACTCATGCCTTAAAAATCAGAAAGTACTCAGTTAAACTCTTGGTTCTGTCACTTCTAAGTTGCGTTATTTTGGACAAATTACTAATGTCTCTGAGCTCCTCATCTACAACATAGAAAAATCGAGTCATCTTATAGGGAAGATAGTGCATATCCCAAGAGCTAATGTATATACATCAGCATTCAGCATGGTGATTTTCAGTTTATGGGTTTCCTTTAAATCATTTTATAAAGGGTTATAAATTGTTCAATTATATTCAATGCACTCTTCTCTTAGAAGTGGGAAAATGACTTGAGTCACTTAGGAAAGATTTCTAATGAGGACTGAAACAAGAAAAGATGGAATCATCTTCATTTATGTCCCCTTTTAATTGCAAAAGTTTGGAGGTGGCTTATGAAGAGACTTAACTTTTCATCTTGTGTAACAATATGCAAGGGAAAAAATTTGAGATAAAAGGAAATAAAAATATGAAAGAGAATATGAAACCAAGATTGGTCAAAATGTAAGCAGTAAGGTCATATAAACTTTGCCAAAATTGGGCCACATACTTGATTAATAATGATTATCCACTAATCTGAATAATTCACTTCATAAAAGGTGGTTTTAAATAAGGTTTCAGTAACAATCCATATAGATTCCATGAGATTATCTGAGATAGAATAAAAAAATAAGGTGAACTGTGGCTCCAATCTTCATATAAAAATTTTTATACATATACTTTAAAATGACCAATACAAAATAGCTAATTTTCCTCTCCTACCTAGAGTTCGATTTTAATATTTGTGAACATTAGTAAAACTGGTACCTATTTGTTTTCCTTGTTAAAAAAATAACACCCAAAGCTTTTTTAGGAAATGTCATGTTTTTTATTCATCATCTCTGCAACATATAAGTGATAAAACCTGGTAACATTATCCAGCACTAATTATTGGCATCTTTCAAAATAAAAGATAATAAAGAACATAGCTAATTCATTTTTAGTTTTAGAAGTTAATCAGATAATAGCTTTTACCCAAAAGCCCATTTAAAAAACAAGCACACTTACCTAGCCACATCAAATGACTGTGCCTTCTGTAACTTAGTGTTTAATTGTGACCCGGGACCAGATCTACTGAAGGAAGAGCTCTTTGGCAATGTGGCTGCTGTAAAAATAAATAGACTTTGAATAATTTTAACTCTACAAAGAAAAGAATCGTGTCCCTATTAACAAAAATGAGAATACAGAGTCACCAAATCTGAGGCAGAAATTATTCTTCCCTTTTCACCCAGGATTCAAAATGAGTTATTCCTCCTTGTGGCTGGACAAAAAGTCCTCCAGATTTATTCATTCCTGCTGAAAATCACCTTACTAAATAGAAATGGTTATTTAACTCTTTGTTAAGCTTTTCATATCACACTTTATAGACTCCGTCCCATTAGTTAAATAAACAACAGCTTAAATACATAGAATATGGCATTCTCTTAACTGTGCTGGAAGAGTGGAAGTATTAGTTCCAGATGGAAAAGACAAAAAGTCCCAGCCTTGCAGGCCTGGCCAGACAACATGGGATACTAGGGAGGCTCAGCTCTTATGTCTGATTCTCATTCTGGCTGGTTAGCAGTGTGCCAGGAAAAAACTCTGGAGCCTTAGCCTCGTTCCCCTCATCCCTGCCTACTGTCTTATAACATTTGCCATCAGTCACAAAAGAAAACAAGACAGAGCACGTGGATTCACAGATACTACTAAAAAAGCAACTGCAACAACTTTCTCAGCTGTCATCACATCTGCAGCCATGGTCACAAATGAAAGGTGAAGTACATGGCACAAGAGAATCTTATAGAAAGAAAAAAAAAATGTGGTACATTTGGCTATAACTTAGAGATAGATCTTGACAGATGTAATAAACCCAGGTAGCTGGGCAGAGAAATAATGATTCACATATAATCATTATCCATGGCTAAAACTCCACGCCATCATCACTAGTGAATGTTTCAGACACATTCAAAGTATTTTTTTTTTTTTTAATACTTCCCCCATGGTGCCTGAGTGGCTCAGTCGGTTAACTGTCCAACTCTTGGTTTTGGCTCAGGTCATGATCTCAGGGTCATGAGATCAAGCCCAGCAACAGGTCCTATGCTCAGCTCACAGTCTGCTTGTCCCGCGCCCTCTGCTCCTCCCCCTGCTCTCTCTCTTGAATAAACAAATTAAATTAAAAAAAAAAAATACTTCTCCCACTGGATAAGAATTTTCTAAGATTTGTAGACCATGTCTACAGTTTAGGTTTGCTTTATTTTCACTAAAGGGAAAAGACTTCAAGTAAAGTCTCAGAATGAAATTAGCTATACCAGGAACTTTCTAATCCTTTCCTTCAGTGAAGGGAGCAGGGAATACTCCATCCTTAATGTATCTAGCCATATAACAAACTTCCTTCCCCCTTCTGCCCAATATTACTATGCCTCCTCCAAAAAAAAAAAAAAAAAAAAAAAAGCAATGTCCTTTTTTCTCCCTGCAAGTAATCCTACTCCTAAGGGAATAGCTCGTTTATCAGCAATTCATAGCAACTAAAGAAAAGTAGTAACTGACACATGGAAAAAGAAAATGTTCAAATACTGCTCCAACTGGACTTGCTATTGTCAGGCCCTAGAAAGGAAATTAAGCTCTTGGTTTTAGCTGTTGAGTTCATCTTTGCCCATAATGGTACCAAAGCTCCACAATTTTATTCTCCTTTACTTCTCTCTAGCCTAGCATACCCTATTTAACATATCAGGAAAAATGAGATATTACATGAAAAAGGGAAATATTTTCCTCTGGAACAAAATGCCACTCAAATATAATCAGAAATTGAAGACAGAAGATTCAGCAAGAAGGAAGAGTAAAATACACGTCGTAAAAATTCAGTCTATGGATTCAGCAGGTCACGTACCAGGATGAGCAAATGCAGGCAGAGGTTGTATAACAGGGGGAGCCCCGTTAGCCAGGGGAGGCACTGCTGCTGTAGGAACAGAAGATACTAGAGGTGGAGACATTCCAACAACTGGAATGGATCCCATTGGCACTGGAGCAACAGCTGTAAGTGGTGGCATGCTGGCGATACCTCCTATACCTGGGAAGGAAAAAAATCCCCACAGAATTCACATGGAATCACTTTTCTCCACATTGAATAATTAATTCAGGAGTCTTCAAAGAAGCAAATCACTGTCCAGTTGTAATATATTTCCATTTAAAATATAAATTCAGGGATCCCTGGGTGGCTCAGTAGTTGAGTGCCTGCCTTTGGCCCAGGGCGTGATCCTAGAGTCCCAGGATCGAGTCCTGAATCAAGTTGCCTGTGTGGAGCCTGCTTCTCCCTCTGCCTGTGTCTCTGCCTCTCTCTCTCTCTGTGTCTCTCATGAATAAATAAATAAAAATCTTTAAAAAAAATATAAAATCGGAAAAAATGTATAAATAAATTTAGATTAATCATTTTGGAGAATATGAAAACTTATGTCAAGTATCCCATCCTAAGGGCAAAAGAGCCAACCTTAAGAGGGATCTACTGGCCAAAGTTGAAAATCAATATGAATAACTGTAATGGACTACAGCCACCTAAGAGAATTAAGTTTATGAATTCATAATGATATTAAAAAACAAAAAAATCCTAATTGGCCACCACAGGTAATCAATGTATCCTGAAAACTAGTATAAATATACAAGGAAAAGAAATCACGCATCCAGTCTGCTTTTCCTTTACATACTGAACCTCAGAGTAACCAAACATTTGATAGGGAAGTTTCTCTTTATAGAAGTATTCTAACCAGAGTGAAGAAATGATAGAACTAAAATTAATGTTTCCTTTTTGTTTCTTTGTCTGAACTTGTGATATTGTGACATAATAAGAAATACATATCTGGTCTTTGTCCCCAGTTCCTGGTTCTGGTTCCTGGCAAAGTGCCTAAAACCCTTGTGATTTCCTGACTGATAGGAACATCTTTTGTTAAAATATTTGGTCTTGGTCCCTGGTTCCTGACACAGGAGCTTCTAAGACCCCTGGAATTGCTGGAGTGATGAGAGTGCCTTTCCGTATTTTGAATAAGGTGGCTTGGGGATGGGGGCCCTTAAATAGATGCAGGACAGGAGCTGCTCATGGGAAAGACCGCGGCATGGCTAGTGGGACGCAACTTTTAATCCCACCCCATCCCTCCTCGCCTCCACACAGACCCCAGGGGAGGGTATTGGGGCTGGAGATTGAGCTAATCAACAGCCAAGGATGTCACAATCACACCTGCAATGAAGCCTCTATAAAACTCCTGCACTACAGGGTCTGGAGAGCTTCCAGGCTGGTAAACATCTCCATGTGCTGGGAGGGTGGCACACCCCAACTCCATGGGGGCAGAAGCTCTTATACTCAGGAACCTTCAGGGCCTCACCCTTATATGTGCCCTATGCGCCTGTGTGTACGTATCCATCATCATATCCTTTATAAGGAACTGATGGACCTAAATAAATGTTTCCCTGAGTTTTGTGAGTGAGCTGTTCTAATTACAGAAAGGGGAAGCAGGGTGAGTGGGAGCCTCTGACTTCGTAGTCAAGTTGGACAGAAGTACAGATACTCCAGGAATCCAGTGCTTGTGACTCAAGTGTGAAGAGAGGACAATCTTGTGGGAGTGGGCCCTTCCACCAGAGGAATCTGACGCTAACTCCAGTAGTTGCCATCAGAGTTGAGTTTAATTATGAAATAATGTTAGTGTCCAGAGAGCTGGAAAATTAGGTGATGTGGTTCTTCTGGACACAAAATTCTTGGCTTAGTCTTTCCTTGATAATACTAAATACATCATTCCATCTTATGGGATAAAGCACTGCTGTAGAAAAGTCTGAGGATATTCTAATTTTCTTTCCCTCATAAGTCATGTGCTTCCTTTTTCTACATACCCAAATAATTTTTTTTTTATTGGAATTTATCTTAGCACTGGTTTCTGCAGGAGGATATTCTCAAGCACATGATATCCTCTTTTAATTTCAAATCCTTTATTTCCAGGAAGTTGTCTTGAACTGATCTTTACCATTTGTTTTCTTCCCTTGCTTTGGTTTTCTCCTTTAGCGACTACCAATACCTTATATTCAATTCCTCTGCCTTCAACACTGGTCACTTTTTCTCAAGTCCTTTTTCTCTCTTGTTAATTTTGTTTTTATTTTTGAAATCTTGCCCATTTCCCCTTCTTTTTCTCTTCTGATAGCACCTCTTGTGCTGCGTCTAGTTTGGTCTCTGTTTCTGATATGACTTTTTCTGTTATTTCTCCTCCTTTCCTGAGTTCTGTTACTTTAACTTCTGAGGCTTTAAAATTCTGATTGTGTTGGTCTTTTAGGACTGGTGTCGTTTTCTTCATATTTTTTAGCTTGTTTTGAAATCACAGGTTACTGGGGTGCTGTCACTGTTCACGGGGGCGTTATTTAGCTCTTTATACTCCTTTCTCTACTAATAACTTTGTGTGGGATTTGACCTTGCCCAATCCTGCCTGTTGCTTGGTTTTATGTGAGCCTTGCTTCCTGGGATTTCCAGCTTCTGTTCTCCACCCCCACATTGGTCTGGACCATTCCCTTTCTTTAATGTCTGTGTCACTGCCCTGTTCAATTTTGATTCCACTCCCAGTCATTTCTCCTCAAGTGTAGGAACTTGTCACAAGTGGAAGCTTTTAAATAGCTGCTACGAAGACTATCATCCTTTTACCAACTGACTACTTTTATGAAGGAATATTTTCCAAAGATTTCTAAGGAAATGCATACTGGAGGCTATGTTTTGGAGAGCATCTCTTGACTATGCTAAATCTTAATTCCTGGAATTTCCCCCCATCTCTCCTCAACCACTGGGTTTTCCCTCTCTTCTCTAAAAGTGAAGGGGCACTTCCCACCCTAAGCACACCAGCCTTCAGCAGACATGCTCCTCCAACTTTATCTCTCCTTTACGGTACAACTCTCCCCTCTTCCAAGTCTCCAATCAGGCTTCTGTCTCTACCACTCCAATGAAACTGCTTTTCAGAAAGTCGTGTACAAATTCATTTTGCCAAATCCAATCACTTCTCTGTCCTATTTTCACTCAATCTCAGAAGCAACTCAAACAAGAGAACACACCCTCCTTGAAAAATGTTTTCTTGGCTACTAGGACACCAACCTCCTCCATTGTTTCTTCCTTCTTCCCTTTTAATACACCTTTGAATATCACAGCATGGCAAGGACTGGTCCTAGGTCTTCTGGCTCCTCTAGCTACACATCCTAAGATAGTCCTTTTTTAAAAAAAACTTTTTTAAAGATTTTATTTGTTTATTCATGAGACACACAGAGAGAGAGAGGCAGAGAGAGAAGCAGGCTCTCTATGGGGAGCCAGATGGTGGGACTCGATCCCAGGATGCCGGGATCATGACCTAACCCAAAGGCAGACACTCAACCAATGAGCCACCTAGGGGCCCCATCCTAAGATACTCCATCCAGTCCCAGGGCTTTCATTGCCATCCATACTCAAATTCTCCCAGAGCTGATGGATCCCTCCTCAGAGTTCCAGACTCATGGATTCACCTGCCTCCTTAGAAAACCACCAGAGCCCTCACACTTAACGTGACCAAAACTTGATTTGCTTTTTCTCCAAAATACAGAATATAATGAATCTAAACCTATCCTGTATTCCATAGCGATTATTACTACCCAGATCTAAATCTCCATTACCTCTTGCCCACAGCGAAAATCTCCCTACTAGGGACGCCTGGGTGGCCCAGTGGTTGAGCGTCTGTCTGCCTTTGGTTCAGGTCGCCTGCCTTTGGTTCAGGTCGTGATCCCAGAGTTCCGGGATCAAGCCCTGCATTGGGCTCCCCGCAGGGAGCATGCTTCTCCCTCTGCCTATGTCTCTGCCTCTCTGACTCTCTCATGAATAAATAAATAAAATCTTTATAAAAAAAACCCTCCTTACTGATTTCCCTGATTCTACTATTGCAATCCAATCCTCACATAAGAGATTATTTTTTCTAAAAGCCTATCAACCATGTACTCTCCTACCCATAAGTTCTCTGCAGCTTTCAACTGCACTTAGAAAGAAATTCCTAACTCCTTAATGGTTTTATTAGGCCCTAAACCATCTGGCTCTTGCCCTACCTCCCTGACCTCAACGCCTACCAAAACCTCAGCTACCATGTTCTCATGTTTGTTTCTTGCACATACCAACTTCATTTTTGCCTTAGGACCTTTGTTAATTACTGTTCCATTTGCCTGGAAGGTTTGCCCCCTAGGTTTTCACATGGCTCTCATCACTAAGTCAGCTCAGAGTCATCTCTCCTCAGAGAATTCTACCGCGATAACTTTCTCCCATCAGTACCTCTATCATATTACCATTTTATAGAACTGATTGCACTTATCTTATCCTGAAACTATTCATCTATTTGCTTACTTTCCCCACCTTAACAAGAAGCTTCATAGAAGCAGGAGCCATGCTGTCTTGCTTACCAATGTATTCCAAGCAAATAGGACATGCATTAGGGCGTTAAAAATAATAGATTAATCTGGAGCACCTGGGTGGCTCAGTCAGTTAAGAGTCCGACTCTTGATTTCAGCTCAGGTCATGATCTCAGAGTTATAAGATTGAGCCCTGTGTTGGGCTCCACACTGGGCACAGAGCCTACGTGGGATTCTCTCTCTCCCTCTCTCTTTACTCATCCCCACTCTAAAAAATAATAATAAATAAGCATAATCATAATGAATTAGCCTAATAAAACTATGGGATCTGGCAAAATAAATAAATAAATAAATAAATAGACAAACTCCCCCTGAAACAGACTCAAGAGTCAAAAAATAATTATTCTGCGTGTAAACACACTGAAGGAAGAAGATATCAGGCACACAGAATTTCCTGGAATACAGCTGGCTGCCCTCAGGCAAGTCAGAGTATCACTACATCCCTTTTTTCCTTTCTTTAACAGAGGGGAGTTGATCAAAATGGTCGCTCAACTCCCAGCTGGCCCTAATTCCACATGTTAACATGTGCCTTAGCACCCATGCAGACAATGAACCGTGGAACAGTGACACTCCATGCCATCCATATGGTTTGATGATAATGAAGGTGGGAAGAGAGAAGGTAGTAAGAAAACCAAGAAACGGGCAGCCCCGGTGGCCCAGGGGGCAGCCCCGGTGGCCCAGGGGTTTAGCGCTGCCTTCAGCCCAGGGCGTGATCCTGGAGTCCTGGGATCGAGTCCCATGTCGGGCTCCCTGCGTGGAGCCTGCTTCTCCCTCTGCCTGTGTCTCTGCCTCTCTCTCTGTGTCTCTCATGAATAAATAAAATCTTAAAACAAAACAAAACAAAACAAAAAAAACAACCAAGAGCCTTTGAAAAACTGTATGTCTGGACAGGCTTGACTTCACTTTTTAGGAATATGGTTTTTAAGCAAACTGTTTACCTTCTCAGAATCTCAGTTCTCTCATTTACGTAACGGGGCTAATTTCTGCGTATTTCAGGGTCATTATTGTGACCAAATAAAATATGATACGTGAAGGTAGAATGTGTAAGGGCTAGGAAATGCATGGTCAGATCCTTTTTAACATTAACTAGAAAATCATGATCCTAGTAACAAATTATTTTCTTCTCAAGTAGCCACATAAGAAGTGTTAAAAAAAAAATTATCTCGGGTTGAGGTGAGAGGTGGAACTAGAAATACCAGCAAAGGTCAGATGTTTGAGCAAAGCTAAGCAAACCTGGTTAGGACACAATGTACTTTTTAACTTCTCTCATGTTCTGATATTCCCTGGTGAGTCACCTCTTGAAAATAATTTACGGGAGGATGCTGATGTGACCAGAAGGAAGGTAGGAAAGGCAGTGGGAAGAAGCCTAGGGGAGGAGCCCAGGACTCACTGACAGAATGGCGGCTCAGAAGTCCCAGGTTCCCTTAGAGGCAGGGGCAGCTTACTTATTAGGCTGTGGTAAAACCCCCTGGGCAACAGGTCACAACCTCATGGAAATAAATCAGCAATGACTACTAGAGCTGAAAGTCCTGCTACAGAATGGAAGAAGAGAAGACCTATTAAATGTTCGAGGAAGAATGACTGACTCCCCAGTTTTGAGGAAAAAAGAGGAAATGGGATGCCTCTGGCTCTCTGACTCTTTATCCTCCCAGAGGTATTTTCTTGCAGTACCAGAAGGGAAGCCAAAAGACAACCAAACACCCTATAGCTGTTTTAACCCATGGGTCCTGACCAAATGTTGGCTACAGGGACCTTCCAAGATTCAGAGCCACTTCTACTTAAATAAGCCGGCTAACTAATGACGTAGGGTTTTGGACACACAAGGGACAAGACCCACAAGGGTCCTGGTCATGTAGTGTGGGCTTTACGTACTCCTCACCTCCGCACGTCCTAGCCTTTGCTCATGCATGATTTCCTGAGTTTCTCTGTTTTCTCTCCTGGATCAATGTCCTTCGTGCCTGACCCCAAATCTGCACCTTTCCCCTAATGATTGCCAGTCTTGTGGCTAAACCTCACCAAAAGAACGGCACTGCACAATTGGTTTTTAATAGTAAATCTATTAAGTTAAACCACAGCATTTATTCATCTCAGCTTATCATTCATTGTATCAGAAACAACACCTGCATTACTACTGACTGCCCCCCGCCCCAAAACCTACTTTGCCTTATCACTTGTCATCAGATCTATCAGGAGGAAGAAAGGGAAACTCTAGCCACCATTTTTGTGTTTTGTTTAAACTAAGAACTTTTGCATGCATCTGATATTAGATCTGATTACTATAATCTTTAAATCAACCTAAACCATTAAAGTCTAGGGTGAGAACACAGAAGAAATCAGAACTGTTGGTAATCTTCACCAACTAATTACTGATGGGTTTTTAAGAAAAACACCTGGCTAAAAGATCTTTATATGGAATTGTGTTTTGAACTCGGATAATGTTTATTTTCTCCTGCTTCATTTTGTACCAAGAAAGAATTTAATGTGGTCGGTTCTCTCAATATTATGAATTTAGAAATATATTGCTAGATACCATAATCCAAAGGAGCTGTTTCAAGGCAGGGGAAAATAAAGATGTTATGGAAATGAAGCCAACAGGAAGAACTGGCATTGTGAAGGGTCAAGGATGCCATAAGAGCAATGAATAGATGGGAGATGCAGGAGCAGACTGCAAATTTATTCCTTTTACCCTGACAGTCTGTGCTGACTCTCTATTTGCTCAACGGGATGCTGCAGGATTCATGAACCACTCAATAAAGCCAATTATGACTTCAAATTTACTTAGGTGAACTTTTGTTCTTTAACACAGGCTAGGGTTCAAATGTGAAACCTGATCTTCTCATCCAGCACTCTCTGCCCTTTAAGGGACCAGGACCATCATTTTTTGGACAGAATCACCTCCTACACTATCACAAGGTCACAAACTGAGAAGGGGAAATATTTCTTTTTAAAATATATGGTGAAATATAGGAACCACGTCCTTTTCATACTTACCAAAGGCTGGTGCGCTAGAAATAGCAACTGGTTGCTGTTTCATGACGGGGGGAAGTGCAGAAGGAAGTTGATATCCTTGCAGCTTGAGTTTGATGAGTTTCATAGCTATGGAAAACTCCACTTGATCCATTCGTCCATCATTGTTCATGTCAGCTAGCGCCCTGCAAACCAACGTCAAGGGCTAGGAATGACTCTGACCATAAACCACCACCACACCCACCAACCCCCAGAACGGACTAGTCAGGTCCCTTCATCCTCACCATGGAGACATGACATGCTATGCTATAGTTCTACTACATCTTTAAAGCTGTGAAAATTAAATGAGCTTAAGATGTGTTTATTACTTAAAGATGGTACTCAGACATAAATGGTCAAGTGCAACTTGCAATGAGTATTTTTGTCCCCGGATTTTAATTTTCCTTTTTTTTTTTTTTTTAAATTGAAGTAGATTTGTTACATTAGTTTCAGGTGCAATGAGTTTTAATGTATATTCTCTCAAATATGGGGTTTGCAAGTGGAAATGACTTTATGCAAACCACAACTGTGCATATTCACAATTAACCTCTCTGCATGAAAAATGTTCATCCAGATTTCATTTTAGTCTAAATATTAAACATGTTAAGATGCTTTAACTTATTCTCTATGTCTCTGCCTCTCTGTCTCTCATGAATAAAACCTTTATAAATAAATGAATGAATGAATGAATGAATGAATGAAAGAAATAAAGCAAGCCACATCTAGGTAGTGCCCAAAAGACAATTAACTTTCATAGAACATATCCTATATTGCCGGAGTTAACTCAGGGAAAGAAAACATGAAACACAATGAAAAGCATGACTTACAACAAAGGTTAAAAATCGTTGGTAGCACAGAAAGTTGTAAGAGTCAACACCATTCTTTTAGAAGTTAGAAAAAGTCATCAAGTGGGAGATAGGCTACAGAAATCACATTTGTGCTTCAGGCAGGAGCACACCGGGGCCCTCCTGCAGTCAATGATCCCCTTTGGCAAACCTCACCAGGCTAATCCAATTCCTTTCACCAATAGTGAGCCTGAGGCTCATTTTTCATATGGTACATGAATTACTCATTCACATCCTTTGCTAATGTTTTTTGATGGACTGCATGTCATTTTCTTGTCAGTCTACAAGAGCTTACTGTATATTAGGTCTTCACTGTTTATCTGTCAATGGTGGACTTTTAAAATTTCATTAGTTCATTCATTTGTGAATAATATCTTTACTAATAGAAATTCTACAATTTTAAATCATATGATTTCACTTACATGTGGAATTCAAAAGAACGAAACAAACAAAGTAAAACAGAAACAGACATAAATACAGAGAAACTGGTGGTTGCCAGGGGAGCAGAGTGGGGAGATGCATAAAATAGGCAAAGGGGATTAAAAGGTACAAACTTCCAGCTATAAGATAAATTAAGTACACCACAGGAAATATAGTCAATAGTACTGTAAGAACTCTCTGATGACAGTTGGTAACTACACTCATCATGGTGATCATCTTGTAATGTACACAAATCATCAAGGCACATTATATGCTTGAAACTAATATAATACTACTTTAATTAACTAATTCAGCCTCTTCTCATGGAACTAAAGAATACTTTTGCTGTGTATTAAATGTTCATCTGAAGTGAAACCTATTTCTGGACTATCTACTCAGACCAATTCCCAGTTCAATATGACAATGATCTGATCACACTGGCTCCATGAATGTTCTGGTATCTGGCAAGACATAACTTCTTGGGGCGCCTGGGTAGCTCAGTTGGTTAAGCACCCAACTCTTGATTAGATCATTTTCTTCATGTAGTTACTTTTCTTTTTTAAAATATTTTATTGATTGATTGATTGATATGAGAGACAGAGGGTATGTGCAAGCAGGGGGAAGGGCAGAAAGAGAAGAAAAAAGAAAATCTCAACCATGCTTCATACTGAGCATACAGCCTGATGATGGGCCTGATCCCATGACCTTGATGATCATGATCTGAGCCAAAACCAAGAGTCGGACACTTAATGGAGACACCCAGATGTCCCAGTTACTTCTATTAAATGTATTCTTAGGAGTTTTATAAATTTCCATCATTATTTAAAATGGAACATTTCCCCATTTCCATATTTCAGTGCATTGAGAAAAATTTTACTTTTAATAATCATTTATGCTATATTCAGCTATCTTATCAAACTTCTATACATATTACTTCTTTAACCTAAAATCTCTTAGGTTTACTAGGTTTACCATCACATAACTAACAAAAAAGAGAGTTAACTTTCGTTTCCAATATTTATACACTTCCTCTTTTTTATTGGTCTTACTGTCTCTAAGACATCATTGAAATGTGTGAGCATCCTGCTAAGTTATGGGTTTCAGTGAAAGGGCTAGAGTGTTTGTTTAGAATAATATTTGGTAGTGATCTTTAGAAAGTAACCTGATATATTTAAAAAGCTTCCTTTCTACATATTAGAAATAGTTACTATAAATAAATATATATATATATAGTTTTTTTTTTTTAAATCAAATGCCTACTCAGCATCTGCTGTTCTGATCACACTTCCTTTTATCTGTTGCTAAAATATTGAGAAAATGCCTTGATTCTGAACCAAACTTGCACTCCTGGCATTAACTCCAGTTGGCCAGAGTTGTAAATACATTGTGATATTCTATTTACTAAGATTTTGTTTTGATTTTTATACCTATATTCATAACAGAGACTGGTCTCTGGTTATTTTATTTTTAGAACTATCTTTCATGTTTTATAAAGGAAGTTAAATAGGTAAAATGAGAGGGTGAACTTTCTTTTTGCTTAGTTTTTAAAAAAGATATTCAGTTATATCAAGTGGTTCTTGGGAGAAAAAGAAAACTTGCCAATAATCAATGTCAACATGCATACTTAAAAAGAAAAATCAAGCAGAGTCTTACATTCTATTCCCCACATCACTGCCCACCCCCACCAAACACATTTTCTAATGAGAAACAAATATCTAATGTGGAATAATGACTTGTTGGGGGAGAGGAGACTTTCTAATATACTGTAAACTTCTAAAATAGAAGAATTTCATGTTTCTAAAAACCTTCCACTGACGTGCTTCAGTGGGAGAGGAAAGGAGACATGGAATTCTCAAATTCCAGATGAATGACTTTAAGCCACCCACCACAATCCCACATTTTTTTCTGAGAATTTTACGTGATCTTTCTTAAAACTTTTATTTCTCAACTAACAAAACATTAAATATTGGGACTCATCCATAGTGAAAACTCAAAGGACTTTATGCAAATATGATAGTTAATGCTACAAAGCTCAGCTTTCTCCCCACTCCCCTCTCCCAATGAAAGAGCTGGAATACTGGAAGAGCTGAAATTCTAGTTCTCAAGATTTCTCTGCAAAAAAGCCTCAGATCTGCCATCCACTTTCACTTCCCATCTATAGTTTACTCATTTCTAATAATCCCCCAAAAGACGAACTAAAAGCCTAGGAATCCTAAAATTAAATTCACAAAACTTCCAAGGTGAAAAAAATAACATGTGCAAAAAAGAAGTATATGTCAAATTATTGTATATGACTCTTAAAAACCAACTGATCCTAAATATATAGCATACATACATACATAGCAATAGGCAGAGCTGAAATGAGAGGGGGACCATAAGTATACTGAAATCTGAAGGGACAAATAAACCATGTATCACTCACACACACCATAGGTAGCAAAAAGTGTTGCAACTCCAAATGAAGGGAATCTCGCCACATCTATAGAACTACCTAGGAGTTTACTCTTTGACCCAGCAAATCCACTTATAGCAATTTACCCTGAAGATACACCAAGAATATATGAAAAAAAAAACTATGTTTTAGCTCATTATTACATTATTGGAAATAACTGAAACACACAGGAGACTGGTTAAATACACTAAGGTGTATCTTCTACCATGGGTACCATGTTCCTGTAGGAAAAAAAGAGAGAGAGGGACATCTGGGTGGCTCAGTGGTTGAGGGCTGCCTTCAACTCAGGGCGTGATCCAATGTCTGGGGATTGTCCCACATCAGGCTCCCCGCATGGAGCCTGCATCTCTCTCTGCCTATGTCTCTGCCTCTCTGTCTCTCATGAATAAATAAATAAAATCTTTAAAAAGAGAGAGAGAGAGAGAGAGAGAGAGATATCTATGGAATGATATGAGTGATTTCCAGAATGTGTTAAGTGAGAAAAGCAGAAGACAAAAGAACATTCATGTCTGGTAACCTTTTAAGTAAGAAGAAAGAGGAAGTAAAATAGATACGCACACATGATATATTATGAGGCTACTTTTTTTCCACAAAAATAAACAGAGGAAGGATGATAAGAAACTAAATAGATGCACACAGGGATGAAGGGACAGCACAAGCAGTGACATTTCTGAGTTCCCTTTTGTTATAGTGTTGGCTTTTGGAACTTTGTTACTGTGTGACATATTTAGAAATAAAATTAAGTCCACAAAGAAAGGAGATCTCTAAACTGAATGAAAACAAAAACAAATGCTGTTGGTTTGATTTGTTTTTTTAACACAGGAGTAACAGAGTACTTCATGTATCCTCAGTCTATAACTGTAAGTACTCCTGAACTCCACAGTCTGCTTGTGCGGGTTGCAGACTTGAGTGTGGCAATGGTGAAAGTACTCCTTTGTTCTAGGTACCTCTGCTCCCACATCTCATTCCTGCCCTGGAGCTGGAAGCCTGTAGGTCTCTAGGGGCCCATCTCATCCACAGAGGATGCTCACATGATGCTCAGCGCTCAATGCACAGATCAATCCAGCCTATGCACTGATTCATTCATTCGTTCATTCATTCATTTATTCATCCAACAAATAATTTTTGAAGATACGGACCTACTGCAGTGTAGGCACTTCCTGAATTGGTGTTAGCACTATGAATAAGAAAGAGAAGGTTACTGCCCTCACAGAGATGGTATTTGAGTACAAGCAACCACTAAACAAGAAAACTAATCAAATTCTTCCCCATGATGGTTCATGCTGTTCAGAAATAAAATGAGGTCATGGGAAAGAGAAGATGGAGGGCAGGAGCAGGTGGGCAAACGGAACCACTTTAGACAAGTGGTCAGGAAGTACTTCTCTGAAACCTGAAGGGTAATCAGCTAGTTAGCTGTGTGAGAATCTTGAAAAACTGCATTACATATTACAGGAAGAGGAAATACCAAGTACAATGACCCAGAGGCAAGAAAGAGCCTGGCCCATTTAAGCAGAGAGAGAAGGTCAGCAAAACTAGAATACAAAAATTGAGGAAGAGAGGGGTGCAAAATAAGAGATGAAAAAAAGGCGAGAATCAGCTCAGGTTGGGCCTTGTAGCCTTGATAGATAGGACTTTCGGTTTTCTTCTCAATGGGGAGTTTAAAATGGATTTACTTTTTACAAAGAGAGTGTGGGTGCTATATGGAGAATGAAATCTAAACTTGGGGCAAGTGTGAAAGACTCCAGTTGAAATGGTGACCAGTGAGCCCAAGTGGGATGACAAATGAGGACAATAGCAACGGAGACAGGAAGAAATGGTCAGACTGGGGAGAAAAGTCTGTAAATGGAGCCAAAAGAATGCACTAATAGACTGAATGTGTAGCTTGAGGAACAGAAAGGAATCAAGCATGCCTCCCAGCAGCTGGACAGATCCTCAATGCCATCCACTGAGGATGGATAGGATGAGAGACAGAGGGGATGAGGGATGAAGGGGACAAGGCATGGAAGAGAGGGGAACAAGAAGAGTCCAGGATGCCTAATTCCTTCCTTCCTTCCTCCCTCCCTTCCTTCCTTCCTTCCTCCCTCCCTTCCTTCCTCCCTCCCTTCCTCCCTCCCTCCCTCCCTTCCTCCATTCCTTTCTTTTTTTGTGAGTTTGGCAAATTAATCTTGCTGGGGGCTGAAGGCTCTTCTCACAGAAACACAGTAGTGTCCTAAGACACTAGATGTTATACAGCTGTTGGCCCTGCCCCCATGGCCCCATCCTTGAACAGATCACCAAGCTGTTCTCATATTTGCATTTATGTCTCTGGTTTCTGCCTTTTCTCCCAGAGTCTGCTTCTGGGTAGGCCTGCCTTCTCATTTCTCTCCTTAGAAGACTCAAATCTCCATTTTTGTGGCCTCTACTGGCTCTGATGCGATAGCCTTCTTCTTTCAGCCTCTTTTTATTTCCTGGACCATCAAGGTTCCTGTCTGCCCCCCTCTGCTTTCTTCTCTTCCCTCTGCACACGTAGGCCAACACTGGAACAACTTTAAGTATCCAAAGTTGCCAAAATGATACAGGATGTTTGCCAGTTTCCTTCTAGTTCCTTATTAGTAAGACAATTTCTAGGAAGCTGTTCCACCTTTGGCCACTGATACAATTTGGCATTACACACACTGACATGAGTCCATCCTCTGAGAATTCAGGTTTTCCTGTATTATTAGTTGGAAATTAGATTGGATAGATAAGGAGCTCCAAAGTATGAGTAGGTTATAGTTTAAAGTTCACAAACTAGAGGAGCTTGGGTGGCTTAGTTGGCTAAGCATCTGACTCTTGATCTTTGCTCACGTCTTGATCTCAGAGTTGTGTGTTCACGCCCCGTGTTGGACTCCACGCTGGGGATGGAGCCTACTTTAAAAAAGATAAAAAAAAATAAAAATAAAAATAAAAAATAAAAAATAAAAAAGATAAATGAATATAAGTTCACTTATAGTGAACTGGAATACAATTTCTACCTGGCACAAAAATTGTACAGGTTTGTAACACATATTTCCCAGGAGTCCCTATCACTCATAGATATGAACTGATATCCACAGAATAGAAAGAAAGGCCCAGAGAGATAGAGAATATTATAGTTCCTCTCAATCCAAAATTTTCTTCTCCCCCATATGACTGACAAAGGGACTGCCCAAACTTTCTGACTCAAACCCATTCCTCTTTCTACCAAAAGGGGAATTGGCGTTCCCTGGGACCCCAGCAGAAAAACTATTAGGAAAACACAAGATTAACATGAGAGACAGGGAGTGAAAACTATTCCATTTGATCAACTGTTACTATTTATACATTTAAAAATCTAACTTTGAAGAGGTCAAGTATTTATTACTCAGGGTTACTAAGTGAGTAAGTATCAGAGGTAGAGCTGAAAGACAGATCTAACTCATACTTTGCACTACATTATTCCATCATCTTAGCAGGACATCTGCGGTTCATGAAATCAATGATTCCTCAAAGATTATTTCTTTTGAGAAAAGATACCTAGAGGCTTGCTTCCCTCCTCCCAATAACAATTCATGATAAAAGGAAAATACACCATCACAAATTCATTAAGAAAATATCAGCAAAAATTAGACAACAGTTTTGACTCAAGCAAGACTGCCAATTCATCACCTTTACTGTTAATAAAAACTTTCACCATAAAAATAGTAAGTTGGAAAAATGACCTTAATATGCTTAGCCAAAAACATTTTGGAAAGCTAACAACTGTCTTAATTGGGGGAAAAAAGTGAAATTTACTGGATAATACTTTATTTTTCTCCATAACACTTATTATCATGTGACAATTTTTATACTGCTATTAATTATATCCTTTCACCAGATTGCAATTTCTATGAAAGCAAAGATTCTATTTTGTTCACTGCTTTGTCCCAAGCACCTACAATAGTAACTGACCCATAGAAGACATTCAATAAATATTTTTCCATTGTTGAATGAAAAAATGGGAGATTTTCTCACAGCAGATATGCATCGTAAAACTGCTTCTTCAGGCAGCCCGGTTGGCTCAGCCGTTTAGCGCCGCCTTCAGCCTGGGGTGTGATCTTGGAGACCTGGGATCAAGTCCTGCGTTGGGCTCCCTGCATGGAGCCTGCTTCTCCCTCTCCCTCTTGTGTCTGTGCCTCTCTCCCTGTGTCTCTCATGAATAAATAAATAAAATCTTAAAACAAAAACAAAAACTGCTTCTTGAATGAACATTCATAAATTAGAAATATAGAAGCAGAATTCAATGGAAGAAGCTATGTCCAGTAAACAAAGGCCCTAGTGAGTGACCTTGATCGCCGGTGTGAAGTACAATCATACCAGAACACAAAGCAAAAGAAAGCTTCTTACAGTTAACACACATGTCCCATGTCTCTCGAATTTAAACTCGGGCATTTAAGTGCCAGGTCAGTGCCCCCCGTGCTCACATGAGCATGAGTTCTTGCTCTCCTCCCCTCTGCCTCCCCACCCCTTGCAAACCTTTCATTTTATTTTAAAAATAATTCCAAAACCTTGGTTATGTGACTTTCCCAGCTGAAAGTAGATCAGAAGTAAGAGCTAGAAGGGCATCACAGGAGGAGGCTCACCAATTGAAGAGACGGCCTGGCGGCCAATATGCTGACAACCAGGAAAAAACATAAAGCAGACACCAAAAAAAGCACAGGAATCTGGTATCATTTAGTTTCAATTCAAATTTACCCGTATACAAATAGATGTATTTCCCATGAGAGCGTTGCTATTCAGAACACAGTAAATGATTTTCATACTGATGACACTGGTCATCAAGCTTAGGCTACATTCTTTAGACTCTGCTTGAAGGCAAGAAGGGACAATGTTGATCTTTATCAATTTCCATTAAATTGTAAGAAAGGTCGATCATTTTGGGGGACAAGCAATTAGCTGGACAATTTAGTTATGGGGCCTACCCAGTCCCTCATGATGACACAGGTACCGTTTCGAGTTTCGTTTTGAGGGTCTATTACACATCCCACACTAAGTCCTTTATATACAGTTTCTCTGCTAATCTTCTCAACAACCCTGCCAGGAAAATATATCTGCCCATTTTCTAGATTAGAAAACAGAGGTCAGAGAGCATGAATACATGTTCAAATCATAAAGACCGAATGTAGTACAGCTGGAATTCAAACAAGGGTCTATGACTACAAACCCTGTGCTCTTTGTACTACGCAGAAAGATGCCCCCACAACACTAACAAGCCCTGGAAATGAAGTATTAATTGCAAGAACTGCATGGTGCAGGAAAATGTGATTTCCTGGCAACAGACCTCAGCATGGCATAACCAAAATCATGAACCTAAAATCCAAAATTACATTTGCCACTCTTTTCTATGGTCCCTTTCTCTCCTATGAGCTCAAAAGACTGAATGCTTTTTTGTGATAGTTAATCAAGGAATTCAATGGTGTTTATTATGCCTTTACCTTGTACAACACTGTAATAAATACGAGTTATTTCACTCGCGGCCCTCCAATATTTCTTTACTTTTTAGTCAAATAACATACACGACCACTACATTATAAAGCAAGAAATGTGGGACATTCAGGTGAGTATGGGTGATGTAGATGAAGCTAAAACAAACTGATGAGAAAATATCAAACTGTTGATTTCTCCACTGGAAATTCAATTTTTTGATCCTGTAAATGTCACCACTTTTTCTTTTTTTCTCCTAACATTCCACATTAGAAAGATAATTTTTCAGAAGTATTCTCTGGTAAGAAGTAGTAGAATATTTCAGACTAGAGATTTATGTTTGCCTTCAAGATCTTAAGAAATGATACTACTGGAATATTTTATGTTACCTTCTGCTATGTGAAGTTCCAACTTACCATATCTGTGCTAAAACAGGTTGAGGTAACCCAGATTGAAAAAAAAAGTTTCTAGCTTGATCACCTGTAAATTAATTAGAAAAAGTTTCAGAAAAAAAACGAGCAGCTGACAGAGATTTTCTTATAGCACAATTATAAAAATAAGAAAGAGGTTAGTAATTCTGCAAATACTGAATTAAATATATGTTAAAAGCCAAATAGTTAAGTTTATAAGCAACAGCAAAATGAATCCATCAGATTCACTCATGAATTCACTGACTTTAGAACTTAACACTTTAAAAAAACCATCTCAAAAAAGGGACTATCATGTGATTGTCCACTTTAGTTCACCTGCTAATAATTAAGATGGGAATAAGTTGACAAATGACAAAGCACATCTACAGGGATCCTCAAGCAACTGATGACTCACACTTCTACTTTTTTAGGTTCTCTGCTATTCCTAATATCTACACTTCAAACTGTCAGTGTTTCTGCTACATTAATGGGGGAAAAGTAATGATTACACGAGTCACATCAACAATTAAGAATGAATTATTTAAAGAGAACTGTGATATACACACACAAAAACAAGTCACCAGGAAATCTAGATCCCATTTTTTCTAAAGCTATCTCCTGAAAAGTAACCAAACAAGGCAGGGCGCCTGGGTAGCTCAGTAGGTTAAATGACAGATTGACTCTTGGTTTCAACTGGGGTCATGATCTCAGGGTCCTGGGATCTGCCCCATTTCTGGCTCCTTGCTCAGCACAGTCTGCTTTTCCTCCCCTCCCTCAACTCATGCGCATGCTCTCTTTCACTCTCTCTCTCTAAAATGAATAAATAAATCTTAAAAAAAAAAACACACACAAAAGAAAAGGCAAAGTACAAAAGGAACTTCAGGATATAACATGAGAATTCTGTTTGTTTTTTTTTAATATTCAGAATCTGTTCATTTATTTACATTTCCCAAACCAGTTCAAGATCAGAATTAAACAAACATTTTAGCTCAAGGACCACAGTTCATTGGTTTACTACTTAAAGAATATGATCCACTGACCTTTACCAATTCCCATCAGTGATATACCTAAAACAAGTGGCTTGATATCCGTTATAGAATGTAAACAGGTTTGAATGCAATATAGGAAAAGCAACTGAAAGAAAATAGGCCCAACACTAAGGCAGATGTCCCCTTGGTCATATGTGTCCACCTCAGGTTTGTGTAATAGATTTCCCACAGATATATGCACTACTGATAAGTAAAAACATAAAAATACTGATTCCGATTACCAGTAATAAATCCAGATATTGGCTTTAAACTATGGAACTGTTGATCATGCTTTGCTCTTTCTTCTACAGTTATGGCCCAGATATCCAGGCTGCCTACAACCCAAAGAAAAAACAAAGAAATTATTCAATGAGAAAAGAGTAACAAAGTGCTCACATGCATTATTTCCCTAGTACTTTCAGATTTTTTTCAGTATGTTATCAATTATTTGATTAACATCAATTTGTCCTCAGAAATTATGCATATAAATTAGAAAATTAAGAGTAGGGATGCCTGAGTGGCTCAGTGGTTGAGCATTTGCCTTGGGCTCAGGGCATGATCCCGGGGTCCTGGCGGGGAGCTTGCCTCTACCTCTGCCTCTCTACCTCTGTCTCCCATGAATAAATAAATAAAATCGTTAAAAATAAAAAAAAATTAAAACAGGCAAAAATAAAAATGATACTGGCACATATTCTTTATTTTTAAAAAAACCTGTCCTATAATCTTATAGTTAGGAAGACTGTATAAAAACATAAGTTAATAGGCACTTATTTACATAAACTCAAGAAACAAGTGAATTTAAAACTACAATCTCAGGTTTATTAAATGTTACAGGAGAAAGTTATAAGAGAAGCAGTGCTTCACAATTCATATCCTATGTGATTCCATGAAATCTTTTTGGAATGACATATTGAAATACTACTGGACTGTGGTGATAATTACACAACTCTGTAAAGTTACTAAAAGCCACTGACTTTTACAGTTAAAACTGGTGAATTTTATGATACGTAAAGTATACCTCAATAAAGATGCATTTAAAAGTGAGTATCCTGGAAAAAAAATAAAGGCAAACCAAAGAGAATGATATTTGGGTTTTCCTTCACTTTCAGCTCAAAGACTGACCAGATTGTCCCCCCCCACACACTTCACTTTAGTCCTAGGTCTCCTCAATGTCATCAAAATAATTTTAGACTACACAGATGGAAGACCGTCAAAAGTTCAGATACTTTCCAAAAAGTTGGGAATAGGCCATATGTATGTTTCATACAAAATATGAATGTGACCAGCACAAAAGCAAGATGTCTGAACATCACATGTCCCCTCTATGTTGTCTGGTAGGACAGCAACAGGAAGGGTGGGATTTATTCAGTCACTGAAAACATTTACTGGCTGCCTCATATAGGCCAGGCACTGTGTCAGATATCAGAGACATCATAGTGCCTGAAACAGCTATGATCCCTTCACTCAGAGGCCTCATAATCCTGCAACTTGTACTGCCCTGTCAAATTTAAACCTAGAATTATAAACAAAAGCAAAAGCAAAAACACAACAGAACACAAACCTGCCCAGGAATTAACAAGAGGGATAAAAATAAAACAATAATGCTAATGGTTTTGAAAAGTTTACAGAGTTCTGTACTGGAATTTCATGGGGGCTTTAACAGATGTGATCAGAAGGGTGGTGATTTGTGCCTCACTCTCCTCATGACTGGATTAGACAGTTGCCAAAAGACAGTCATAATAATGGCACCTTCCCTTAAAAAAAAAAAAAATTGGCCAGTAAGCAAAACTAATATTTAACACTTTTATCATAATATTAGGAAAAATTACCTGAAAAAAAATTTTATGCAGATTGATACGTTTCAGGCAGATAAAGTAAAACAAACAAAAATGTCCTGCTTCCAATTCAGGCTTTGGGAAAAAATACAGAATAAACGACCCGGTCGCTTCCACAAGTACAATGCAAAGAGAAAACAGTGAAAGGCGCAGGAAACATGTGAACTGTGAGCAATGTTTGGATCCTGATTTGAACTGACACACCATAACAAAAAAGGTCTGAAGACCTTCAGGGAAACTATAACACTGATGTGATAGTTAAGAATATTATGGAATTACTGTGAATTTTATAGGTGTGATTAATGGTATCGTAGTTATGTCTTTAAGAGAGTTCATGTCTCTCAGAAACACACACTAAAATATGTGTAGATGAAATGATATGATGCCTGGGAAATGTTTCCAAGGAATCCAGATGAAACAATATTAAAAATATGGTCTCGGGCGGGTGCCTGGGTGGCTCAGTTGGTTAAAGGTCTGCTTTCGGCTTAAATCATGATACCAGAGTCCTAGGGTTGAGCCCTCATGTTGCCTAGGGCTCCCTGCTCAGCAGGGAGTCTGCTTCTGCCCTCTGTTTCTCCCTCTGCCCCTCCCCATGCTTGCTCTCTCTCTCAAATAAAATCTTAAAAAAAAAAAAAAAAATGTTCTCAGGGATCCTGGCTGGCTCAGTCGGTAGAGCATGCAACTCTTGATCTCAGGGTCATTGGGATGGAGCCTATTAAAACAAAAAGAAGAAAGTAAGTCTTGAATACATTAAAAAAAGAAAATCTTTAAAAACTTACCTCCAAAAGGTGTTGGAAACTGAGCCATGGTTCTGTCACTTTTACCTTGCTAATCGACGCCTGTAATTGAAACGCAACATTTAAGTTTCTGAAAATTTCATTCCTATATACTTATAAACACACTAAAACATTGTTTTCAATGATAAGAAACAGAGTAGTGCCAGCGCTGGGGAACAGCACCACAAATGGAAGTTACAAGGAAAAGGTTCATTCATTAATTTCTGAAGCTCCTTAGCGCCAGGTACACTGACAGGTACTGGGGAATGTTGATGCAAGACTCTGGAAACAAGAAGCTTTCATTGGATACTACTGGCTCAGGGCAGCCTGTTGTATCACTAATATTGTATTTGTTACTCTTTAAATATATGTTTTTCTTAGCCATCTACATATATACCAGCGCATCTACTTGGTGGTTGTAACACCGGCTTCTTTTAATGAGCACTTAGTACATGCTGCACACTGTTGTAGGTGCTTAATAGCTCTTCCTCCTTCATCATCACAGCCCTTATGATACAGGTGAGACAGACCAGTATTTCCACCCCTTATTCCAGAGGAGGAAAATGAGAATCAGATAGATGAAGTCATTTGAGCAATACCACACATTTGGTGACGGAGCACGATCTGAGCAGGGCCAGCAATCGCCACAGCCTGTGTTCCACTCCCGAAAAACACTGGTAATTTTGCAAAAGGTGGTAAATAATGTATAATGTACTAATGTCTGTCCAAAATACCCAACGCAACCCCAACACTCCAAAATCCCCATCAGGCATTATTTGTTCATGAACAGCCAATGTGAAACCAACCCTGTCTTCTTCCTCAACAAAAATACTCCAAAAGTAATGAATATTTTCATGATGCAAATAGTAGATGCAAATAGTTAAAAAAACGACTATTAAATATTTATAAACATTTAGATTTTTAAAATGACAGTCCCTTGCCCTAATACTCTTCAATTTCATATTCCAATCCGTCCATGGATTTCTTTTTTTTAATACTGCCAAAATCCCAGGGTCCTAGGATTGAGCCCTCAGGTTGCCTAGGGCTCTTTTATACTGCCAAAAGCTTTCTTGTCCTTAACTCTATTTCTAGTACTCTATTTTTTTTCATAATGGGCACAACATCTTTTACCCTTTTGATGTGTTTTTGTTTTTGTGAGGAGGGTATTTTGTTCTTTAATTTTCTTTTTTTTAAAGATTTTATTTATTTATTCATGAGAAACAGAGAAGGGCAGAGACATAAGCAGAGAGAGAAGCAGGCTCCCTGCAGGGAGCCCGATGTGGCACTGGATCCCAGGACCCCAGAATCACGACCTGAGCCAAAGGCAGATGGCTCAACCACTGAGCCACCCAGTTGCCCCTGTTCTTTCATTTTCTTGCTTCTTATTCATTTAATTCCTGTTTTGTTTGTTGGTTGATTGCTTTGTGTCTCTCACTTTTGAGGCTTTCCTCATATATCTGGTGATCGACCCCTGGGTGCTCCTTCATACTTAAAAGTAAGGCATTAAAAAATGGGTGTGGGTGCCAGGTCTATTGACTGATGTGCTTCTATACACAATGGTCAAATGTGCCCAGTCACCTTTCACTGGGAGACCTCCAAATGTCAATATGCAGAGGTCTCTTTGTTGAAGTTGCTCAGTTTTGCCAGACAGAAGTGTATGGGAAGGTGCTGGCTTTGGAGGAGCAGAAAAGAAAGGAGAAAATGAAGGGGCCTACACTTCCATGTGTACACGAGCACATACTCCCTTTATTTTCAACCCCAAGCTCACTCTTCTGTCAGGAGCATCTCTGGTTCTAATGCTCTCATCCCATCTCCCCAGGAAAAATGGGACTGAAGAAGTCACCTATCTCCTGGGAATGCAGGAGAAGACATCCCAAAAGATCTCGATACAAATTTTTAAAGAATTTCCATTTCACCTCCAAAACTGACCTCTGCCTGCAGCAGCCACCAAACACTCTGAAGCCTATCAAGACATTACTGGAAACAGCTGACTTGTACCCCATCTCATCTATATTGTCTCTCTGCAGGCATTAGGTTGCACCTTTCTCTAAACTCACTTACCACTCCATTCACTCTTTGGTTCTAGAAAATTCTTAAAACCCTTTGTTCACTATCTTTTCCATTCTATCTTTCTCCCTGTGAGTTAATATCTGCTAGGTTTCCTTTGTGTTCACTGCAGACTTTATGGAAGAAAACACATGTGGTCAAGCTGCCATATTTAAGTGAGGGTCTCTGGATCCAGTTCTGAAGCAGGCTACTTCTCACTGCCAATTCTCTTTAGAAACTATGACTGCTATTCTCTTTTCACTATTTCTCATTCAATACATTGTGTAGGGAAGCTTGACAATTTTCCAAAAAAATACATTTTTAAAGATTTTATTTATTTATATGAGAGAGAAAGACAAAGGATGGAAGGAGGAACAGAGGAAGAGGGACAAGCAGACTCCCAACTGAGTGTGGAGCCTGACAAGGGGCTTGATCCCAGGACCCTGAGATCATGACCTGAGCTAAAATCAAAAGTCACTCAACCAAATGAGGCACCCTGATAATTTTCCAGAAAATTTTAATGTGTTTCATCTTACTTAATCTTCATAATGCTCTTAAAACTGACAGATCATACCTCTTTTTTGTTGAGCTTTACAAAAGCAGTAAGCTCTTATTCCTAAAAGCAGAGTAATGCAAATATTTCATATACATAATATGAGAAAACATTCTGTCCTGATCTATTTCCATTCTTTACTATTTATTGCAAAATAAAGTTATTGATTTAACTATCTTATTGGTACCCAGCCAATTTACACATTTTCTTATCCGTGCTAAGTCTCTCAGATGAGTCTCTCGGGTTTTCTAGATCTATATCCTCTGGGAATAAAGAATTTAAGCTTATGTTATTTGCCTAAACCAATAAAGCTAAGCTATACAATAGCTGGGACAGCAGGAATTTTTATATTGCCCCTGACTTTCATGGTGATAGTTTTGGTATTTCACAACTAATGAAATAGGTTTTGAATAGTTATGTTTGCTGTTGTATTCTGGTAAATAGCTTTTACCATGTTTAGGCAGTTTCCTAGTATTATTTGACTTAAAGTTTTCATTAGAAATGACTGCTAAATTTGTTCAGAGTGTTTAATAAGATGACCATGTATTTCTTTCTAAAGTAGCATACTAAATTATAGTAATATATTTCTAGTACAAACTATCCTAGAATTTATGTAAAAACCCAACTTAGATATGCATGTCACTCTTTTACTACATAACAGGATCCAATTTGCTCGTATTTTTCCTTTAGAATTTTTGCTTAAGTGTTTTTTAAAATATATATTTATTTATTTATTTATTTATTTATTCATGAGAGACACAGAGAGAGAGAGAGAGAGAGAGAGAGAGAGGCAGAGACAGGCAGAGGGAGAAGCAGGATCCATGAAGGGAGCCCGATGTGGGACTCGATCCCAGGACTCCAGGATCACGCCCCGGGCCAAAGGCAGAGCCATCCAGGCATCCTTTAAGTGTTATGTCTTAATTCTATGCAACAGAGAATCTAGAGAAAATGGATGTATTTCTACTTCACTGTAAATTTCCAAAATGATCTTTTAAAAAGGCATAATACCAAGAAATAACTGGAAATGTAAAGATGTAACAGTAAAAAGATCCCAAGAAAAAATAATCTTAGGGGTGTGTTTGAGCTAGCCTTCAAGGAACAAATAGTCCTTTTACTAAAACCATTCCTGGAGAAAGATCAAATAAATAGTCCTCAATTCAGGTTATGAAATTAGCATCATCGATACTAATCCATAATAATAAAAGTATAGACTACTGTCACTGTTCTGTAGATAAAATAATTATATGCCTCACTTTAAATATTTCACAGCTATTGTGAAAGAATCACAGACAAAGTATAACAAGCCCTAGGTTCCAAAGGATATTATAATCATCATCAGCTCCTTGTGAGGCATTTAAGAGCATTTGCTGTTTACCATTCTTCCTAGATTTCAGGAAATAATTCCCCATCCTCTGTGAACCTTTTCTGCAAAAACATTCACCTATTACGAACATTAGATAAACCCTGTCTTCAGGCCCTTTTACTCCCTCCCTCTCTGCTTCCCATTCATCTTATATCCATTAGTGACAACGGAATGCACTGCAACCCCAGCTTGTGCCTGACACCTGTCAACTAATGCCCTTCTGTCTCTTTCCCCCTCATTTAAAAGCCCTGTTCCTTAATTGTCACTGGTCTCAGTTGGATACTGGTAAGAATGGACCTAATAAAAACTAAATCACCTTGAAGTATGAAGAAGATATATCTCCTAGACTTATTTACTAACACAAAAGTCCAAATGCTGCCTTAAGGATAAAGTTGGAATAGTCCCACATACATTTCATTTAACCACAGGTACTTCAAATGCCATTCACAGCTAGGTTCCCCTCAGACCCAAGACAAAGATAGTAACACAGAGATGAAGCAAACGAATCGAATCTTACAATCCCACCTTCTTTTCAGTTCTATGCTATACAGACGAAACATGGTGATAACATCTTGGTTCAAGGTATTTTGTTACTATTTTTATATATATTGGTTGCATGTATTACTGTAATTTGAAAAAATAAAATAATTTATGAAAACAAATACCACATATCTAAGACTTCTAAGTGTCAAAAATCAGAGTTCTAGTTTGGCTATGGTAATATATATATATATATATATATATATATATATATATATATATACACACACACACACACACACACACACACACACACGCCCACTACAATTCCTGTCCCACTTAAAACTAAAAACTGGGCAAAAAGTTTAAAAAGCAACTCCCTGAAGACAGTAAGAAGTAAAGAAAAGTAGATTTTAGAAGAGAGGCAAAAGCTCCCCTCACTTTGTTCACTTTTCTCTAGTAGCTATGCCCCAAGGGTGGGCCCAGACATGAAGTTACACAGTGAAGCTGAGGTGCAAACAGTAAAGCTCTGATAGAAACCCAGTCCTTCTGGCCAAAGGAACTAAAAAAAAAAAGGGCCTCTGTGGGCAGGGAGTGTGAGGATCACGTAATTCTATAAATGAACTCCCATGAGACTCAGGCTCACACCTGAGCTGCAGGACAAAACAAAAGCAGCACAGCAAAAGTCTCGAAAACGGATCTGACAATGGAACCTCTGTGTGCCAACAGCAGACAGAACTTGTAGTTTGAAACTAATCAGGATGAAGACCTGCTCAAACAAACACTGGCACTGTGCAGGGGATTACCACAGCGCACAGAACCTAACAGGAAATCCACAATATCCAGGATGTAATCCAAAATTACTCGACATACAAAGAACCAGGAGAATCTCACAAATTCTCAAAGAAAGTTTGTAATCTCAACAGATCCCAAATCTTAGATTATACAAATACTGAAATAATCACAAAGGCTTTTTAGAGCAGCTATTATCCCTAAGTTCCATGAGGTAAAGGTAAACACAAATAAAATGAATGAAAACACACATGGTCTCCGCAGAGAAGAGAAAGCTAGTTTAAAAAGAGCAGCCCCGGGTGGCTCAGCCGTTTAGCGCCGCCTTCGGCCTAGGGTATGATCCTGCAGACCCGGGATTGAGTCCCACGTCAGGTTCCCTGCATGGAGCCTGCTTTCTCCCTCTGCCTGTATCTGTGCCTCTCTCTGTATGTTTCTCTTGAATAAATAAAATCTTAAAAAAAAAAAAATCAAATGGAAATTTTCGAGAGAAACTTAGACCTTCAAGAATGAAGAGCAACAGAAATGGTAAATATCTAGGTAAATATAAAATTATATTTTTCTTATAAAGCTCCATAAGATATGTAGACTGTTGAAAGAAAATATTGTAACACTGTCTAGCAGGGCTTTCAATGTATATTAATGTAATACCTAGGATAACTTTAATAGAAAGGTCTATGGAGTAAGAGTAAGGGCCTTATATGGTTGCAAGCCTTCAGCATTTTATTTGAAGTAACATAATATTACCTCTAAACGAAATCTAAGAAAACTAGATAGATATATATTTAATCCCTATAGTACTTCGAAAAATAAAAATAAAAACACAGAAATATATCCAAAAAGTCAATAGATAAATGAAATTGAATATTAAAAATTACTCAAATAATTTTTAAAAGGCAAAGAGTAGAAGAATAAAAAACAGAGAGGATAAACAAAACAACCAGTAAAATGGCAGATCTAATTATAACATACCAATAATTACATTAAATGTTAATGGTCTCAATACTGAAGAAGATAACAGCTGAGGGGAAAAAAGCAATGTAAACTAGAAGTAGAAAGAAGGAAATAATAAAGATAAGAGCAGATTTTAAAAAATTGTTTTTAAAAGACAATAGAAAAAATTAATGAAACCAAAATCTGGTTCCTTGAAGAAAAAAAAAAAGACAAACCCTTACTGAGACTAATTAAAATAGAGAGAGAAGACAAATCAGATCAAAATTACCATCAATCCTACATTAAACATTAAACATTCAAAGGGTAAGAAACACTAAAAATAACCTTATGACAACAAATTTGACAATATGAATGAACAAATTCTTGGAAAATAAAACTTACTAAAATTGATTCAAGGAGAAAAAGAATAATATCCAAATATTCCTATGTTTATTAAAGAACTGGTTTTATTAATAGAACCCAACAAAGAAAACTGCATTCTCAGATGGTTTCACCAGTGAATTCTATCAGTCAAGGAAAAAAACAATACAAAAACTATGCAAACTTTTTCAAACAACAGGAGAATCAGTGCCCAACTTGAGTTTTGAAGCCATCATAATTCTAATAACCTGACAGATATTACCACAAAAAAATTATAAGACCCTAAGTAGTACAGATGCCAAAATCCTTCACAGAAGATATTAAAAACTTAAACTTAATACATAAAAAGGATAATAAAATGACCAAGTAGGGTTTATCCCAGAAATGCAAGATTTGCTTACATTGCCGATAATCAGTTAATATAATTTACCATATCAAAAGGATAAAGCGAAAAACCTCAATATGATTATTTCAATAAA
This sequence comes from Canis lupus baileyi, assembly GCF_048164855.1. NCBI lineage: Eukaryota > Metazoa > Chordata > Mammalia > Carnivora > Canidae > Canis > Canis lupus. Next base: position 32,380,995 of record NC_132867.1, on the reverse strand, counting down.
TGTGGGGAGAAAAGCTTTTGACAAAAACTCAAACCCAATAATGATAAAAATTCTCAGAAAACTAGGATTAGCAGGAACCTTCCTCAGACACAGAACATCTACGAAAACTGACAGCTAACATCATAACTAATGGTTTAAGACTGAATTTCTCCCAATGAGATAAGAAGTAAGGGATATCTGCTTTTACCACTCCTATTCAACATTGTTCTGGAGGTTCTAAGCCTCTGAAATAAGGTATGAAAAACAAAAATAACAGCCAAAAAGATTGCAAAAGAACAAAATAAAACTCTCTGTACTTACAGAAAATCCCAAGGAATCTACTAAATACTATAATAAGTAAATTTACCAAATTCTGATTTTGTGTGATATAACAAAATTGCAAGATAGAAAGTTAATATACTGGAAACAAATGATTGGAAAGTGAAATTAGACAAACAATCCTATTTACAGTAGAGTGCCAAAAAAAATGCACACTTCTATGTATAAATTTAACAAAAGACATCTAGGGATGCCTGGCTGGCTCAGTCTATAAAGCTTGTGACTCTTGATCATGAGTTCAAGTCCCACGTTGGGCATAGAGCTTACTTAAAAAATAAAACAAACAAAGCAAAAGAAAACCAAGGCATCTACATTGAACACTACAAAATACTGAGGTGGGGGGAATAAAGACCAATATAAAGAGAGATGTACTAAGTTCATGGATTGGAAAATTCAATATTGTTAAAACTGTAATTTTTTCCAAATGGGTGTGTATATTCAAAGCAATTCTAATAAAAACTACAGCAGGCTTTTTAGTAGAAACTAAATAAGCTGATATTAAATTTACATTGAAATGAAAAAGACCTAGAATAACCAGAGCAGTTTTTAAAAAGAACAAAATTGGAATAATTTACTCTACCTGATTCCAAGATTTACTATGAAGCAACAGTAATCAAGACCTTTGGAACAGGTATAAAGGGAGACACGCCAGATCAATGGAACAGAAAACAAGAGTTCAGAAATAGACTTATACATGTTTGATGAATTCATTTTTAGTAAAGAAGCAAAGGCAAATCACTGGAGAGAAAAAAAAAAAAGTCTTTTCAACAAACAGAAATAGATTAATGGGATGCCCATGTGGAAAAAAAGAAAAAGAACACTGATCTTAACATCATATTATACATAAAAATTAACTCAAAAAGGGTCAAAATTTTAAAATTTAAATTTGAACTAATTTAAAACCATACAGTTTAACATTAAAATTCTAAAAGATGGGAGAACACCTTCATAACCTTAGGCTAGACAATAATTTTTTAGGACACAAATTGCATGATTTATTTACAAAAAGGGAAGGGTGGGCTTCATCAAAATGAAAGTAAACTCTTCAAAAGTACCCTTAAAGGGTAGCCTGGGTGGCTCTGTGGTTTAGCGCCGCCTTTGGCCCAGGGCATGATCCTGGAGACCCGGGCATGGAACCTGCTTCTCCCTCTGCCTGTGTCTCTGCCTCTCTCTCTCTGTCTCTCATGAATAAATATATAAAATTTAAAAACAAAACAAAACAAGTACCACTAAAAAGACAAAAAGGCCAGCCATAAAGAAGGAAAAAAAAATTGCAATACAATCATCAGAAAAAAGAACTATATTCAGAGTATATAAGGAACTCTTACAACTTAAAAATAAGAAGAGTATTTGCTTATAGTTCACCAGAGCTTGCTTAACCTGAATTGCATTTCTTCTGTTCCACGATAAGTACTTTTTTTTTACTTTATTATTATTTTTTTAACCGTATCAGCCAATAGCGAAGCACAGAACTTCACAGTGGTTGTTTCTTTCTTTTTTTTTTTTAAGACTTTATTTTTATTCATGATAGACAGGGGTGGGGGTGGGGGTGTTGCAGAAGCAGGCTCAATGGGGGGAGTCTGACACGGGAGTGAATCCCAGGACTCCAGGATCACGCCCTGGGCCAAAGGCAGGCGCTAAACCGCTGAGGCACCCAGGGATCGCTTTTTTACTTTATTTTTTTTTAATTTTTTTAATTTTTTAAATTTTTTTTAATAAATCTTTTTTTTAAAGTTTTTATTTATTATTTATGATAGTCACACAGAGAGAGGAGAGAGAGAGGCAGAGACACAGGCAGAGGGAGAAGCAGGCTCCATGCACCAGGAGCCCGACGTGGGATTTGATCCCGGGTCTCCAGGATCGCGCCCTGGGCCAAAGGCAGGCGCTAAACCACTACGCCACCCAGGGATCCCCCTTTTTTTACTTTAAAAAAAAATTTGAGTCAAACAACTCAGTGAGAAAATGGTCAAAAGGTATGATCAGACACTTCACAAAATAATTTATAGAAAAGGCCAAATTAACACATGGAAGGATGCTCAACATTACGGACCATTAGGGAAATTAAATTGCAACAATATGCCACCATATTTACACTAGGGTGCCAAACACGAAAAAGACCAACCACACCAGGTGCTAGCAAGGATCCATCCTCATGTACCGCTGACAGGAATATAAGATGGGTACAACCACATGGAAAAATATACTTTTCTTAAAAAGTTTTACAAGAGTGCCTGGATGGCTCAGTTGATTAAATGTTTGACTCTTCATTTCTGCTGGGATCTTGATCTCAGGGTCATGAGTTCAAGCACTGCGCATTAGAGAGCTCTCCATGTGTTGCCCAGCATGAAGCCTACTTAAGAAAGAAAAAAAAGGTTGTACAGTCCATTGGACCGAGCCACTTTAATTCTAGGTATTTAGCTAAAAGAAATGAACTTTTATGACCACACAAAGATTTCTATACAAGCATTCACAGGAGTATTAATTTTAGAAGCCAAAACTGGAAACCCAAATGTCAACTGATAAATGGATAGGTAGTGACCTATCTGTTAACACTACCTAGCAATAAAAAGGAACCAACTGGTGCTACAAGCTGTAATATGCATGAATGTCAAATTACTATGCTAAGCAAAAAAGCCATGGATGTACATATATACTATATAACTACATTTCTGTAAAAATTCTAGCGAATATAAACTATAGTGACAGAAAACTAGTCAGGACTCGGCAGGAGATGTAAGTAAAGGAAGGGACAGGTTACAAAGGTATAATGAGGCACAAAGAAACTTTGGGGAAAGGTGATGGTTTCATAGGTAATTATATATATCAAAACTGATCAAATAGCAAACTTTAAACATATGGAGTTTAGTATAGTTAAATTATATCTTGATAAAGTTGAAAAGAGTCACAAGCCGTACACACAAAAATCCCATGAATAAAAGTCAAGAGTTTTGCAACCCTAACAGTTCAATACAAATTAGAATATCTATGTTGGAATATCATGTGAGAGAGGTACTTATTCCCAATAACTCCTGAGAAGTATTTTATCATTAAAAACAACAAAAAGGCAACTTTAAGTTCAACTTAAAAACTTAATTGAAGGGGGATGCCTGGGTGGCTCAGCAGTTGAGTGTCTGCCTTTGGCTCAGGGAATGAGCCTGTTTCTTCCTCTGCCTAGTCTCTGTCTCTTTGGGTCTCTCATGAATAAATAAATAAAATCTTTTAAAAAACTTGAAGAGACAGAACAAATGACAAACAAGGGTTTTGGGCAAGAATATTTAATATAATTAAGTGATAGATATTTGGTTATTATTATGAATCCTTAATAACATTATTTAGTAAGGATGACAAAGAGATTTATTTTTAAAAAGTTTTTTATTTTTTACAGAGCTGGTGTGGGATGGGGATAGTCTACATTAATTGAAACCAAAATGCTTTACCAGAAAATAGAAAGTACTCATCTTAATCTTAACATGTCCAGTGTATTTTGTAATGAATGCTTTTGCTAAATACACAAAGGCCAGTGGGTTTTCCAAATACTTTCATGACCAAATAATAAATGCACGTAACAGCTATATTTTGATTTTCAATTTCACTGAAGTGGGGAAAAAACTCTAGAAAGTGTAGGATAAAAGCCAGGTATTCTTACAAATGTCATCAATTAAAAACTGGTCCATCTTTAAAAAAAAATTAAAAAGTAAAAAGATAATAAAACTGGTCAATCTCTGTAAACACAGATCAAATTCTGCATCTATCCTAATGTAGATTAAGTAAAAAAAAAAAAGAACATCAAAGTATTTTAAAGTATTTTAAAATTAGAATACGATGTAAGAGTAGACATGAATGAAGCCTCACAGAATTAGCATTTGGTTTGTGTGAGGAAAATATATATACCCCCAGATTCAAATCATAAAAGCTTTTCGGAAAAGAAATGTATTCACTGCCATAACTATAAAAATAAATTAAAATATATCGTTAAAACACAAATTTAGAATGATAGGAGAGATATAAACTTCAGTCCTTCCATCTCTAAAGTAATAACATTTGGGCTAGATATTTTAGTAAGGCCTTTTCATTCAAATTTCCAGAGTATAAATCCTTTCTAGATGCAGTCAAATTTTCAAATGTTAAGATAACTGAAAAAGAGTTAGTTTTTTGACTGTTGAGTCTGAGCATTAGCATATTTAACATTTTCATATTCTTCTCATTTATGATCAGATAATCATTTCTATTTAGATATTATTTGAAGATAAGCCTTTATACCTTTCAAAGATCTTCTCTCTTTAAGGTCTTACTCATTTACTCAGAAAAAGGTTTTATTCCCACAGACAACATAAAGCTATACTAATCTAATACATAAACAACAGGCTTGTGTCAGTAGTTTTTATCTCCTCATTGAAACATTTCAAGGTTATCCTAAAAGAGCTGATTTCTAAATCCTCATCTCATTCAAACGATATCATGAAGCTCTACTCCCAGAATCAAAGCTAATGGTCTACACATTATGCCAAGATTAAGGAGTCTGCTTACGTGAGGAATAATTAGCATGATCCTTGCTATTAAGATGTTTACAGGAGCACCTGAGTGGCTAAGTCAGTTAAGCGTCTGACTCTTGATTCTGCTCAGGTGGTGGGATAGATCCCCACATCAGGCTCTGGGCACAGCATGATGTTCGCTTTGGATTCTTTCTCCCTCCCTCTCCCCTCATACCCCTCCTTGCTCGCTCACTCTCTCTCTAAAATAAATAAATAAAATCTAGGGGTGCCTTGGTAGTTCAGTTGGTTAAGCATCTGCCTTTGGCTCAGGTCATGATCCTGGAGTCCCGAAATCAAGCCCCACATAAGGCTCCCTGCTCAGCTAGGAGTATGCTTCTACCTCTCCCTATGCCCAACCCCGCTTCTCTCACTCATTCACTCTCCCACTTTCAAATAAATAAATGAATAAAATCTTTAAAAATAAATAAAATATTTATAAATAAACAAAATCTTTTTTAAAAGTAGTTTACAATTGGGGTACCTGGGTGATCAATTGGTTGAACTATTGATTTCACCTCAGGTCATGATCTCAGAGACTTGGGATTAAGCCCAGGGTCAGGCTCTGTGCTCAGTGGGGGAGTCTGCTTGAGGACTCTCTTTCTCTCTCCCACTTCCCTCCCCCATCACACACATGTCCACTCTAATAAACAAATAAATCTTTAAAAAAAAAAAAGGTCTACAATTAACTTATACAGCCCAATAGCAAAAACACAAACAACTCAATTAAAAAATTAAGCAGTCTAGATTCAATGCAACATTAAAATATCAACAGCATTTTTCACAAAACAAGTAATACTAAAATTTGTATGGAACCAGAGACCTTGAATAGCCAAAACAATCCTAGGAAAGAACAACAAAACTGGAGGTATCACAATCCCCAGTTTCTTTTTTTTCCCAAAGATTTCATTTATTTATTCATGAGAGACAGAGAGAGAGAGAGGCAGAGACACAGGCAGAGGGAGAAGCAGGCTCCATGCAGGGAGCCCAACATGGGACTCGACCCCGGGTCCCCAGGATCATGCCCTGGGCCAAAGGCGGCACGAAACCGCTTAGCCACCCGAGTTTCCCTCCCCAATTTCAAGATATACCACATACTACAAAGCTGTAGTAAACAAAAAAGTGTGGCACTGACAAAAAAACAGACACAAAGATCATTAGAACAGAGAGCTCAGAAATAACCTCATGCTTATATGGTTAATCTATGACAAAGGAGGAAAGAATGGACAAAAGACAAATTCTTTAATAAATGGTGCTGGGAAAACCGGACAGTGATATGCAAAATAATAAAACTGGACCACTTTCTCACTCCATACCCAAAAATATACTCAAAATGCTTTAGAGACCTACATGTGACATCTGAAACCACAGCACTCCTAGAAAAAAACATAGGCAGTAATCTCTTTGACGTCAGCCTTAGCAACATTTTTCTAGATATGTCTCCTCAGGCAAGGGAAAGAAAAGCAAAAATAAACTGTTGGGACCACACCAAAATAAAAAGCTTTTTGCATAGCAAAGGAAACCAACAAAACAAAAAGCCAATCTACTGAATAAGAGATGATTTTACAAATGACATACCCAATAAGGAGTTAATATCCAAAAAATATTCTTAAAAACTTATACATTTCAACACCAAAAAAAATCTGATTAAAAATGGGCAGAGGCCTGAATACACATTTTCCCAAAGACATAAAGATGGCCAACAGACATGAAAAGATGTTCAACATTACTAATCATCAGAGAAATGCAAATAAAAAAAAAAAGGAGATATAACTTTATACCGGTCAGAAAGACTGGAATCTAAAAGACAAATAACAAGTGCTGGTAAAGATGTGGATAAAAAGGAACCCTCCTGTACTGTTGGTAGGAATATAAATTGGTGCAGCCACTACAGAAAACAGTAAGGAGGTGCCACAAAAAATTTAAAAATAGAAATACCACATGATCCAGTAATTCCACTACAGGGTACTGACCTAGAGAAACTGAAAACAGTAATTTCAAAAGCTACATGTACCCCTATATTCACTGCAGGATTATTTACAATAACCAAGATATGAAATCAACCCAAGTGTCCATCTACAGATAAATGGATAAAGAAGCTGTGGGGTGTGTGTACACACAAACACATACACTGAAATATTATTCCGCCGCAAAAAGAAATGAGATCTTGTCATCTGTGATAACATGGATGGCCTCTGAGGACATGATGATAAGTGAACTAAGTCAGACAAAGAAGGACAAATACCATATGATTTATAGACAATAAACTCGTGGTTGCCAGAGGGGGGGTGGTGGGGTGCAAGATGGGTGAAATAGATAATGGGGATTAAGGGAAACAAACTTTCAGTTATAAATACATCACAAGGATGAAAATTATAAATAGAAAATACAGTCAACAATACTGTAATAACATGATGATAGATCATGACAACACTTATGGAAAGCAATGAGTAACGTATAGAGTTGCTAAATTAATACATTGTACATCTGAAACTAATATGAGCTTGTATGTCAAAACAACAAAAAATGGGCAAAATACCTGAACAGGCATTTTTCCACAGAAGTTAATTTTTTTTTTTTTTTTATGATAGTCACACACACACAGAGAGAGAGAGAGAGAGAGAGAGAGAGAGAGGCAGAGACACAGGCAGAGGGAGAAGCAGGCTCCATGCACCGGGAGCCCGACGTGGGATTCAATCCCGGGTCTCCAGGATCGCGCCCTGGGCCAAAGGCAGGCGCCAAACCGCTGCGCCACCCAGGGATCCCTCCACAGAAGTTATACACATGGCAAACAGATGCTGAAAAGATGCTCAATCTCACAAACCATCAGGTAAATGTAAATCAAAACCACAGTGCGATGGGATAGCTATTACCAAAAAGAGAAGAGGGAACAAATGCTAGCAGGGATACGGAAAAAAGGGAACCTTTGTGTACTATTGGGAGGAATGTGAGTTGTATGTCCACTAAGGGAAACATTATGGAGGCTCTTCAAAAAAATTGAAATTGGAACCACTATTATAATCCAGCAGTCCCACTCCTGAGTATATACCCAAAGGAATGAAATCACTATCTAAAGAGATGTAAGGGGCACGTAGGTGGCTCAGTGGTTGAGCATCTGTCTGCCTTTGGCTCAGATCATGATCCTGGAGTCCTGGGATCTAGTCCTGCATTAGGCTACCCACAGGGAGTCTACTTCTCCCTCTGCCTATGTCTCTGCTCTCTCCCTCTGTGTCTCTCATGAATAAATGAATAAAATCTAAATAAAATGTGGTATTATATGTATGTGTATAATATATATACAGACACACACAATGCAAAATTATTCAGCCATTTTTAAAAAGGAGGAAATCCTGCTATTTGAAACATGGGTGAACCCAGAGGACATTTTGCTAAGTGAAATAAGCCAGACACACAAAGACAGATACCATACGATCTTACTTATATGTGGAATCTAAAAAAGCCAACCTCATAGAACCAGAAAGTAAAATGGTACTTGCGAGGAAGGAACCAGAAGATGCTTGTCAAAGGATACAAACTTTCAGTTATCGAATGAGTTAAGTTCTGGGAATCTAATGTATAATATGGTGACTATGGTGAATAATACTGAATTCTACACTTGGAATTTGCTAAAGAATAGATATTAAGTGTTCTCACTACACATACACACACACACACACACAAAGTAAACTATGTAAATGTGGATATGTTTAATTAGCTCAACTGTGGTAATCACTTCACAATGTACATGCATATTAAATCATCACATTGTATACCCAAAATATATACTAACTCAGTAAAGCTGAGGGAAACAAAGCAGTTTACAATTAAATAGGGGATGGAAAATATACATCAAAAAATCTCTGAGTGTGTCTGTATGTATACAGAGAGAGATGTAAGCAACACCTAATAATTAAAACTTTGTTAAATGCTCACTAATACATCTGATCTGATTTAACCAACTTAATCTTATGAAGCTCTATGGCTTAAATAACTTTGCTATCCCATCTCACAGATACAGAAACTAAAACAACAGTTTATACAATTATTAAATAGTAGAAAAGGGAGTCAGTTTGGTTTTAGGGCACATGATCATTCTTTCAGGATTATGAACTTATTGCAACAATCATGAAGTAAAGTTAGCCTGGTAAACCAAGCAGGGTGGAGCTGGGAGGTGGGGAGTAAGGGGATACTGTTCCAAGCAATAAAAGCACTAGAAAACAAAAAAGAGGCAGAAAGGGAAACCAAGTGTTCAGTTTTGTGTTTTTGTTTTGTTTTTTTAAGTGTAGTAGCAGACCACAGAGGAAATTGGATGGGAAAAATACATTTGATAAGAGTTTTCCATAAAAGTCCAAAGAGCTTTTATTTCTCATATTAAAAAGCAAAGCTGGGGCACCTGAGTGGCTCAGTCAATGAAGCATCCACTTTTAGCTAAGATAATGAATGATCCCAGGGTCCTGGGATTGAGTCCCATGTTGGGCTCCTTGCTCAGCCAGCAGGGAGCCTGCTTCTTCTTCTCCCTCTGCCTGCTGCTCCCCTGCTTGTGTTCTCGGTCTCTCTCAAATACATAAATAAAATCTTTTTTTTTAAAGCAAAACTTCCTGAAATGTAAATACTTCTCACACAGAAGACCAAAGTTAGATAGGTAAGACAGATGATCTAACAGAAAGCCCAGAGCAACAAAAGAAAGAAAGAAAGAAAGAAAGAAAGAAAGAAAGAAAGAAAGAAAGAACCAAAAGTGATCAAAGGCAGAAGTTCTATCCATATGATAGGATTTCAGTGGAGTCATTAAACAAACAAGAAAGCAGGCACCTATTTAGGGTAAAGCAGAGAAGGGCATGCTTCTCTCTAAGGTGCCTGTCCCCACTGCCTGGGAAGCAGGCAGGCAGGACTGCTGGCCTAGCACAAGGCTCACCTGCAGTGCTAAGGCAGTGCTTAAAGCATCTGGGGTTCTTACAGGCAGAGAGGATGACCACTACGTAGACAAATATCGCCTGTACTGTCCTACATTTTTAACAGCCTCTCATTTATGTTTCCTTCTAGTCTTTTCCCTATAAATATACAATTGTTCCCTCCTTTCTCCCCTTTCCATTATAATATATGCTTTCCCCAAGTTATCTTAAAAGCCTTTGATAAACATGCTCCTGGAATTAGTCATTTTGAGAGTGAAGCAAACACTCCTATATTTACACATAAAAAATAGAAAAACACGCAGACTAAATACTCAGCAATCAAGAAATAGGTAGAAAAGTAGTTTCTAAAAGTTCAGATGAGGGATACCTGGGTGGCTCAGCAGTTGAGCGTCTGCCTTGGGCCCAGGGCATGATCCTGGGAGTCCCGGGATTGAGTCCCACATCGGGCTCCCTGCATGGAGCCTGCCTATGTCTCTGCCTCTCTCTCTGTGTCTCTCATGAATAAATAAATAAATAATTAAAAATAAGTAAATAAATAAAATAAAAGTTCAGGTGAATGTTAGGATTTTTAAGCCAATGCCTAGAATATGAGCAGAGTCTTTAACGTTTCTTCATTTCAATTTTAGAAAGAAGAGCTAATTACTGAAAGGTAAGGGAATAAATACTGATCCTTAATTTCAGTATTTATAAGAAAATCTCAAATGTTGATATATTTAAAGTAGAAGACCTCTATAAATGTGGATTTATAAAACTGGAAGACCATTCTTAAAGGAGTATTTATTAAATGTCATTTCACATGAAAAAGAAAATTATATTGCAAGAGGTTTGTTATTTGATTTCCAATGTTTTATTATCATAATAAGGGGAGATTATTCAGAAACTATGAAATGATTTCAAAACACAAAATAAAAAACCATGTACTAGCAAATACTAAATTAACAGTTTAAAAAAGCCTAAATTTATATGAGAAATAATTTTTGAGAAATAAATTTTCTAAACTCTATTGACATAATTTAAAATGTTACACTTTATATAATCTAACTATCTGAAACATCTTTAAAATTAGGTATGTTATATGATTCTTTCTGATTTCCTAAAGGTTTGAAAATACTTTAAGGTTTTTGGGTTTTGTTTTTTTCTTTTGAAAATGTTCTAAAGGTTTTTTGTTTGTTCGTTTAAGATTTTATTTATTTATTCATGAGAGACACAGATAGAGGGAGAAGCAGGCTCCATGCAGGGAGCCCGATGTAGGACTCGATCCCAGGACCCCAGGATCATGCCCTGGGTCAAAGGCAGACGCGCAACTGCTGAGCCACCCAGGGATCCCTAAAGTTTTTTTTTAATCAAAGGGGAGAAGGACAAAATAAAAACAAGTATGTAACATGACATGATGTAATTAAAATACACTCATTCACAGAAACAGGAATCTTCACAATTATGTAATTCAAATAATCAGCATATTTCTAATATACCAAAAATAGGCCTAATTTAGGATTTAATGGCCTAAGGAACAAAAGGAGATTATAAACATACATTACCAGTTTTTTACTCAATTACTGACCATTGCCTCACAAAAATCTTGTAATCCTCTTATATAAATAAAGAAAAGTGAGGGGTGATGGAGGGGTCGGGAGGGGGGCAGAATTGAGGCAGAGGCCCTGGTGGTGCCACAAACACTCCACTGACCTAGGTCACTGGATTCACAAGCAAAAACACACCTGGTCTCAGTATTTTAAAATGTAAATCTTGGCAGAGAAGGTATTTTATAAGATGGAACGTTTTTAAAGTCAATCAGGCTCACTCCTCCTATTCTCCTTAAATTTACAATACTCCAGCTGTCCTAGATTGTGGACAGCTACATTTGTGCTGCCAGAGAAAGGCAAGCTGGCTAGAAGGTATCAGAGGCCAGAGAGGTTAAGGAAACAAGAGAGCTCATATTTAAAATTTTTGGCTTGCACTTTAACAGGTCTTTTGTCTACACTCAGTTCAAGGGGTCCTTTCCCAATAGTCAGACTAATTTACTTGAAATAGATTTTCATGGTAATGAAGGTAATGAACTTTAAATTCATTTCTTATAAATAAAAATTTTTTTTAATCTTGTTTGAAAGTTGCTCAAAAGGGGGCATCTGGCTGGCTTAGTCAGTGGAGCATCCTACTTATTTTTTTTTTTTTAAGATTTTATTTATTTATTCATGAGAATACACAGAGAGGAGAGAGAGGCAGAGACACAGGCAGAGGGAGAAGCAGGCTCCCTGCAGGGAGCCTGACATGGGACTCAATCTTGGGTCTCCAGGATCATGCCCAGGGCCAAAGGCGGCACTAAACCGCTGAGCCACCGGGGCTGCCCAACATCCTACTCTTGATCTCCGGGTCATGAGGTTCTCTCCACCACGGTGGGTGTAGAGATTACATACATAAATACATACATACATATACATAAAACTTTTAAAAAAGTAAGTTGCTCAAAAAATTGAGTTTTAGGTTAAAGGGCTACAGGATGGAAACGTACAGGATAAAAATTTTAAATTTCTATAAATTTAGTATCAAAGAAATATTGAAAGAAAGGAAGAAATGTCAAAATGTAAGAGAAGAATAAAAAAATATGTATATTTTAAACATCCTTAAAGGATATAAAAATATCCTCAGAACCATAAAAAGCACATATAAAATTTACACTCTACTTATACCATGACGCTAATATTTGAGAGTTGTGAAGAATCTGGTTTTAGGTATTTTTCTATGCACATTTATCACAAATCTATAATAATAAAAATTAAAAGGAATCACTAAAAACCATTGTCCCCACATCCTTTCCTTTTGGAGGCTTTTATATCTCCAAAAATTCAAAATTTAGAAAACCTTAAAGAAAAACCAAAGGAAATCTTTCTCTTATTTAAAAAAAAAAAAAAAAAAAGTCTACAATGAAAGAAAACTAGAAGAGCCTCCATCTCTATAGTGAGTCTTAAAACAAATCCCAGTCCTGTGAAAACTATTTGAGCAGGAGATGAACACAAAGCAGAAGCCGCCCTGTAAGATTACACATAAAGGCAGGATGTACACAAAGCCCTTTTGAAACACAGAGAAAAGGTACTGAAAGCCAAACAATAAAGAGACAAAGGAACTGACAAATCCCAAACATATAGCCAACCTGATCAACGCCAAATTGTCATGTCTCAAGTCATGGGGCTCAAATGTGGCTTCTACATGTGCTGCTGTTTCAAGTAGAACAAGATGACCCATAAGGGACGCACATACGACTTATTCACGAGTTGAGATTTTTAAAACTGCATGAAGGGTAAAGAACTGGATAAAAAGGAGAACCTTGTTACTGCGTTCCAAAAGACATTGTCAACATTCTGTCTGAAAAGCTGTAGTGAATTTTCGAGTCGGTCTCTAAAAAAGAAACAGGCACTCCTCCTAGATTTTTGTTGTTGGGGGAGGGGGTGGTGGCAGGGGACAGAGGTGAGAAGGGGACAGGTCAGGAGTGACCAGTGGTGAGGAATCACTGTCAGGCCCAGCTGTCAGCACATTACTTGGCAACACTCACTGGCATTTCAGACTATTTGTCCATTTATTCCTGCTCACTTTCCATAAAGAGAGATGCCCAGTGGCTAGCCTATAGAGCTTCAATAAACAGATTTTAATCTCAATTCTTCTAAGTTATCCTTCCTTTAATATTGGCAATGGGAGAGAATTCATCCGGGAGTAATAAAATCAAGACACAGCTACAAAGTTTTAAAACGAAGGGCAGCAAACAAAAAGACTAGAGAAGGGAAGTTAAGAGAGAAATGGAAATTAACTCTTCTTTGAAGTCTATTTCCACCTTTAGACCACCAACTAACTGCAAAGTAAGTCATTAACCATAGTTCGTCTTTTTAAAGAAATCAGAATCTAGAGCACTACAGCTGCAGCTAGAATAACCATTCATAAGGCTTCAATACAATAAGTGAGAACTTCATTTATTCCAGAAGGTTCTACTTTTAAGAGGATCATTAAAGAAAAAAAAAAAAAAACATTTCAAGGTACGGAAAGCAGAAAAAGTAATTCCTGGAAAAAACACACAACATAAAATTAATGACAATACTTTTAAGAATCACTGTGTGGGAGAAGAGCATTTCAGATCAAACTTTTATTTTAAATATAAGACATGAAAAAAGTAAATATAAGACATGTAATTACAAGAGTATCAGCTAAAGAAATGAGATTATAGAAGTTTAACCTATTTTGAACTCACATACTTTTCAGTATGCTCTCAAACAGAAATTAATTAGTGACCCCCAAATTCAAAACATTTTGTCACATCAAAAAAAACGTAATAACAGGTTAAAGGAAGAAGAAAATGTTGACATCTGTGTCATATGGATGTATATATTGTCACTAAAAAAAAGATGATCTAAAGTTTTCTTCCAAGTAAAAACTTTAGTTTCAATACATTACAAGGCACATGCACCCTTAAAAGAAAACATTAAAATAATGTTTCCATTATTTTACTTCTTCCATGCTACAGAAGAGGAACTGATATATCACACTTGTCTTAAGTCAACACAGTGTACTGGTTTACTACTCTAACTTTTATCTCTAGGTAATTAACTTGTAGACCTCTAAACACAGCCAGCAGCCAAGCCTTGGTATTATCAGTTCACCTGAGGGAACAGTGGGAAGCTAGGCAGAGGAAAGTTTTAGAGAAAGCCTTTAGCTTGAGGAAAGAAAATCAAGAAACCACCCAGAAAGCGCCAATTGTGCAAAATAACATTGCAACACTGAAAAGAGCAAGAAAGTAGGAAGGCCTCCTGCCAGATTTTTAAGCCTGCTTCAACAAAAATAGTGCACCAGCTGCAACTGGATAAATTAAATATGGGTTTATAGATCATAGTAAAAGAAGAAATGAAACATATGCAGGCTGTGTTAAAAAAAAAAAAAAAAACCAGGTGCTAGTATTTATAAAATGCTCTACATTTGAATGTATTCATCAACACTGAATTGGCTACATGTAAGCCTTGATAATGAGAACAACTGAGAACCCAGCAAACATTTCACATCTTTGACATCTTCACAGATGTAGTGCCACAATGGATAGCAAATATCAATTACACCTTCCAGTCCGACTCAACTACTTCCTGATGAAAAGTGGAAAACTCAATGGAGATGCGTTTTAATCCCTTAGAGCTTTTGCTAAGGACATTAAGTGTTTACCCAATCAGGAGATAAAGGAAATCTGCATAGGTACATATCGATAATCTGACCCAGAGATGCTAGCTGCCTCCTGCTATAGCTGAAGCTTATTTGCCAATGTGTAAAGAATGGGCGAAGTCCAAGGGGGAAAAAGTCTTACTGGAACATCAATGAAAAGTCACTGAGTGTCATGAATGAGAGCAAAGGACAATGCTGTCATTAAAAAAACCAACTGCGCCCTGCTAGGTGACCCAGAGGACTTCTGTGCAGGAGAAGATTTATCACCACTAGGAAGTTTTATGACTATAAACCAGTTCAATAACATTAGCATCACTAAAACACTAAATAGAATGCTGTTAACAGAAAATCAGACCGTTTTAGAAGGCAAGAGGTACATGATTCAAATCTTTAATTTCACTCCACTTGACTGAGATACACTGAAATATTTAAGCCTGAGGAAACTGAGAAGAGCTGAAAAAAATCATGGTCATCATTTGCTGACGATCTCACTAATTTCTTTAAGTAGAACCAGCTGTACCACTGAAGTACAGGACAGACATTTAGAAGTCTCTGTTAAAAAGAATCACAAATACAATGCGATCTGGAATAAAACTGGAAAAGAAGAAAATCCCAGATTTTCTCAGTTTCATATTCCCTTTTAAAAGGTTCAACTTCTATTTTTAATATGAAAAACTTGGTAGAAGCCAATTTTATACTCAAAATGTGGATTACAGTTCATCTAGAATTCCAATTTGGGCACGTTTGCACACTTAAAGTTGACTGTTTAATTTCAATGTTGCGAAATCCAATAGAGCTATTAAGCTTTATAATTCCAAATAACATTCAAAAGATTCCGAAAAGATAACTATTGTTACTGAAGGGAAGAAAAGTTAATTCATTCAGTATGTACTTCACTGAGTAACATTCATCTAGATGCGGACTTTATAAAACTAACCCTTCATTCCCTCTAGGACAAAGCTTTTCTTATTTTCTTGACATCTCAACTTTTAAATGGATCTTATACAGTTTTTGTCTAAGGGAAATTTAACTTGAGAATTTGAGCCAATTTACTTAAGGTCAACTCAGCTTGGAAACTCATCACAAAGGAATGAAGAAAAGCCTCAAAATAAATAAGTTTATTACTGCAGATTTCCAATATTAATAACCAGATAACAAAGAGAGCCCTCTCTCACACTGCTGGTGGGAGGGTGAACTGTTACAACTCCTTTGGAAAGTAATGTGACAAGATATATATCAAGGGTGGGGGGAAAAATGTTCTTACCAGTAGGCCCAATAATTCAATTCCTGGGAATCCACTCCAAGAAAAGGATCCAAAATGCAAAGATATAGGTCTTAAAGGTGTTGACTGTGACTTTATTATGAACAATTGAAAACTGAAATAATCTTAAATGTTTGATAGTATAGGAACTATTATTAACAGTATAGGTAAAAAGTAGAGGTAAATTACAATGTTATAACAAATGTATACAGTGAAATATGTGACCATTAAAACTATTTAAAATGCTCCTCAAAAAGCAGTTTAGAGCTTTATACCCGTTATTATGCCCATTATGTTTTTATTTTTCAAAAATGCTCTGATAAAAGAAAATATACCAAAAATTTGAAACTTGGATTAAAAGTTGTAAATATTCTAACATCTAACACTGCATAAATGATTTTGTATACATTGTATCAAGTGATATTAGCTGGAGCAAGTTTGCAGAGGACTTTGACAGCTCCAAGGAAACAAAACTACCAACAGCCCAGAGATGGTAAGGGGCCACTCTGCAGGATAACTAGCAATAAGTGTTATTTATTTTTAATTTTTAAAAAAGATTTTATTTATTTATTCATGAGAGACACAGAGAGAGAGAGAGAGAGAAAGAGAAGCAGAGATACAGGCAGAAGGAGAAGCAGGCTCCCCCCAGGGAGCCTGATGCAGAACTCGATCCCAGGACTCCAGGATCACGCCCAGGGCTGAAGGCAGACGCTAAACCACTGAGCCACCCAGGGATCCCAATGAGTGTGATTTAAATTAGGAGCTGTAGGAAACAGCATTCTAGGCTGAATATCAGCAGGATGGCAGGAGCAAACTACCAAACAAAACTACAAAATGCCCCCAAAGTCTAAGTGATTCTGAATGGCAGGAACGTAAAAAAGAGGAAGGAGAATGCAAGAGAGGCCATGCAGAGGAAGGGATCCCAGTAGTGGAAAGTGGACTCCAAACTGCCTGGCCATTGGAGGAACCTTCCTCTTAATTCAGACTGCAGAAGCTAAAGAGAACAGCAGCTGTATGAGTTAATTTCTAATTTTCTTAAAAATAGAGTGAAATCACAGAAAAATGGTCATGTTTCACTTATTAGCATTCTGAAAGCAGCTGATTCATAGAGCTTACAGGATAACTCACCCATTTTTTTTTTTTTTAAGATTTTATTTCTTTGAGAGAGAGAGAGCACACAAGTGGAAGCAGTGGGGAGGAGCAGAGAGGGAGAGAATCTCAAGCCGACCCTGTGCTGAACGTGGAGCCTGATTCAGGGCTCTATCTCACGACCCAAGATCATGACCTGAGCTGAAACCAAGAGTTGGATTCATAATCAACTGAGCCACACAGGCACCCCAATGTTTAAAATTACCTTTTATGTTCAGAACATCTAAAATCCTAATTTTTATATTTTCTTCATTTGTGGCTATATTTCAAAAGGTAAGACCCAGAAATCTAACTGAAAAATGTTACCCTCCTGAATAGGAAATAGAAATATAGACAGTCTCCCCATCCATCTGAAATTCTAATAAAGCTGCTAACACTTAAATGTCATTCTGTATAACACAGAGTATGTTGCTCCAGTGAAAATTATGAGCTTTACAACAGCACTGGCAGCAGCGAGACCACAAGTCATTCTAAAATAAAGGCAAACTTCTACCGGTTCTCACAGTAGGTTAGCAAAATTCACTGAGCAGTCACCAGGCAGGGCACACAGGCCAGAAGATGATCAACACTTTAAAGTCATCAGATGGGGGCACCTGGGTGTCTCAGTCAGTTAAGCGTCTGCCTTAGCTCAGGTCATGATCTGAGGATCCTGGGACTAAGCCCCGCACTGGGCTCCCTACTCAGACTGGGGAGTCTGCTTCTCCCTCTACCCCTCTTCCTTGCCTGCACTAGAGAGGGGGAGAGAGAGAGAGAGAGAGAGAGAGGAAAAAAGAAAGAAAGGTCACCAGATGTAAAGCATCCAGTAAGCACCCAGCTCTAGCATTTACCTCTGGGACTATGGGAGTTGCTTTGGCTATTTCTGAGTTTTAGATTCATTATCTGTAAAATGCATGAAATAATACTACCTACCAGAAAAGGCTCATAATGATAAACACTCTCTCCCTGACCACTTTAATCAGGTTCCTCTAAGCCCTTTGGCCCTCTAAGGCTTTGGCCCTATCCTGTCTTCAGTCTGCCTACCTCAATTTTAGCAAGAATCCTGCCTGCTATGCCAGTTCATGAGAATCCCTTTCCCCCCAATATTTGATCACACTTGATATGTGATCAAGTTCTTCCATCCCCAACCTTTAATGGGTGAGTCCTTGGCCTACCTTTAGCCAGAATCCACCCCCCACCTTGATTTCTCTTCTCGATAATTTATCCTCCACTGACCCTCTATCACTGTGCTCCCTGGCTATAAACCCCCACTTGTCTCTGTGTTCAGAAGTGAACCAAAACTCTCCCCTCTATTATAACAGTCTGAATAAAATCTTCCTTACAATTTCAAGAAGTGTCAGAATAATTTTTTCTTTAACAATAAGGAGGATCACATATTTAATGTAAGCAAAAGGCTTAAAACAGTGCCTTATGCACTCTTGTTCCATCACAATTATCAGACAGTACATGTACCAGAGTAACTACATGTTTAAATGCTACACTGCTCAGCTTAAGTAAAATACTGACTATTTAGTACATGACAGTTATTGTGATAAACATAAAAATCCAAAGACAGGAAGATATAGGTCCTTCCTCAAAGGGCTCAATTTAGAGCAGGAACAGGGAGAGTAGGCAAATAATTCTGGCACAGTGTGCTTCATACAACAACAGACAGCAGGTCAGGGTCCAAAGGCAGCAAAGAAGAAAAAAATGATGAACAGAGCATGGTAGAAAAGTCACCAGTCAGCAGATAGACTTTGGAGAATGAAGATAAGTTTGCAGAATCACTGCCAAGGTTGAGAGTGAACACTCGGGAAGGAAGCCATCCCAAGAGCAAGGGTTAAGGGTGGAGCTGGGACTAGACCACATCCCACTGGCACTCCTGGATAAGAGGGCTACTTAATTATTTAATAGGAATGTGTCAGGACCAGGTTTACCTTTTCCAATTTACTCTGGGCCTCTGAGGCAACAAAATAGTTGGATTAGGGGAGGGGGCTGCTGAAAACCAACCAGACACATGACATAATGGGCAAGGGAAATGTAGACACTGCCCATCAACAAGTACAAAATTGAAAAGGAAAAAAATTAAGCCTAGACAGGTTGTAGAAATATGTCAAGCAAAGATATTCCAAATTAATATGTCAACATTAGGCTACCATGAGTATTTTATTTATTGTACAACTACTACAGATTGGTAACTGTTTATTAGTAAATTATGCTTACAAAAGAAATGAATTTACCTGTCATTTGCTGATTTCTGCCTATGATCCCTCTCTGTCCTCCCTTCTTGCCAACTCTTCTTGCCATTCTAAACATGGGCCACATGTCTTGTTTGGACCTTAGAATGGTTTACCTGAATCTCTGCTCTTGTTTCTTTTGCATGCTCTAAGCTTAGAACTAGATCCATGTAAAATGCTTATTTAAGGTCTGTTTCTTACATCTGTTACATGGTTTGGGTCACATAAAAAGGCATATAAACAATGTCTACTGAAGGAATGAGTTTTAGGATGAATGAATGAAGCAAATACTGGGAACTCATGTGACGACCCTTCCATCCTCCACAGTTGCCTGCATAGGTTGAGAACTAAACAAGAAGTCTCCCCAGTGAGCTTCCTGCTACAGCCTAGTACTACAAGTGTTCAGGAACCAATTTCAATTCTACAAAGCAAAAGATTAACAAAGAAAAAAAATACACAAAGAGAAAAACAACAACAAAATTATTTAAAAGTTGATTTGGGGGCACCTGGATGGCTCAGTCAGTTAAGTGCCTGCCCTCAGCTCAAGTCATGATGTCTGGGTCCTGGGATGGAGCCCCATATTGCAGCTCCCTGCTCAGCGGGGAGTCTGCTTCTCCTTCTCATACTCTCTCTCTGTGTGAGCTCTCTCTCTCAAATAAATAATAAACAAAATCTTAAAAAAAAAAGTTGATTTTGACTCCAAATAATGTTTCAAGGAATTTAACAGAAATAAACTACTAGTTTCCTAAACTTCACAGAATTATATTAGTTATGTAATTTTCAAGTCAAAATATTCTGGAGTTCTGACAGAAATATGTGAAATATAGTCCAACTAAAGAAGCAGATGCTTAAATGTATGTCTGTCTCTTTGAGGGAAAAAGTCTATGAATTAGAACACTGATGACTTTTTTTTACTTTAACATCGTAACACAGGCAAGGTGGCTGTTTTGTTTTTTTTAGATAAACTAGGTAATCATATTCTAGAAATGTGCTATTTTGGAGGCAACAATACAAATGCTTAGGAGTTGATCTTTATCTGCACACAGCACAGATTTTTCTTAGAAACAGTTTTCATTTATTTGTCCTTAAAATCAAACAAGTTTAGTTTAACATCAGAGGCTTCCCTGTTTATTTTATTTACTCAGTACCAAAGTAGGTTATCCGTGTTTTTTAAGAACCTTTTAAAAGTAAAGTGGTTGTCACAGGATGCCAACTCATGATATAATGAAGGCTACTGAATAACATTTCATAATCCACAGACAACTGTCCCTATGTATGTGGAATGCTGTCCTGAGCAAGTCATCTCATTTGTTCTTAAAAGTTAATTCATTTCCAACTGGAACTCATAGGAACCCTTTGAGTTGGTCAACATAACAATGTAACAAAAGAGACCACCCTGTGAGAAAGAACCAGTCCTATTCCCTGAAAAACTACCTCCCCTACTCCATATTCTACAAATTAGAAACACCAAAACCAAAATATATCACAGATTATCTCATACTAAAAGGAAACAGTGCCTATATGCATCCCAATGAAGGTGGGAAATTGTTTAACTACTAGGGTTAAAATTCTTTAAACTTAACTAAGATTGACCAGCTATTATCAAAAGAAAGTCAATATTCTGTAAAATATACATGAAGCATGTCCCAATGGTGTTGAAAAAAAATCAACCATATTGGCCACTGACAAAAACAAAACAACCCAAACCAGCTAAAGAAAATAATCTTCCCCATAAACACACAATCGGATTCCAGGAAAACTGGAGAGTCTAGTGGCTGGCTCTGGTCTCAGATCTGCTCAATTTATTAGTTTTAGGAATCCCTAATTCATGCCCCATATGTGATGAATCTCATTCCAATTTTACTGGATAGCACTAATCTTCCCTCCAGTACTTAACCAACTAGATGATCCATCCTGAAATTTAAGATACAAAATAGAAAGGGAAATAAAACAAAATTTGAGTTCAAGGCAGTCAGGCAACGGGCAAATGGATTCAGACTTCCCAGTCACAGAGAGCGAAACCTGTCACTGTAAACAGTAACTCTACCCTGAAAGTGGAGAGACCAGAAAGACACAGGCGAGCACTTAGCACAGTTCAATTGCCTTGCCATTAACTTAGCCATCTATCCAGACACATCACTGTGTTCTAAAAATAGGACACAAGAATGCTTTTATAGCATCCCAGCTGCTAAGAACATTAAGAGAACAAATTTCAAAACATGCATCAGAACCTGTACCCAAAAAGAGAAAAAGCAGTATGTTTCTAGTGTCAAAAGAACAAACCAAGGCAAATGAGATGTTAATAACACCCTGCTTTTATATAGTACCTATCTGTGAAACAGCTCAAATATTTTTGCAAATTAAAAAAAAAACTAATTATAGTACTAACAACATCTCTGCGAAATAGGTAATATGTAAATATAATTACTTCTGTTTAGCTACTAAAAAAAAGTAGAGACATATTTAATCACACTGTAAATTAGATTACTGATCTGGCTCAGTCCAGTACTTCCAGCATCCCATCAGCTAAGTCACCAAGTAC
This sequence comes from Canis lupus baileyi, assembly GCF_048164855.1. Lineage (NCBI taxonomy): Eukaryota > Metazoa > Chordata > Mammalia > Carnivora > Canidae > Canis > Canis lupus. The sequence continues at coordinate 32,358,883 of NC_132867.1, read as the reverse complement.
TCTGTTATTGCTAACAATGTAATATAAAATATAAAAGTGAATCCCACAATTCCCTGTGTTCAAGAACTCAACTCTAAGAATCAACAGGGCAAAATTGGCTTTAGTTTTAGAAAGAAAACACTTTATTCTATTTAATCTGTTGAATCTACTTGTTTTCAGGAGTAAATTGAGAACCTATCATCATCATCATCATTATTATTAAAGCCACTTGACGCTTAGAAATCACAGAAAAAGTAAAAATTCTACTTTCACACTAATCGATATAAACTAAAGCTTTATGCCTCACTCAAAGGACAAAAGGAATTCAGTTTGCAAGGTCAACATATACGAAAAGACACACTGGCCTGGGAAGTTAATAGGTTTAACAACAAAGGATGAGTGAAGTAATACTGCAGATCTCAGGTACTTGAAAGAAAATTTTATTTTGGCTCCAAAAAGGAATTAAATTGTCCCCCTGATGGCAAGGACAAAAGATCACCTTTAAGTGTTTTATTTGTACTTTTTAAGAGCCATTATTATGAGGTAACTTTAAAAGCCAGTATATGATTACAACATTAAGGGGCACTTCCTTAATATACTGAATATATCTAACTCCTCTCAAAGCCAACTCTTGCTGAAATAATTCTTTCTTCCCTTCAATCCTATTTAGATAAGGCACAGCCAAAACAGTACAGGCTGACTAAACCTGAATTCGCTACAGGAATTTCCAAATAGATAAGAACTTAAGCACTTTGCAAATACACCCCTATTTGAAAGACAAGAGAAACTTGAAGAAAGTATCCAGTGAAAATATGAGCTCCTTTCTTAAAAGGTAAACTCTTCAATGCAAAGTCTGTCTTATAAATCTATTGAGCCCCTGGCGGCTGTGCTAATGCCAAGAAGGAACATGGCTCTCCCACCACTATCAAAAGCAACTCACTTTAATGAAATGATGTCTAGAAATTCTTCAAAATACTCTGGAGGGAGGCCTGGGTGGATAGATGGAACAAGATTGGCCAAGAGTTAACAGTTCCAGCAGCAGGGTAATGGATATGCTTCCTGGGGCTTATACTCCCCCCACCTTTGTAGGTGTTGGAATTTTTCATAATAAAAGGTTAAACAGTGAGAGAGAAGAAAGCTGGTTTTAGAAAGTGTCTCTGAAATAGTCTATTTTTATAAGCCACCAGCTCAGGAGTTACTTACTGGGGAATTCAAAAGGAATAAGATATAACTAGCCTGTAAAAAATTCTTCCGAGTTAATGAAACAATCAAAATGACCCTGTGGTTTCCTGTCGCTCATATCAGAGTAAAACGCTGACTTAAGAAATCACGTTTCTAGATTGATACGTTTTCTCCCACATGGGTCACGGGAATTAAGCCTGATTTAAAAGAATGGCTGAGGGATGCCTGGGTGGCTCAGTGGTGGAGCACCTGCCCCTGGCTCAGGGCGTGATCATCGGTCGCAGGATCGAGTCCCACATCAGGCTCCCTGCCTGGAGCCTGCTTCTCCCTCTGCCTACATCTCTGCCTTTCTTTCTCTGTGTCTTTCATGAATAAATAAATGAAATCTTTAAAAATAAAATAAAAGAACGGCTGGTTATTTTTTTTTTAATTTCATCCTGACGACAGACACTCTTTCTGAAATAATCAAAGGGAATTATGGGATAGTCTAGAGAAATTGTTTCTACCCACAAACCCAGACTTTAAATAAAGCTTAGCAAATTTTAAACCATCCTTTTCATCAGTTTCTAAGAGCTCATCTTAGATCAAACTAAATAAAGCTAATTTTTAACATATTACTTATATCTTAATAAATACTCTCATAAATCATGCTATTCCATCTTTGGAAAACTTCATTCTTTTGGATCCTGCTAAGAGCTGGAACACAAAAGAGACCAAAGCCCTGTCTGTCTTTTATTCAACAGAGTCAGTACTCAGATGAGTGCCATCAAGATCTCTTTAGTCTCCATAAATGATTGGAGACACTTGACAATCAAGATTAATGTCTGACCTGTGAGTTAACCTTAACAATGGACTCTTCTCTGCAGTCACATGGAAACTCAAAAGTTATTACCAAATCACATTTCTTTACAAAGTTATCAGCGTTCTACTAACACAGAATTAATCAAAATCCTTTCTTAGAACAGAGAAAATTAAAATCTAGGATGGGAAACTCGAAGGACTCCCATTAGTCTTGAACAGATATTACATGGGGACTCTTTCTCCTCTTTGATCCAGGCACTTTACTTAGAGGCATCTGCTTCAACAGCAAACACACACATTATTTAAGCTGTCATTCTGCACATACTGCTAACCTATTTGGCAGAGTGAATGTTTCTAAAATGGATAGCAACTACAAAAACTAAAATAGAGAAATTCCTCAGACCTCAAAAACTGGCCACTGAGCTGAGTCTACAGTTGGTATTTCCAAATATTTGGAAATTACATTAAGTACCAGGAGTAATTCAAAAGAGTTTTAGTAGGTTAATTCATGTCATCTGTACGGTAACTTTTACAGCCCTGATCAGAGCTCTTTATAAATGGACACAAAAGGTACCTTTTTAGTAACATATAAGGAATTCAATCTGTGCATTACAGGAGACAAACCAGTTCTCTGACCTGTACTGAGTGAGACAACAAATATTTCATGCATTCACCTCAGCAGGGTGGATTTCCCCGCATTGTAAAGGGCCAAATGACTCAAGATTCAGCCTTGTTTCCAGGGCTCAGAGGGAAGATGATTAATGAATCAAAAGAACAAGGAATGGTGAACTTGTTCAGGGGCTTGCCTACAAAAGCTTGGTTGCCGCCTAAAAACTGCTTCAACCTTAGATAAAGCAGGCACTCAACACAGAGGTTCAGGCAGGGCCTAAGTTCTTGAATGACTCATTAAACTTCTCTAGGGTATCAGCCACAAAAAAACGATAGGACTCAAACCAATTTATTATCAAGTTCTTGACTTTCAGGTTGTTCAAAAGACCGTGCAAACTCTAAGATATGAACAAGTCATCTCTGAGCACCAGAAAAAGAAAAAAGAAAGGGGTTGCGGGAAAGAAGAGCTTGATTCTCCAGGAGCTGATCCACTAGTCTGAGAATCACATCAGTCCCTTAGTTTTCAGGCCCACACCTTTCTTTTCTTTTCTTTTTTTTGATTTTATTTATTTATTCATGAGAGACACACAGAGAGAGGCAGAGATATAGGCAAAGGGAGAAGCAGGCTCCCTGAGGAGCCTGATGTGGGACTCCATCTCAGAACCCCAGGATCACAACCTGAGCAGAAGGCAGACTTTCAACCACTGAGCCACCCTGGTGCCCCAGCCTACACCTTTCATCACTCTTCTGCTCATTTCTATTCTTGCCATGGTCAGAGAGGAAACAAATAGAGGGTAACTTCTGTGACTTGAGAGAACAGCTCATACGGAAGAGTCCAGTTTTGAGAAAGAGAAAGAGGAAAGTTACAATTTATCCTCTTACTTATCTGTGCCATCTATGCCCCTTAGAATCGTTGATTCACAACATTGGAAGTGAAGCAAGAGATACTGTAATAAGGACAAAAAGAAGTGATTACAATAGGACTATCAACATGGCACTGTTCAAAAATTATATGGACAAAAAAAAGGAGGAAAAGAAACTATAGTAGAGTATAATAGTGGTCCTGAGTAGCCAGGTAAAAGACGATCTTGCCTTGCTTGTATTTAAAACACATTTTTCGAATTTTCTAGAAAGATCATTAAAAATAATTTTTTACAGCAAAAACATTTGCCCAAAAAGCACTTTTTCATTTAATATATGAAAGGTGCTACTTATAGGAAGTATTCTATAAAACAGTCTCAGGCTAAGCTGTGAAAGGCACTACAATGAGAAGAACTACTTTCTTATTATCCTTAGAGGTCTTTGCCCACCTAATCCAATAAACATTTGGGGTTTTTTTGGTTTTTGTTTTTTTTTCCCAATAAACATTTGTTAAGAAGCTATCATGTGGGGGATCCCTGGGTGGCTCAGCAGTTTAGCGCCTGCCTTTGGCCCAGGGCGTGATCCTGGAGGCCGGGGGTCCAGTCCCACATCAGGCTCCCTGCATGGAGCCTGCTTCTCCCTCTGCCTGTGTCTCTGCCCCCCCCACCCGTCTAATGAATAAATAAATAAAATATTTAAAAAAAGAAGAAGAAGCTATCATGTGGGACACCTAGGTGGCTCAGTAGTTGAGCATCTACCTTTGGCTCAGGGCACGATCCTGAGTCCTGGGGGGAATCTGCTTCTCCCTCTGTGTAGGTCTCTGCCTCTCTCTGTGTGTCTCATAAATAAATGAATAAAATCTTAAAAAGCAAACAAACAAAAAGAAGCTCTCATATATTAGATCCACAGTCAGCTGAGATCCCAAAAATGGTAATAAAGACATTCACTAGTCAATTCTCATTGTTAAGGTACTTCAGAGCAGAGCTACAAAACCTCCTGCACCCACCTCCAAATTTGAACACCCCTCAAAAAAGTAGGAAACCTTTTTGTAATGTCACTAAATTCGAAAACATACAACAGACAATATTATTGTCAAAATGCGTGTTGCACTTCCCTTACCAGAGTTTCTACCTGCCCATCCCTGCAAGGGATTATACTGCTTACCCACTGAGGCCATGCTTGACCATGTGACTTGCTTTGGCCAAAGAAGTATGAGTAGCAATGGCAATAGCACTTTTGAACAGAAGTGTTAGGAACTATTGAGAGGTTCTATCATGGCTCTTTTCAGTCAATCATACCAGGTCCTGGAATGAAGCCCACAGGGGGCATTACCATGAAAAGCAAACTTTTTTTTTTTTTAATTTTTTTTAACTTTTTATTTATTTATTTATGATAGGCACACAGTGAGAGAGAGAGAGGCAGAGACACAGGCAGAGGGAGAAGCAGGCTCCATGCACTGGGAGCCTGATGTGGGATTCGATCCCGGATATCCAGGACCGCGCCCTGGGCCAAAGGCAGGTGCCAAACCGCTGCGCCACCCAGGGATCCCGAAAAGCAAACTTTTGATGTAGTTTACGGAGATTTGGAATTGTTACTGTAGAGTAATTTAGCAAAAGCTAATTCATACACCCCTGACAAAACTTTAATATACGGAAAAACACTACACCCCAATGGGCAGGAGGTAGAAGAAAATAATCTTCTCTCTAGCTGTGCCCATTCCATAGTTCACAGTTTAACCTTCCAAGAGACAGATGATAACACTTTGGCCCCGAAACCAAGCATTACTTGCCCACTGCTTGTTTTGTTTTGCTTCATTTTCTCCCCAAAAGTCTGGGTAGGCCAACTTGCTGCACTTCAGGCATGCGGAGCCAACCTCTCATTTAACCCTTAGACATATGAAATTCCCTTCCTTGAAAAAAACCCTCCAAAAATGGTGCCAATGAAAATATTCCATGGGACACAAGATAACAAAAAATGTCCAAAGGAATGAAATCTATCCCTTTCCTTTGAAATAAATTAACATTAAGTCTCCTTAAGTTGTACACCAGAACCCAATACAACAATTTATGTCAATTATATCTCACTTTTAAAAATTAAGTTAATTTTTATATTAGAGAATACCTGCTTTTTAGGAACAATAAAATGCAAAAGAATATTAATCTATTAAACAATAGGCTGCTGTGAGACGAGCAGGCCAAACTAGCTAGAATGTACCTAAAACCAAGAGATTCAAGTATGAGTAAAGATCTTTCAAATAAAACACTAAATAGCAAGGAAGAGTCACTAAATTAATACAGCACCATTGCAAGGAAAAAGTTACATGTGATAAAAAAAAAGGAAGTTTATTTTGATAAGTTACATAATCCAGAATGAAAATGACAATTGTAGAACTTCATACTCCCCATACTATAACATAAAAACACATCAAGCAAAAAAAGAGGCAATCTCTTTTCATTTACTGGTCAAGATTTAGAAAGTAATAAAACTTAAAACACAACTAATAGGAGTTCCTAATTAACACAATAGCCAAAAACTAAAATATCTGAACTGTCAGAGGACAGGTGTTGCAAAAAAACAGCCCCTTAAAAAAACAAAAACAAAACAGCCCCTTTAGGAAGCAGTAACCTGGTATACGTCAGAATTCCAATGTACAGGCACCTGGGTGGCTCAGTCCACTCAGATTGTGATCCCAGGGTCCTGGTATCAAGTTTGGCATCCAGCTCCTTGCTCAGTGGGGAGTCTGCTTCTCCCTCTCCCTCTGCCCCAGTTCTCCCCCCACCCCCTACTTGTGCTCTCCACTCTCTCTGGTGCTCTCTCTTAAATAAATAAAAATAAAGAATAAAAGTAAAAGAATTCCAGTGCAGTGCAGAGTTAAAAAGGAAGCAAAGAAGTCAAACACTAGAGTGTTTACAATTTAATGGGGAAAAAGAAAACACAAAAATACTATGCATATACATATAGATCAAGGGGAACATACATTTAGATGAGTAACACAGCTGGAACACAAATATTTACATAATAAAGCTATATAAATGCTTTGGCTTGGGATTCAGGAAGCACTCCTTAAAAAAGGTAAATATAAGAGGATACAATCTCATAACCTTCCTAATTATAGGATAAAAATAATCTATGGTATGCAGTTTGGTAAGATAAGAAAAAGTACTCCTGGGGAAGAAACATTTAAAATCATGTTGTTCTCATGCTCTCCTGTTGAGGTTAAAAAGTCAGGAATCACACATCAATATATTTAAGAAGCAAATGGAATACCCTGCAAACGTCAGATTAAAATCTTTTTTTATTGAAATTCAATTTAATTAGCATATAATGCATTATTAGTTTCAGAGGTAGGATTTAGTGATTCATTATTTGCATATAACACCCAGTGTGGATTCCATCACATGCCCTCTTTAATGTCCATCACCCAGTTACCCCTTCTCCTCACAGTGACCCTCTGTTTGTTTCCTAGAGTTAAGAGTCTCCAATGGTTTGCCTCCATTTTTCTTTTTCCTTCCCTTCCCCTGTATTCATCTGTTTCGTTTCTTAAATTCCACAAAATCTTCTCTTTCTCATATATCCTTAAATACCTATCTTCTAAGGAAATTACCTTCAAACTTTTGTTAACCAAGAAAATGTTCTGTAAACAAAACCTCGTAAAGCTCAAGATATAAAAGAAGAGCTGTTTTAAGTGTGCGTAGGGGCTACAGGATGGGAGCAATTCTATAAGTGGTTACCCAGGACCTAGGACTAATACCATGAGTCAAAGGGATACTAAGGGTAGGGAATTGAGAAGGGAACAAAGCAGAGTCTATGCTCAGAGGGACCTTATATTCTAGAATGAGGAGATGGTGAATAAGTACCCAAATAAATATGATCATTTCACATACAGAGAACCACTCCAAAGAAAACAAGGTAGGTGATGACCAGAGGTGGTATCTGGGGTTTCTTCATGAGCCTGGGCAGTCAAGGAAAATCTCTTAAGGAGACACTAGCATATTTTCTGGGTGGTTCCAGAGAAGCAAAGATTCAAAGAAATAAAAGAAGCTGTTCACAGAATAGAAAGAGGGCAGGTTACCGGTAAAGAGTAAATGAGGGCAGTGTAGAAAGGAAATTGGAGATTTAAGAGAGACCAAACCACAAGGATCTCTTAAAGTGAGGTTTGATATTAAGTGTAGGAAGTCTCTGAAAGGTTTTAAGCAAGAGAAGAACATGATCTGATTTATGCTGTGGAAGTTACGTGTGGAACAGATTCCAGGTAAACAGAGTGGAAATCAAGAAAACCAAAGAGATGATCATCACTGACACTCATGTGAGATGGGGACTAATGTTTTAACCATGAAAATGATGAGGAGTGGTCAGATTCAGGACATATCTTGGACAGAACGCCTACAGAACCTAACAATGGAGTAGACAGAAAGTGAGTGGAAGAGAGTATAAAGGATAGCTAGGACACTTTCATGCTGCATACCTGGATGGGTAATGGCACTGCTTACTAACATGATTAAAGTCTGGGGTATATAGATTAGGGCTTGGATAGCATTACAAATTCTGTTTTGGGGCACCTGGCTGGCTCAGTCAGTGGAGTATGTGGCTACTGATTTCAGGGTTGTAGGTTTGAGCCCCACATTGTGTATAGGGAGGACTTAAAATTAAAATCCTAAAAAAAAAAAAAGAATTGCTTTGACCAAGTTAATTTTGAATGGCCTACTATTAGCTACCCAAGATCTGTCTAGTAGGTGCCTGCTGACATCTAAATCTATAGTTCTTGGGAAAAGTTGGAGCTATTAATGCCCACATACTTGCCCCGCTCTTCCCTGCTCTCCCACTTCTATATCCCTATGGCAAACCCTTTAAAAGCCTTCTCAGAATTCCCAGTGCTCTTCAGAGCAATGTGAAAACTTAATGCTTATCTCCAACTTGCTACCTAAATTTGCCTGTTCGCTTAGTGTGACCAGAATAATTAAATATCAAGAAAATGGGGCAGCTTGGGTGGCTCAGTGGTTTAGCACTGCCTTCAGCCTGGGGTGTGATCCTGGAGACCTGGGATGGAGTCCCAGGTTGGGTTCCCTGCATGGAGCCTGCTCTCCCTCTGCCTCTCTGCTTGGTCTCTCTCTCTCTCTCTCTCTCTCTGTGTGTCTCATGAATAAATAAATAAAATCTTTAAAAAATAAAAAAAAATTTAAACATATCAAGAAAATGTAGCACCTAACAAAACAGTAAATATGAAAAAATGTAAATCACATTTGCTCACACTAGAATAAATTTATTTGCTCACACCAAAATAAACTACAGATGGTTTAAAGATTCCAATGAAAAAACAAAACCACGAAAGTGTAGTAAAAGAACAGAAAAAACAAAACCACGAAAGTGTAGTAAAAGAAAATCTCAGTTAACATTTATAAAAATCATGAAGAAAATGTTCTTGTTTAACAGCAAGGAAAAGAAATCCTTAAAAATGGAAAATAATGATGGATGGGGGGGTGGTTTAAACACTTCTTTAAAAGAACAATCCCACAAGTTTTAAAAGTAAATAAGAAATTGGTCAAAAATATCTGAAGCATTTGACATAAGGAATTAAAATCCTAAGTATAAGGAAGTCACATAAATTAATAAAAAAGATTAACTCCAGCAGAAAATATGACAAGGACAAGGACAGAAATTCAAAAGAGAAGAAATACAAATGAGCAATTAACACATGAAAAAAAGTGCTAAGCTTCTTATCATCAAAAGAACAGAATTAAAACAAGGAGATACTCTATTTCACCTATCAAGCTGGCAAATATTAAAATGGCAATGAGTGTAGACTTGGAGCCTGGGCAGTAATTATTAAGCCCTTTCTGAAGATAATTTGGTCAAGTATATCAAAAGCCTTAGATTTTGCATGCTCTTTGACCCACCAATTCCACTTCAGAGAATTTATCCTAAGGGTAGGGGGGATCAGGAGCTGTTTGAAAAAATTAAGGTATAAATTATCATTATTGGATTAGGATACTCTGTACCTAAAAAAGGTTGCTTTAGAATTACATGTAATGACACAAAAAGATCCTGCATTAAAAAATTAGGTAATAAAACCCTTTGGTCAGGATAATATGTAAAAATAGATATCTTTGTATCAAGAGATCTCTAATGGTAAAAAATGCAGGAAGCTAACAAAGGTTGTATCTGGAAAAATTAAATGTTCTTTACGATCTTTTTCTTTTGTTACAAGAGTATATATTGTTGGATAATCAAAACTTCATTTTGAGGGGAAAAATAAAATCAAAAGTGCAAAGCATAAAAGAGATACTGAATGGAAATTACAAAAAGAATTAACAGACAATATCTTCATATGATATTTAAGGAAATTTAATTATAATTTATTTATATATTATTTATATATATTATATTATATATAATTTCCTATAATTTAAGGAAATTTCTCTTCTAGGATAGAAAATTTTCTGTACTTATAGTCTTCCCATTGTGAACATGAATTACAATACTCTTTTTTTTTTTTTAGTCTTATCTTTTATTTTTTTTAAAGGTTTATTTATTTATTTATTCAGAGAGAGCGAGAGAGAGAGAGAGAGAGAGAGAGAGAGAGAGAGGGGCAGAGACACAGGCAGAGGGAGAAGCAGGCTCCATGCAGGAAGCCTGTCGTGGGACTCAATCCCGGATCTCCAGGATCACACCCCGGGCTTCAGGCGGCGCTAAACCGCTCCACCACCGGGGCTGCCCTAGTCTTATCTTTTAGAAGGTAAAACAAACTTTTAAAAATTATTTCCAATCCTCTTTCATTATCATAATTTTAACACCCATTACAACTATCACAGGGTATTTCCAAGGATTTATGCCCATGTCTTCTGTTCCAAAACCAATTTTTCTTTATTATTTTAACATCTTCAGGGAACACAAACATACTGGGCTCCATCATCTCCCTCCATACTATTACCTTTAGTTGACGTCAACACCTTAGCCCAGTGGTTCCCAAAGTCTGGTCCCTGACTGCCTCATCAGCATACACAGCAAGCTACTTGGAAATGCAAATTATTGGCCCCACCCAGACCTAGTGAATAAGAAACCCAGTGGGCACCAACAACCTATTTTATCACAGTCCTCCAGGTAATTCTGATGCAACCTAAAGGCTGAGAACCACGGTTTCTGCCTCTATGCTTTGGGCCTTTCAGAACCCAGAAATTCTCCTAAGAACAGTCAAGTCATTTTTGAAATTAAATTTTTCAGAATTCCAATAGTAACGCATTAAAACTTTCAAGAGGACTGAACTGTTAAATCTCATATTTTAATAGCTAACAACAAAATAAAAAAATAAAAAGATCCAAGAGAAGAAAATCATACCTGTAAAGATGTCTTAAAGGCACCAACGAGCCCTAAAGACATGGCTTCAAGCCTTCAACAGCCTCTGAAGTAAACACATCTGGCATAAGGAACACACTAAATGCAAACTCATTTAATTACACGTGTCAGAGACAGGGCTGCATAATCAAACAATTACCCAAAATACTGAGTAATAACAACATTCGAGCCATATCTAGACATCAATACAACAATTCAGTGTGCCTAGAACTTCAGAAACATCTTTATTCTGAACTAAATGACCCCATTTGGGGGCAAGATCTATTGAGGTTTGAAATGGTAATTAATATAGGCTTTGTCCTATAATGGAAGAATAAGCATGATAGGAAAAAAACAAAGTTTATTCACATTCAGATGGAGTAACAAATTTTTGCTACGTCCATTTGTTCCAGGGATTGATGAGTCAAGTATTGAGCTAATGCTAGAGACAAAGAAGCATCCTGCATGCCAAAAGACTGCAGCCCACTTGGATTAGCAGGGGCCAAACACCAGACAGGGATCTCCCTCTGCCCTGGGGCAGGAACTTTACATACATTATCTCTAATTCTTGTTAGAGACAAGAAAACTGGGAGTTTGAGAGGTAAGTCACTTTTCAAGGCCACTCAACTCCCAACAAACCCAGGCTCTGTTCTGACCTGTCTACCCTTCTTTTAATGTTAGCACCACTTCTAAAGTCAAAAGGAGACAAGAATATGAATTGTTTTTAACTTACATATTATGCCAATTTTACGATCAAATCAGGAATAAAAATGATGTCGTGATTTTGAAAGAGAAGCATGAATTAGGTAAAATCAAGAAGCATCAAGGCAAATAAAAAACTAGTTTCTAGGGACGCCTGGGTAGTTCAGTGGTTGAGCATCTGCCTTTGGCTCAGGGCATGATCCCCGGATCAAATCTCACATCGGGCTCCCTGCGTGGAGCCTGCTTCTCCCTCTGTCTCTGCCTCTCTCTCTCTATGTCTCTCATGAATAAATAAATAAAATCTTAAAAAAAAAAAAACTAGTTTCTAAGTGATCCCATTTTTTAATAGGAAAAGTTATCAATAGAAGAATCAAACAAGGCATAATATAGGCCTAATATAAAGGCCTGGTTATATTAGGTGTTGAGATTACAGACACTTATTATTCCTTTTTGAAATTCTTTTATAATATAATGTTATTTTTAAGATGATCATCCCACATTAAAAAAATTTTTTTTAAAGATTTTATTTATTTATTTGACTGAGGGAGAACAAGAGCGCGCACAACCAAGTGGAGTGGTAAGCAGAATGACAGGAAGAAGCAGGATCCCAGTTGAGCAGGGAGCCCAACACAGAGCTCAATCCCAAAACCCCAGGATTCCAATCTGAGTCAAAGACAGACACTTAACGGAGTTACCCAGGTGCCCCCTCTCTCCAATTTTTTTAAAACCCAACCAAGATTCCATCAATCAATGGTTCTCAATAGGTATGTACCATTCAGCCATGGATGGTGGGAAATGCATAGTACTTTTGGTTATCACATTCACTGGAAGGCACCACTGGCATTTAGCAGGCTTCTCAGAACAGTCCCATACAAGGAATTACCTCAAGTAACTTACGAATGTCTCTAGACATTCATGTAGGGGGGTAAATCCATTTATAATTATCTGAGCCTAGAACCAAATTCCATTTTACATTTAAACACACAAGACTTTGTGCAAGTCTATACAATTTGCTAAAAGTATAAATTCAAGAGAACACCGTTTTGAGTTTTCCCAAACGTTGTTTGTGATTCCAGTAGTTCAGGTCATTAACTGCGATGCCCTTCTCCATGTCTGCATCACCTCCCTCTGTGCATTTGCAACACGGGTGTCTGCAGTAAGCATCCCACCCTCTGTGTCTTCTGGTGTAGTCAGGCCTGAACTCTGACCCACTCAAACAGTATAAATTACTTTGATTTCTCTTTATAAAAAAGTTACGGCAGGGGCACCTGGGTGGGTCAAACTGTTAAGGGCGGGGCTCTAGGTTTTGGCTCAGGTTATGACTTCAGATCCTGAGATAGAGCCCTGCCTGGGGTTCTGTACTCCTTGGACAGTCTGCTTGAGACTCTCTCTCCCCTTCTCCCTCTGCACCCCACCCCTCACATATACTCTTTCTCTAAAATAAACAAATAAAAATAAAACAATTTTTTAAAGTTAGGGCATTACACTGAGTTTTGTATATCTAATTTAATTTCATGAGAATAAAGGAGGCATCAGAAAAAGGGAGTGCTGGGTCTGAAAAGGTTGAGTTTGCTGTGATAAGCACAGGAATGTATGCAGTGGATGAGAATCCGGATGACTTCTACTAGGCCAGGCATTAAAGAGATCTGCAAAATTGCAAAACAATTCCACTCTTCTTACAAGTCTTTGTTCTGAGAAAGTTATCATCATTAAAAATTTATGCTAACTTGCAATGAGTTTATTCATTTTAAATGAATTCATGAATGAAATGATTAAAAATGGGGGCGCCTGGGTGACTCAGTGGTTGAGCATCTGCCTTCAGTTGAGGTCATGATCCCCAGGTCTTGGGATCAATTCCCCCTCCCCCTCCCCATCGAGCTCCCTGCAGGGAGCCTGCTTCTCCCTCTGCCTATGTCTCTGCCTCTCTGTCTCTAATGAATAAATAAAACCTTTAAAAAAAAAAGTTTAAAAATGAGTAATTTCTCAGTTTTGATTTTAATGTGGTAAGTATCAATAAATAGAACCTATATAAACAAAAGTTCCTTGGGGATCCTCAGTTGTATGAAGGGGTCCTGAGAGGGAAAAAGCTTGACAGCTACTGCTCTAGAGGAAAAGGATGTGGAAGGAGGGCTGGTGCAGGAGTCGGGTGGAGCAGGTACTAAACCGGATCAGTAGGGCATGATTACAAGGGGTTCAAGGAATTCAGGATGAGGTATAAGCTTTTGACTCCGGCAGCTGAGGGAAGGCTAGAAAGCCACTCAGATTTTAATACCATAAACATGTCATTTTGTGCAATAATAAAAATTAAAAGGCAGAACATAAATCCTTGAACATGAAAGCTTAAATGAAAATACGAGCACCAAAAGCCCTTTTCAGGCAGACATAATAATAGTTAAAAACACCTCCTTCTCTCCCTGCTTCTGATCTATACAAACAAACCAGAATGTGGGGACAGTAGTCATGAATGCAACTGGATGGCCCTCCGGAGCCACCAAGGATGGAAAAGGAGCCTTGCAAGGGAACATCTGCTCCCCGCCCTCCCGGGGCCAGGCCCCTTCAATCAGCATCTTCAGGATTCCACATGGTATTATTTTTAAGGATTCAGCTTCAAAAACTTTTAAAATCAGAGGTGTTAAAGAAGCAGGAAGGCCAGACCTCCTGCTCCATCCCGCATTCCTGCTAGAACTGCAGTGCAGGCTCTGGTTCTCTGGGAGGATCGGGCCCTGCCACCTACAGCACTGTTTTTCCCCCCTACCAGGAGTTCTGGACAGAGGAATGGATGTATACTGGAAGCATAACTGGAAAGAAAAAGGCAGAAACGCCTAATTTTTAACACTAGTAGAGCCTCTCCCTCACACAAACTCTGTGGGAACATCCCCAGCCCCCACCCCTGCTTTCTACTTCGCCCCAGTATGAATCTTGGTGCTAGAAAGGGATCCTGTGGTATTAAGACTGACAATAGGAGGGGAAGACGGGAGGAGGTAGGAGGGTAGACACATCCTCTATCCTCTATCTCCCATGCAGATTCAGGGCTAGAGGCCTGGCTTGTAACTCCTGGCAAAGCGCCCACCCTAGCCCAGAGAGAACAAAGTCTGGAGGGACCCACCCAAGACACCATCTTAGAGAGGTACCTTGGTCATCTGAATCCCAAAGACTCCTATCAGCACCAACATTTGTTGCTATTTAGTTCTAAGTTTCTTTTCTTTAAAAAAAAAATTTTTTTTTTTTTAAGAGAGAGAGAAAGCTCTTGAGAGAGAGTGCACAGGCAGGGGAAGGGGCAGTGGGAGAGGGAGAAGCCGACTCTCCATTGAGCAGGAAGACCTGTGAAGGGCTCGATCCCAGGACCCTGGGACCATGACTTGAGCCGAAGGCAGCTGCCTAACCAACTGAGCCACCCAGCTGCCCCTAAGTTACTTTTCTAAAAGGTATCTTTTTTTTTTTTTTTTTTAAGATTTTATCTATTTATTCATGAGAAACACACAAAGAGAGGCAGAGACACAGGCAGAGGGGGAAGATGCCTCCCTGCAGGCATCCCCCGATGTGGGACTCGATCCCAGGACTCCAGGATCAAGACCTAAGCCAAAGGCACACAGACGCTCAACCACTGAGCGACCCAGGTGTCCCTAAAAGGTATCTTTCAATACCTTCCCCACTTCAACTTTTTTTCTCATTCCTAGTTGGTGGTACAAACTCTCAGAAAAGTTCAAATGGAGCAAGAGCTTGCCTCAGAGCCAGAGACTAGGAGAAAACTGAAAAATCTGTCTTCCCAAGGGCCACAGAAAAGGGAAGAGATCTCTAAGAGCCGTAAGCTGAGCCAAGCTCTAAGAAAAGAAATGTCCAAATAGAAAACTGGACCAGAAGCACTCTAGGCATGAACTTGGCCCCCACAGCTCCACATCTCTCCCCTAACTACCTCTCTGCTAGAGCCCTTGCCTTAGGCTCCAGACCCAGGACCCCTTCCAATTCCGCCCCCACTGCCATACAGTATAGCTGACTCATGAACAACAGGGTTTGAACTGCGTGGGTCCATTTAAATGTGGATTTTATTCCATACAGTACCATAAACGTATTTTTTCCTCTTAATGATCTTCTCAGTAACCTCTTCTTTCCTCTGACTTAAGAATACAGAATATAATATATATAACATACAAATCACGTATAACTGGTCTGTTTATGTTATCAGTAAAACTTCCAGTCAACAGCAGGCTATTTCTAGTTAAGTTATTGGGGAGTCAAAAATTATATGTGGATTTTTGACTGTGCAGGGATTGGCACCCCTATCCTCCCCTTTGTTCATGGGTCAACTGTACAATTGTGAGCCTTCCAAATGGGAACTTCCTATATATATATTCCCAGAGAGCTAGTGTACAGTGCATGTAGGCATAGCATACAGCATAGTGGTTAACAGTGCAGACTTCAGCCAGAATGCATGGGTCCTAATACCAGAGCTGCCACTTTCAGGTTGTGGGATCATAGGTAAGCTAACTAACCATTATAACAGTTCCTATTCCGCAGGGTTGTTGGGAGGATTAGGTGAGTCATTACACGGGAAAACACCTAGGACACTGCCTGCACATAGGAAGCACTCAGTAAATACTAGCTGTTTCTATATTTCAAATGGATCCCAGATTATAAAAGTTTGAAGGAATTGAATATGATGAAGTTAATACCCATACCTGATGTCATTCCTATTGTAAAAGGTGTTCAAATTCAAAACCATAAACTTAACCTGTAACTGAGACCCTTTTCCCAAACTGGAGATTTACACTATCTTGAAAAGAACACCCTGGTTCCAAACCTAATAATCTCTGAGCAAAAAAAGACATAAAACAACCACACACTCAAAAAAGTTTTTTGGCTGATAATTTATTTTCCCTCTATTTTCAAAAATGCATAACATAGGCATTTCATACATAATTTTTTTATTATTAGCATATAACATTTTCACTAAGACCTTGGCTCTCTAAAGTTCTGGCCTCAGGACTTTTTTATACTCTTTAAAACTTGAGGATCCCCCCCCAAAAAAAATTAAAAAAATAAATAAAACTTGAGGATCCCCAAGAGCTTATCTTAGAAACTTTTTTTTTTTTTTAGGATTTTATTTATTCAGGAGAGACAGGCTGCCTCTCTCTCTCTGTGTCTCTCCTGAATAAATAAAATCTTTAAAAAAAATTGCCACTAAGGTAAACTAAATGTTATGTTCTAATTTCTTTCCATTTTTAAAAATTATAGAGGAGTGCCTGGCTGGCTTAGTCAGTAGAGCATGCAACTCTCCACCTCGAGGTCATGGAGTTCAAGCCCCATGTTGGACATGGAGCTTACTTGAAAATAAATTAGGGGCTTCAGGTGGCTCAGCCAGTTAAGCATCTGCCATGGGCTCAGGTCATGATCTCAGGGTCCCGGGATGGAGCCCCACATCCCTCATATCCATCAGGGTTCCCTGACTCAATGGGGAGTCAGTCTACTTCTCCCTCTCCCATTCCCCCTACCCCTGCTTGTGCTTTCTCTCACACTCTCTCTCAAACAAATAAATAAAATCTTTTAAAAAATTAACTAAAAAAATAAATATAATAAAAATTATCATTTTAATCACTCTAAAGTATATAATTCAGTGATATTTAATATATTCACCATTTAATACATTAATACCATGACCAAATCTAGTTCCAGAACATTTTCATCATCCCAAAAGAAAACCACATTTCTGCCCCCAGCAACTACTAATCTCCTTTCTGTCCCTCTAGGTACGTACGTGGCCTTTTATGTCTACCTTCTTTCACTTATCATAATGTTTTCTAGGTTCATTCATTTTGTTGTAGGTATCATGGATTCCTTATTATGAATGAATAATATTCTGTCATACGCATATGCCACAATTTGTCCACTGATAAAAAAAAAAGTTAATCAACATTTGGGATCATGTCCACCTTTGGCTATTGTGAATGATGATGAACATTCACCTCCAAGTTTTTGTTTGGACAGCTGTTTTAAATTCGTTTGGATGTATACTTAAGAATGGAATTCCTAGGACATTTGATAACTCTATATTTAGCTTATTGAGGAACTACAAAACTGTCTTCCACTGCAGCAGCACCAGCTTACATTCCCACCAGTAACATATAAGGCTTCTAGTTCCTCCATATTCTTGCCAACACTTATCATTTCCATTTTTTTTTTAATGATGGCCATCCTAATGTGTGTGAAGGGGCATCTCAGTTTTAATTTCTATTTCCCTAATGACTAAATACATTGTTGGCCATTTGTATGTCTTCTTTGGAAAAATGCCTATTCATGTCTTTTGTTCATTTAAAAAATTGGGTTGTTTTTGTTGTTGGATTGTAAGAATTCTTACATCTAATTGTTTTATAACCACATGAAAGCACTTTAAACCGATGACGCATCTGGTCCTCGCCTCTCTACCAAGCTTTAAGACAAATGCCAACCTTCCACATGACAAAAAGAACAACTGAGAAATCAAAATGAGGTCACAGAATCAACTGGGAACAAGACTATATAACTAAAACCTTCATTTTTGTCTTAAATTACAAATCCAGGACTGGATCACAGATGATGACAAAATAATGGTAATAGTCATTTCTTATAAAGCGCTTACTATCTAGCAAGGCACTGTGCTAGCTGCTTTCACATCCTCCCAACAACCCTGGAAGGCAAAAACTAGAATCGACCTCATTTTACATATGGATTAACAGAGGTACAGAAAAGTGAAATTGTTGGCTATGGTTATGCAATTAATACCTGAGCAATTTTGCTTCAGAATCTGTGCTCTTAATCCATTTGCTATACTGGCTCTCAATCATAAAATAACAAATCTTGACCAACTGCCGAACTCTGGACCTAAAAAAAAAAAATGCTAGTAGCTACATTGTGATATGTCACTTTCTAGTTCTAACCCCCATGGTCTGCACAAATCTTTCAAGTTAACTCTTGGTTCTAGGACTTGCCTCTTCATCACATTTAGGAATGTCACAAAGAAGTAAATCCAAAACTAGATGGGTGAATGCCATTTTATCATTCCAATTTAAGATCTGTTATATTTTTGAATCTGACAAAAGACTATTCAGGATATGGTGACTCAGTTGTCTATTTCCAAGAGCATCTGGAATGCATCTTGACTGGAATTATAAGATGTTACAGTTACCAGCAAAGGCAGGCCTAAAGGTCCATCTAATTCAAACCTATAATTTACAATATAATTACACATCAGTTAATGGTTTTGTAAACTAAATCTCAAACTTGAGAAGAAATCTAAAAGGTAATGTATTTCATAACAAAACCAATATGAACAGAATGCTAGAGGTTATAGATTTCATTTTCTGAGCAATAATTACAGGCATAACTGCCTGCTATATCCAGCACTGCTACAACTGCCTGGAATTATGCGACCTCAGAATGTGAAAGAACTTTAGGCCCTACCTAAACAATCCTTCACAAACAATTCTCTCCTTCTAGAATTAAAAGGCAGGCTAAAGCCCTGAAATGTGCCTATGTGATAAATGATCATTTATTTATACCAAATTTTATTTCATAATGTTATAGTACTTCTAACTATTTTTGTGGTATTTCAAGTATTTAAGTTCAGCTACCCAATACGTCATTTGTAACGTTATTGTTACAACAAATGATAGCAAATATAACGTTCTGTTTTCTCATCCGTAACATAATGAAGTGTATTTACCATTTCTCTAACAGAATTATGGAAAATAAATTTTAGATAGGACATGACAAAATCTCTTGTAAAATACATGAGACATGACAGGTACTCAATAAATATTCCTGTGTCTTTGTGAAGTCATGGGTGTGAGTTAGATAATACCAGAAGCCATTCTAAAGCAAACTTTACATAAGCTAAGTGCAACTCTGATTAGTATCTAAAAGGTCACTTATCTGATGAACTCAACTGCATATAACCCAGAATCTAGATACCAGGAGAGCCTCCTGATTAGAAAGATAGGTATCATTTGTAAGTTATAAAGGAAATCAGTTTACTTCTTGGGCTAGACCTAATGTCATTTCTAGATACAGCAGAAGGCTCTATGAAGGCTCTTTCTATATATATCCTATCACCCATTTGATGAAATGTTTCTTTTTTTTTTCTTTAAAGATTTTATTTATTTATTCATGAGAGACACAGAGAGAGAGAGAGGGGCAGAGACATAGAGGGAGAAGCAGGCTCCATGCAGGGAGCCCAATGTGGGACTCGATCCTGGGATTCCGGGATCACACCCTGGGCTGAAGGCAGGCGCTCAACCAATGAGCCACCCAGGCGTCCCTGCTGAAATGTTTCATTTAATTAGGGCTATGGAGGTTCAACATGCAAAATATTAACATGAATACATGTAAGTCACAAAGGAAATGTAAAATGCTTTCCTCTTCTGATGGGATTGTGAAATAAAAGAATTCCATACCAGAGGGACCTAGAGAAAGGATGGAAAGAGATACAGTCAAGCACTGGGTGTTATGCTATATGTTGGCAAATTGAACTACAATTAAAAAATATATAAATGTAAAAAAAAAAGAAAAGAAAAAGAAAAAAAAGTTAAAAAAAAAAAAGAAATGATAAATACCCACCATTTGCTTCGACGTGGATGGAACTGGAGGGTATTATGCTGAGTGAAATAAGTCAATCAGAAAAGGACAATTAGGGCAGCCCGGGTGGCTCAGCGGTTTAGTGCCGCCTTCAGCCCAGGGCCTGATCCTGGACACCCGGGATCGAGTCCCACATCGGGCTCCCTGCATGGAGCCTGCTTCTCCCTCTGCCTGGGTCTCTGCCTCTCTCTCTCTCTCTCTCTGTCTCTCATGAATAAATAAATAAATAAAATAAATTAAAAAAAAAAAAGACAATTATATGGTCTCATTCATTTGGAGAATATAAAAATTAGTGAAAGGGAATAAAGGGAAAGGAGAGAAAATGAGTGAAAATATCAGTGAGGATGACAAAACATGAGAGACACCTAACTCTGGGAAATGAACAAGGGTTAGTGGAAGGGGAGGTGGGGCAGGGGGTTGGGGTGACTGGGTGATGGGCACTGAGGGGGTCACTTGGTGGGATGAGCACTGGGTATTACGCTACATGTTGTCAAATTGAACCCCAATAAAAGATTAAAAAAAGAGAGAGAGAGATAACAGTCAAAAGTTTGGGAGCAGGGTGGGACTCAAAGAAATGATTAATAGCTGGGGCAGGAGCTTCCTATTGAGACCTAGTCTGACCCAGAAGGATAAGCCAGAGACAGAAGGACGAGTGAACAGTGGCATGAAATGAAATGCGAAGGAAGGTAAGTGTATGTGACAAAAGGATCATACTTGGAGGTTCAGGTGGCCAAAGTCTGGAAAGGTGAGGTATAGATGGAAAAGATGAGGAAGAAACCAGAAAGGTCACAGGGATGGTGCATAAAGCACTCATCAGACTAGGTACAAAGGTTCAGATTTTACCCTCTAACGTAGCAATTCTCTGTGTGGTCCCTGGATTTCTGGAGTTCCCAGGACCCCTTCAAAGGGACCAGAAGATCAAATCTACTATCATAATAGTACTCGGACATCATTTTCCCTTTTCACTCTGTTTATATTTGTGGTAATACGTAAATGACTGGTGGGTTAACTGCTGCCACCTTGGCAGTGGCACCAAACTGTACTGGTGGTCGTGTATTCCTCACTGCCACACAATCACAGTAAAAAAAAATCAGTTTCACCTCAGAATGTCCTTGATAAGTCATCAGAAAGTATTACGATATTAAATCTCAGCCCCTGAATAAATGTGTTTAATATTTATGTGACCAAAAGGGAAGTAATCATAAAGCACCCCAATGGCACGCAGACGATGACCAATGTCTTGAGAAAACACACCTGTGCAAACGTGTTGGAAGCTGAACTAGCCACTGTTTTCGTGGAACACAAATTTTACTTGGCAGAACAACAACAGAAAATCTATACTTACTTTTAGACAAGTATTTGGCAAATGGTTCTCAAAAATGAAGTGAGTCAACTGCTTCGAGAAACACTGATGGTACTTGTTGCTAACGATAAAAGAGTTTTTGGGCAAAACTTTTAAATTTGGAAAACTAGTATCTGCCAACGTGAATTAGGCTACTTCCCGACTTTTAGAGAATTTTCTAATAAGATGGATTCTCGTATTAACAAATGGGATCTTGTATTGTTTAATGAAACATTTGGAACTACACAACTCGCTGAACTAATATTTTGCAAATGACCAATACATGATGTTACAAAATCACACAGGAGTAAAATATCCATCCAAATTGCAAGATGAGCTAATAGATTTTATTGTAATGCAGTATGAAAAGTTCACCAACATAATTCCAGATTCCGCATTGCAACTAACCCTTAGGAAACTATCAGTGTCAAATTTTGGTATAGTACCAAAGAATAACCACAATTTTCTGAAAATGCCATCAAAAGACTCCTGGTTTTTTCCAACTACATATCTGTGTGAGGCCAGATTTCTTTCAGCTACTTCAACCAAAACATTTCGCAACCCATGGACTGCAAGAACAGATATGAGAACCCAGCTGTCTTCTATTAAGCCAGACATTCAAAGAAGTTTGCAAAAATGTAAAACGATGCACTCTTCTCACTAAACGTTTTTGCTTTGTAAAACAGTTTTCCTAACCCTGTTATTTATTAGGCATGTGATGGGCTTTACAGATATTTGCAATAAAATAAAATATTTTGTAAATTTCTCAGTTTTAATTTCTAATCTGGCAGATAGTGATAGATTAAAAAAAATCCACATAAAGAAAAGCTCCTCGAGGTCCTTGATAACTTGTCAGAGTACACAAAGGTCCTGATACCAAAGTCTGAATGAAACCTGCCACCACAGGAGATGAAACATACAGGGAAAGATTTTATCGTGAGGTAGATGTCCAAACACACTCCTCTGGCAACAAGGGGTAGGTTAACACTGAACAGGTGAGGACTAGAAGCCAGACCAGTCAGTAAGAACAAGTGGAAATGTGAACAATTCCAAAGTGTGGAAGTGTGGGCTATGACGACAGCAATGGACATAACGGGAAAGAGATGAATTCAAAAGATGTTTCGGGGCAGGAGAGTGGACAGAACCTAGCAACCAACTTCAGAATGAGACAGAAGGAGTCCAGGTTGCCAGCCTGCATGGCCAACTTGCAACTGCCCATCCACCTACCTGGCTTACAGACAGGTACTGAGTCGATCCCTATAGAGATCTAGATATCCCAAAGTCAATCAGTTCTAACAACAACTCTCTGACACCAACTACCTCCCTGGGGTTAGTACAGACCCCACAAGTTAAGGGCTCAGTCCCACTTCAGACATCAGCCACAAGTCTTGAGTAGCCCCTGAAGTGCTTGAGTATCCCCAGCCCTTCTACTGGCAGCCTATAAATTCGGGGGTTCCCACAACCTCCACCTTTCCCCAGGTTCAGTAATTCATTGGAACTACTCACCAAACTCAGGAAAGCACTGTACTTGTCATTAGTTTTATTACCTCTCTTGTCTGTGAACAATGGTGCCCACTTGTTGTTTTGGAATGCTGGTGAGGTTGGGGTCCAAAGCTGATGGCCAAGAAGGAATTCTTGAGACGTCTTTGGTGCAAAAAGGTGATTTTGCTTGAGCAGCGGCACAGGACCCAAAGGCAGACAGAGCTGCTACCCCAGGGTTATGAGGGGTGACGGATCCTGTAACTTGGGAGTTGGGGGAGGTTAAGGAAAGAGAGGTGTCCAAAAGGACTTTCATATGCTAAAAAAGACTCAAGAGATACTGAGGCCTTGCCATTGTCAAGCTAAAGGAGTTTGTCCCTCTAGCAAAGCATTAACTTGAAGAGAGTTGGGAGTTTCCAAGAGGAAGGTTATATACTCCTCCGCCTACCTCAAGTAATTGTCAATGGGCTGAAGGGTATAAGGAAATTTTATTTGATTTACATTCCCTTCTACCTTTGCTTCCCACATCATCATGCGGGGCTCTAGGAAATTGAATCTCTAGATTTCTGGAAATGAGGCTATTGATAATGCTTTTTCCTTGTAAATCACTAAGACCCCAGTAAACTGAGAGAGACTCAAGTCCCGCAGGGCTGTGATCTCTATTAGTTAACCATTTGTTTTTTTTTTTTCCTTCCCTTAGTTTTAGGGTAGCCAAGAGTGCCTGAGGAATGTCACCTGTATCCCACCTGGGAGTGAGGAAGAGGATTTGTGGGTGTCAGTTTGTGCTTTGTCCTAACCTTGCCCTCAGCTCCCTCATTACATCTACCCACACATCTAAATGTTCACCAAACCAGATGTCCAAACCTCGCCATTCTAGGGTTTCTATACAGGGCTTCATCAGACTGACATGACTGATTAAATCACTGACCACAAGATGAAACTCAAATCTCCAGTCCTCCTCCTTTTTTGGGGGGTGGTGGCTAGTAGTCACTTCATTAGCATAAACTCAAGTAAGGCCTAAAAGGGCTCATTTTGAATAACAAAAGATGCTCCTACAAGTCAGGAAATTCCAAAGGGAACCATGGAGGAAAGTCAACTACACTTTTTTTATTATGCTACAGAGTACCTAACATAGTTATTGATCTTTAGTAGGTACTCAATAAATAAATAACTGCTGTAGAAAAAAGGTTAGAACGCAGAAGAAAAGACAGAACTCCAGGTATACACAGAAAACAAGATTTATTAGTGGTCGCTAAAACTCGTAAGAGTGGAGAGGACTGTCCTAGAGGGGACTGCAAGGTCAAAAGAAGGTAGAAATAACAGCTCTAGAGACAGAACGTAATGAGGTAAGGAGCCCCAAGAGACCAAGAAATCCTAGATGTGATAGAGAGGAAAAAAACCGAGTATAAGGCAGGGAAAGCCAAAATAGAAGAGTGTTTCTAAAGAAGAAATGTGGGGGCACCTGGGTGGCTAAGTGGTTGAGCATCTGCCTTTGGCTCAGGCCTCAAGTCATGATCCCAGGAATCCCTGATGGAGTCTCGCATACGACTCCCATGGGGAGCCTGCTTCTCCCTCTGCCTATGTCTCTGTCTTTCTGTGTCTCTCATGAATAAATAATCTTTAAAAAAACAAAGAAGAAATGTGTCGAGGGGTGCCCAGATGGCTCAGTCAGAAGAACCTGGGATAACTGATCTTACAGTTATGAGCTCAAGCCCATGCTGGGTGTAGAGGTTATATTGAAAAAACAAAAAAAAAAGTGTCAAGTCAGATGTCAAGAAACAAATGGGTGGAAACTTGTGTGCAGCAATCAACAATGGAGGGGCAGAGCAGAAACCCACTATGATGAGTAACAGGAACAGTAAAGACACCCAACATGAAACTACTCTTCCAAGAAACGTGGCTGCCAGAGGACGACATGGGTCGCCAACCAGTGGAGGGAGCACAGCAGCACTGGGATGAACCCAAATACGGTGTGAAGGAAGGGACGGAGGAGGCAGAGAACAGGCCTGGTTCAGGCTGGAGGTTTTGGATTGACACCAAACCCTGTTCTACCTGCCTTAAAGGCCCTGCCCAGTCTGGCCTCCCCTTCTCCACGGCCATGGAGGCCTTCTTCTCAAACGTGCTGTGCTCCTTCCTCATGGCGTGGGTCCTGTTCCCATGCTGGTTCCTTCCCTGATGAACTCCTGTGCGTAGCTCAGACTCCCGGGTCCATGTCACATCTCCCATGGACTCCAGAACCGGGTTGCGTCCTCCTGAACGCTTTCTGCAGTGCTTTCAACAGCTGGAAATCATGTATTTATGTGGGGTGGCTCGTGGGTTGTTTTGTTGGTATGTCCATCTGTCCCACTGAAATAGAAACAGACGGAGGACATGTAGCTGTCACCCCTGTCCTCCCTGCTCCTGCCTCAGCTCCTGGCACACAGGACTTGAGCAGGACTCGAAGCAGTGGACTCACTTCATTTTTGTGCAGGACTGAGCGGTGGCACCGCTGAAGGGAACAAGCACCGGAGACAGGCCCAGAGTCACAGAGGAGCCAGAGAGGAACTGGCACCTAGAACCCGAGGAAGGAAGGTGACGCCCACCTCGTCCTTCTCCCTCTCATCGCAAGAAGCAAAGGGTAAGTAAGTGTGAGTCAGTGAGAGTCACAAGAGCTATTTGGGAAGTGGGCAGCAGGCCCAAACAGGAGGCAGAATCGGCCCTGAAAAGTGAAGGTTCGGGAGCCTTGGGGGAAGCCTGAGGAAATGGGCAAATCTGGTGAGAACGGGAGAGAAAGCTGTGAGGGAATACTCAGCGGGTCACCGCCAAGCGGGGAGGGAAGCCCACGAGTCTGTATGCTTCTCCTCAGCCAGCTGTCAGCCGCACAAACACAGGAAACAGCATGCAGATAGCTGGGCTGGAGAGGCGACGGAGGTCTGCAGGGGAGAAATGACAGAGGGACAGCTGGCCAGGGGTCGTGGGTGTGACACGCTCAGTGTTCCCAGGTGCACAGGGCAGGAAACAAAAGCAGGAGGAAATGAGCCACCTGAGATGAGAGAAAGCGAAGGAGGACCAGAAATCAGAGCGGGTGAAATAAATTAGGATACAGAATCTTAAAAATAGGGGCACCTCGGTGGCTCAGGGATTGAGCGTTTGCCTTTGGCTCAGAGTGTGATCAGAGGGGCCTGGGATCAAGGCCCGCATTGGGCTCCCCACAGGGAGAGCCTCCTTCTCCCAATGCCTAGGTCTCAGCCTTTCTCTCTGTGTCTCTCATGAATAAATAAAATCTTAAAAAAAAAAATCATCTAGGCTTTAAAAAAAAGAATCTTAAAAATAAGAATCTTAAAAATAAGTGCAACGTATATGATAAGCTCTTGCCACCTACTGCAATCAGTCTCTTACCAAAACCATAACAACAAATCTCAAAAATAGGCCCGGCCCGTCTGGAAAAGGTCAAGTTGCTATCTCTCCTAGAGTCTTAAAAAAAAAAAAAAAAAAGCAGACGACTGAAGAAAGGATATATCCCTTTCCAGTTCCAACTTTTCCATAGTAGATACATGTTTCTCCAGCAGTTCCAGATGAGCGTAAGTTAAAAAGCCTCCAAGAATGAGCCAAGACAGAAAGCTACACACCTTAGGCACTGAGGAAATCTGCAATGACAGAAGCAGCCCAACTGGTGACAGTAATGCCCACAGTTCTAAATTTAAGGTGATCTAACCAGACTACAGAGGAGTCTCCCAAACTTCATTCTATTCAGAGAAGTCACAGAATAGTAAAATATATTTAGTTCTAAAATGAATGAGAAATACAAATTCTGTAGGCAGTATGCTACCCATTTAAATTTAAAAACCAAACTTTATTGAGAAGAATGCTCACATATGCTTTTGGTTTCTTTGAGGTCTTTGTATCATTTTATTAAAGGCTTTCACTTAAAAGAAGAAAATGGTCACCCTTTTCATATTTTCACCATTTATTATGAGTGTTTTGGGCATGTGTTTGCCTACTCAACACCCTTCCTTCTCCCAACTGATCCTATTTTCCCTCCTGTGATTTCCATGAGTTTAGGTACAGACCTTACCAACTGGTACAAAAGATGGACCCAAAAGCCAGGACAGCCAATGAGGTCCTGCACTCTCCTGACCAAGAGGACTGGTTCAGGCTCATGATCAAGCCAGGCCAATCAAAAACCCTTGGACTTGAAGGTATGTGAGTCAACATACCTTCCTTTGTTTAAGACAGCTGGTGCTTGGGACACCTGGATGGCTCAGTGGTTGAGCTTCTGTCTGCCTTTGGCTCAGGTCATGATTCCAGGGTCCTGGGATCCAGTCCCACAACAGGCTCCCCACAGGGAGCCTGCTTCTCCCTCTGCCTGTGTCTCTGCCTCTCTCTCTGTGTCTCCCATGAATAAATAAATAAAATCTTTAAAAAAAAAAAAAAAAAAGACAGTTGGTGCTTCTTCCATTTGCAAATAAAAAATTCCAGACAAATATAAATAAGGACTATCATAACACCAAATTTTATCTTCCTCTACTTTAATCCTTTCCTTCTCCTTTCCTTCTCTTCCCATCACTTTTTGTTTTCCCTCTCCACCCAACTCCTTAGGAAAATAGACTACCACAACTTACCATTGAGTTGTTAGGACATCACCATGGGATAGAAAAAGCCTTCGACCCGGGTAAATTAAGCTGAGATTCAATTTCTCGGTATTTAGATGAGAGTCTAAATTTACCAATTAAAGTTGAGAGTCTTGTTTCAGAGGCATGAACAGAACACACCTGAACAGACTTCAAACTCACCCCCTACACGGACACACGCAATAGTGTTATGTTCACTGTGAATATCGCTACTATCGTTTTTTTTTTGCGTGTGGCCACTGTTATATGTATGTGAAGGGAAATAACACCACTGAACTGCTAGGGCATCTGGAAGTACATTCCAAATCTCTTCCTTCCTGCTTTCCCTCAGCTAGAGATCTGAACTGGTTTAAAAGATGTGAAAGTAAAAAAAAAAAAAAAAAAAAAAAAAAAAAAAATTAAAAATTAAAAAATTAAATAAATAAATGAGTTGAAAGTGGCATCCACATCTGCAAAATGGCTTTTCGAATAAAATCATGATGACCTAAGTTAAATTCTGTACTTCTGCATTTCCTACAATCCTTAATTTTCAATGTTACGATTACATGGAAAATATAATGAAAAAGTCACAACTTCCTCAGAAGTGTTAGAGACATGGTAGTATTACTTAAAAAAAAAAAAAAAAATACAGTGTTGAGAATAAGAACCGTCAATCACCATAACAGTAACCCACTCAACTGGCTTAAACCAAAAGGAACAGGAACAGGAATGCAGCCAGTCCACAGAAATGAATGAAGACGGTTTAAAGCCATCAGAGATTCAGATAGAGTTCTTTTTGCTTCTGTCCAGATATGTGCTTTATATACACTCCATATGAACACCTTTCTCTGCTCCAGACACAACAGCAGGACATAACTTATGTCCCAAGTGTTTACCTTAGGGCCTTGAGCATGTGAATCTCCAATCCCAATCTCCAGGTCCAATTTCAGATTTCCAGGAAAGGAACACTGATTGGCTAGCTTGGGTCAGGTCCCCAAACCTGGTTCAATCCTCCTCCGTGTCTTCTGTGGGGAGGAAGAAGTTGGCCAGGAGAGGATGTGCAGGTGAAAGGACAGTTAAGGGATTTGTGTTGGGTCAGACACTCCAAAAATTCCTCACACAGTCTCAGTTCTCTGTACTTGTTTTATCATCATCACAATAAGGTCCATCTTAGACTTTTGCTAGGAGTCTAGAGTTTAAAAGAACTTAAGAGAACTGAATCAAATTTAAGAAATTAGACGGTGGGGGATCCCTGGGTGGCTCAGCAGTTTAGCGCCTGCCTTTGGCCCAAGGAACGATCCTGGAGTCCTGGGATTGAGTCTCACGTCGGGTTCCCGGCATGGAGCCTGCTTCTCCCTCCTCCTGTGTCTCTGCCTCTCTCTCTCTTTCTATGTCTATCATAAATAAATAAATAAATCTTTAAAAAATTTTTTTAAAGAAATTAGAGGGTAAGGAGCTTTTACCACTGTTTGGGGAGTTCACATCAATAAAAAGTACAAATTAAAAACAAATTATAGGGGTACCTGGATGGCTCAGCCAGTTAAGCATCTGCCTTCGGCTCAGGTCATCATCCCAGGGGCATGGGTTTGAGTCCAGAACTGAGCCCAGCATAAAAGCCAACATGGGGCTCCCAGCTCCACCAGGAGTCTGCTTTCCACTGCCCCTACCCCTGCCCCTACCCCTGCTCATGCTCACCCCTCCCTCTTTCCCTCAAATAAATAAATAAAATCTTTTTTAAAAAATTTTTTCTCTGCTTGCTTCAGCAGCACATATCTAATAATTTTTTTTATTAAAAACAAGAGTACACTTAAAAAAACATGTATGTTTGGTCTACATGAAAAACCCAAGAGAAATGGGAAAAAAAAAAGAAAAATAAGATGTTAGAGGGCTAAGATTCTGTCTTGGTTTAAGCCTGGACATCTGGAACAATTCGTGCATGCTCATGTTCACTTACCAGGTGACCACACTCAGATCTTCCCAACTACTGTACTTTCAAATGGGACACAGGTGTGCTCACGGTACTGCTGCCCTTAGTTACAGGAGATGATGCCTGCCATTAGTACTAATTACCAGGACTAACGTGATACTAATTGTAGAGGACATCAAAAGGTTGAAAAGCACTGAATAAATGACCAAAACACTCCTGGAACTAAGAGAGCAAAGTGGCTGGTTACCAATGTGTATAAGGCCAATACACATTCAACAAATGTTCAAACTCATTGGTAGTGGCAAAAAAAAAAAAAAAAAAAAGGGCAAGTTAAAACAAGACTAAGATTTTTCTTAAATTGTTTTATCCAGTCGTGGTGAGGGAACACAAATTAGGGACACAAAGTCAGGGGAACACACTTGAGGGCAGTGGTGGGCTATGGAGGCTTAGAATATATTCCAATACATTAAGTGAAAAATACAAGCTACACGAAGGTATGTATTGAGATTACAAAGTGGCAAGGCAACGAAGACTGAATTCAGCCCTCGGGTATGCAATGTCTGAAGCCCAGTGTGTTTATAAAAATTGTGGCCCATACAAAAATTGCAAGATTTCATATTAAATCCGTATCTCTAGATTTCCAGCTTTTTTTAAAAGATTTTTAAAATTTATTTATTCATGAGACACACACACAAAGAGAGAGCGAGAGAGGCAGGGACACAGGCAGAGGGAGAAGCAGGCTCCAAGCAGGGAGCCTAATGCTCAATCCCAGGTCTCCAGGATCAGGCCCTGGGCTGAAGGCGGCACTAAACTACTGAGCCACCCGGGCTGCCGATTTCCAGCTTCTCTTGAAGAACTAGAAGGTATGTCTCTCAGGCCACAAATGAGTAGGCTGCCTGGCCCTGGGGAGCCTCTTGCATGGACCAACTTCAGTGCCCAGGTCCCTAGCATGCCCTCATGTCTCCCAGACTGAGCAGCTCACACACCCAATCTGCTGAGAAATTTGAGCTGATGGACCCTTCACAGCATATGAACAGTCATTATTGCTGGATAGTGAGATTCTAGGTCCACTTTTTTCTTGTCTATATTTTCAAAAGTTTTCTTCGATAAACACATACTGCTTTTGGAGTGAGGGGGGAAAAATGTTATTTTTTAAATTACCAAATCACAACTGCAATATCACTTCATCTAATGAGACTGAAACAACTAAAGATAACAGATAATGACTGTGGTTTAAAACTAACTGAACTAAGGAAGTAATGTAAGGTTACAATTACTACAGTATTTCCCACCTTTGATACTAATTAAAACACCAGCTTTGACAGACAATAGCAGCGTTTTACAAATTAGATCTTCCTCGAAGTGAACAACTTCTACAGACAATCAAGTCATAAAATACCTATTTTAAGGATTCATTTCCCTATATTTCAAGTTTCTTTCGCCAAGAAATATAAACAGAAACTCTATCAGAAATCTGTTAATCAACTTAATGCTTAAAAAGTTAAATAATTGCTGATCTTTATTTCACATTGTTTGGTTTCGTCTGATCAATAATAACAGTAGCTTCACAAGAACTTCAAAAAGTTTCTACCAATCACTATTCATCACACCCCATCCCTGAAAGCTCAAAGAGTATCTTCATGGCAAAGAAAAATTCCCACATCAGGTTTCCTGCATGGAGCCTGCTTCTCCCTCTGCTTGTTTCTCTCGCTCTCTCTCTCTCTCTCTCTGTGTGTCTGTCTCTCATTAATAAATAAATAAAATCTTTTAAAAATTTTTTTATAAATGGGGATCCCTGCGTGGCTCAGCGGTTTAGCACCTGCCATCGGCCCAGGGCATAACCCTGGAGTCCCAGGATTGAGTTCCACATCAGGCTCCCTGCATGGAGCCTGCTTCTCCCTCTAGCTGTGTCTGCCCCTCTCTCTCTCTCTCTCTCTCTCTCCCTGCATGGAGCCTGCTTCTCCCTCTGCCTGTGTCTGCCCCCCCTCCCCGCCCCCCGCATGGAGCCTGCTTCTCCCTCTGCCTGTGTCTGCCCCTCTTTCTCCCTCTCTGTCTCTCATTAATAAATAAAATCTTTTTTAAAAATTTGAAAAAAAGAAAAATTACAAAGCTAGGTAGAAATGGCAATATCCACAGGTGACAGAAAGTAGAGTCAATTCAACATTTCTCTCTTGCTTTCCTACAAGCCACTCCCACTCCCATGAAATCCAGAGTGATCTTTTTAAACAAAAGCAAATCATGGGACTCCTCTGCTTAAAACTTACCTTAGTTTCCTACTTCCATTGACTTAAAAAAATCCAAACTAGCCCCTATCTCCTCAGTGCTCACCAAACTTGAGGAACTCTGGCCTCCAGACAATCAGGTCCTCAAACACTAATAATCTACTCAATGTGCCAACAAGCAACTGCTCAGGGTCCAACATGTACCAGGCACTGTTCTAGCTGCCGGGGATAAAGCAGTGAACAATACACACAAAACTCTCTACCCTCCTGAAGCTTACATACTAGTAACCTCTCTACCACCTTATCTTCTGCCTCAATTTCTGTAATCATTTAAAGAATTTTAAAACAATTATAATGACTGTTATTTGAAGGTATCTGGAAATAAACAATACTACCTATAATAATGTTATTATCATTTGCTGACTTTCTTTAATAGTAATTATCATAAACAAAGGAGAGAAGAAATAAAAAAGGGGGACCTTTACTCATTGAAACTTTGCTATACACCAGTAATGAGACTTATTTATCCATTTTTCAAGCTTTCTCTCATACTAGCTATACAGCTTTTAGATGCCAGTGACCAAAAGGTAGCATTTCAATTCTGCCAGAATGGAGCAGTTGAGTTTAAATAATGCCAGAAAGTGGAAGATTACTTGTTTTCAAAATCTAATTATCTTAGGTTTGCAGCAGAAATGGATTGTTATAAAACAGCATCTCCACAACGAAGATTATAGATCTTCCACAGACTCTTATTATAAATAACATACAGGAATGGTGTGTGTATGTTTATACAATGACTTATGATAGGAAACACTACCCTTGTTAGAACAATGTAACCGCTCAGGAACTTTGTCTCAGAAAAAAATAATTAGCCCTACACACACGCACGTACACAAAGATAAAACAAACAGATCCAAGAGCATCTTGTTTCCAGTGCTTTTAGCATAAGAATCAGTGTCCTCCTGGGGTGCCTGGGTGGTTCAGTTGGTTAAGCATCTATCTGCCTTTGGCTTGGGTCATGATCCCTGGGTGAGGGACTGAGCCCTATATAGGGCTCCCTGCTCACCGGGGAATCTGCTTCTCCCTCTCTCTTCCCCTGCTGTGTGCTCACACACACTCTCTTTCAAATAAATAATAAATAAATTTTTTTTAGAAAGTAAAAAGAATCAGTGTCTTCCTTATGGCACTTAGGTGGCTCAACTGGTTGCACATCTGACTCATCGTTTCGGCTCAGATCAGTCTCAGCCCTGCGTCAGGCTCCACGCTCAGCATGGAGTCCGCTTGGGATTCTCTCTCCCTCTCCCTGCCCCACCCCCAACACGCACAAGTGCTCTCTCACTCTCAAATAAATAAAAAAAATATTTAAAGAATCAATGTCCTCCTTTACTAGGTTGGCTAATGCATGGCACTAAAAACCACTTGGTTGCATTCATTTCCATGAGCTGTATCCATGTCTTGCAAATCCATGCTACCAGTCACCGGGAGGACTTGCAGGCAAGACACAAGGATGAACAAAACCATCACTGACAGAAAAACTAGGCAAAATGCCCATTAAAGCAAGAGGATCAGGGATCCCTGGGTGGCGCAGCAGTTTGGCGCCTGCCTTTAACCCAGGGCGCGATCCTGGAGACCCGGGATTGAATCCCATGTCGGGCTCCCGGTGCATGGAGCCTGCTTCTCCCTCTGCCAGTGTCTCTGCCTCTCTCTCTCTCTCTCTCTCTGTGACTATCAAAGATAAAAAAAATAAAAATAAAAAAAAAAATAAAGCAAGAGGATCAAAAGCACTGCCCTTGTGCATTAGGATAAGATGTTTTATTTTAAACATCAAGGATTAAAAAAAGAAAAACTGACCCACTGCTATGACCTTGTTATGTTCACAGTCATATTCAGCTGAATCTGAAACTCCATCACACCCCTCAGTTCAACTCCTGGGACTGCCATTCAGCCAAGAGTGCAAAGTACTCTGTACCATTCCCACACCACACAACACTGAATGGGTTTTAGTGACCAGCTTAAAATTGAGCTGTCAATTCAGCACAAGCAAACTCAGGCCAGAGAGCTAAAGCCAAAACAATTTCACCAATGCTCTCTCTGGGCAATAAGTTAGTAAGATAAACGGCCGATTAATTCTCCCAGAAAAAGGTCAAAAGAGCACTGAATTCAAATAGATCAACCTGTTTCAAATTCACCTGGTTAGAGAGCTACAAATGTTAGCAACAAAATGTTAATGATAGTCTACCATCACATTTATTAACAGGCTTGGGTTTTTTGTTTTTAGCAATCTCCGGGTGGATCCATGACATCTCTGTACAGAGAGGCCATCACATTCCTGAAGTGAACTTCCACAGACTGATTCAAATCTCCAAATTGGCCAATATGGGAACGTTTGGACAGACTCCCAGCTGTCTTCCTTATCATACGTCTACACACAGTCGTTTCCAAGGCAAGTCCACATTACAAGTGAACCGCCTTTTCAAATTTCACTAGTCTTCTCTGTAACTCTAATCCTGTTTTTCATGCAGGGGCACTTCAGGAAAACCACTACATTGGAAAGGATAATAAGCTGCTTTGAGAGACGAATGCTAGATAGTAGACAAGGCTTATTTGTGAGCTAACTTATATGACTAACTTCTCAACAAGAGGGACTCAGGCCTATAAACTGATACGCAGCAGAGAACCTCCAGGTTATTCCAAAAATGAAATCAGGAATATAAAAATACCCTAATGCCTATAAATCATGTCCAAGAAACAGGCAGTCCAGGATCGTGGCTGAACATTTGGGCTCTGGACTTACACATCTGGGTGGCCACTTGCTGGCTCTTTAAAGTTCCTTAACTGCTGGTACTTCAGTTTCCAAGGCATAGTCATCTAAAAAAGGACAATTTTGTGAAGACTGAGTGAGGTAGTGCTTATCAAATGATGCAAAAGGACTTGCTAAATGTTAGCTATCACTATTAGCAGTGCATGAATTTTCTGACTTTCCAGATCATACTCCTGAACACATCACATTAACATCCCTTTCTTCTTCCTAAAAATAATAATTCACTAGGTTTGTCACTGGTTAACTCATTCCAAAAAAAGGGAGGGAAGAAAACAGAACTCTCAACCACCACTGTAAGGATGTAAATTGCTACAACCTTTCTAAATGGCAACATGTATCAAAAATCTTAAACTTTGCATGCACTGTACTTTGATCTTGCAAATCCACTTCTAGAAACTTATCCTACAGTAAAAAAAAAAAATCTCCCGAGTATACACAGAGATGCATGTAGGAGAATAGTCACTGCGGAGTTTTAACAGCAGGAGAAAAAAGAAAATTACTGTCTGATAAAAAAAAATAGGTTAAATGATCACAGACATAAAATGGAATCTTATTCAGTTATTAAACTATTACAACTGACGATATAGCCATGGAAAGATTCATGATATAAGAGGTTAAGCCAAACAAACAAACAAAGTTACAAAATAATCATGTATAGCAGGGCCCCATATTTGTTACCAAAAATTGTATATAAAAAGCCACATGCACACACAAAAAAGAGGGTTTGAAGAAATAGGTACTGAGGTAGTGGATATAGAAGTATTTTGAAGTTTTTACTTTTCACTATTTCGATTTCTTTCTACCATAAACACGCAATTCCTTAAAATACAAGGGAAATGAACTGATTAGCAATTTGCTTCTAAAATATACAACAAATCTAAAAGCGATGACAAGATTTATCTTTATTTAGAAAAATACCTATTTACACAATATTTGATGGTTTATTACTTTTAATGGTTAGTTATCCAATTAAAGATTAGATATCCAATTAAAAAGTTAGTTATCCAATTAAAAATTAGTATCAAGAAATTAGCAAGAGACTTCTTTTTTTCAAGAGATGGATTTCTACCATCAAGTGCAGCAGTACAAAAATTAAATGGATTAGTTTGAGTTTTATATATTTTTATATACTCGAACTCCTTATCATCATAATTACCATTTAGTACATGAATATATCTCAAGAATTTATGTAAGCATTTGAAGTACTTAAACTTAACCTACTATTATTATTCCCATTCAGCTGAAAAAACTGAGACATTGAAAGGTTAAGGGCCAGATCAAAGTCACAGATTGTGTGTGGTCAAACCCAATAATACCCTGTAGAAATTTTACTCCCAACTATTCAGCACCCTCAACTATATAACAGAAACTGTTCTTTATGGGGTACTACACTGGATTCTGAAAAGACTGAAGGTCATATTTTATTAGGATGAAAAATGAAATTGGAAAACATACCAATTTTCTGTATTTTCTGTAAACCAATTTTTACAGCAGTATGTTGGGTTTATCATAGCATACCAGTGGCATTTTGAGATAGTGTTAAATAGTAACCCACCACTACATGGGGACCTAAATTTACGTTTTTAGTCTCTAAACAATATTTTGATAGAAGCCTTCTTTTCAGCTTAATCACCTTGTG
Source organism: Canis lupus baileyi (assembly GCF_048164855.1). NCBI lineage: Eukaryota > Metazoa > Chordata > Mammalia > Carnivora > Canidae > Canis > Canis lupus. The sequence goes on along the minus strand of NC_132867.1, from coordinate 32,322,794 downwards.
CCTTCTATTCTTGGGAAAGGTTCTCCCTTTTCAGAGCCAAACAAACTTACATAAATGACTGGGCACAGTACATGTGGCTCCTAATTTATAAAATCCGTGACTAAGTAATAATATTAATTTTACAAGAAAAGGTTTTAAAGTGTGGCCTCATTGCAACCTTATCCACTCATAAATATTTAATGGAGCTCCTCCAGGCACTATTCTAGGCACTGGAGATAGAATGATGAGCCAAAATCTCTGCTCTTCTGAAACATATATTTTAGGTGCATTATATATCTGAAGGTCGTAGTCCATTTTTTATTAGCAGCCTAAGGTATAAAACTTAGTCTGCTATTTAAAATCTGCTATCCACTTCAGGGGATGGTCTTAGGAGAAGGAAAGCACAGGGCCAGCTGTTCTCCAACTTTTCTATTCCAAGGGAAATTCCTGGAGAACTTGTTTAAAAATCGGATTCCAGGGTCCCATCTCCAGGAATCGGATTCTGAGGTAAGGTGACAAAAAAAAAAAAACCTGTATTTTTAAAGATTTATTTTTATTTATTTATGATAGAGAGAAAGAGAGAGAGGCAGAGACACAGGCAGAGGGAGAAGCAGGCTCCATGCCAGGAGCCCGACGCGGGACTCGATCCCGGGACTCCAGGATCGCGCCCTGGGCCAAAGGCAGGCGCGAAACCGCTGAGCCACCCAGGGATCCCCAAAACCTGTATTTTTAACAAGAACCTCACTTAATGCTGATCTAAATGATCTGAGGTCCAGACTTTGAGAAACCCACCAGTAAGTGGAGCCATTCAGAAGAAAATGATCATTCCGAAGAGACTAGTGCTATGGCAGTGAAACCTGAACCGAGTAACATAAACCCAACCCTCACGTAATTAATTCTGTGTCATTCACAAATCTAGCAAATTAAAAAGATGAGTAAGAATGGAGCAATTTACCAGCACCTCCCCCTTAACATCTTATGGGATATTTGAATTTGCCTCAAACTAGGCATTTGCTGAAAAGATGAACTTGAGTTCTACCAACAGAAGAGATAAGCATTAAGAAAAAGGAAATTTCTAGTAAATTGAAAAAAAAAATGCTAAGAGGGACAAACATTTCAGGGAACTAACTTGCTACTACTCATTTTATGCCCTATTTCACAATGCTTAGTATCTGAACAATCCACAGGGTTCCAAAGTACATCAAAAATTTGTTCATTTCCTCTCCTACTCAGGCAGAATAATAATCATAGAGTTTTGTGAAGGTGCCATGTGCCTCGGCAACTTCAACACATTCTTAGATAAAGAAACGCCATTTAAAAGAAAATTCTATCAGAAATGCTTTTTAAATAGTTTTAATGCCACCACTAAATTAGTGTCCCTTCATTTCCAATTTAGATTACCTAAAAAAGTTCCTGGGTTCTTTACCAACCTCCTACAGAAAAAAAAAAAAAAAAAAAAAAAAAAATTTCCCTTGGATATTACAAGGACGTACATTTTTAGTTATAAAACAAACACCATGAGTGCAACATAAATGTGTCATGTAAACTAGAAGGGAAAAAAAAAATCTTTTAAAGAAAAAACCCAGCATTTTGTTTGCAGAGATAAACAGGTAGAAATCCTAACCTTGAAGAGAGAAATTTAAGCTTCTGCAACCTTACATCAGCTAAAAATAAAGGTATCCAGGCAAATACATCCCTCCCATTTTAGGGGTTGAGAGTGGCACTTCGCGAACCAGCTGGCCTGCTGGGTCCTGGCCCCAGTTCCTAACCTCAGATCCTGTCCACTGCCTAATGCATGAGATCTCTGAGCCTGTGTGTTCTTCATCCGTTCAAAGGGATCAGTGACATTGCCTCTCTCCGTCAACGGAATTGAGATTTTTTTTTTTCCCAGATGCATTTGTTTTTATTATCTGTCCTTTTTTACTGTGCTTGCTTCTATCATTTGCGCGTTTGACCACGGAAACGGCGAGAGCGGGATGCCCGGGGATAAGCACAAAGAGACGGCATCTGTCCGGAGTGCGCATATATTTAAAATTTCAGGCTGGTGCTGTCTTCAGAATAGCAGTGATGATGACAAAGTTCTAAGGGAAACTTTCATATTAAGGGGCTATCAGAAATCTCCACCGCCTCCCACTCAGCGGGGCAATCAAAAAAATAATAATAATTAATTAATTAATTCTGAAAAGACGCGAATTTATTTCTTCAAAAGCAAAGCCCGTCTCCAGTCCGAAATCACAACAAAAGATGCCCGTCGGGAATGTTATCTGCGAAGTTGTTTTCTAATCCCGAGGCAGACAGAGAAGTCAAGGAAGGTGCACCCCATGGGCCGGGTTCCTTTTCCTGCGGATCCCGGTCCCAGGTCGTCGTTGGGGCGAGCAGGGACCGCAGCGGTGGCCCCGCGGGGTCCGCACCGCGAGGCGGCGGCCGGGAGGAGCGGCGGACCCCGGGGACGCGCGCTCGCGGCGGAGGGGGACCCCCGGCGGGGCGCCTCGGGGCCGAGCGGCATTGACTGCCCTTCACCGGCGCGCGACGGAGACGAGGGGATGAGCCGGGGGCTCGAGGCCCGCGGGCGCCGGGTCCCCGGGAGGCTCGGCCCGGACGCCCCCTCGCCCCCGCGGACGGAGGCGCCCCGCTCGGCCGGCCGGGGCTGCGGACGCGCGTTCAGCCCGCAGCCCGTGCAGCCGCCGCCACCCGCTCGGCCCGCCGCGGCGTCCCGGCCTCCCCGCGCCGGCCACCGGCCGCCCCACCGGCCGCCCCGCCGCCGCCCCCGGGAGGATGGGATGGACGACGCGCGGGGGCGGCGGGTGCCGCGCCTCCCGGGCGAAGGCTGCAGGGCGGCCCGAGGGACGCGCGCCCCGGGCGGCCATCGCGCCGACCCCCGCCCCCGCCCCCGCCCCCGCCGCCGCCGCCCCCGCCGCCCGGTCCAGCCTGCTCCTCACCTCATCTCCGGGCGGGTCCGCGCTGCCGCCCCAGGGACAAATCAGTGCAGCTCACTCGCCGCGGGGAGGGACGCAGGAGCCGCAGCCCCGCACACCATCCCCGCCCGCCCGTGCGCCCGTGCGCCCCGGAGCCCGCTCGGGATTCTCCCTCGCGAGCCGCCGTACTACGGAGCAACCAAGCTGCGCTCCCTCCCCTCTCCTCCGCTCCTCTCTACCTCCTTCGCTCCCTCCCTCGCTCCCTCGCTCCCACCTATCTCCTCATCTCCCTCCGCCGCCTCTCCCGCCCCCGTCCCGGCCACCATCTCCGCCCACGGATGGGTGGGAGCCGGCACTCGCCAATCGCAAGAAGGCGCTCGCGCCTCCTCACCGCCCCCTGCCGCTGCCCCCGCCCACCGCGGGAACGAGGCGGGGGCAACTAAAAAAAAAAATGGAAGAGGACGGAGTGACAGCCACGTGAACCAACCAGCGAGCGCGCAAAGGGGGTTGGTGGGCGGGCGCTTGTCACTTCTCCCCGCCCCCTTCCCAGAAGGCGTAACCTTCTGGACTGGGATTTCCCTGACCCGCCTTCTGGAGCTGCACCGGTTTGGGTGCATCCGTCCGTTGTCCTGCGAGGCACTTATTAAGCTGTATCCACCTAAGTCAATTACAAAAGGTTTTAAGGGAGAGAGCAACGTGGAGGCGGAAAAAGAGGCGGGTCACTGCCCAAGGAAGGCGGTAGGGCAAACGGTTGGAATGAGGAAGGGTGTGGTCTTTAATAGAAATTTGCATAAAACGGAACCCATCCGTGAGACTACAACTTCGCCCTTTTATTGGTAGCCCCGGGGCGTCTCGTCCGGGCGGGGCATTCTGGGAGATGTAGTTCTGCGTTCGGTTGCTATGGCGTTCTCCACAGCCTCCGGTCCAGAAGTGACGAGAGGCCTGACCAATGGGAGCAGCGCCTGGGCCAGCGGGGGCGGGCCCTCTGCAGTAGGACTCCAAGGTGGCGGTGGCGAAGACGCAGGCCGTTGGGGCGCCTCGGAGGCAGGTGAGTCCCCGGACCTGGGTTCTGTGTCTTCGGAAGCGGGGCCTTGGACTTTGGACGCCTCGCGGAACCGTGCAGCCCTGGGGTGAGTGGTGGGTCGCGTTGCACCCCAACCCCAGACCCTCTTGGGCCCAGGCCTAGCTTAGCTGAGGCCGCCGAGGGGCGGGAAAGACTTGACCATTTCCTGGTCCTTACAGGTTTTGATTGTGGGTTTTATCTCCATTTGCATCTCTCTTTACATTTATAGAAGCCAGAGTCGGGAAGTTCCCTTCCCCTGAATCTCCCAGGTTGGATTTTTTTTGCACACCCACCCCTGCTTTCTTTTTATTCCTATAATTTAAGTTAGTGTTTCATTCTCTCATACTCCTCTGCCACCGCTTTTTTTCCTGCTTCACTTTGCTTATTCAGTGAAGCAAAGGTATTTGCATTTACGTGATTATGCGGCCAGATATGCCCTCTTAAGATGAACAGCGGAAAACTCTGGAGCAACGCGTGAGAATCGCCTCAGAATCATGTACGAGCGCAGATGCTGATTCTGCAGGTCCGGGCGGGGCCTGAGACTCTGCATTTCCCACCAGCTCCCCAGGCTGCTCGTCCAAGGTCTGAGTAGCGGGGTGTTCAACTCAGCTCTGCTCAATACAAAGCGAGGCACTTAATTTTAAATTTTCTGGTAGCCACATTAAAAAAAAAAGTGAAAAGAAGCACGTGAAGCTAATTTTCACAATGTTTCGTTTAACCCAATATATCCAAAATTTATCATTTCTACCCATAATCAAATATTTTTAAATTGAGATATTATACATTCGTCTGTTTATTAATTAAAAAAGAATAAGCTGTACCCCGACGTGGAGCTTGAGCTCAGCAACTCCAGGATTTAGATGCACCTGCTCTATGGATGGAGCCAGCCAGGCGTGGCAATTCTTTTTTTTTTTTTTTTTTTAATCATCTTTGAAATCTAACGTGTGTTTTACCTTGACACCACATCTCAGTTCTGACTAGACACAATTCACATGTTCTTTAGCCACCTGTGGACTAGTGGCCGCTGTTATTGGACCCGGCAGGTCCAGATGATAGAGGTGCCCCCTGCAGAAATTAAAAGGTGTTAAAGCTCAAAGAGTTGCATGTCACCAAACCCTTTGCTGCTCTGTGAGATGGGCCTGGGAACTATTTTAGAGAGGTTCTCTGCCCAAATTGCAGAAATAATAGTGAAAATAGCCAGCACGTATTGAATGCTTATTTTGTGCCAGGTGTTGTACTGAATGCTTTGCTTGTGTTGTTTAATCTTTAAAACAACTGTTGGGGGCAGCCCGGGTGGCTCAGCGGTTTAGCGCCGCCTTCAGCCCAGGGTGTGATCCTGGAAACCCAGGATTGAGTCCCACGTTGGAGTCCCTGCATGGAGCCTGCTTCTCCCTCTGCCAGTGTCTCTGCCTCTCTCTCTGTGTCTCTCATGAATAAATAAATAAAATCTTAAAAAAGTAAAAAATAAGTCAAACAACCGTTGGAGGTAACTACCATGCTTTGTAGAGGTGAAACCTAAGGCCTGGACAATTAAAATTGAATAGCCTAAAGCCATTTGGCCAGTAAATAGAAGAACCAGAATTCAAACTCAGGTCAGTTTTGACTTCTAAATCCTGTCAACCACAACAGTGTATGATTATTGTTTTTTGATCAATAATTTCACTTCATTGATGTCTCTGCTCTAGTTTATAGCAGATGAAATGTTCAGAGTTGAAACAGAGAGGGTTCCCCCATACAAGGTTAATTTACCTACCACTTGGGGTGACATATTTTGGTAGTTTTACAAACACTTCATGCCATATTTTTTTTTCTTTGTTTTTTAAGTAAGCTCTAGGCCAACATAGGGCTTGAATTCAGGACCCAACAATCAAGAGCCACATGCTCTAGGAGCACCTTGATGGCTCAGTTGTTTGAGCATCTGACTCTTGATTTTGGCTGAGGTGGTGGTCTTGGAGAAGTGGGATTGAGACCCGCTTGGGCCTCTGTGCTCAGTACAGAGTCTGCTTGTCCCACTCCACTTGCTTCACCCCCTGCTTGGGCTCTCTCCCTAGCTAGCTCTAAAGTAAATAAATGAAGTCTTAAAAAAAAAAAAAAAGTCATATGCTCTACCAACTGAGCCATCTCCATGCTGTATTATAAATAATAAAAGATCACTTTCCCTGTACTATATGCTGAGCAGTAATGTGTCTTGATTCATTGGTGTACCTCTGTGAAGAAAAAGGATGAGAAAGCTTGGAAGTTGTTAAAATATTTCACCATGGAGTCACAGTGTTTTTTAGCTTTGTTTGTGGAAAAGCATTCTATGCTCATGAATTGGGAGAATAAACATTTTTTAAATAGTTTTAAAATATTTTATTTATTTGAAAGAATGAGTAGGTGAGGAAGGACTGAGGGAGAGGGACAAGCACACTCCGTGCTTCTTAAAGCACAGAGCCCAATGAGGGACTGATTACATCATCATTATTATTATTATTATTATTATTATTATTATTATTATTAAAAATAATGGTCCTGTGAACTTTACATTGAATATTTCAAAGACAACATGATTTTTCTAGGCCCCCCCGAACAGTACTATGCTAAGCTAAGGTGAGTTTTATGATTAGAAGAGCAAAACTAGGGGTGCCTAGGTGGCTCAGTCAGTTAAGCATCTGCCTTCAGCTCAAGTCATAATCCCTGGGTCCTGGGATCAAGCCCCACATTGGGCTCCCTGCTTAGTGGGGAGCATACCTCTCCCTCTACCCCTGCTCATGCTTGCTCGCTTGCACTTTCTCTCAAATTAATAAATAAAATACATTTTTAAAAGAGCAAAAATACACACATCTACATATCTACACATGCTAAAATATATTTTGCAAAATAATTTTTCTATTTTTATACAATGTAAGAAATACACATCTTGCGAATTATTTTCTCTTCATTGTGGATTTACTAGTAAATATTTAATCAAAATTACAATTCCTATTTTGCTTCTGAAGCAAGAAGTTGTTCTTGTTTTTTTTTTAAGATTTTATTTATTTATTCATGAGAGACACAGAGAGAGAGGCAGTGACATAGGCAGAGGGAGAAGCAGGCTCTCTGCGGGAAGCCTGATGCAGAACTCGATCCTAAGACCCCAGGATCACGACCTGAGCCAAAAGCCGACCTTCAACTGCTGAGCCACCCAGGGATCCCCTCAGAACACTTTTAGTCTGAAAGTGTAGATAAGGAATAATCTGTAGAGGTTTTATTTACAATTATTAATAGATGAGCTTCTTGAGGGACTAAATGTAGCAGAAGAGCTAATGGAGTTCATGTTGCTGTTATAACTAAGATGAAACCATTCAAAGTTTCTTCCCATTGGTTTTTTTAGAAATGCCTTTAAAGATCAGTATTTTTATTAACTGCTTTCTTGAAGTGTTATAGTCAAGTGTTTCTTCTTTCCATCAAAAATTATTTAAAATAGGTGTCTTTGGACTCCTGGGTGGCTTAGTTAAGCATCTGACTCTTGATTTCAGCTCAGGTTATGATCCCAGTGTTGTGGGATTGAGCCCTGTGTCACTGCCCCTCCGCCGGCCCCCCCAAAGATATTCAACTATTTTATCTTATATATGCAAATATCTTTACATTCAATAAAGATTTTATTAAATAGTGGACTAAGTGTTCCATTTAATCTAGACTACCACCTGAGAAGCTATATTATCCATTCTCTCATTTTCTTAGTGTTAAGAACTCAGCATTCCTTTTTGTGATCTGGAAAACAAGTAAATAACATTTCATCAGTTTTCTTCTGGCCACTTCTCTAAAAATACTCTTCTTTCTTCACTTTGTAACTTTGAGGATATTTTTCTTCCCACATGGCTTTTTATTGGACCAATTAAACATTACTTTTTTTCCCACTAATCGGGCCAATTTTAACTCAGATTTAGAGGAACCAGTTAGGACATTCTGACTAAAGATATCAACATTATTATGTATATAACATATGCTTTAAGAATACAGACAAACAGTTATCTTCCAGGGTCTTTGAAATTGGGGTGCAAGTAGTATGAGGCCCATGTGACTACTGATTTGGGGAACGTGCCATATGTTTTAAGATTCATTGGGCAGGGGCATCTGGCTGCCTCAGTCAGAAGGACATGTGACTTGATCTCCACGTTGTAAGTTCGAGCCCCATGTTGGGCATAGGGATTACTAAAAGAATCAAATAGGGGATCCCCAGGTGGCTCAGCGGTTTGGAGCCTGCCTTTGGCCCAGGGTGTGGTCCTGGAATAGGACATGAGTTTTATTCACTTGGCAGAATCTGTAAAGTAAGTTGGGCACAGTCTCAGAGAACAAGCAACGCCTGTACGTCCTGAGACGCACATGACCAGATGGTGTGAGGTCACACTGACTAGCTCAGAACGAGAGTGTGCCTGTGTTAGAAAAACGGGAATAAAGTAGATTAGAGACAGTGAATATGCATTTTAGACAGCCTTGAAACCTAGGCAAAGGGGGTTGGATCTAAAGCTGTAGGGACGGGCGCTGGGTGGCTCAGTCAGTTAAGCATCTTCTTTTAGCTCAGGTCAGGGTCCTGGGAGCAAGCCCCACATCAGGCTCCCTGCTCAGTGGGGAGTCTGCTTCTCCCCTTACCCCTTCCCCTGCTTGAGCTCTCTCTCTTTCTCTCTCAAATAAATAAAATCTGTTTTTTTTTTTTTTAAGATTTTATTTATTTATTCATGAGAGACACACGAAGAGAGAGGTAGAGAGGCAGAGACACAGGCAGAGGGAGAAGCAGGCTCCATGCAGGGAGCCCAACGTGGGACTCAATTCCGGGACTCCAGAATTATGCCCTGGGCCGAAGACAGGCGCTAAACCGCTGAGCCACCCAGGGATCCCTAAAGCCTTTTTTAATTTAAAAAAAAAAAAAAATTAAATTGTAGGAGGGGTGACTGGCTGACTCAGTTTGTAGAGCTGCGACTTTTGATTTTAAGTTGTGAGTTCAAGCCCTCCATTGGGTGTGGAGATAACTTAGAAGAATAAAATGTTAAAAAAAAAATTGTGAGAATACATAGCTTCTATCTCTGCTTAGGTCTTTCCTCTCTCCCCTGCCACAACAGCCAACACACTTACATACACATACCTGCAATCAAATGGTTAGAATTAACATCTGGCCTACCTCTATCTCTGAAACTAATAATATACTATATGTCAATTATTTTAATTTATGTTAAACTTAATTTAATTTAAAAAATTAATGTCCCCCTCAAAAAAGAAAAAAGAATGTCTTAACAGGATAATTTGTAAAAGACCCAAACTGGAACAATCCAGTGTCTGTCTGTAGTAGAATGGATAAATAATAATTTTTTTAATTTTTTTTTTATAAATAATAATTTAATCACACAATAGAATATAGCATAACAAGGGTAATAGGGCAGCCCCGGTGGCGCAGTGGTTTAGCGCCGCCTGCAGCCCAGGGTGTGATCCTGAAGACCTGGGATGGAGTCCCACGTCAGGCTCCCTGCACAGAGGCTGCTTCTCCCTCTGCCTGTGTCTCTGCCTCTCTCTCTCTCTGTCTGTCATGAATAAATAAAATATTAAACAAACAAACAAATAAATAACAAGGGTAAAAACTGAACCACAATATAGGAAACAGCATAGATGATGCTCACAGATATAATATTTAGAGAAAGAAACTAGACGTGAAGGAGTGTGATTTCACTTCTGTAAACCAAAAACAGACCAAACTAATCTGTGCTGTTAAAACTTGGGATGTTAAGTGTCCTTAGGAAGGGAAGGTGGTGACTAGAAGGGGAACAAGGGAACTTCTGGAGTTCTAGTGATGTCATGTTTCCTGACGTGACATGGCCATGTTCACTTTTCAAAATTCAGTAAGCTATACATTTAGGATCTGTGAACTTGGGCTATATGTATTTTATACTTCTATAAAATTGACATTTTAGAAAATAATCTTGCTGTATAATTATAGTTGACTCCTGAGCAGGTCTGAGATTAGGGGAACCAACCCTCTGAGTGGTTGAAAACCTGCATGTAACTATTGACTCCCCAAACACTTAACTACTAATAGCTTGTTGAAGGCTTACTGATAAAAACAGCCAACACACATTTTCTATGTTACATGTATTATATTCTATTCTCTTACAATAAAGTAAGCTACCAAAAAGAAAATTTTATTTAAAAAAATCATAAGAAAGAGAAAATACATTTACAGTAACATACTATTTATTTATTTATTTTAATTTTTATTTATTTATGATAGTCACACACAGAGAGAGAGAAAGAGAGAGGCAGAGACATAGGCAGAGGGAGAAGCAGGCTCCATGCACCAGGAGCCCGACGTGGGTTTCAATCCCGGGTCTCCAGGATCGCGCCCTGGGCCAAAGGCAGGCGCCAAACCGCTGTGCCACCCAGGGATCCCCAGTAACATACTATTAAAAAAACAAAACAAAACCCACGTGTAAGTGGACCTGTGCAGGTCAAATTCGTGTTGTTCAAGAGCCAACTATTATGAAAATTAAACAACTGTAGAATCCTTAGAGATGCTTCAACAGGTTCACAGAATACAGATTTAATACTTCCATTACATGGTTCAGGTTCATAAACTGATACAGAAGAATCAGGGGTATGATTTTAATGAGTGTCTTGACTGTTCACTTTTTCTTTTTAATGGTCTTTTTTTTTAAGAGTTTGAAAGCTCTGGGGCTCCTGGTGGCTAAGCTGGTTAAGCATTGGACTCTTGATTTCTGCTCAAGTCCTGTTCTCAGGGTCCTACAATCCAGCCATGTAGGCTCCATACTTGGCATGGAATCTGCTTGAGATCCTCTCCCTCTGCTCCTCCCCGCTCATGCTCTCCCAAATAAATAAATAAATCCAAAAAATAAAAAGTAAAAAGCCTTGAAATCCCTTCAGATGCCTCTTTTAGTAGTTAAAATTGAGTTCTGTGGCCCTTGTGAAAAAAATTTTAAGTACATCTAATAGTTTTTATTGAATAGCAAAGTGAAATTAAGCACTTGGTCACCTTGCTTTGAAAGGTTAAATGTTAAACCCATTCTTACTAAGATATGTACTCCGAGATTATCCTTTTATTTGACCACTTCCTTTTTTTTTTTTAAGATTTTATTTATTTATTCACGAGAGACACACTGAGAGAGACAGAGACACACGCAGAGAGAGGAGAAGCCGGCTCCATGCAGGAAACCCCATGTAGAACCCGATTCCGGGACTCCAGGATTGCGCCCTGAGCCAAATGCAGACGCTCAACCACCAAGCCACCCAGGCATCCCATTATTTGACCACTTTCAAGAATTATTATCTAAATAGTTTTATTTGAAAACTATGTGTAGTCATTTTATCTGTTGCCAGCATTATTTTTCAATTTTTGCTTTCATTTGGTCTGGGAGACATTTTATTTCATGCTTACATATATATATATATGTGTGTGTGTGTGTGTATGTGAATTTTTTTTTAGGTGACTATGAAAGGCTTATATTTTCAAAAGAGTTCTACAAATGAAGAAATAACATTTGTATTTCAAGAAAGGGTAAGAAAAATTGTTCAATTATTAAATGAAAAAGGTTACATATTTTCTAAAAATATTACATATTTTCTTTATGTAATAGTGTCAGTTAAGTTAGTTTGAATGGAACTAAGTGAGCAAAAATTACTTAAATGAAACTTACAAACTCTTTTAATTTTATGTGGAAATGGTGGTCCATGTTACAGTATAACCATACTTTTTTTAAAGAGTTGCTTCAGAAGAGTTTTTAGTTCCTCAGGGTGGTGGTATAAAACATATTAGGAAAACAGAACAACCTTGATAGTCTTATATGTTACAAAATTAACCCGACATATTCAGAATACCACAATAAAGTAAGTATTCAGATTGTAGCCATATTTCAGAAAATATTTCTCCCATGTTGTAAAATGAAAGAGGTAGAAAAGCATTGTTCTCCAAACCAAATTCTGAGCTTTGCAAAATTATCTCATTTGCTAAGTTCTAAATTGTCTCTCATTTTTGCCCACTTTAAGAATAGGTAATAACATTTTCATATACTGGTGATTGTTTCAAAGATTTGTAGCAAGCCAGAATCATTCCATGGACAACCTAGGACCCTAAACTAAGTACTATATTTATTTCATGGTGGTAATAAGAACGTCTAGATCATGGGCACAATCCAATTTTTCTATTATCTTTTACTAACTCCAAAATTAGTTAGGTCAGGAGTCAAAATCTCAGACAGCTTGAGTCAGGATGAAGATCTCAGAGATTTGATTGGCTCTCGGGAAGAATCGTGTACAGGTTCATACAATCATGGGTAAAATCTGCACATTTATCAGTAATATTGAATATCTTCCTAATATCAAATACTATCAAATCTGAAACTTAAAAAGAGATATTCCCAAAGTATTGTGTTCAAGTCAAATCAAGTTCAAGTCAAGTCAAACCATAATCTCTTTGATAGGTCATAGGAGGGGCTATTAGAAGTAGTTATTCTTCCCCAGCTTCTGAGCTAATGTTTGGGCATATCAGGAGTTGAGAGGAATATTTTAATTATTGGTGCCAGGATATGGTTGTTTGGCAGAAGTGATATTATATTTAATAAATAATACAAGTGAGTGACACTGAACACCTGAGTTGAGCAATTCTTTGCCTTTGAAGTTATATCTAGCTATGGGATAGTGCAGTAATTCAGATACATTAAGTTTGTATTTTGGCCCCAAAAATCCCATGGGATATGCTGAAATGTCTAAGACAGATGTTAAAAAGGGTAAGTTAAATAAGAGATACACAGGTAACACCAAGCAACTTCATTTATAGCATTAAGAAAATTCCAAAATCAGTGAAGGCTTTATGTTATGCATATAAGGATATCCCTGGATATGTGAAGCTTTGATGCTTTGAGGTTATTTAGATTGAAATTAAGTACAGTATTTGTTGCTCTCCTTTTTATCCTAAATATGTATTGCCTATGTATGTGTCCATATTCATCTCTATACATTTTTAAAATAACTATCCTAAGGCTTTTTAAATATTTTACCCCAAACTTCCCCTTCTGTTGTTTTTTTTATTATAATTATATACTATGGGATAATTACTTGTGGTTTTTTCACTTAAGTTAGGTATAAGATTTGTGGTGGGTTTAGTTTTGTTCAGTTATGTGTGACAATTTTCACAACATAAAGGTATGTTCTCAAAAAAATATGTTATCATTTGGTTCTAGGAAAATCTTCCTGTTATAGAGGATAACTATGTGAGACTTCAAGTTAAAGCTTGTGCTCTAAGCCAGATAAATACAAAGGTATGAGGCTTTTTTTTTTTAAGATTTTATTTATTTATTCATGAGAGATGCAGAGAGAGAGAGAAGCAGAGACACAGGCAGAGGGAGAAGCAGGCTCCATGCAGGAAGTCCAACGTGGGACTCGATCCTCGGTCTCCATGATCAGGCCCGGGACTGAAGGTGGCGCTAAACCGCTGAGCCACCTGGGCTGCCCAGTATGAGGCTTTTATTTTGACCAAAAGTCAAATGAGAGTTCCTGGTATATTTAGTGTACAAATATATAATGAGAACTGACTTCGGAGTGCCAAAAAAAATAACATCCTTAGAAGACTAAAACAGCTAGGGGAAAAAAAATGTAATGTGAATTTTTGTGTTTCTGTATTAAACTGTTATCTAGCTGAAGTCATACATTTTATATTATTACATGAAAATAGTTCATAAACTCCTTTACATTGTGAAAGGCTGAGAATTTATAATTAAGGCCTTTAAGAAATTACTTTTTTTTTAAGATTATTTATATTTATTTCTGAGAGAAAGAGAGCATGAACAGGGGGAGGGGTAGAGGGAGAGGGGAAGCAGACCCCCCTGGTGAGCAGGGAGCCCCACATGGGGCTTGATCCCAGGATCCCGGATCATGACCTGAGCTGAAAGCAGATACTTAACTGACTGAGCCACCCAGGTGACCCAAGGAAGAAACTACTTTTATAAATACAGTAAAAATAAAACTAGAAATCTAATCAATGGCTTATTAACTATTCTGTCGCTATTTCTAGTTAATGTCTTTAGGCAGGGTTCATATTCTTCATGTCATTTCTCTGTCTCTCTCTTGCTCATAATTACACATCCCCAACCTCCTACCACCCCAGTCATCAATCATGGTTGATATGAAGTATGTGAACAGTCTTTAAATAGTAAATAAGGTGTGGTTAAATGTGCCATGATAAATAAAGCAGATCCATTTACTCAGTTTTGTAAAGATTAATACTATTGTTTTAAAGATTTTATTTTTTTTCTTGTGGTTCCTACAATCCTATATCTTTAAATATGTCTGGCATATCAGTATTATTATAAAAGTGCAAGTGGCAGGAGCTACAGGTTTATGTATGCTGCCACTTTAAAATTCAAGCATTTAATTGGTTCAGAATCTAACAAAATACCTCTTAAAAAATAATTTATCCAGGATGCCTGGGTGGCTCAGCAGTTGAGCATCTGCCTTTGGCTCAGGACATAATACCAGAATCTGGGATCAAGTTCTATATCAGGCTCCCTGCATGGAGCCTGCTTCTCCCTCTGCTTGTGTCTCTGCCTCTCTCTCTGTGTCTCTCGTGAATACATAAATAAAATCTTTTAAAAAATAATAATAATTTATCCTTGGGGTGCCTGGGTGGTGCCATTGGTTGGGCATCCAACTCTTGGTTTTAGGTGAGGTCATGATCTCAGGATCGTGACAGCATGCCCCACAATGGTCTTCCTACTAGTCATGGAGTCTGCTTGAAACTCTCTCACTCTCTTCTGCCCCTCTCTCTCGTACTCTCACCCTCTCTCTCTCTCAAAAAAAAAATCTTTTAAAAATAATAATGGTAATCTACCCTTTTAAAAAAAAGAAACTCCAATCTGAAATTGTATGGCAGTTTCCTTTATGCATACCCATAGCTTTTTTCCACCTGCCCTTTACCTAAGACTTGTGAGAAACACACAGATCATGTCCAAAGATGTTGGAATGGAGACCCTCTTTTCCTCCATGACTACATCCCCTTTATTCAGCAATATCTTCTCCAAACTCCCTTCGCCCCACCAGAATGAAGTGACTAGTAAAAAGTATTTAGACTTTTGGCCATAATATCCTTTCATATGTGGCAAGTAAAATTGCTAAATAAAGGATGCTAGTGGTGATTTGAATAATAATACTAATACCTAAATTCTTCAGATCAACTAATTGTTCAGGCAACGCTTGGTTGCCCACCATAGAGAGAAACTAATTTTGTGAAGTGTTTTGCTTTGTCTTAACTCCAAAAATTAAATCATATTTGCTTTTTCTGTGGTCTAATTTTTGCTCTTGCTTTCCTTATATATGAGAAGAAACCAGGATTTATTCTTAACAATAACAGTCTGTCATGATTTAGCTTCTGACAGAAATGAAGATGGAGAAAGATTTCTTTCCTGTTGGGAGAGAAATTGCTGGAATTGTGTTAGATGGTAAGTTTACAGATGTAAATATCTATACTTACTTTCTAAGATGAAGGAATTAAATGGTAGCTAATTGATTTACCAGTTCATAAGATTATGTACACTTCCTCAGATGTGAAATATAATTATACAAAAATGTTTCCCTTTTTTAATTAAAAAGAAAAGTGGAACTTAGTGTTTTTCTTTTAATTTTATTTTTCTAATTGATGTCTTATAATTAAAGAGCTTATTAGAGTTTAATAAATATTTGGATATTATTTGTTTAAATCCATGAGTAATTATATTTGATGGAATGACCAACGTTGTTCTTTTTATAATGTTTACAAACCATAAGTAGGTTGGCTTTGGGCCAAAATTTATAATAATAGTAACTACATTCACATTCAATTTTTTAAGTTTGCCTAAAATTTAGCATTTAAAATCAGTCTGCTCATGCAAAAATGGGAAGAAAAAACCAGTAAAGTTTTATGATTGCCTTAAATAAAAAAAAAATAAGTTTTATTTAGTAAGTAATGGTCTTAACATGCAAGACAGCAAGACAGTAAGTCTAAGTATTTGAGATAATTTGTTTCTAAATAGACCTACTTTTCATATCCATTGCTAATAGGTAGTTCATGATCAATCAGTATGTTTGTTCTTTCTGCATATGTGAGTGAGTGAATGAGTATGTAATATGGGTTAGACTGAGTTTTACCTGTGATTTTAATCTGTAATATATTTGACTCTTTCTCAATGTTTTCTTCAGATACAGGTAAATCATAATTTCATTTCTTCTTTCTTCTTCTTAGACTGTAGGAAAACAAAAATAATAATTCTAATAGAATATGATCATTGTCATGTCATTGCATTCATTCATTCATTCACACCAGATATAGTGAGCATTTGCTAAGAGCTTCGAATATTAAATGAGACAAAGTCCTGCCCTCAAAGAATTTACTTCCTAGGGTAAAGACAAATACATCCTTATGAGCAGATTATTATGAAAGCTCAGAAGAGAGCTATCCAGCCCAGCCAGAAGCAACAGGAAAGGCTTCTTGGGTACTTTAACCAGACTAAGGAGAATTGTACTCAGCACAGAGGGTGTCATATACAAAGACAGAAGCAAGTGATAATCTGATGTTTCGTAACAATTACAGAGTTTGGTGTTGTCAGAGCAAAAGCAAAGTTCCGGGCAGGAGTCAGAGGCAAGATATTTGACAGCAGAGAAACAGTTTGTCAGGAAAATTCTCCTTCAAAAATAGCAGAATAAAAGATAGCAAACAAAATATTTTAATGATATAAACACTGATTCCTTATCTCCAAAATATGAGGCAGGATGGTAGACAAGGGCCAGAGCCATAATAAGCCTCATATGTCAGATTCGGTTTTAGGGAGATTATTGGAGTGGCCATATGAAGGATGCTTTTGAGGCTGTAGGCAAGAGGACTAGTTGGGTCATAGACTAACAAGCAAGAGATGACAAAATCCATAACCTAGATAGTGGTGGCAGAGGTGCATGTTCAAGAAATACTGAGGAAGTAACGTTAGCAGGACTGAATAATTAATGAACAGGAGAATAAAAGCAAGTAAGAGCCAGGAGTGATTTACCCCATTCTAGTTAAGGTATGAATTGGTGCCACTAATTGAGAAGGGAAAAGGATCTGATTTGGAGGAAGATGGTGAGTTTAGATTTATACTTGTTGAGTTCTAGGTACATAAGTGACATCTCACTGGAGAAGTCTATTAAGCAATTGTGTGAGTTTAAGCTCAAATGTAAGAGAGTTCTTGCTAGAACTGTGTATATTTGAGAATTGTTCCCATGTCAATTGTATATGAAATCAGAGTAGAAATGGAGGAGGACCATAAACATAGCCACTCTTTGGGAGGCAACTGAAAGGAGTATGAAGGAAGCCAATTGAAAAGGATCAGAGTGATCCCAGGAAGACAGGGATCAGCAGCCAAAAAAGGGAAAAGTATAATGCATCAGAAGCCAAAAATTTTGGGAGGATGGTACAGGGAGGGATCCAGAGAAGAGCAAACTGTGAAAAGAAGATTTGAAAGTAGGAATATCAAACAGTTGCTTGTAGAGTACCAACAAATGAGCTCTGGAACCATCTTTCCCATAGCCAGCCAAAGAGGCTACTTCCTTCATCTTCCTTCATTACATTACATTAGTCTCATCTGTTAACTAAGAATAATCATACCTATAATCATGAGTTAAATGTGATGAAGATCAAATGAGATACTGCAAGCAGGCATTCAATGTTTGGGATTTTCCTTTCCTTCTTGTAACTGTTTGAACAAAGATATTCTAAAGAATTGACTGGTGGTAGAGGCTTTTTCTCTACCATGTGCAGAGAAAATGTAATCATCATTTCTATGTAATTCTAAGAAGTTTCTTGATACCAGTCTGAATTATTTCTATAATCCCAAATTGAAGTAATTCTATGCATGACTCCTACCAGAGTCTGCCACTGTATGTCTTAGGTTCTGCACCTAAAATAATGGCAGGAGATTGGGCTCGCCACAGGAGGGGTGGAAGGCAGTGTAATCATCATAAGAGCTGCAGAGTGGATTATTTTCCTTTATTCCTTCATCCTTAGCAACACAAACATCATCCTCTGTGGTGTCAGCAGCCACATGACCCAAATTTTGTGGAGCACTATGTGCAGAATCCAGATTTGAAGTGTTCTATCCTACAGTCTTTATAATTGACCATCAAAGTGTCCTAGAAGTTCTTGGCCTTTTCTCTGAGTCAGTGACTTTTTTTTTTTTTTATAAACCCATGAATTTATTTTAGTAGTTAAGTAACAGTGGCATTTAATAATCTCACAATACAAATTAATTTTCTCTCCTCTTTAAGTTGGAAGCAAGGTATCATTCTTTCAACCAGATGATGAAGTCGTTGGTAAGTTATAATTTATAGCCCTATTTCAAGTCCTCTATTTTACTGTCATCTCTTCTTTTTCCAAGGCAATTATTAGTGTTTCTTGTGTCCCTTGCTTTGGATAGGATACATACAGGGGCGCCTGGGGGGCTCAGGTGGTTAAGCATCTGCCTTCAGCTCAGGTCATGATCCCAGGGTTCTGGAATCAAGCCCCACATCGGGGCTCCTTGCTCAGAGGAAGTCAACTTCTCCCTCTCCCTCTGCCTCTCACCCCGCTGTGCTTACTCACTCTTTCTCAAATAAAATCTTAAACAAACAAAAAAGAATACATATATCCTGAATCTGCTCACAAGTATCCACTGATGAAGAGAATTTGGAGTTAAATTCTCAATAGCAGAATATTTAAAACCTTCTACTATTTGACTATTGAACAATATGATAGAAAGATGACCATAGTTGTTAATGTGGTCCGTACAGCCTTTCTGACAGGACCCTAGTCTATGACTCGACTGCAAATTCTGGAACGCACAGTCACAAATCACCTGCTTGAAGACTGCTCACTGACCAGGCTATATGGAAGCTCCGCTCTCCATATCCAGCTTGCATTTCACAGAGCTGCTCCCTCAGTAATCTTGTAAAACCGAAAGTCCACTGGAAACCTTCAGATGATTGGTTATCTTAAAAACCCACAGTGAATACTATTCTCCCAATATATACGTATTTATATTATTATATCCTAAACAGTCACACAAACATATAAAATATGACTTTAATAATAGTCTTGAAAATTTAACATTTCTGTGTGGAAAATATTGTTAGGAAGATACTCACTTAAACTTAGAAAAAAATCAACTATGGTATGCTTGAAGTTGTTAAGAATAGCTTTTTATGGTATTGCCTTTGACTCATGTATTTTTCTTAGAGAACTTATTATTTCTGTCTTTTAAAAAAAATATATATATATATATATTTAAAGATTTTATTTGTTTTTTTGAGACTGACAGGGAGAGCATGAGCCAGGGGGGTGAGCAGAGGGAGAGGGAGAAGCAAGCACCCCACTGAGCAGGGAGCCTGACTCAGGCTCGATCCGAGGACCCTGATCGGAAGGCAGACGCTTAATCCACTGAGCCACCCAGGTGCACCTATTTCTGTCTTATTCATCCAAGAAGTCAATGACACTGTGTTACTCAAGATTCCTTTTGTGTTGTTGTTTTTTTAAAGATTTTATTTATTCATGAAAGATACAGGGAGAGAGGCAGAGACATAGGCAGAGGGAGAAGCAGGCTCCCTGCAGAGATTCCAATGCAGGACTCGATCCCGGGATTCTGGGATCACGCCCTGGGCCAAACGCAGACGCTCAACCACTGAGCCACCCAGGCACCCCTCAAGATTCCTTTGTAAGACACCAAAAATGAAATTGGATTAGCATAGAGGAAAATGGGATTTTACTAGAAGCATCTTATAGAATCAAACCGTGGGAAGGTAGCTGTGCATCAAGAACAATTTTAATGAGGAATCCAGGTGCCCCCAAATCTCTAACTTGCCTCTGTACATAGGACACCATCACTCAGGTCACAGAAGAGGGAGAAAAAGAAAGAGAGCATAGGCAATATAGCCTTCATGACAGAAAATGAACAGTCTGCTTCCCTTCCATACTTCTGAGGCCTCTCCCTTCCCCACACTAATAATTACTGGAATCTTCCTCAAAATTCTAGTGAACAAAATTTAGACTAATACTTACTGGCATCTCATTAGGAATGAATTCATTTATGGGATTGTTTCTGTTAAGTTTCTCCTGTCGATTTCCAGGAATTCTGCCCCTGGATTCTGAAGACCCTGGACTTTGTGAAGTTGTTAGAGTGCACGAGCATTACTTGGGTACGTGCCAGTCTTTTGCTGCTCATGTAAGTCTTACATCATTGATGTGTGGTGTTTAGTACCATCGCAATGTATTTGCATCTGCCTTGTGTAATAAATAGCCATTGGCTGATCACGTGAACACTGCTAGCGTATATTTAGTATCCATAAAATTCATATTCAGACCAAACAGCATATAGACTTTTAAATCTCACTTAGACTGCAGTGGTGAGATGTTTGAAAATTCATTTCTTCCTTGGCTCTGAAATTATATCAGAGCCTGATCAGAATTGTTTTTTTAATTGAGATATAGTTGGCATACAATGTTATATTAGTTTCAGGTGAAGAATTTTTTTTTTTTTTACTTCTTAGAAAAATAATTTTTTTTTACTTATTTAAAAAAATTCTTTTTTTACTTCTTATTCTTCATTATTAGTTGAAACTAAAAATATGTGAAATCTAGATAATATGTGCAGAGTCTGAGACAGGAAAGAATCAAGAACACTTGTCTTTGGTTTCTATTGTTAATATATTTTTAAGAGTTTTTTTAATTTAACTGAAATGTTAATTTTAAATTTCTCCTATAGTAATTTACTTCTTGAATATATAGAATAAATATAAATACACACACTTTAGGAAACTATAGTGAAAAGATGCTGCATCTCCTTAGTAATTAGGGAAAAGCAAATTAAAACCCGCTTCAGGATACCATTACTCATCCACGTGATTGACAAATTTTATCAAGTCCCCGCTGAGCCACTGGGGCTGCCCAATAGTTAACTTTCTATAACAAGTTATTTTAGGGGACCTAGTTAAAACTCAAGCCTGAGAATCCAAATGAAAGGTTTTAGTTGACTCCATAGTTACAAGGTTCTCAACGAACAAGTGAAATAAGGCCCAAGGAAATTCTGGTGCAAAAACAGTATAGTTACCTGTAAAAAAGCCAGTGGTGGTCCTCAATTTTCAAACTGCCTAATATTGAAATAGCTTTGGAGTAGAGACTTTCATAGCATGGTATTTGAAAGTGAGCTTTATCTTTCAAAGGAAGACACATACTTGGCTCCATATCTAGGTTTAATATACACAGGCCTCAGATTTCCAGAAAAAATGACTTTTAAAACTAATTTTTTAAAAAGATTTTATTTATTTATTCATGAGAGACACACAGAGAGAGAGGCAGAGACATAGGCAGAGGGAGAAGCAGGCTCCATGAAGGGAGCCTGACATGAGACTCGATCCCGGGACTCCAGGATCATGCCCTGGGCCAAAGGCAGGCGCTAAACCACTGAGCCACCCAGGGATCCCCAAAATTAATTTTTTTAAGTGAACTATCCCCAACATAGTGCTTGAACTCATTACCCCAAGAGCAAGAGCTGCATGCTTTCTTTAATTTTTTTAAAAAAAGAAGGTAAGGTAACTGTTAAAAAAACAAAAAAGGGCCCATTCTTTCTTCTGAGATTTGGCATGATTTATACACATTTCCATCATGTATTTACCAATTGTTTTTTAATAACAGCTTCATTGAGATATAATTTACATACCATAAAATTAACCTTTGTAAACCAGTCATTTTTAGTTTTTTTTTTTTAAGATTTTATTTATTTTTTTTTTATATGTGAATGCGTGTGTTTATTTTTTTTTCTTTTTTTTTTCTTTTTTCTTTTTTATTTATTTATTTTTTTTATTGGTGTTCAATTTACTAACATACAGAATAACACCCAGTGCCCGTCACCCATTCACTCCCACCCCCCGCCCTCCTCCCCTTCTACCACCCCTAGTTCGTTTCCCAGAGTTAGCAGTCTTTACGTTCTGTCTCCCTTTCTGATATTTCCCACACATTTCTTCTCCCTTCCCTTATTTTCCCTTTCACTATTATTTATATTCCCCAAATGAATGAGAACATATAATGTTTGTCCTTCTCCGACTGACTTACTTCACTCAGCATAATACCCTCCAGTTCCATCCACGTTGAAGCAAATGGTGGGTATTTGTCATTTCTAATAGCTGAGTAATATTCCATTGTATACATAAACCACATCTTCTTTATCCATTCATCTTTCGTTGGACACCGAGGCTCCTTCCACAGTTTGGCTATCGTGGCCATTGCTGCTAGAAACATCGGGGTGCAGGTGTCCCGGCGTTTCATTGCATTTGTATCTTTGGGGTAAATCCCCAACAGTGCAATTGCTGGGTCGTAGGGCAGGTCTATTTTTAACTCTTTGAGGAACCTCCACACAGTTTTCCAGAGTGGCTGCACCAGTTCACATTCCCACCAACAGTGTAAGAGGGTTCCCTTTTCTCCGCATCCTCTCCAACATTTGTTGTTTCCTGCCTTGTTAATTTTCCCCATTCTCACTGGTGTGAGGTGGTATCTCATTGTAGTTTTGATTTGTATTTCCCTGATGGCAAGTGATGCAGAGCATTTTCTCACATGCATGTTGGCCATGTCTATGTCTTCCTCTGTGAGATTTCTGTTCATGTCTTTTGCCCATTTCATGATTGGATTGTTTGTTTCTTTGGTGTTGAGTTTAATAAGTTCTTTATAGATCTTGGAAGATTTTATTTATTTATTCATAGAGACACACAGAGAGAGAGAGAGAGAGAGAGAGGGAGGCAGAGATACAGGCAGAGGGAGAAGCAGGGAAGCAGGCTCCATGCAGGGAACCCAGCGCGGGACTCGATCCCGGGTCTCCAGGATCATGCCCTGAGTCGAAGGCAGACACTCAACCGCTGAGCCACCCAAGTGTCCCAGTCATTTTTAGTATATTGACAAAGTCGATCAACCCTTATTACTAATTTTAGAATACTTTATCACTCCAAAAGAATCTCCATTCCCATTGGCAGTTATTCTCCATTTTCCTTCCACAGCTTCTCAGAACCACGAATATACTTTTTCTTTCTATTGATTTGCTTATTTCGGACATTTCATATACATTAATCTTGCAATATGTGGTCTTTTGTAATTGTCTTAATTCATTTTTCATGAAGTTCATGTTTTCAAAGTTCACGCATTGTGTGGCATCTATCCATATTTAATTCTTTTCAGTGGTTGAATAAAATACTCCATTGTATGAGTATACCACATTTTGTTATATCCATTCATCTATGATTGGATATCGAGATTGTTTCTACTTTTTTTGGCTATTATGCATAATGCTGATCTGAACATTTATGTAATAAATTTTTGTGTGGATATATGTTTTTATTTCTCTTGGGTATATACCTAGGAATAGAATTATTGAATCATATAACAACTCTACATTTAACATTTTGAGAAACTGAGAAACCATTTTCAAAATAGCAGCAACATTTTATAATTCAACTAACAATGAAACAGCATCACAGTTGCTCCTCATCCTCACTACTGCTTATTATTTTCTGCCTTTTTAATTTTAAGCATCCTAGAAGTGAAATCTTGTTGTTGTTTTCATTTTATTTCCCCAATGACTAATGATGTTGAAAATTTTTCATGCTTATTGGACATTTGTATATCTTATTTGGTGAAATACCTGTTCAGATCCTGTGCCCACTTTTTAAATTGTGTTATTCTTTTTATTGGTGAGTTGTAAGAGTTCCTTATATATTCTAGATATCTAGCTGCTTGTCAGATAAATTGATTATAAATATTTTCTCCCATTCTAAAGGTTGCCATTTCATTTTCTTATGACATCCTTTAAAGCACAATATTTAAAATATTGAGTGGGTTTCAGGTTCTTCATATTTTCTTTTGTCCATTGTGCTTTTATTATTATTTCTAAGAACTCGTTGCCAAAGATAATTTTACAAACATTTACACCTATGATTTCTCCTAAGAATTTTATATATTTAACTCTTATGTTTACTTCTGTGATCCATTTTGAGTTAATTTTTTTACATGGTATGAAATAAATGTTCTTTTTTTTACATGTAGATATCTAGTGTCCCAGAATCATTTGTTGAAAAGACTCTTCTATACCTACTGAATTGTCTTGACACTCTTGTTCAAATCTTCTTTTTTTTAAAGATTTCATTTATTCATGAGAGTCATAAAGAGAGGCAGAGACATAGGCAGAGGGAGAAGCAGGCTCCTCACAGAAAGCCCAATCCAGGACTCGATCCCTGGACTGGGATGACGCCCTAAGCTGAAGGCAGATGCTCATCTGTTGAGCCATCCAGGCATCCCACTCTTGTTCAAAATTAATTGACCATATATAGGTTTATATCTGGACTCAATCCTATTTAACTGATCTATATATCCATTTTTACGCCAGTCAAATTGCTTTGATTACAGTAGCTTTGGAATAAATTTTTTTCTTTTTTTAAATTTAAATTCAGTTAATTAACATATAATGTATTATTAGTTTCAGAAGAAGAGTTCAGTGATTCATCAGTCTTATACAATACCCAGTGCTCATTACATAATAAGCCCTCCTTAATGTCCATTACCCAGTTACCCCATCCCCCACCTCCCTCTAGTGACCCTCAATTTGTTTCCTATGATTAAGCGTCTCTTATGGTTTGTCTCCCTCTCTGATTTCATCTCATTTTATTTTTCCCTCCCTTCCTCTATGATCCTGTTTTGTTAAATTCCACATGAGTGAAATCATATAATTGTCTTTCTCTGATTGACTTATATCACTTATCACTTAGCATAATACCCTCTAGTTCCATCCACATTGTTGCAAATGGCAAGATTTCAGTCCTTCTGATGGCCGAGTAGTATTCCAGTGTGTGTGTGTGTGTGTGTGTGTGTGTGTGTGTGTGTGTGTAGATATATCTATATCTATATATATGTTTTCTTTATCCATTTATCTGTCAATGGATATCTGGCCTCTTTCCATAGTTTGGCTATTGTCTACATTGTTGCTATAAACATTAGGGTGCAGGTGCTCCTTCGGATCACTACATTTGTATCTTAGTGGTAAATACCTATAAAGAGCTTAGCAAACTCAACACCCAAAGAGCAAATAATCCAATGAAGAAATGAGCCAAAGACATGAACAGACATTTCTCCAAAGAAGACATACAAATGGCCAACAGACACATAAAAAAATGTTCGATGTCACTCAGCATCAGGCAAGTACAAATTAAAACTACAATGAGCTACCACCTCACACCAGTCAGAATGGCTAAAATTAACAAGTCAGGAAATGACAGATGATGGCAAGGATGCAGAGAAAGGGAAAGCCGCTTAACACTTTTGGTGGGAATGCAAGCTGGTGCAGCCACTCTGGAAAATAGTATAGAGGTTCCTCAGAAAATTGAAAAGAGAGCTATCCGACAACCGGGCAAAAAGGGCCCATTTTTCTAGGTGTTGCCAAATACTGGAGATTCGTAAAATGGACCAGAAAGAGAAAAGCAAATTGGAACATCAGTTTCCTAGCTATAAAGCTTAAACTAAGACAAGCAAACCACACAAATGACCTTTTATTTTCCTATGAATCAGGAGGATTGTAGTCCAAAAATCCATTATCACATATAAAGAAAATAATTCCAGATATTCCTTGAGGAAAAAAATACAGTAAAATGTTTCTTTAAGAGAGGAACTTTAAGGGATCCCTGGGTGGCGCAGCGGTTTGGCGCCTGCCTTTGGCCTAGGGCACAATCCTGGAGACCCAGGATCGATTCCCACGTCGGGCTCCCGGTGCATGGAGCCTGCTTCTCTCTGCCTGTGTCTCTGCCTCTCTTTCTCTCTCTGTGACTATCATAAATAAATAAAAATTTAAAAAAAAAAAAAAAAAGAGAGGAACTTTAAGAATGGCCACTTACTGTGACTGCTTGCCTTTGGACAAGACACTGGGCACATTCACCAAACTGGATAGCCTCTAAATTCTGTTGGTGCTCCGACATTTTGTAAAAGATGAAGTAATTTCAGTATGTTCCCTGGAGTTTTGCGGAAGGAAATATTCAGTTTAGCACAACTCTATTTCAGTTTCTGTTAATTCTTTAGTAATTTTTTTATAATGAAAGTTGAATACTCAGTCACCTTCAGATAAGTCTGTTCTTTCCCAAACTGAAGAATTAGGTTCCAAACAACTTCCCCAAAAATGTCTTACTAATCCTGCTACAGAAAACTAAAAATAAAGTTAAGAAGTTGATTGAATCTTCCAGTTCTTTTGTGCTTTCAACTCTTAAGCCATTTATGTCAAGCATAAAAATAATTTTTTCATTCAAAATTTAGTACACATTTTCAGCATTATTTTTTTGGACCTAAGGTAGAAAGAATTGAAATTATAATTCTTGGGTTTGATATTGCTGTTATTATACCTCCCTGATTCTTCTATTTATATTTTTAGTTTTTCATAACATAATAAATACTTGTGGACCACCTAACACAAAAGCAAGGATCTCAACATTAAACCACATTACCATGCAATGTTAGAGCCCTTGCTATCTAAATATAGTTTATTACTGTTAGCTTTTTTTTTTTTTTAAAGGACTACAAGTTTGGTTTGATTGTTTTGGGGTTCTTTTAAAGATTTATTTATTTTAATGAGACAGAGGGAAGGGGCAGAGGGAAAGAGAAAATCCTGAAGGACTCTGCTGAACACAGAGCCTAATGTGGGGCTCAGTCTTGCAACCCCAAAATCATGACCTGAGCTGAAACCAAGAATTGGATGCTTAACTGATTATGCCACCCAGGCACCCCTACATGTTTGATTTCTTAATGAATATAGGCAGTCCCAATTCTTATAATGGAGGATATTCCTGCAACAATATAAGTAAACTAGAAATGCCTGGGTGGCTCAGTTGGTTAAGCATCTACCTTTGGTACAAGTGGTGATTCCAGAGTCCTGGCATTGAGCCCCACATAGGGCTCCCTGCTCAGCAGGGAATCTGCTTCTCCCTTTCCTTCTGCTGCTCTCCCTGCTTGTGCTCTATGTGTGTGTCAAATAAGTTAAAATCTTTAAAAACAACAACAACAACAATATAAGTAAACTGTAGGTACCTTGAGTGTGCTCTGTTAGAGTAGGTGTGCTTTAGAGTCAGACATTCGAATTTCTTAGCTGTGTGGCCCCAGACAAATTAATTACCCTGAACCTCACCTTATAATCAAGAAAATTAGGAGGATAGGTATTTTAAAGAGTTTGGTAAAGAATAAAGTACCATGCGTGAGTGATATCACCTGGTGCTCTATTTTAATGCCTTGCTGGTCTGAACATTTTCAGCACATACGTGCGGGTATTCTGTCCTCTAGATGGCACTAGTTGATATGTGCAATGCTGAGTGGCCTGTGCTACACCATCTCAACTTTAGAGGGAAAACATTTGAAAGAGTAGACTACAGAAGTGTTAGAAAGTTGATTTTAGGTAAAATGAGAGAGGATAGCTTTTAACTGAAAAAAATCACATTCATTGTACAAAATAAAAACCTAAAAACTAAATAATTTAATTTATTAAGGAAGAGCTTAATGATCAGATCATATAGAGCTCTTTATATTAGGAGTTTGCATTTTGTCTCAAGTACAGTAGAAAGCCATTGATGAACTGAGCTAACATCAAGAGTCAGTCAATCAACTGAGACACCCAGGTGCCCCACCACTGAACTTTAAACAGAGAAGTGTTAGCATGTTATGTATGCTTTTAAAGATCATTCTGGGGGCGCCTGGGTGGCTCAGTCAATTAGGTGTCCAACTCTTGATCTCAACTCAGGTCTTCATTTCAGGTCGTAAGTTCAAGCCCCAGGAAAAGAAAGTTCATTCTGACACTTCTGTTTTCCAAAACACTATTAGGGATATTGAAGAGAGAAGACATAAAGTTGAAAATAATACTTAGAACATGTAAACAAGCAGTTCATTTAGAATATGTTTTTAACTTCCTGTAAATCAATAAGTAAAAGATAATACAACAAAGAAATTGATAAAACAGTTTCACAAAAGGAATTCCAGATGGCCAGCAAACACAGAAAAGCGTTCGGAAAAACAAGTTAAAATCACAGTAAGAAACCCTTTACACACCCGTATGATTGGTAAGAATGTATACTAGTGCCAGGGGTTGACAAGGATGTTTACAGTGATAGGAGCTCCATTACCCAGCTATATGGGAGAATGAATTCAGACAGCCACTTCAGTAGTATGTAGTAAAGCAAAGGTGGTATTCCTGTGAGGTGGGATTTCCATCCTTGAGTACTGTCTTAGAAAAAACCCACATGACAGCATAATGCCATCTTTTATATGAGAGCATTCTTAGCAGCATGGTTTAAAACTGCCACAAACTGAAAACAACACAAATCGTCCTCTACTAGAGTTGTATCACGAAATGAATGTTTTCACATAGTGGAAAGCCATAAAACACCAGAAAAAGGAAAGCACTGCAGCCACATTTACAAAAATGGTTATGGCTTTAAAACAATGTTGAGAGGGGGATCCCTGGTGGCGCAGCGGTTTGGCGCCTGCCTTTGGCCCAGGGCGTGATCCTGGAGACCCGGGATCGAATCCCACATCGGGCTCCCGGTGCATGGAGCCTGCTTCTCCCTCTGCCTGTGTCTCTGCCTCTCTCTCTCTCTCTCTGTAACTATCATAAATAAATAAAAATTTAAAAAAAAAAAACAATGTTGAGAGGGAAAGAGGAAGATAGAAAAGAGTTCATATGATGCCACTGAGATAAAGTTCAAAAAGAGGCAAAACTAAATGACATTGTTCAGAAATGCATACTTGGGCCATAAACTATGAAGGTGAACAAGACTGAGGTAGCGACCTCTGGTGGGAAAGACAAGGCTGTGGGTTGTGCGTTTTCTCTCTCTCAACCAAGATTGGTGCTTACCAATCTTGGTATTTATCCACCCATCTATACTTACGTCCCATGTACTTTTCTGCATGTGTTTTATTTCACAATATAATATTTTAAAAATGCACACACACACTGACTCCTATGCTAAGAGTGCATTACATGTGGGCAAGAATGGAACTGGGGAAACCAAAATATCGGCAAAAGAGAAAGGAGTAGTGCCTTGGACCAGGGCCACAGTGGGGCTGAGAAGAGATAGATCCAGGAGTCAGGACTAATGGAATTTGCTAACTGATTGCTTCCTCTTGTTCTTTGTGACAGTTCACAAACCAGAAAAAGTTACATGGACAGAAGCTGCTGGAACCATTCGGGATGGAGTACGAGCCTATACAGCTCTGCATTATCTTTCTCATCTCTCTCCTGGAAAATCAGTGCTGATAATGGATGGAGCCAGTGTAGGTGCTAATAATTCTGCTAAGAAACAGATCAAAAGCTACTAAACTTAGGAAGTAGGCCATCCATTTGCTAATATAATTCTCTGCTGATAGCTTATTCACTGCTCATTTTGTTAAAATAGGCAGCTTTGACTAATAGGAGATTAAAGTTAGACTTAAGGATGTTTAGTTTATTATTTTGAATCTGCTAGTACATTAAAAAAGCAGACAAGCCATGTCTTTATGCCTGTTTTACAGAGCCTGAAATGGCTCATGAAATCTTTGAAGCCATGCCCCAAAACTCCCTACTAATTTTGTATATGCCTCACACTTACACTTGTGTCGATAAGGTGTTGTATTTCTAGATGTGTCACACAAGATAAAAAATGCGCTCCTGTCAATATATTACACGTATCAACAAAAAAATAGTTCAAGACACTAAAAATACAGAAAAATAGATTATAATCTAAAAAGGTCACAAAACTTGGGGTGAATTTTTATCATTTTTTATGTGGCTGTTGAAAATGCTTTTATCCCTTGCTTTTCTGTGCAAAAAAGGCAGAACTGTCTTCAGCATTGGCTTCAACCTGATGCCTAGCATCAGGGTAGTAGTGTTTCCTTGAGCTCACCCCTCAGGTCAGCAAAAGGATGGAGCTTTTGAGAGTTCTTTGATCTTTAAAGAGAGATAGATGGACCCATGCATGTACTGTGAAATTAGCTTAGAACATCATGCTGACAAGGCCCTTAAAAGCCCATTTTTCTCTTCCTGGGGCCAAGTTTCTGAATGCAGCCCTCCATCTTGAAATTATGTGCAATGACGAGAATGGGTGAGAGCATATGCATGTATACCTTTTCTGCCACCCCTTCTGAAAAAGAAAGTCAAATGTCTCAACCTTGTCCATATTTCTATTTCTTTTTCTGTCATAATATTCAAAAATATACTAAAGTAGCACTAAGCTGGGGATCCCTGGGTGGCACAGCGGTTTGGCGCCTGCCTTTGGCCCAGGGCACGATCCTGGAGACCCGGGATCAAATCCCACGTCGGGCTCCCGGTGCATGGAGCCTGCTTCTCCCTCTGTCTGTGTCTCTGCCTCTTTCTCCCTCTATGTCTATCATGAATAAATAAATAAAATCTTAAAAAAAACAAAAGTAGCACTAAGCTATTAGACTTTATTAAACGGCCTATGAAACAAGTTAGATATGGTCTCTGCCTTATATCTGTAAGCCCATTTTGTATTTTTTCCCCATACAGGCACTTGGTATGATAGCTATTCAGTTAGCACACCATAGAGGAGCCAAAGTGATTTCAACAGCAGGCAGCCTTGAAGACAAGCAATGCCTTGAAAGACTTAGGCCTTCTATAGGTGAGTACTATTACTCAACACAGACTCTGCAACAGAAAATTTTGAAGAGATATCATCTTATAGACTAAACTCATAAAGTACAAAATCCCAACCATAGCAACTTTTTTCTAGGTGTGTTTCCTGAAGCAGGGGAAACAAAAGCAAAAATAAACTATTAGGACTACATCAAAATAAGAAGTTTCTGCGCAATGAAGGAAACAAAACTAAAAGACAACCTACTGAATGGGAGGAAATATTTGCAAATGACTTCTCTGATAAAGGGTTAGTATCCAAAATACATAAAGAATTCATACAACTCATCGCTCAGAAAACAAATAATCCAATTAAAAATGCATAGAAGACATGAACAGATATTTCTCCAAAGAAGAAATACAGATGGCCGACAAATGAAAAGATGCTCAGCATCACTCATCGTCAGGGAAATGCAAATCGAAACCACAATGAGATGGCTAAAATAAAAAACACAAGAAGCCACAAGTGTTGGAGAGGATGTGGTGCATGCCACTATTGAAAACAGTATGGGGGTTCCTCAAAAAGCTAAAAATGGAACTACCTTGTGATTCAGTAATCGCACTACTGGGTATTTAACCCCAAAATATAAAACACTAATTCAAAGGGATACATGCACCCCTTTGTTTATTGCAGCATCAATATTTAGAAAAGCTAAATAATGGAAGCAGCCCAAATGTCCATTGACTGATGAATGGATAAAAATGATATGAAATATATGTCTCATATATACATAGGAATATTATTCAGCCATTAAAAGATGAAATCTTGCCATTTGCAACAACATGGATGGAGCTAAAGAGTATAATGCTAAGCAAAATGAGCTAGTCAGAAAGAAATACCATTCAATTTCACTGGTGGGATTTAAGAAACAAAACAAGTGCACAAAGGAAAAAAAAAAAAGAGAAACAAACCAAGAAACAGACTCTTAATTATAGAGAAGAAACTGATGGTCACGAGAGGAGAGGTGGGTGAGGATTAAGAGGACACTTATCTTTTTTTTTTTTTTTTTTAATTTTATTTATTTACTCATGAAAGACATAGAGAGGCAGAGACATAGGCAGAGAGAAGCAGGCTCCCTGCAGGAAGCCCAATGTGAGACTCGATCCCAGACCCTAGGATCAGATCACAACCTGAGCTGAAGGCAGACGCTCAACCACTGAGCCACCCAGGCATTCCAAGAGGACACTTATCTTGACAAGCCCTGAGTAATGTATAGAACTGCTGAATCACTATATTGTACACTTGAGACTAATAGAACACTGTTAGCTCTACTGGAATTAAAAAAAAAATAATAATTAAAAAATGCTCAACAAAAAAATGAAAAGATTGAACCTGTCCAAATAATACAAATGGAAAGGATAAAGAAAATAGACTGAAAAAATGACCAAGGAGAGAAAAATGAGGAATGGAGAAACTAACAGAGACAAGAGGCTGAGCCAGAGTGTGAGGGGCAGGCAGGAAGGGGAGTAAGGTTCATTGAGTGTTAATGTGAATAATCTATCCTGACATCGTCAACAGCCCCGTCAGTGAACCAGGGCGCAGCATCTACAGGATTTAACCAGTGTGTCCAAGGAGCTACAACTAGATTGGAGTGGGATTTAAATCCAGGCCTATCCAACCTTAAAGCCCTCCTTACTTCCATTGTTACCTTCTGCCTCTGGCAGAGATAACCAAGACATGGAAGAAAGGTTAAGACAGGGACTGGAGAAAGGAGGAAAAACAGGAAAAGTTTGGAAATGGACTTGAGGGTTGGAGGGCAGACCATGAACTGTATTGTTGAATGGAGAGGCTTCTTCCTGCCCTTCAGAGGTACTTCAGTCCCTTCCCAAATGTCTTCCCTAGGCCTGCCCCCGGCCCCCACCTCTTAGATCACTGTCGTTCTACACCGCCTACCTGAGCTTCCATCTGAGCCATGCTGTGAGGAATTCTCTTTTACAAGAAGGTACTAAAAGTTATGAAAAGGAATTATAAACATGTCTTCATTTTGACAGTTCAAATACTGAGGTTTTTTTTTTTTTTTTTTTTTTTTTAAGATTTTACTTATTTATTCATGAGAGACAGGCAGAGACACAGGCAGAGGGAGGAACAGGTTCCCCCGGGGAGTCTGATGCTGGACTCCATCCCAGGATCCCAAGATCACGCCCTAAACCAAAAGCAGACACTAAACCACTGAGCCACCCAGAAATCCCTAGATTTTTTTTTAATCTCATTGGCTTGTTCTATTGATATAATACTCTAAAACTAGTCTAGTTTTCACTAGCTGATCAAAATAACCATTTTTTTCCCCTTAATCTCCAGGATTTTTCTTCATTTTAGAGAGCAAGTGGGGAAGGCAGGGGGTGGTGGATTTCCATGACTGAAAAGGGATAATAGAGAAGTATTATATCACACAAATACTGTTTTTACTTTTTAGCTCTAAATTCTATTAAACCTGAACATAAGAAATTGCCTAATCTTTCAGTTTATGCCTCAATATGTATTTATCTCTGTGGTTTACAGATTCTCTGTTCTATTTAGCAATAAGGTACAGTCCTCTTTTAGTAGGCCAGCCTTGGAACACATCATCCACAAAATATTAAGTATTTTTTTATTTTTATTTATTCATTCATGAGAGACACAGAGAGGCAGAGATATAGGCAGAGGGAGAAGCAGGCTCCCTGCTGGGAACCCGATGCGGGACTCGATCCCGGGACCCTGGGATCACAACCTGAGCCGAAGGCACACTCAACCACTGAGCCACCCAGGTGCCCCAATATTTTTTTTTTTTTAAAGATTTTATTTATTCATGAGAGACACAGAACGAGAGGCAGAGACACAGGCAGAGGGAGAAGCAGGCTCCATGTAGGGAGGCCGACGTGGGACTTGATCCCGGGTCTCCAGGATCACGCCCTGGGCCGAAGGCGGCGCCAAACCACTGAGCCACCTGGGCTGCCCCAGGTGCCCCAATATGAAGTATTTTAATTTTATTGAATATACCAGTCCCTTCCTTTAAATTAATCCTTACCACTGTTGGGTCAGAAAAGATAAAATAAAATTTGGATCCAGTAATTGAACCACTCCATACATTTCAGAGAAGAAATATTTGCTTTTGCTTTTTCTCTGATTTCTTTGTACTCATCACATAGAGAACAATAAAATTGCCTGACTTCCTGTCCTTTACAGCCCGAGTCATCGACGTTTCTAGTGGGAAAGCCCATGTTGCTGAAAGCTGTTTAGAGGAAACAGGTGGCCTGGGAGTAGATATTGTCCTAGATGCTGGAGGTAGGTACTTTACTAGATCAATAGTCTGTGTCATTTTTGTAGTGTGATGGATGCATCTCAAAAAAAAATTAATATATAACCAGGTAATAATTAACATTTATTAAATTGATGTCATGTTTTGTTTTTAACATTTCTATTTAAACTGGAGCTTCTTGAATCCCATTGTAAATACTGTCTGGAAGAGAGAGCATGCTTACCTTTAAAATACAGGCATTGGAGTTTAAATGTTTCTACGGAAATGAACATCATCTATTCTCAGGGGTTCCCAGATGATACACATTAGTTCAGCTCTCAGCCAGATACTTAGTTGTGCTGTGTCTGTCTGTCCTCTATTGGATGGCTGACTTCTGCAATCTCTATTTGGAAAAAAGCATTTTTTTTTTACCTTCCTTGACCTTTTGTTATTTAACCAGTATCTATTTAACACCTAATCTGTACACACTTAGGTAGGGCCATTGCACAGAAAACATAGGATTCACAAGCCTGCAAAGGGAGGCTTCATACTTTGTTAAGATTTATCTTCTGTGATGAGAATCCTAGGAATACAACTGTGACCATTTTAACATGTTTCTTTTTAACCAGTTATTTTCAGGACTTGAAATTAACTCAGAAAAATCACTTCTTGGCCTTTTGGCTAAGATCAAGTGTGAAATTAACTCAGAAAAATCTTTCAGTGTAAGTGACTGTGTAGGTCACTAACTTTTCAAATACACATTTCAATAGTTATGTCAATGTGTGACTATCTTGAGTCTGTGGGTTCCTTAATCAGAAGTCAACTTTTCCCAAAGAATTAGTCAATGATATGATTAAAACTATCAATCTTAGTTATGTATTATGTTGTTGCCTTGCCTGGTTCTAAAATGAAAATAAACTTTTTGTCTTTTGTTATTTCACTTGTAATTGAATCTAGAGTAAATTTTATGACCAGTTTTAATGCAAAAAGTTTAAGGTGTCTGAATACATTGTTACTTTCTTTCTAAGAAGAATGCTTCCTCATTCCTAACATTAAAAAGTAAAAGCAAAGAGGACTCAAAAAAAAAAAAAAAAAAAGGTAAAGAGGACTAATTTGAAGAATAAAGAATAAATTTTTACCCGATTACTATAAAATATATTTCTTGTCTCTCTCTCTCTTTCTTTTTTTAAACTATTCCCTTGTAAGTGAGATTATATAGTAAAGATGATGAACCAGCTGTAAAATTACACCTACTACCTCATAAACATGATATCATCACACTTCTTGGTGTTGGAGGCCATTGGGTAACAACAGAAGAAAACCTGCAGGTATTATCAGAAACAATAAACCATTACTATTACACTGACAGGATGTAATTAACAAAGAATAATGCCTAAGTCTTTTGAAGCAAGATGTGAAGAAATGATAAATTCTGAATTATACCTATTTCTAATGAAATGTAGCTTTCTTTTTTACTTTAGATACATGGTGGCCAAAATGTAGAAATAGTGCCATTCAACTTTTATTTAGTGGTTTGGAAGAAGTGACTTCTGAATTTTTTATTAGTATTTCTAGTAAGATTTTCTTTTCTCATAGTAACAAACATTGTTGGCATATACTTGGCAAAATATTTCTACAAAATTACAACAATTCCCCATTCACGTTGGAATTTACTACAAATGTGTGTATATACATTACTCCCAAAGTTATATTTTTCAACAGTATTCAAGTTTTCTTATCATGGCTGATATGTAGATAACATAACTCTCATATATCAATTGCCACTGATTTTCTTACATCCTCATGAAGATAACTGGTAAGTAACAGGTAAAAATCTCACTCTGTCTCATACACGCATGCACATGCACACACACGTGTTCACACACAGGCACACGCTCATACAACATATACACACACATGCATGCACACAAACTACCACTCCATCACCTCTACATAGGTCTTGCATCTGACCTTGCTCTTTTCATCGTTTTGGAACAATGAATTAGAAAAGAAACCATTGCATTTTGCATATTGTTATTAAAGTTTGTATGCTGTTTGTGTGCTGTTTGTGATTTGGGTATTTGCATAGAAGTTTTTCTGGCTCAAGATATCAGTCATCTGTCTGCTACTAAACTCACAGTCATTGATGAGTTTTTGTATGTTCTATCCAAGTTGGATCCTCCAGATAGCCATTGCCTTTTCCTCAAAGGAGCAACGGTGGCTTTCCTTAATGACGAAGTTTGGAATTTGTCAAATGTGCAACAGGGAAAATATCTTTATATCCTTTTTTATCTACTGACTTGAGTTTATGGCTTGAGATTTACCATGTACTCTCATTAAGTTCTTTAACAATGATGATTGATAATAATAATAATAATAATAATAATAATAATAGCTAACTTTCATTGAGCATTCCAAACAGTGTTCCAAAGGCTTTGTAAGTATTAACTTATTTAAGCATTAAAATGGCCCTGTGAGGTGTAAGTACTATCATTATCCCTGTCTCACAGAAAGATTAATACGTGTCCCAGGATGCAACTAGAAAGGGGCAGGACAAGAATCACCCAGGCAGTCATACTGGGTTCTGAATGGAAGAGAAACCACAAGATACAAGGCATTGTGAAAATTACACATCACTGTGAAAGACTGCATCCTTTTCTTTTTTTTTTTTTTTAATTTTTATTTATTTATGATAGTCACAGAGAGAGAGAGAGGCAGAGACATAGGCAGAGGGAGAAGCAGGCTCCATGCACCGGGAGCCCGACGTGGGATTCCATCCCGGGTCTCCAGGATCGTGCCCTGGGCCAAAGGCAGGCGCTAAACCGCTGCGCCACCCAGGGATCCCAAGGCTGCATCCTTAATCTAAGCTATGATGGTGCTATTACATAAGACATTTCAGAATGCTCATCTGCATTAGAGAGCTTGTGGGGTGTTTTAGGATTAACAGTGCTAGAAAATCTTCATCAAATGAAAATGGGTTTGTTTGTTTTTTAAATGGAATTAATTCTAAGAAAAATCTGGTGAATGAAGCCAAATCATTCCAGTTTTGGTAAAAGCAATGAAATCTTCTCTTGAGAATGTGAAAGCAGTTCCAAAAGAATGATCCAAACCTCTTTAGAACAGGGTCAAACCTATGAATAAAACTTTTTTTTTCTAAGATAACTGTCTTAAAGGCAACTGTACTTGGTAAAAATTGTATTGGATGAAACATAAGTTCTTATTACTTAATAGAGTAAATCTGTATGCAAAGAAAGAAACTTGCCTTAGTTTGTCCACTATCATACTTTGCTTTTGTTAAATGTGTGTTGTTATGTACACATGATACTTAGAAAGGCCCACCTCCTCTACAAGAATGACAGAATTAATTCAGAACTTTCAAATAGGAGTTTTTAATTAGGACCCTGAATATGTTGAGTCACAAAAAGTACATTTCAGAACCAGAACATCCCCTTACTGTAGGGAATGTGTGAGTTTCAAGTATTTCTAAATATTTTTCTTTGAATTTGGAAAATCAACTTAATTTTTTAACTTTCTAAAAGAAATCCTTAGATTTCAGGTTTAAGCAACTTAACTGTCCACTAACATTGTAATTATCAAGAATATCATGAGATGTTAACAATGAAGAATACCATGTGTTAACAGTAACACTAGATAGTGTGTTTTGAATCTTACATGTCAGGAGCTAGGCTGGCTCCTTTGCCTTTGTTACTTAATTTCCTCCATACACACACACTCTTAGAGTTACTGTTGGCATTTTCAGTATTTTCACTTAAGTAGAAAGAGAATTTGCAGTATGAGGTCCTCTTTAAGAAAATCTTTAAAATGGCTTATGTTCTGGGGCTCCTGGGTGGCTCAGTTGGTTAAATGTCTGCCTTAAGCTCAGGTCATGATCCCAGGGTTCTGGGATGGAACCCCACATTGGGCTCCCTGCTCAGTGAGGTGTCTGCTTCTCCCTCTCCCCCCACCCATCCAATGCTTGCTCACTCTCTTTCTTGTGAATAAATAAAATCTTTTTTTTTTGAGATTTATTTATTTATTCAGAGAGAGAGAGAAAGAGAGAGAGGGAGAGAGGCAGAGACACAGGCAGAGGGAGAAACAGGCTCCATGCAGGGAGCCTGACATGGGACTTGATCCCGGGTCTCCAGGATCACACCCCAGGCGGCGCTAAACCGCTGCACCACCAGGGCTGCCCTAAAATCTTTAAGATAAAAATAAAATGGCTTATGTTCGTACTTTCTAATTTACATTTTCTAATTCCTGAACTCTCAAGTTCCAAATCAGACTTCAGTCCTCACTTCAGTCCCTTCTCAATCAATTCAGACCTGAGCCAGCTGCTGCTTATGATTTAACAGACCTTCGACTGGTTCTATGCCATATGTCATTCTCTAGTACTAGCAATTACATAGAGTCTCAATCCTAAAATTATAATTTCAATTAAATGACTAAATTTTTTTCTTAATTTTACACTATTTCTTGATTCTCTTAGTGACACATTTAACTTTTCTGCCCATAAAATTTGAGCCAATTAGCAGCCAGTTTAGTACATAAATGTGCACCTAACATAAGAGATGCAAGTGCTAACATTTTTATCTAAAAATATCATAAATAGTGCTAAAAGGAAAACTTGACACCACAGTTCTGCTTGTTTGGGAGAACACGCGTCATTACTTAGGACTAGTCATTAGGCTTGCTGCTTCTGCCACTTGTCCTTAGAAGTTTAGGCTCTGTTATGTCTCCGCTTCTCTCAAATAAGTTCCCCATTTCCCTGTTTCCAAGGTAAACTTCACAGCTTACAGAATGTCTGTAACTTAAATTCTCAATTTCTGAGAGTGCTGAACTTAGATAGGTGACCTGCCTAACATCTTCCTTTTATTGACTGGTTTTGTTCGACTGCCACCTTAACAATCTTTCCAGCTACGTATCCTAAAAGATGTGATGGAGAAGCTATCAACTGGAGTTTTTAGGTACGCTAAGTAATCAAATCGTTTATTTTCTATTCTCAAGGAGGTAAGCAAGCATTTCCACTTTCATTTCAGTTTTCACAGCATACCTGTTGCCTCCATAGGTTTTTTTTTTTTTTTTTTTTTTGGATAAATAGCCGCTCTTTAATATTTGTCAAAGTGTATCTTGTGATACACCAATAAGTATTCCCTAAGAAGTGACCCATGAGTTCTCCTTAGTGCATTCCATACCATACCATACAACCTTTGCTTTTTTCATCACCTTTCCCAAGGCAACCTAAAATAACCTGTAGACTGAGAAGAGGCGAAAATGCAGTTTTGTTTTTTCAAAACAGTTGGCAGTTTTCCCCTTCAAAACTTAACCACTTTTAACAATGGGAATACTAATGGACAAGTTTGTTTGCATTATTTAAAATAATAGGATTGGGGCACCTGGGTGGCTCAGGTCATGATATCCAGGTCCTGGGATGATGGAGTCTGCTTCTCCCCCTCCCTTTGCCTTTCCCAGTGCTCCTGCACGCTCTCTAAAAAATAAAATCTTTTAAAAAATAATAGAATTGAACAATAGCAATTGTCAACTACCATCCTATTGTTCTACTCATCTTTGCCTTGACCTAACTTTTCTAATAATACCATTCTTCCTCAGGCCTCAGTTGGATGAACCCATTCCATTGTATGAAGCGAAAGTTTCCATGGAAGTTGTTCAGAAAAATCCAGGAAGAAAAAAGCAAGTTGTTCAATTTTAATTTTGTTCTTTCTCAGACCTCAGTTGGATAAACCCCTTCCAGTACTTGAAGCCCGAGTTTCCTTGGAAATTGTTCAGAAAAGGAAGATAAAAGCAAAGTGTCCGGTTTTCCTAGGAGTCAAGATACTCAGAGTTATTTAAAGTTTTTGAGAAGTCACTTGAAAAATTATTGTACAAATGGTCAAGACAACTCCATAATTAACATCTAAAGGGATTATTCCGAAATTCTTGCTCGTTTCTACACATTTGCCTTTGTTACAAAATCCTTCCCATGAAGAAAATTGCTTTCAGGAGAAGCCGCGCTACTCTATTGATAAAGTTGGTAGTGTTTTGGTATGTTAAAGTAACGTGATTACTTTTGTATCAACTCCGTTCTCAATGCCTGCCTGCCTTAGCAAGCCCTGGAGTATGGTTTCAAGTCTCAGAGGCCCTAGTCCATAGACACTGTAAAATTTTTTCAGGCATTCATTCATTTCAGGGATTCCTCGGGATCCAGCAGGACCGCGGCCGAGCCTCGCCGGTGGGAGCGGCCGCGGGGGCGGGGGGGGCGGGGCGGCTGCGCTCGCTCGGCTCCCGCCGGGTTCTCTGTTTTCGGTCCGGGGGGTGGAGGCGCAGGCCCCCGCCGGCTCTGGGCGCCCGCCTCGGCCCGCCGTAGGCTTAACCCAAGCGGCAGCCCAGTGTGACTGACGTCTTTTCATCCAAGCGCCGGGGCCGGGGCCGGGGCCGGGGCTCGGGACGTCTCTGCTACAGACCTACAGAGCGCTCAGCTATCCCGGTGCCCCGGGCCGCGGGCTGCCCCGCCCCTCGGCGCCCACGACCCGGCCACCGCCACCGCCACCGCCAGGGACCCGGCAGCAGCGCCCGGCAGCCGAGCCGAGCCGAGCCGAGCGGAGGGAGCGGACCGACCCGACCGAGGGGAGGGGCGGGGAGGGGAGGGGGGAAGGGGCGGGGCCTCGGGGCGGCCGACGGCGCTCGTCCGCGGGGGCGGGGCCACGTCGGGGTTGGG
Source organism: Canis lupus baileyi (assembly GCF_048164855.1). Lineage (NCBI taxonomy): Eukaryota > Metazoa > Chordata > Mammalia > Carnivora > Canidae > Canis > Canis lupus. The sequence goes on along the minus strand of NC_132867.1, from coordinate 32,282,229 downwards.
GCGGGGGCGGGGCCGGGGCCGGCGCGCGCGGGAAGCGGCGGCGGAGAGGCCGGCGGCTCCGCCTGCCCGAGCCGCGCGTCATGGCCGTCTCGGTGCCCGGCTACTCGCCCGGTTTCAGGAAGCCTCCCGCTACGCTGCGGCTCCGACGGAAGAGGGCCCGCAGCCACGGCTCCGCCGCCGCGCCCGGGGAGCAGCCCGAGCCTGCGCCCCGCCGCGCCGCTCTGGCGGCCGGGCTGCTCCTGCGCCCCTTCCCGGCGGCGGGCGGCGGCGGCGGTGGCGGTGGCGGTGGCGGCGGCGGCCCGGCAGCGGCCCGCAGGAACCCCTTCGCCCGCCTGGACAACCGGCCGCCGGCCTCCGCGGAGCCCCCCGACGGGCCGCCCGGCAGTCGGCAGGAGGCGCAGGCCGCGGTGAGTGTCTCGGGCCGGGCGGGGGCGGGGGGCGCGGACGCGGCCCTGAGCGTTGGGCGGGGCTGCCCCGAGGCTGCGCTCCGCGTGGCGGGCGCCCGGCGGTCGGGCCCGGGGCCGCTCGGAGCCCCCGGGGGTCGGGGGTCAGGGGTCCGGGGTCAGGGGGAGGGCGGCTCGTCCGCGGAGGCCGCTGTTAGGTGGCGAGACCGGAGACCCTCCTGCCTGCACGACCCCCGCCCTCACGCGCTCGGAAATACTCCGGGTGGAGGAGTGTCGGGGATCCCTGGGTCCGAAATCCCTGGCAGTTCTTACCCCAGGGCCTTGTGGGTCACTGGGCTTGAGATCTCCGCCCCCGCCGTCGGACGCACGGATCACCCCCCCCCCCGCCCCCGCCCCCGCCCCCGCCCCCGATTTTAATGGTCAAGCCAGACGCGAAACTGACGTGAAGCCCCGATCTGGTGATTTGCATGTGAGTTTCCTGCCCTGGGCATTTATTGAGGCCCTTGGATGCCAGGTGAGGCGCTGGCGGTGGTTAACGCAAACTCCAGCATCGTTTAGGATTAAAAAGGACCATCGTTTTCCCCTCAGTTTGTAGATTCTAATCAAGAAAATGATTCGCTGTGGGAGGAGAAGTTTCCTGAAAGAACAGACGTTACTGAATTACTGCAGGTAATAGCTTTTAATGTAGTCTTAAAATCTAAACTTACACCTCAGAAACATTTTTTTTGTTACGTCGTTGCTCGAGAGCGTGGAGGCAGTGATCCTCTCTGCCGGGGTTGAAAAGATGGCACCGGCCCGGCGGAAGCATGAGGTTCCTGACGGCACCAACGCTAAAGTTACTGTAGATACAGGTTTTCCTTCCTCCAACTGTTTGACACTCTCTCTCCGTGGGCGGTGACTCCAGCTCCTCTCTCCACACCCAACTGCTTTTTGAACTTCCTCTTTAACTGAATCTTCAGACAAAATCCCCAAATTACCTCCACAGGTTGTGGCATATCCCTGAACCTTGCAGACACGGCCACAACAGCCGTCCTCTTGGTACCATCCCCCAGGTATTCCTGTTGCGCGGCTTGTCCTTAACGGGAACAGGCCCGAAGAGCTAAGACCTGTCATACAAATGGACGGCCTTCACAGGGTCTGTTACAGATAGTTCCCCCGCACCTGTTACTTGGTGTGTGTGATGTCACCTCAAAGAATCATTGTAAATAAAGTGGAGAAAACGGCCTTGAAAGGACAGCAAAACAGTTTGGAAGGAAATTTTGAAATCAGGAAACGTCTTTTTACATATGGCCTCATAAGAGCCCTAAGTTACCTGCAGGAACTGCTTAGCCCTGGTTCCGGAGCTTGCAAGGCTTAATGGTGCTCTTTAAAATACTTGCAGGGGACCCTGGGTGGCCCAGTCGGTTTAGCGTTCAACTCCTGATTTTGGCTCAGGACATGCGTGAGCAGCGTCACAAGACAGAACCTCAAATCAGGCTCCACGCTCAGCAGGGAGTCAGCTTGAAGTTCTCTCCCTCTGCTCCTGCCTCCCCCCCCCCCCAATAAATAAATAAATAAATAAATAAATAAATCATTTTTAAAAAATAATGAATTACTTGGAAGGTTTTTGCTTTGACAGCAAGATCAGTAGATTTTTTTTTTTTTAATTATGATTGTGGAAATAGTACATGCCTCTTGTAACTAAACTATATATATATAAACTAAAAGGGGGATACCTGGGTGGTACAGCGGTTTAGCGCCTGCCTTTGGCCCTGGGCACAATCCTGGAGACCCGGGATCGAATCCCACATCGGGCTCCCGGTGCATGGAGCTTGCTTCTCCCTCTGCCTGTGTCTCTGCCTCTCTCTCTCTCTCTCTCTGTGTGACTATCATAAATAAATTTTTAATAAAAATTAAAAAAAAAAAAACTAAAAGGTAAAAATGTGGCCTTCCACCACCACCACCTGTAACAACAGTAAATTCCCACTTCCAGAGAAAACCACTGTCAACAGTTTAACTTTCTAGGGTGTTTCACAGTGTGTAGTGTATTTTCAGTGTTACTTATTATGCAGTTATAAGATTCTGACAATTCCGTGATCATGCAGGTTGATAAAATCTGTAGATTAAAAGGGAAGTTCTTTGGTACTCTACTAATTTTTGTGTCCTTTGTTTTCTAAAAGACTCCACAAGTATCATTCTCCGAATCTGATACTCCATCCTCAGAAAGTACTGAGTTACCTGTGGACTGGAGTATTAAAACTCGACTCCTTTTCACCTCTTCTCAACCCTTTACCTGGGCAGATCACTTGAAAGCACAAGAAGAGGCCCAAGGTGTCATCCAGCATTGTAGGGCAACAGAAGTTACTTTGCCTCAAAGTATACAGGTAATTCTGAAGGGAAGTAGGTGTGTTTTAAAGTAACAAATTAATTGTAAAACGTACTTCTCTGCAAAATGTCACAAATATTTCCTTCTTCTAAAAAGTTTTTCTTCTAAAGTTTAAAGACACTGAGATTTGGGGAATTTTGTATTTCTTGCACTTTCATGCAGTTTTCTCTATCAGATTCAATAACTGCCCATTAAATTTAAAGACCTGTCCTGAGGACTAATGTTAGAGGCAGAAATTGTTTTTGAACAAAACCATTCTTCTCTAAAGCCTTCTGAGAAAAAAATATAAGGGAGAAAAATGAAAAGCAATTGAATAGAATTGCAAACGTAGATTGGTTATTTTCCTAGTTTTCTGATATAATGCATATTCTTTTTTTCATACACACTAATTCTTGCTACCTGTTTGATAGTCTATTGTAAATACTGTAATAGAGTTAATGAGTTCTAGAATGGTTTTGGAGGAATGTAATTGCATTGCTGTCAAGCAACTCATCAACTCAAATTAGGTTAAAAGTGATTACCTAAAAAAGGCCTTGGGGGATCCCTCTGCGGCCCAGCGGTTTAGAGCCTGACATTGGCTCAGGGTGTGATCCTGGATTCCCTGGATCGAGTCCAGCATCGGGCTCCCTGCATGAAGCCTGCTTCTCCCTCTGCCTGTGTCTCTGCCTCTCATGAATAAATAAATAAAATTTAAAAAAAGAAGGCCCTGATACATCTTTTTTAATAAATCAGGTTGATTTATGATTCTCATTACTCATTTTTACTGGTTCCTGTTGAGCAGTTGTGAGGGGAGAGGAGTTGAACATAGTATTACCTACATGCAGTAAACATCTCCATCTATAGCCCTACCCTTATGATAACTAAAATAGTCACTGTTCTCAGGAGAGAACAGGAGAGATGAGAGAATGTTCCCATCTGTATTTTAAGTCCTCCTTTTGATATGCTTTAAGATACAATAAAAGCTGGCAAGAATAAACTATATTTTAGCTGGTGTAACAGTTATGAATACTTTTCTATAGGAAACAGTAAAGGTTCTTAGAATAAGTGGCATATTCAGTGCTTTTTGATGAAATTTTATACTTCTAATGTGGCAAAAACTTCCAATATCATCTCTGGATTTTAGGATCCCAGACTCTCCACTCAGCTCCGTTGTGCCTTTCAGCAGAGCCTAATCTATTGGTTGCACCCTGCCTTTCCCTGGCTACCACTGTTCCCTCGCATTGGAGCTGATAGAAAAATGGCTGGAAAGATAAGCCCTTGGTCAAATGATGAAACCTTGCAACACATTTTAATGAGTGACTGGTAAGATTATTAAAAATTTGTACATCCAGTATTATTATGTACAATGTGGAAGTGTGTACTGGTAAAAGGTTCTCTGTGTTCCTCTGAATTATTTTTTCTAAGCTGTTAATAATCGATATTTAAATTGTTTACTTTTTTGACTCTTATTCACTCTTTATGCAACTGTGGAATTATGTATAAGTGTTACATAAATATATACATTCTTTTATGTTATTTCATCTCAGTGGCTGCTTCCTTTCTCATCAGAAGCTGCTCAGAGAAAAGTCAGCAACCAGTTATCAATTAAGATTTGTTTGGTTTCTTTTTAATTTTTTTTTAAAGGTTTCATTTATTTATTCATGAGAGACAGACAGAGAGGCGCAGAGACCTAGGCAGAGGGAGAAGCAGGCCCCATTCAGGGAGCCCAATGTGGGACTTGATCCTGGGTCTCCAGGATCACACCCTGGGCTGAAGGCAGCACTAAACCGCTGAGCCACCGGGGCTGCCCCAATTAAGATTTGTTTAAAGAAAACATGATTAGTGTTTAAGCGGTAAACACTGTGGGTCCCATGACCAATTTTAGTCCTTTAAGAGCCAAGTTATGTATATAGTAGAAAAAGTTCAAACCATTATCTATAATATTTGTGTTGTGTTTTTATTCAAATGAGTATCAAACTGAATCATAAAAAAACTAAATTTTAGTTGTCAAGCTAAATGTGTAGTAATGCCTAAAGAAAATCTTGCTACTTCATAGGTCTGTGAGCTTCACTTCTCTCTATAATCTACTGAAGACAAAGCTTTGCCCATATTTCTACGTTTGTACCTATCAGTTTACGATCTTGTTCCGAGCAGCAGGATTAGCAGGAAATGATGTAATCACAGCTCTCATCTCTCCTACAACTAGAGGCATAAGAGAAGCTATGAAAAATGAAGGTAAAACCATAGGTTTAAAATGAGTTATTTTTTATTTATCCCGTTATTTCATCAACGGGAGCATAGTTGATTATTGTGATGTCAACATGCTGGTGTAGTTAAAAGGAATTAAGTGGTTTCATCATTGAGCTGTTTTGCTAATTCAATGAATATTTGAGTGTCTACTATGTGCCAGGTGCTCTGGTGCTGAGACCATAGAGAGAGACCAAATACACATATCCTTGAACCCCACAGAACTTGTAGTTGATCTGGTGGTAAGGAGGATCCATTCCATTCATCCAGTCAGTGAACATTTATTGGCACCTTTGTTCAATACCAGTGTTCTAGTCCCTAGAAATACAGCAGTGACAGAAGTAGACAAAATCCCTACTGTTGTAGAGCTTATGTAATTTGTCAAAGGAGAATGTTATATTGTTAACAAAAGAAATATAAAAATTTGGAACAGTGTATGTAGTTGATGCAATTTTTTCATTTTCCTTAAAAAAATCTGGAAGAGTATTACAAAATTAATACGGCTACCCCATAGGGGCCAATGGTCATGAGACAGAATTCTGCTTTGTTCTTTTATGTGCTTTTATGATTGTTTGAGTAATTTCTTTTGTAATAAAAAACTGATTTAAGCATTAAAAAAAAAAAGTATAGTAAACACTTTCCTTAGAAGCTAAAGTTTGAATTGTCTTTTTACCAATTGAATTGCCTTTTACCAGTTTTACCTATATTTTTTAAGAAATGCCTTCTTTATTTCTGATTTTATTTTTTCCCAGCAGTGATTTAAGCTGTCCCTTAATGCACAGCTTTCTTTAAGTTTAATGGTGTTCCCTTCTTTGATCTGATAAACATATTGAGCTGGAAAGTTCCCATCTGAATGTACTTGTCTAGAAATTCCTACCCTCTTTTAATTAACATAATTTTCAAACTGGGCCAACCATTGATGATCACAAATCTATTTAATCAGCACTACAGGAAAGAGTACCACATGTAGTGGGGGAGTATTTATTGTTTCCTGAAACTTTTGTTTGAAAGAGGAGGAGGAGGAGGGGTGTGTGTGTGTGTGGTGGGCTACTGTCAAGAAAGCTTGAAAGCTGTTGCCTTAATAGATCCAAGTGCAAAAGCTCAAATCTTCAGATTTCATACTCTGTAAAAGTAGGACACACTTGTTCTTTTAGAGTATATTAAAGGAAACTCAGTTATATTTTTCTTTTCTCACGTAGGTATTGAATTTTCTCTGCCGCTAATAAAAGAAAATGGCCATGAGAAGAAAAAGGCATCTGGAACAAGCCTGGGACATGGGGAGTATGTGATTAAAACCACCTTTTACGTCACCTAGGGACTTACGGTCTCAGTGAAGTAGTTTTGTAGAGGAAACCGTTTGATGAAATGGAAACTCTAACTATAACAATTTTCTAGGGAACAAGTAATCAGTGATGAGGATGAAGATGAGAGCTTTTCCTGGCTGGAAGAGATGGGTGTGCAAGATAAAATTAAAAAACCAGACATACTCTCTATCAAGCTGTATCCTTTCCGTTGTGCTAACTAGAATTGATTTTCATTGAATTTAGTGAGCTGTGTAATATTGACAGTTTTATTTGACTGTAATCTTAAATTGTCTTAAGATCATATTTAAACTAATTCTCCATCATGACATTAAAAAAACAGACTAAGTACCAGTAAACCATGAACAATTACTGCTAAAGTTTTTTTTTTGAATGGAAACATTCCATATAGAGTATGTTTTCAACTAGAGAAGAAATTCGGTTTTTTTAGGAGTCAACTTCTAGCAAATTCAGTGGTCAAAGAGAAATCATTTTGATTTAAGCGGATGTGTTATAATTGCAGCAGAGTGGGGTAGAAAGAGCATTTCCAGTTCACAATGGGAAAAAAGAGTCCCAGGTGATTCAGAATCAAGATGATGGCTTTTCTCATTAGCATGGGATTTAAATTTGCAAGTTCCTTGATTGTCATCTTCAGACGAAAAGAGAAACACGAAGTGCAAATGGATCACAGACCTGAGTCTGTTGTGTTGGTGAAGGGAATGAATACCCTTACATTGCTGAATTTCTTGATCAACTCTAAGAGTTTAATTGCTAGTTCAGGTCCGCAGGCAGGACTTCCACCAACCCTCTTATCACCTGTAGCTTTCCGAGGTGCCACAATGCAAATGCTAAAGGTAATGAAAAGGAAAAAAGAAAAAAATTCTACCCTAATCCTCATAAATGAGCTTTTTAAGAAGAAATCAAGAACAAATTCTTGATTTGTTTTTAATAACTCCTACCATTTTACATGGTGCATATTTTGTTTTTGCTTTCCTCCCAATAAAAAAAATGTTGATATAAAGGTATATCAAATTATATGAGAACATTCATTATATGAAATGTTTTATTTGAATTATATAAAAGTAATTTTTTCTAACTGAATAAATCTGATTGGCAACAAAAGCATTTTGGTGTTAGTCTTTTTTGCCATGTGGAAAAGCTGCTTTAATCTCATTTTGTCATTAAGCAATGAAAGAAGCTAGCTAAGATTAGAGATCTCAGCACCTAAATCCTGGATAGCTGAAAAGAATAGCTGTATATCCGTATTGTTGAAAAAAACTTACAGATGTAAATACAAATACATTGTGAATGTTACTAACAAAAGAATTTTAAGATTTTATTCATAAGAGACACAGAGGCAGAGACACAGGCAGAGGGAGAAGCAGTTTCCTCACAGGGAGCCTGACGTGGGACTCGATCCCCAAACTGGGATCATACCCTGAGCCAAAGGGAGGCGCTCAACCACTGAGCCACCCAGGCATTCCGAATTTGTATTTTTTTAAAAAATAGAATTTATTTTTATATTTATTTTCCCAGTATTCTGCATTGAAAATGTATTACTGAATTGGGAAGGGAGGTGGGCAAAGGGTTAAAGGGGATTGGGAAGTATGTGCTTCCAGTTATGGAATAGAGTAAGTCATGGGATGGAAGGCCCAGCGCAGGGAATATAGTCCGTGGTACTATAACAATATGGTGACAGATGGTAGCTACATTTGTGAGCAGAGCATAATGTTTAGAGTTGTAGAATCGCTGTCCTATACCTGAAACTAATGTAACTGTAATGTGTGTCAACTATACTTCCATTAAAAAAATCTTAATAGGGAAGCCTGGGTGGCTTAGTTGTCAAGCATCTGACTCTTGACCTCAGCTCAGGTCTTGATCCAGAATCGGGAGTTCAGGCCCCAGAAAAGCTTTGTTTTGTTTATTAAAGGTTTTATTTATTTATGAAAGACCCAGAAAAACGCGGGGACAAGGGCAAAGGGAGAAGCAGGCTCCACGCAGGGAGCCCGACATGGGACTCAATCCCGGGACTCTAGGATCACACCCTGGATCAAAGGCAGATTCTCAACCGCTGAGCCACCCAGGTGTACCTGTTTTTTGTTTGTTTGTTTTCCTAAGTAAAAAAGCATACTACTAAATTAGGATACTATATGAAAAATTATATTCTCTAGAATATGCTTAAACTGAGTCATAACTTGGAGATGTGCTACAGATGGAGAATTAACATTTTTACTCATATAGCATTCTTTTGATGTCTTACGAACTACCTTATGCTATTCTCACAAGTATAGTTCCTGCCACCATACAGTGCTATTATAGTACCACTGGCTACAGTCCCTCTATGTTGTACCTTTTAATCCATAAAAGTAAAGAGGAAAACCCTAATGAAGTTACTGAACAAGTCTTAAGGGACAAAAGCTTGAGAGACGGTGACAGTAATTTTTTCTTTAAATTTTCTTGAAGGCAAGAAGTGTAAATGTGAAGACACAAGCTGTTTCTGGATACAAAGATCAATTTAGTTTGGAGATTACGGGTCCTATCATGCCTCATTCTCTACATTCAGTAACCATGCTACTCAGATCTTCACAGAATGGGTCATTTTCTGCTGGACTATATACACATGAGCCAACTGCTGTATTTAATATCTGCCTGCCAGTGAATAAAGTATTGGATAAGGTAAGTAGACAGCTTTTAGCGTAGCTCACTGTAGCTAGTTTCCTCGGGTGGAAGAAAGAAGTGATTTATAGAGAGTCAAACTTATGTCTGACTTACCATTAAATTGTACTATTTGGGGTCCCTGGGTGGCTTAGCGGTTTAGTGCCTGCCTTCAGCCCAGGGCGTGATCCTGGAGTCCTAGGATCAGGTTCCGCATCAGGCTCCCTGCATGGAGCCTGCTTCTGTCTCTGCCTCTCTTTCATGAATAAATAAAATCTTTTAAAAAATAAATAAAAAATGAACTGTACTACTTAACTGCCAATCCTAAAATGAAGGGGTAAGATTTGGGTTTTTTGAGATAAATTTTTATGAATTTAGATTGTACTCCACAACGACTATAGAATTTCCCAAACAAAAAGGCAAGTTATTTATATGGCCATCTCAGATCCAGAATAGTACCGGATTCCTTTATTATAAACTATGGGTATTTAATCAGTATTTGCCTTTAATTTTGGATATAGTTAGGTTTCTATTTTTTATTTACAGGTTATAATTAAAACCTTTAAAATTGCCTCATGCTTTTATCATCTGCCAGACTTCTAAAAATGACCGAAATTATTTGTGAAGGCTATTGTATGTGAAAACTTTTAGGGTCAACTTCTATTGATAATGAACTGCCTTTGCCTTATGAATGTGATTAAGGCAGGTGTTTGTCAAAGTTCCCATGGTAATTATTAAAATTTGACTCCACTGGTAGAGCATGCGACTCGATCTCAGAGTTCAATTCCCACATTGGGTGTAAAGATTACCAAAAAAAAACGTCAGTGTTCAGAGACTGATACACTTTTTAACTAACTTGAATACAAATTTCCACAGGAAACTGTTCTTGAGGAGCTTGCTAACTGTGGATTGCACCCTAAGACCCTGGATCAACTTAGTCAAACACCAATACTGGGAAAATCATCTTTAAGACATGTGGAAATGAATGACTACGTTTATAATTGGAGATCCTGAACACCAAAGTAAGCCTAAAAGGAATCTTTGAGGAAAAAGCCTTCTAGCAAGGAAATTCAAGATTCTTATACCTTTGGCTCTAAAGTTCATTTTGGAAGTTAAATGAATCTAACTTTAACATATTCAACTGTTGATAAACATTAACCTTTTTCGTTAATTTTTACATGTGTTAAGCAGTAGGATCAAGGTTTTAAATCAACATTTACTATTCTGATTAGATATGAAGGTAACTCCCAACTTTTTAAAAACATAAGTAACTTGAGACTTCCAGACCTTTACAACCTAATTATAAAACAAGTAGAAAACTGAACGTCATGAATGTCAGTTTCTCCTTGCAAATGGGAAATTGAAACTAAATTACGATCAATTATCTCCTGGTATTGTGACTGATGGCATCAGGGCAAAATTATATTTGACAATTCACCTATCCTACTACGGAGGTTCTAGCTTTATAAAGATACAAATGTAGACAGGATCTGCTGAGCTGATTGTTACCATGTCTACCATAGTTGCTGCTTTCCTTCTGATTTATGATTCCTTTATTCTCAAATATATTAAATTTGGTTTTTTGATGCATGTTAATTCAGATAAGGGTATTTTGTATTCCACATAGAATAGGTTAATAATTGTATGCTCAGCTATCCTGGTAAAGTAGTATTTAATGTCCCTGTGTGTGTGTGTGTGTGTGTGTGAGATAGATTCAAATTTTCTTAAAAATAAAAGTGCTTAGAAACCAAAAGTATCGGGTAAAGAAATGACAGTAATGAAGAAGTATGTGTTCACTTTATGATCCAGAAAATAAAACACCACATTTATTCCAGAGAAGTTTATATTTGGGCCTTAAGCTTTTGAAAATAAAGTTTAGAGACATAGCATTATGAATACCACTGTAATACACATGAAATATTCTATCAGACCCTAAAAATTAACATAAACTTAAACTTTCTCATAGTCAACAAAATAGTGGCTGGGTGCCGATTTTATTAGATAAGTTGGTTACAGCATTTTAATTATCATTTAACGTCTATCTAGGTGTAGCTGAAATTCAAAATGCACATCAAAGTAAAACTATATCACAACTCAATGCCATACTAAATGTACTTGGCCTCTGCAGTAGAATTCTAATCAGACTTCATTTTGACTCCCTTCTCATGGCCCAAGTGGCTTTAATGGGAACGCAGGACTTAGTGCAGATCATCACACAACATACCACTCTTTTTTTTTTTTTTTTTTTTTAGAACCTCTACAAAATTTTAAGGGGGAGATGGTGGCATTAGCCCTGTGGAACAGATCTTGCTTGATTACCTCAATAACACTGGCCCAGTATCTGTCCAGCAGAACCCATTGTGAACTAGTACAAGGTGCACAGCCCTTCACTGATTACAGGCAAGTGTTACAGCAGCCTAGCCATAAGGAAGGGAGGTTACATCATAGTACAAAATACAGTATAAAAGCGTTATTTAACATTCCACACTGAAGATTACGGATGCCTTCAAACAATCGTTTGGATGTTAGCCACTTAAACAAATACATCACTAAGGTAAACAATATAAACATACCAAAACCCTGTATGGTTAAATACAATTTCCATGGTACAAAAATCAAAGCCTGGAGATGTTTGTACAGATTGCTTTTTACACAATGTCTTAAATTGCCAAATATTTACAACATTAAAGAGGAAATACATTTTGATGCAGAGTAAAATTATCTGAAATGATTAATATAAAACCTCAATCTATCTACGTGAGGCACTCCTGAAGCAAGTGGCATTAGCCATGAGGTCCTTTGGTACAAGGCCCATTGCTTGAAGAACCACAGTAGCTGCTGTGGCTTTAGCATGCTTCTTATTAGGGCTGGCAAAGCTGGGCTGGTAAGCGCTTCCATTTATCAATACCTATTCAAGAAAAACATACAATTGGGCTGGTAAGGGCTTCCATTTCTCAATACCTATTCAAGAAAAACATACAATAAGAACAGCATCAAACTTTAATATCTATTAGCTTTGTATTTTTCACTAAATGCTAGAAAAATAACTTACAGAAATATAAAACCCACACTACGTAAGTCAAATTAATCTCAACCCAGGAGAAGCAAATCATTTGGGAAAAGGGACTGCAAATTAAGAGCAGGTCTCCAAATGGGCGGGAAGGAGAAAACCCTGATAAAACTAATTTCCCAAGTTCACTGGAAAATGTCAACAAATTGTTTACCAGATTTTGCCCACCTCTTTCCCTCCAGCATTTTTTAAAACTAGGACATTAACAGGTCATATTAAAGTATGCTTAAATATTTAAAAACCCAAAAACCCTACCATTTCTACCCACACATATATTCACTCCCAACCCACAACGTATCAATCCTGTGACCATACAATGCTTACCCCTCACCCTCTAAGTCCTCAAATTAATAGGGGTATAGAATTAATGCAGAAATTCATATTTACCCTAAAGAGAAAATGTTTGCGATGATCTGGGCCACTATCATGGACCAAGAGAAATTCTGGTGGTTGCCACCTTCTCTTATTACAGATTTCCATCAAAGCAGACACAGGATGTTTGCCTACAAAGAAAAAAATAACCAGTTGATTATTTCCACAGTGCCAACAAAATACGAATTCAAGTGGGGGATAGGACAAGAAGAAATTCAAATGTACTCTCACCTGACAGATCTTTCATTGCAGCAGAGAAGTTCCCGGACCTCTTTTGTGCTCTTTCTCCTACTGCAACAAGACCTTTAAAATAAAAAGGCAGTGTTCACTGAATAAACTCCAAAGCATCATTTTAAATTATTATATACAATGATTCCCTCTGTAGGACCCTAAATCTCAACCTATGCCTTCCAATAAAATACTCAACCCCCACTACCTTTGATTTTTATATAGTTTACCTTGTTTTGCTGTTTCAATGTATATAAGTTATACTTTATGTTCATATAACTTGGTAATAGAAATTGCTTAAAAACAAATATTCACAGAACACAAAAACCTAGTAGCATATGAATACACCTATTAAGTGCCAAAGATAACACCTTTAGGATTGTTTCTTTTTAATAAGTTTAAAAAACAGTGGCTATTTATTTCAAATGCTTTCTAAAGGCTTCCCATTCCTTAAAGCACCCTGCTGTTAATTAAGTTCCCCAAAAGGTGAGGATTTTAGGCCACACACCCTCCAAACAAAGAAGTGTCACTATAAACGGGTCCATATTTTCCCCAGCAAACAGCCCCTGACTTATCAAATGAAGATGTTCATAGAAGACAATCTCACTGCATAACCTCCCTTTCCAATGGGATTTCACTGTCTCATTAGCCAAAGTCCATGCTTTCCTGCTTCCATTTCTCCTAGGGGGAATTCTTCAATCAGCTCTTCACTAAATCTGCTAGTACTCTTCTCCAAACCCAACACCTATTACACAATTCCAACGAGGATGTTCCTGGAATTATGTAATGCATTCACAGATGTTTTCTTATAAACAAATCACCTTGTATGACTCAAAAAAATCTATTCAACTTGTATATGTAATACAATGTCAAATAGGACATAATCCGTACAATGTCCTTTTCTAATTCAGTTTGAATTAATGCTACAGCAGCACAGAACGATTCTCATGCTATTTCCAACCTACTTGAGAATCCTTACAATAAATCCCTCTAATTTTAAAAAAAAGAGGTATCACAGTATTCTATGTGGATGACAATGTAGAAATTCTGATGCAAAATGCTTGCTTTATGACACACACAATTTGGTCCAAGCTAGTTGGTTTCCAAATTCACTGACACAGAATAATTTAACTGCATTAACTTCAACTTATCTTTCTGATTGAAAAGATAAGGAAAATTCTAGGTTTAAGCTTTCTAGTCTTTAAAAATCAGGCTTATACAATCTATTGAAATCACACTGAGATGACAGCCCCATTTAATTCTACATAAGACATTATTCCAAGGGAAGAAATTATTTAAGAGGTACCAACTGGCTGTTATCAATGAGCACTAAGTGTCTGTGTGTGTGCATATATACATATATATACATGTTTGTTTGCCTTTTTTTTTTTACACAAGTGGAGGGAGGGCCCAGAGAGACAGAATCCCAAGAGATTCTCTTTCCCGTACACCCCACACACAGAGGCCAATGTAGGGCTCGACCTCACGACTCTGAGATCATGACCTGAGCCAAAATCAAGAGTTGGACACTTAACTGAGCTATCCAGACACCCCGCTAAGTATATTTTTAATACTTAGCAACTGCATGGGGGCAATGCAGAAGGATTTCCAGGAGTGGCAAAGTACTAGTAAGATAAAAGTTCCAAGGTGCCGCCCTGAGCACAAGACAATATGACAAGCTGACACTGCTGTCAGCAACTGGCCTATTCTCCAGCCCCAACCCAAGAAAATTCAATGACAGAGCTTAAAAAGAGGGAGATACCAAAACTGTTTATAGGAGAAGACAAAACAACACTCTAATAGGAAATAAGGAGAATAGAATACGTGGTATAAAATAAGAAGGAAAAAAAATACAGCCTAGAAATGACAAGTATGTTACCTGTCACAAGAAAACAAAACGGGGATACCATTTACCAAAACTGTAATCTAACTGAAATTTCAATCCCACTGATATATGCACATTTCCATAATATTTAGCAACTAACGTAAGACCACCTTTTAGCTCAAATTAGTGACTCCCATCTGTATCTATACAAGCTGCCACAAATGGATGAGCGCCTTTTGTTTCTTAATAGCTGTAGATATGCTCCAGTTAAGCATCAGGGACATCAAAATGTAGAAAGGTTACTTTGGGGGAAAATATTTTTTTTCAAGGGGCACTTGGGTGGCTCTGATGGTATAGCGTGTGACTCATGATCTTAGGGTCATGAGATCAAGCCCACATTGGGCAGAGCTTGCTTTAAAAAAAACTACGAAGGTAATGAAACCCTAAATATTAAGGAGAGATAATCAACATTCCCAAAACAATGGGTTACCTTTTCGGTCTGTCTTAAAATCAACCAGGATAGGTTCCTTATTTCCTTCTTTGTTTTTTCCTAATCCTTCTCCTTCTCTCCAGCCCATTTTTCTCATCAAAACGGCTCCCATTCCTCCAGTTACCGGGGCTGCTCTTAAGAACTGATCCTATCCAAAGAAAGAAAGGTAAAATGTCCCCATTTCACAGTTAGAATTTGACTACAAACTTGATGTAACTTAAAAAAAAAAGTCTCATTTTACTTCTAGATCTGATATAGCAATTAAATTTCTATACTTATATACATACTGTAGTGTGGATGCTCTAATTATTTTCACCATTAACATAATAGTATTTTGAAAGTCAAATAAGGCAAATAAATGGCAGTTTAAAACAGTGGCCCTCATGCCCCCCTCCAAAAAAAAAAAAAAAATTAGAACACTCCTGTTTTCGTCCACTATTTAGGTTCACTGGTATCTCTTCTTAGCTTGCAAAATAAAAAGAAGGCAATGTTAAAACAGTCAATAATATTAATTGTCCCAGGTGTACCTAGTTAATGAATAAAGCCCAGAAATCATTTAGAAATAGTTTGGACACTGAAGAAGCATACTGTTAACAACCCAAGTTTTCTTCCCCATTCTACCATAAAGCAAGTAAAAATATTTTACTTAGAAAATCCCTATGAAGCAAAGAAGATAACTCTTTAAAGTATATTTACACAGTAAGAAATGGACAGTCATATAAAATACCCTGTCATTATACCAAACTGAATCTGAATTCTTTTAAAACCTAGCGTGACGTTAAAAGACTTGTAAAAAACTCCTTAAGCGTTTACATACCTAGGCCTCGGTGGCAGCAGTGTTGTGAATAGTAGGGCTGGCACTGACCGGGGCAAGAAGACAGCTACAAGGATTTGGCCCTGAAACAAGTTTCCATACAGAGGGGTGAAAGTTCACAGGTTATTCTGTGAACAGTCATCTCTCTTGTATCCAACCCACTGAACCATAATTTCCATCAAAGCAGCAAACCACTTAATGTCATAAGATGCACAACTATATACATTAGCATGGTCAACAGTCATATTCACACATTTTAAGAAATAAATAGCTGATGCCTCTATTTTAAAGGACATCCATGTACACAAAACAAATGAATTCTACTGTTGATCTCTATGGCTTTTTTAAAAATTTGTAAATCTCCAAATCCTGCTTTAGTTTCCCTTGTTATTAAGTTTTAGATTTATGTTCTCTAGCAAATATATAGCAAAAGTCATTAACTTATCAAAAGAGGGAGTCAAAACTTTTGGTAACTCTGGAAAGAGTAAGCATTAATCATTTCCTGTATTGATAAGTTAATACAAAATTTTTAAATCTTGTTTTTACACACAGTAGTAAAACTTTATCATCTTATTTTTTTTCCCCAGCTTTGTAAATTATATGCTGGGGAGAAAGCATGCCAATGATGTGTGACTAGACATTAAGTTCAACAAGGTGCTCTGATGGAAGGAGGCAGCTGTGGAGGTAAAAACATACCCCTGGTTCAGTTCCTTATTTGGTGCAGGCCATGCAGTGTTGATGTATAAAGAGAAAAGTTAGCTGATGCTTGGGTATCAACTGCCTTGTTGCTACACACCTAGAATGACTTTTACTTACTTCCAGGTTCATCCGCCCCTCTTTTCCAGGCAACACTCCTAAAAAAAAGGGCAACTGTGCAAAGTATAATGCAAATCCCCAAATAACCCAGGCTTCCAACTCGGTTTCCAATCTCTACTATGTTCATGTTTCTTTACCCCAGTGTGTATACAGTTCACCAAAAAGCTGCTTAATCTAATGAACCTATAATAGTAAACAATACCCTTCGGGTCATGTCCAAATCATTTAATTCCAGAAAATAAAGGTTTTTTTAAATCAATTATCACTTAAAAATGTTTTACTGACAAATAATAATAATGGAAAAATTCTCACTCTTTTTCATCTAAGAATTTACTGCAACAGACTAAAAGAATATGGAGAATGCTGGCATTCCATGTGGTTTTTAATGTAAAAGAGTGTAGCGAGGCAAGAAAAGCTGTATGATCACTGAAAGTTTTCTGAACACAACACTTTGTGATATTTGACAGTGAAGATAAATGTTAATTTTTCAGTTATCTAAAGACCTTCCACATTATAAATAAAATGTTCCTTCCTTCCTTGACATCAGTAGCAAATGTTCTTCTGTAAACATTTAACTGGGAGTTTTCCTGAAAACATAGCTTTCTTACTAGTATTTAAAAATGTCTCTGATGAATATATCTCATAATTTATCAAAATGGGTTACATTTACATTTAACATGATGTGAATTATTTAAAGCTTGTCAACTGCCTACAAGACTGGAAATCAAAAAAAATTTAAGGGACAGTTTGCAAGGAACCAATTTAATCAGTAGATTCATTTCTGCAAGTTACATTAACATGATTTTTAGAACTATATTAGCATTATGTGGATAGGCAGCACTTCATTATACAAATGAAGTTCAAAATTTTGCAATGGAATCGCATTCAGAAGCTTCTACCTAGTATTGTACAAAACTACTTAATTTTTATGTGCCTAAACACTCACATAAACTTAAAGTCTAACTTCCTGAAATACTGAGCACTCAGCTTCAAGATTAAATAATATTAAAGAATTAAAACTACCCAAATAAGTGTGTACTTATAATTCGTCCCAATGAAATGAAAACCATTTTCAAATACTATACAAACCACTATATTTTAAATACTGTAATATAGTTAAGTCCAAAATGAACTCAAAATCAAAAATATTTTGCTAGATTTTCATCTTTTTCCAACACCAATCCTAGTAAATTACATAAAAGTTAATTTTTCATGAATCTGACCATATACTCACTATACACCTATTAGTACATCTCTCCCCCCCACCCAAGTGGCAGGCAAACTAAGGATATATCATGTTTTATATTAATTTGTTAATAAGAGGGCCATCAGAGATAATGCTATCAAAACTGAAATGTTATGAGATTAAAAGATGTGAAGCAACCAAAATCTCATTTTGCTGAAATTCAGTTCATTCCCTGGCAATCATAACAATTCTTCATAGGTGCCCATCACACTATTAATTACCACCCTGTGAAGCAGTAATAAGGACTTGTCTTCTCATGACACTTGGAGACTGAAATTCCAAGTAATTACTTGCCCATGATCACAAAAGCAGTCAGGAGTACAGCGGGATAAAGAAACCTTCCCAATCCTTTAGACCACGCAGCCTCCTAGTTTCAGCACTGCCATGCTGCCAGTACTCCTGAAACAAATTTCCCATCACCCATCCAACCAAACCAGAAGGCATTTCTTTAGAAAGCCTTGCTTAACCACCTAGGACTCCCCCGACAATGAGGCAGCCGTAGGTGGAGTTCACAGGTCTCATTGCAGGAATGTGAAACCAGGAGCACCTACATCTTCACAGCACGAGGCGTCCATCCTCTCCTTTCAATTTAGGACTTACTATATCCTGGTTGTTTGTTTGGTTTTTTTCCATGACATCAGTGGTTCTCAAATTGAGCCTGTGGATCACCAGAGGCCACCAGGGCCTAAATGGTGGTCCACAGATTGTATCCTCCAGCCCCACCCCACCCCCTTCACCACCCCTTCGGCACTGCCCACCTCCCCACACACTCCAGCCCTCCTCCCCAGCCTTCCAGTCCCATGGCAAGATCACCACATGCAGTGCTAATACTGGGGCCTCCCAACCAACTTGCTGTAACCAGCAACGGACAACCACAGGGATCAGGGGCTGGAGATCACCAAAGGGGAGAGGAGTAAGGGCCAAGAGAGCTTACAAGAGGGCACAGGCACTAAGGAAGGGGAAAGAAGGACAGAGGAATAGAGAAATGGAAAACTGGGGTGGTAAGAGGGCTCTTTGGGGCAGTGATCCACCAAATATAAACCTGTAATAAAGTATCCCATGATGAGAAAAAATTTGAGAACCACTGCTTTGAAATCATTAGATTAGTAGTCCAACAGGAACTGTGGAACATTCTGAACAGCACCTGAGATACACTGTTAGCATTCAAAAGTTTTAAAAAACCACCCCCCAAAAAACCAGCAGTTGCAATACAGAAATAACTTGAGGATAGAAACTAAACGGGCTCTTAAGCCATATTTATACATTTGCCATTGTCTCACAAATCAGGTCCATCTTCAGTGTCCATCCTAGAGTATGCACACATAGAAAATTTACTCGTGAACTTTCAGTTAAAGTCACTGGCCTCTTCGTGCATTTTTAATAAAACATTTTCTAAAAATATCATAATTTTGTACTTGGGACACTTTCATATGTGCGTATGTCGTGTACCTTTTTAATCCAGGCTTGGGCACCAGTATTAGCCAATTGTTCTTGTGTCAGAACCTGTACTCCTGTACTTCCAGTGAACTGGCCAGGAATAGAGTTTAGCTGAGCCCAGGCATCAATCTGAAGAAAAAAACATGCCTCAATTAAGCAAAATTACTTATCTACTCAAAATGCCTCTGGTTTATTTCACTACATTATTTAGTTCTTCAAAAGGCTAAGACTTAAAACTTCAACTTTTAAAATAGCATGCTGAATTTAAACATATTTAAAATTGTTTTCTTAAAAAAAAATAAAAAATAAAAAATAAAATTGTTTTCTTAAACACTTCAAAGAAGCACTTTGCTAACATTCAGTTCGGTCCCAATAATAACAAAATTTAAGATGTAACTCTACTAAAAAAGTATAACTATATAATACTCATTCCTCAAAATATCACATTGATACATGAATACAGAAAACAGTTCATATAGCCAAGGATCCCCACCCTTTGCTTATGTACATCATATAAATGTCACAATCACCTGAGTTTTTAATTACCTTCTTTGTGGTATTAGAAATCCAGGATAAATCACGAGATATGCTTAAGGAGTAATGAGTTACACAGGAAATTGTTCAAACACATAAAACAGCTTTCTTTAAAAACTGAGCACTACGTTAATCACCAACATTTATTGTGATGGTTAAAAATCAGTTGTCAGTACTTCAAAGTAGATTTACTCAACACTGGCATGGTCAGATATGTATTTCCTTATCTGTCTGAATGTATACTTACTGTTTCTATACAGATCTATCACAGGAATGTAGAAGACAAATGGAAAGCTGTCCACTGTTAAAAGTATAGACTCTGGATTCAAGACTGCCTAATCACTTTTTTTGAAATTTTAATTCCAAGGTAGCAGTAGTTAACGTAGTGTTTTGTTTCAGGTTGACTAACCTTTTTTTAGTCCATTTCCTCAGCTGGAAAGTGGGAAATAATAGGAGTACCTACATTTCACAGGGCTATTATGGGCATGTAGCTACTTTTATATACCAGATTACAAACTCTATATTAGGGCAGAGAATTTTATTATTTACCCTCCCAAACTGTTCCTGCCACACAGTACACAATAAATACTTACTAAATAAATGATCATGCCCCAAGTCACTTTCATTTAAAATAACCTAGCTAATTACAATAAATTACAATTTCCTTGGATTTTAAGGACCTATGTTTCAACAGCATGCCATAGACTTTGCTTATGTCAGAACTATCTAATTATTTAAATTCTCATTTATACATTAAATTTGCTACATACCCGTTCCTGAGCTCGATTTAACATGCTCATGGCTTCAAGGTCAAATGCATTCTCACTGAGTCTTTTCTGAGCAAGTGCCCGCTCACTCATTGCTGTTGAGATGTCCACAGGCTAAGAAAGAAAACATAGATAATTATCTCAAATTACGATAGACCCCCTAAATTCTAAAAGTGCTTGTATCTTTAGTTGCTACATATCAAAAAGAAACTAATAGCCTTAAAAATTAATAATCTTGTAAAGTACAGAAAAGATGCCAAAAAGTAAAGGAACCCTGGGAAAGTAGATAAGGATTTAAGACAAGTTACAAAGTATCAGAGGCAGCAGTTAAGTGATTTCATATTTTCTACTGTATCATATTACGATCATGGAAAGTTGTAGAACTTAAAACTCTCTAGCCTTCACTAACAAGTCATTTATAAAAAAATGAGAATTTTTTGAACAATTTTTCAACTTAATTTATATGCATTAGCAGTTTTCAATTTATCCTACTTATTAATAAGCATAACGTGAGAAGCAATAAGCAAGGTTCTTGAATAAGCAAGCAGAAAAACACTATCATATCATGTCAGTGGTCTCTCCACTCATCCGCACATCCTTCCACCTTCTTGCAGTTGCTCAGGGACAGTTGTCTTAAGAGAACTCCACTTCTTCAAAAACTGTATTTCACTATATAAATAAATGAATCCTTTGTTTTCAGTTTATATACATTAATGACCCAAATTAAAATACTTCCGTGGGGGTACATAACAATATGAACCAAAACACCTAAAATGAGGTATGTCTGAATTGACTCAGATCCTCCTTTTCAAAGCTCATGCCCTACCTGTAAAAACTTTATGCTAAGCAAAGAGGAGTTTATAGTTTTAACTTTTTTAAATGTTTCATAATGGTAATCTTTAGAACAAATTCCCAATTTGTCAGATTTGTGGCTCAACCATAAAAAGAAAACCAAGTATATGATGTTCTTTGTTCTAATATTAAGAGCTCATGTTGACTTCTATCAACTCACCAATTCTTAATACTTTTCTTCTAACACAACTTAACCCATTAGTATTACCCAGTGATTGCACCCAAGAAAATTCATTTTTGGAAAATGTTTGACATGGGAAGGTTTTCCTATATTAATTTATAAAGAATAATTAGTGAGCACTACATGGATGTGATAAACAGAAGTCAGTGAGGTAAATTAACGGCTAAGGATTTTTCTTTAAAAGCTAAGTAAAGGCCACCTGCAATTTAACGGTGTACTGCATATGAAATTTTTCTAAAATAAAGACCTGTATAGTAGAGAAGGGTATGTAAACATGAGAGAATTCTATCTCATGCATAAGAATTCCTAATCTTCCTTTTCCTACCTTCAGAACCCCTTATTCTTCCATCATTCTTAGTTATCCTGCTAAATTGTCTCCTAATTCCTCTAGCAACAAAATTTTTCTTCTATGTAGACTCTTGTGTATTACCTTTTTAAAACGAAAGCAAAACAAATCTGAACTCATTCTGTCATCATTGTTGGACTGTTTATAGATCTCAGGATTAAAGATCTTAATCTCTTCATCAATACACTGAATTATCCGTGCTAATTAGAATACAGGACCTATAAAAAATAATCTAAGCAAAGTCACAATTAAATACTAAAAAATTTTGTGCCTTCACTTTTCACTTCTATTATAATTCTGATCAACTGCTGACATTTTAAATGGCAACCCAGATATTTTGGGCAAAATTTATTCCTTTGGCGTTAGATGTTTCCTAAAACTGTTAAGTAGGATTATCAATGTAACTTGGAGGCCCACTGAATACATCTCAAAGACTGTTCATTAACCTTGCCCAAATTACTTTGGGTAGCAGTCTATAAATCTTTGAGGATGGCTAGATGGAAATGGGTTTTTATTCCAAAAAGTTTAAGTTTAGAGGAGATAATTTGAAAAATCTATCTCCACCATCTCAAGCCTTGATTCCCAATCTCCAACTATGAATTTAGCCATGAAAATGTAGTAAAGATAGCTCTGAAAGCTCCCAATGTCTCTAAAATGAAATTCTTCAAACTGGAAAGCAAATAAATATATCTATCTTTGAATCCCTCTTTCAGAAAACACATCTTCAATACTTTTTTCTTTTAAAGTCTTCACTGAGTAAGCGGATAACCTAAAATGTCTCATTTATCCCAAGAAGAAACTTCATTCAAATCTCAGTAATACTTAAATTCACCTGTCTGAAAGAAATTTTAATATAGCAACCTTGATGTTTAATATAAATTTACTTTATATAAAATTACAACTATTTTTTTCCTAAAGTAATACAATTCATTTACTCAAAAGGCTTATTAGCAAAGTAAGCTGCAAGTTCATGTCAAAACCTTATTACCGGATGGTAATCTATTAATTTTATATTCGTATTTTTAAATGTGAAGAAATAAAATGAACCCAGGATTATCTTAACCTTTTAAGGATCCTCAAGAGTTTGAGTCAAAAAGCAGGTTTCCAGGTTTTCAAGGCATTCCAGATATGTGATAATGAACAAAAAGCCAAATATAATCTCCAAAGCATTAATACTCAAGAACTAGACCAAATGTTACATGTATTAAAACTCTCATAAAATATTAGAGCTACTCTTCAGAATACTGGCCAACATTATTCTCTACAGTTATAGTAATGAGCACCTGAAATGTGTCTAGTCCAATTAAGAAACTGATTTCTCAATGAGTAGTGACTACTACTACATCGGACTATACGATGTGTGTATGTATATATGAATAGTATATATTGGATTATACTATACAGAACTTTAGAGCCTTAACTATCTTTAAATGTTGCACAAAAATAGGAATATGTGAAAGTTACCAAAATGATGCTAAAAAGCCCTTCTAAAAACAAGGTGAAAAAAAAAAGCTTAAATTTCATAGACTATCTAGTTGTCATCAACAAGCCTTATTGGTTTCCAATGACATACTATAGATTTTCTAAAGTCTAATTATGATACTACAGTAATATTCTAGGTATTGTAATGGGGGAAATGCCTAATTTCCTTTACACTAAGACTTATGCTAAGTGAAATCTATATAAGAGAGTATCCTGAATTATAATTCCAGTTCTAATAAAAACCTGTCCAAGTCATTTTATCTCTCTACTACAGCAACACAGCAAATCACTTCTCCCATAATCCATGAAAGTGTCAGGAATAATGAAATCCACAATTAACATAAATTTCATAGTCTAAGTATAAATTGTGTACTTTCTGTATCGTCCTCATTTAAAAAATCCTAAGACAAAAAAAAAATTCCTAATTTACTTCCCTCTTTTGTCAACCCAACTGTTCATACAAGTATTTTAGGTTATTTCTTAGAAAGAAAAAAAGGGGAGGGGCAATAAAAGGGCTAAAAAAATATTAGAAGGGGGTCAGGCAGATAAAGAAAATAAGACCTATAATATGAAAATTATTTTCTACAAATATAATTGCAGGTATCTTAAAAGATGGTAAAAAGGAAACTTTTAATTGTAAAAACACAAAACTAAGAAAATGCATAGGACCTGTATGTAAAATAGAATTTTAAAATATTTAGCAAAAATTAACAAATTACAAAGAGGTTCATATAGAAGATAACAACTACAAAAACAAAAGCCATACACAATACAGAATATCACAGTGTCATGTGTGTTTTTAAACCATAAATTATGAATCTTTTTATTACATCATATAGAATTCTCTAGTATAAACTCTTACATATTTAAACAAACTACAATAAGAAAACAAATAGATAATCTAGTAAATGGTTCAAAGAAATTCAGTGTTAATCTCTGAGGAGAATCTAAGGAAAGGAGGAGGAATAACAAGGCTGTACTTAACTATTCTAGCACTGCCAGGGCCTAGTGTTTAATTTTCAATTAAAATTTACATCTTACCCCAAGAACTGAGCTTTCCTAAACTATAAATTTAGAACTTCTACACTTAAGAGAACTGTAGCTCCACTGGGATGTGGAAATAGTTTTCAGTAAACCAGGCACATTGCCTACCTCTGGACATCTAAATATTTATGATTAATAGTAAACCCAAGGAAATTTTATGTCAAAGACTACATTTAAATCTTCTACCCAATAAGCCTCTAACTTTATTACCAAGAATTAATGCCCCCGAGGACTATTTTTTAAATATTAGTTTTCCAACATTTTTGATTTCACTGTTTATGAATCAAATTCACACAAATATGGTCAAAGTTCTGCAGTCACTCCTTACTGAGGATGATGTTGGCTGGCTTCTGGGTAGGAAGACGATGCTATGGCAGTAAGGAACAGTCTGATGAGCTGATATTCCATAAGATACGAATTTATGTTGATCCATCCACATCTATCCACTCACGCTTATGTCAAAGAGCACTCATGTGCAAGACAATTGGTGGAGTTAAGGATTACAGCAAAGCCGAGATCAAATCTGTGATCTTTGCTTAAATGTTTTAAGCTCAAAACTAAAAAAACCACAAACTCCATTTGTATTTATTAAAATGAAAAAGACTGAGAAGTTTTTTTAAAAAAATACTACTGAGTTAAAACAGTGACCATTTGAAAGAACTTTCCTTTTACTCTCTCAAACCCTTTATTTCAACCCCTAACAGGGAATCAAAAGGGTCAATGCTTCCATAAAATGTCACCAATAGTATTCCACAAACACTGGTATATATATATCATAATCTTACAAATATATTTGCAAGATACAGCTAAATAACTAGAACTAAACATTTTATATTGTGACTACCTCCCCCAAATGTTTACTACTATTGTTAGGTAAAAGTACAAGAGACCTAATATCAAAACAAAACCCTCTTCTAAAATTTAGAACCCTCTCCTAAAATTTTGGGATTGTTTTTGCTTAAAATTAAAGTTAACCTACTTATTTTTTTAGTCTGATCTCCCAAGAAACTAGTTAAAAGAGTTCTGGTATCAAATAGTTGTATATATCCTCCCACAGGAGAAAAAGCTTCTTTTCTTTAGCCCTCTGAACTTTTTCTCCTGCTTTCATGAAACGCTGCTTAATATAAAATTTGAATACCCAATTTTTCCCCCTGGGATTTCTTTGGAAATAATTTCCAACTTTTAATTAAAAAATGACAACCACTTCTGATGACAGACAAGGATAAGGCACCACACTCTCAGTGTTAAGAATGAAAATGGCAGAGTACTGAACTTCAAATATATAAATACATATATAAAAAGTCTCAATCAAGAAAGTACTTTCACCATGTTCAAATAAGGTTAAAATAGTTATGATCACTTATTTTCTCAGGATAATCCCTTGGAATTTTTCAGTATTTATAGGAAGATACTCAGCTGAAATTTTTTTCTCACATAAATAATCTCCACATATTTTTTTCCAACTCTGTTAAATGTTTTATCTACAAATTACTAAAAGCATTATGTATCAGAATTTTCTACGTCTGTTTGGCCCTCTTATCCTGATTTATATTCAGCTAGGACAAGATTTAAGTTAATTGCAAATGTCAGTTAACTCTTCCCTCTTGAGATGTGCAGGTAGCCTGATTTGGGGATTAGCAACTGAACTACTCAACTGGTTATACTAAAATATTGTCCAAACCAACTGTCCCTCACTGGTGATACTCCTTCCTCACTGGTGATAGTATAACTTGCTTCAATTGCTGAATCCCACGTAAATATAAATCATCACTGGTGACTGTAAGATGCACTGGCTAATTATCATGTCCAGCTTCATGGTACAGAACTTCCTCTCTTAAAATGCCAGTCAAAAAAAAAAAAAAAAAAAGTGAAAATGTCACCTGTGAATAGCTCAGGGGAAAAAAAATACTATCAAAAGATTTCTGATTTGGGTTCTGTTCACTTTCTGATTTTATAAACAACAGGATTTATTTGTAATAATGGAAGTGTTTAGTGGAAGATAATACGGCCAATGAAGGGAACCTGAGGTGGAGAGAACAGGTCTCTCTGACCTACGTATCCCAGAACTGCAAGAAAAGGAAGTGGGGAAGAAGTCCCACATTGTAAGGGCATCAGATTATCTAGTCCAGTCCTTGGACAAACGTCTGGGCTTTGGAACCAAGGGCAAGAGGTGATAACTAGTCTATAGTATCATTCAAAACTCCCACCCCCCCTAGTAAGTCTCCACCCTCCCAGATCCCCCAAGCGTGATTTTGCACAACAAGTTAAATAAAAGTAAACTGTTTATTAAAAGATACAGCAAAGGTACAGATACAGAGATACATACAAAGATACAGATATATATATATATATTTACATATATATACAGTCTTGCTGTTTTCATGTGCACTATACTTAGCAGCACATTAATCAGGCAGCATTTTAATGGGGTTGTTTTGACACTTGGCGTTATTACTGCGTCATTTTGACAAGATACAACTATAGCCTCATGGAAATTTCAAGGTGTAAATTCCACTTCTCCAACTTTTAATAGTAGCAAAGAGGGGAAGGAGAAGGGAAATGGAGTACCAAGGCTGAGCATTAGGTTAAACACAAGAATTCCAAAGGGCCACGGTAGCACAGGGAAGGGAAAATGATTAAAATTAAAGACTATCTGACAAACAACCCAAAGAAACCAATGTTTAAGGGCAATGGGCTATGTATCCAAGATGCTCACACATCAGCCTACAATGACCTTTTCCAATCCAGTTCTTGTGTTGAACCTGAGGATCTGCCTCTCTCTGCTCGATCCCTCCACCCAATAAATTTGCTACCACCAAAATCTAGAGCTATAGAGCCTTGAAGCAAAACGGGAAGCTAAATAGTTGTACCTTGGGCTACCTTCCCATAAGTGCAAGGAGGGCCCAATGTTGGGTAAGGATGTGATAACACTGTTCTCTGCAATTCGATGCTTTTCACTTTGTGGCTTGGTTCCACAAAGTGAATTGCATCGAGTTACTGTCAAATGAGAAGCTGCGGGTTGTTTCATCTGTCGTCTAACCCGGCCCTGCCGTTTAACCCGGCCCTAAGAAGAGTGAAACAGAATCCAAATCAGATATAAAGTAACAATAAAATGGGAGATTCAGGTATTAAAAAACAAAAAACACAAAACACAATATTCCTCTTACTTACCTCAGAGGGCAAATTGCTGCTGAAAACATTATCATCATCTTTGTTTTCTTCACCATTTTTCTCTACAGGAACCCACTCTCCATAAACACTATCTGCTTCTTTTTTTCGATGTTGAGATCCAGATGACACAGGAAATTCTTTTGTTAATGTTACCTGGCTTTTTGGTGGAGTTGGCTTTGCTGCAGCAATCTAAGAAATAATGTATTTCCTTAATTAAAACTTGAAAGACTTTCACAACATAATCTGAAAATAGTGTTGTTATTTCTCACAGTATTTAATCCAAAAATTAAGACATTAAATTCCACTGGGTTTGATTTAAATAGTCTCTTTGCTGTTTCATCAAACCATAAACACTAATACTCACATTCAGATTGAAAAAAATGGGTTTGGGTTCACTGAGTTTAAAGGGATGATGATAAAAAGGAGGTTCTTCTTCCTCTTCATCCGAAACATGAGGCTTATTCACTATTACATCATCATCTTCTTTACTCTGTGCGATCTGTTTGCATTTCTTAAAAAATAAAAACAAAAGATAAATCTTACACTTTATATGGAATAACATGTAATTTAAAAAAAAAAACCACATAAAATTAACTTTCAGAAATAAAACAAGATTAACAATTGGTTGTAAATAAGTAACTTAGCTTATAAGCTATTATTTAAACACACTCTAGCTGGTCAGTCAGTCAACAACATTTATTGAGCACCTACTATGTGCAGAGCACTGTACTGGGCACTGTCCAGGGAATACAAAAAAAAAAAAAAAAAAAAGTAGAAGACATGGTCCCTGCTCCAAGGAGCTTACAATCTAGTTCAAGAAACAGAATTACATACACATGAAATAATTGAGGAA